>NC_062287.1:21463809-22927619 GCF_902655055.1 Lutra lutra | reverse complement strand
TGCAGTTAGCTTTACTAGTGCTTTTTACTTCATGTAGATTTCAGTTACTATCTAGTTTCATTTCAGACTCAAGAACACTTAGTATCCCTTGTAGGGCATGTCTATTAGCAATGAACTGTCCATGTTTATCTGGGAATGCCTTAAGTTTTCCTTTATCTTTTGAAGGATAGTTTTGCTGGATATAGAATTAGTTCTTTAAAGTTTTTATTTAAATTCCAGTTAGTTCCCATACAGTGTAATATTAGTTTCAGGTGTGCAGGATCGCAATTCAACACTTACATATGTCACCCAGTGCTCATCATGAGAGCATTCCTTAATCTCATCAACTATTTGACCCCTCCTTGCACTCACCACCCTTCTGGTAAACATCGGTTTATCTTCTTTAGTTAAGAGTCTACTTCTTGGTTTGCCTCTCTATCTACTTTTTTTTTCACTTTGCTAATATTTTTGTCTCTTAAATTCCACATACTAGTGAATGAGATGGCATATGTCTTTCTCGGACTTTCCCTTAGCTTAATACTCTGTAGCTCTATCCATGTGCTTGGGAATGGCTAGATTGCATTCCTTTTTATGCCCGAGTAATATTGCAATATTCATATACATATTCATATTCATATAATATTCATATATATATGCATGCTGCATCTGCTTTATCAATTCATCATTGTATGGACATTTGGGCTGTTTCATTAATTTGGCTGTTGTAAATAATGCTGCTATAAACATCAGGGTGCATGTACCCCCTCGAATTAGTATTTTTGTATTTCTTTGTTAAATACCTAGTAGTGCAATTGCTAGATTTTAGAGTAGTTCTATTTTTTACTTTTTGAGAAACCTACATACTGTTTTTCAGAGTGACTACCCCAGTTTCCATTCCCAACAGTGCACAAGCACTCCCCTTTCTCCACATCCTCAACAACCCCCATTGCTCCTTGTGTTGTTTATTTTAACCCTTCTGATAGAGGGAAGGTGATATCTCATTGTAGTTTTAATTTGCATTTCCCTGATGATTGGTGATACTGAGTATCTTCTAATGTATCTGTTGGCCATCTGTAGGTCTTCTTTGGAGAAATGTCTATTCATTTCTTGGGTGTTGTATTTGATAAGTTCTTCATATATTTTGAATAGTAACCCTTTATCAGACATGTCATTTGAAAATAACTTCAGTTCCATAGGTTCCCCTTTAGTTTTGTTGATTGTTTCTTTCACATGCAGAAGATTTTATTTTGGTGCGATCCCAGTAGTTTATTTTTGCTTTTGTTTCCCTTGCCTCAGGAGATGTATCTAGAAAGAAGTTACTGTGGCTGATGTCAAAGATGTTATTGCCTGTGTTCTCTTCTAGGATTTTGATGGTTTCCTGTTTCACATTTAGTTCTTTCATCCATTTTGAATTTATTTTTGTGTGTGGTATAAGAAAGTGGTCCAGTTTCATTCTTTTGCATGTTACTGTCCAGTTTTCCCATTTGCCATTTGCTGAAGATACATTCTTTTTCTTATTGGATATTCTTCCTTGCTTTGTCAAAGAATAGTTGACTATATAATTGTGGGTTTATTACTGGCTTTTTTATTCTATTCCATTGATCTCCGTGTCTAGTTTTGTACTAATACTATACTGTTTTGATCACTCCAGCTTTGTAACATAGCTTGAAGTCCAGAATTGTGATGCCCCCAGAGTTGTTTTTCTTTTTCAAGGTTGCTTCAGCTATTTGGGGTCTTTTGAGATTCCATACAAATTTTAGGATTGCTTCTTCTGTTCTGCGAAAAATGCTGTTGGTATTTCGATAGCGATTGCATTAAAAGTGTAGATTGCTTTGGGTAATATAGACATTTTAACAATATTCGTTCTTCCAATCCACGAATATGGAATGACTTTTTATTTCTTTGTGTTATCTTCAATTTCTTTCATCAGTGCTTTCTAGTTTTCAAAGTATAGGTCTTTCACCTTTTGATTAGGTTTATTTATAGGTATCTTATTGTTTTTGGTGCAATTGTTAATAGGATTGATTCCTTAATTTCTCTTTCTGCCGCTTCATTATTGGTGTATAGAGGAAATGTAACAGATTTCTGTACATCGATTTTGTATCCTGTGACTTTACTGAATTTGTATATTAATTCTAATAGTTTTTTTTTTTTTTTTCTTGGTGGAGTCTTTGGGTTTTCTATATAAATATCATGTCATCTGCAAATAATGAAGGTTTTCCTTCTTCCTTACCAATCTGGATACCTTTTATTTTTTGGGGGGGTCTGATTGTTGTGGCTAGGAGTTCCAGTACCACTTCCCCTTTTGGGATGATATTAACCATGGGTTTTTCATATATGACCTTTACTATGTTGAGGTATGTTCCCTCTAAGCCTATTTTGTTGAGAGTTTTTATCGTGAATGGACGTTGTACTTTGTCAAATGTTTTTTCTGCATCTACTGAAATAATCATATGGTTCTTATCTTTTTATTAATGTGATGTATCACATTGATTGTTTTGCTAATATTGAACCACACTTGCAGCTGAGGAGTAAATACCACTTTGTCATGGTGAATGATATTTTTAATGAATTATTGAATTCAGTTTCCTAATATTTTATTGAGAACTTTTGCATCTATGTTCATCAGGGATACTGGCCTATAGGTCTCTTTTTTGGTGGAAACTTTATCTGGTTTTTGTATCAGGGTAATCCTGGCCTCTTAGAATGAATTTGGAAGTTGTTTTTTTTTTTTTTTTTTCCTCTCTCTCTCTCTTATAATTACTGGAACAGTTGAAGAAGATTATACATTAATTCTTCCTTCAAGGATGTTTGGTAGAATTAGCCTGTGAAGCCATCTAGTCATGGACTTTTGTTTGTTGGGAGTTTTTTGATTAGTGATTCAATTTATTTGCTGGTTATTGGTCTGTTCAAGTTTTCTGTTTCTTCCTGTTTCAATTTTGGTAATTTATATTTCTAGGAATTTATCCATTTCTTTCAGGTTGTCCAATTTGTTGGCATATAGTTTTTCATAATATATTCTCTTATAATTGTTTTTATTTCTATGCTGTTGGTTGTTATTTCTCTTTACTCATTTGTGATTTCATTTGGGTCCTTTCTCTTTTCTTTCTGATATGTTTGGCTACAAGTTTATCAATTTTATGAATTTTTTTCGAAGAATGTGCTCCTGCTTACATTGATCTGTTTTATTGTGTGGTGTTTTTGTTGTTGTTTATTTCTGTATCATTTATTTCTTCTTCTTATAGCTCGTTTAAGTGTAAGGTTAGGTTGTTTATTTTAGATTATTTTTTTTTCATTCTTGAAGTAGGCCTGCATTGCTAGATACAGAATTCTTGATTAACCAGGTTCTTTGTTTGTACTTTATATCCGCTGTCTACATCAACTTATGTCCTTCTGATCTCCATGGTTTTAGATTTAAAGTTAACTGTTTTAGTGGAAAACTGGACACTCAAACAGTATAATGTGGTAACTCTGTAAAGAAGATTCCCTTCCCGCCCCCAAGGTTTAGTGTCATTGCTGCTGATTGTTGTTTATGCTGTTTGTTTAGTGACTTTTCTGTAATAATTTTATAAAATTTCTATCCTTCTCATGTATAGCCCCTGAAGTCTCTGCTAGGTTTGCTGAGAGCCTTGTTAATATAAGACAGAAATTTTTATAGGCTCCTTGAAGTAATGAGTAGTCCTGTCCTTGTTGTGGGGCTCTGTGAGCATTGGAAACACTGTCAATGTCAATATTCAGTAGGCATTTTATAGTTCATCCATAACCTTGATTACCTACTTGTGCAGAGTTTCAAGATAAACCAGAAGAGAGGGATTAAGTTGTTTTTTTTTTTTTGTTTTGTTTTGTTTTGTTTTTCTTTTCAGAACTTTTCTGGGCATGTGCACACCTCTGTACATGCTCATCACCTTCTGGATTTCCAGGAATGTATTAGAGCTTTTCAAAGACTTCTATTGACATCTTATCCTCCAGGTTTCTTGTCTTTTAAGATTTTGTTCAGCCTTTTGTTATCCCTGACTTGTATTGTGTCCTCAGGCAGCTGCAGTGGTAAATAATTGTTACTGATTGTTCTTGACAAATTATTTATGGTAGGGCTATTCACCCAGGGAGTGCCCTGTGTCAGGTTAAAAAAAAAGAAGTTATCATGAATGGAACTTTTCATGGAGCCTCCAGACAGGTCAAGTCAAATACTGATAATTCTCCAAAGACAGGCTTTCAGACAGTTCCAAATACATTCCGCCCCTCCTGTGGCAGCTAGGCTGCTGGTTTCCACAGCTATAGTGGTCATAAGCTGTTCATTTTCAAGGCCACTGCTGAACTGAAGAGAGGAGGTTGGAATCAGACATGTTAAAACACCAGGAAGCCCATTGTTTCTACTGAGAGTCCCCCATTTTCTTTCTTGAATAAACACTGTATTGTTGCAGACCTTTGAGTATTTTTCAGTTCTGAAAAAGTTGAGTTTGATAATTTCTGTCAGGTAATTATCTGCTTGTATGATGGAGAGAATTTTTCAGAGGTCCCTAGTCTACCATTATGGAAGTGTTTCTCCTGGTCATAAATTCTTATAGTCCTATGTATATTTCTCTCTCTCTCTCTTTCTCTCTCTCTAACAAAAACATTTTTAAAACATGATGTAGGGACACTTGTGTGGGTCAGTCTGTTGAGCATCTGCTTTCAACTCAGGTCACGGTCCCAGAGTCCTGGGATTGAGTCCTGCATCGGGCTCCTTGCTTGGCAGGGAGCTTGCTTCTCCCTCTGCCTCTGCCCTTTGCTCCCCTTATTCATGCTACCTTTCTCTTTGGCAAATAAATAAATAAAATCTTTTTTTTTTTTAAGTACCATGTAAAGCTCCTTTAATAAGCATGGGTCCCTGTTATAATTTTATATACAATTTCATTACTGTCTTTTACCCTAATTAAATTTAAGTTCTGTGAGGATGGGATATATATACTTTGGTAACCATGATATCCTCAGCATTTTGCACAGTAGCTGATAGGTAGCGGAAGCTCCATAATATTTGCCAATTGAAAGAATAAATACAAAAATCTCATGAGAACACACAAGATGGATCTGATGGCAAAAATACTGGAAAGCACAGAACTCACATAAGACCTACTGCAATATGGTGAGGTATATTTGACAGAAAGGTCCAGAGTGGTTCTCTTGGGAACTGTAAAATGTCCATAAGAGGACTGTAGACATTTGCTTTCCAGTAGCCTCCCAAATACCACAAGTAGAGATGTAATGCAACTCAATTCCTTGACCTCCTACTCCTAAAGCTCCACGGAAATCTTTATGACAGCAGCTAGAAATGGTGACAGCTGCTAATTTGCCTAAATGATTTGTTTCCGATACCATCTTCTTTTCTCAGGTGAGAGGGATGATCATCTGCAGCAAGACTATTGTGCGAGCAAGTATTTCCCTGTAAAATCGTGGTTTTGAAGACACTTGATTCAATGTTGTCATGCAGTGTCCTTGGGAATCTCAGAGAGTGACAGCATCACGGCCTGACAGCACCCCCCATGCACTTGCTCTTGCTCATTCTGTTTGCCTACCCTCTGTGCCCTCGTGTTCCCCACCATGGCTAACCACGGCAGATGAGATCTTAAAGGGCTGATTAAGAAAACTACTAAAGGAGATTTTGGTAGACAATGTCTTATAGACTTGCTTTCCTTGTCAATCTGGAAGTACAAGATGGGCCTGGGCAATCATCTGAGTTGTCTGGCTCTCAGATAATAGACCAGACGGCTTGGTAGAAGCAACCTGACATTGAACCATTGTGCAAAATGTATACCGGATGACACTGTAACTAGGAAAAAAACAAGTCACTATTTGAAATGACTAGAATTGTGATTGGTTTTGGCAAGGATTAACAAGGAAATGCAATCATTTGGGGTAACCTGAGCCCCGAATGCCTCACAGTGAGCCTCCCGAGAAAAGGAGGTTCTGGCTACAGGAAGACACGAGGTCTTTGTTTCTATTGCAAGTAGTCATTGCAACAGAGGCATAGCAATGTCATCCATTTTGCAACTCGTCAAACATGTCTGGGTTGAACAGAATTTTTTTTTTTCTAGGTAACTTTTCATATTTTCATTGCATAGAAGAACTATTGCACACTCAGCTTTGCAGAAAAGAAGGCACGTGCTTGTCAGGGTGCAGCTCTGAATGGATGGAAAGTGAAAGGACCCCAGAAATGACAGAGACTGTTCACGTGTTCTTAAAATACTTGCGTACCCACTTCTTCCATTTGTGGAGAGAAAGAAGGCAAGCCTAGCAGCATATCAGGCAGGATCAGGGTTCCCTCATCCAGCCAGATTTCTCTCAAGAGGAAAGAAGGAAGCATGCTGACTCTTGTATCTGAGTTCTACTAACTTGTATCTGAGTTCTACTAACAAGTCCAAGGTAGTGCTTATGAAATATAAGTCTGCATTCCCACTAGTATGAAATAAGTGGTATATAATGTTACACTATACTTCTAAAAACCATTAAAACACTGTTCATTGCAACTGATTTATTTTTTTAAGTATATATCAGACCTGATTTAAGAATATTTTTATGATTATGTCAATTTCATCCATGTGTCGGCATAGAAAGATGACTTGGATTTCAAGGAAATATTTTATTTCTCTCTTCAAACAATTTTGTGTTCTGTTTAGATACATTTTAATTCTATGTACTTAACTCTGACTTGTGAGGCCATGATACTGTACTTGATTTCACCATTTGTCTTTAATTATATCTAAAGCCAGACTGAGGTTATATTTGATGAATCCAACAGGCGGGATTAAACATAAAAGGCAAAAATCTTGAGGGCTTCAAGTTACCCTATTAAAGGCCACCAAGGATACTTCTATAGATATATTTTTAAATTATTCAAACCATTTCTCAAAATGTTTATAATGGATAAGAAATGTATTTCCTTTAAACAAGATTTCATGTCAACATCTAATTTGGAGTGAGACAAAGCATATAATTTGTTAAGAGTGATCTTTCATTGGTCTCTTCAAAGTAATTTTATTTGCAGAGCTTTTGGGGAAGGGGAATAAGTGACGCGGTTGCCAAGGGAGACCCTATCCTGATTGGAAGAGAGGTCATCACAGGTTTTTATAAAGAAAAGAAGAAGAATGGCTTTATTTTCTAAGACATTTTTTTTTCTCTTATAGCAAAAGAAAAAAAGTAGTAGAAACAAAAATTGTCTTTCCTGCTCCTTATTCATTCTGTGAATTCACAGAAAATCTCATGGTAATGAGCCTCCAAGAGTGGCCAAGCCCCATGACATCTTTTCTTAGCATTGTTTAATTTATTACTTGAATGTGATACTGTTTACTTCTATGTTTGTTTGTCCTGCCCAACCAGAATGTATATTAGTTATTGTTAAGGGCTACATTTTATACTTATGCTACCCAAGTGCCTTGTGCATAGTTAAGCACTCAAAAAAGGAATTAATATTAATTTTGTTGTCTCTTTATCCATCACAATTTTTAATATGGAAATGATAATTTTGAATGGAAATATGAGACATTCCTGCATCTCTCCATTAGCTGCTTAGAAGGCTTAATATAAGTTAGATCTATACACTCATAAATAGGTACGACCATAACACAAGCTTCCAGAGGGCAGGATCTGTGTTTTTCTTACTCACCTATGCCTGTATCCACAACTCAGATAACTGTATCTGGCACATGCCAGATAAATGCCTAATAAATAACTGTTAAATTAATACAACCCTTTTTTTTTTCCTGCTTACAACTGACAGCGGGACACATACAGGGTCAAGATGAAAATAAGCTTCTCTACCCAGGCAGTCTTAAAAATTAAAGCAAAAAATAAAATCAAAGAAGGTTAACTACCAAAAGCTCCTTTAAAAATACAGAGAATTTTGGAAAGAACTCAGAAACATAACAGATCTCAAAAATGAGAACAAAAATCCGTAGGTGAAAACAATTCACATGTAATCATAGAGCATCTGAATACCTAAGAGGAGGCTATTAGGAGAATATCACTTTAAAAAGAGATAGCTCTTTTAAAAGACTCAAAATGATGGACTTACCTGAAAACTTGTCTCCATGTTATGATGACAGTTTCTTTTATCTCTCAACTTTGGGGAATATTTCACATCAAGCTGCTCTTTAGCTTTGAAGATAATGCCTTGATTACACCTTTCTAAAATGTAGCTTTTCAGTAGTCATACCCAGAAAGGCAGTCATCCAGGGGACGAACTTATTAAAGAAATTTCACCCACTACATGGAAGATCCAATTCCACGTCCCAGCCCCAACAATACAGCATCAATTAATGAGGACATCACCTGACTACAGGCAATTGATGGGATAACATTGTTATTCTTTAGTACTTACTGGGTTCCATGGATTATGTAAATGTTGTATGTAAGTTATTACTAACCTTTGTGATAAAATTATGAGGTAGACAGCAGTGTTACCATTGTAGAGACGGGGAAATTAAAGATCAGAGATAGGAAGTAACTTCACTAGTGAAGATTTGAACTGGCCAAGTGGAGAGTGAAATTCAAGTCTGTCTGGCAATGAAACCCAAATCCCAAATTCTTCCCATTATACCTCCCAGCCTTACATAATCCCAAGTGCCTCACCTCATAAAGCCAGGTGTTTGAACATCTGTGACCCAGCACACACTTGTGTCCTGCCCTTGAATTTGGTCAACTTCAGCCACTTACTCATTCAACTTCAGATTGCTTAAGACCCACTCTTTCCAACTGTTCAATCCCTAACCACCCAGAGAATAATTTGTAGGAAAGATTAGCTAAGGCTTAATTTTTGTCCCTGAATGTGTGTGTAGGGAGGGGGTGTGGGGGGAGGTGGAGGCAGACTAGGAAGTATAATGGGCAAAAAGCTTGCTGTTTGGGCCTCCTAGCTAGGCAGAATTGCATTTAAAGCTCAACTCTCTCATTCCACAGTACCCTTAGTTAAGTGACTTCACATCTTTGAGCCTGATTTCCCCATTTGTAAAATTACATCTCCGCTTAAAGACCCACTGCCATTGCTTGTTGAAATCAAAGCTGAAATATGGCAGCCAACACAGGAACTCAGAGCTCCATCTGGCATTCCTGCAGCCCAGAATGGGAACTGAGAGACTGGTAGCAAGTGTATATAGCTGCCTGTTTTATTATGACCTGAGAGCTGGGGTTCGTCGCTACATTATTAAGTAGTCACATTTTGTATGCTTATATATGTACACAATACCCTCATTTATCTCTTGGCCTGCAAACCCTAAAATATGTATTACTTGATCCTTCAAGGAAAAGTTTGTCAACCACTGTGCCCCTTTTTTTCATCCCTCTATTGCAGATCAGAAAACCAAGGCAGTCAGTTCTTCTCTTCTGTTTCCAACCAGCCCAGTGGGGTTCTGAACTCCAGCAGTTGTCATTCTAGAATGTGTGCTCTTCACTGCTCGCTTGTACCACTCCCGAGAGATGAGGAACATCTATCTTTGACTATGGCTCTGGGGAAAAAGTCCAGTTAAAAGTCATGCTCACTCGCTAAACACTCCTAGGCACTAAATAATTTAATTTCAGAGACTGACTTAGGACTGGGTAGAAAAATGGAGCTCTGCCACAGGGAAAAACCAACTTCAACAAAAAGCCAAAAATTGACCCTTGTGAAACCTTGAAAGCAAGGACAGTGGGGCTAAAGCCAAGGTAGAACTCCCATGGGATACATAGCTAGACAGGGACAAAGGAAAGGAAATCTGGTCAACATATACGTTCTGGATTTCACCAAGTCTCAAGGACTCAGAGAGAAATTCCATTTTTTTTCCCCTCCAGGAGCTGAAGATCAGAATATTATGATAGTCCAATGAATCTCCGTGGAGAGGCCAAAGAAGAATGGTCTGGGTCTCACCAACCCTCAGACCAGTGCCAATGAATGATCCCCTAACATAGCCACAGAATAGCTACATTGAGCTTCCAGACCAGTTCTGAAATCAGCATCCAGGGACATCATTTCTTCCTTTGTACCCGTATCCTTCATGCATAAGTGTTTCCTCTCTTGTGTTTTTTCTTAGCCTCTTATTTAATGTGCTATTGCAATGCTTCAGGAGATACTAAATTTATGAAATAGAAGAAGCTAGTACTCCAGTGTTTCTCTAAGTGGAGAGAGAAAACCTAAGCAGATCAATAGTTCTGGAGACTGTGACTCTGGTGAGCAGTAAGCAACCGTGTTTGGTCGAGGTAGCCAGCGCACAGAGAGGTGGAGAGAATCTGAAGACAGATTTGTGGCCACCCACCAACCAGGTAAGCCTGCCTACCTGTGCTTTCCAGCAGGAAAAGAGAGTCCTGGATTTTCCAGCCCTTAGTTCCAGCTCTCCTACTCCTGAAGCTAATCTCAGGAGCACCTCTGAAGTAAAAAGCAGAACCTAAAGGTGAGGAGGAGGAAGTGGAAGGAGGGCAGAGGGTCTCAAAAAGAGAGATACAGAACCAGGGCACAGGGAGCCTGGATTTTCCTAACCTATGAGCCTCAGTGACATCATTGGTAACAGGGACACAAGGTTCTCTACCTAGAGGGATTTTGTTGCATTAGAAAAAGTGAAATATTGTTAGTCCTTTTTTTCTTCCCTTTGGTATGTAGAAGTCTTCATTAACGCTAAATCCATTACACCAAAATTCTTTCCGGCATCCCATTCTTCTATTAAACGTCTCCAAGGAGGATCACACAATCCTCCTTAATAAGGCACTAATTGCATCCTAACGTCTTCAAGAAGTTCTGGTGTGTGTCTGAGCATTACACAGTACAGAAAATAGGAAAGAGGCCAGGTTAAAATTCCCTTCTGCCTCAGTGTGTTCTGAAGTTAACAAAGCCCTGGTCTCCTTTGTAATGAAAGCCTGTTCTCTGGACCCAACAGTCAGATGCCTGCTTTTGCCAACAAGATAAGGAGACACTTTGATTTGCACCATCACTAACTGCTTTGGCAGGAAAGTTTTTGTTTGAACTACACTTTAGAAAGGAAAAAAAAAGACCAGTAAAGAAAAATCATGATTTCCCCTTTTTAACCCATTTCCTCTGTTTTTTTTTTCTTTAGACAAATAAAATTTTAAAAAGAGAAAAGGAGATCAATAAAATGCTGTAAGCTCAAAATTATTGATCCTTCTCCAACACTTTGCTTGGCATCAAAAGAAATTTATGACAGAGAGTAAAAAATAAAAAAAATAAATAAACAAAAAGTGAAATTCCTAAATAGTTGAGGAAAATTAAGTTCTATATATCTCCTTATAGAGGAAGCTCAATATTCCAGCTGGAGAAATTAAAACTGTGTTTTGTTGTTGTTGTCGTTTTAGTTTTGTTTTGTCCGTCTTTGCCCCATTATAGCCTCTAGGTAGAAGTACCTGGAAGTTATTGGACCCCGTGGAATTGTACCTCTTTCTTTCATAATGAAGAGGATTATTTCTGGTTCAACACAAAACACAGACAAATTAATGCTTACAGACACTAAAGTCTTAAACAAACCAACTTACTCTCTAGCTAAGATGACCTTCAAAGGCCAGTTTGCTTCTTATTTGTCTCCCCTCGCCCTTTTCTTAGGTAATTGGGACAATTTGCAACAGCAAAATAATAGGGTGCCAGCATCAGACCAGTCCAGTAAAGGGTATCAACTGGTGTGTAGTTCTGGAAGAAATGCACTCAAACTTTCTTTTCTAGTCCACATGTTCCACATTTTCCCCACAAATTCATCCTGTGTGGCATCACCAAGGCAAGTGGTAGAAACAATTTCAGCCATTTCCTCTGGAGGATTTAGATGAGCTTTCCATTGTCTAGTGAGGAGGCTCCTTATAGCGACTCCATTTTGGATGCATGCCCACTCTTGACCTCATTTCTAGGAACTTCCTCAGAAACTCACAGTTTCTACTGCTCAGTTGTCACAACAATGGTTGTTCCTCAGTGCTCTTCTGTGTGCTTTGGTTTGGTCAATTCCTATAAGCTCAGCAACCTTATTTCCTAAGATGTCCCACTCCGGGGACTGGCAAGGAGAGAAACAGAAATTTGGGCAGTCTGCTGGGGAGTGGGAACCTTGCTGAAGGAGACTGAAGCTCTGATTTGCAGGCTTCATAAAAGTATGCAACTACTTTATGAGATATGATTGACATGTAGAAAGCTGTACATGTTCAATGCATACAACTTAGTTTGGGATGAGTGTACACCTATGAAACCATCCCCACCCTAAACGTACCATCATTGCCCTAAGTTTTCTCCCATCCTATTATTATTTGTGTGTGTTAGAAAGCACTTGACATCATAACATAAGATCTACCCTTTTAGCCTTTCTTTTTCATGGCTCTTAGAAAAATTTTTTTCACAACCTTTCACATCAAAAGTTCAGACAGCTTTTTGTATTTTTGCTCAGAAATGACACACACACACAAAATAACACACAAATTTGGGAAAAGGAGGGTACTAGAACTTGAGTCTCTGTCCCCATCTCTTCTCATGACAATGTACCACTTCTGCCTTTCCCACAAAATTCCAAGGGTAGGTGGGTTTTTGTGTTCGGATTGGGTGTGAGTAGCCACACGTATACACTTTCTGCAGACATCATCTTGCTTTCCACAGACTGGAAAAGATTGCCCTTTGGTTTGTCTCTGCAGAAGCTCTGGCAGATGGTGGATCAGCCTCAGGCTCCACGAGAGCCTTTACTTAAGAAGAGCTCCCCCGGTATCCCTCCACCTCGCTCTCTGGAGAATGCCTGTCAGGCTGGTCCCATCTGCTCCCACTGTTTTCCAGGAACTCTGTTTCTAGGCTTCACATAGGGCTGCTATGTACCTGGGAGCATTTTTCTTGACTGCTTTGCTTATGCTCATTTCCGTCCTTGGCTCTCTATAGAACAAACGTTTTAGCATCTCCTTCAATTAAACATTTAATAAGAGAAGGACCTCATCATTTTCCCACCACCCAATCCACCCATCTCCCTTCAATCTATGCCCATAGTCTGCCTTCCTTCCTATTACAAGAACCACACCCTCTCGACTGCTAGCAAAAGCCAGATCCAAACTTGGACATTGCACCCCAGCTCCTTAGACTTCTCAAGGACTTTGCTCCTTGGGTAAATGAGTTCCCCTCTTTCTTAGGCATCATCAAATTTACCCTCCCTAGTGGGACAATGGGCATTCCCAAAAGTGCTCCCCCACACCATTTTACTAAGTGATGAAATCCACCTGAAAGAACAGTTACCATCCAATAAGTGTACTTCCCTAATAGCAAAACTGCCCACCTAATGTGTGATACTATTTCCACTTCTTCACCCCAAGTGCCCTTTTGGACTTTCTCCACTTTATTCCCTGGTGCTCTATCTATCTTACACCAACCCTGTCGAAATGACCACCTATATCTGGATTATAATGTTTCATGGGCAATTTCCCATTCTCATCTTCATTGGCCTTTCAGCAGCATTAGACATAGGAGATCTTCCTTCTTGTGACATTTTCTTCATCTGGCCCCATTTATTCAACTCATTTTATTGTCCACACATACTCTGTGTCCTTTGCTGGTCCCTCCCTCTCTTACCAACCTCTAAAGATGCTAACATTTCTCAAGTTTATTCCTTGACTGCCCCCCTTTCTTCCATTAAACTTTTTCTCTCTGATGAATCTCATTCAGTCCCCAAAACATGTTTGTATCTCCATCTTCTCCCTAGAACTCCAGGAGTACATCTACCTCCTCACCTAAAACTTAATTTTCAAAAACAAACCTGTCAACCACCCTGCAATTGATTTAATCTCTAGCTCCCTCCATTTCAATAAAAATGTTAAACCATTCTCCTTGTTGCTTAGTCCCATGTGAAATTTAGGACTAATTTCCCATGCCCCATGAGCTGGTGCTGGTGGCTCAAACTTCAAAAAAATTTCCCCAGTATAACTAGAATATTTTTCCCATCCTTCACCACTAGACACTCTCATGAGCCACCATCATCTCTCACCTGAATTATTTTGTCCTGCTGCAGTTTTGTCCTCCTCACAGCAACTGGAATGATCTTTAGCAACAAATCCTCCAATAGCTTTCCTTCATGCTGAGACCTTAATGTTCTAAAATCATGCCTTAAAAGGCCTTATTTGATCTCTTTTGCATTTGCTAGTTCTTCTGCAGGAAATTCCAGCTCCTTCCCCTAAATCCTCACACGCCTTGCTCCCTCATTTCATTGCAAGTCCTCCTTAAATTGTACCTATTCAGAGAGGATATTCATAGTCTCCCAACTCAAGATGGTCTGTATACACCCCTTTATCCTGCTAAACTTTTCTTCACAATACTTGCTGTCTGAAATTATAATATATTTATATCAAATTATAATTTAAAATATTCTTTCAGAAAGAGAGTCTTCTCTCTTTCTTACAATGAATCCCTTGCCCCCAGCATAATGCTTAGCACATATTAAGTGCTCAATATGATCTTGTTCTAAAGAAAAATGGATAAGGAAATGAATTTAAATATACCATGAGCCATGTGATAGACCATTTAATGTGTCTGAGTTGAGGAGCAGCCTGTCAGGTTGATACAAAGCATAAAATATAATCATGGTATTTTCACCCAATATTCTCTTCCTAAATGAGCCAGAAATGTAATGTTTTTTTTAAAACCCATATAATGAACACCTTTTCTGTGCATTACTCTGTGTCGATTTCTCAAAAACGATGCACTATGTTTAAGACTATATTTGATGGCTTTCATAGTATATAATCCACATTTTTCAACCTGCCGCATAAGACCACTACTAAATAACCACAATGTTCTGTCTGTGATTGTTTTATTAATCACCTTAAAAATGATTCAGCATCCCTATGAATGTATGTTTGCTGAAATTCCACCCTAAGTAGAGTACACACTTCTGCCTCCTGAGAATCTGACAACCTTTCTCCTTTATGTCCTTGTATCTACTCTTCCGTGTGCGACAAGACCTTCCCTCCTCTCTGTTCTCAGAGCTTTCATAGCAGGTTCACTCCACTTCTTGTAGGTCACTTATTATTTTCTCCTTATAGCACACATAAGTACCACATTTTCCATTCAAAAAGAGACATTCGCGTTGGTGGTATAGTGGTGAGCATAGCTGCCTTCCAAAAAGAGACATTCATAAAGGAATTGTACCCTCATTAACTAGCAGCTGGTCTGGCAAGTCATAGGTGCTCAACAAATCATTATTTTTTAAAGATTTTATTTATTTATTTGTCAGAAAGACAGAGAGCAGAAGCAGGGGGAGCGACAGGCAGAGGGAGAAGCAGGCTCTCCACCGAGCAAGGGGCATGATGCGGGATTCCATCCTCATGACCTGAGCTGAAGGCAGCCACTTACCTGACAAGCCACTCAGGTGTCCCTCAATGAATCTTTATTGAATAAATAAATGAATCAGTAATTAGAAGGAGAAACATTGAATAAAAGAAAATGGGGTTCAGATATTCTGCAAGTTAGAGGTAGGATCAAGGAACAGATGACTGGGTTAGCATTTGGTCCCCAGAAGCTCATGGAAATGATGCTAACTACCAAGTGGCTAAGTAACTGCAGTCTCTTCAACTACGAAAACCCATCCTTCTGTGTGTTGTGTGTGCACGTGTGAGATTGGTGATGATAAAAAGCAGAGAGATCTGGTCTAATACAATTTTTCCTCCACATTCTTAGTCCAAGAAAAAGACACTGGGTTTCTGCTGAGAGTTCTACTCACTACCACATCATGAAGGAAAGTTAATGTTTTCCACAGAGATAATGATCCCATCCCCTCGCTTTGCATAACTAAGTTCTTCCATCTGTGAGGAGGGGACTGGCCAGTCTCACCAATGAATGGGTTCTGCATCTGATGTCATCATTGTTCTGGGCTGGTCAAGTGTCCTCTGCCCTGCACATCACAGGCAGGAGAGATTCTCTGGAGTCTTGGATTGGCTTTTGCCTTCATTCACACAGATTCCCATTGTTCATTTCTATCATAAAGGCTGTATTAATTTTGCTAGCCTATCCAAACCTATAAAATCCCAGCAAGAGTTTCAGAGTAATGGATCCTAAAGAAGCAAAGATCTGAAACAATTGTCAGGTCTACTCCCCAGCCTTCAGCCAGAAGCACTTAGAAAGAACTTAGAAACACCCAAAGGAAAATGGTCATTATGGAAATGGCCACAGCCACCCACAGTGTTACAGATTCTTCTTGGGTCATCTTACCTGTTTATTTTACTCTGTAAACACATTACATTTTTCCACACAAGAGCCATTTGGGAGGCTACCAGCCATCATAGTTAGAGAGGAGTTTCGATATCTAATTTAAAATTTGTGCCATCCATAGCAAAATGCAGCAAGTCAAAAGCGTGGATGGGGTATGTTCTCAGCTGTTTTTAGAATTTCCTTCCACATTTTGTGTGACCTATAATGTTTCAGACCCTCACTGCCACCACAATGCACGATTCTTTGAAAACAGGTACTAAAGGGAAGCCATTAAGCTCTAACTTTTACTTGGAAATTGAAGGTGAAAACCCTGAACTGAAATCGAGGCACTAATTTAAAAGATGAAATGACCCTTAACAGGAAAGTCAGCTAACTAGTCCCTCTGGAAATTCCTGTCCTTGAAATGTGAGACTCAGGGCCAGTCTGAGCTCCCCAGTGTGAAATGAAGAGAGTAATCCCGCCCCAACCCTCAGGATTGTCACCATTTTGATCCTTACAGCATTTAGAATTGGGGGTGGGAAAAAAAAATCACAGTCTGAATACAGGCGGCAAAATCCCTACATATCTTAGGGATTAATGGTAAAGCTTTAACAAAGTGTTTCAGGTCCCAAATTAATCTAAATACATAGATGTGCTTTCACATATGGCAAACTCAGAGGTTTTCTGGTTGAACTGCATTTCATCTGTATATGGGAAGATTCTTTTGTGTCTTGCAAGCAATCCCTTTTGCCTTGGACAAGCTGACTATAGAAGGTTCTTCCATGTACAAGAAATAGAAAATATTTGGGGGTCCCTTGCATTTCTCCATTTCCACAAATGGAGAAGGGGTATAGTTCCTAAATAGCTTGCTTTGAAATACCTCTGTTTTTCTGTTTGAGAATCTAGAGGGACAGTCCTCTTCTGGGATTTTCATAATGGGCTCTGCTTAGAAGCAGGGAAGGCTGTCATTGTTTCATTGGTTTGAAAATGCAAGGCTGACCCAAAAGACCCTACCAGAGGCCTCCCCATCTACTTGCCTGTAGTTTTGGCAGGTGTCACCATGGGACCTCTGGGGCTTTATGGAACAATGTATGGCTGAGCACAGATGACAGTGAGAAGGTTTGCACAATCCTCCGGGCTGATCTGGAGGAATACAATAGCTCCTGTAGAATCCTTCAAATGTTTCCGGCACATGCACAGACGTATGTGTATCTTAATACAGTGGCTTCCCCCCCCCCATCCTCCAAAAATCCGTTATGAAATTAGTGATACATTTGAAAATCAGTTGTGTCTTGGAATCCAGGAAATACGGCATCACCCTCCAATTCAAGGTCAGAATTATAATTCACAGATATAACAAGATAAAAACAATATGAAAAAGATGATGTTTAAAACAGATGAACAGAAAAAAATGGCTTGCTAAACTTAAACATTAAAATGGATTTTCCTACAAGTTTGGGAGTTATCTTCGAATACGTTATGGATTCATCTTCTCTTTCTCTTTCTAGTCCAGAGATAGAGAGCTTCAAAGAGTTCTACTTGCTTCAGTGCTACTCTCATTCAAAAAACAGATTGCTGGGAGTTTATTTCTGGCATGTTCTTGTGTTTTAGGCTTCAAGTTTTTCCATTAGCTGGCTTATCTGACCTTCACTAGGATCACGTCTGTTCCAGGACCTTGGGCATTTGCGATCACAGACAGATCCATTCGAGGTTTCCCTTCATGCACTGATGAGAAAAACTCCTCTGGAGGCCAGCTCCTCCTGTGGTTCTCCCCCAGAGCCACGCAACTTCCTTCCTCCTGCCACAGCACCTCCCCAGCACTGCTCTATGGGAAACGTGTGAAGCATTTCCTGTCTCCAGTAGTCCCCTCCTCCCTGACTCTATTCTCTCTTTCCCTTGGACGGAACTAAACCCCTTTAAGTATTTTAGAGCCTCCCCTGTAGAATTACCTCCTGTTAATGGGACAGTCTCTACTTTTGCATCACGTGTCTCTGGAAAACTGGTGAACCTAAATTCCTTCCCTAGGTATTAGCATTTTAAGCTTGTTAACCTTAATTACAGAAATTGGAAATAAAATTAAAAACTATTCCTTTTTTTTGTTTGTTTGTTTTTAATTTTTTTATTTTTTCAGCATAACAGTATTCATTATTTTTGCACCACACCCAGTGCTCCATGCAATCCGAGCCCTCTACAATACCCACCACCTGGTGCCCCCAACCTCCCACCCCCCACCCCTTCAAAATTCTCAGATCGTTTTTCAGAGTCCATAGTCTCTCATGGTTCACCTCCCCTTCCAATTTCCCTCAACTCCCTTCTCCTCTCCATCTCCCCTTGTCCTCCATGCTATTTGTTATGCTCCACAAATAAGAGAAACCATATGATAATTGACTCTCTCTGCTTGACTTATTTGACTCAGCATCATCTCTTCCAGTCCCGTCCATGTTGCTACAAAACTTGGGTATTCATCCTTTCTTTTTTCTTTTTTTTTTTTTTTTTACAGCTTTATAAACATATATTTTTATCCCCAGGGGTACAGGTCTGCGAATCGCCAGGTTTACACACTTCACAGCACTCACCATAGCACAAACCCTCCCCAATATCCATAACCCCACCACCCTATCCCAAACCCCTCCCCCCATCAACCCTCAGTTTGTTTTGTGAGATTAAGAGTCACTTATGGTTTGTCTCCCTCCCAATCCCATCTTGTTTCATTTATTCTTCTCCTACCCCCTCAACCCCCCATGTTGCATCTCCTCTCCCTCATATCAGGGAGATCATATGAGAGTTGTCTTTCTCCGATTGACTTATTTCGCTAAGCATGATACCCTCTAGTTCCATCCACGTCGTCGCAAATGGCAAGATTTCATTTCTTTTGATGGCTGCATAGTATTCCATTGTGTATATATACCACCTCTTCTTTATCCATTCGTCTGTAGATGGACATCTAGGTTCTTTCCATAGTTTGGCTATTGTAGACATTGCTGCTATAAACATTCGGGTGCACGTGCCCCTTCGGATCACTACGTTTGTATCTTTAGGGTAAATACCCAGCAGTGCAATTGCAGGGTCATAGGGTAGTTCTATTTTCAACATTTTGAGGAACCTCCATGCTGTTTTCCAGAGTGGTTGCACCAGCTTGCATTCCCACCAACAGTGTAGGAGGGTTCCCCTTTCTCCGCATCCTCGCCAGCATCTGTCATTTCCTGACTTGTTAATTTTAGCCATTCTGACTGGTGTGAGGTGATATCTCATGGTGGTTTTGATTTGTATTTCCCTGATGCCGAGTGATATGGAGCACTTTTTCATGTGTCTGTTGGCCATCTGGATGTCTTCTTTGCAGAAATGTCTGTTCATGTCCTCTGCCCATTTCTTGATTGGATTATTTGTTCTTTGGGTGTTGAGTTTGCTAAGTTCATTATAGATGTTGGACACTAGCCCTTTATCTGATATGTCATTTGCAAATATCTTCTCCCATTCTGTCAGTTGTCTTTTGGTTTTGTTAACTGTTTCCTTTGCTGTGCAAAAGCTTTTGATCTTGATAAAATCCCAAAAGTTCATTTTTGCCCTTGCTTCCCTTGCCTTTGGTGATGTTCCTAGGAAGATGTTGCTGCGGCTGACGTCGAAGAGGTTGCTGCCTGTGTTCTCCTCGAGGATTTTGATGGATTCCTTTCTCACATTGAGGTCCTTCATCCATTTTGAGTCTATTTTCGTGTGTGGTGTAAGGAAATGATCCAATTTCATTTTTCTGCATGTGGCTGTCCAATTTTCCCAACACCATTTATTGAAGAGGCTGTCTTTGTTCCATTGGACATTCTTTCCTGCTTTGTCGAAGATGAGTTGACCATAGAGTTGAGGGTCCATTTCTGGGCTCTCTATTCTGTTCCATTGATCTATGTGTCTGTTTTTGTGCCAGTACCATGCTGTCTTGATGATGACAGCTTTGTAATAGAGCTTGAAGTCCGGAATTGTGATGCCACCAACTTTGGCTTTCTTTTTCAATATTCCTTTGGCTATTCGAGGTCTTTTCTGGTTCCATATAAATTTTAGGATTATTTGTTCCATTTCTTTGAAAAAAATGGATGGTACTTTAATAGGAATTGCATTAAATGTGTAGATTGCTTTAGGTAGCATAGACATTTTCACAATATTTATTCTTCCAATCCAGGAGCATGGAACATTTTTCCATTTCTTTGTGTCTTCCTCAATTTCTTTCATGAGTACTTTATAGTTTTCTGAGTATAGATTCTTAGTCTCTTTGGTTAGGTTTATTCCTAGGTATCTTATAGTTTTGGGTGCAATTGTAAATGGGATGGACTCCTTAATTTCTCTTTCTTCTGTCTTGTTGTTGGTGTAGAGAAATGCAACTGATTTCTGTGCATTGATTTTATATCCTGACACTTTACTGAATTCCTGGACAAGTTCTAGCAGTTTTGGAGTGGAGTCTTTTGGGTTTTCCACATAGAGTATCATATCATCTGCGAAGAGTGATAGTTTGACTTCTTCTTTGCCGATTTGGATGCCTTTAATTTCCTTTTGTTGTCTGATTGCTGAGGCTAGGACTTCTAGTACTATGTTGAATAGCAGTGGTGATAACGGACATCCCTGCCGTGTTCCTGACCTTAGCGGAAAAGCTTTCAGTTTTTCTCCATTGAGAATGATATTTGCGGTGGGTTTTTCATAGATGGCTTTGATAATATTGAGGTATGTGCCGTCTATCCCTACACTTTGAAGAGTTTTGGTCAGGAAGGGATGCTGTACTTTGTCAAATGCTTTTTCAGCATCTATGGAGAGTATCATATGGTTCTTGTTCTTTCTTTTATTAATGTGTTGTATCACATTGATTGATTTGCAGATGTTGAACCAAACTTGCAGCCCTGGAATAAATCCCACTTGGTCGTGGTGAATAATCCTTTTAATGTACTGTTGAATCCTATTGGCTAGTATTTTGGCGAGAATTTTTGCATCTGTGTTCATCAAGGATATTGGTCTGTAGTTCTCTTTTTTGTTGGGATCCTTGTCTGGTTTTGGGATCAAGGTGATGCTGGCCTCATAAAATGAGTTTGGAAGTTTTCCTTCTATTTCTATGTTTTGGAACAGTTTCAGGAGAATAGGAATTAGTTCTTCTTTAAATGTTTGGTAGAATTCCCCCGGGAAGCCGTCAGGCCCTGGGCTTTTGTTTGTTTGGAGATTTTTGATGACTGTTTCAATCTCCTTACTGGTTATGGGTCTGTTCAGGCTTTCTATTTCTTCCTGGTTCAGTTGTGGTAGTTTATATGTCTCTAGGAATGCATCCATTTCTTCCAGATTGTCAAATTTGTTGGCGTAGAGTTGCTCATAGTATGTTCTTATAATTGTCTGTATTTCTTTGGTGTTCGTTGTGATCTCTCCTCTTTCATTCATGATTTTATTGATTTGGGTCCTCTCTCTTTTCTTTTTGAGAAGTCTGGCCAGGGGTTTATCAATCTTATTAATTCTTTCAAAGAACCAGCTCCTAGTTTCGTTGATTTGTTCTATTGTTTTTTTGGTTTCTATTTCATTGATTTCTGCTCTGATCTTTATGATTTCTCTTCTCCTGCTGGGTTTAGGGTTTCTTTCTTGTTCTTTCTCCAGCTCCTTTAGGTGTAGGGTTAGGTTGTGTACCTGAGACCTTTCTTGTTTCTTGAGAAAGGCTTGTACCGCTATATATTTTCCTCTCAGGACTGCCTTTGTTGTGTCCCACAGATTCTGAACCGTTGTGTTTTCATTATCATTTGTTTCCATAAATTTTTTCAATTCTTCTTTAATTTCCTGGTTGACCCATTCATTCTTTAGAAGGATGCTGTTTAGTCTCCATGTATTTGGGTTCTTTCCAAATTTCCTCTTGTGATTGAGTTCTAGCTTTAGAGCATTGTGGTCTGAAAATATGCAGGGAATGATCCCAATCTTTTGATACCGGTTGAGACTTGATTTAGGACCAAGAATGTGATCTATTCTGGAGAATGTTCCATGTGCACTAGAGAAGAATGTGTATTCTGTTGCTTTGGGATGAAATGTTCTGAATATATCAGTGATGTCCATCTGGTCCAGTGTGTCATTTAAGGCCTTGATTTCCTTGTTGATCTTTTGCTTGGATGATCTGTCCATTTCAGTGAGGGGAGTGTTAAAATCCCCTACTATGATTGTATTCTTGTCGATGTGTTTCTTTGATTTTGTTATTAATTGGTTTATATAGTTGGCTGCTCCCACGTTAGGGGGATAGATATTTAAAACTGTTAGATCTTCTTGTTGGACAGTTCCTTTGAGTATGATATAGTGTCCTTCCTCATCTCTTATTATAGTCTTTGGCTTAAAATCTAATTGATCTGATATAAGGATTGCCACTCCTGCTTTCTTCTGATGTCCATTAGCATGGTAAATTCTTTTTCACCCCCTCACTTTAAACCTGGAGGTGTCTTCGGGTTTAAGATGAGTTTCTTGTAGGCAACATATAGATGGGTTTTGTTTTTTTATCCATTCTGATACCCTGTGTCTTTTGATTGGGGCATTTAGCCCATTAACATTCAGGGTAAGCATTGAGAGATATGAATTTAGTGCCATTGTATTGCCTGTAAGGTGACTGTTATTGTATATTGTTCCTATTCCTTTCTGATCTACTACTTTTAGGGTCTCTCTTTGCTTAGAGGACCCCTTTCAATATTTCCTGTAGAGCTGGTTTGGTATTTGCAAATTCTTTCAGTTTTTGTTTGTCCTGGAAGCTTTTAATCTCTCCTTCTATTTTCAATGATAGCCTAGCTGGATATAGTATTCTTGGCTGCATGTTTTTCTCATTTAGTACTCTGAATATATCATGCCAGCTCTTTCTGGCCTGCCAGGTCTCTGTGGATAAGTCTGCTGCCAATCGAATATTTTTACCATTGTACGTTACAGACTTCTTTTCCCGGGCTGCATTCAGGATCTTTTCTTTGTCACTAAGACTTGTAAATTTTACTCTTAGGTGACGGGGTGTGGACCTATTCTTATTGATTTTGAGGGGGGTTCTCTGAACCTCTTGAATTTTGATGCTTGTTCCCTTTGCCATATTGGGGAAATTCTCTCCAATAATTCTCTCCAATATACCTTCTGCTCCCCTCTCTGTTTCCTCTTCTTCTGGAATCCCAATCATTCTAATGTTTCGTCTTATGGTGTCATTTATCTCTCGAATTCTCCCCTAGTGGTCCAGTAGCTGTTTGTCCCTGTTTTGCTCAGCTTCTTTATTGTCTGTCATTTGGTCTTCTATATCGCTAATTCTTTCTTCTGCCTCATTTATCCTAGCAGTGAGAGCCTCCATTTTTTATTGCACCTCATTAATAGCTTTTTTGATTTCAACTTGGTTAGATTTTAGTTCTTTTATTTCTCCAGAAAGGGCTTTTATATCTCCCGAGAGGGTTGCTTTAATATCTTCCATGCCTTTTTCAAGCCCGGCTAGAACCTTGAGAATCGTCATTCTAAACTCTATATCTGACATATTACCAATGTCTGTATTGATCAGGTCCCTAGTCTTTGGTACTGCCTCTTGTTCTTTTTTTTGTTGTGAATTTTTCCGCCTTGTCATTTTGTCCAGATAAGAGTTTATGAAGGAGCAAGTAAAATACTAAAAGGGTGGCAACAACCCCAGGAAAATATGCTTTAGCCAAATCAGAAGAGATCCCAAATTGTGAGGGGGGAGAAAGGGGATAAAAAGGGGTTCAAAAAGAAAAAAAAAAAAAGAAACTATTAAAAAAAAGAAAGCCGATAAAGAAAAAATATAAAAAGCGGAAAAATTATATATATATTAGATAAACTATTTAAAAAAACGTTAAAAAAGAAAATGGTAAAAGTTAAAAAAAATTTAGCAGAAGAAGAGAAAAAGAAAAAAATTGAAAAAGAAAAAAAAAATTAAATTAACTGCAAGGCTAAAAAATCATGGGGAGAAAGCCATGAGTTCCGTGCTTTGCTTTCTTCTCCTCTGGAATTCCGCCGCTCTCCTTGGTATTGAAACTGCACTCCTCGGTAGGTGGACTTGGCTGGCTGGGTTTCCCGTTGATCTTCTGGGGGAGGGGCCTGTTGTAGTGATTCTCAAGCGTCTTTGCCCCAGGCGGAGTTGCTAATCCGCTCAGGTTTGCTTTCGGGAGCTTTTGTTCCCTGAGCGCTTTCCGTAGAGTTCCAGAGGAACGGGAATGGAGATGTCGGCCTCCCGGTCTCCAGCCCGGAGGAGCCGAGAGCCCGGGGCCCCACTCCTTAGTGCGCCCTCAGAGAACAGCGCCCAATGACTCCCGTCACCCTGGCCTCCTGCCGCGGTCCAAGCTGACCGAGCCTGTGACCGGTTCAAGGCAACCCCGAGCTGAGAGTCACTCCTCGGCTCTGTCTCTGCAGCCGGCTTCCCCGTTCTAATACCGGTAAGCTCTGGGACACTCAGACACCCCCGATCCTTCTGCGACCCTGCGGGACCTGAGGCCGCGCTGACCCCGCCTGGGCTTCCAGTTAAGCCTCTGGAGCGATATCCCTCAGCGGAACAGACTTTTAAAAGTCCTGATTTTGCTCCGTTGCTCCGTCGCTCGCCGGGAGCCGGCCCCTCCCCCCGCGCTTTGGATTCACTTTTCCGCCAGTCCTACCTTTCAGATAGTGGTTGATTTTCTGTTTCTAGAATTTCTGTTCTTCTCTTCAATCTCCCGTTGGATTTGTAGGTGTTTGCAATCTTTAGATAAGCTATTTAGCTGATCTCCCGCTACCCGAAGTAGTCTCAGCCTGCTACTTCTCCGCCATCTTGACTCCTCCCTCAAAACTATTCCTTTCTTAATGGAACTCCATGCATTAGCAGGCATGAAGAGCAGGATGGAATTGATTTTAACCCCAAAATCATAAATCAATTTTTGCATATGCAAAGATAGTCCAGGCATAATTTTCTAAAAGTTCTGTTATGCAGTGGGTAAGAATGAGTGGAAAAGAAAAAAAAGAAAAGAAAAGAAAAGAAAAAAAAAAGTGACTCATGTTCACTCTTCTCTGGGTGTCCCAATGTATAGAAGTCACAACCAAGCTGAACGGACTATAGGCCACTTCCGGCCCATCTATTCCCGGAGCTAATTAAGGGAAGAGGAATGCAGGTTGAGTTAGTAGCTGCTGACTTTCAGATCTGGACACCGACGGCACCACCACCACTGTGGCAATGCCATGACAGCTGAGAGGTCAAGCTAACATCATCTGATTCTCCATCAATGTTCCCCAAGACACTATTATCTGCACTGGAATGAACAGGGATACTTACAAAGGACATATTCCCTGGAAAGGAGCTCAGGACTCTGTTTTATAATAAAAACTTGGGTGGTGATTATGCAAATTTAAATGTGAAAACCATTACTTTGTATCCTCGACTAAATTTCTCCCCTGTGTTACTTCTCGACCTATCCCTTTCCGCTCTACAATGGGCTGTAACTCAGTCTTCCTCCCCACTGCCACCAAGTTCACAGGCGTTAATGATGCAAGGCCTTTTCTAATTTTGTCTATTCCTAGTTTCGTCCATCTCCTGACCTGTGGATGGAGATCACACTATCTCTGCCCACATCAGCGGAGTCCGCTTTGGAACCCAAATGGCACAGAACCATGATACTCTCTGTATGATAAAGAGATATAGCTGAATGTGCTCTTCAGAATCAGCCTGGTCAAATAGGAATGCACCAAGGAAATCCAGAAATTCTTTGTTACAGACCATGGCTGTAGGAGAGGGAAACACAAGGATGGATTAGATGGATGAGTGGTCTATGTAGGTGCAAATGACTATAATGAGAGAATTATTCTATATGTAGATAGCATCTGAATAATAATGGTGAATATTGATTTTGATTCATATTGGGAAAGGGTTTCTTTTGAGCTGTAAAATGTACACTTGTTTGTGTAAGAACAATGTTAATTACTGTCACTGACACTACTATTTACAAACTTCGCCTAATTGCTGTGTAAAATGATATTTACTATGAATATCATAATTATGCATTATTTTCATTTTCATTAGTTCCTACATTTCTTCAGGGTAAGGATAAATGTCTTCCACACTTCTGTACCCTCCACCCACCATGACGGTAACTTACATATCACCCATTTTCAGCAAAACACTTGATGAATAAGTTAATGTTTATGTTTTATTCCTGTCACATTTGTGTTTCTACATGTTTCTACAAGTGGCCCCAGTAAATCATTTGATCCTTCCCCATGCAATACCTTTCCTAGTATTCCTGGTAACGTCAGAAACAGAGAATGAAGGCCTTTATCATTTAGCTATCATGAAGAGGAGGTAGAGAGGGAGCTAGAAGGGGAACACAGAAAGGAAGAGGATTAAAGAACATGGGGAAAAAGAGAAGGATGAATTAACTACATGAACTTGTAATTGATGGACAATACTCTACAGGACATAGAACAATCAGTAACCATATAGTTCCCCAAGCCCAAACCCAAAGTCCTGGGTGACCAGCTGTCTGTGTCCCCTCCATCACACCCATGCTCAAATGAGAATGTGAGGCAGGGTCGTGTATTTACTTCTCTGCTCAGACCACACCGTTCACTGTTTTACTACAGCACGGTTTATGAGATTTGAAACTGCTTCAAGACCCACACTAGACACTACCTTTAAAGGTGTGCATTACTTCCTTCCCTACAACTAGCCTTCACAAGCTTTGAGTACCATATCTTAGAAGAAGAGAAATACTTGAAGACGAAGCAGCAGGAGGAGGAGGGAGAGAAGAAGCACACGTACACACACACACAAACACACACACACAGAATATCAAAAACAAATCAAATCAAAACAAAAAACCATAAACCTATCCTGATTAACCCCAGAAAACAAGACCTTGTCATCAGGGGTTGTAACTGTGAACCGCCTCTTAACATGACTTCCAGAAATTCAGAAAGTGTGGGTTTGGGCTAACTGGTATCTCTAATCCATGTGGAATGTGAATTGAGTTTTCTTTTATGGAAAATGATCATTGTCATCTTCTCCTCTGTCCTTCATCACCGTGCACCCCTTGTTTGCTGCTAACTTTACAGCCAAGAGATGTTGTGTTCCTTCCCCTCTCAAAACCTCTCATTTCCCAACCAACTCCCAATTTCTTTATTTTTATACCTCCCATAAAGCCTGGCTCTGAGAGTTATGTTTACTTGATTGGAGGTCCGACTCTATTTATGGGTGTTCAAGCTTCAGGGATGTTGCCTCTGTAGCGTGGCTTCCTGCTTACTTTAAAAAAAAATGAAAAATTAAAAGGGATATTGTTCATGATTCTTCCCCAATCAGAGAAAATTTACTGTGGTTGCCTTAGTAACTGGAGTGTCAGTCATTCTCTCTCCATGCTAAATCCCTTTAGATTTCACATAGAGCAACATTTTAAAATAGAATTATTTCACATTCTATTTAACTTCTGGAGTTCATTAAAAACAAACTTCCTGCTTACTTGAATGCTTTCTTAAAGAAGCCAACCCATTTATTTCTTCATCAACATCTTAGACTTAATTTAGAGCCTAGAGAAAAATTCTGATATGTGTATATGAATTCTATGTTTTACAAATATATGTCATATTGATTGATTGATATATGGATAAAAAATCGTGAAGTACCAGGATTAGGAAAATCCGATGATTTAGGGACAAGTTTGGAATGTGAGTTCCTTGAATACAAGAAAATTAATTCTTTAATTATAGATGCAACACATGTCTACAGGGAAAATTGGGAGAATATAAAAAAAGGCAAAGAAAACTCCTAAGTGCACTATTTAGTAAGAAACATTTGTTTTAAGATTTTTAAATTTCTCTTTATATACGTGGAATAATATGATAGCACAGTTTTACACCCTAAATTTGGTGTTTACATTTTTTTTTAATTTTTTTATTTTTTTCAGCATAACAGTATTCATTATTTTTGCACCACACCCAGTGCTCCATGCAATCCGTGCCCTCTACAATACCCACCACCTGGTGCCCCCAACCTCCCACCCCCCACCCCTTCAAAATTCTCAGATCGTTTTTCAGAGTCCATAGTCTCTCATGGTTCACCTCCCCTTCCAATTTCCCTCAACTCCCTTCTCCTCTCCATCTCCCCTTGTCCTCCATGCTATTTGTTATGCTCCACAAATAAGAGAAACCATATGATAATTGACTCTCTCTGCTTGACTTATTTGACTCAGCATCATCTCTTCCAGTCCCGTCCATGTTGCTACAAAACTTGGGTATTCATCCTTTCTTTTTTCTTTTTTTTTTTTTTTTACAGCTTTATAAACATATATTTTTATCCCCAGGGGTACAGGTCTGCGAATCGCCAGGTTTACACACTTCACAGCACTCACCATAGCACAAACCCTCCCCAATATCCATAACCCCACCACCCTATCCCAAACCCCTCCCCCCATCAACCCTCAGTTTGTTTTGTGAGATTAAGAGTCACTTATGGTTTGTCTCCCTCCCAATCCCATCTTGTTTCATTTATTCTTCTCCTACCCCCTCAACCCCCCATGTTGCATCTCCTCTCCCTCATATCAGGGAGATCATATGAGAGTTGTCTTTCTCCGATTGACTTATTTCGCTAAGCATGATACCCTCTAGTTCCATCCACGTCGTCGCAAATGGCAAGATTTCATTTCTTTTGATGGCTGCATAGTATTCCATTGTGTATATATACCACCTCTTCTTTATCCATTCGTCTGTAGATGGACATCTAGGTTCTTTCCATAGTTTGGCTATTGTAGACATTGCTGCTATAAACATTCGGGTGCACGTGCCCCTTCGGATCACTACGTTTGTATCTTTAGGGTAAATACCCAGCAGTGCAATTGCAGGGTCATAGGGTAGTTCTATTTTCAACATTTTGAGGAACCTCCATGCTGTTTTCCAGAGTGGTTGCACCAGCTTGCATTCCCACCAACAGTGTAGGAGGGTTCCCCTATCTCCGCATCCTCGCCAGCATCTGTCATTTCCTGACTTGTTAATTTTAGCCATTCTGACTGGTGTGAGGTGATATCTCATGGTGGTTTTGATTTGTATTTCCCTGATGCCGAGTGATATGGAGCACTTTTTCATGTGTCTGTTGGCCATCTGGATGTCTTCTTTGCAGAAATGTCTGTTCATGTCCTCTGCCCATTTCTTGATTGGATTATTTGTTCTTTGGGTGTTGAGTTTGCTAAGTTCATTATAGATGTTGGACACTAGCCCTTTATCTGATATGTCATTTGCAAATATCTTCTCCCATTCTGTCAGTTGTCTTTTGGTTTTGTTAACTGTTTCCTTTGCTGTGCAAAAGCTTTTGATCTTGATAAAATCCCAAAAGTTCATTTTTGCCCTTGCTTCCCTTGCCTTTGGTGATGTTCCTAGGAAGATGTTGCTGCGGCTGACGTCGAAGAGGTTGCTGCCTGTGTTCTCCTCGAGGATTTTGATGGATTCCTTTCTCACATTGAGGTCCTTCATCCATTTTGAGTCTATTTTCGTGTGTGGTGTAAGGAAATGATCCAATTTCATTTTTCTGCATGTGGCTGTCCAATTTTCCCAACACCATTTATTGAAGAGGCTGTCTTTGTTCCATTGGACATTCTTTCCTGCTTTGTCGAAGATGAGTTGACCATAGAGTTGAGGGTCCATTTCTGGGCTCTCTATTCTGTTCCATTGATCTATGTGTCTGTTTTTGTGCCAGTACCATGCTGTCTTGATGATGACAGCTTTGTAATAGAGCTTGAAGTCCGGAATTGTGATGCCACCAACTTTGGCTTTCTTTTTCAATATTCCTTTGGCTATTCGAGGTCTTTTCTGGTTCCATATAAATTTTAGGATTATTTGTTCCATTTCTTTGAAAAAAATGGATGGTACTTTGATAGGAATTGCATTAAATGTGTAGATTGCTTTAGGTAGCATAGACATTTTCACAATATTTATTCTTCCAATCCAGGAGCATGGAACATTTTTCCATTTCTTTGTGTCTTCCTCAATTTCTTTCATGAGTACTTTATAGTTTTCTGAGTATAGATTCTTAGTCTCTTTGGTTAGGTTTATTCCTAGGTATCTTATAGTTTTGGGTGCAATTGTAAATGGGATGGACTCCTTAATTTCTCTTTCTTCTGTCTTGTTGTTGGTGTAGAGAAATGCAACTGATTTCTGTGCATTGATTTTATATCCTGACACTTTACTGAATTCCTGGACAAGTTCTAGCAGTTTTGGAGTGGAGTCTTTTGGGTTTTCCACATAGAGTATCATATCATCTGCGAAGAGTGATAGTTTGACTTCTTCTTTGCCGATTTGGATGCCTTTAATTTCCTTTTGTTGTCTGATTGCTGAGGCTAGGACTTCTAGTACTATGTTGAATAGCAGTGGTGATAACGGACATCCCTGCCGTGTTCCTGACCTTAGCGGAAAAGCTTTCAGTTTTTCTCCATTGAGAATGATATTTGCGGTGGGTTTTTCATAGATGGCTTTGATAATATTGAGGTATGTGCCGTCTATCCCTACACTTTGAAGAGTTTTGATCAGGAAGGGATGCTGTACTTTGTCAAATGCTTTTTCAGCATCTATGGAGAGTATCATATGGTTCTTGTTCTTTCTTTTATTAATGTGTTGTATCACATTGATTGATTTGCGGATGTTGAACCAGCCTTGCAGCCCTGGAATAAATCCCACTTGGTCGTGGTGAATAATCCTTTTAATGTACTGTTGAATCCTATTGGCTAGTATTTTGGCGAGAATTTTTGCATCTGTGTTCATCAAGGATATTGGTCTGTAGTTCTCTTTTTTGTTGGGATCCTTGTCTGGTTTTGGGATCAAGGTGATGCTGGCCTCATAAAATGAGTTTGGAAGTTTTCCTTCTATTTCTATTTTTTGGAACAGTTTCAGGAGAATAGGAATGAGTTCTTCTTTAAGTGTTTGGTAGAATTCCCCCGGGAAGCCGTCTGGCCCTGGGCTTTTGTTTGTTTGGAGATTTTTGATGACTGTTTCAATCTCCTTACTGGTTATGGGTCTGTTCAGGCTTTCTATTTCTTCCTGGTTCAGTTGTGGTAGTTTATATGTCTCTAGGAATGCATCCATTTCTTCCAGATTGTCAAATTTGTTGGCGTAGAGTTGCTCATAGTATGTTCTTATAATTGTCTGTATTTCTTTGGTGTTCGTTGTGATCTCTCCTCTTTCATTCATGATTTTATTGTTTTGGGTCCTCTCTCTCTTCTTTTTGATAAGTCTGGCCAGGGGTTTATCAATCTTATTAATTCTTTCAAAGAACCAGCTCCTAGTTTCGTTGATTTGTTCTATTGTTTTTTTGGTTTCTATTTCATTGATTTCTGCTCTGATCTTTATGATTTCTCTTCTCCTGCTGGGTTTAGGGTTTCTTTCTTGTTCTTTCTCCAGCTCCTTTAGGTGTAGGGTTAGGTTGTGTACCTGAGACCTTTCTTGTTTCTTGAGAAAGGCTTGTACCGCTATATATTTTCCTCTCAGGACTGCCTTTGTTGTGTCCCACAGATTCTGAACCGTTGTGTTTTCATTATCATTTGTTTCCATAAATTTTTTCAAATCTTCTTTGATTTCCTGGTTGACCCATTCATTCTTTAGAAGAATGCTGTTTAGTCTCCATGTATTTGGGTTCTTTCCAAATTTCCTCTTGTGATTGAGTTCTAGCTTTAGAGCATTGTGGTCTGAAAATATGCAGGGAATGATCCCAATCTTTTGATACCGGTTGAGACTTGATTTAGGACCAAGAATGTGATCTATTCTGGAGAATGTTCCATGTGCACTAGAGAAGAATGTGTATTCTGTTGCTTTGGGATGAAATGTTCTGAATATATCTGTGATGTCCATCTGGTCTAGTGTGTCATTTAAGGCCTTGATTTCCTTCTTGATCTTTTGCTTGGATGATCTGTCCATTTCAGTGAGGGGAGTGTTAAAATCCCCTACTATTATTGTATTCTTGTCGATGTGTTTCTTTGATTTTGTTATTAATTGGTTTATATAGTTGGCTGCTCCCACGTTCGGGGCATAGATATTTAAAACTGTTAGATCTTCTTGTTGGACAGTTCCTTTGAGTATGATATAGTGTCCTTCCTCATCTCTTATTATAATCTTTGGCTTAAAATCTAATTGATCTGATATAAGGATTGCCACTCCTGCTTTCTTCTGATGTCCATTAGCATGGTAAATTCTTTTTCACCCCCTCACTTTAAACCTGGAGGTGTCTTCGGGTGTAAGATGAGTTTCTTGTAGGCAAAATATAGATGGGTTTTGTTTTTTTATCCATTCTGATACCCTGTGTCTTTTGATTGGGGCATTTAGCCCATTAACATTCAGGGTAAGTATTGAGAGATATGAATTTAGTGCCATTGTATTGCCTGTAAGGTGACTGTTATTGTATATTGTCTCTGTTTCTTTCTGATCTACTACTTTGAGGGTCTCTCTTTGCTTAGAGGACCCCTTTCAATATTTCCTGTAGAGCTGGTTTGGTATTTGCAAATTCTTTCAGTTTTTGTTTGTCCTGGAAGCTTTTAATCTCTCCTTCTATTTTCAATGATAGCCTAGCTGGATATAGTATTCTTGGCTCCATGTTTTTCTCATTTAGTACTCTGAATATATCATGCCAGCTCTTTCTGGCCTGCCAGGTCTCTGTGGATAAGTCTGCTGCCAATCTAATATTTTTACCATTGTATGTTACAGACTTCTTTTCCCGGGCTGCTTTCAGGATCTTTTCTTTGTCACTAAGACTTGTCAATTTTACTATTAGGTGACGGGGTGTAGACCTATTCTTATTGATTTTGAGGGGGGTTCTCTGAACCTCCTGAATTTTGATGCTTGTTCCCTTTGCCATAATGGGGAAATTCTCTCCAATAATTCTCTCCAATATACCTTCTGCTCCCCTCTCTGTTTCCTCTTCTTCTGGAATCCCAATTATTCTAATGTTGTTTCGTCTTATGGTGTCACTTATCTCTCGAATTCTCCCCTCATGGTCCAGTAGCTGTTTGTCCCTCTTTTGCTCAGCTTCTTTATTCTCTGTCATTTGGTCTTCTATATCACTAATTCTTTCTTCTGCCTCATTTATCCTAGCAGTGAGAGCCTCCATTTTTGATTGCACCTCATTAATAGCTTTTTTGATTTCAACTGGTTAGATTTTAGTTCTTTTATTTCTCCAGAAAGGGCTTTTATATCTCCCGAGAGGGTTGCTTTAATATCTTCCATGCCTTTTTCAAGCCGGCTAGAACCTTGAGAATCATCATTCTGAACTCTATATCTGACATATTACCAATGTCTGTATTGATTAGGTCCTTAGCCTTTGGTATTGCCTCTTGTTCTTTTTTTTGTTGTGAATTTTTCCGCCTTGTCATTTTGTCCAGATAAGAGTTTATGAAGGAGCAAGTAAAATACTAAAAGGGTGGCAACAACCCCAGGAAAATATGCTTTAGCCAAATCAGAAGAGATCCTGAATTGTGAGGGGGGAGAAAGCGGATAAAAAGGGGTTCAGAAAGAAAGAAAAAAAAACTATTAAAAAAAAAAGAAAGCCAATAAAGAAAAAATATAAAAAGAGGAAAAAATATATATATATTAGATAAACTATTTAAAAAACGTTAAAAAAAGAAAACGGTAAAAGTTAAAAAAAAATTAGCAGAAGAAGAGAAAAAGAAAAAAAAATTGAAAAAGAAAAAAAAATTAAATTAACTGCAAGGCTAAAAAATCATGGGGAGAAAGCCATGAGTTCCGTGCTTTGCTTTCTTCTCCTCTGGAATTCCGCCGTTCTCCTTGGTAGGTGAACTTGGTCCTGGCTGGGTTTCCCGTAGATCTTCTGGGGGAGGGGCCCGTTGTAGTGATTCTCAAGCGTCTTTGCCCCAGGCGGAGTTACACCGCCCTTACCCGGGGCCGCGCTGAGTCATCCGCTCGGTTTCGCTTTCGGGAGCTTTTGTTCCCTGAGCGCTTTCCGTAGAGTCGGGAGGACGGGAATAAAGATGGCGGCCTCCGGCCCGGAGGAGCCGAGAGCCCAGGGCCCCACTCCTCAGTGCGCCCTCAGAGAACAGCGCCAAATGACTCCCGTCACCCTGGCCTCCGGCCGCGCTCCGAGCTGACCGAGCCTGCGACCGGTTCAAGGCAACCCGGAGCTGAGAGTCACTCCTCGGCTCTGTCTCTGCAGCCGGCTTCCCCGTTCTAATACCGGTAAGCTCTGGGACACTCAGACACCCCCGATCCTTCTGCGACCCTGCGGGACCTTAGGCCGCGCTGACCCCGCCTGGGCTTCCAGTTAAGCCTCTGGAGCGATGTCCCTCAGCGGAACAGACTTTTAAAAGTCCTGATTTTGCTCCGTTGCTCCGGAGCCGGGAGCCCCTCCCCCCGCGGTCTATCTTCCCGTCGCTTCGGATTCACTTTTCCGCCAGTCCTACCTTTCAGATAGTGGTTGATTTTCTGTTTCTAGAATTGCTGTTCTTCTTCTCTTCAATCTCCCGTTGGATTTGTAGGTGTTTGCAATCTTTAGATAAGCTATTTAGCTGATCTCCCGCTACCCGAAGTAGTCTCAGCCTGCTACTTCTCCGCCATCTTGACTCCTCCTGGTGTTTACATTAAACTGAATATTTTAATACTTAGTATTAGTTTATTGTGTGGATTGACTCTCTTGGTTGTTTTTGTCACTTATGTTTATTTTCTCATTTACTTTTGCCATTATTAATATTATTTTGTCTGGAAAGGTTTTTTTTAGGTTAGAAATTGAACATCTGGGTGGGGCGCCTGGGTGGCTCAGTGGGTTAAGCCGCTGCCTTCGGCTCAGGTCATGATCTCAGGGTCCTGGGATCGAGTCCCACATCGGGCTCTTTGCTCAGCAGGGTGCCTGCTTCCCTCTTTCCCTCTCCGCCTGCCTCTTTGTCTACTTGTGATCTCTCTCTGTCAAATAAATAAATAAAAATCTTAAAAAAAAAAAAAAAGAAATTGAACATCTGGGTCCATGAACAAGAAATTTGAAACACTGGTATATTCTTGGCTACCTATTTTTCCATCAATTTTACAAATTGATGCACCTTTGAGAATATGTGTTTGGATCAATGCAACCTTACCAACAGTGGATATACTTATATTTTTTTCCCAATTCAGTAAGTAAAATAATATTAGATTGCGGGCTCTATTTTTTGTTTTTTTAATCTCAAGCAACCATTCCTTTTATTTTTAACCATCGGTATTTCTAATAAGGTTAAGTCCAATGTTAAAATTATGAGTCTGATGATATGTTCTATTTTAACTTATTGTTAAGTGGAGATAATTTTATTTTTTTATAATTTTTAATATTCCAAATTTTTATTGGCCATTTGAGATTTCCCTTTTGTGATTTGCTAATACACATGCTTTGGCATTTTTTTGTATGACTTATATTTTATGTATTCTTACTATGAATTCTTCATTGGTTATATACATTTCAAATGTGTTCTAGAGAGTGTTTTGGCTTTCTTGTTTGTTTAGGCTATCTTTTCTGTACAGAAGTTTTAAAGTTTTATATATGCATATTAGACAATATGTTTTATTAGATGTGTTATTTTTTCCATGTTGTTTAAGAAATCCTCCTCTGCTTCAGAGATGGGAAGTTATTATGCTAATTTTTTTCTAAAGGTTTTAAGGTTTCCTTCAGTTACATATGTTGTTAATCCACCTGATTAAATCCACGTGTATATTTGGGTGTATATGAAGCAGGAATCTAATTTTTTTTTTCAGTGCAATCCATCTCCCCACTGACGGATAAGGTTACCTCTTCACCTATCAGATTTTCTTTCATATGTAAGTATTTCTGGGCTTTCTCTACTGTGACAATCCTCCTATTTGTTAATCTCTCTGCTAATAACACCCTGTTTCAATTCTTGAAAAAAAGTAACTATCGTCTCCTTTATAAGGTTGCCTCAAAGTTTATTTTATTAAAGATTTTTTTATTCATTTTTAGAGAGAGAGAGAGAACATGTGAGCGGGGAGAGAGGCTCAGAGGGAGAACCCCAAGGAGATTGCATGCTGGGTGGTGAACCCACACCAGGACTCACCTCACCACCCTGAGATCACCACCTAAGCAGAAACCAGGAGTCATGGGGTACCTGGGTGGCTCAGTTGGTTAAACATCTGCCTTTGGCTCAGGTCATGATCCCAGGGTCCTGGGATCGAGCCTCACATTGGGCTCCTTGCTTAGTGGGGAGCCTGCTTCTTCTCTCCCTCTGCCTGCTACTCCGCATGCTTGTGCTCTCTCTCTGTCCAATTAATAAAATCTTAGAAAGGAAGAAAGGAACGAAGAAGGAAAGAAAGAAACTGAGTCAGATGCCTGACTGAGCCATGCAGGTGCCCCAAAAGTTGCCTCATAGTTTAAAGAATCTGTCCACATATTTTTTCCTTTTCTTATGAGCTCCTTGTCTATGCGATTTACCCATTTCCCTATCTTGTTAATAGTTTCTCTCAATATATCAGTTTCTTCCAAATTAAAGAAATTAACTCTTGTCTTTCATAGAATGTGCAGATTTTGCCTCATTGCTGTTGGTCTTTATATTTTGTGATATTTTTGCTGATTATAAGGTCTTAGTTCTTTTTTTAATTAATCTTTCAGTGAAGTATAGTTGACAATATTATTTTAGTTTCAGGTGTACAGCAGAGTACAGCAGCATTTGATGATTCTATACATTACAGAATGCGCACCCATGAAGTGTAGTTACCGTCTATCACCATACGAGGTTACGACAATATTATTGACTATACTCTCTGTGTTACACTTTACGTCCCCATGATTTATTTACTTTATAATTTTCAAGTTATACCAGTTCCAGTTTGTACCTCTCAATCCCCTTTGCCTATTTCTCCCCTCCCCTTACTCCCTTACCTCTAGCAACCACTGGTTTGTTCTCTGTTTACAGGTCTGTTTCTGTTTCGTTTTGTTTGTTCATTTGTTTTGTTTTATAGATTCCACATATAGTGAAATCATAGGGTATTTATCTTTATTATGTCTGGCTTATTTCACTTAATATCATACCCTCTAAGTCTGTCCATGTTGTCACAAATGACAAGACTTCATCTTTATGGCTGAGTAATATTCCACATCTTCTTTTTCCATTCATTGATGTACACTCAGGTTACTTCCATATCTTGGCTATTGAAAATAATGTTGTAGGAAACATAAGGGGTACTTTGAAATTACAAAATCAATTTTATTATTTCCTTTATGATTTCTGGGGTATTTTAAAAATTTCTCAAGTAACATTTTTATGACATATTCCTCAGTGATCAGAAAAATAATAGCAAAATTATAGCTTCTTTCATGTTTATGACAAATAAATAACTTCAAATCCTGGGACATCCCATCTTTGCTTTTTCCCGATGCAAATTTACATTATGTATAATTAAATTCTGAGTCCCTGACTGACTTCAACATACTTTACTATAGAGTTTTATACCCAAGAACGTACCTTGATTTCTATGTTCAATTTTGTAATCATATGTTTAGTAGTAATCTATATTTCAAGTTTTATATTAAATGAATTGTTCTCATTCAGAGGGAGTAAATATTAAATTTAGAAAATGTACACGTTTGCCTGTTGCCTTTGCACACCATGGAGAATGGCTAGGTGTACAATCCCAGGTTATCAATCACTTTCTTTTGAAAATGTTTGGAGATTGTTGTATATCTTCTGCTACCTTAGCATTAAGAGAAGTCTGAAGGTAGTTTTATTTTGTTTTGATGTTTATAACGTTGTTAATAGTATTCCATGGAGGAGTGAATTAAATCAACTGCAAAATTTAAAAAAAAATAGTATCTCATGAAAGCTAAATTTTTCATCATTTAGACTGAAAAAGAAAAGCCAAGAAAAATCTAGGAAGGGGTGTCTTCCTAGATTCCTAAACTGTGCTATTCTTTTCTAACTGTGACTTGGTCTCCTTTCTTCAGGTTGAGATTTTTTTTGTCTCTCTCCTGTTTTTTTTTTTTAAGATTTTATTTATTTATTTGACAGAGAGAGATCACAAGTAGATCACAAGAGCAGCAGGCAGGGTGGGCAGGGGAAGCAGGCTCCCCGCAGACTCAGGGCTTGATCCCAGGACCCTGAGATCATGACCTGAGCCGAAGGCAGAGGCTTAACCCACTGAGCCACCCAAGCGCCCCTGTCTTTCTCCTTTAAATATTGCCTTTGTTTCAAAGCTTCTGTTTTTTCTTCTTTTCTTCTCCTTTTCTTCTTCTTCTTTTTTCACAAAAACTTCTGATCTTTAAATTATACTCTTCTTCCTCTCTGCTGTATTTATAATCTTCTACGAAGGTTACCATCTCTTTGTCATTTTGGGAGGGAATTACAGGTTTGTATTTGGCATATCTGATTTGGCATAAGGGTATTTCTACTGTTTTCTTTGTATTTCTTTTGCAGTTTTGTCTTTCATCGCTGAGTTCATTTTGACTCTCTGATTTCTTCTTTGCATATTTTTCTGCTATATTTTTCTTGTATATTCCATGGTCAAATCTTTTTTTCTACAGGCCTCAAATGGGAATCTTAATTTTTTTTTTCATGGATGTTATTTTGTTGAGAAACTACTTTTCTGAGACCCAACCTTCTTTTGGGTTTTCCAGGCTATGCATTTCTTTTCTGCTGCAATATGTTTTCCAAAGCCCCAATCTGCCTTGACTTTTTGTGTTTGTTCATTCTACGTAGGAGGGATTTCTCTCCAGGCTTTGTGTGTTCTGGAATATTTGGTGTGTGGTTGGGGTGGGGAACAGTGACAGAATAGTCAGTGTTCTTAGACTTTTAGATGCTGGTATCAAAGTGTTGTCAAAGTAGATGAGAAAGACACACAACCAACAATACACGATGGTACTTAGCACACGTGATTTGGTGTAGTCTGCCCTGCTTCTGTTACTACTACCATGTCTTCTCAGTAAGAGAATCAAATGCTTATCATGGTCTCTGGGTCAAGCAAAACATCAAAAATCCCTCTTCCCAGTATGGGCAATTCTTAATGGGCATTTCTCTCTCTGACCTTGCCCTTCACCCTTCACCTTAAGTGACAAAGTATTCCAAAAAGGCAAATACCACCGCCTGCCTTTCCTCCCATCTCCATTCCTTGGTTTGAAGTATACTGAGAGTTCTGGTCTCTGAATGTACACAGCAGAGGTCCATTGCTCAGAGCACAGGCATTTCTGTTTGTCTTGCTCATAGTCTGCATTTTATATCGTCAGGAGTCTGGTGGCTTGTTTGTCCGATGGTGGGATTCTTGCATTCTGGATTTAGGGGCAGATCCTTTGACCTTCTCTGGCACTCTCTGGGCTGTGCTAGACCACAATGTTTCAATTGGCTTGTAGCTCAAAAGTGTATGGTTCCATCAGTCCCTATCAGTAAGGCAGCTAATGGAAAATTGTCTAGGCATTGACAATCTGTTCTTAACTTGAGCTTAAAAGTCTGCTGCCATTAAAAATAATTTTGTACATATCCACGAATTTTGTTTCACAAAAAGTGTTCACTGAGGGATAGTAGACATAAATTATTAATCTCAAAACGAAACACAGGTTATTAATAGAAATTTTTTAACAAGGTCATTGATGTTTTATACTTAATACTAAGTTTTTAAATTTGAAACTTCCAACAAAAAGAAATTACCAACATTTCTTGTTAATAACATGTCAGTTAACAAAAACCATTGCAGTGTGTGAGCTTTCTGTGAGGGACCATGCTAAATTTGAATCTTGAAAAGAAAGTCTTCCAAGGTCTGACCTGGATATCCCTGGCAAGCTTTGAATATCATCTAGGAGGTGTGTTTATCTGTGTCCTTACTGATTGTATGAATTAATGTGTGTGTTATTGTAAGCAGTGCTATAATCCCCATTAATTCTGGTGGCTTTTTTTTTTTTTTTAATAACAAGGAAGAGCCGGTGGGGTACGCGTTCCATGGACTACAAATTGGAAATCACTATCTAAAGGGCATAATAGAATATGTGAGTTGTGTATCAATGACGGTCACCTTATAAAAATACATTTCTTAGAGACGTGAGGTTGGGCAGTGTGATGGAAATAACACTGAGTCAGAAATATTGAATATTCACCTCTTCCTTGTCCTCTTGGTTCCAATAATGCAGAAACAAAATATGTAGTTCCTCCCGTCCAAAAGCTTATCTTCTATGTCATGGCCCCCACTTATGTTGTGATAACAGCTCTACTAAGATTCAGTTCAGGGTTCAGAGGGAGCACCTTAACCACTTAGGATGGTCGGATTCAATAACCCTGGATCTGAATACACAAATTCACAAGGCCGAACAGCTGGACAAGGGACTTAAAGGGCAGAAGGAATTGCACATTCAGAAGCAAGGATGTGGAACAGTGCTTGGCTCGGGAAGTGAAAGCGATTGGTGAGTCTGGGGAAATAAAGCTGGAGTGACCAACAAAGGGTAACAGGCAAGCAGCCTTGTATACCAGGCAAAGGCAATGTCAATGCTAAAGTGGCAAAAATCCGTCAACGGCCCAAATGGCCATCAAGTAGAGAATACATGAATTGTGATATGTGTAGCCAATGGAATACTATAGGGTAAGGAAAATGAATGCGCTATGACAGTGTGTTAGCCCCCAGATAATTGCAGCCAGGGAAAATTTAATAAAAAGAACGAATGATGAAAATGTCAGAGAATATACTTCTCTACGTGTCATAGAGAAACATGATGTCAACTAGTTTTCTTATTAGGGATATATACACATACAATATTTAACACACTTAACAAATCTAATATATTTAGTAAATATAAGTATGTATAGTAAATCTTTAAATATATATTGAACATAAGGGAGTAATAAACCCAAATTTCAGGAAAAGTGGTTATTTCTAGGATTCTCCCTAAGAAGAAAGGGGTCAGAAAACATGGGTCAGAAGAATTCCAGAAGTATCGGTATTACTCCGTATCTTAGACTTAGTAGTATGTACCTTCGTGTTAATTTTGTTTGTATTCTTTATTCTATACATATATATTAGAATACTCCGTTGTATCTATTAAAAATTTAATAAAAGCAATACAAATTATTCTCGCCCTCGGGTTAATTACTTCACCCATATCAGCCTTGCTATTTCAAGGAAAAACGACTTATTGTGAGGTTCGGATTTTAATTGTAATGGAAATCTTAATTGCTAAAACTCTTTTGATGTCCAGAAAGTTAATCTGAAGTTTCAAGAGATTTTTTTTTTTTAAATCTTTTCTTTTGAAACTAGAAAGAGAGAAGGGAAAGAAAAATCCTCAAGTGTCAAAGACAGCAAAGCCTGGATGGCGGAGAACTCTAAAGCCCTTGATTGTTCCGGGGGTTCATTGCCTTGGCCACAGAGGAGACTTCACCTTTCCATTTAACAGACAAAGCAAATGTAAATTTGTTCTCGATCACAATACCCTCAGTATTAAATTTAGCAGGAGAAAATTGCACTAAGAGCTGAATTTTAGGCTTAACTCTGAGACACTCTTTTTTTTCTGTATGGAATTGATCAGCTCAAACCGAGAGCTCATGACTGAGAAAATGACACAGTCTGCTGTTGCCTTGTTCCAAATTTTAATGGTGCCAGGGCCCACTCTGACACTAATTTTACAACCGCTGTTCCCTCTGATTGTCCAGCAGGAACCAGCATTCTTCCTTGGCTTCCCCGTGAGCAAGGCAGCTGTGGGATAGCGTCTGCTTAGTATTAATCACTACAGTTTCCCAGTTATCCCCCGTGCAAGTGAAATAGACCGTCCTCAGAATGAAGGAAGAGGATTATTGAATGAAATGTGAAAATGTGGAACTTGGTCCCAAATGATCAGCTTTGGCTGACATCTTTGCTGATGTTGATGCTGTTGGAACTTTTGGGGGGGGCAAGGGGTATCCCTAAATAAATAAGATGATTGTGAATGGGCCTTTCTAGTTCCCCAAAAGACTGACCCCAACCTCATTTTTTGTTAAATGATGTTTACAAAATATGTTCAGTCGCGCAGTGAGTGTGATATTTGCACCTCAAATTGATTCCTGGACTGAAATCAAGTTAATGATGTGTGTTTATAAGAGTGTTAATTATACTCCCTGCGACATGACTTGCATCACTGGTGTGAAACTCTCCCCATCCCGTTTTTTCAATATTTATTTTTCCTACTAGAAAATTGTCACTCCGATCCCTGTTAACCAAATAATCTGGCCCCTATGGGTGGATATGATCTCATGAATTTAAAATATATGATATATGTGACATAGTCCCTGATGGGGGCTTAGATTGAGTGCTAGAATCAGGAATGGAATGAGGGAAAACTGTTGAGATTCCCTTGATCATTGTAACTGGAAAGGCAAAACTATGTAAGAAGTAATTGGGTCATAGGCTATGATGAATATATATCTGCAACATGAGAGAGAGAGAGGGAACAAGAGGAAAAGAGCAAGAACAAAAGATAGAACAAAGTTTATACTGGGATACAAGGAAGGATCTACTTAAAGAGTTTCAAAAAACTAAGGTCCCTTGTTCATAAATTATTTACTATTTTTATTTTATTTACCTGTCGATTTCCTATCTTTTGTCTTGTCCATCATTTTTCTACTTAATGCGAGAGGACATTTTAAACTCTGGACATTGTCCTTTGCCATATGTGCCGCTTGTATTTTTGACAAGTGTCATTTATTTATGGTAGTTTTCATTCTGAAGTTTTTATTTTTTATTGCAGTGAATTATATCAGTCTTTCCCATTTTGGATAATTTCTTAAATTTTGAATTGAATTTTGAATACATGATAAGCATGTATTATGTTAGTTTCAGGTGTATAACATGATCCAACTGTTAAATACATTATGATATGTTCAGCATGAGTATAGTTACTATCTATCACCATACCAAGTTGTTACAACATTGTTGACCAGATTCATTATGCTGTATTTTTCACCTTTGTGACTTATTTATAGCTGGAAGTTTGTACCTTTTAGTCAAACCCTTTTTCTATTTTGTCCTTTTCTCTAGCCCCCACTCTCATTACACTAAATAAAACAAACAACAAAAAGAGAAACAGACTCATAAATATTAAGTACATTATTGGGTTTGGGGTTTTTTTTTCAGTTCCATATACAATTGCCATGCTTCAACTACCCTACAAGTGTCATGCAAGAGTGTGGAATGCCTTCCTGATTTTTTTGTGCTGTTAGGATCGAATTAGTGACCCACCAAACTTAAGTTGAGTAGCTGACTTAAAACTAAGAAGGTGACTTTTGCAAGTACCAAGCTTTAGTGAATGGACAAGCCTTTCTCTGGTCCACGGATACCTGAGTGTCTACCCAGGAGAAAACCAAGCTCGTGGAAATTGGCTAATAGCATTTTTATTGTATTCTTACTTCTGCTCCCCCTTTTTCCCTCTGATTAATTTTCCTGAAATGTTCATCAATGCTTAAGCAAGGTTTCTTTCCTCCTTGAGAAAAATTTATTTTGCAAGAACTTTAAATAAATAGTGCTCGCAATCAGTTCCTTGGTAACTGTTAATTCACACAGATGTAGGAGGCCGGTGTCCTATAGCTGCACGTAATTGAGTTCGGGTCGTCATCAGATCTCAATGGTTACTTCAATATTTAACCCCAAGCAACACTTTCAATGTCACCGACGTCTCCAGACTTAAGGAGCCTAGCATGCAAAAGCCCTTGTTGGGAGCTTCGAAATTTATTCTGTCAGGTGTATTTGGCAAAGATTACTTGAAAAAGGATGCAAATTAAGTCTCCTTGCAGTTATTTCTGCAATAATGCTTTACATTCATATGGGAGGATGTGTTCAGGCACATAACTTCCCTAGGTCCCTTTGAAACAAGGCGGTACTCTTTATTTTTCACTCTTACCTAGTAAGACAATAGAGGCTCGGATTTGTTAAATAACTCATCCCATTTGATCTGCCAAATATTTATTGAGCATATACTATGGGAAGACTGAAAGTTTAAGGGTTTCTAAGTTAAAGAGAGTCCAGAGAGAAAGAGCTTACCACCATCCCCAGAGGTATGATTGTTATGCATACAACTCTATTGAGGGCATGGCAGAGTAGGGACTATCTTCTATGGGAATTATAAGCATCCCTTGACGTTCATAAGGAAGGGAGAATTTGAGGAAGTGTTCTGGAATCAGTGAAGTTCCTAGGCATTTTACTTCTCTGAGCCTCGGACTATCTATAAAATGCAGCTGAAATGGGCTGTCGATAGAAGAGGTTTTAGAGTCTGAATATTTTTGTTTACAATGTGCCACTACTACTTAGCAGATCTATACAATGTTACTGAACCTTTGTATACTCCATTTTTTGTTTTCTCATTAAGTAGGAATAACAGGATCACCTCAGAGATATTTCATGGATATTAGTGAGATGAAGCTGTACAGTACCGACTGCCTAGTAAATTCTCAGTGCGTGTTAGTTGCCATCATTATTATAGTACTAATAATAGTATGTTTGAAGCTCAAAAAAGACTTGATTGACAATATGAAAAGGAATAGGCTGCGAACAGTGAGTTGGATTATGATTGGCAGAGAATGAAAAAAGAAGGCACAGCTTCTTGAAATGCAGGATATTCTGGAAGTTACCATCAAGTTATCAGCTTACATATGAATTGCTAGTATGTATGAAACCTATCATCGTTTCTGGTATCCAATAATCACCTAATAAATATTTATTGATAAATGAGTCAATGAATGAATGCTTGAAATGAATGTAAGGTAGCTCCCTTTTTCACAGACACCAGGGATTTTTACCAGGCTTGTATGGAGTCAAAGCGTTTCTTGCCTAAGGCAAAGGCGTAACTTGGATGAAGACCATCTCTGCCGAGGCTAGGCAGGGCTGCAAAAGATCCACCTGGGCCCTTCTCTTGCTTGCAACGCGCTGCTTCAATCATTCTATGCAGGGAACTATTTCTACTAGATAAGTAAAGCCTTTCCAGAAATGAACGTCAAAATGCTGAGAACAAGCATCACGAGATTGGAAGAAACCAGATCTACCAACCTGCTGTTTCAGCACCAGCTCATCCTAGACCAGCAATGCCAACTTGAGAATCCAAACTGAGAGGGTGTAGCCTTGCAAAAGATTCCTCAGCAATTCCTTCCCTTAATGTCTCTAATCAGGAGATAATTAAGACCTAACGACCAGTACCCCTGATGGATGCTAGAACCTGTCTTCAAATACAGGTTTTATTAGTATTCAGGTATGGTGAGGACAACACATCAGGAGACAACTACCATTGACAGAGGGTTTGTTATACTCACAGATCCCAAGACAAGGGGCACAGCATACCACTGAGGGTCATAGCAGAAACATTGGTCTGGCAGCAGAGGGAGAGGGAGATGAGGAAACAGTGGTCATCAGGAGCCTTTCTTGTGGTTTCAACAGGTAGGAACAGGCAACGCAGGGTAAACAGGTTTAGGATTGGCTCCACTGAATAATTTCAGTTGGCTCTAGGGCACAGAGGCTGTCCCTTGTTGTTTGGTACCAGGGGTGACTAAGGCAGGTGGATAGTTGCTTGAAGTGTGAGAGCACAACATAGGGGGCTGGGGGTTGAGGCTCTGAACTGGTTGGTTTGCATATGAGAGGCTTGCCCCCAGGCTAGTGTTTACTACCTCCAGAATCTAGCTAACACCGAGGAGAGCAGATAATCCAGCCTGCATGTCTCCAGGTGCCAAAACATCAGAATACAGAAAGTAAAAGACGTGGCTAATACAGAAACAAAGATAGTTTTCCATTTTTAGAGACTTATTTGCTCTTCTTAATCTTAAAGGAAGCCTATGGAGTAATAATAGTTACTATTTACTGAAAATCTAATATGCACTAGATTTTGAATATGTTACTTAACATACTTTTTTTCGATAACCTGGATGTTAGTGTTATAAATAAAAGGCCCATATTGTCTCAAACATTTACAATAGTGAGAGGGAGTAGATATAGTACTGCGGTTCAAAGAACAATGAACCAATAGGTGAAAATGATAAGAAGACAGAACACAGCCTTACATATGGAAGTCATCATAGCAATTAGAATTTTCCAAAATGGGATGGAGTGTTATGTGACATAAAGAAGTCTCCATCATGGGATACGTTACTCCTCCCATCTGTCAGTCAACCAGAGAATTCCTGCTGGGACAAGAGTTTTCAACCTAGTAACTCCTAGGGTCCCATTAGATTCAAGGCTTTCAGTTTCCAACTCAAATGATGTTCAAAAAAGCCTTAAAAATTAAAGGCAAAACAGTATGGAGATTCTTTAAAAAGTTGAAAATAGAGCTACCCTACCATCCAGCAATTGTACTAGTGGGTATTTGCCCCAAAGATACAAATGTAAGTGATCCAAAGGGGCACAAGCCCCCCAATATTTATAGCAACAATGTCCACAATAGCCAAACTATGGAAAGAGACCAGATGCCCATTGACAGATGAATGGGTAAAGAAGATGTGGTATATATATACAATGGAATATTACAGAGCCACCAAAAAAATGAAATGTTGCCATTTGCAATGATGTGGATAGAACTAGAGGGTATTATGCTACGAGAAATAGGTCAATCAGAGAAAGACAATTATCATATGATCTCACTGATATGCAGAACTTAAGAAACAAGATAAAGGAGCAAAGGGGAAGGGAGGAAAAAATGAAAAAAGGCAAAACCAGAGAGCGAGACAAACCCCAAGAGACTCTTAATCTTAGGAATCAAACTGACAGTCACTGGAGTGGGGGGAGGTCGGGGAATGGGGTGGCTGGGTGATAGACATGGGGAGGGTATGTATTGTGGTGAGCACTGGGTGTTGTGTAAGACTGATGAATCACAGATCTGTACCCCTGAAACAAATAATACATTATGTGTTAATTAAAACAAATTAATTAATTTTAAAAAATAAATAAGAAACAATAGTTAAAAAAATTAGAGGCAATCTGAAAATAAAATTTGACTGAATGCTAACTGGCCAAGGGTTAAAATCAGCTTGGAGCAGAAGCTTATATTGATGAACTTCTGAAATACAGAAAGACTTGGAAATGTAACCCCCCCACCCCCACCAGGATTGAATGAACATGGCAGGATGTCCTAAGAGTCCATGCTGAGGAAGCAGTCTGCTGCTTCAGAGGGAACAAGTCACTGTAACATTTCCAGCAAAAGGAACTTATGGAGTTTGAATGATATTCAAGATTTAAATTACAGCTAGTTAATACCCCTATAAACATTTTACTTAATGATATACTAACCTTACCTCCTTCCACACCAATTTCTTTCATTCACAATTATGATTAACTGACTGAAAGTACTGTGTTTAAGAAAGAAATCTTCAAATGATTGAGGCAGGCATACTCTTGCTTCTATAAAACCCAGACTGAAGAAATTTTAAACTGTGACAGCGTGTTCTAATGACTCGAAGGAAATTGGCCAACCTAACATTTCTACATTATCTTGCATCATTATTTTTAAAGATTAATCTAATTAAAACACAAACATATCTTCTTCTGTAGAGGACCATCGCTTAATAAGTCAAAGTACGTAATTTTACCACAATTCATCTCATACTCAGACTGACAATGGTACTGTTTCTTTGGAATAATTGCCTACTGATGTAATGTACCCCAAACTTTTCCATTTTGCACAGCAACCTCTTGGCTTAACTGCAGAAGGAAAAGATTTTTCCTTAACCATCACGGTTTTGCCACAAAATCAGCAACCTGTGTACGTGATAGATGATAGCCCACCTATCACCTATCACCTCACCTATCACCTTAGTGCTCTGTATTGCCTCTGTTTTGCCTAGCAAAGGGTTGGATCCACTGTAGGTGTTCAATAAATATTATGTTATTCAACATAATAAATTAATATGAGTAATGACAATCTTTGTTTCATTGGCAGATCTCAAAGCTGTAAGAGGAAAAGCTTACACTCCCAAGATGTGGAATGCTAGTTCACTCCATTTATTTATTTCACTGTTTGTGAACACCGCTTAACTCCCTGGCAGGAACCTCTGCACATCACCAGAATGGATGGGATGAGACAAAAGACAGTGGGCCAGAATCAACGTATGTATCTGACCCTTGAACAGGAAGCAAACCTCAGAAGGGGGACCACAGTGCCCTCAAGAAGCTGAAGCCCATCTGACCTGCAGAACCCTCTCTAAGTAAGCCATTGCCTGCAAAGGACTCCCTTTACCTCTTTCTGGACTTGGATTAGTTTAACTGTGGAAGAAAGCAGTCTGGCTTAAATAAGCTCTGCCTCTTCCTCTTCCTCCTCATCCTTCGTCCTTCTCCTCATATTGGACATCGCAGAACTTAACAGGTTTCTTCAGCTTCGCTCCAGAACAAGTGTTCTGAGCATGATATGTAACATCACAGTATTTCTACCATCATATTTCCCTGTTCCCTGTTAGTTTTTACCTCTTTCCAATCACATCATAGCCACATGGTATAATGAGTAAGGAGAACATTATCAAGAAAGATGAGAAGTCTCATTTTGAACTCAGAGATGTTTGCCCTCATATATGTCAGTATATCATCACATATTTTATTATTTTTTTAAAGATTCATTAATTTAGAGGGTGGGAAGGGACAGAAGGAGCGGGAGAGAGAGTCTTAAGCAGAGGAAGCTCTGAGTGCAAAACCTAACCAGGGACTCAATCTCACACCCCTGAGATCACAACCTGATTTGAAACCAGGAGTTGGACGCTTAACCCACTGTGTCACCCAGGTGCCCCAGAGTTTGGCATCTTTTATTGTCTTATGACATTATCACCCAGATATTGATGCACCAAGGGTTTCCAGGATATCATTTCACTAATGCTATGGTTTGGGGCCTTCACTTGGTAAATTAATCATCCATAGGTTATATACATATTTAAATCATACAGATTATACTTATTCAAGCAGGAGAATATGATGGGAAAATATTTCAATTAAAAAAAAAACAAAACCCCAGTAAGTTATCATGGGACTGGACTGGTTGTGTTCATCTAATAAAGAAATATAACAGTTTCGGATAATATCCGCAAAGAATTAGTAAGAAGAGCACCTTGGACTTCAGGTGCCTGTTTTATAATCCAGAATCCTGTACTGGATCCCAGCTAATGATCGAAGGCATTAAGTCCAGACAAAAGTAACAAGGAAAAAAAATAAATAAAGGAAGAAAGATGAACAAAAGGACACTTAATGACCAAAACCAAATGTTTCTAGTAAGAACAATAAACGCTTTATAGGATGAATACCTAATAGTAACCAAATCACCTTAAAATAGAGGAAAGGACTTGGGTCACAAAGAACACACAATATTCCCAAACCAACCTTTGCTGTTTATAGGAGCTTTCCTTCTATTTCTTCATATTCAGAAGTTTTTCAAGAAACCCCTGACCTTGAGAGTAATTATTTGATGACAAAGTGAACAACAATGCTGATGATTATAATGGTAAGGGCCACCATCATACTGTATGTTAAACACTGTAATCCACTGTGACTTTTCTAAGCCACCTATATTCCTCACCTGAAGATGACTTGTTACCCCCTGAAATTATGGGCAAGTACAGTGGGGCTTCTCAATTCTCTTGGACATGTCTGCTATGAAGACAATGTGGAGCTGCAAACAGAGCCAGTCTCTCCTCAAATATATATATATTTATACTATATATGTGTGTGTATGTATATATTATGTATATATGTATATTTATGTATGCATATATATTTAGGCATGTTGAATATGCATATATGTGTGTTGTATTATAAAAAATGAAAATAGCATTTCCACATACATTATCTCATTTAAGTTCCAGAGAAACCATGTAAAGCACATATTTTAATCATCATTTTATATACAAAAATAAGCCCCAAAAACAAAGATTCAAGGAGTATAAATGTTTTTCAAAGAGTACAGAAGTATCCATCAGTTTATAGCAGGATTCAGACCCAAGTGTCTGCTTGCAAGTCCTGTTCCATCTAAGGGAAGAAGAGTGGGTAAGTTTTGTGGTTTGAGAAAAAGCTAAATATTGTCACTGCTAGTTTGTCCTCCTCCAGTTCCAAACATAGCCCTAGTAGGCTAGGAAATTATCTCCAGACAGATGCAAGTCCTCATACCAGAGCTGAAACTAACCTATCATTGTAAAGTATATATTTATAAAACGTGTGAACAAGGCAAGTCTCCTAACCTCGGTAAGCCTCAGCTTTCTCATCCGCAGATGATGATACCCATTTAATAACTCCACTTAATAATTTAATTTAACGGTGCCGATAAAATATACAATGACTTCTGTGATCGTAAGGGATGTCGGGAGCCTAGCATACTGTCTGGCATTCAGTAAGCAATCACTAAAATTCATCTACAATAATTTTATTTATTTATTTACTTACTTATTTATTTTTAGAGGGGGAGAGAGAGAAAGAGTGAAAGAGGAAGAGAGAGAATCCCAATTATGCTCCACACCCTGTGAGGATCCCGACTTGGGGCTTGATCTCACTACCCTGAGATTATGACCTGTGACAAAATTAAGAATCAGACACTTAGCCAACTGAGACCCCCAGGAGCCCCCTAATTGCAATTATTTTTATTGTTGTTCATAGGGTACCTTTTGTGCCAACACTGCACAGAATTTGTGAGGTACTCCAGAATGAAAGCAATATATATATATATTTTTTTTTAACCTCTTGGTTTTAATATAGATTACATGAGAGGAAAAGCAGACACTAACTCTCCTTAAGTCACCATGAATGGCTATGAATGGCTACATAATCAAGAACACAAGGCACTGGGAGGCCTGGGTGTCTCAGTGGGTTAAGTCTCTGCCTTCAGCTCAGGTCATGATCTCAGGGTCCTGGGATGGAGCCCCACATCTTTCTGCTCAGTGGGGGGCCTGCTTCCCTCCGCCCCGCCTGCCTCTCTGCCTACTTGTGATCTCTCTCTCTCTCTGTCAAATAAATAAATAAATAAAATCTTTATTAAAAAAAAAAAAAAAGAAGAAGAAGAAGAAGGCAAGACACTGAAGTAGCTTTTATAAGAATAGGCACGGTCCCAAATAGAAAAGTGGCACAGACTGGGGAAAAAAAAAAAAAAAAAGAGGCTGATTAAAAAAAAAAAAAGAAGAAAAGATACAGGGTAGACGATCTAGAAGAAGAGAGAAATTGACACATTTAGGGATGCTCTGTGACACAAGCTGTATTTAGCCCCTCTGCTGCCTTGTGCCAGTTGATTAAGACTGGGAACATTTCCCCGAGTTGTGTGAGAGAAGCACAGCTGTCGTGTTCAGGAACTTGAGTAAGAAACGTATGCTTTCTGCCAAACTTTCAGTGGGTACAAGCTCAAAGCTTCGCAAAAACAGAATGGCTTTAAAAATGATGGGAAAGATTCATTCTCCCTGACAGATGGAAAGAAGCAGAGATTAGGGGAGTGTGCCTGGATGATTGTGCACATATGTGTATATGTGTGTGTGCACCCCCACACTTGCACACATGCAGGTGGTGAGGAGGTTGTCAGGAGAACTTGACATTTTTAAGAGCGTTGGGCTTCTCTGTTACTGTGTTGTGTTCTTTCACAAACCCATTTTCTTTAATGAATAATAATCACAATCATTTTCCCCTGGGCCTGAATGGTTAGGGGGGAAGCATTTTCCCTGGTCTTGGCATTTAAAACATAATTTGTAGAACCTATTCCAAAGGCTTAACACCTCCCCCCAACACACCACATACACACAAACAAATACACAAACGTACAATTTTGCCATCCTACCACTTAAACTTCTAAAAGGGCATACCCACTCAGCTTTTATAACAAAGAAAATGTATCCAGTCTTCAGTTCTATAAGATATTAGGGAACATTCCAGTAAAGTGAAAAACAGAGATGATCCCCCCCGCCCCAGATTCTTCTATTCCTTGGATATTTTAATCTCACTCCCCTGTGGGAGATTAGACTAGTCAATGTAACCATGGCAACACGCAATCCTGGGGTTTGCTGATGGAGTCACTGCCTCTCCCCAGCAATTGTAGCAGCATTGGGTGGAGGTTTCCTACGCTTGTTATGTTTGATGTGACCACTGTGGTTAAGGACCATTTTGAGTTTCAGTCTTCCATTTTTTTCCTGAAACCTTAATACTAACTCAGAGGACAATATTAGTATTGCTGGAGTCAGAAACTGTAAATACACATGTGATTTCATCCTTGGAGGATCATTTTGGAATAAGTTCTTGACTGCCTGTTGGCTACCAGGACTATCAGTAACCCGCACTGCCAACATCAAGATAGCAATACTTAGTCTGCTAAAGCCACCAAAACCTGGGACCGTGGTTGTTGATACCTAAAAGCATTCCGATTTGGCAATCATCCTTTTGCTAATGAAGTGATAACTGCACTAGTTTAAGTTGTATTTGAAATACCACTTTGGCTTTCAGCAAAAGTAGTAAGAGGAGGAGTAAATTCATCTAACCTGTAGTAAGGGAATGTTTCAGATACCAAGACTTGGACCTAATCCTATAGCATCAAGGAGAAAAAGACAAAGGTAAGAAGTCTTTCTTTATAACAGACTTATTGTTATCAAAGCTAGGAATATGCCCTTATCTAGAGGGAGGGAGCAAAGACTCACCGAGTTTGCATTTAAAAAGCTCTAGAAAGCTTAGAAACAGAGCCAAACAAGAGGTAGGCTGAGTACTACCAAAGCTGTGAGTCAACCTTGTCCAGCTGATTAAGACACTCAACCTCCCCCTCTATATAGAGGGTAGATTAGCTCTTCATGAAAATAATATCTTCTGGAGCCTCTATAATTTTTTCTACACTATATCCAACATTTAAAATGAAATTGCTAGGTATTTGAGTAGATAAGACAAAATAACTGATCCATATGAGGAAAAACAAAACAAAACAAAATAAAACAGAAGCAAGTTTATAAGTTAGCCAGATTTTGAAGTTAGCAGAAAAGAATTTTAACTATAAATAATCTACATGAGAAAATAAAGAAACTGTTAAATAGGTACAAAAATATGGAGAACATAAATAACATTTTGGAAACTATAAAAAAATTAAAAACTAACCTTGTTAGAAGTGAAGAGAGTAGATTTTGTTGTTTGTTTTAAATGGGGGGAGTGTGGAAGGGGAATAAAAAGGCAATAAGGATATTGGTAATATATTTACTTAGATGTGTACTGCATGGTTAGCTGTGGTTATGCTGTGAAAATGCACTGAGTTGCACACTTACTATTCCTGTATATAAAATTATAAAATTAGAAATTAAAAGTAATAAAAGTTGGGCACCTGAGTGGCTCAGTTGGTTAAGCATCTGCCTTTGGCTCAGGTCATGATCCCAGGATCCTGGGATCAAGCCCCACATCTGGCTCCCTGCTCAGCAGGGAGTCTGCTTCTCCCTCTCCAACTTCCTCTCCCCCAGCTCATCTTCTCTCTTGCTCTTTCTCTTTCTCTCAAATAAATATATAAAATCTTTAAAAAATAAAAATAGAAGCAATAAAGCTTAATATAAACTATAAAATAGACATAAATAAAAGTACACAAAATTTGTAGTATTTGCTAAGTGGTTAGGAGAGTTAGGCACAAGGGGAAGGGGAATGCCTGTTGATTACAAGATGGCAGTCAGTGTTAGGCAGTGACAAAGAAAATTACTTGTCCATGCTGGTTACTGCCTAACACTGATCACCATCTTTTTTATTTAAAGATTTTATTTATTCCTTTGACAGAGATCACAAGTAGGCAGAGAGGCAGGCAGAGAGAGAGGAGGAAGCAGGCTCCCCGCTGAGCAGAGAGCCGCATGTGGGGCTTGATCCCAGTTTGATGGTATCATGACCTGAGCTGAAGGCAGAGGCTTTAACCCACTGAGCCACCCAGGCGCCCCCTGATCACCATCTTGTGATTGATTGATTCACATCAAAATGTTAGGAAAATAAAAACAAATAACTCTTCAAGAAATCACTCAGGAAGAAAATAATAAAGATAAGGGCAGAAGTTAATAAGATATAATATAAATGGAAAACAGAAAAATCAAGGTCAAAAGTTGTTTATCTGAAAAAAAAAAACTAATAAATTCTACAAACTTCTGGCAAGATTTTTTTTTCAGTAAAAAGTAGAACAAGCACAAACAATATCAGAGATTAAAATAAAAGGGAATCCTATATAAGTTTCCATCCCTGTTACAGAGTATTAGTAAGATATTATTTTTTAAAATATGTCAATGTATTTAAAAATTGAGAAAAAAATCTAAAAGTTCCTAGAGAAAGATAATTTATCTAAAATGCTTTAAGAAAAAAATATAGAAAATCTAACTAGTTCTATGAACATAACAGAAATTTAGTTACTACTACAAAAATTGCTGTTTGATTGTAAAACAACTTCCTGACTCTTAATAGCTTCCTCTGTGAATTCTAACTAATGTTTAAAGAAGAAAAACTCCTATATTGTATACTGAAATTAATGTTGCAGTGTAGTTAACTAACTGGAATTTCAATAAAAACTTCAAAAGAAATAAGAAAAACCTCAACTTTAGATAAAATTTACAATAGCCTGAAGAGTGTAACCAGAATGCTTTCTAAAAAGAGGCCAACATTATTGTGATACCAAAACACAGTGAGGGCAGTTAACAAAAGGAAAATTAGAGGTCAGGCTTATTTATAAATAGAGATGCAAAAACTCTAATGAAATAAATTTATCAAACCGAATTCTTTAATAATATGAATTATATATATATGTGTGTATATATATATACATATATATATAGTTTGGATTTGGATTATATATCTAGTATAGCAAATATATATATTTCTGGATTTATTCTAGAAAAAATATATATACTTTATTTTTAATATATTTTTGTATTTCTATATATTGAATTTATTCAGATTTATTTCTATATCTATATTATTTATTCAGATATATTTTATATCTATGATACATTTATATATACAGGATTTATTATATATAATATACATTATATATTACACATATATGATTTATTCCTGAACATTCATACTACATATTGCATATGCATATCACACATACATATTGCATTTATATTACATAGATATATGATTTATTCCAGAGAAACAAGGTTACTGTATCTTTAAAAAAGGTAATTCACTATTTAAATATATCAATGACCAGTAAACTGATTTCTACGAAGGTCCATATGGTAAATATTTTAGATTTTGTGAGCCATATGGCCTCTGTTTCAACTATTACCCCTATAGTAGCTATTGCAGCATAAACGCAGCCACAGACAAGAAGTAAATGAATGGGTGTGCCTATGTTCCAATAAAATGTTATTTACAAAACCAAGCAGTGGGACAGATTTGGCCTGTGGACTATAGTTTGCCAGCTCCAATAATAAGTTGAAGAAAATAAATCAAATTATTATCATTCTAATAGATGCAGATAAAATGTCTGAAAAAGTTCAAGTGAAAAGCTATTAGTAATAAGACAGAGGTCCCAGAGTGGCAGAGTAAGGAACTTGGCAGTCCCTTTCCCTAGCAAATAATTAATTAATGAATGAAAATAACAAAGGGAACTACTAAACAAGCAAACAAAACAGTTTTTAAAGTCTCTGGAATTATCTTAACAGCAGCATGTGGCAAACAGAAAAATGTTCATTCAAGAAAATCTACTAAATTTCAGTAAGAATGGTGTTAGTCATATGAGCCCTGACCCACTCTTTTACCCCCATCTCTTGTTCTGTAATATAGAAGGTCTATCCTGAATGCCCAGCTCCATGCAACCATGGACAAAAGGATAGGGGCTCCTTCTATGACCGGCTTCCAGTCTTGGGCTATAGTTTCACATGAAGGGGGTAGCTTCCAATGTTTCCTATCTCCTCCTCTCCCAGCCTTCTCTTGAGAAAGCTCTACTATGAATAGTCATGGCAAGAGAGGACTTCCCTCATCAACTCCCTACTCACAGAAAGGAAACTTTAAGGTAGGTGTTGCAGGCCAAGAATATTGAAGTCTAAATCACTTCTACCCCAGCAAGCCCCTGGGTGGAAGTTCCAAGCCAGGAGGGGCAAGCTAAAAAGACCAGGGTCTGCCACAACCCTCATTCAATGCCCACTCATAGAATAGGGGTGTCATTCTGGGGAAAGCAGGTCCATATTCCAGATGGAAATTATGGAGTTCAAAGGGCAAGGACCAAATGAAACAATCCACAAGAAAGATTCAGAGGTAGATTTGAGATGACAGAAAAAAGAATCAATGAACTTGAAGGGAGACCAATAGAGATTACAGAATATGTAAAACAGAGAGGAAAAGGAGTTCAAAAACTGGAAGAAATCTGATTACAGAAACCAAATAATTAAATAATTGGAGAAATATTACATCTTTTTTTAAATATTTTATTTATTTGACAGACAGAGATCACAAGTAGGCAGAGAGTCAGGCAGAGAGAGAGAGGAGGAAGCAGACTCCCCGTGGAGCAGAGAGCCCGATGCAGGACTCGATCCCAGGACCCTGAGATCATGACCTGAGCCGAAAGCAGAGGCTTAACCCACTGAGCCACCCAGGTGCCCTTACATCTTCTTGGATAGTGATACTCAAGATTGTTAAGATGTCAGTTCTTCCCAACTTTACCTACAGATTTAATAGAATCCCAATGTAAGTCCCAGAAAATTCTTTTGTGGATATTGACAAACTTAATTCTAGAGTTTGTATGAAGATATCCAGAATAATCAGCACACTAGAGAAAAAAAAGAACAAAACTGAAGAAAAATAACACATTTGGAAGATGGACTATATTTGACCTCAAAACCTGCTATAAAACTACTGTAATCAAGACAGTGTACTCTTGGCAAAAGAAAAGAGAAATAGATCAAGGAAATAGCAGAGATAACTCAAAAATAGACCCACACAAATGTAGTCAACTGATTTTGGACTGTGGAACAACAAATGATGATGAAACCACTGGATATCCACACACAAAAAAATGACTCTAGATACAGACCTTACATCCTTTACAAAATTTAACTCACGGACCATAGACCTAAATGTCAAATTCAAAACTCTAAAAATACTAAAAGATAGTATAGGATAAAAATCTAGGTAGACTTTTAGAAATGGGATCAAAGGCAGGATCTATGAAAGAAATAATCGATAGGCTGAACTTGATTAAAATTAGAAACCTCTGCTTTGTGAAAGACACATCAAGAGAACGAGAAGACAAGCTATAGACTGGCTGGAAATATTTGCAAAAGAAATATCCGATAAGGGCTGTTATCCAAAATATACAAAGAACTCTTAAACACAACTGTAAGAAAATGAACAAACCTAATTTTAAAAATGGGCAAAAATTCTGAACAGATACCTCACTAAAGAAGATATACAGATGGCAAATAACATGAAAAGATGCTCAACGTCCTATGTCATAAGATAGTTGCAAATTAAAATAGCAAGATACCACTATACACCCAGATTGACTAAAATCCCAAACACTGACAACACCAAATGTTGACAAAGATGGGATGAAACAGGAACTTTCATTCATTACTGATGGGATTGCAAAATGGTACAAACATCTTAGAAGACAGTTTTGGAATTCTTACAAAACTAGATTTAATCTTACTATAAAATCCCGCAATCACACACTTTAGTACTCAGTCAAATGATTTGAAAACTTACGTTCACACAGAAATTTGTGTTATAATAGCTTCATTCATAATTGTCAAAACTTGGAAGGAACAAACATGTCCTGCCAAATCGATAAATCATGACACATTCATACAATGGTATATTATTCAGTTCTAAGAAGAAATGAACTATGAAGACACCAGAAGACACAGAGGAAACTCAAACAGATATTACTAGGTTAAAAAAAAAAAACAAAAAACTGAATAAGCTCCATACTGTGGAACTCTAAATGACATTCTGAAGATAACAAGACTATAGAGAAAAGAAAAAGCTTAGTGGTTGCCTATATTTGGAGGAAAAGAAGGGTGAATAAGTAGAGCACAGGGGGTTTTAGAACAGTGAAACTGTGATATACATATGAAACCATAACAGTGGATACGTGTCATTACATATTTGTCAAAACCCATAGAACACACAAAACTCATAGTAACCTTAATACGAGCCATGGAATTTGGGGTGGTAAGGATGTGTCAATGTTAGTTTATCAACTGTAACAAATGTTCCACTCTGGTGTAGGATACCAATAGTAGAGGTAGTGTACGGGCTGTTGGGGGCATATGGAGCCCTCTGCAATATTTGTTCAATTTTACTGTGAATTTAAAACTGCTTCAAAATAATTAAAGCCTATATTTTAAAAAATGAAAGAGACTCCTTAAAACGTGAGACATAATTCAGGGCATTAGCCTACACATAGCGGGAATGCCACTAGTAAAGGAGAGACAGAAAAAAAGTTCAAGAAAAAGTGGTTAAAAACTTTCCATATTTGATGAAAAACATTAACCTACCCATCCAAGAAGCTCAATGAACTCCAAGCAGGGTAAATGCAAAGAAACTCACACATGTACGTGCACATTACCGTCAAGTGTTGAAAGCTGAAGATAAAGAGAACACAGCGAAAGCCATAAAAGAAAATTGACTCATTATGTACAAGAGAAGTCAAACGAGATTAACAGCTAACTTCTCATTGGAAACAAATAAGTGTAGAATATAAAAACCTACCGATTAAGAATTTTATATCCAGCAAAACTATCTTTTAAAAATGAATGCAAAATAAAGATATTCCCAGGCACACTGAAACTAAAAGAACTCATTGGTAGCAGACATTCCTTTCAAAAAATATGAAGGAAGTTCTTCAGACTGAAAGGAAGTGATATATGACAGTAATTAAAATCTAACTGATAACTCAAAAAGTGCCAGTGAAGGCAACTGCATAATAATTACAAAATACAATATAATTCCTTATTTCTTCTCCTTTATACCTTCGGCTGACTTTATTTTATTTTATTTTATTTTATTTAAGATTTTATTTATTTATTTGACAGAGAGAGACACAGCAAGAGAGGGAACACAAGCAGGGGGAGTGGGAGAGGGAGAAGCAGGCTCCCTGCCGAGCAGGCTCCCTGAGCAGGCTGACGTGGGGCTAGATCTCAGGACTCTGGGATCATGACGTGAGCCAAAGACAGACACTAAACTGACTGAGCCACCCAAGCACCAACCCCTCCAGCTGATTTTAAAAAACAGTATATTGTTTTGTTCTGTTGGGTCTACACTATATTAAAACGTAACATTGTTTACAATAACAGCACATAAGAGGCAATGGGAACAAGGTTGTATTGGAGTAAGGAAATCTGCAGGAAGAAATGAAGAGAATCACAAGGGAAAACAGTTAATGTAACAAATTATATGAATTTATACTTGCTCTCTTTTCTTTGCTCAGCCTTTTAAAAAGACATTAGATTACATTAAGCAGTAATTATAAAAAAAAATATTGTGCTTGCAACCTACATAGACTTGATATGTGTAACAGAAATAGCATTAAAAAATTGAGGGAAAAATGGCATCACATAGTAGAGTTTCGGCATGTTACCTGAATTAAGTTTGAATCTGAAATATAATGTGATCAATTAAATATATTTTGTAGATCTCAGAGAAATTGCTAAGAAAATAACTCTGAAATAATTTTAAGATCATTTAAAGAATTAAATTGTCACACCCAATTAATACAAAATAAGGCAATACAAGAGGAACAATTAAACAAAAAAAATGAAATAAACCATAGAAAACAAAAAAAAAATAAAATGGTTGACATGAATACAAATATATCAGCAGCATTAATAAGTGTGAATAAATTTTGAAGGATTCCAATTAAAATTTTTAGATTGTCATGTCAGATTTAAGAAAAAAGAGCCAACTATATTCATGAGGCACACCTTAGACTCAAAGACGCAAACAGATTGAAAATGAAAAGATAGGGAAAGATATATCATGCAACAACCTGCTTGCATGACATAGAGTAGGTAGAGTTACTATACTAACATCATACAAAATAAACTATAAAACAAAACAACTTAGGGGCACCTGGCTGGCTCAGTCCCAAGAGCAGGAGATTTTTGATCTTGAGGCTATGCGTTCACCCCACGATGGGTGTAAAGATAACTGAAAGAAAAAATAAGGAAACTTTAGACATAGAATGGAAATTCCATGATTTAAAAGAGCTGACCCATCAATATAATTGAAAATATATGCACTTACAGCCTGAAAATAAATGAGCAAACACTGACAGAATTGAAAAGTAAAGTAGACAATACGGCAATAATATTAAGAGACTTCATGACCCCAGTTTTGATATCAGAGCAAGTGGGCAGAAGACAAAGAAGGAAATGCAAACACCACTATAAAGGAACGAGGCTGAACAGGCATCTGAACGACACCTCACTGGGGGGCATCTGGGGGACTCAGTTGGTTAAGTGGCTGACTTCAGCTCAGGTCATGACCTCAGGGTTCTGGGATGCAGCCCCGGCATTGGGATCCCCATTCAGCGGGGAGTTTGCTGTCCATCTGCCCCTTCCCCTACTGCTTGTGTTCAATCTCTCTCTCAAACAAATAAATAAAAATCTTAGCTAAAAAAAAAAAAGAAAGAAAGAAAGAAAGAAAGAAAGAAAGAAAGAAAAGAATTCTCCACCTAACAGCAATGGAACACACACCTTTCTCAAGCTCACACAGTATGTTCATCATCCGGGATACACTATGTGTTAGACCCAAAGGAAAAGTGTCGATAAATTTTTAAAAGGATTAAAATAATAGAAGTGTGTTCTCTAATCATTATGAAATTAAATGGATTACATTAGAAATCAATAGTTAAAGGGTATTTGGAAATATCTATATCTATATCTATATCTATATATATGTTAAATAACATACCTGTAGACTTCACAAATAAAATTTAAAAATATTCTGAGATGATAGAAAAAAAATCACATCACACAAAAATGTAAGGAATGCTGCCAAAGCGGTGATCCCAGGGAAATATATGGCTGTCAGTACTTGTACGAAATAGAATAGAAAAGCCAGAAATAGACCCACATAAATAGAGTCAACTGATCTTTGATAAAGGAGCTAAGGAAACAAAATGAAGCAAAGACAGTCTCCAAAAAGTAATGTGAACAGCTGGTCATCCCCTCACCAACAAACAAGAAAATGACTCTAGACTCAGATCTGATCCTCTTCACAAAAATTACCTCAAAATGGATGGGACATTTACATGTGAAAAACAGAACTATGAACTCCCTAGAAGACAACAGAGAGTAAAAACCTAGACGATGTCAGTATGTCAATGAATTTTTAAACATTAACACCAAAGTCCTGATCGAAGAAAGAAGCAATTAGTAAGCTGGAGTTCACTAAAATTAAAAAAAAAAAAAAAAAAGAAAAGAAAAGAAAGGAAAAGAAAAGGAAGAAAGAAAGAAAAAGAAACCTCAGTAAAAGATAAAATCAAGAAAGTAAGAAGACAAGCCACAGATGAAAGAAAATATTTGCAAAAGACACATCTGATAAAGGACTGCTATCAATCCACGGCACGTATCTACATGTCTATCTCTCTATACTCTCAAAATTCAACAGTAAGAAAACAAAAAACCGAGGAGTCAAGATGGCGGAGAAGTAGCAGGCTGAGACTACTTCGGGTAGCGGGAGATCAGCTAAATAGCTTATCTAAAGATTGCAAACACCTACAAATCCAACGGGAGATTGAAGAGAAGAAGAACAGCAATTCCAGAAACAGAAAATCAACCACTTTCTGCAAGGTAGGACTGGCGGAGAAGTGAATCCAAAGCGACGGGAAGATAGACCGCGGGGGGAGGGGCCGGCTCCCGGCGAGCGGCGGAGCAACGGAGCAAAATCAGGACTTTTAAAAGTCTGTTCTGCTGAGGGACATCGCTCCAGAGGCTTAACTGGGGTGAAGCCCAGGCGGGGTCAGCGCGGCCTCAGGTCCCGCAGGGTCGCAGAAGGATCGGGGGTGTCTCAGTGTCGCAGAGCTTACCGGTATTAGAACGGGGAAGCCGGCTGCAGAGACAGAGCCGAGGAGTGACTCTCAGCTCAGGGTTGCCTTGAACCGGTCGCAGGCTCGGTCAGCTCGGAGCGCGGCCGGAGGCCAGGGTGACGAGAGTCATTTGGCACTGTTCTCTGAGGGCGCACTGAGGAGTGGGGCCCTGGGCTCTAGGCTCCTCCGGGCCGGAGACCGGGAGGCCGCCATCTTTATTCCCGTCCTCCGGACTCTACGGAAAGCGCTCAGGGAACAAAAGCTCCCGAAAGCGAACCCGAGCAGATGACTCAGCGCGGCCCCGGGTAAGGGCGGTGCAACTCCGCCTGGGGCAAAGACGCTTGAGAATCACTACAACGGGCCCCTCCCCCAGAAGATCTACGGGAAACCCAGCCAGGACCAAGTTCACATACCAAGGAGAACGGCGGAATTCCAGAGGAGAAGAAAGCAAAGCACGGAACTCATGGCTTTCTCCCCATAATTTTTTAGCCTGCAGTTAATTTAATTTTTTTTTCTTTTTCAATTTTTTTTCTTTTTCTCTTCTTCTGCTAAATTTTTTTTAACTTTTACCGTTTTCTTTTTTTTAACGTTTTTTAAATAGTTTATCTAATATATATATATTTTTTCCTCTTTTTATATTTTTTTTTATCGGCTTTCTTTTTTAAATAGTTTCTTCTTTTTCTTTTTTCTTTCTGAACCGCTTTTTATCCCCTTTCTCCCCCCTCACAATTCAGGATCTCTTCTGATTTGGCTAAAGCATATTTTCCTGGGGTTGTTGCCACCCTTTTAGTATTTTACTTGCTCCTTCATAAACTCTTACCTAGACAAAATGACAAGGCGGAAAAATTCACAACAAAAAAAAGAACAAGAGGCAGTACCAAAGGCTAGGGACCTAATCAATACAGACATTGGTAATATGTCAGATATAGAGTTCAGAATGACGATTCTCAAGGTTCTAGCCGGGCTTGAAAAAGGCATGGAAGATATTAAAGCAACCCTCTCGGGAGATATAAAAGCCCTTTCTGGAGAAATAAAAGAACTAAAATCTAACCAAGAGGAAATCAAAAAAGCTATTAATGAGGTGCAATCAAAAATGGAGGCTCTCACTGCTAGGATAAATGAGGCAGAAGAAAGAATTAGCGATATAGAAGACCAAATGACAGAGAATAAAGAAGCTGAGCAAAAGAGGGACAAACAGCTACTGGACCACGAGGGGAGAATTCGAGAGATAAGTGACACCATAAGACGAAACAACATTAGAATAATTGGGATTCCAGAAGAAGAGGAAACAGAAAGGGGAGCAGAAGGTATATTGGAGAGAATTATTGGAGAGAATTTCCCCAATATGGCAAAGGGAACAAGCATCAAAATCCAGGAGGTTCAGAGAACCCCCCTCAAAATCAATAAGAATAGGTCCACACTGCGTCACCTAATAGTAAAATTGACAAGTCTTAGTGACAAAGAAAAGATCCTGAAAGCAGCCCGGGAAAAGAAGTCTGTAACGTACAATGGTAAAAATATTAGATTGGCAGCAGACTTATCCACAGAGACCTGGCAGGCCAGAAAGAGCTGGCATGATATATTCAGAGTAGTAAATGAGAAAAACATGCAGCCAAGAATACTATATCCAGCTAGGCTATCATTAAAAATAGACGGAGAGATTAAAAGCTTCCAGGACAAACAAAAACTGAAAGAATTTGCAAATACCAAACCAGCTCTACAGGAAATATTGAAAGGGGTCCTCTAAGCAAAGAGAGACCCTCAAAGTAGTAGATCAGAAAGAAACAGAGACAATATACAATAACAGTCACCTTACAGGCAATACAATGGCACTAAATTCATATCTCTCAATACTTACCCTGAATGTTAATGGGCTAAATGCCCCAATCAAAAGACACAGGGTATCAGAATGGATAAAAAAACAAAACCCATCTATATGTTGCCTACAAGAAACTCATCTTACACCCGAAGACACCTCCAGGTTTAAAGTGAGGGGGTAGAAAAGAATTTACCATGCTAATGGACATCAGAAGAAAGCAGGAGTGGCAATCCTTATATCAGATCAATTAGATTTTAAGCCAAAGATTATAATAAGAGATGAGGAAGGACACTATATCATACTCAAAGGAACTGTCCAACAAGAAGATCTAACAGTTTTAAATATCTATGCCCCTAACGTGGGAGCAGCCAACTATATAAACCAATTAATAACAAAATCAAAGAAACACATCGATAAGAATACAATAATAGTAGGGGATTTTAACACTCCCCTCACTGAAATGGACAGATCATCCAATCAAAAGATCAACAAGGAAATCAAGGCCTTAAATGACACACTGGACCAGATGGACATCACAGATATATTCAGAACATTACATCCCAAAGCAACAGAATACACATTCTTCTCTAGTGCACATGGAACGTTCTCCAGAATAGATCACATTCTTGGTCCTAAATCAAGTCTCAACCGGTATCAAAAGATTGGGATCATTCCCTGCATATTTTCAGACCACAATGCTCTAAAGCTAGAACTCAATCACAAGAGGAAATTTGGAAAGAACCCAAATACATGGAGACTAAACAGCATCCTTCTAAAGAATGAATGGGTCAACCAGGAAATTAAAGAAGAATTGAAAAAATTTATGGAAACAAATGATAATGAAAACACAACAGTTCAGAATCTGTGGGACACAACAAAGGCAGTCCTGAGAGGAAAATATATAGCGGTACAAGCCTTTCTCAAGAAACAAGAAAGGTCTCAGGTACACAACCTAACCCTACACCTAAAGGAGCTGGAGAAAGAACAAGAAAGAAACCCTAAACCCAGCAGGAGAAGAGAAATCATAAAGATCAGAGCAGAAATCAATGAAATAGAAACCAAAAAAACAATAGAACAAATCAACGAAACTAGGAGCTGGTTCTTTGAAAGAATTAATAAGATTGATAAACCCCTGGCCAGACTTATCAAAAAGAAGAGAGAGAGGACCCAAATAAATAAAATCATGAATGAAAGAGGAGAGATCACAACGAACACCAAAGAAATACAGACAATTATAAGAACATACTATGAGCAACTCTACGCCAACAAATTTGACAATCTGGAAGAAATGGATGCATTCCTAGAGACATATAAACTACCACAAATGAACCAGGAAGAAATAGAAAGCCTGAACAGACCCATAACCAGTAAGGAGATTGAAACAGTCATCAAAAATCTCCAAACAAACAAAAGCCCAGGGCCAGACGGCTTCCCGGGGGAATTCTACCAAACATTTAAAGAAGAACTCATTCCTATTCTCCTGAAACTGTTCCAAAAAATAGCAATAGAAGGAAAACTTCCAAACTGATTTTATGAGGCCAGCATCACCTTGATCCCAAAACCAGACAAGGATCCCAACAAAAAAGAGAACTACAGACCAATATCCTTGATGAACACAGATGCAAAAATTCTCGCCAAAATACTAGCCAATAGGATTCAACAGTACGTTAAAAGGATTATTCACCACGACCAAGTGGGATTTATTCCAGGGCTGCAAGGCTGGTTCAACATCCGCAAATCAATCAATGTGATACAACACATTAATAAAAGAAAGAACAAGAACCATATGATACTCTCCATAGATGCTGAAAAAGCATTTGACAAAGTACAGCATCCCTTCCTGATCAAAACTCTTCAAAGTGTAGGGATAGACGGCACATACCTCAATATTATCAAAGCCATCTATGAAAAACCCACCGCAAATATCATTCTCAATGGAGAAAAACTGAAAGCTTTTCCGCTGAGGTCAGGAACACGGCAGGGATGTCCGTTATCACCACTGCTATTCAACATAGTACTAGAAGTCCTAGCCTCAGCAATCAGACAACAAAAGGAAATTAAAGGCATCCAAATCGGCAAAGAAGAAGTCAAACTATCACTCTTCGCAGATGATATGATACTCTATGTGGAAAACCCAAAAGACTCCACTCCAAAACTGCTAGAACTTGTACAGGAATTCAGTAAAGTGTCAGGATATAAAATCAATGCACAGAAATCAGTTGCACTTCTCTACACCAACAACAAGACAGAAGAAAGAGAAATTAAGGAGTCCATCCCATTTACAATTGCACCCAAAACTATAAGATACCTAGGAATAAACCTAACCAAAGAGACTAAGAATCTATACTCAGAAAACTATAAAGTACTCATGAAAGAAATTGAGGAAGACACAAAGAAATGGAAAAATGTTCCATGCTCCTGGATTGGAAGAATAAATATTGTGAAAATGTCTATGCTACCTAAAGCAATCTACACATTTAATGCAATTCCTATCAAAGTACCATTCATTTTTTTCAAAGAAATGGAACAAATAATCCTCAAATTTATATGGAACCAGAAAAGACCTCGAATAGCCAAAGGAATATTGAAAAAGAAAGCCAAAGTTGGTGGCATCACAATTCCGGACTTCAAGCTCTATTACAAAGCTGTCATCATCAAGACAGCATGGTACTGGCACAAAAACAGACACATAGATCAATGGAACAGAATAGAGAGCCCAGAAATGGACCCTCAACTCTATGGTCAACTCATCTTCGACAAAGCAGGAAAGAATGTCCAATGGAACAAAGACAGCCTCTTCAATAAATGGTGTTGGGAAAATTGGACAGCCACATGCAGAAAAATGAAATTGGATCATTTCCTTACACCACACACGAAAATAGACTCAAAATGGATGAAGGATCTCAATGTGAGAAAGGAATCCATCAAAATCCTCGAGGAGAACACAGGCAGCAACCTCTTCGACGTCAGCCGCAGCAACATCTTCCTAGGAACATCACCAAAGGCAAGGGAAGCAAGGGCAAAAATGAACTTTTGGGATTTTATCAAGATCAAAAGCTTTTGCACAGCAAAGGAAACAGTTAACAAAACCAAAAGACAACTGACAGAATGGGAGAAGATATTTGCAAACGACATATCAGATAAAGGGCTAGTGTCCAAAATCTATAAAGAACTTAGCAAACTCAACACCCAAAGAACAAATAATCCAATCAAGAAATGGGCAGAGGACATGAACAGACATTTCTGCAAAGAAGACATCCAGATGGCCAACAGACACATGAAAAAGTGCTCCATATCACTCGGCATCAGGGAAATACAAATCAAAACCACCATGAGATATCACCTCACACCAGTCAGAATGGCTAAAATTAACAAGTCAGGAAATGACAGATGCTGGCGAGGATGCGGAGAAAGGGGAACCCTCCTACACTGTTGGTGGGAATGCAAGCTGGTGCAACCACTCTGGAAAACAGCATGGAGGTTCCTCAAAATGTTGAAAATAGAACTACCCTATGACCCTGCAATTGCACTGCTGGGTATTTACCCTAAAGATACAAACATAGTGATCCGAAGGGGCACATGCACCCAAATGTTTATAGCAGCAATGTCTACAATAGCCAAACTATGGAAAGAACCTAGATGTCCATCAACAGACGAATGGATAAAGAAGATGTGGTATATATACACAATGGAATACTATGCAGCCATCAAAAGAAATGAAATCTTGCCATTTGCAATGACGTGGATGGAACTAGAGGGTATCATGCTTAGCGAAATAAGTCAATCGGAGAAAGACAACTATCATATGATCTCCTTGATATGAGGGAGAGGAGATGCAACATGGGGGGTCGAGGGGGTAGGAGAAGAGTAAATGAAACAAGATGGGATTGGGAGGGAGACAAACCATAAGTGACTCTTAATCTCACAAAACAAACTGAGGGTTGATGGGGGGAGGGTGTTGTGAGAGGGGGTGGGGTTATGGATATCTGGGAGGGTATGTGCTATGGTGAGTGTTGTGAAGTGTGTAAACCTGGCGATTCGCAGATCTGTACCCCTGGGGATAAAAATATATGTTTATAAAGCTGTAAAAAAAAAAAAAAAAAAGAAAGAAAGGATGAATCCCCAAGTTTTGTAGCAACATGGACGGGACTGGAAGAGATTATGCTGAGTGAAATAAGTCAAGCAGAGAGAGTCAATTATTATATGGTTTCACTTATTTGTGGAGCATAACAAATAGCATGGAGGACAAGGGGAGTTGGAGAGGAGAAGGGAGTTGAGGGAAATTGGAAGGGGAGGTGAACCATGAGAGACTATGGACTCTGAAAAACGATCTGAGAATTTTGAAGGGGTGGGGGGTGGGAGGTTGGGGGCACCAGGTGGTGGGTATTGTAGAGGGCACGGATTGCATGGAGCACTGGGTGTGGTGCAAAAATAATGAATACTGTTATGCTGAAAAAAATAAAAAAAAATTAAAAAAAAAAAAGAAAAGAAAACAAAAAACCAACTAAAAAGTGAACAAAGAACCTTAACAGTTACCACACCAAAGAAGAAATCTAGATAGAAAATAAGCATATGAAAAGATGTAATCCAAAAACGTAATATAGGATGCCTCTTAGTAAGACTTTATTATGGGCGTGCCATTCTATCTAATTTGGCATATTTTATTGGTTAGAAGCAGGTCACTAGTCCAGCACGCACTTGGGGACAATGGATCACACAAAGCTGTGAATTCAAGGGGATGAGAATCATTGTGGCTGTGTTAGAAGTCTGCCTGCTACAGAAAGCTTTACCTGTAATAGCAGAAAAAGTTAATGACCACAAATATTAGTTATAGTTAACATTTTACTGGAGGTGTTACCAATCACAATATTTCACCAAAAATAGTGATCTAGGGATGGATCAGGAAGAACAGGTTTCTCATTATTTGCAAATAAAATAAATATGCACCTACAAAATGCCTAGGTATCTACAGAAAATTATTATAATTAGAAAGCAAAATAAAACTGCTAAATTCAAAATTAGTATGAAGACATACAACATATTCCTAGATAAGAGGAGTTCGAAGATGAGCTGAAAAGTATCTTAAAAGAATAGCAAAAAAAAAAAAAAAGTGAATGAAGTATGTAGGCGTAAATCCATGTGGAGAAATTTCCATGGACACAATTAAAGAACTTTCTAAGAAATGGGAAAGTAAACCTAAATGAATGAAGAAATCTACCTTGCTCATAGATCAATATTTGAAAGGGACTAGGTTTTTCAGCCTTCTGTCATCAAATCCCTTTTCTCCCCTTTTCCCAGTATAGAACACATAACCCTACTGAATATCCAGGTTTATTATAAAGCTGTATAATTGAGATAGCACAGTATTGGAGGAAAAGTGGACAAATGGAAGGAGCAGAACAGAAAGACCAGAAAGGTATCCAGGTATAGAAAAACAGCTGCTTTCTGACAGAGTTGTCATTTCAGACCATTAGAAACAATACCCTTGTAATCCATGTTTCTGAAACAACTGGGTATCCCTACTAAAAACAGAAAGGAGGAGAAGGAGGGAGAAAGAAACTGAAGCCCTGACTCATATGTGACAACCATATAAAAAAAAAAATCAGTTCCTGGTGGATTTAAAAATTCAAAAATAAGAAAACATAGTTATCTTAAATGGTGATATTACATACCTTCATTATTTCAAGACGGAAAGAAATTTATTTATTAAAAAAGAAATAGCATGGGTGCCTGGGTGGCTCAGTGGGTTAAAGCCTCTGCCTTTGGCTCAGGTCGTGAGTCCAGGGTCCTGGGATTGAGCCCCACATCAGCCCACGTGGGGCTCTCTGCTTGGCAGGGAGCCTGCTTCCCCATCTCTCTCTCTCTGCCTGCCTCTCTGCCTACTTATGATCTCTCAAATAAATAAATTAAAAAAAAAAAAAAGAAATAGCACCAAAGACAAATCGCATTATGTCAAAGATTTCTGTTCATCCAAGGACAGCATAAAGTGGAAACAATTCACAAAACAGCAGAATGCCTTTGTCACTTATGCAACTGACGAATGTCGTATATACAGAATAAAGAAAAAAATACAAAGTTTCACCAAGTGAAATAAACAAAAGATGTGGATAGGTGCTTCACAAATGCGAATATCCAAGTGACTAATACATGTATGAGAAAGTGCTTATTCTCATTAGTAATGGAGAAACGCACATTAAAACCACAATGAGATACCACCAGACTGTCAAAAACAGAAACATGTTTTGATACCATGGACTTTATGAAAGAAGCCAGATTCAAATAATACATCTAATATGATTCCAATTATATGGTGTGTATAGCAAGTCATAGCTAGCTAGCTAGCTAGAGAGAGATAAGTATATTTTTTAAGTGATGCCTGCACAGGTGTGTTGGTTTTCAAACGCACAAGCTTCTGGGTGAAATCTGAAACCCGCCCCCTTATACAGAGGGCAAGGAAAAGCCAAAGAGAGAAGCAGGTCACACCAGCTTGGCAGGTGGCAGGTTTAATAAGCAAGGGGACTTACTTAGGAGGCTTGTCTGGTGGTGGCAATTCCAGAAGATTTCTGCACCACCTGCCAAATCTTGCAAGTCTACATGGAAGCTTTCGCTGGGTTCAATAATGTCTTTAGTCTGCATGATCTCAACAACACTTTTAAACTTGGCTTCAACTATGGAAACAGTGGACAGAGTGCTTATTTGAAGGGTAAGGAAGAGGGTGAGGAGACTCTGGTTTCACGAGTCCAGCTCATAGATAACAGGCAGTTATGTCTTCTCAATGACCCTCCATTCCTCGTGAATGATTCTTACAAATGTACACACCCCCCTCTTCCACAGTATGCTCTGAGTGGACATGACACTTAGTCGAAGTGATTTTGAGCCATGGCAGAGGCTGGTTGCTGTCCATATTCTCAGCTTGGCCCTGGATAGGAAGGGAGGTTCTTAGCATGAAATGCTGTTCCTTTATGAGAGGCGCTGCCTGGACGAGCACAGGGTACGCTCGTCCCTCTGTGGGGGCAGATTGGGTTTCTGCCCTCTTTCTAGGGCTGAGACCCAAATCCTAGGGGTACTCTGTCCTTCTGTGGTCTCTGTCACAGAGCCCAACCCAGATTCCAGAGTCACAGAAGCATCCAACCCAAATGATAGTCCTACTTGGGCAATGCCTAGAACTTTCACCTGCTGCATTGTTATTTTTGCCTTCTCAAAGGCAGCTTGCTGGGACACCTGGGTGGCTCAGTGGGTTAAGCCTCTGCCTTCGGCTCAGGTCATAATCCCAGGGTCCTGGGATTGAGTCCCGCATTGGGCTTTCTGCTCAGCAGGGAGCCTGCTTCCTCCCTCTCTCTCTGCCTGCTTCTCTACCTACTTGTGATCTCTGTCTGTCAAATAAATAAATAAAATTTAAAAAAAAAAAAAAAAGACAGCTTGCTGCTCTGATGCCCAGTCCCCCATGCAGCCATTTCCTACCAGGTGTCATAAAGGACAAAGGTTCTATGCCAGGTAGGGGAAGAAAAATCTTCCAAACCCCCAAATCCCCACAAAGGCTTGCCCGATTTTCATATTCTTTGTGGTTGGATAGACCTGCACCTTATATATATAGTTTCTGAGTCAATGGGCAGCTAATCCTACTATCTGACTGACAAAAACTTCATAGCTCTCTCTAGGTCTGGAATTCTCTGGGGCGTCACTGTCCATTCTTTCCCTTGGATAGTTCCACCAAATCTGAGGAGTGTCTTGCTGTCAAGGCACGTTTTCACATGTTAAAATTGTCTCATCTACGCAATAGACCCATTTTACTGATGTGGGGAGGGAGAACAAGTGCAGGTCTCAGGCTACCATCCCATGACATATTGTGCGGCTGTGCAGACAGCCTTGGGCAAGCACTTGAAAGGTCCACTGTGGCCCCTTCCATGTGAAGACAAATTGATCTTGTGACTCGGCAAGCAGGGGTATACTGGAAAAAGAGTTTGGTAAGTCCAGCACAGTATGGAACATTCCAAGGACCTATACAGGGAGTCATAGGAGTCACAGGAGTGGTGGACATACAGGTTCCTATTAGCACTGGTTTGATTACGCTAAACCAGAGGCTGGATTCACTGATAAATGTCTGCTAAATTTGACCTTGTAGAATATCAATGCCCAGTATGTTCTCTGGCATCAGAGAGATAAAAACCTCCTATTCTCAGGGGGAGTGTCCAATCTGTAGTGTCAAAGGGAAATTCCTGACCATAATATTTTTCCCTCCATAACCATCGAGGGCACTGAGTTCTGAGTATTACCTTGTACTCAAGGACATGGGGCTCCAGCATCATTCAGAGCTATCACCTTTTGTTTATTTTGGGGGGACCAGTGAATAGTGAGCTTAACATGAGGACGGGATCACCTGCAACAGACTTTACCTAGAAGCAGTCTTGGCCTGCATCCAAACCCACAGTGTGGGGACATCCCTCCCCGCTGAACTGGACTGTATCCCTGAGGCCTCTTCTGGAGAAGGTGAGGCATCAGGGACAGTAGGGGCAGGTGGGGCAGGGCTGAGCTGTTGCTAAGGATTTGAGGCTTTGCACAGGCTGATCAATACAGTGTTGAGTTGCTGATCCATTTTTTAGATGGGATGCTGGCAGCAAAAAGGTCAAATGACATTTGCTATTGGATTACCAGCTGCTACCAGCTGCTTAGAGCCAGCTGGGGTAGCCTTTTGGCTTTCTGAGCTTCTTCTCTGTCTCAGGTCTTTCCCATAGCTTGGACCTACTTCCTAGATCTGTCAGTTTCCCCCACATCAGCAACGGATCAACATCATAACTGCCTTGCCCCATCACTGGGCTCAGCATGGATATCACTGCCCCATCCCACTGGGGGTGGTTGGAGAATCTCAGCTTCCATTTCTGCAGTGATGTGGCCTGATCGAGGCCTTCAGAGCAGGGGCGTAGATCACCCCCTTCCAAGAATTTGTTGTATCTCCTCTATAGAGTTTCAGAGGCCTCCTGCTCCGTAAGGTTCCCCTCATTGGATCATGCATCCCTGCAGACCAGAATCATCCAGTCCATCAGGGACTACCTTGAACCTCCTGATTTTCCACGAAGGTGCTGCCAGAGGGCAGGGTGTGTGATGATGTTGCTCATTTCCTGTGTCCCCTGCTCAGTCAGAGAAATACTATCATCCCCTACGTCCCAGAGCCCTTCTAACCATGCCTGGGTCCTCTCCCTGGCCTTTTGCTTGAACTTGGCAACCATATCAATAAGCTCAATGGGAGTACATTCTCTTGTCATGAACACTGTCTGAACTAGCGTAGGGACTGCCCTCCTCTGGCTGGGGTGGCTATTGTTGTACTCTTGCTTTCCCTTGTATGAGGGGTTACATCGCATGGCATATTTCAACCACTTCATGGCCAGTCCCCACAACATTCTCCTCTTTGCTCTCCTCACTTTCCCAGGGAATGCCCCTGCAGGCATCCCAATCAGGCTTTGTCACAGGAGCTCAGACCATCATCGATGGCAGCCGGCATCCTCCTAGTTTTTCAAAATGGCACTCTAAGCTCTCCAACAGACCATCCTGCTCTCCCACCTTGTCTGCCAGCCCTGAAGGCAGCAGATGAGTGGACACCTGCACATCCTTCTCTATCTTCAGCCCATCTTTCACCTTCTGAACTCAAGTTTCAGCCTTGGTTGGGAATCTGTGGCCAGCCAAACACCCCACAGAGGGCGGCCAGCCTGCTACACAGCCAGGTGTTCCCTTTCTCTGCTACAATGTGCTCTGTGCAGTTCCCCAAAAAAGCAAAATAAAGCAGCTGTTGCCCCATGCAGTAGTCCACAAGTGTCTAACATATGGACTCAACCCTCCTCACACAGAAGTCACTGGTCAACCCAGGATTTCCCCTGTGGATGCCTCTTTCCCAACACTCATTTCTTTGAGCTTCTAGTGGACTCATCCATTGTAGGTTCACAGATGAGGGAGCTTCCCAGGGGAAATCTGAAACTGGATCCCATACACACAGGGCAAGGAGAGATGCAAGGATGAGGCACATCACTCCAGATTGGTAGGTGACAGTGTTCTAAGCAAGGAACTGACATTTCAGGTTTGACTTGGGCTACAACATGAGAGGCTGATCTCTGCATGCACCTGACAGATCTTTGACATTTATATAGAGGCTTACCCCATTCAGTAATGTATTTGGTCAAGGTTCTCAACACCTTGCTGTTTCAAGGCTGCACCCTTGAAGGTTAGCTCTGGCTGTGCCAACAGTGGTCAGAGTATACATTCTGAGGTGTTGGGCAGTGAAGAACCTCCAATGGCCCAGCTCCAGCATATGGGTCAACTAATGGCAACATCCTTCTGATGACCTCCTCCAACAAGGTGAAATGATATTTTTTTAAAAAGATGCAAAAATAGGGGCACCTGGGTGGCTCAGTGGGTTAAAGCCTCTGCCTTCAGCTCAGGTCATGATCTCAGGGTGCTGGGATCAAGCCCCACATTGGGCTCTCTGCTCAGCTGGAAGCTTGCTTCCCCCTCTCCCTCTCTGCCTGCTGCTTTGCCTACTTGTGACCTCTGTCAAATAAATAAATAAAATCTTTTTAAAAAGATGCAAAAAATGAATTACCAGTAAATCCAAGAAAACAGAGAAATTGGATTGTGTTCATAGAAAAGTATAATAGAAAATTTTTATTTACTTCTTTGCTCAAGAAATAAAGATAGGAATTACTTCAATATGTTAAAATGTACAAATGCTTTATTTTTCTGTACTCGGGTTATATTATACCACAAAAGGGAAAACATACTCAGTGACACAAAATTTACTTCTTGTTAGGATAAAGAGGATATAGTATGGGGAGAAGACCAGTGGCTTCAAAGGTATTAGCAATTGACACTTTTTAAGGTAATGTTGGATATACATTTGTTCCTTTTTATATTATTAATATTATATTAACGTATATATATATATATATACACACATATATATATCACACACTGTTATATGTAGGAATTACTTTACAATTGAAAAAGCATTAAAGAGTCTAACTTAGAAAAATAAAGTTCGGGACGCCTGGGTGGCTCAGTTGGTTAAGCCGCTGCCTTCGGCTCAGGTCATGATCCCAGCATCCTGGGATCGAGTCCCACATCAGGCTCCTTGTTCTGTGGGGAGCCTGCTTCTCCCTCTGCCTCTGCCTGCCACTCTGTCTGCCTGTGCTCGTGCTCTCTCTCTCTCTGACAAATAAATAAATAAAATCTTAAAAAAAAAAAAAGAAAAATAAAGTTCACAGCACAGTCTCTGGTATATAATATCTACTCAAAAATTATTAGCTGTTATTATAAATTGTAAGTTAAAAATGCCGTGAATCTGTAAATCAGGGGTCAGCGAAAATAGCTTGCAGGCCAAATCCGCCCCTTCACCTGCTACGGCCATAAACTAAGAATCCTTGTGCAATTTAAAATAGTTGGGGGTAGGGGGAAAATCATTTGAAATTCAGAGCTTAAACACTACAGATAAAGTTTTATTGTAACACAGGCACGCACAGTTCATTACACATAGTCCACGTCTGCTTTCTCTAAAGTGGCAGACTTGTACGTTGTGACAAGAGACCATGTGGCCCACGAAGCTTCAAATATTTACTACCTAACCTTTTACAGGAAGTTCGCAGACTGTGCTCTAAAATGCTTTTGCCTTTCTTTTCTCAAGGCCAAGATGGCCTCTGCATTTGGAAACCTGCAGTGGTGAGTGGCCTCCTCTTGGCTTAGCTGCCTGAGGAAGATCCCAGCTGAGTTCTGGCAATTTGTACGGAGATGGACCACCTTCATCTGGAACAGGGGCTTTTTCTGAAATGCTCTGAGCCTCCATCTCTCTGTTCCACACTCCACTGCAGCTGTCTCAAGAGCAAACGGGAAACCAGAGGGTCCTTTCCAAGAGCTCATGAAACTCCGCTTTCTCCTAGGGATGCTGCTTTGTGGAGATTTGGGCCGGACTGAGAAGGAAGGGCAAGGCTGGGTTTCTAGACTTGAATTCCAACTCTGTGCCTTATCAGATACGAAGCCATGGGAAATGCATATTCATTTTTACGGTTTTGGGTTTCTCCTTCTACAAATGGGACTAATAAGGCCCACTTTCAAGAATTTTGATGAGAATCGGGGAGAAGGTATGCAAATTTTCTGCAAATAGTAGACATTCAATTAATAGAAGCTATTAGTATTCATGATTGTCAATTCAGAAAGTATCAGGGCAGAGGAAAGAAAAAAATCCAAACTAGCCCCTGTGGTATTAGTAGATTTTAACTCCTAGTCCTTAAAGACCTCAGGTGCCAGGAAATGGCACAGGAGTGTAATTAATTAATTCAAGAAGACAGGGCCGGGAAGTCTCCACTCAGATCTTTATCATCGAAGTGATTTACCAGCCTCTTATCCACTCTGGTCTGAATTCAGTTTTATAGGGACCTTCCCAAGGCACTTAGGCACCCCTTAATCGAATATCTCAAGTCACTTTACAATTACAGGTGATCCTCATTGTACTTAGGGCACAAAGGTCAAGAGCCAAGGTTTCAGCAAGCTCCCAAGAAAATAAAAAGGTCTTAGAAAAGATGTCTCTGCTGAGAGTGAATTCCTCAGATAGGAAGTTCACCTTTTGGGGCCGTTCAAGAAGAAAGGCATTTAATCTGAGGTATGAAAGAACAGGAACGCCCATGGAATTACCTGTTTATTCACATTAGAATACTTGATAATTAGGATAAAACATGGATATCTAAGAGTGAGAGTGACTGTAATTAAGATGAGACTGAATTCAGTTTGCTTTCAATTTAAGAAGGTATAAACTTATATTATTAATGTATCAAAACATGACATAATAAATTATCCCTTGTTGCTAATTCTTTGAATCCTACATTAGAAGCTTGTTCAAAAGGATTAGAAGTAAGCGAGAAAATTACGTCAAAATTATTTCAAAGAAAGCAAGACATTGTGTAGAGGAAAATTAAAGGTCCTCATTTCTGGGGGCGTGGTGCTGGGCTAGGAGGTAAATTTGCATACCTGGAAGTGCTGGACCGGCCCATCCCACCCATTTCTGGTGGAGCCATGATTGGTCTGTCCACTGGGAATCTCTGGACCTGCCCACTGGGAGACATGGGCAATGGAAAGGAAGTTTTCCTTGCTGAATGCCTAAGAACCGAGTCAGGCATAAAGTCTGTGGGATGCTTCTTTCTTGAAGAAGCCTCGAGGAAAACATAAACTCCCTTTGAGTCTCTACTCCTCATGGATCAAGGAAAGGCTGATGGCCCCTCCAGGGACCTTCCAAGTCTGCGCTGAGAAACGATGGTCAGGACAGTAACAGCAATGCTCACAGCTGATCGCGCTGTGTGAGGACTCATGCTGATTTAAGTTCATATGTGATCTTCAACGCTCATTTATCTCATTTAATCTTCAAAGCAGCCTTAGGGGTGCCTGGGTGGCTCAGCCGGTTAAGCATCTGCCTTTGGCTCAAGGGTCCTGGGATAGAGCCTGAGTTAGGCTCCCTGCTGGGCTGGAGTCTGCCTCTCCTTCTGTCCCCCCGCCACTCCCCCCCGCCCCGCTGGTGTACGTTCTCTCTCTCTCTCACTCAATTAAATAAATAAAATCTTTTTTTTTTTAAAGCAGCCTTATGAGCTCCTACAAATGTACCTATTTATACATAAGGAAACTGAGGCTCAGTAAAGTGAAGTTCCCCCAGGTCACACGACCAGTAAGCAACCTTCATTTTCAAAGTTTGTCTCCAAAGTCAAGGCTCTTTGCCTCCACACTGTCCCCGCTCCTGCTCCCACTCCCACTTCACTTCAAATTCTCCTCATCTGCCTCCTTCATAGTCACTCCCACTCTCACTTACCACGCATGGTAGTTTTATTTGATAAATGTGTCCTCCTGAAACACATGGATTTCTTCCGTGCATGGTGCATTCTAGCTCTCTGCCCCAGACCTGTAGGGATCTGTAGCTCTGGCCATTTCTCAGTTTTCAGAGAGCACAGACTGACAGTAGCTGTCCTGGAAGATCTCACCAAGTTTCCATAGCTGTCTACACAGAGGACTGAGCTCTGGCTTCACCGTTAAGCATGTGTGTGTGCATTACGTAACCCACCAAGGTCTTGGTGATCTCATCTGGAAGCAGAGTCAGAGGGGTGACTTTATGGCTTGTCCTCCTGGCTCAGTCAGGACCTTCTAGAGCACTCTTGCTGACCAGGCTCAAGTTGTCTCCTCCTGACCCTGACGACTAATTTGGTTCTTGGCCACACTCTTTGTTTTGCCTGGTGTGAAGAGGTGAAGGGAACATCGCTCTGCTAGACTTGACATCTCCACAGGCCCCGAGGCTCTGAAATCGGCCCCCTTACCTTACCTTGAAGTCCATTCAGAGACCTCGGGATCCCTTCCACAGGGGCGGACAGAGGCCCCAAAAGTCTAACTCAAGTCTTCTTTCTGCCTGAATTGTGCTGCATTCCCATTTTTATTCTGATGCCTGCTGCTGGCAGGAGATGCCCTGAGCAATGGCCTCCTCCATAGACTCCCCATAAGGAAAGGACACTTCCTCCCTCATCTTCAGCTCTCTGCTCACCCCTCCAGGATTCTCCCTATGGTAGGCATACAAATACTGAAACTCATGTTCCTGCACACATGTCTCTCCTGCCTCTCACATTGCCCCTAGAAAGGCTTTCTTTTCTCCCCTTTCTGATGGAGCTGACTTCCCCTATATCCTCTCTTCCTTCTCAAAAGGAATAATAAATTACTAATTATTTAAAATTTAATATCTTCAAAATTATTGTCATTGTATACTTTTTCATTTAACAGCCATGGTTGGGGCACCTGGGTAGCTCAGTCTGTTAGGGTCTGATTTTGGCTCAGGTCATGATCTCAGGGTCCAGGGATTGGGCCTCATGTCCTGCTCCCTGCATAGCAGGGAGTCTGCTTATCTCTCGCCCTCTCTGCCCCCTCCCATCTTGTGTGCCCCCCCCAAATAAATAAATAAAAATTTCAATAAAGGATGGTTATGGCAACCCAGCAAGATAAGCATTATCATTCCACTTCGCAAAGACAATGGGGCCAGGAAGACTTAATCTTCTTGACTAATTCACGCCATAGTGCCCTCTGCTTTATCTAGACTACAAAGACTTTGCTTTTCCAGTGTGAAACCCACCTCCTGCCACTGAAGATGTTCAAACAGATGCCAAACATCCCCTTAACATGTCATTTACTATGGGAAGGAAACTTATGGATTTGGACTCCATGAACTCTGAGGTCTTTCCAGGGATGAAATTTCAAAAATCCTGTATTTCTGCTTCTCTGCTACATGAGCTTACAGAGTCCAATGGTTTTTCCTTTCCCATCTTCTCCTCTCCAGAGAATGCTTGAAAACCCCAAATAAGTGAACTGGATCCCCTTTAGGACCCTCTAAGGGCCCTGCAGTCGCATCAGACCAGCCACAGAATAATCCTGAAAGGAGGTTTTCTCCATAATTCACTCCGTGCATGGAAGCCGGAGCTGCACAAGAGATACATAATTTATACAGGCAATTACACATCAATTGGTTATTAAAAGTGCCCTCATTGAGATGTACTGTATTGAGGACATGGAGATAAATCTGGTTCCCCAGGTAACCAGCTGTAGCTCACAGACAGAAGGCAAATTTTCTGATTTGGGATTGGCATAACTTCTCTTGACCCTGCTATTCTTCTCTTCCTACAGTGTGGTGTTCTGCACGCGTGGGTGGAAAAGGCAGGAGCTGCAGAGAGAAAGCCTGGGTATGAAAAATAGTCCAGTGCTTTTCTTGGAGCCCTTTCCTCCCAGGGAAAAATAATTATTTTCCTAATTAATTAAACATTCACCCAAGAATTCATTCACTCATCAATCCATCCATTTAAATAATAAGTATTGGTGCTAACGACCGTGCCAGACGCTGGAGGAGGCATCAGAATGAACATGGCGCTGTCCCTCCCTTTGAAGAGCTGCTTGTTCAGTGAGGAAAAACACGGGCAAACAAATAATTTCAAATATTGTGATAAGTGCAGACATGGAGAGAAATGCAAATGCAAAATGTGGCTCAGGGAGTCAGTTATTTGGTCTCTTCAGGGGAGCTGGGAAAACTTCACACAGGAGATCAGGGATGAGCAGAGCCCTGAGGATAACAAATGAGGGTTTGGTGGATAGACAGTGGAAAGACTGTCTAGAAGGGAGAAGACGATGTGCAGAGGCACACGGGGCTCCATCTAGATCAGGGTATAAGCTATCCCTGGAGAAAACAACTGCATAGAACATTCCAATGCGTTTGATCCTTCAGCCGACCATAAGTGGCGAACAGTTCATGACTCCATTGTTCCTAGATGGATGGACTTGGCTGCACCCAAAGCTCTGCGGAGTGTTGTTGCTGGTGCCCGTGTGGTGGTGGTTTTGAAATTCTGACCCAGCAGATCTCGGTCTGACCCCGCAAATCTGTATTTTGAAAGCTTTCTGGGTGATTCTTTTGAAAATGGGGTTCAGACAATACCTGGGAAAATCTGAGCTAGTGGCTAGGGTGTTAGCTTTCCGAATTCTCTTTTTTATGCCTGGGCTAGAACCTTGAGGGTTAGGGTCATTGGCTCTCAAGCAGTTTGCTTAATGTCATCTAGTCAATTGTATCCCCTAAGGAGCCTAATGTTTTTCCAGTTGTGTTTAAGATTTGGGACGATGCCCAGATACACTGACAGTCCTTTGGCATCAGTTCCCAACGAGCCTCTTCAGAAAAACGGCAGCAGTGAATTTGGAGACCCAGACATTCCAGATGCACAGAAGAGCAAAGCACTTCTGTCTTCACTGTGTAAACTACATTGGGAGTTCCCATGAGGCGGGCAATGTCTAAGACCAGCAGGCTGAATGGGCAGGAACTAAGGGGAACTTTTCTTTTTAGAGCACAACATGGAAAGTTTAACAAAATGGTGGAGAGTCCTCATTTAAGCAACCTACCAACAAAATGTGTTGCAAATTCTACAAAAGTCTTCTAAAGCCATGGGGGGACACAGGTCATTTTTGTAATCTAGTTGAAGGAGAGGGTAATTACACACGTATAAAAAATTGCCATCGTAATTTAATAATCAAATAATGATTATTTTTTAGTTGCCCCAATAAGGTAGGTTAATGGCCTGAAAAGCAATTTTTAGTGATGATATATTTTCTTTAAGTACTCTGAAGTAAGAAGCTGTCAAGAATTCATAAAAGAAATAATGCTCACCCCCTAGGAGCTGTTGCTGTGAAAATGCATAGCATTTATAGCTTGTTCTCCCTTTGGTTTTATTGCCTATCAAAATAAGAAGAGAGGAATTAACATTTGTTGAATGCTTACTATATGACAAACATTAAGGTAGGTGCTTATGGCATGTAGTATCTCATTTTAGTCTTTCACAGACCCGGTGAACATTGGATTATTATCATTCATTAGAGAGACACAGAAACTAAGTGGACATACATGCCCCTTACCTTGGATCACTACCCAAGTAGTCAGTGAGAGACCTGGACTCACCCAGCTCGTATTCCTTCCCAAACATTCTTCTGCCTTCATCAATATTGTCCTTGGACAGTCACCCAGTATAGTTACTTAGGTGGTAGTGGTAGGTAGGTGGATTTGAAGAAACCATGATATTCTGTGACTAGAAAAGGATGTAGAATAGAGTAGGAACTCTCTATTTTTTTTAAGTTTTTTAAAAATTTATTTATTTGACACAGAGAGAGAGAGAGATCACAAGTAGGGAGAGGGGGAAGCAGACTCCCTGCTGAGCAGAAAGCCCAATGCGGGGCTTGATCCTAGGACCCTGAGATCATGACCTGAGCTGAAGGCAGAGGCTCAACCCACTGAGCCACCCAGGTGCCCACCCTACTCCTTTTCTAAGATTTTTGTTTTTTGTTTTTTTTACAGAGAAGAGTGGGAACTCTTTAACAAATCATTGACTCCAATTTAAACTTTCAGTCACTATTCACTCTTTATATACCATAAATAATACACTTCCCACACTGTTCTACATCCTGAGGTTCTAACAATGAACAAAATATTAAAACTCTGCCCCCATGGAGCTCATATTCTAGTGGGAGGAGACTAACAAAACAAAATAAACACCATAAACATGCAAATAATATAGAAATATAAAAGACTATGTAAATAATATAGAGGAGACACTGTAGAAAAAGAAACAAACAGTGGTATCTGACCCAATCACAGCTTCCTGGTTGGCTTTCCATAACCAGAACTGCTACCTTGGGCTGGTTGAATTCCGAGAGAAAGGAAAGATTCATGACATTTTGGTTAACCTATTATACCTTTCCCAAATAAATAGTTGTTCCTCATATTTGAAAAAGTGAAAATAACTCATGGACCTTCTAATTACCTCCCGGAACCTCTAGATTGAGAATCATTTACCTGTTTTGTGCTGGTTTTTTTCTTAGTATCTTAATTAGTCCTGAAACCTCTGTTGTGAGAGATCAGATATGGAAACATGGAGGATGAACAAACCGAAGAGTGAAAATTCGAGAGTGGGTGGGGCATAAATGCTTGTGTGAGGCAAGCCCAGTTCGTCACTCATAGTGTTCTCTCTTCCTTGATTATGGGTGAAAGTTGAGTAAGATCTTATCCATGTGCAGTGCAGGAAGACTGCGGTATCAAGACACAGAGCCAATAAAACAGACTCTTCCAAGAACTCCAAGACATTTATTCACTGTCAAGGATGTTTATTTCCCAGAAGCACCTAACTCGGTAAACTCTGGAATGAAATAAACCTTAACGATGAAAATACAGTGAGTTCTGATCACGGAGTTACCACCCAAATGTAAGGCCAAGCCTGTTGAAATTCCAAACAGCCACCGCAGGTAGGTTCTGTCTGGAGAATCTGTGCGGAAGGCCTCACCAGCCTCAATGCCATTAGTACAGATAGACTTGGAAAGGTCTGGATCAAGAGAAGGGAAGCTGATGGGTTTTCTGGACTTGAGTCCTTATCATAAGAGCAGGAAAAGAAGTGAGGAGGCATTTTGTGTCTCAGGCCAGGGAAGAATTTCTTCTCCTAACCCAGGGCTCAGAGGGCTCTGAGTCCCATCCTTTCCAGATATTGGTCTTATCTCAAGAGTATTTCTTTAAGGATACATAAGGAATATAGAATGAGAGCTCAAAAAACTACACTCCATATGAAAGAAGAGAAATAAGCCAACTTTTCCCCCCCTTTAAGTCTCCTGTGGAGCAAAGGGACCTGATTAGTCGGAGAAGGTAAATCAGAATAATTCAGTCTGTTCTACCATTTCCCTGTGGCCATCCTCTTAGGACTGTTTGTCGCTAGGTGTTTTTGAAGAGCAGGCTCCCCTCGGACTCAGATCCCTTTCATCCCTCCCTGTGCAAGGCTAGGTATGCTAAACGTGCTGGGGAAATGACAGACACATGTCGCTGGTCCTCCTCCTGTGAGGATGCAAGGCAAATGTGAGTCTAGGTGATGTGTTTTTTTCCTCTCTCATTATGTCTTTTCACTTGGGCAATGTTAATGGGGCTGAATATAGCTGTATTTAGAAAAACAAACCAACAAACCAACAAACAAAACCAAGAGTCTGTCCTCGTTTGGAATTACTAACCACATCCTTCCCTGTACTTCACAGCCATCGGTGTTTTTCTCCAACATCCCCTTCTCAATAGACCTACGTGCCCACCTTACCCTGATCCTCCTTACTCTGTTCGTTGTTTCTTTTTCCATCACACCTTTGATTTGCTAACATACTCACCGGTGCCCTCAGCATATGCTTACTCTGTTTTCCTGGGTTTTAGTGAGTCCTACACAGATGACTTCACTGAACTAATAAAATTAGAAATGCACTAACCACAGTCAGATAAAATCCAAATACAGATGGAAATTTGTATGTGATGAGGGCATGCATCATAGTTACTGTGTATGGGGGGGTAACTAATCATAAAGAGTTTGACAGATCTTAAAACAACTTCAGTGGCCCACATTTTTTTACAGACAAATCTTGTAACATTTCTCTATGTCTTGTTACAGGTCTAATGACTATAGCCATCATGGATGGCAACAGACTTCCCTGATACCGTGTCCACTGAATATATAAACAGGTAGAAGCCCTGCCCCATTTTTCTAAAACTTCCCTCTATCATTCATGCCCCTTCTCTACCCATATCCCCATAGCACACCCCCCTACCAGCCAGACCGCACACCATGCTCCCTTATGAGAATCCCAGGAATCCCACCAAGAGTCTGACCTCTAGTTTTGACTATAATTACTTGCTTTCTGAGGTTGGCCACCTAGAGCACCTCTGTCTGCTCTCTCCTGCCTCTGAGCAATGGGACCCCACTGAGGTGGGAAAAGGGAAAAGAAAAAAAGAGAGCAGATGTATTCAAGACAAGCCTATTGACCTACATCCCATTTTATCAAAGGCTACCCTCTAACTGTCCAAATATGCTTGGATAAATAAAAGCTAGAGCCAGAAGTTTTGCTTTTTTGACTTTCATGCCTGAGTACCTAGCAGGAAAACTGCTATTAACTACCACCCTTAAATCATCCTCAATGTGGCCGTCTGCTGAAGTCCTCACCCTGAGCTGTAATTATTTCTTGTATCTTAAAGGTTTCTCTGACTCTCACTGTCTCTTCTTACTTCCCTCCCCCCTTAAAAGCTGAACTTTCTGGAAGAGAGAAAACCTCTCTGTTTGAGGGTGCAGAGGTTCTGTATGAGATAGTGGGAAGTTAAATCAGGTACGACAGCACCCTGAGCAAAAACAGAAAAACAGCTCATAAATTTCCAGGAAAAACAAACAAAAAATATTGCTATGGAAAACCTGCTGCAGCTCAGGAAAGCTAATAATTTTGCCCTATATTTGCATAGCACTCTATCACTTACAAACTGTTTCCTCCTAATTACCCCCACTTAATTATTTCATCGAGTGCAGGCATGATTATAATCCCTTTATAGATAAGAAAACAGAGACTTGGAAAGGTCTTAAGATGTGTTCAGATGTGCTGCTGGGCCTATACTGCTAGATGGGACTGGCTGCATAATTTGCAGGGCCCCAAGCAAAATGAAAATGCAAGGTCTTTTGTTAAAAAAATAAAAACCTAAGAATTTCAAGATGGTGAGAGCAGAGCATCAAACCAAGTGTGGATCCTTTCTCAGTGTGGGGCTTGTGTGATGGCGCAGGTCACAGACTGCTGGAGCCAAGTCTGCTGGAGGATGGAGGTGGGGCCACGACTTGACTTAGATCTTTGAAGCCCATGTCCATCTGTCCATCTTGCCATTACCCTCCGGTGCATCAGGATTCTGCTCAGTGGTTGGCCTCTGGCCATCTCAGTGATGCTGTCCGTCCGCTGCCTCCTATTTCCTCTCCTACTATATAGACCCACAGCTTAGAGTTAACAACCATGGCAGTCACTTGTCTTTCCAAAGGGCTATGATTTTTTTCCCTCCAGATCCTGGAGCTCTTGTGGACAATGATCTCTACGACAATCCTGAGAATGAAGAAAAATGTAGATGCATTTCTTTCTGTATTAAAATTGTGGTTGTTATCTTCCATTCTTTAAAAGAAATCTTATATCTCATATCTGCCTCCCTTTGCTACCTTGATTTAATCTGTTATTTAAGTCTTATCTATTTGGAGAGGGAGGGAAGAAAGAAAGAAAGAAAAGAAAGGAAAGAAAGAAAGAAAGGAAAAAGAAGGAGAGAGGGAGGGCTAGAGGGAAGAAGAGAGATCAAGAAGGAAAAAAGAAAAAAGGAAAGGAAGAAGGAAAGAAAGAGAAAGAAAGAAAAGAAGGCCAAGGAGGCTTATGTCACCCAGACAGCACCCGATCGCCCCTTCTACTCTATTATCAGCGGACTTCACTCCAAGGATAACCCACTCTCCAATTTGTATGGCAAAGACACATTTTTGAAACCAAACTGGTTATTATTGTGGAGCCTCCTGCCTCAAGCAATGGTCTGAGTGTTTCTCTCTCTGAAATCTGAACATATTCATCAAACTTCGTTGCGCTTCTGGATTTGCAATTAATCACGGCTCGTTTCAAGCTTTGTTAATTAATACCGAGGGCAGGGACCCAGTGGAGGGCCCAAATTTCATCTGCAGTGTGTTAAAATTATTATAATCTGCTAGAAGAAGAGCCGTTGGACTTTCAATAGCACCACCCCCCCCCCCCCCGTTAAAAAAAAAAAATTTCCAATACTGCATTGCCAAGAAATTAAAAGAAATACTGTGATAGTCTTGGTGAAGGCGCTACCCGGAACTAGCCTGATACCGCCGCTGTGAGCTGACGTCTGGCCAGCAGAGGGAGCAGAACGGAGCTGTAAGCACCGTGTTTTCAGAGCTCAACCCAGTTCATGGTTTAAAGATGGAGAGAAAACCAAAAGGGAGACCAACCAACGGGCAGCATCTGGCAAAGGACCGTATCAACCCGGGCGAGGAGCACCCAGTGAAATCTGGCTTGGTGAAACTGGAAAGAAACAGCTCATCTCTCTCTTTCTCACCTTTAAACTAGGAAGCGGGGAGAATCCCCGGGTTTATTTTTCCCCCAGTAAAAGAGAGGACACTATTAACACAGAGCAATCCCAAAGGAATAAGGAAAGGGTTTATCTGAAATTATGCTCAGTGGCTCACAAGGCTGAGATGACTGTCGCCTTTCATGCTTCAGTTTCCTGGGTTGCTTTCCTTCTTAATCTACAGCAAGGTGGACACATCTGCTTCTGGTGAATATTTATTTTTCTTGACCGAACATTGGTCTCAACACTACCCCTCGAAACTTCTGCTACTGGTTCCTACTAATGCTTCGTGTGTTAGTGCAACTGTTCAAAAATTTGGGTTTTGAAATGAACCTTAAGAGGATAAATGCTCTGTAGTTATTAATAGAACAACCCCAAAATGTTCCAGAAAAATATAAGATTTATGCAAAAACAAGTATTCATGGGTAAAGGCCTCCAGAGGAATTGCTGTCTAAATTGCTTAGCACTGCTCTAAAGCCTTCTGCGCTGGAATCTTCAGGCCTGTTTTCTCATACGCCCTGCTCCACTCTGCCATCTCTAAGCTCCTACATCCCCAAACACCTTAACTTTTATCTGGGGCTCTGCACATGATGCCCCCTTGGCCTTGAATCCCATCCAGATTCTGTTCATACTTTAAGACCCAGCACAAAACTCACTCTTTAACTCTGAAGTCTCCCCTGTCTCCTGCAGGAGATCCTGTTCAAGAATTGTACAATTTGCCTACATATTTGTCCCTGCCCTTATCCCACCACTTTCTAAATAATATGAATACGTTGTCTTTACTATTCATGTATAGATTCGTATAATAAATTTTGATAGGCAATAAATCAATATAAAGGTAGTAGGTCTCTACCTTCAGGCTTTAAGGATGGCCAAGAGTGGTGTCCTTATCTTTTTTATCTTTTATATACTCAGCCCCTAGGACAGTGTCTGTGATGTAGTACGTGTTTGCTACATATTACTTGAATGAATCACTTGAGTGAATAAGTAGAGGTCAGTCTAGGTCTAGTCTTATTTTATAAGAGGAAACTAAAGCATTCAGAGTGCAAGTAACTTGTCTAAAGTCACACAATTAATTCATCAAATACACTTGGCATAATTCCAAACCACCAAGTGCTCATTTCTAAAGGTAAACAGCCTCAGATAGATGTCTGTTCTTTGGACCTGTGTGATATGCCAGGAGCCATACACTTTTATGTGTGGGATTGGGGAGGGGGAAGGAATAAAGACTACTTCAGTGAGTGGACGATATGCGGAACCATGACTAGAACCCAGATTCAGGCTATCTGGGAGGTGCGGTGAGTGTATCTGAATTCTCTTAGAGAGGCTAAGAGCTCTAAGTTAGAGGGTTAATGAGTCTTGACTCTCCAATCCCCATTTTGAGACCCAGGGAGAATATTTTGGAGGTTTAGATGAAAACAAAACAAAACAAAACCCTAGTCCAAACTGAGGTATTATTTCCAATAGCAAATACCCAACACATATTTTCCAGATGAGCAGATGGACCAGTCCATTTGGGCTCAGGGCTATGTTCTCAAGTTCAAATCTTAACATTTGCTAGGAGCCATGGGCACAGTTTCCTGCTCTAAAACGAAATCTCAGCATTTTCAAGGACATCGACAGTAACATGAAAAAGAAAAGCTGATTTGAGAAAGAGGAAAAGAAAGAAGCATGAAGCATGATTTCAGTGAAAGACACCACCCACCATCTCTCACTGTCAAAGATGTACCAGAGAACTGGCCAGGGGCAGTGGGGGTGGTGGTGGCTGGGGGCTTTCTAGTGAGCCTGAGACCTCAGTGGTGGCAGAAGAAAGGGATGCTATGTTTCAATGTTGCTGGATCTTCCTGTCATCCAAAAGAAGCCCAAACCCAGGTATTTGTGTGTTCCCTCTTGATTTTTTTAAATAGTCAATGCCTATTTCTCTGTGTGGAACAGCCCAGAACAAAATCTTTCTGCAGGCCAAATCTATGTTGTGAGCTACAGAAGTCTGACTCTGGCCTTAAGTCTACGTGCCCCTGGAGGGATTCATTTGGTATTGGAACCTGGAGAAGAAAATCCCACCTCCAAGAAACTTTTGCTGAGAACGGCGGATGCCCATGGCGGGGAGGGGGCAGAACATATATATTTTCACTTGAGCTGTTAAGGACTTCATAGAATTTCTTCTACATTCTGTTCCAAAATAACTCTGCCTCAGGATCATAGGCCAAACCATAAATGGCCTTTCTGAGAAGGTCCCAATTTAAGATTACCTTATGATTAGTCGATTCATGTAACAATAGTGTGTCCTGATTTGAGAGTTGGGAGATACAGGGACAGTGGCCATTGCTCTTTTGCTATAAATGTGATCCAAGAGGTAGTAGTGAACGGATCTCTGTGGCACGAAACTCCGCTTCTTCAAGGACAAATGCTTTCCTTCACAGCTCTGCAAGGAGACTGTGGCCATCCTCCCTCTCTTGGGGCATCCTGGTACCTTGGAATTCTGCGAGGTGGGAGTTTTCCAAGGGGTAAACGGCCAGAGATGAAGCTGAGTCTTCTAATGGAGACGGCTGCTGGGTAGTCACTGTGAGAGGTGGTGGTTGCTGTCAGAGGGAAGTCTTTCTGAGTCTCTGGCCGGCACCGAGAGGTGGTGCCCAGTGGTGGCATGGGGCCTGAGGCCTTGGTACCCAGCAGTGGCATGGGGGCTGAGGCTACCTTCCCGTCAGGTGGCTTTCCAACCGTGACTCGACTCCACACAGCATCTGGACATTCAGCCAATGTGCTTCCCACCCAGCCTGCTCCTCCTCAGCAAACTGGAACCCCTTCTTCATCTTTTCTCCTGTGTCTCTCTTCCTACTCTAACCCAGGGGACTCTCTGTGTTTGCTATTGGGAGACATGGGGAAGGAACACTTTCCTCTCTTAAATGACTCTAGATCTTTCCCTCGGAGAAGACAATGTTCTCACTCAGAAGTAATGCTTGTGCATCCCAGACACTAGTATCATCGGCTTCTAGATTCAGGCGTTTGGAGGCACCAAAGTTCAGGGATTCATAGACTGTTTCCTGCTCTCTGGCCCGCCGCGCCCTTCCCTGAGGCAAATCCATACCTGAGTATCTGCTTAAAAGCAAACTCCTGTGTGTAAAATTCTATGAACTCCCAAACCCCAGAGCAGTCCGGGAGCTGTCTGCTCTCTCTTCCGTCATGCAGGACCAAGCCCTGCACCCACCACACCAACAAAACAGATCTCAGGCCTCCAGAATTCACCCCAGCATATCTCCAAACAAGCTTTTGATTGAGCTTGTCCCTGAATTTCCAAAAAGAAGACTCACTAACAAGCAGCAGGATGAGGGAAGCGAGAAGGGGTGGGTGAGGTGGGGGAAAGGCAGCAGTGAGCCCAGGCAGAAGCAAAGGACCTCTGCGGGCTCAGCTGAGGAGGGCCATTGCTTTGGCTTCCTGACTGGCTCCCTCCTGATGTAGAGGCCTTGTACAAATCCTACCTTCTCTTCTAAGCCCCTTTATCCCTGGGGCTTCACGCAGTTTCAGGAGAAAAAGCAGCTGCTGTGTAAAGAAAGCAGCAAGTCAGAGGGAAGAGAGCACAGAACAGTGAGCTTTTGAAGGCATATTAAAGATTTCGCTGAGCACAGGTGAGGCCCAGCATCACAGCCTTTGGTCCTTCTCAACGCCTCAGTCCTCCCTCTGACACAGATAGAGAAAGGTATGTCCAGTGAAGAGGCTGGAGGGTGAACCTGTCATCTGAGGGAAGGAATAAAGTCTCCCCTAACTCAGAGGTAGTTCTTTTATTGCCTGACCATTGATAGGGAACTGTTTCGGGATGAGATGTCTGTCCCCACGGTCCCCTGTTAGAATGCAGGGCACGGTGGGGCGGGGACTTACCCCTGGGAGAGTCACATGCATATATACATCACACTTTCTACATATAATATGTATCTATGTACATATATGTGTGTGAGAGCTAAGAAACACAAAGGGAAGGCAACATTCTCCTGCCTTCCAGAAGCTTGCAGTCTCAGCAACCCTACAACCCAAAAGCAAGGTGCATTTACATTAGTAACACATATTTACATTCAGAAGGTCCACACAGGGTACCTTGAGATCTTGTCTATAATATGGGGAGAAGGGGTGTGAATTTAGAATCAAAACAGAGGTCCGAATTCCAGCTTTTCCACTTACCAATGGCTGGGCAAACTTGGACAACTCGCGCGATCTCCCAAACTTCGTAGAAAAGTTCCTGGCAGAGAACCAGCACTCCTGTATATGGCACTTGTTCTTATTGTTGAGTATTATTACCAGTACCGTTATTACTTTCATTATGGAGTGGGAGAGAACGACACACTGCACATGGCTATGTATCCCCCCAAAGCATTCTGCCAACGCCAGCCTGTCCCAATATTTACTAATTTGCATGGTTTCTCACGGTAATAGCCCCCTAAGTGGAGTCTGCACCTGTGGTCTGTTTTACTTCTCATCAAAGGCGCACGCTGTCTCCAAAGTTATCTTTCTGAAATGGGAAATCTATTGGCCACGTCAATCCACTCCTCAAAGACCTCCGAAAGCTCCCTTGTGGTTACAGAACAAATTCTAACGATGTATGGCTATGCTTCAGAGAATTAGAAGCTAGAATTAGAATTCTAGCCCGGTGGGGGGGGGGCGCTTTGAGAAAGTAGTGAGTCTTCAAGGGGGAGGAGAAGGACTAGAGAGAAGACAGGGCCATATCTCAATTTAGGTTTTCACTCTTAAAACTTTGAAAAGCTTGTTATTAATATTCTGGAAGAAAGAAGACAATGGCTGAAATACGCCTGAGAGTATCTTCACTCATTCATTCGATGGTTATCTGTTGAGAACCCAACTATGCACCCTTACACTGGAGATCCAGTGGTGAGAAAGACAAAAAATGTCCTGCCTTCATGCAACTTAAATGTTTTATTGGGGAACAAAGATATAAACTGACAAATAAATAGATAAGATGGTGGGAAATGATGGCAAAATCCAAGCCAAGGGCTCAGAACCCTTCTAAAGGTCAGGATTCAGACACGACCCATGTGTCCGGGTTCTGAGCCAAGTGGATACAAGAGTTGAGCTGTATCTGTCATATTTTGCTGCCATTTGTATTCTTTTGCTCTCACAGAATCAGTTCCAAGGTGCCTGAGCCAATTCTAATGCTCTGAAGCATAGCCATACATCGGTAAGTGTGTGTGTGTGTGTGTTGGTGAAAATCACTTTCAAAAATGGGAACACAGCTAAATCAGCACTGCCTGGCACCTTTGAACAGGATCTTTACGGCAGCCACTTATTCATGACTTCCTAAAATAGACAAATCGCTCTCCCCGTCTCTTTGAATGCCCTGAAGTCTCTGCCTCTGGCCACAGTTTCTTTAAGTTGCCCTTCATTCAACTGTTTTGATCGCTTTCTGGGCTTCCACAATGCCCTTTGTAATGTCAAAAATTCCCAGGAATTCCTGTGTGCAGGGAAAGTAGGCGCTGCAGCACACTCCCTGGTGGGGTCTGGGATTAATCTTGTCAACACGAACACCGATCTATTAGGACTTGGCCTAAGCGTGAGGATCCACGCACCCACAGATTTACAAATTCCGCCCTCATTTTCATCCTGGCCCTCCTTTGTTGTTTTCATTGATCTGAGGACTGAACTTCCATATGGAGAGTTCTGTGATGGCAGCCTTTCTTTGTCTCGTAGCCAAATAAAGCAATGCAGTGGCACCTGGACTTGCTGGACAGCTCCTCCCTCTAGCAAGTGTCCTCCAACATGGCACTGGGGAATAAAGGAAAGTGGACAGTGATGAATGAGCCAATCGACCAGGATCACGTTACCAGGATTCGGGTATGGTTTACCACCTGGAATCCCAAAGCTCTTCTTCCTCTGATGGATGGAAATACGTATCTTGCCAGGCATTATACATACATTATTGGTTTTAATTTTCCAAATGTCCCCACAAAGCAACAATTAATGATTCCCATTTTAGAGACAGAGATATGGAGGCTCCGTGGTTTTGAATTGTTCTTCTAAAGCGTCACAGCTGGTAATGTTGAGCGGCGTGGTACTGTCACCATGAACCACGATGCCCTGGCTTTAGCTATTGAAGACCAGGCATCATGGTGATAATGGGTTCTTCTCAGCACATCTGGGTTTGGATCTCGGCATTACCACTTGCCAAAGTAACAGTAGTTACTCAACCACTTCAAGCCTTGGCTTTCCTTTCTGTAGAGCAGTGGAAAAACAAACAAACAAACAAACAAACAAAACAAAACCTGATTCATCAACTTGATTTGAGTTGAGGATTCCAGGAGCTAACCCAGGGGAATCACTCAGCACAGTGATGCAAACACGCTATGGAGCACACACAGTATATTTCAGCTATTAGCAATGCCATTGTTATTGTTCTTATTATTTCCAGCTGACTCCCTGAGCTATATTTTACCTAGCAAATTAGACTAGGTCTCCTGAGCCAGCTCATGCTGCTGAGGTCCCTGCGTGCCTCCCTAAACTCTAATGGCAGCAACAACCAGGGTTGGTGTCCTTCCCACATTGGCCACCACCACTGGCCCAAACCAGACGTGCAGACCACTTACCTCATAGAAAGACTCTTAACGAGTAAACCCTAACCTTGGTCTCAAGTATTTTCTCCACTTCATTTAGCACCACCTGTTGCCATTATCACCATGAAATAGATCATATCTTATCAGGCACCTACTTTGAAAATTAACATTTCTCTCTCTCTCTTTCTCTCTCTCTCTCTCTCTCTTTCTCTCTCTCTCTCTCTCTTTCTCTCTCTCTCTCTCTCTCTCACACACACACACACACACACTATATGAAATTCCATGGCTGCCGTTTGAATTTTCAAAAAGTATTGCCAGTCTAACTTTCTTCTTTGGGAAAAAAAAAGATTTTATCCATTTATTTGACAGAGAGAGAGATCGAAAGTAGGCAGAGAGGCAGGCAGACAGAGAGGGGGAAGCAGACTACCCGTTGAGCAGAGAGTCCAATGCGAGGCTTGATCCCAGGACCCTGAGACCATGACCTGAGCCAAAGGCAGAGGCTTAACCCACTGAGCCACCCAGGTGCCCCACGAGTCTAACTTTCTAATGTTGATCTGATTACTCCATTCAGCCCATACCTCCATTAATAACTATTTTCTCAACATGTTGGGAAACTCTCCATTCAGTCCTTTTCTTTCTTTCTTTCTTTCTTTCTTTTTTTTTAGATTTATTTATTTATTTGAGAGAGAGAGAATGAACAGAGGGGAGGGACAGATGGAGAGCGGGATAATCAGACTCCCCGCTAAGAAGGGAGTTCAACCAGGGGCCTGATCCCAGGACCCTCAGATCATAACCTGAGCCAAAATCAAGAGTCAGACACTTAACAGACGGAGCACCCCAGGTGCCCCCATCCAGACTTTTCCTGAAGCTGTGCCTTTCTCTAAATGCCTTTGCTCACCTCTCTCTGATACCTACTTAAGCTCACATCACCACGCATTAAGGCTCCACTTATATTTAAATTTGTCCAAAGCTTAGCTAGTCCTTCCTACCAGGCTAGATTGATTAAGACAACACAGAAAGGGCACAACATGTCCAGTATAGGATGTAGTTCTAGCTCCAGAACAGCATAAGCCCAGATACTAACCTGATGCCTTAGCTACCTTGGGCTGTAGAGTATTGCAAACTGGGAAATATTCAATCTGTTGTTTTCACAATTCCTTCCAGAGGTGTAAACTGTGAAATGAGCCATCCTTACTTTAGACTCAAAAGCTGGAAGGCATATACCTGACTTGAGAGTAACATTTGATAAAATGTGATTCATTTTATAATAGGAGAATATAGAAGCTGACCAAACCAAACCAAACAAAATTATTGGACTCATTATTTTCAATGTGACATGACATCGGTACATAATATATTTCACTGAATTGTCAAATGGCATCTTTTGTTTTGAGAGAGAGAGAAAGAGAGAGAGAGAGAGAGAATGAGCCTGAGCAGGAGGAAGAGAATCTCAAGTAGACTTCATGCTGAACACAGAGCCCCACATGGTGCTCGATCTCACAACCACGAGCTTTGGCTCATGACCTGAGCCAAAACCAAGAGCTGGATGCTTAACCAGCTGAGCCACACAGGCACCCCAGTCAATGGCACCTCTTAAGTCCAGTTTCCAGAATGTGATTTTGTCCTGCATAATTCTGTGAAAGACCTTCCAAATGGCATACTCAGCTTTCTCCCATCAAAGAATATCATGGGGTATAGTATTTGTGTTTGCACCACTCATGTGCACTCCTGATCCTGTTTCAGTACAGGCATTTTTTCCTCATGCCTAATCTTTTGTGCTTGATTTTAAACTCCTCAAAGTCAGAGCCCACATCTAACCTCTTGGGGAAACATCACAAAGCCCATCAAAAACTCCTACATGTGTTAGTCACCTGGGGAGTGTTTTCTGAATGCCTGCTACAAGTTGAAAGACATCATGGACTTTGGAGTCAGTTTCTCTTGGGTTGGGTTTGACTATTAGCTCTGCTGGAAGATGATTCTGTTATACTACCCAATCATACCCATTTTATAGAATCGTGAAGGTAGTTAGGATGAGGTTTATATAAATCTAGGTTTCGTGTCTGCCACGTGGTCAGTGGACTATTATAATAGGTGTTACTGTAATTCTATGTAACAGGACAAGTTTTTTAACCTATCAATGACTTTTTCCTCCATTGTCCTCTGAAACAAATTCTTTAATTTCCTAGTCTTTGAAAAAGCATCACATGCTTGGGGTGCTTGGGTGGCTCAGTCAGTTAAACACCTGCCTTGGGCTCAGATCATGTTCTGCGGGTCCTGGGATGGATCCCCACATCGGGCTCCCCACTGGGGAGAGTCTGCTTCTCCCTCTTCCTCTGCCCCTCCCCACACTTATGTGCGCGCGCTCTCCCTCTCTCACATAAATAAAATCTTAAAAAAAAAAAAAAAGAAAAGAAAAAAAGAACGAAAAAGCATCATGCTTTGTCACCACCATACCTGGGCTTTTTCTAGTGCTGAAATGGGAGAGGGCAAGAAACAGAAGAACAAATATCACTTCGGCCAAGACTGGGGAGGAGCAGTCGGCCTGTGGCAGCCCAGAATGATGAAAGCAGGTGGGGGAGGAGAGGGGGCTTGGGAGACGTTGCTGTGGTCTGTGTCTCACCTAGAATTTATAGGTGTGACCGTGGTCTATATATTCCCTCCCAATTCTGATTCTTCGTGAATTATTTCGAAGATGACTCTTTGGCGGGTTTGACATTCGCACCTGTAGGTCACAAATCTTGAAACACAAATAATATGACTAAATGATAAATTCTACTAACTACCACAGTCTCCGTCACATGGTCAAGAATACACAGACCCAGAGAAACAAATGAAGGCAATGTTTATTTTCTGAAGCAAATGCTTCTTCACCGGCACACACCCACACAGCTCTCCCCCCTCCTCCCTCACCCCCTTCCCAGCACAGGAACTGATTTGTGGTCTTGATGACATGCAGGAAACAATCATAAAAATGTCCTCAAGCTCCCAACATGTTGCAGGAGTTCTTTATGGCTCGGTTTGGGTCTACATCTTCGGCTCCCTCATTCTTAATCTCTAACAGCCACGCCTGCTGAATTCTGGAGCATTCGGCGAGGCCTTTGGGGCCTAAAGTTATCAAAGAGGAATAGACAGACCAAGCAGGCTGGAAAAAAAAAAGCCTATTTTAATCTCCTGAAGTTTTGAAAGTTCTTCCTTTTGGACAATAAAATGTCTGTAGAAATCCCAGGCCTCTGTGAGATGACTTTTGCCCCATTCATTCATTCAGCAAATATTGACTGAGATCATACTTTTGACAGTAGCTAAGGTGAGTTCTTTGGGTACATTGTTACATTTAACCCTCCCAAGCAAAGGGAGAGATGGTATTGCCATCCCCATTAGAGAGATCAAGACACTGAGGATCCTAAAGAAGTCGTAACCTGTCCTAAACAAACAGCTAATTAGTGATAGAGTGTCTGATTCTAGATCACTGTGTCTCAACCTTGTAGTGTTGACAGAGTCACAGAATATAACCAGAAATGCTCTGAAGAATGTCTATGGGACCCTTTGCAGAATGGGAGGCTTAATTTGCAGTTATGGCTTAATTTGTTGTTATGGCAACAACAGAGCATTACGCCAAGGGACCTTCTAAATGTGGAGTCCCGCGTGCGTACACAGTCCCACGGTCCATGACACCCAATGAGGGCACTTCTGCTTGTCTGACTCTGGCATCCAAAATGTATCCAATGGCTTACCTTCTCCAGGGACAAGCCAATTTTCCTAATAATAAAGCTTTGGTACTTTTTTTTTTTTTAATTCAGCTCTCCTTAGTGACTTTATTGGCAACCTTAAGTTGGAGGAAAATGGGTTTGCTCAAATGGTAAGCTGAGAAAAACCGGGCTTCCTCCTACCAGCCCAAGAGAGCCCCATGTTGCTGAAGTGATCACATCGACTTGAGCTTCAATGTCACTGTCCCTTAAACAACCTCTTTTTGGCAGTTGCTGGGGGACAGAGCAGTGAGGAGATCCTAAAAGGACAAAAACAATACAAACACACTGAGAGGAAAGAAAAATACAGCTCCTTTCAGTTAAGAAGGATCAGCCACTCTGTACTCTGCGGAATAAAAATGGCGCTCATGGCTGCCTCAGCTGGCTCATACTCACTGCCCTTCAGCAGTCAGCCCATTCGCTGAAATCTGGGCTTTAAGGATGCTTTGTATTATTACAAAAATAATATCTTTAATGTACAGCAGTATTTTGAGCAGAGCTATCAAAGCTGATAGGCTGTGTTGCCAATACCACACATTCTCTCTATTGTATTTACTCATTTATTTTATAGAATACGTTCCTTGAAGATCTTGCGCTGTGGCAGCTAGAAGCTCTTACAAAATTTAAGGGACATATATATTATCTATAGCTGCTCACAACTATCGGCATTAAAATTCTAGTTACTGCCACACCATAGGACACTCTTCCTACTGGATTTATCAGAAGTCAGGTTAGTTACTGAATCATTTCCTCCTGGCTTCTGCTGTCCCAAAGCATTCCAGAAGTTGCGAGTGTAGCCAGCCTGAGAAGTCCAAAGGAGCCATTAGGGCATAAATCTTAATACAGAAAGTATCACTAAAATCAATAGGATTTGGCAGGTCCTATCATATATCAAAGAATGCAGAAAACAGGATAGAAGTAACAGTCACCCTCTGTGACTTTATACCATAGTTCATTCACCTGTCACTCAAGTTAGGCTTGAAGTCAGGAAATGTTCTTGCTTTATTCCTGCAGTGACCATATATTATGGGTTTTCTGGGACAGTCTCAATTTCAAATATTCTGTCCTGTTGTCCCCATAAGTGTACTTGGACTTTTCTAGTTGAGGAAATACGTTCTCTTACTTGTTTCTCATCACATCCATAGTGAAACTGAGCTGCGTAACCTTGCATGAGGATCTCAACCCTAGCAGGGCTTCAAAATTTGTTACCTGAAAAATACTGGGAAAGTGAAGAGCCTGACCGGGATCCATCATGTCCTTGTTTTTCATTGTCATTATTGTTGTGTGTGTGCATGTGTGTGTGTGTGTTTCAGCACAAGAACATATTTTTATTTTTTTATTTTTTTTTTAAGATTTTTTATTTATTTATTTGACAGAGAGAGAGCACAAGCAGGCAGAGAGGCAGGCAGAGAGAGAGGAGGAAGCAGGCTCCCTGCTGAGCAGAGAGCCCGATGCGGGGCTCGATCCCAGGACCCTGAGATCATGACCTGAGCCGAAGGCAGCGGCTTAACCCACTGAGCCACCCAGGCGCCCCAAGAACATATTTTTAAATAGTATCTTGTGCAGAACCATAATATGTAATATGAACGAAAGCAAAGATGCTCTGGTTGAAATGGGTCTCACTTCCTCACACAACTGGGAAAGGTGTCCTTTTAAACATTTCCCTTGAAATCTCAGCCTCTAAAACATGTAGTTTGAAAATCTTTGGGCTGATGACCTCTGAGTCCCCTTTCCACTCTAATGGATGCAGCGGGCCCCTGAGAAGTGTGCTGAGTGCCAAGCAGGCAAGTGGTCAGGCATGGTAAAGCAGGAAGGAAATGCAGAGGTTAGAAGACACAGCTTCTCAGAGGGGCTCTTGTCCACATCTACCGAGAATCATAAAACGTAGCTGTTATTGGTCCATTTTCTTGTGCATTGGATCACTAGAGAAGTGATTTATGACTCACTTGGAGACAGAGGGCAGTGCAGACTAATGCAAAGTGTTCTGTCTGGGCATGAGAAGATTTGAGATCTGGGCTTTGTTCTGCCACAAACTAGCTTGGCAAGGGATTTCACTTGCCTGGATGCCCATCTCTTTCTTCCTTCCTTCCTTCCTTTCTTTCTTTCTTTCTTTCTTTTCTTTCTTTCTTTCTTCCTTTCTTCTTTCTTTCCTTTTTAAGACTTATTTATTTTAGAGAGAGATTGTGGTGGGGAGGGGCAGAGGGAGAGGGAAGAGAAACTTAAGCAGACTCCGTGCTGAGCATGGACCCCGACCCGGGGCTCAATCTCATGCAGACTTGAGCTGCAACCAAGAGTCAGACCCTCAACAGACTGCATCACCCAGACACCCCTAGATGTCCATTTCTAAAACTCCAAAATTTCTCATTGGTAATACGTGATCAGAAAGATCTCTTTCACCCTCAACAAATCCCATGTTTACCTTAAGAGACATAAAACATTTGATTAGGAATTCAACACCGTTTCTAAACCTAAGGAGGGAGAAAAACATCAACAACAACAATCAACAACTATATATATATATATATATATATATTTCTTTTTTCCCTATTTTCATCCAAGTCCAGCTCTCAGCTCTGTTCCATTGCGTTGGCTTTCTCTTCTGGTTGTCCTTGCCTGAGGTTCAAAAGATAGAAATAGCAGTTTCACAGGAAATGAAAAAAAAGTACTTCTCTTGTACTTGGTAGAAAGACCAAAAAAAAAAAAAAAAAAGCCAAAAAACAAAAACAAACAACAACAACAACAAACAGAGTTTGGAGTCAGATAAATGGTCTCACATATTCACCTGGCACTTAGAAAAGCTTGGAATAGTCAGAGGATCTCCAAGGATTCTCCCTAAAGTGTTTACAGCTAAAGAGAAAAATAATTTAGTAATACAAGGGCCATCTTCAAGAGATTCAGGAGTTTTACCTCATTCACACATTGCAGGAAAACCTTATATATCCCAACTTTAATTGTCACTTGCTATAGTAAATGCAGGTGCCTCTAGACTGCCCAGCATATCCAAGATCCAGGCAGAACTCACAGCAGTAACACAGCCTTGGATTGACTCAACTCAATTCCCATGTACTGTACTACTCTTAGGTAGATACTTTTTTTTTTTTTTTGGCCAAATATTATTAGATATTAGACACTGGTGTTATCAACAAACCCAATCCTCAGGTAAATCTTGTTCCTGCTAATGAATGACAGGGTCAAAGAAACAAATGGAGAAGCCTGGAAAATGTGTAACTGAAGGATATTTTCCCCCAAGGCCATCTGCTCACATGATGTTCTTTAGGATCAGTTATAAAATTCTTCATGGTTATGTTTGAAATTTTATACACAGAAAATGCAGTGCTCATGTATTTGGTAGTTAGACACAAAACCAAACAGCTGTCTCCAGATACACCTGTGCTATTCCGACCTCGCCATGGCCCGATGAAATCCCAACAATGTTTCTCAAACACTAATGTGTGTAGAAACTACTTGAGGGACGTTGATAAAATGGAGACTATGATTTAGTGGGTCTGGGGAGAGTCCGAAATGGTGCAGTTCTAGCAAGCTCCCAGGTGATACTAATGTTGCTCTGTCGACCACCTTTGATTACCAAGGTCCCAAGGGTCCACCCATGCCAAGTTTCTGAGGACATAAAATTAGTTACCATAATTACAACTTATTTTGATATGTGGGCTCTGTAGCTAGACTGCCTGGGTCAAATCCAAGACCTTTCACTTATCATCAATGGGACCTTAGGAAAACTTAATTTCCTCATGTTGTTATAAGGTGCGCATGAGTTTATATACACCCACTGCCAGACATGCAGGAAGGGCTCAGTAAATGCCAGTCATTACTACCCCAAGGGTAGACTTTTTAAACCTCCATTGAAGTAGTGGAAGATATTTTGAGGTGCCTGGAAACCAGGGTTGAGGATAGATATTTAATCCTGTTTCTTTATTTGGGAAATGATTTAAGGCAGCTGGTTGTTAATTGCTTTTCTCAAGTATCCATGTCCATAACAGGTGGCATGAATATCTGTATATAAATACAAACAAGAACATAACTAGAAATGTGTATACTTCAAAAGACGGGCATACCCCAGTTGAAGATTATACCAGGAACAGCGCTAACTGGCTAATCATCAAGTCATTTCATTGATGGTGCTGATTAAAGTATTAACTTATTGTATTTAGCTTATTTTCTGAAATTTTTCATTCTTTGGATTTTGGTTAAGATTAGAATTTGAGCCTGAGTCTGGTTTTCAGGATAAACTGAGGACCCAACTGTGGGTCCGTGTTTTCTGTTACAATCGCTAAATTTTCTTAGTACTGTGAAGATCATATGAATAATGTCAGCAGACACTTACCTACTTAATTACAACAAATTCCTATGGGGTACAATCCCGGACAAAAGAGCGAAAAGCATTTAAGTCTGAAAAATATCACGTTTGGGGAGTGAGGACAAAGTGGCAGAATCTAGGTTGACTATGAGAAGTTTGACTGTGGACAGGATTTCTATGTAAGCAAAATGTTATGAATGTGGTTTCCCTGAACAAATATATAATTTATTTGAGGCAGCAGGGCCTGGAGGCTAAAGCATAAGTCTGGGAAGCACTAAATCCCTTTACCAATCCTGAGCACTGATCTAAGACACGGTTACTTTTAAATCATTTCATCTCTCCAGTTCCCCATGTGCAGAGGAAGGATTAAAGATGCCCGTCTCACCTCCGCAAAGCTCTGGCACAAACTAATTACGGTTTAGAAACAGTCGCGAAAGACTCTCACCAAGGAAAGCATATACGACAAAAGGATGTTTACACACACCCATGCCGGTTGGAACATAAGTAAATGCCAGAGAAAATTGATGACAAATATCTCAAGGCAAAGTGTTTACTCTATGAGTGATGGAGAGGCAGTACCCTGCAGGAAGATGAAGGAAAGTGTAGCACATGGGCAGGATGAATGTGTGATTTTAAAAAAATGGCGTGTCGGGTCCAGGACCTGGAGGATGGGGCTAGTTAATGGGGTCTGTCAATCTAAAGTAGCAGAATTAAATACAGTGGGCAGATACTTGGTCCTTTGCTTATTTTCTCAGCAAAACTTTAAGCAGCGACTATCTAGCAGAAGCACCAAATCCAATGAGACATTTATTGTCCTTCATTCCAAGAAGCCCACAGTGCAGGGGCGGAGACACCCAGGCGTGATAGTCATCATAGCAGGAGATCCTAAGTGTCACAGTGGAATCTGGCACCAAGGTGTTGTAAGAGCAAAGAAGAGATACGACTGTTTAAATCAGACCTGGGGGTGGGATCAAGATTTCTAGAGACGAAGCTTGAATTGAATTTGAAGGATCCATCAGAGTTTGCCTCATTGAGAGAATTCAGGGTGTGATAAAACTCTCAGGCAGCCAAGCTCGGAAACAGGCCGAAGTGTGTTTATAAAGCCACCCGTGTGGTTTATACATTGGTGTAAGTGAGTTCTCTCTCTTGACCAAGGGAGGTTAGAATTCTAACAGAGACCTTTCCATATGAGACATGGAGGGAAGTCACCAGGGCTTCGGAATGTTCTGAGGTTTTCAATTTATGAGTTTTGCGACGGTTAGCTCCTTTGGGCCCCTGTGTCTGTCTCGTCTCCCCCAGGTAGAGGAGCTCTGGGTTTTTCTTCCTCTTCCATGTGTTGGTCATCCCTGGATGAGTCCAATTCAAAACAAACTGTGTAGCCAAAGAAAGTCCAAGAACCACCGCACAGTGTTTGGGAAAACTATGCCTTAGTTAAGAAATCAGCCATCTACTTGAATAGAAGTGTTCTTTTCCTGGGCAGGTCAGAGCCGAAATGAGTCTCCCTGACTACCCAGGACCTATGCGTTCTGCCCCACTTAGCCAAACTATACAGACATGCCTTGCAACTGAGGTCCCCAAGCATCTCCTCCTGAAAATACACAACTCTGCTCTTGCTTAATGATAAATTAAGGCTAGATGTTGACTACAACTTCCTGCTCTACCCTTCCAGGAGAGTGCCCCTTCTCTGTTTTACAAAATTGTCAACATTTCTTCTTAAAGAAGTAAAAATGTGGTAAAGGGCAACCCTGTGCAGTTTTGTGGGGAAGGTGGTTTAAATGGGATATTATATGCATTTCTACGCATGTATTTTATTGAAGTGTAATTAACATACACTGTTACATTAGCTTCAGGTGTACAACATCTTGATTCAACAATACCACGCATTACTCAGCACTCACCACGGTAAGTGTAGTCACCATCTGTCACCATACAACATTATTACAATCTGATTGACTATATAAAGCAGCCACCTCCTCCGTCTCAGAGGTGAGCCCTGGCTGAGGCTTCTGCTGCAGCAGATGCATGCAGGGCTCCAGATGAGGAGCCCCTGAGTCCTGCAGCTGCCAGGAGGCCTTGGAAGTCTAAGTTATCTGCCCAATCAGAAACTCCATGACACTGGAGAAATGGAACCAGACAAAGGGTTTGATGGGCAGGGGAAGAAAGAGGAGCGGAAGCCAGAAAGAGACACACCGGGAGAGAAGTTGATGAAAAGATACATGCACAGAGTTTAAGAAGTTGTCTCGATCCCTAGAAAGGAAGGGTCAAAAAAAAAAAGGGCAAGAAAAAAAGATAAGCTTACAGAATTGTTTGTAAATGCTAGAACACGAATCCCTCCCCTCAGACAAGAAAAGTGTAGGACAGAGAAGGAGACACACAGAGAGAAAAAGAGAAACAGTGTAACTTCCCCCACCCAACTGCTTTTACTTAACAGTTTAGGTCAGTTTCAACTAGGTCACAAGGATATGTGTATCTTCAGAATAAAGTCTTTAATCGGCTGATGGATATGAAAAAATAAATTACTGTGGCAAAATGTAATAAACGTTAAAGGGAAAATGATGAGGGTAATATAACTACATTGATTTAACTAGGATGATATAGAGGAATTGTCTGTTTTATAGGTTTCTAGATGTCTATTAGTGGCTCTGTATTAAGGAATAGGGCTGTTCTCTTGATATACTTAAGAGCTGTCAGTAATTCCTATTTCACAGCCCACCGCTTCAATTCAGAAAGTGTGTTCCAGCCCTTGGTGACCCCATCCCGGAGGCACTGGAGGGTGACCAGCTGCCAAAGGTTTGCGTTCGGGCAGCTATCGGGTAAGCAGCTGTATTATTCAAAATCGGGCTGCATTTAAGAGGAGCCAATCACTTCAGCCACCTCCCCCCTGCCCTGCCACCTTGTGAGACTGCGGTGTCATTTGTTTTAATCACTCCTGGCATGGGGCTCATTATGTCCTGATCTTCTCTGGAGAGAGTAGCCTCCTTGGTGGGTGGAAATGGTAATTGAGGACACTTAGGAAGCAGGCATGATGCCAGTCCCTGGGGGCATATGTCCCCAAGAGATAGGGCACCTTCCCAGGATAAAGCAATAGACTTGAGCTTCAGGTAGAATGTCACTTTTCCACTATTGTAATGCCACTGACCTATAAAAAAATACCTTATCGTTCCCCATGGCCCCCTGAATTAAGCCCAAACTATTATCAAGAAAGAAAGGAGAAAACTCATCATATCTTCTCCCTTTCCAGGCATCACACACTGTGCTGGACACTTTCCAGTGTTAACTCATTTAATACCCAAATTAATGCTTTTTAAGCAAGAGGGCATCTGTGACTGTCCCTCTCAGAGATGCAGCCTAATGATATGTTTTGCTCCTTTACACCTAAGTATCTTTAATGATATTTTTCTTACTCCTTCCGTTTAATGTGGCAAAGACCATCTGGATGCTTTCCAAGTGTCTAGATAGGGATAAAGCACTGGAAGGGTCTAGACGTGGCTCTGCAGTCTCAGGCTGTGTGTCCTTGGTCCAGACACACATCCTCTCCAGGCTGCAATGATAGTCTTAGCAAAGCTGAAAATGTTAGACTGAAGCAGTAGTTCTCAACTAGGAGACATTTTGTTCCCAGGCCGGTGGGGGGCAGGGAGTAGGGATGGAGATTAGCAACATCAGACTATTAACTGGTAAGGAGTGGGTGTTATTGGTATCTAATCCCTAGAGGCCAGGGATGCCATCCCGCATCCTGCAGCACCCAGGACAGCAGCCCACAGCAATGATTCATCCAGCACAAAATGTCCCTCATGGTTGGGACATCTAAACCAGAATTGTCACAAATGGGTTTGCCTGTCCTCTCCTACTGGTACCACATTCTGCGTATTTCTCATCATCATGTCAGTCTGAACTGCTTTGTGCCCACACCTCATCCCAAAACATGAGCTCCTTTCCCATCTCTCTAACTTGGCTTACGCTGTTCCCCAGCCCTAAAGGACACCCCTCCACAATTCTGCTGCGGAAAGACTGGCCATTCCTCGAGCCCCCTCTCAAATGGAAGGGGGCCTCCCTTCCTCTCTTACTTATGAATCAGGTTCACACTGCCTCGGAATCAAGGATCCTGAAACATGGCTTCGATCTCTGGCCTCGAATCAGTTAGTTCTCTAGCTTTGATGTTGTTCAAGGTCTCCGTTTAATATTAATGGTAGCTATCATTTATTAAATTCCCATTATCCATATGGCACCGTATTTTGTGAAATTTATTTCAAAAGATATATTTTTTTAATCTTCATCCAGCCCTACTGGATAAAAAAACATCCCCACTTTACAGATGGGGAACTGAAGCTCTGAGATGTTACATAATTTGTTCAAGGTAACCTTTCATTCTTTGGATGCATTATTTAATATTCCATGTTACTACATGGCCATTTCTGGATTCAAAACAGAATATCCTGACTCCAAACCTGTGAAAGTTCTTTCCACAGTGCAGCAGAGACTCTTACTACCTGTAATTTATAAAGCATGTGGCCACTCTGAACTACTTAAAATAAGCCAGCATCCCAAGTCGTTGCTAAGGGCAACTTAGTAAAGCGTGTTAGATAAGCAATCTCAGTATCCTATGCAAATCAGTCTGGTAGCAACAGGCCTGAGAGGTGGATTTGGAAGTGGAGAAAAAGGTTATTCAATCCCCTTCCTGGAGGGAGAAGTTGGAGAAAATTCTGTGATTACAGCAAACTAATCTTCGGGATTGCCAAACAGCTTTTAGCAAAAAGAAACCAGTTGATGATGGAGAACACTACATACATTACTCATCTCTGGCTGCCTAAGCAACTGGCTCAAAATTTGTGCATCGAAGTTTCTGTGCATCAGGAATTTGGAAGCAGCTCAGATTGTGTGGTTCTGACTCAGTGGTTCTCCCGAGGTCGCAGTCACCCATATGCTTTCAAGGTGGCTCATTCTCATGACTGGCAGGTTGGTGCAGGGTTTGGACAGGAGGCCTCAGGGCTTTGCCATGTGGGTCTCCCCCTCAGGTTGCTCCAGCATCCTCATTGCCTGGCAGCTGACTTGCTCCAGAGTGAGCGATCCAGGAGAAGAAGCCAGGATATCTTCTATGACCCAGCCTTGGAAATCGCACACCATCATTTCCATCACCATTCTTTCGGTTGTGGAGGCCAGCCCTATTCAATGTAAGGGGGTGAATACGCAAGGGCATAAATCCCGGGGAGTAAGCATAATTGTGGCTGCAGTATGACACAATTATTTCAACACTGAGAAAGATCAGTCACAGAAAGTTTCCCTGGGACGTTACTCCCACATCAGCACTTTGAGGGCACACGGCTACGTGAGACCTTGAGACCAGGCTAGTTCAAATCTGAAACAGGATGGAGTCAAAGTAGGATACAAAGTGGATATTCTATATCAATTCTAGAATACAGGTGTGGTTTCAGGGATTCAAAGGATCCAGGGTTCATAAAGTTCCCTAGCACCCTCAAAATGGATGAGCTAAGTATGGGGAAAAGATTACAAATAGTAAGAAAGAAAGTATGAAAGGAAGGAAGGAAGGAAGGAAGGAAGGAAGGAAGGAGAATGAAAGAAAGAAAGGAAGGAAGGAAGAGAAAGAAAGAAAAAGAAAAGAAACTGGAGAACACTAGCAAAAGACTGAAAAAACTGAGGTTATTGTTGGCTTTACCTTCTAGAAACTTCCAAGAGGGTTTGGTGGTATATGTGCTTCCGTAGAGAAAGGGCTTTAAAGCAGACAAAACCTACAGGGCAGCCTCCAGCTTCCCACAAAACAAAAGGATTACATCTTGAGACAACAGGAGGGAGAGGCCAGTAGTAGCAGAGAGACCGTGGGTCACTGGAAAAAAGCGAGGAGAGAAATAGTTGTTTCTTGTAAAACTTAATGTATTTTGTGGAGACCTGTTCAAGTTGGGAAACTAAGCCCAAGGATAAACATCATGAGTCTCGCACACCCACTATGGAAAGGAAATAGTGTCTCAGTGTCTGTGTGGTGTGACCAAGCCCATGCAGCAAATTCGCTTATCGACTGACAGCCAGTGTCATACAATACCAGTGTTAGGTGTAACACACATATTGTATGATATTTCCTATTAACTAAACTCCTTAAAATAACTTTACGATAGAAGAGCTGTTCTCACATTTCAGATCATCCAAGGATCCTCGTTAAGAGATCATATGCTACTTGTACTAGCCATGAAACTTGACTATCTTGGGGAAGTCAAATAAACCTGGAAAAATATTACAGTTAGTTACTGTATAACATGATGCTGCAATATACAGTAAAGTTAACCACAGCCATCAGAGTAAGAGAAGTCAAGTAGAGGCAGGATAGCTTTGTTAAACTAGGAAGGTCTATGGCCAAAATGCCTGGGATATGACACATAATTCTATCAGTTACTAACATTGTAACTTACTCATATTACTTCTCTCATCTGTGCCTCATTTTTTTAATCATAATATGAATAATACCTACCTCGCAGGATTATTGAAATTTTTAGATGAGCTACCAGTTGCAAAGTTCTTTGATTAGGCATGTAGCTTATTTTAAATAGATGTTAGTTGTCAGAATCTGAGTTCAGGTCATGTTATACACAAAAAAATATCTATTTTGGCATTTGCTTCGCTCTATTTTAACAAGATATTTAAATGATTTATGGGAAATGGAGGTTTTAATGCAAATAAGTGATGGATTCGAGCAGCTATTTTCTATTTCAGGAAAATACCGTAGAGCTTGGACCTCATGAAAGTTGAACACTATCACCTCCTCGTGGCTGCATGGCTGTATTGCAGCTTTCCGGAAGAGACCTCACCTCCCTTGAGGTTGAAAAGGCAAAAACAATGGTGGGGTAACACCTCTACGTGAATCCAAGCAGCCATTGTCCAAACTGCATAATTCTATAAAAGGGAAAATAAAAATACATGCACCATTTTGGGGGCCTCTTTAAACAATCTGAAGAGCTGGGTAATGAATCGGCCTTATCAAATACTGTGATGGGTTTAGCTCATCTGTGTTCGGATCTATCAGGCTGTGCCCAAGAGAGCCCATCATCCTAAGTCTTTTCCAAAATAAACTAGGTTCATGTACTGTCAGGAGCTGGGTATTTGGTGTCACTTGTAAAAATCAAAAGAAAAGCTTTTCTCGTTTCTTTGCAATGTCTTTAGCAGATTAAGAGTTACAACACTGAGAAAACAGGGAGCTGTAATAGCAGTTTGTGCTTCCAACCAGTCCCAGGCTTCAGTATTAATAGATTTTCCACTCCAAGTGTTCTTACTTGAGTGGCTGCAAGTTACATTGATGAAAGGGAAGTAGCAATTACTACTCAGACATGTTCTTGTGGACAGCTATTGGCCTCCAAGCCACTTTTTACTTTTTTTTTTCTTTTTAAGATTCTTGGTTGTCATTTACTTCTCTCCTGCTGGAGAGTGAAGTAATACTGAATAAAGACATCGACAGCAAAAGAAAGAGCTCCTGGGATTTGGGAGATATTTTCCTGTACTGACCGATTCAGATCCAACTATTGGTGAATATACTCCCTTCACTCCTTAGGACTGTTTGCAAGCCCACCCTGACCGTTTTCCCCAAACCATCAAAGAGGAATCACCCATGCTTTTTACTTAATATCCAGACAGATAAACCCAATGTCTTTAGGCTTGGTTGTGATTGCCTAGTTATGCTTCTGCCCATCCTATACCCCAGAGCAATGGTTTTTAACCAAGATGAAGCTCAAAGTCATGTGAGTTTTTGCAAACCAGGCATGTGTAAGCTCCTCAAAGACATACTAACTCAGAAATGCCAAGTGCATACCCAGGAATGTGCATTTTAGAAAGAGTTTCTGGGAATTCTCGATGTGGGGGGACAGAGAGGAACAAGCAGATTCTGGACTGAGCGAGGAACCCAACTTGGGACCTGATCCCATGACCTGGGCCAAAATCAAGAGTCGGACGTTCAACCAATGGAGCCACCCTGGTACACCAAGGCTGGAAACTCTTACAACAACGATCTGGCCCAAGATTTCCAAGCTGCATTATATCGTAGTAATGATTCTTAGTATGCTCAGTAGACCCCCAGGGGTGCCCAAAACCTCAGGAGTTCAGGAGATCAAAACCATTTTCTTTTCTAAAACTACCAAGATATTATTTGTCTTAGTCATTGCATTAATAGTCACATTAATAGGTCAAAGCAGTGCTAGACTGATAACAAGAATTAAGGTGCTGGCCCTAAACTGTATCCATAGTCTTCTTCCTCTTCCCCTGCCGCTGCTGCTCCCCTTGCTTGTGTGCGCACTCTGTCAAATGAATAAATAAAATATTCTTAAAAAGTAAAGAAAGAATGATTGACCAACCAACTACAGTTGTTCAACTTGGGTATTCTTGGCAGACTTTTTTTTTTTCTTTAAATGAAAGATTATGCCTCTCAAGAAAAACAATTGACAGCATTTGTTGCCAATGATCAAATTAGAGCATTTGAAAGAAAACAGAATTTGGAAAACTTTTTGTTTAAAAGGATTTTATTTATTTATTTGAGAGAGAGAGAGTGCGCGCGCACATCAGGGGAGGGGCAGAGGAAGGAGCAGATGTCCCACTGAGGAGGGAGCCTGGCACAGCTGGATCCCAGGACCCTGAGATCATGACCTGAGCTGAAGTCAGATGTTTCACTAACTGAGCCAGCCAGGCATCCCAGAATTTTGGAAAACTTTTGCCAAGAGCTTCACAGATACCCCCTACTAACAAATGTAACTTTTTTGGTGTTTTATGATGAAATGCTTCAACATTTGGAAGATCTACATGAATCAGCAATCCAATATTTTCTAAATGAGCAGTGCACGATCATGCATGGATTTATTCAAAATGCAGGACAGACTCGGGGCACCTGGGTGCCTCAGTTGGTTTATGGACTATGAACTGGGAAAAAAAATGCTATGCCTCAATATCCTTCTGATCTTTGAATGCCTTGTACAGCATTCAGATCAGGTGGTCACCATGTCCTTGAACTCTTCCAGTGAGGCGGGGACTTGGGACACTTAAAAGAAGCTCTTCTATCTTTGAAGATGTCTGTTAATAAGTTATTTCCCAAAATTTATTTCCTTAAGACATGCTTAGAGTAGTCTGAGTTTTTCCTCTTGAGACCACACAGAATGAAAAAAGAATCTTTCTAATAGCCTTTTCAAGTATTGAAGGAGAAGCTCCACCTTTAAATATCCCCAACTTCTATAAATATCCCTATAAACTTCCTATAAATATCCCCAACTTCTGTAACCATTTCTCACTCAAAAAGTAATACATAGGGGTGGGGGATGGGAGGTTGGGTGAGCCTGGTGGTGGGTATTATGGAGGGCACATATTGCATGGAACACTGGGTATGGTACATAAATAGTGAATTCTGGTACACTGAAAAGAAATTTAAAAAATAAATAAATAAACTTTTAAAAAATAACTTAAAAAAAAGTAATACATAGTTTTAGTTGAAACACTATCTCCAACATAAGCCTCATTTTTCTTTAAGTGTACTCTATTCACTGATGTATTAATTAAAGTGTTACCCTTGAAGGAAGCATACATTTCAAACACAGTCTAATGAATACAATACAGGGCACCCTCTCCCTTTTTCTAAGAGTCCATTAGAATTTTTGACAAACACATTGGCCTTTTTATTCATACTGAACATTTGACATCAGATATCGCCAAGTTTCTTGTTGTTCTTTGTTTCACATGTTCCTATTAAGACTTAGCTCATCCATCACGAATAAGTGAGATTGGATTTTTGTACTAAATTTAAGGACCTTAAGCTCATCATCTACTAAATGTTATCTCGTTAGAATTGACACACCAATATCACTTACTTAAATCTCTGTGGATCCCAGTTTTATCTGTTCAACACATCATACAACTTTCTACTGAGAGGCAACCCCAGATTTGGTGTTTATCCAAGTCACTGATAAAATATTTAACTGGATAAGACCCTTTAATACCCTGCTAAAACCTTTCTCCTACATGAGCTGAGTCAGAGTGTACAAAAGTCCTGATACGCAGGCTACGACACTTTCTAGATCCACCAAAGAAAATTTTCTATTTCTGAAATTGGCAAACAAATATGTTAATTTCCTGCTTCCCAGCATTTCCCCCATTCTCCAGGATTCCTTGAAGATTTCCAATCATGGTTACAGCAGTGTGAATCTCCTTTCCATAAATTTCTCATTGGCTTAGGGTATAAGATAAGCATAAACTCTCTTAAAATTGTTGGATCTGCCATTTTCAGCCCAGATATCATTCTTCTTGACAGAAAGAGAAAACCTAAGAATTAAGAGAGCTATGAAGTGTTCTGTTGAATATGACAGCATTTTCTCGTGAGTTCCAAGCCTGTCCCATTTTAATACTTTCAATACCTTTGTCTCCAAAGAGCTGCCATTGACCCCAGTTCATTTTGCAATTTAGCTTACCTAGGATAGAAGTATGCTGACTCCTTGTAGACATCATTAGCTGTTTTCTTCATTTCCCTCATTTTTCAGAGAGATCCTTGTGCAAAACAAACAAACAAACAAACAAACCATGGGGAGAGAGAAAAAAAATAAGCAACAACAACAAAACACCTGCTGTGTGTGTGTGTGTGTGTGTGTGTGTGTGTGTGTGTTTGGCTTTGACAGAATTCCCTGTCATTTCATCATGCCTCCTGCTTGTGTCTACTTGTAAATGTTTTGATATCTTCCTTCTAAAAATTCAGAATATTCCTCCGACTTAGCCCAGTGTTCTGTTCTTTGAACATTAGGGACACCAAGATAACATAGTCACTTTCCCCCAATTTTTGCCGGTTTCATGTCACTAGCAAATTTTTCTTTTGGTTTGTACTGCATAGTAGCCATATCATTTGCTGTTTCCTGTATTCTAAAGAAAATTACCAGAAATGTCCTTTGTTTTTGTTGTTGTTGTATCCTTTGATTGTGGCCACATGAGATGTCCTGGAAATATCCGCATGTGCGAAGTTCCTCATATTGCCAACACATCATGTTTCTGGGCTGGTTTAGTTAGATAAGAGATGTGCTATCCACTACTTCATAATTTTCAATTCTGATATATTCACACAGCGATATTCTTCGAATCCATTTTCCTTCTTTTCTTACTCATATATTCTCAGATGTCTAGGCCTTGAGACCATGAATCTTGTTTTTAAACCCCCTTGTTCACGACAATCACCAGCTCCCCAGAACTGCCACTCATTTCTTCATTCACTACACAAGAACGATTCTGTTTCAGAATAACTATTAGTACTGGCAGTTACAAAACTATGGTAAGAGAGCAAGGCCTCTTTAGCCCTATTTGGACTGTATCTGACAAGGGCTCTTTTGTCAGACTCGCTAACTCAGAAACAAAATTGACACCAAGGTTGTTGGGATGGGGGCCATTGACGTTAAAGGTATATCGTCTAGGAGGAGGTGGGTCAGTATATGACGGTGTATTTTTGTGACTCGTATTTGCAAATTTGTCTTCAGATAACGAGCTCTGGGTGGCTCCGTGGAAGCACTCCCAACATCTCCATGGCACCACCTATGTTAGCAGAGAACATTCCTCAGCATCCCATGAACATGAAATTGAGCCCAGGCAGCCAGGCATTGCAGGTGCACACACCAGCCCGGGAAATGCCTTGTCCAAAACAAAGCCCTCTTTCAGGCCCACGAGGAAGGCTCTGCTGTTGTCTCCACTGGCATCTCAGCATGACGAATGATTCACGGCATGTGGAGCACAGAGAGATATTCCTGTCTGGAAGCTTGTGATAGAACACTTTTACTAGCAAGAGGAGGGTGTTCTCAGGGCCCGCTTTTCTAGATAGAAATACCTCAGTGAGGGGACGGGAGTGTGCTACCTGGTGATTTCTCTTTCAAAGACCCCCAGTAACTTTTGAGACCCTGGTATTTTTGCAAATTAGCAGCTGTGGCCTTTTCTGAACTCGTGCCCAGCTTAAAGCTTTCAATACTGTTACAATGCGATGCATTTGCCACTTGGATCAATACCACAGATTCCATTAAGCTGTGCTTGGCATCCTGCTTTCTACCTATCGTGGGTGACCTCCTTTCCCTGCTTCCATTTTCAAAACTCTGCAACGCTGTACAAGGAGCCTATTAATTGTACTGAATTAAGGAGGATTTATGCAAGTCTCACTTTCTTCTCCCCCAACTATGAGCTTGGGAATCAGAGCAAATGACACCATAGGTCCACAGAATTGAGCCTGCATATGAAGGATCATTCTCTTTAATAAGAATAACCAGCTAATGAATGAAAGTAACTTGATGATAATGCTCAGGGACGGACCTCAAACTGTTGTCTCCCAGTGCGTATCCCTAATGACAAACTTATACAATAGTTCTCACTTTATCTTTTATTCTGGAAATATGGATCTCTCACTCTCTCTTTCTCTCTCTCTCTCTCATTGTTCTCAAATGAGGGACATGTAGTGAGCCACAGTAACTTATAATCTTTTATTTAAAACTGTGAGACATCCCTCTAGGAATTTGTACCCATATGCCAACGTTTGCTTGGGATTATAGGTGATTTAAAACCCCATCATGTCCACTCATGGGATCCCTAGGGATTCAATGGGCCCTGAGTTCTAGAGAGGCTCCCATAACATCCTTAGCAATGTGGACAAGTCACAACCTTCTAGAAAGGAAAAACAGAAAAAAATTATATCTTTACCAACTCTTTGAAAAATCATGTTTATTGAGGTACAATTTACATATAGTAAAATTCACCATTTCTAGGTGTACATTTTAAGTGTAATCACCATTATAAATAATATATAGACTATTTCCAAACCATGAAAAGTTCCCTTGTGCCCTGTTTCAGTAAATCACCTCCCCTCACCTCCTGTCCTAGACAACTACTGTTCTGTGTTTTGTCTCTAAAGTTTTTATCTCTTATAGAATTTCATATAAATTGACCAATATAGGACAGGCATACCTCAGAGATATTAAGGGCTCAGGTCCTGTTTCTGAGCAACTCAAGAACCAGTGTGCTGTGTGTCCAAAGAGGAGATGTTGAGGGGGCCATTTGGGAAGCACAGAAGGGCAGCTCAAGCTGGAGGTTGAGGGAAAGATTCCAGAGACCAGAGACCCCTCTGCAGAGTCCGAAGGACACGTGAGAGCCTGACAAGCAAACATGGAGGGTGTGATGAGACCACAGGGATGAGGGAACCAGGATACGAGACCCAAACCAACGTGGCTGGGGTGTGCAAAAACATCACCATGCCTGGAAGAGAATGTGCAAAGGGGACTGTCAGAAAATGATGACAAAGACCCAAGAAGGGCCACATCACAATAAACTGAGTATCACAAGAGAGTAATTCAAGTGAATTTTTTGGTTTCCCAGTGCCCCTGAAAGTTATGTTTACATGATACTGAATTAGGTGCACAATAACATTATGTCTAAAAAAAAAAAAACAATGAATAAGTACATTAATGAAAAAACTACTTTCTTGCTAAAATATGGTAACCAACATCAGAGCTTTCAGTAAGTCATAATGTTTTACTGGTGGTGGGTCTTGCCTCGATGTTGATGGCTGCTGATTCATCAGCGTGGTGGTTGTTGAAGAGCTAGGTTGGCTGTGGCAATGTCTTGACATAAAACAACAAGGAAGCCCCCCACAGGGATGGACTCTTCTCATCATGAATGATTTTCCCGTTTCATGCGATGCTTTGTGATTGCATTTGTCCTACAGTGGAACTTCTTTCAAAGTTAGACTCACTTCTTTCAAACCCTGATGTTGCTTTACTAACTTAGTACATGTAGTATTCTACATGTTTTGCTTTCATTTCATCTTCACAATATCTTCACCAGGAGTAGTTTCCATGTCAAGAAACCACTTTCTTCATTCATCAGTAAGAAGCAATTCCTGAAGTTTTATCATGAGTTAGTAACAATTTGGTCATGTCTTCAGGCTCCATCTCTCATTCTAGTTTTCTTGTTTCTACTACATCTGCAGGCACTTCCTCTACCGAAGCCTTGAACCCCTCAAAGTCACCCAAGAGGATTGACATCAACTTCTTCCACACTACTGGGCATGTCAATATTTGGACCTCTTCCCATGAATCACAAATGTTCCCAATGACATCCAGAATGCTGAATACTTTCCAAAGCTTTTCCATTGACTTTGTCCAGATCCATCTGAGGAATCACAATGGCAGCTCTAGGCTGTATTTCTTAAATAATAAGATGAGAAGTTGATGTGACTCCTTGATCCTTAGGCTGTGGAATAGATGTTGTGTTAGGAAACATGAAACAACAAGAATCTTGTTGTCCATCTCCATCAGAGATCTTGGGTCACCAAGCACATTGTCAATGCACAGTCATATTTTAAAAGGAATCTAATTTTTTCTTTTTCCTGAGCAGTAAGTCTTAATAGTGGGCTTAAAACATTCAGTAAACTCTGTTGTAAACAGGTGTGCTGTCATCCAAGCTTTGCTGCTCCATTTACAGAGCATAGGCAAAGTAGATTTAGCATAATTCTCAAGGGCCCTCTGATTTGGGGAGTGGTAAAGGAGCATTGGCTTCAGCTTAAAGTCATCAGCTGTGTTAGCCCCTAGCAAAATAGGCTGTTCTTTAAGGCTTTGAAGCCAGGCATTGACTTTCTTGGTTATGAAAGTCGTAGGTGGGATCTTCTTCTGACAGAAGGCTGTTTAATCTACATTGAAAGCCTGTTCTTTTAGACAGGTTTGTGCAGACACCTTTGTTGAGGATCTTAGCAGGATCTTCTGGAGAACTTGCTACAGCTTCTCCATCAGCACTCACTGCTTCACTTTGTGTTTCTGCGTTCTGGAGATGGCTTCTTTCCTTAAACCTCATGAACCCACCTCTGCTAACTTCACGCTTTCTTCTGCAGCTTCCTCACCTCTTTCAGCCTCGCAGAACGGAAGAGAGCTAGGCCCTTGCTCTGAATTAGGCTTCGTTGTGACGGATTTGATCTTCTATCCAGAACACTGAAACTTTCTCCAAATCAGCAATAGGACTGTTTCACTTTCCTTTTATTTTATTTTATATTATTTTCTTCTGTTTAAAGATTTTATTTATTTGAGAAAGAGAGAGCAAGCTAGAGGAGGAGCAGAGGGAGAGGGACAAGCAGAACCCGCCTTTTTCATGGAGCCCAATGTGAGGTCAGATCTCACAACCTTGAGACCATACCTGAGCCAAAATCAAGGATCAGACACTTAATCAATTTAGCCACCCAGGAACCCTTATTTTCTTATCATTAGTGTGTTCACTGAGGTAGCACTTTTAATCTCCTTCAAGAACTTTTCCTTTACATTTATAACCTGGCTCACTGTTGGGCACAAGAGGCCTAACTTTTCGTTTGTCTTGGCTTTCAACATGACTTCATCATTAAGCTGAATCATTTCTTGATTTTGATTGAAAGTGAGGGACATGAGACTCTTCCTTTCACTTGAAAACTTAGAGGCCAGTGTAGGGTTATTAATTGGCCTACTTTCAATATTGATGTCTCAGGGATTCGGCAGACCCAAGGAGAGGGAGAGAGAGAGAGAATGGCTGCTCAGTGGAGAAGTCAGAACACACACGACACTTATCCACTAAGTTAGTTGTCTTATGTGGGCATAATTTGTGGTACCTCAGGATAATTACAATACTAACATCAAGGATCACTGATCACAGATCACCATAACAAATATAATCATAATGAAAAATTTGAAATATTATTAGAATTACCAAAATGTGACACTGAGACATGAAGTGAGCAAATGCTGTTGGAAAAATGATGCCAATGCACTTGTTCCATGCAGGTTGCCGGGAACCCTCAGTTTGTGGGGTAGGGGGAGAAGCAATACCTGCAAAATGCAATACAATGAGGCATAAGAAAATGAGGGATGCCTGTCTGTAGCCCCTTGTGTCTGACTTAAGTCACTTTGTGTCATGCTTGTTACCTTTTCCAAGGGAAAATCTAACACAAAGTGAGAGCTGTTGAATGAACTCGTCTTTGATAGACATGAGGGAGCAACAGTTCCAGGTCAGTCCTTGAGGCTTATTGTCAAATGACCATAAGCAGCTGGTTTCTTACTGAACAGACTGCTGTCCTGTACATGTTCATGCATGAATCGGAAGTTCATTCTTTTTTATTATGAGAAGTATTCCACTGTATGGATATATTACAGCTTGTTAACTTTTTATTTCTTTAATAATGTATGTTATTTCTGTTTATTACTCTCTTATTTCCACTTAATATAAGGCCAGTAAGAATGGGATGTTCTTTGGCTTTCTTCAGAATACGGTCTTCCTACTCCCCCTATGAGCATGGGGTAGAATTGGCAACTAGGCTCTATTGAGACCCTTGTTATGAGCTGAATGCTATGTTTTGCCTTTTCTTATTTAATTCTATAAACTTTCCTTTAAAAAAAAGATTTTATTTACTTGTTTGACAGAGAGAGAGAGAGGGAGGGATAGAGATCACAGGTAGGCAGAGAGGCAGACAGAGAGAAGGGGGGGGGAAGCAGGCTCCCCACTGAGCAGAGAGCCCAATGTGGGGCTCGATTCTAGGACCCTGAGACAATGACCTGAGCTAAAGGCAGAGGTTTAACCCACTGAGCCACCCAGGTGCCCCTAATTCTATAAGCTTTCTGTGAAATAGGAATTAGTATTCCCATTGTGTTAGTTGAGGACACTGAGAGAGATTAATGGGTATTTAAGGTAGAGAGAAGGGAGAACCCAAGTTCTCCAATTTTAGATCCAATATTCTCCCTTCAATTGTTAGGATCACTCAACCAACTTTGACCATTGGCTTAGGATAGAGAAGACATAGTAGGTCAACAATGAATACCATATAGATATGATGACTTGGCTATAGTGTCAAGGGAATCCCTAACTATCCTTCTGCCCCCAGCCATGGGCTCACACTACCTGCCACAACCCCCTACCATGCCAACCAGCACCTGACAACAGCTCTTCTCAGTCAGAAGCTACAAAGCAGAGTTGTCCCTCAGGATCATCAGGAACCAACTCAGCCATTTCAGAAAAAGCCACAAAGATCCAAAGAAAGGAAGATCCTTTTCTTTAAATCTAGTGGGGAGGATTCTTTTTTACCCTCTTTAATCCAAAAAGGATAATGTTCACTCAATTATTCAGCTTGGTTGAGCCCTGGATGGGACACAAGAGATCCTCATTCTCTCTATCTCCCTAAACAGTGAGAGGTTTTGGGATTTAGGCCAGATTATCCACCTGGGGAATTGGTAGAGCTCTGCATAAAACATGTTCTTTCCCCTTCATTCCTGTGGCCTAGAGGTTAACATTCAATGATCCTAGGGTCTAAGAAATGGCCTCCTTTTGCCTAAATTAAATGAAATCTAATGAAACAGAAATCCAGGTCAGTATAGTTCACTGTCAAACCTTCCTGCATTGCTGGCAGCTCCCCTTGTAATAATTAAACAGAGAGTCGTAGGCAGGCGACAGTGAAATCCACAGCTAATCTTGCCCCTCATCAGCCTATCTTCCTCAATGTTCCTTAATTAAGGTTTCTAAATGCTCTGCGTTCCCGCCGCAGCCAGGGTACCAAAATGAAGCTGACTGCTTCAGGGATGCCCTGCAACCCGAGGTGGAAGGTGTTCCAGGGGTATTTCTCATGCAGAACATTAAAAAAAAAATCAAAGATAAAATCCAATAAATGGAAATGCATGTGAGAATGAGCAGAGAGATGGGGACAGAGAGGGCTGGGAGGGTATTTCTTTTTTTTTTTCTTTTTTTTTTTCTAGAGGATTTCACTTTAAGGATTCTGAAGGCATATCGCTGGCTATATCACGGCTTCTCCAACACGCCAGGGAGTGAATGAAACAGCTGTCACATTTAAACACACACAGCGGTAATCCTCCACTGAGCACAATGCCAGGACAGAACAGAAAATCTATCAACACTTACAATGCATTCTATTTATTTAGCAACTCATCCCCCTTCACCAAAAGTTCCATCTGTGGGGTTGAAACTGGGGCCACATGCCCCTGTGGCTTTTTGTGGTTTGGCAGCTACTGTGAGGGAGGGAATGCGGGAAGTGGTCAGATGGAGTAGGCGGGGGTTTGAAGATGTCAGAATCACAGAACTGGGATTTTTCCGATGACCAAAGGTGAGTGGCAGAGTGAACCCACAAGTTCTTCCCATCCAGAGGCAAAAGGAAGGTGGGAAATGCCCCCCAAGTCCTTCTGTTTCAACCTCCATGTCTTTCTCAACATCTCCGTTGGTGGCTCAGTTGGTTGAGTGTGTGCTTTCGGCTTGGGTCATTGTCCTGGAGTCTGGGGATCGAGTCCTGCATCAGGCTCCCTGCTCAGCAAGGGGGTCTGCTTCTCCCTCTGACCTTCCCCCTCTCATGCTCGCTCTCTATCATTCTCTCTCTCTCAAATAAATAAATAAAATCTTAAAAAAAATTTTTAAAAAGAAAGAAAGAAGTAAGGAAAGAAAAGACAGAGATCTCTCTTCCTTCTCCTTCCATGGGCTCTGTCTCTTCCCAGGAGATGTGTGCTGATCACTAGGGACCTATGAGGGAAAGAAAAACTGCTTTGAGGGGTCATAAAGCAAGCTGTCTGACCAAGGATTGCTTTGGAAGAACACTCCGGAGAGAAACTATGAAGTGCCTCTACATCAACAGGATCTAAAAATATTTACTTATTAATTATGGTACATTAAACAATGAGGATTGCACGTAGTAGATCTGATAGGAATTTTAAGACCATATGTGCAGTTCCCTATAAGGAAACCAAGGCCTAGAGAAGCTGCAGCTTTCCTGAGCCCCCTGACCCCCACACTCCCCAGGAAGCACACAGCTGGGACCACGGACCCCTGAAACCTGGCTTAGCACTCATGTCAGTGAGAATGAAATTCAGGTAAAAGAATGGATGTCTATAAAGGGATCTCAAATGAAAAAAATGAGGCAGATTGTAAGAACAAGAAAGACAACTGAATGACACAGATAAAGAAATATACCATCATTGGCCTTGTAAAGGCCCTCAGGTAGGGCCAGCTCAGGACCCATGGAGAGTGTCTGAGAACCAAGAGAGTAGTCAGGAGAGAAACACAGGAGGGCTGACAGACCAACAGATTAAAAGCTAAACAAGAGCCTGCCGAAAGATATGTTGATGAGTAGCCTTATAAAAGCCTGTTCAGCTTAATTCAATTACACTCAAGGACATTTAATTTAGATACTATGTTTTCACCTGGTTCGTGTGAGATTTTGTGCCAGGCATTGGAGGTAGCACAAAGGTGAATATGCATGGCTCTTCTTCTAGTACTTTCGGTCTGGAATCAGGGAATAAATCATAATAACTGTGTGATCTGGGAGAAAGTGCACCAGATTTGGACGCAGACAGATGGAGATCTGAATCTTGCCTCTGGCACATTCTACTGTGTGACTTCAGGCAAGGCAACCTCTGTTCCCTAGCTTTGTACATCATACAGTCGTTATGAAATTGAAAATTTGTACAAACCTCTGTCTGTTAAAAAAGTGCAACAAATATTAGCTTCCTTTTTATGCAAATATTCCACTATAAGGCAAGCAAAAGGCAGAGTGTATTGGGGAGTAATAGAAAGTTAACTCTGGCTGGAGCCTAGGGTTCATGACATAGAGGGGAGACCAAGTGGAAAAGCCTAGGGATAATACACACAGGCCCTGGGATGCCAGGCTCAAGGCTGTGTAGGGACTACGGAGAGTCTGAGTTCTGCTTGAGTCAGTGTTGACACAAGAGGTAGACTTCAGGAGGAGAGGGCAAACCCCAGGAAAAAACCCATCGTCATAGCCCAAGTCAGAATTTATGAGTTTCTTAGTACCTCAGATCCCTTGCTTTACTTTCTCTTTTCCCCTTAGCACTTATCACACAGTACTACGTAGTACTTCTACCATACAGCATTCTTAAATTTTTTTTAAAAGATTTTATTTATTTATTTGACAGACAGATCACAAGTAGGCAGAGAGGCAGGCAGAGGGGAGGGGGAAGCAGGCTCTCTGCTGAGCAGAGAGCCCGAGGTGGGGCTCCATCCCAGGACCCTGAGATCATGATCTGAGCTGAAGGCAGAGGCTTAACCCACTGAGCCACCCAGGCACCCATCCCTTATGTATTTATAAAGTACGTTTCATGAGAGCAGAGGTCTTCGTTTGCTTGGCATGTGGTAGGAGCACATTAAATACTTCTTGGAATGAAAAGAAAAGGAAGAAGGACGAAATGGCCCCACGAATCTGTGCCTCAGTAGCTAGAAGTATGGTGTTTACAGAGTGTGATAAAGGAAAGGCAGGGGGACAAGTCTGGACAGCAGGCTGACCAGCTGTTTTCCATCACCTCGAATAAAAGTAAGCTTAAATACAATTGTCAAAGGTTGATGTTGAAGATTTTCCACATCAAGTGTGGTCAAGTGTTTGTGTGTGTGGCTAGCTGAAACAGAGAGAAAGGGACCGTGACCAGAGCCCCTCTGTGGTTCAGACGCTTGGCTGGCTGACTCTGAGGGGCTTTCGGACATGTCTGAGGAAACAGAAGGATGTGGTGGTGGAGCTACCGGTCCCACCCATCCTTCCAGTGCCACGCCCTCACTGCTGAGCAGCTCTTCCCATCAGTCCTCGGGAGCCCCACACTGAGAATGCATGTCCAGGCCCAGGGCCTTGCTGGCAGGGTTAATGAGCTAGGCTTTGTCTGTCTCTGTTTCTTAGTCTCTCCTCCCGCTCCCCACCGTGAGCAGCTTTGGAAATGTGGAACACGTTGTAATCCTTAACTCCACTGTTTTGAGATGTCCCTTCAATGGCTATAATAATCATCTTACAAACAACCTAGAACAGGCTCTAATTGCTTCTAATGTTGTATTCCGGCTGGAGTATGGGGACAGCAGAGACATGCTGACTGTCACAACCCTGCTCTGATTATATGGTACCTCAGGGAGCATTTTCACAGAGGAAAAGTCAACAGGCCTATTGTTCTTCCTTCTTTTTGGTGAGCTGGCTCAGTGGAGCCCTCCCCCCACGTAGGCAGCACAAGACAGAGGATCCCGAGCCAGCAGAGGAACCCAAACCTTCTGGTACTGTGTGACAATAAAGAACCATTTGAGGTACAGACAAAGGAGCAGGAATGTATTCTTGCGTCTCTTAACTTCTGCTGCTGGTGGTGTTTATGAGCCAACTCCTTTCACCTCCTGGAAAAGTCCTTAAGTGTTAATGACCTCGTGAGACAGGCGCCAACCCAAGACGGTGAGATGTTCTGAGTCAGTGAGGGAATAAACGAACGGGTGAGTAGATCACGGACTGAACCACCTCTTCGTAAGAATCTAAAACATAAGAGGGTTTCATACAAATTACTGCCCTTGTCCCTTTGAATAACTCTATCAGGAAGGTTCTCATATCTGGTAGGTGATGAAGTTGGGGCTCAGAAGAGTTAGCTGGGGCTGTCCCAGAATCGCAGGAAACATCGCGAGTGAGAGAAGCGGGACTCAGGTATCCAACCCAGTGTGGTTTCGGTATACCCCCCTACTTCCCTTAATACTCTGGTTGGGCGACATTGGTTCTGATTGGGTTCGGACGGTCATCACTTGGACAGTCATAAGATGGACACTCAGTCGATCCCCATAGCTCTCTTCTGTCTCCCCAGATTCTGACCCTGCAGGCTGAGCTTCTGTTCTAGAACCATCTTCCTCCTCTGTGGAGCATCTCACCCCCCAGCCTGGTGGGGAGGCTCCTTGCCCTGCCTCTAGCAGGCCCTCGGCTTTACCACTCTGGTTCAGCTCGTGATTAGGCCAAGTCACAGAAACACAGTTGCTGAGAACTGTATGATATATACGAAATGTGTATATACATATAATTTACAACAGCCCTGTGTGGGTCAAAAAGGCAGTTGCCATTATTTCCCATTTTACGGTCAAGGGGACTGAAGCCTAGAAGATAAATCTCCCGCTGGAGTCATACCGTGAGTTGCTGAATGAGGACCCGCACCCACCTGCTTGACTACTGGGCTCACACGCTCATAAAGACGGTACAACCAGCCAGGATCAGACCCACCCCGCCCCAGCTCCCGTTTATTGACTGGAGAAAAAGATGGAGTATGGCTTTTTTGGGGAAGTGTGGGCAGGAGTGGGAGATTCTGCCAGAGCAGGGAATGAATGCTGGTTCAATTCTTTACATCCTGGTGTATTCCTGCCCTAGGCAACTTCCTAACCCCTGAAAAAATAAAATAAAAATTCTACAGATTTATTTATTTAAAAATAAATAAAAGATAAAGATACCTCTGAAGAAAAAATATGTCACCACCAGAGTCCTGTCCCCTGCTTCCCTGTACTTGAGATAAGTACAAGGGGTTAACCTTGTAGGCAAGTAATAGCTTATCTCACACAGCTTCCCATCCAGAAGACCTCCCTAGGGGCCGTCTCCGCACCAGGATTCAGGTCCTGGGGAACAGCATGTGGGCCTGAGGCTGAGGTTATCTGCCTTGAGGTTGCTCTCACCTGCCCAAGGTTTCCTTAGTCCTGGCAGATGTGCGCGGAGGCCTCCTGCTCCTGCTGTCTGGAAGCTGTCTCCGACAGGCAGAGCAGTGATCATTTACCCTGCTATTCACACAACATTAGCCACTTTCCCAGCACACTGCAGACATTAACCCCTTCAGGCCCTGTTGCCAAACAAGTTGGTGAGTGCAGGAAGAATTCATTAAACCAACATCCCGTCGCATGTGTCCCCCTCTCTGCCCCACGGATGACAATCTGATACACTGAAGAGTGGAATTCTCCTTCCTCGAGTATTCTGACAGGATGCAAGTCACTGTGAGATCCAGTGAAAAAAATACCTGGTTCTAGATACACATTTCATGCATTTATTTCGTAAATACTGATCGTCTCGCCTACTATGTGCCAGATGTGTATTTGTCAAAGATCGGTACAGGGTTGGCTATCTGGTCAGAAAGACGGCTACGATTTCCTTTGATATATCTTTTTTTTCCTTTTATAATTTATTATCCACACTTTGGAGCCTCTAACGTCCCAGTAAGGCCCAGAGAGTGTCTGGAAATCGGATTGCTAAAAGAAACCCAGTACTCAGAAGGACCGTATCTACAGCTGACACGCAAAATCTCTACCTCGCTGCAAAATGTAAATAAATAAATAAATGAATGCACAAATATATAAATAAGAGAACAAACAACAACCACAAAAAAACTACTCCCCCCATTAGTTGACACTTCTCATAATGCACTGCAAAGTCAATTTGCGTAGACATGCACAAAAGGGCTCTTTTCATATCGCCGTGGTGGATCGCAGCAAACTCTGCGTTCCGTTCACGGAATTAAGCCAACGTGTCAAAACAATTACCTTGTAGAGACAGGGACCAGCAACGGACGTCTTTCTTTCTTTCTTTTTTTTTAATTTCCTTTGAGCAGAGTGATCGAGAGAGTAGTTTTACAGACTAGGGGGCCCTTAAACAAAGGTCACCACACACCTCCAAGCCTGGAGACTCTGGGCGTCTGCAGTTCCATCCCCTAATAGTGCGAGGGTGAGACGCGGCGTCAGGGGCCAGTGCGACGCCAGGTGTATGAGCTACAGGAGAGCAATTTGGCAAACAATTCTGGACAGCGTAGGAAACAATACTTTTATAAATGAATCCATGCTGTTGGTGGCTGGAACGTAAAGCCATCCTGGGAGAGAGCTGGGTTGAATAAAAGCTGCCAAGGCGGGCTGAGGCATTTTGACACCTGAGCTATGAATGCTACAACAATCTATTACCATAAGAAGCACCCTCCACGCTAGGTGTATGTTTGTTATAAATCACTCGGCTCCTCTCCTTTCTCCCGCAGTTAATATATTTTCTTTCAGCGAGTATTATTCGCTGTGCATTACCAGCAATGTTCGGCTGTTAACATTTGTGTCTGTAGTTAGCATTTTTATTCAGCTAATATTTTCATTCAGTAACACTCACCAAGCATCAACGTTATTCGCATTGTATTTGCCAGGAATATTTCCTTCCATTAGCGTTTGTTTCTCCCTTTAAGAATTTTATTTGCTAGGTATTTTTATCCTGTAAGGACTGTCAGCTTCAGCAAGCATCACCAGAAATTCTGATCACTGACTGCAAAGAGCTCTGAGTTAGTGGGTGCTTCCCAGATGAACCGTCGATCTGGGCCTCGGTCTTTGGCATCTTTAAAATGGGGATAATAAAGGCCTTGTAAACATTGGGGAGCCAAATTCAGGGCATAGCAATTGTGGCTGAATTAAAGCATAACTCCAGGTTATTTCAATAAAGGAAAGAAAGAGCTGGGAGCCTGAGAGATATAAATACCATACAGCTGATCGTAAGGAGAGAGAAAAGGATTACAAAGGAACTCTACCGAGAGAGAATGGGCTGCCTTCAGACACGGTGAGCTTCTTTTCACCGAGGTGTGAGAGAAGTTGTCAGGCTTTCTGCTGGGCCCCATCTTAGAGTGGGAGGTTCAATAAGTCTGGGCTGGGGTCTGAAAATTTGCATTCCTAACAAGTTTTCAGGGGCTGATGCTACTGCTGGTCAAGGGACTAAACCCAAGAAGCATTGACTTGAAGTATGGGGTAATGGTCTGGGAGAGCTGCAGCCCGATAGAAAGAGACTTCCCTCCTACCTTCACCTCCTCCCATATTTTCTCTGTTCTTTCCTTCAGCGGTATTTTGCCTTTTCAATGCTTCCAATCTCTAAAGCTAGACTCCCCAAACAGCAGACATGGAGGTCACGCCGGGGACCAGGGAAGGAGCGAACCATCTCTACAGGCTGCATAAAGTCTGAAGTGTGGGCAGAATGCAGGGGAAATGTTTGCAGCACTATCCATGTAAAAGGAAGGAGCTCTAGTTTCTTTTATACCTACTGCAAGTCCAGTGACATATCACACACACACACACACACACACACACACAATTGTAGCCTGTACATTCTACAACCAAGTAAGGATGCCTGGTCCTTATACATAGTGCCTAAAAGGTTTCTCCATGTTATTACACTAAAAAAGAAAGAAAGAGAGAGAGAGGGAAAGAGAGAGAGGAGAAAGAGAAAGAAAGAGAGAAAGAAGCTCAGTGCATCTCTACCCCATCCCTAATGCCTTCTTATTTCTACTACCCAGCAGTCCTTAAGCCCTTCTTCAAAATCTCTTATCATTGGAGGAATTTCAGCTACAACTGGGTGTCTTATTATGAACTTTGTTTCTCAGATTAGATGAGAGATGGTTTCTAGGGTCTTTCCAATTATAAGTTATTTGCCTCCATACCAGGACCAAGACTCAGAATATCACAGAGGTGACTCCTGGGCTTGGGGCAGTCAAAATTATTTCAAAATGCTTTATGACATGGCAGCTTTCACAATCAGCCCCACTCTGTGGTTTGCATTTCCCCCCATCCGCTCATTAGAGACTGGTCCTGGGACTACTGGGTGAGAAGTGAGCCCCAAAGCCAAGCTGGGATCCCGCCAAGCCCAGTCTACCGGAAACGTGGTGGTACCAGATGGGAAAAGAGAAAAGCGTGGCTGTCCTGCAGACATGAGGACTGAGAGAGGGCACAGGCTGAATCCAAGGACTAAAAAAAGAGAAGAAGCAGAGCTGGTGGCCAGCTGCCTTTCTAAAGGGTGCATCCCGGCATGATGGCAAGTACAATTATGGAGCTGACCTTGGGCTTGACATAACATTAGAAAGCTGTCAGCCTCTAATTAGACTCTGGCAGATTCTGCTTGGATTTTGGCTTGCCAAGAGAACCCCCTCCCACCAGTGTCCCCACCTCCAATTCCTTCCCCTACCAAGCCAAGGCAACGTACACCCCAGTGTGATTCTGTAGCGTTCCAATAGAATGGTCACCCCTCCCCCAAACCAGAACCTCAGGGTGCTGGTATCCTGTTTCCTTCCAAGCATCTGCTGCCCGGAAGAGGATCGCGATGACCATCCAGGGAAAGCAGAGGGACTTACCTACATGCCAGCCCCATGCCCATCCTCCTGAAATGCTTGCTGGGGTTTAATAAAACTGCTGTGATCCTTCAGGCACACCATCCCTGGGGCTTTTTCTTTGTGTTCTATTTTGCATTTCTCAGCTGGTTGACATCACTCAGCTGTCAAAATCATTTCCTTGAGACTGCTAGGGAATCTGGATTTGAGGCTTCCAAGTTTGTAAATTCTGTTCATCGGAGAACAGCGTATCTACTGGAAGGACCAGGAAAAGTGGGGGTTCCAGCCAGAACGTTGCAGGGAGGCAGGTTGGCCAAATGGTGCTGAGGACAGCAACCCAAGCCAAGGAAGATTGTCTCCTATTCAGACAGACACAGATTTCATAGAGCTTATTGGAGGAAAGCAGAGTGTGAAAACATATGCCTGAGATGAGATGATCCCCCCCATTCCTGATAAAGGCAGTCATTAAGGGTCGTGAGGGTCAGACATTCCTCAATCTAGTTCTTGCACGTCTGTTAGGTTTAAGGCATTTATTCTGATGTGCTGGGAAAAGCATGCTTTGTGCACAAGTTCCATCTCTTTTTCTTTGTTTTTCTTTCTCTCTCTCTCTTTCTTTTTTCTTTCTTTCTTTCTTTCTTTCTTTCTTTCTTTCTTTCTTTCTTTTCTTAGATTTGTTTATTTGAGAGAGAGAGAGAGAGTGGAGGGGAAGAGGCAGAGGGAGAGAGAGTCTTAAACAGACTTCCTGCTGCGCAGGGCTTGATACCAGGACCCTGAGATCATGACCTGAGCTGAAACCAAGAGTCTGACGCTTAACCGACTGAGCCACCCAGGCGCCCCTCCGTCATTATCTAATCCTCAACTCGGATTCTGGCTCTACCACTCACTAGCTGTGTGATTTTGAGCACGTTGTGCAATCTCGGTGTATCTCACTTTTCTCACCTGTAAAAGGGAGAGAGGATATCTGACACCAGAGGTTTTTTGCGGAGTCAATGAGGCCACAATGGTAAAATCACTATGTGTCTGCAGGAACTTGAAAACTCTTGAATCCCTCCTGCGTGTCCTCTGCCTCTTCATTCAGAGGAGAGGAATTCACCCCCACTATGTGCATTTCCCACCCACCGCCTTCTAGCCCCATGAAAATGCATAATGCTTGTTTGTATCTATTATGAATGCATTTGGCTGCAAATAACAGAGAATCTGATTTACTGTCTCAGCAAATATAGATTTGGTTCTATTGCAAAATAATCTGGATGAGGGCTTTGCTGGCATTGATTCAATAGCACCATGGGTCAGGGCTGTTTCCTCGGATTCCCTTGATCTTGTCCATGGCCATATCACCCCGTCATCTCCAATCTCGTCTGATGGCCTCAGTCTTTCCTCCATGGAGCAAGACTGTTGTTGGATCTTCAAATAAGCAGACACATTCAACCACTGCAGACACACAGCTGGGAGCTGTGCCTGTTCGTGAACTATGAGCCTTCCCGGAGCTCCCAGGGAACTGGACTTGCATCTTCCAGGTCAGAACTGTGTTAAAGGGCTATGCCACCTCAAACAGCAGAGGAGTCAGGGGAAAACTGTATTTACTTGTCCCCCTCTCTATATTGGAGGAGGCAAGGGAGGGAAGGAGATCAGGAATGCAGTGGTGACGAGGGAAAGTGTCTGCCACAATGCCCAACAGCAACACGTTTCCTTCTGGTATCTTCCTTTAGTATCGCTGAATACAAAGACACCAGAGTACAAGAGACAGGACAGCTTCCTGGAATCTAGCTGTAGGGACCATGATTATTGGTCATGGAAGGAGCCACTACGGACAAGGATAGTGGTTCATGATGTGGAGCAGGAAGGGTAATCTGCTTCAGAGCGGATATTTAATAACGGGAGGGTTATTTCGATAATAGTAGCCACCATTTATTGCATTTTGATTACACGCGGGTTCTTGCGCTTAGTGTTTTAAGTATGTTGTTTTACTTAATTCCTCAGAACTGGGAGATAGTATAGTTACCCACCCGATGGGATTTAAAATGGAGCCTGGCTGAGTGGGAGACTGAGAGGCAACCCAGAGCTCATATTAGAGAAATCTGCAGATATGTTGCTCAAAGGAGCCAGAGTTTCAGTTACGCAAGGTGAATGGGTTCTGGAGATCGAATGTACGCGCCAGAGACTACACTGACGAGCACTGGATTGGATACTGGCCATTTCCTAAGAGGATAAACCTTAAGTGCACTCAGGGAAGAAAAAAAAAAAAAGGAAGAAAGGAAAGGAGGAAGGAAAAGTGGTAAATATGTGGGGTGATGGGTATGCTAATTAGCTTAACTGTGGTAGTCGTTTCACAATGAATACATATCTCAAAACATGAATTTCTACCTCAAAAACACATATAATTCCCATGTGTCAATTATATCTCGAAAAAAGCTAGACTAAAATATTTTATTTTACTTCTTTTTTTATTTTTATTTTTTTAAAAATTTTATTTATTTATCTGACAGACAGAGATCACAAGTAGGCAGAGAGGCAGGCAGAGAGAGGGGAGGAAGCAGGCTCCCCGTGGAACAGAGAGCGCCATGCGGGGGGCTCGGTCCCAAGACCCTGGGATCATGACCTGAGCCGAAGGCAGAGGCTTTAACCCATTGAGCCACCCAGGCGCCCCTATTTTACTTTTTTAAAGATGTATTTATCCATTTGATAGAATGAGAGAACATGGGGGCGGGACAGAGTGAGAGGGACAAGTGGGGACGCTGAGCAGGAAGCCCGCCGCGGGGCTCCATCCCAGGACCCTGAGATCATGACCTGAGCCAAAATCAAGAGTCGGCTGCTCAACCGATGGAGCCACCTGGGTGCCCCTAAAGTAATATTTTAAAATAAGCACCATTTTATACATAAAAAGAGAAAGAAGGCAGTGTATAGTGACATAAACAAGTCTTCTAAATAGTTAAGAGCAGGGGAAAGGGAGTGATGAGGGTAATGGAACTTGAGGTTAGACAGACCTGAGTTATAACTGCAGTTGTGTCATCTGGTTCTACGGGCAGGCCACTTACGACTTATCCTCTCTAAACGTCTGTATCTTCGTCAGTAGCACAAGAGTAATAATAATGCCTACTCTGTGAGGTTTTTTTAAACAAAATCAGGTAGTAACAGCAAACATACAACATGCTGTATGTTCCCTGTTCTAAACAGCACACACACTTGCACACACACACACAGCCTCTTTGGGGAATTCTTATCTCCGTTTTACAAAGGAGAAAACTGGCATACAGATCGTCATGCCCGAGGAGCCAGGATCCCCTTCTCATGCTCTGGGACTACTCTGCCGACGCCAATGCTGTGACATGGAAACTTTATGGAGGCTGCTTGTTAAACATGGGCCCACACAGCACTCAGCTTGTGCTGTTATTATGCTCCCTCTGAATATCATCTATCTTTTTATTTTCTTCAAGAGATCTCCAGATAATGCCCAGAGACCAGTGATTCTCATCTAGACACAAATTGCGCCCTGCCCCAGGAGTGAAGTGGGGGAGGATATTTGGAAGAGTATGGAGATATTTTTGGCTGTCACCTTTGGAGGTGGGGGACACATGCTAGCAGCTTCTAGCGGGTAGATGTTAAACATCCAGCTCCCCACAACGAAAATATATCAGACCCCAGATGTCAACAGTGCCAAGGCTGAGAAACTCCTCTATTGACTAAGAACTACTTCTTGATGGTTACCACGATGACGGGCCTTAAAAAAGTGACCAGTACGAGAAGAGTAGGTAGAGTAATCTGGAAGAAGCAGAATCCACATACACCATAGAGAGGCTATTCTCTTAGTCTGAGTTCCGGGTACAACCAGTGAGAGGAACTGGCAATTTGTCAATACCCTCTGTGAAACTTACACTTTATGGTACAGGTTTATGCCTAAATTAAATGTATAGTAAAACATATATTGTCCTTAGGCCCCAGGGATGGCTCCTACAAACTCACAAAAATTTTTTGTGTGTGTTCATAAAGTTCTAGGTAGTTTTAAAGGTGATTCTCTGAAATGGGTTGACCTTACTTGACTCTTAGAATATAAGACTTAGGTGCCCAAACAGGACAAGCCATGTAAACAGCATTGCTCACAAAACCCTCTCAATCAAAGTGCTTTCTGTCTTAGTTTTCCACATACCACGTGGGACTTAGAGTGATCTGAACAAAAGAGGTGGGAGGGTCGCTAAAAACTCTTTGGAAGAGGCAACATTTGGATCCCTCTTTCCCCGACTTAGCCTTGACTCCTTGTATCTGATTCAATCTTAATTATAACAACCACGACAATAATATCTGTCAACATGGACAGAATGCTTGGTACCTATGGGTCATGCCGATAAAGTACGTGGCTCAGCTCATGTAATCTTCACAATAGATCTGTGAGGTAAAGACCACTATTTGGCTTGTTTGACACGTGGGCAAATTGAAGCAGAGAGCTTAAAAAAACTTGTCATGATCACATTTATTATGAGAGTTGGAGCCTTGGAATGAACTGGTGTAACCAGATCCCAGAATCCATGTTGTTAGACATGACCCTACGTGGCCTCCCTCTGGGCCTCTATGCTGACCACTTCCTTGGACAGAACTGTGTTGGGGATGTCTGGAAATTCATTGAGATACTTGCCTCTTTCTATACCAATGACAGAAACCCTTACAGATTGGATCTAGATCAACCCTGGGACCCATTAACAGTATTCTGTCTGGCAGGAACATGTGACTGATTATCAACTCTCAAGGCCTCATCTCCCTCTATCGTGAATCAATGAATCTACCTCACCCTCACTGAACTTTTAACATTTCTAGCCTGTTCCACATTTGTGGAACTTAATTCTGTAAGTTGCCCTTTCCCTGCATGCTAAATTTTTTCAACTCCAAAATTGCCCTTTCATTGCTTCCCAGCTGGCCCCCTGTCCATTTACAGCAAAACCTTGCCAACAGTTCCCACAAGCCTATTTCTGCACCCTACATGTATAACAAGTTTCATCTTTGTCAATCTTTCTACCCCCTTGATGACTCAAGTGGCCCTTTTCCGATTGTATTCGTTCCATTTCAGAAAATGCCTGAAGACCCAGAGGAAATATGGAGTACTCAGCCACTGAACATCCTGGATATCATCTGCCTCCACTTAATCAAACCTGCCCCTCTTCATGATGTTTTTGCTAACACCTGGCATAGGGATGTGTGGAGTCAGAAGCACTTGGAAGAATCGCATAGGCTCCTATATCTGTTTCTATAATAATTAAATAGAAGAAGAAGGTGGAAGATTATCCATAAGAAGGCACTTTACTGGGACGCCTGGGTGGCTCAGTTGGTTAAGCAGCTGCCTTAGGCTCAGGTCATGATCCCAGAGTCCTGGGATCAAGTCCCACATCGGGCTCCTTGCTCGGCAGGGAGCCTGCTTCTCCCTCTGCCTCTGCCTGCCACTCTGTATGCCTGTGCTCGCTCTCTCTTCCTCTCTCTCTCTGATAAATAAATAAAAAAAAAAATCTTTAAGAAGGCACTTTACTATTAGCCCTAGATACCTGATATAATTTAAGTTACAACTCCAGAAGATGGGTAATGTGAAGTTCACATAATAGATAAAGAAATGGAGATTCAGAAAGATGAGGTGACTGACCCAAGGATACCCAGTTAAAATTGGCTCAGGATTTAAGCTGGGTTCCTGCTCTTCCTGCTAAACCACATTGGCTCAGTCATGACCATTGAGGACTGTGTGGCTAACTCTAGGTGTCAAATTGACTGGACCACAGGATGCCCACATAGGTAGTTAAACTTGATTTCTGGGTGTGTCTCTGAGGCTATTCCTGGAAGAGATCAGCATCGAAATTGAGGGACTAAGTAAAGCAGATGGCCTTCCCCAATGTAGGTGAGCATGCTTCAATCCACTTAGGGGCTGAATAGAAGAAAATTATGGAAGAATACTGAATTCATTCTCTGCCTGACTGTTGAACTAGATCACTGATCTCTTGCCCCTGATACTCCTTCTTCTGAGACTTCCAGCCTTGAACTAGAATCTATATCATCAGCTCTCCGGCTCTGAGGCCTTCAAGCTACACCACAGGCTTTTCTGGATTTCCAGCTTGCAGATGGAAGATAGAGGGAATTCTTGGCTTTCATGATTGTGTAAGCCATTACCTTTAATAGTTCTCTTTCAAGATATAGATCTATAGGTAGGTAGGTAGATAGGTAGGTAAGTAGATATCTAGAAATATCTTTGTAGGTAGATCTAGAAACCTCTTTCTAGATAGATTATAGGCATATGAATGGATATGGATACAGAATTCTTATTCTGTTTCTCTCGAGAGCCCTAATACAAGGACCATAAAATCATGAAGAGGAGAAATATTTCTATTTCTAATCTGTGTTAAGGGACCGGAACATCAAAGATGATTGGAAAGGACTGTATCCCATTTGCACAATCAAGAGTTTAGGTTATCCTCCAAGACCTGCCCTCCTCCACCCATTCATCAGTGGCTCTCACATATTTGGCCTCCTTCAGAGCAGAATGTTACTTAGCTGAGAACCTCTTAAGACACCATAGTCAAGCTGTCCTTAATTAAGTAAAATTGCAAAGAAGTGGCAGTGGACAGACACCTGGAGGAAAACAAAGATCTTGAGAGGTGATGACATTCAGAGAGTTAGTTGTTAATGGCAAAGTGTTTGCAAACAATGACCACCATCTTCATCATGGCCCCATTTAGGACATGGGCATTTGCACCATAACTGCCCTCAGTAAAAGCTTCTCTCCCTTGTTGCGTTTGTAGGACAGCACTTATAACTATCTTTTGGAAACTAGTTTCATAGCTTTACCTACATTAATTCATTTATCTCTCAAGCAGCCATATGGCATAGATGCCATTATTATTACTCTTTTACAAACAAGCAAAATGAACTACAGAGAAGTTACATAGCTTTCCTGAGACCACCCAATTGCAGAGCTGGTATTTGAACAAGGCAATTTGGCTTCAGAGTCTGTACTCTCAACAATGACAAAATAGCACCTAAAACCATCAGTTTCAGTGGGATGGAGGTATTGGCTGGGGTTCTTCACAAATCCCATGATCAGAACTGAGAGCTGAGATAGGGAGAGAGTGAGACACAGGGAAATACATGGATGTCTGTGGTCAGCTCTGGATTCTGGGAACTGGGATTCCACCTTGTTTTTCAAACCCTACCTCCACCCACCTCCCATCCCACACCTTGTGTCTAGCAACAAAAGCTATTGTCTTTTTATTTGAGGGGCACTGTACCTGATTCTGTGTTATCATAACCTCACTAATTTCCCTGTCCTTGTGGATCTTGATTTATTTCCATATCCTTTTCTGGAGACTGATTTCTTCCCATGAACCATAGGCTGGGGGCTGGAGATGTAGAATGATGGCTGGAAACAGATTTTGCCCACCCTGACTTCTGAACACCATCCATTCCAGGATTTCCTTATTGTTGCATTCAGGAACACTCTCAACCAGTCCTCAGCTTGGCAACCCAGCTCTGTGCTAGGGTTGTCCCCTGTGACCCAGGCTGGAAGAAAGCTCTGCTGTAGCCTTCCACAGGACATGGTGCTCTGTGTGCTGAACCGACCTCCCACCCTCAACAGCTGTCTCACCAAGTGAGCGGATCTGGGTTTAGGTCTCTAAACATCTGCTAACTATTCCTTTAAATAGACCAATCTCAGTTGTGTCCTGAGATTTGGAAGAATAAAGGAATTCAACATGTAAAATAGTTATAGGGATACAGATACTTTTTGAAGGTTTCAAAGAAACCTTGGTTTCTGTTAGGGGTTTGGGATATTCTGCTTTTTCCCATGTGTTAAAGCATTTTGTCAGAATCTACTTTTATTTCTCTGTCTGTAAGTTTCATTTGCATTAGGAACACTTTTACCTTTATAAATAACTTTATTTTTGGAGTCTGAATGACCCAGGCTTGGGCACAAAAGACAGAGCATGGAGATCATGCAGTGAAACTGACCCTAAACTCAAAGGAGAGTAATTAATTATTATCATGAATAACTGTTTAATGTTTTTGCTATTGTTGCTTGAATCCTGAAGAAAGGCAACAACTTTGAGCCATCTCCTACTTTTCTGCACCAACTTGGTTAGAAAGCTCATCTTTTATTAAAGTTCTGATACTCTTAACATCGTCTTTTTTTTTTTCAAATAAGTATTTCTTTTTCTTGCCATATTCCAGTCATTAATATCATCCATTTAAAATCTCAGGGATGAATATGAAATGGTGTCCTTTGTCTTGTGAAGAAACATCCCAATTGATTTTGTTTATTCCCATGCTTGTGAGCTGACATAATGAGGTCAGCAGAGTAGAGTAAAATGCTAGGTGTAGGTAGAAACCCATTTATGAGGGTATAAGGAAAGGCTGTTGAAAATCTTGTACCACAGTTTTCTTTTGCACAATGTGAAAATAGGAATGGATCTGATGGACAGTAGTGTACGTGTCCAATATGGCACAGAAGGCACTGGTGAACAATTCCAAGTGGTAAATGAATGTGCCATTGGTGAGTATTTGAGAAGCAATGAGAGATCCATACATTGGTGTCTGGATTCCAGCATCTGACCAGCTCTGGGGAAAGACCCCAGGAAGAACCTTGGGTTGATAATAATAATGATGATGAAAATAACACTCAAGTGAATAGGAGCTAACAAGTACTGGGTCATTATGATCAATTAAGCAGTGTCATTACATGTGCTAACTTCTTAAGATCTGTAGTATTATAATAATCCACATATTATGAATAAGGATATTGACACAGAGATTCATAAGTGGCATGAGTGGATTCCATGCCAGTTTCCTGACCCTAAATTCCTTAATCGTAGTGTTTGTACCATATGGTTTAGTTACTTTCTAGAATTCAGAACATGTCCCTGATTATTAAAAAAAAAAAAAAAAAAAAAAAGGAAGGCTAAAGTATTAGGTGAGTCAACCAAGGACATTTTAGAGAAGGAAACCAAGGCAGAAACTGGGTTCAAAGTAGCAGGTGTGCACAGGCTGAGATCTATGCAGATTCCCCAGGCTCACCCTGGGGCCCTTCAGATCTGTCCTATGGACGACAGAGAAAGCCTAGAGGGCAGAAACACTTGGAAGCCTGGAGGTGGTGGTGGGCCACCAGGTGCAGCATGCCTTTGGTTCAAGATGGAGATGTGTTAGGCCTATTACTTGCATTTCACCCCTATCAAATCAAACCAGAAGTCCAAACTGTCTGGGTCTGCAGCCAAAGCACACCAACAGCTCCTTTGCAGAGAGCTGGCAAAGAGCCAACCTGGGGGAACGAGTCAGGGGCTGACCTGACCTGGAATATAGACATCTAGGTCCAGAGCCTCTTGATCCTCTGCCCTCTCATTTTCTCCTGAAAATAACGGAGTAGAACCTGCATCATGATGGTTCTCTCTGTGTCATTGTTATTCTCAAGAGCACACCCGGTGTTGCTGTTTTATTTGGACATTTTTCACTTTCTTCTACAAATTTCATTTTCAGGCTCTTTGGTCAGGTCAGCAACTCTTCTCCCACGTTCCCTCTGAGATGAACATCATCTCTTGCCAGGAACTCTTTGTTCTGGAAAGCTGTGGTCCAGGAAAACAAATCCTGCTTTGACACCATCTCTACAGCCAGCTGTTCTTTACTCATATCTTACTTTCCCTGTCAGACTCAGAACTTTCAATTGGAAAAGGAGCTGAAAAAGCAACACTTGTTATTCCCACTATTTTCTTTTTTTAGTCTTCTATCCAGAACTTCAATATCATTAAGAACACCTATCAGTTTTGCTCTGATTAGATACATCATTGAGTCTCATGTTCACCAGCAGGAGAGTAAGTCAATGTGTTTGGGGAAATGTTCTATTTCTGTATCCCCTTGGACACCTACCCCAGGGACCATAAGGAGCCTCTTGTATCAGCCGTACTTTCTTCATCTATCTCTCCTGTTAAAGTAATTGACTATTAAAATTCTTCCTTTCTTTTTGGAAGACAATGATGAACACCAGTTTACATTAATATTTGTATATAATTAATATCCCGTGAAATACAAGATATTTCTTCCCAAAGACTCAACATTGCCATACTTGGAAAGATCTACATACCCACTGTATGGTTTCATGAGAGAGTGCTTCGTTGTCACGTGTGAGATACTAAGCAGGATGGATTTGGGATGGTCAGAGAAGGTGGGACAAGGAAGTCTAGGATGATGAAAATAATGCTGAGCTCTAACATATAAAATATGATGTAATAATAAAATACATATGTATATGCTTGGGAGACAGTCAAAAATCTAGTCTTGCTAGAAAACATTGTGTTGAACAATAGCAAGAAATGAAGGATTTGTGATACAGTTACCTAGAGATGATTTTTCAAGCTTGCATGTTAGGTTGGCATGTCTGGACTTTGCAAATAACTGAAGAAAGACTGTCTGACGGCTTATAAGTAGAAGACTTGCTTGATGGAAGCACTGTTTCCCAAAGAGTTCCTTCAAGGGTTATACAGAGGTTAGGCAACACGGTCAGGGAATCAGTTCAGAGGAATAAAAAGAATTAGGAAGGCCCTTCAGTGAGACTTTGTTTCTAGAATGGGGGGATGCATGGTGGGTAATGAACAAAAGATGCAAGCTGACTGGGGTGTGGATTGGTGCTCATTACTGCATAGTAACTACTATAAACAGAGACAAAGTGGGTAGAGGGTATCATTTCTGTTTTACTCCGGAGCTTGCCCTCTATTTCCCCAATACAAGAATGAGGACTTTTTTTTTTTTTTTTTTTTTGCAAACTCCAAATGGTAAATATCTTGTGTAGTTCTTAGCTTCCGTGTGCAGCTCAGTGCTATAGGCAAGTGAGCTGTTTTCACATGCTTTTTGACATGAAGAGAACTGTGATTATTCCTGGACTTAGTCTCTGATCTGTGTACCGCTGACCCCCACTGATAACGTGACTGAGCAAGTCTCCAGGTGCTTCTTGCTTCCACCACAATGAAAGCACGCTGTGCACACATTAGTACATTGGTCCACCACACAATGGATGTTTGCGGTAAGACATCGTGTCTGATGGGAACAAACTTGCATTTTTACAGAGGGCGGCTGTTCTCAAGAGATGATTCCAAGAACTAGCTTCTTGTTCTGGTTTATTAGTTCACAGCACATCGAGTCTGAACAAATGGACCAAGAGCTTCCAGGGCTTACTAGGATTTACAAGCAATTACTGGAGTTCCGAAGGCAGCATCTTACCCAAGAATGCGGAGTTGTGGAAGGAGCTCCGGGAACCTTGTTCTTCTTCGGCATGGGCACTCACCATTCAGGGAGGAAGGAGGAAGAGCAGTGCTTCCCACAACCACCCTCTTACCTCAGGCTCCTCACTCCGACACAGCCACTTCCTGAAAGCTGAGTGTTGGCTGTGCCATTTTCCCACACTTCACGTTCTTCCTGAAGGTTCCTAGAAATTCCAGAAATAAAAGTGTTTGAAAGTCAATTCCTTTCTCACAATCTGAATTAGGGGTTTTGTTTTGTTTGTTTTGTTTGTTTTTAAGCAGGAAGCAAAAATAAATAAACAAATAAATAAATAAATAAGTGGGAAGCACCACTTCTGCCAAGGAGGTGGTGACCTTAATAGTTAAAAGCCCAAGCCCTCCAATCAGTCAGACCTAAAGTCTACTATTTTCTCAGTCAGTTTTCTAATTAGGGGACACTGGATAAATACATGAGTTAGCCAGCCTTAATTTTCCCCATCTGCAAAATGGGAATAGTGCCCAAACCATTCAGCATATCTGAACATAAAATTTGGTGGATTTACCCACACAGGCAATGCTGTAAGGCTACAAGGCTCCCTATTTCAGGAGATGCCCTTCTAAAAATTTAACATATAGGAAAATCCAGAATGTGAGTTCTCTGAGCAGGAAAAAAAAAAAAAAAAGAGATATGAACTCTGTGTTCAAATTTTCCCATCTATCAAGTTACTCTCTTCATGGTGTGGGAGCAAAGAAAGACCAGAGTTGTCCCTGATACATATATCTCTCATTCCCTGTAAGGAAGGAAACATTGGGAGTAAGGAATAAGTCCTCTTCCCAAACAATAATGTACAGAAGTTGTTAGATGATTTTCATTTAAATCAAACAAATTTTTCTACACCATTGTGTCTTTTGTAAACATTGTTTCTAATGGAAACATTCCAACATGTAAATGATTTATGTAGCCATTCCCCTATTATTGAACATTTCATTTTTTTCACTGTTTTCTATGATAAATAACACTTTGGTAACTAACTTAACATATAAATCTTTGTCTGAATTTCTGATCATTTCCTCAGGATAAATTTATATGAGTGAAATTACTAGATCAAAAATGATTTTAGGATTCTCATTACATTCTGCCATGAATGGCCAAAAAGAAAATACAAGTTATATTCTTAATAATAGTAAATGAAATTGCTAGTCTCAAGAGCTCCTGGCCAGAACTAAATATGGTTTTTTTTAAAGCACTATTATTTTATTTGAAATAAGAGGTATCTTATTGCCATTTAAATCTGTACTTGATTCAGTAATCTTTTTCTTATGTTGACTAGCCATCAGCAATTTATCTTTTATGAATATCTGTTCAGGCCTTTTGCCCAAATTTTTAAGTGCTGGAGTTTTAGTTTGTTTCTTAACACCTTGCAAAAGCTTTGAATGCATCAACTAGAATTTTGACACGTGGAGAAATGAGGATGAGGCAGTGATATCAAGTTTGCTATAATTGCAAATTCTAGGTGATGGAAATTTTATGAGCAGAAATATAGTTACAGGAGATCTCAAGTAATGTATGGTTGTAGCAATAGTTTAGTTGGAGAAGTAACCATATAAGAATGTACTAAGAATTAAGATTTTTCAAACTTTGCAACTACCGTGTGAACCTTTTCAAATGCCAGAATAAGAAAGTGGGGGCTTCATTCAGTGATCGGTGGGAAAACACGATTACTTCTCTAATGTCAGTGTTTTGTTTTGTTTTCTTTTCTAACTCTGGCTGCATATTAAAACTAAAAATGTCAATCAACACTTGGACCCCAAGACTGAAAACAAATCCTTTGAGAGATACTGTAGAGAAAATGAAACTTACCTAGGGCACCTGGGAGGCTCAGTTAGTTAAGCGTTGGACATTTGGTTCTACCTCAGGTTCTACTCTCAGCGTCATGAAATCCAACTGGAGTCAGGCTCCATGCTCAACACAGAATATGCTTGAGATTCTCTCTCTTCCCCTCTCTACCCCACCCCCTGTTGCCCCTGCTCCCTGCTCTTGTGCACTCTCTCTCTTGATCTCGCTCTCTCTTAAATAAATAAATAAATAAAGTCTTTAAATAAAAAAGAAAGAAACTCACCTAATGGCAGTAGTAGGAAGAAAAAGGAAAAGAAGGCAATGAAGGGGAAGAAGAAGGCAGAGGAGGGAGAGAAGAAATGGAAAGAACCAGAAGGGGCTAGAACAAACTAGAATGCAACAGAGTGCAACAGAAGTAGTCTGAACGAAGGAGAAATTGTTCAAATATCACAGAGGCTTAGGAAGGGAATAATAAGGGGTTGGCAGAGGGTAAGCTGATGGCAGAGGGTTGGGATGGAGGAAACAGGTGCAAGGAATAACACACACAACACATAGATTTAGCCAGAAGAGGAGAGAGATGAAAGTAGGAGTAAAGAGTAAGGTTTGAAGTACATGAAACGTGAAAATGAGTAACCTTAAGGACTCCCATGGAGTGTTAACAAGGGAGTCATATAATGATTTCCTGGCAATGATGAAAACCAAAATAATGATGGGGGCAAAGGAGATGGAAAAAAATCTAAGACAACAGATAGACATAGTACAGCACGATAGCTAATACACAGAAAGTGCTTACTACATATTTGTTCAAAGAATAAATAAAGGGTACCTGAGGATAGAACATTTTCTAGGACCCCCTTTCAAGCAGCAAGTAAAGGAAGGCCCAGAACTGGAGATAAAAATGGAATGATCAAAGGATACAAATATATGATTGTAAGTTTCAAAAAGACTCTGAGGGATAGAGTATTGACACAATGGAAGCTGAGGAGAGACAATTACAAATTATATTTCGCTGGGACAGCTCTCCCAGGAAAGTAGGCTAATGGTTCTTAAATGGCTCCTAAAACAAGGAAGGAAACCTGAGGAAGTTAGTGTCAACCATTCCTGGTAAAGAGAGGAAGAAGAACTTAGGGTAGAAAGAAAACATGTATTTGTTGTTGCCTTCTTTTGTTTGGGGGTCATTGTTATTACTTTCCAAAGTTTTGGGGTTAAGGTAGAGCATGAAATCAGCTATAACACCTGGATTGCTAAAATGTAATACAAGGCTGCTGGGGGCAAAGGAAGGTTTTGGAGAAGGGCGTAGGCCTTGGGAATCCGGAAGGCTGCCGGACCACTCTGTTGTTGGAATGCCTGGGGGAGTTGCCTTCCTGAAGCTTTCTTAACCCCAACAGCCACCCTGTGATCTAAGAGATATATGCATTGCCCCTTAGGCTATGTTTAGTAGACCTCGCAGATTAGCATATCATATCTTTCTCCAAAACAGATCCTCCTAGTTTTGGTTAGACCCCTTGTCACACATCACATGATTGAGAAACAGTGATAAGGATTTATAATTATCTGAAACACCAGTAAAAGTGGGAGCAAAGAAGAGCAAAGGGTCTTTGTCTCTGAGTGTTAACCCCCTTGCCTTCTCCTCTCTTTCTCAGGAAAGTTTATAGTAATCTTTCATCCATCCGTCCAGGGATTGCTGGCCATTCTTGGATTAAAGGAGAGGGAGAGAGAACATTTGTGTCCAAGGGGTAGATGTTACAAGATGGGAACAGGAATAATGAACAGAGGAAGGAGAGTTTAATTGCTGTAAGAAAGCCTGGGAGAGTGGGGCTCCTGGGTAGCTCAGTTGGTTAAGTGTCTGCCTTCCACTCAGGTCATGATCCCAGGGTTCTCGGATCAAGCCCTGCATTGGGCTCCCTGCTCAGTGGGGAGTCTGTTTCTCCCTCTCTTTCTGCCCATTCCCCTGCTTGTATGCACTCTGTCTCTCTCTGTCAAATATCTTTAAGAAAAAAAAAAAAAGAAAGAAAGAAAGAAAGCAATCACAGAAGGCAGGAGGGAATAGAATAATGAGAAGTAGATGAGTGGTCTTCAGAGAGGAGGAGAGACAACTCATCCTGTGAGAGAGAAGTAAAGGTGGGGAATGGTTAGGAACACAAGGATGCATCGAGGTTAGAAGAGACCTGGAGGGAGCCAGCAATGCTGAAGGTTCAACTTCTCACTAAAATTGCAGGGTGGATTATCAGCTGAGAATGCTGGTGTAGGAGCAAGTTTGAAATGTGTAGAGTTGCAGAAAGAAAATCATGGAGAAGTCAATGAACCAAAGGTAGAAGCTTGAGCCACCCAGGTGCCCCCAAGGCAGCAGGATTTTAAAACACCCTGAACTGGAGATGAGAAGGACTAAATGTAAAAGGCTACCCAGGTGCTTTAGTTATCTTACTGCCATGTAATAAATTATCCCAAAGCTCAGCAGCTTCAAACGTCATACTATAATGGCATGGCTTAACTAGACCTTCCACTGTTCTATCTCAGAGGCCGCAACCAAGGTGTTGATTGGGCTTCATCATCTCAAGGCTTTCTGGGGAAGGCTTTATTGCAGGATTTAGCTCCTCCCTGTCTGCTCTAAGACCCTCTGTTCTTTGCCGGGTGCTGGCCGAAGACAGTCCACAGTTCATTGACATGCTGGTCTCAACAGTGTGATAGTTTGTTTCATCAAAATGTGCAATCTAAGAAGGTGGTAGAAGGGGTTTGGGTAGGAAGACCAAAGTCATAACCTTTTGCTGTCTAACCACAGAAGTGACATTCCATCCAATTTCTGTTACTCCATCAATCAAAATGAGTCACTAGGCACAGTCCACACTCAAAGATGGACATGAGACAAGGGCATGAATACCAGGAGGCAGGTTTCACTTAGGGCCATCTTAGTGTCTGGTTGTCAGGTCAGAATTACACTAGATAAAACTTAATGAGTATTTTTAAAGTATCCATAAAATATCCAAATTGATTTCATTAAATAGTCTCTAATTCTGGTTTTGTTTAATTATGCTTCTGCTAAGAATTTAAAACAAATTAAGTCTCTAGGGATTTTTAAAAAAGTATCTTTGAAACTAGGCTGGTATAAATGTAAATATCAGGAGGGAAGAAAGATAAATAGAAAGGGGAAAAAGCAAGGAAGAAAGGAAGGAAAAGAAATAATTAAAATTGAGCCACTACATGGGAAGGTGAGATTTACAGTCTGATGATGTTTTTTGTTGCAAGACTCAGGGTAGCAGTTATGTGAATGAAGAACCAGGAAGTTGTGAATGTTGGAGTTCTTGGATGTCATCTTGGTGATCAGGATGGATGCTAGTGTCATTGACTACAATGATTACATGCCTAGGAGGTCTACTTTTCCCAGGCACTGTGCTAAGTCTTCATGTAACAGTTACAATGATGCTGATGTTGGTGATGGTGGTGTTACCGTTCATCAATCCTATTAGTTTGTTCAGGCTCTGCACTAAATCTTTATCTCAATTCACCCTCACAATAGCTCTATGATAATATTAGCTCAGCTTCACATAATGGAAATTAAGAATGTGAAAGTTGAAGTAACTGCCCAAGTTCACAAAGCTAATAAGCAGTCCAGAATCATGGTAATATGGATATGGGCATTAGGGAACCTGTTGGTGGTTTTAATTGCCTTCCTACAAAGCCCAAATTGTTGGAAATAGGGTAGAAGGACTGAAGTCAGTAGGGAAGCAAGTATGTGAACCTAAAAGGGGCATAATTTTAAAGAGATGATATGGAAAGATGAGTACATTTTGGAAGATAAAGAGAGGTAAAGCTCTGATGGTCCGATAAATGATTGCATTAGTTTCAAAAAAGAAGAGGAAGAGAAAGATCATGGTGAATAAGAAAAGAGAATGGTGGCATTATTTTTTTATCAATTTAATCTAATTTTAATAGCTTGGGAAGGATGAGAAATGCAGGTTTTTATCAGAGGAGAGAGAAAAATTCTTGCAGACTGTAGTAAATTAGGAATGGAGACTACAGTGTTGGAATATTCTAGAAAATCCCACTTGTGAGATTTTTTTCATGGCGATTATTTAATCATGAGCTAGCAAGGTCCTCAAGAGGACTTTTGTCCTAGGGACTTAACATGTCTTGATGAAATGTTTTAAAAATAACAACAAATCAAAACAAACACAAACTGGTTTTTGCTCTCATGATGCTAACAATCTAAAGCTTAGGGTGACCTTTAAACCGGGGTATTTTGAGTGACTTGTAATAATTTGCTCAGACAACCAATATAGACTAGGACTGTTGCAAACAAATTGTAATTTATTCCCATCTTCCTAATAAACAAAATAGTCAAAACAAATAGTCAATAAGCAAACCAAAGAAATAAATACGTAATTACAAGTTTATGAGTCCTCTAAAGGAAACAAAGTTGACTTGTCTAGGATGATCCGGGAAGGATTCTCTTTGGAAGTGACATTAAACTAAGACCCAAAGGATAAAAAGGAAAGATTCATCTGAAGAGGGAATGCATCACTTTTTTTTTATTATTCTTTTAATTATTTATTTATTTGACAGGCAGAGATCACAAGTAAGCAGAGAGGCAGGCAGAAAGAGAGAGAGGAAGGGAAGCAGGCTCCCCGTTGAGCAGAGAGCCCAATTCGGGACTCGATCCCAGGACTCTGAGACCATGACTTGAGCTGAAGGCAGAGGCTTTAACCCACTCAACCACCCAGGTGCCCCAGAAAGCATCACATTTTAATAAGACCTGAGATGGAGGATGACTCTCCCTGCCCAAGGAACCCAAAAGGGTGCTGAATCTCTGGACCACCCCACTGAGCCGAAGGCATGAGAGAAGGCTGAAAAAAAAGGAAACAACCAGGAGGTCAAGCAGGATTTTATTTTAAATCCAATAGGAAGCCATTGAAGATGGTTAACTAATCTAGTGAGATCATCCAATGTTTGTTAGAATTGGGGGGAGAGCGGGTGGCTTCCATATGGAAGCATTTAGCAGGAGGTCAAAAGTGGCCTTGAAGACCAAGACCAATGAACGGACTCAATATATATTCTGGAGATTTAAAAAATCAGATATGCTCGTGGTCAATGTACAGAGTGATAGAGAAAATAATGAAAAATGACTTTCAGTTGTCTGGCATGAGCCAATGGGGTGGATAGATAGCCAAGGGGAAAACTAATGGGGACACAGAATCAAGGAGAAGCTGGAGATCCAGGTTTGAAAACAAGCAGAAACCAAGATACTTGTGGAGGCAGGAACCACACGTAACTCATTCGAGCCACTGCCAGAATGAAATAGAATGACATCCTGTTTTCAGTGTTTTTGGACCTCTGTAGAAGAAATTGTGTCCAGGAAGTGAGTATCTGACTGGCTTAGTTGGTATCATGTACCCATCCCTTCACCAGACCATAATCAAGGGGAAAAGATTATTTTTTTAAAAAGATTTTACTTATTTATTTGACAGAGAGAGAGCAAAAGAGAGCAGTCCCCAGAAAAAGAGGCAATGGGAGAGGGAGAAGCAGGTTCCTCACTGAGCAGGGAGCCCAATGTGGGGCTCGATCCCAGGACCTGAGATCATGACCTGAGCCTAAGGCAGACGCTTAACCCACTGAGCCACCCAAGTGCCCTGGAGAAAGTTAAATTCTTATATGAAGGCTGAAAACAGTCACTGGACCGCCAAACCAACATCTGACATGTGCACAAGAAGCTGTTGAGAAAACAGACTTAAAACTGGCTGTGGAGGGGTGCCTGGGTGGCTCAGTGGGTTAAAGCCTCTGCCTTCGCCTCAGGTTATGATCCCAGGGTCCTGGGATTGAGCCCCACATCGGGCTCTCTGCTCAGCAGGGAGCCTGCTTCCCCCCTCTCTCTCTGCCTGCCTCTCTGCCTACTTGTGATCTCTCTGTCAAATAAATAAATAAAATCTTAAAAAAAAAAAACTGGCTGTGGAGAAAGAGAAATCCTCACGTACTGGTGCAGCCACTGTAGAAAACAGTATGGAGGTTCCTCAAAAAATTAAAAATAGAATTCCCATATGATCCAGTAATTCCACCACTGGATGTTTATCCAAAGAAAAAGAAAACATTAATTCAAAAAGATATATATACATCCCTATGTTTATTTCAGCATTATTTATGGTAGCCAAGATATGGAAACAACCCAAGTGTCCATCAATGAATTGTTGTACCACTATATTGTACACTGAAACTAATATAGCCCTGTAGATTAACCACATTTTGGAAATACTACATAATTTCAGAAGTAAATTAATTATTATTATTTTTTAAACCTGAAATAGCCAATGGTCCAGCTGTAATCAGGCATCCACAAAGCCACTTGGGAAAATCTGAGATGGGCAGTGGGGCTTAGGTAGTAAAACTGTTCCTGAATTATAACCAGGAATGCAACAGGGACAGGGTCAAGCTCCTGCTTTCCTGATGTAAAGAAGAAGAGTCATTTTCTACAAACCACTTTACCCCCACCTTGATCTAAAAATAGCATAATTGCTAGCTAGGATTTTTATCAGACATATTTCATTTCCTTTTGGGTCTGCATTTGGGGATAATCCAGGGGAATTCGTGAAGCCCGGCCCTCTTCACTGCACCAGGCTGATTTAGCTAATGATCTGTTAATGAGTTGTTAATCACTTATTCAAATCGGGAGGGTTGGGTGACTGAGCAGGTGTTAAACCTGAAGGAGAATCCTGCTGTAAAAGCTCACAATTTCCATTTCACTGGGAACAGGCTCTTCTTGCTCCCTCTTTACTTTTATGTGGTATGCCTGTGGTTTTTTCCTTCTGCATTCTGGCAGGATCTTGATCATATATCCCTCATGATATGTCCTAAAGTATCAACAGCCAGGGTGTCCTGGTCTTGAATGTTCCATCTTGGTTGATGATAGAGGCAGGAATACTACTAGAACAGCATTTTGGCTACAGCAATTGGAAAGTCATTGAGTTTCAGAAAAGTAATAACTGATTGATCTACCAGTAAGTGTTCTGGCAACAAAAAAACTGTAGAATTCTAAATAACTGTATGGAATTACATAGTATATGAAGATATTTTCACAGGCATGATCTCATTTGATCAGAAACAGCAACCCTGTGACACAAGGTGAGGAAGTATTTCCCACATGCTTTGATGGTGAGGGATGTTAAGAACTTTTTCCAAGGTCCTTGAGCTTGAAAGTCACAGAACTGGATTTTAATCCAGGTGTGACTGACTGCAAATCCTATTTACTGGACCATGTTGTCTCTCCTAGAATCTGAAGTAAAGATCTTAAGAGATATGGAATTGATATCATACGCTTCACGCATGAGCGGTATTCTGCGCCTACACTGGTGTTCTTGAATGACAAACAGAACACTTCCGTTAGAAATACATGAAGAATTGCTTAAAATTCGTGATCTCCATTCTAGATCTACCAGATTTGAGAGTAGGTCCTTTGCATCTGTATTTTATACATTCCCCAAGCAGTGTTTATGCACACTAACATTTGGTAGTCTTAGTCCCTCACTGATTGCTTTACCCATTACCACAGCCAACACACTTAATAAGATTAATGACCTAGTCTCTCAGACTAGAGTGTATTAGAAGCATAACATTAGAAAATGGAATGGAAAAGAAAAAAGAAATCCTTTTTGAGGGGAGCACACGTACCAGGAGAGGTGATATCTGACAAACTCCTACTGAGAAATGAGAAGGAGACACAAAAATGTAGGCACAGGCCTATATTTATGACAGTGAAGTACAATAATGGAAGTTAATTATGCCCATCCTGACTCAAGGGGGGAAAAGAAGTTCAAATTATATTCAGTACCTTTTCTCTGCAAATACCAGGAAAGACATCATAAATGTTTAAAGTTTTTTGTGACAGAACTTTAAATAAAAACTTATTTTAATACTGATGGAGATAACATTTATCTTGAAGAGCACCTTGAAGTAAGAAGAACATTTTACTGTAAGTTAAAATACCAGGGTTTACATCCTACCCTTGACAACAACTAATTTTAAAACATGGGCAAGGTTTTTAACCTCTTATTCTTTTCTTTTTTTCTTTTCTTCCCATTCATTTCTTTTTCCGTTTTTAATTTTTTTTTTGAGAGAGAGAGCACGCTCAAGTGGGGGAGTGGGATGGGGTGGGGAGGGTCAGAGGGAAAGAGAGAGAATCTTAAGCAGACTCCACAGTCAGTGCAGAAGCCCATGTGGGGCTCAATCTTATGGCCCTGAGATCATGACCTGAGCCAAAATCAAGAGTTAGAAGCTCAACCAACCGAGCCACCCAGGTGCCCCCCGCCGCTATTTTCTTAACTTCAGCTTGTTCACAACTGTGACATGCCTAAATTGTGAGGATAATATTAAATAAAGGCCGTGAAAGCCCTGTGTATATGGCAAAGCATGGTATAGTTGTTAGATATTATGAGCATCCGAAAAATCCCCATACGGTATTTATTTCCTCGTGGTTCCAGATTAATAAGGCATCATTGTATTCTATTTGTTGGCTAGAATAAGGATACAGGACTTATATCTTAAATAAACATAACTTTGAATCCAATGAAACAATTCACCAGAATATTTATGTTTCTGACCTCTGTTCCTACCTCAGATGAGTGACCTTAGGCAAAAAAAAATCCCCTCACTTATTATAAGCCTACTTATCGTCAGCAGGGGACTAGAAGTCCTACTGGATGTATATCAAAAAACACATCATTAAGAGTAGTTGAGAATGTCTTGGAAAACTGAACTCTTTGGGCATTCCTAGTCTCTAGATATAAAACAGTATTATTATAAAGCATAGAAGAGTATTTTCATTAAAGTGCCTGATTGTCAGAGTAGGTGACCCAGAAAACATGCATGATTACTTCTTTTGACACTGAACATAGAAATTCTAAAGCAATCATTCCGTTGACAAGTTTTCCGGAAGATTTTCAGAGTTGGGTTAATTTGGGGAGATTTGAATAAGAATGGTTATTTGTTGTTGTTATTGGTTGTTTGTCTGCTTTATTCCTTGGTTTTGAAGTGTGTGTGTGTGTGTGTGTGTGTGTGTGTGTGTGTGTGTGTGTGTGTATGCTTTTCCTGAGTCAATGTTTCTTCAAATCAATGGTCTGAAAGGAATCTAAATAAGGCAGACATTTTAGAAGATGAGCAATATGTTTAAGCCTATTTTTCTGCTGAGATCTATGTTTTCTCACTTTCTAGAGAAAAAGGGATGATTGAGGCCTACTGACCAGAAAGTTTTGTTCAAACAAAAAAACAGAAACAGAAATTTTTAAGTTAAGGGAAAAATGGGAGTACCTGTGGTTCCAACAAGATGTGCTAATTTGTTATCTTAGTTCCTTGTTGCCAAATGAAATCTAAGGGAACAAAAGATCTACATTTTCTAAACCATAGTAGGAGTTTACAAGTGCCTGTCTGTTATGCGTTTGCCAGATAATTTACTTCACAGTTTTGTTTTTTTAATTTCTTTTCAGCATAACGGTATTCATTGTTTTTGCACCACACCCCATGCTCCATGCAATCCGTGCCCTCTCTAATACCCACCACCTGGTTCCCCCAACCTCCCACCCCCCACCCCTTCAAAACCCTCAGATTGTTTTTCAGAGTCCATAGTCTCTCATGGTTCACCTCCCCTTTCAATTTCCCTCAACTCCCTTCTCTTCTCCATCTCCCCTTGTCCTCCATGCTATTTGTTATGCTCCACAAATAAGTACTTCACAGTTTTAAAATACCAACTAGTTGTGTTCTATTTTTCCCCCAGAACCAGAAGGGAAATTTTATTTTATTGTATAATCATATCACCCAATAATGCTCACATGAAATCATCTTGAGACTTTCTTTAATATACTGCTAGTTTGAATATTTTATCCCATTCAATCAATTAAAATTTGCTTTTAAATTTCTTCTCAGGATCATTGATTCGTATTTGAGAAATAATTCAAGATCTTTAACCAAAACCCCCAAACAAATGATAGCTTAACACATGTAAAGGGGCTTTTTTAAAAGTCATTTAGTTTTCCTCTGTGTTGGAAAACTCTGCCAATCCCCATCCTTCAAAGACAAATGCATTTATTATACTAATCAGAGACAGGGATGTGGTTAAAAAAAAAAAGAAGAGAAAAGTTATTAAAGAAAAGGAGATGGATGGCAATTGAGACAATCATTTGTTTTGCCACAACCAAATTCATTTCCAGAAAAAAAGGCCCTTATCAATTTCTAAGGAATGGTTTGTCCTGTCACAGCAGATGGAGTGTTAATGTTCTTTATGGTCCTCTCAGAGCCAATGCAGTGACACCAGTCTAAATAAAGGAGAAGAGAAGGCTTAATCTCGCCTGTCACTGGCCAGTTATTAACATTTTCCAACAAGGGCATTAGAGGAAAAATTCTGAGAGGTCAATTTGTATTTCAAGAGTGGAGCCAAAACAGAGAAGACTTACTTGAGAACAATGTGCTTATAGGAAGAGCAGGTGTGTGAAGTCCACCCCAATCGGGCAAGCCTTTATTAAACATCTTTTAGGTTGCAGACATCATCGTTCAAGGAGTTCATTGTCTAGTAGAGAAAACTGTTAAGGAAAAATATAAAATCAACAAACATTTGTCAAAGCAATTTGAATAGACATATATACAAGATACAAAGGAGAGATGGATTAACACTTCCTGGAAAACTAAATGCAGGGAAAGCCTTGAGATAGCAGCCTGGCTGTGGGAGAGAAAACGCCTGACACAAGAGGTCGAAGGGAAGCTCCAGACAGAGACTGTACATGGGCAAAGGCTTGGAGGTGTCAAATGCCATGGAAAGTTCTAGAAAACATGGTTCCATATGAATAGAGTGTAGTGTTCCAAGGGTAGGAGAGATTTTGGAAATAAGAAGACCCCTATGAAACAACCTGACTTTGGGAAGCCACTGATGGGTATTCGAACTGGATTATAGGAAGATTGTTCAAGAAGCTTTGTCAATATTTGTTTAAATGGGACCAAGAGTGGGGACATGGAGATATTAGGAAAATATGGTAAAATCTCAAATTGAGAGATTTGATGTTCTCAGTTAAGGTGGTAAAGGCAAAATTGAAGATAAAAATGATGATATAGGTTGGAGAAAATATTTTTCCAGAATTTCTAAATCTTGGTAATGTTTTGATATAGGATATGAGATTCATTGGTTGTAGGGCTGATGCCCAGCTATTTCAAAATGATCACTAGTCCAAATCTACCAGGCCGGCTATATGCCCTTCTGTCTGTCTGTCCTCCACTGCACCATCATCACATATTCTGTGTAATCCCCTACTCCTTTCTCAGTCTTCCATTCCAAACATTCTTCATTAATCTCTGAAACTGTCAATCCTGCTGTAATTGCGATATGTGTGTGTGTGTGTGTGTGTATGGTTTTATGGGGTGTATACATATACACACACCATATGTGTGTGTGTGTGTGTGTGTGTGTGTGTGTGTGTGTGTGTGTGTGTGTGTGTATACACACAATGCTCATTCAGAAATCTGTTCTAAATTATAGGTGTCAGGATGCCAGGATGGCTCAGTCAGTTAAACATCTGCCTTTGGTTCAGGTCGTGATCCCGGCATCTGGGGATCGAGCCCCACTGTGGGGTCCCTGGTCAGTGGGGAGCCTACTTCTCCCTCTCCCTCTGCTTCTCCCCTAACTCATGCTCTCTCTCGCTCTCTCACTCTCTCAAATAAATAAAGAAAATTTAAAAAAAAATTATAGGTACCATGGTTTAGTTCATTTTGTCATTATTTATGCACTTTTTTATATTTATCTCAAATGATAGATAATTATTTTCTAACATCTGTTTTAAAAACAGAAAGAAGTGCTGGTGCTGTCCTTCTTGTTCCCTGTGGTTTCTTATTGTTCTTGTTAAAATTAAACTGTCTCCTTTGAGGTTTCTGCTCTCTGACAACAGATTCTCTAAACACTGTTATCCATTGTCTTCCAATTTATCCTTCTTCAGTCTTTTTTTCTTTTTTTTAAGATTTTATTTATTTATTTGACAGACAGAGATCACAAGGAGGCAGAGAGGCAGGCAGAGAGAGAAGAAGGAAGCAGGCTCCCTGCTGAGCAGAGAGGCCCCATGTGGGGTTTGATCCCAGGACCCTGGGATCACGACCCGAGCCGAAGGCAGAGGCTTCAACCCACTGAGCCACCCAGGTTTCCTTATCCTTCTTCAGTTTTTAAACAGTCTGCTCTATGAATTTTCAGTCATTAAATATTATTTCCCATGCTCTTTGTAGCCAACCTAAACCCTCAGAATTCTAGCATCAACTCCCATTACCTCAAATTCTACAGGATAATTCATGGAACAACTTTGGCTTACTTCGTCAGATTCTTCATCTTCAAATGACCCTCTCTCATCTGTTCAAGTTTATTCCTTAAACATGGTTGCATGGTACGTTGCTCCACCTTCCAAAATCGCTGTCTATCATCCTATCTTCTGAACAAAACTTTTATCTTCCACCTTGTTTATCCAATTATTCTTGCTTTAACCTTCCAGGCACTCCACTCACTCTTCTCCTCTAATCTTTAGAATCCAGAATCCATCCTTTAAAGAACTATCTATAAAACATAACCTCAGTTTTCCTCAATGTTTTGCCTCATCCCCCTCTCAAGTCCCCAATCCTGAATGAACCCAAACAAATATGTCTTCCATGCCTGCATTTGAGTTGCTGAGCACAAATTTAAACCAAAACAAAATGGAACAGACTGGTTCCACTACAACTCCATGGTCTTCAAACCACGGTGAGTTTACTATGTTAACTGACAAGTCCACTGTTTCTCTATTCAACCTCTTCTCACACTCTTCAAATATCTCCTACCCCTGTTTTAAAGAGAAATAGAAGTTATCAGACAAAAACTCGTTCATGCTCCCCTTCTCAGATGTAAAATCTTCCATCATTTATACCCTCCCTCTCTTCCTCTTCTGTTACAACAAAGGTCTTGTTTTGCAAAATGTGCTCTCCCTTCCATTTCTTCTGACTTTCTGAAGAATTTAACATTATTTTAAACCTTCTTTCTATAACAGTTAACATCTCTCTCCTTTTCAATTAAATTCTTCCACAAACTTTTAATTAAGTTAAATTTAATCTAAACAACTTAGAAACCAAGCAACAACAACAACAACAACAACAACAAAATCCTCTCTTGACCTCCAACAATTACCTCCAGCTATGTTACTATCTTTATCTTCCTCTTCACAAACATATCAAAGAGATGTCTATATTCCCTGTAACATTTCTTTGTGTATCATTTAATCTTCAAGCCACTTCCATTTAACTCTAAATGTAACATCCAACCCTCCACTGAAACAGCTTTTTCTAGAACAAGCGGTGAACTTCAAATTGTCAATCTACAGAGTTGCTCTCAGTCATCTTAACTGATCATGACTTTAGTATCTGAAACATTCTCTTCTTGAAATCCTGTGAAGTCTGTGCTAGATTTTCACTATAGTTGCTTGATTTCTCTCTCTTGAGCAAACTCAGTCTACTCTCCCAGGACAGTAAATGTTGCAATTGCCCAACTCTGTCTTGGTCCTACTTCTCTCGAGGTATTTGTGTCTCTAGACAAGGATCAGCAAAATTCTTCTGTAAAAAGCCAGAGAGTAAATATTTCAAGAGTTGTGGACCATATACTGTGTTGTAACTACTCAACTTTGTTATTGTAAAGTGAAAATAGCCATAGACAATACATAAATTAATAGATGTGTCTGTGTTTCAATAAACCCGTATTTGCAAGATCAGCCAAAAGGATGGATGTGTCCCATGGAATTTACCCATCTCTGGTCTAGATCATCTCTTCCTTATCCCTGGTTTTAACTGCTACTTACAGATGAATCAAAACTTATATTATCCACGACCTCCCTTCAAAGGTCCAAATGACATTTGACATTTGCACTGGACAGTTGAAAGGAACTGCAGGCTCAAAGGGTTCTTATGATTAAAACCAAAGCCCTTACAAAGATCTACAAAGTCCTACATAATATGCATGCACACTCAATAATTTTAGATATGATTCCTATTTTTCCCCACTCATTCACTCCTCTCCAGTCATATGGCTTCTTTGCTATCCCTTGGATAATCATATGCCAGACAGGATTCTGCTCCAGGGTCTTTGGCCTGGTGATTCTCTCTACCTGAATACTCCACTCGCAGATAGTCACATGACTGGCCAACTCACTTCCTTCAGGTGTTTGTTCAAGTGATAATTTCTCAATGAAGATTACAACAAATACCCTATTTAAAATAGCATCTCCCACACTTTGACAGTCTCAATCCCCCTTAAGTTGCTTTACTGCTATTTCCATAGCTTTCACTTTTCAAAACACTGTATGATTTACTTATTTATTGCATTATTTTGTATCATCTGCTTCCTCTTATAAGAACATAAGCTACAGGAGGGCAGGAATAGTTTGTTTATCTTATTCTCTGATTTATCCCAAGAACCTTAAGAAATGTCTGAAACCTAGTCCAATTCAATAAATACAAGAAGAAAAAAAAATGAAAGAAAATACCTAAAGTTAATAATGCTTAAAATTAACCTTTAGGTAAAGACCAAACTTTTATCTTCTACGTGCCATGTGGTCTCTTATGGTACTCTATCCAGTCTTCCTATAATTGACACTCTTTCAGTTTCTGAACTTCACCATGATCCTTCACGTCCTAGAGACTTTGCCCATGTTGTTCTCTCTGTTTGGAATGCCCTTCACTTTGCCTAGTTAACTTCTACACATCTTGTAGCCCCAGTTCATTCAATACTTCGTTCCAACTTCCTTGACTTTCCTAAGTCAAACAATATTAAATATTTTCATGGTGCACATGTGTTTTGGGGATTTCTTTATTATTATGTTTCCTCCACAGGGATTGTAAACTCCATGAAGACAGAAATGTTCTCTATCTTTATCTCTGTCTCTCTTTCTCTCTCTCTCTCTTTCTCTCTTTCACACACACACACACACACACACACACACACACTAGTACAATCTAAGCAGTTAACCCAGTGGTTGTCACAGAATGGGCACTTACAGTATGAAGGAAAGAGGAGAAAAAAAAAATCTCTGGTTTTACTTTAGAATGAGATGAATGATATTATCTCCAACTAAGGTAAGGATAATAGACAAGATAATGCATTTGAATTTTGAATTTTCAAGTTAAAGACATTTTTATATTGTATTATTTATTTTTTGTCTATGTAGTCTTGGAACTTGGGAGAGTTTTAGGCCATAAATAGAGATTTTATAATCATGTCATTGCATTGGAAGAGATTCTCTAATAACACTGGACTGAATGAAAGAAAAGTCAGAAGTAGAACCCTGAAGAGTCCCCGTCAGTAGGACTGGCAGGCATGGATGCCTCACTCAGAGAACTGAGAAGTGGAGAGAGGAAGAGGAGAAGGAACAGCGAATGTTAACAAAGTGATGGTGAAAGGAAATGTACTAGGTTAAAGAAGGAGGTGTCAATATTACGAGTGATACAAATGATTTTTTTTTATTTTATTTTTTATAAACATATAATATATTTTTATCCCCAGGGGTACAGGTCTGCGAATCGCCAGGTTTACATACTTCACAGCACTCACCATAGCACATACCCTCCCCAATATCCATAACCCCACCCCACCTCTCCCAACCCCCCTCCCCCCAACAACCCTCAGTTTGTTTTGTGAGATTAAGAGTCACTTATGGTTTGTCTCCCTCCCAATCCCATCTTGTTTCATTTACTCTTCTCCTACCCCCTTAACCCCCCATGTTGCATCTCCTCTCCCTCATATCAGGGAGATCATATGATAGTTGTCTTTCTCCGACTGACTTATTTCGCTAAGCATGATACCCGGATGGAACAAATGATTTTTAATAAAGCTCTAAAAGTATAAGAGACAGTTCAGTAAAATGGTAAGAATAGAAATTAGATTGCCTTAGGCTGAGAAGTGAATGAAGGTAGAAGAAGTGGGAGAAAACAATATACATGAACATTTGTAGAGGTCTGACTGGGGCGGGGGGAGAGAAAGGTATGGTAGAATGAGGATAAGCTTGGATAGGCTTTATTCATTAGACTATCCTTCCCAAGAATATATTCATTTCCAAAGGATGGTAAAAATAACAATGATCATTTAGTGAAAATGTCGCCATGTATCACATGCTCTTCTGAGTCTTGTGACGGAGGTTTTGTTTTCCTACTTTCAGATGAGCACAAGAAAGGATTGAAAGTCTAGGTAACTGTCTTTCAAATCACACACCAATAAACGAGGGGCTGAAGACTCGAACCCACATCTCTATAACACCAATAGCTATATTTTTAACACTTACAACAAGTTTTCCCAAGTATCAGTTATCTCTATGTCTCCTTCACTATTTTTGCCTTAAATGTCTGCCATATACCATAGTGACCATTATTTATCTAATACTTTTAATCCACTTATTTTTTCTTGTTGATTAGATTCATGTCCAAGGGTTTCACTTTGCATAAAGAAAAACAGTTACCAATTATACTTTATTAAATGCTCAATTTATTACATGTATATTTAATACATCTTAAACAAGTTCATTTAGACTTGGAGGAATATATATTATTAAAGTTTTCTTAAACAACTTAGGTCACATTTATAAACTTAGTATATCTGCTTCTTTTAAATGTTTCAAAAACCTTAGAGGCACCTGGGTGGCTTAGTTGGTTGGGTGACTGCCTTCGGCTCAGGTCATGGTCTGAGAGTACCAGAATCAAGTCCTGCATCAGGCTTCCAGCTCCACAGGGAGTCTGCTTCTCCCTCTGACCTTCTCCCCTCTCATTCTCTCTCTTGTGCTCTCCCTTTTTCTCTCTCAAATGAATAAATAAAATCTTTTAAAATTAATTAATTAATGCTTCAAATACGTTAAGTAACAGTATAATACAAATACAGTTACAATGTACATTATCTGGAAGGAGCACTATGCTCACTCTAAAACCTGTTTTAAGTTGTAGGTACCATGTATTTGACTCATTTTGTCATTATTTGTAAACTTGTTTTTGTACTTACTTGTACTCAGATGATACCATCCTAAGGCTGTTCTTAACTTACTCAGATATTTTTTTCCAAGTTGTATTTTTTTTAATCAAACAAAAAAGATAAATGATAGCCTCTCAGACCAGCCAAGAATATAGGACATGAGTTATAACTTAATGGATTCTTGGTCAGTGCGACATGTAGTTGTTTTCTCCAAATATACCTCAAATGAGCTACATAAGACTAGATTGAGTTTCCTTTCCATGTCTTAACTTTACTAGATATATTGATATAGATTTTGGGGTCCATGCCTTTCAATTAACTGTAAGTATTTTGCCAATTGAGGCCTTTTCCTTTTAGAGTCATGTTTACTTGGCATTATCTAGTTGTCTCACTACTATATTATATGTGTCTGCATTTATTCACCATCATAACACATTTACCAATTTTGCTATTGTTTTAAAAAATGGGCCTTACAAGCATGTTTTTGAAATTAGAAGTCTCAGTTGGAGGTATAAGTCCTAGGAGAAACAGAATCAACTGCATACTTAGCTTTCTTTTGAGGGGCATAGGGAGTATTATCTTGCAACAAACTTAACTTTGGCAGTAAATGGTAATTTGGTTACTAACCACCAGACCCTTTTCTGACTGATAAGCTATCGGGATGTATATGATCAATTTTGTGGATAAGTTCTCAATGTGTCCTTGGTATGATTCCCAATTTGTCTAGAACTCTCTGAGTTACTCTGAGTATTCTGTATTTACCAAAATCTATTTACACAGATAAAAGCAAGCAAATATCTATGCTTTGCAAATATGTACTTAAAAGAATATATAAAATACCCACATACAATAACATTTGTTCACTAATTAAACCAATAAAATTAAAAATTTTCTATTTTAGCCTTCTTTTGTGTGAAAACTTCCTAACCTTTCAAAACTTTTGTAATTAACAATAGCTTTCATCCACTTTAATATTCAAATGATTATAACCTTCCCAGTAGAGCTCCTTTGAGCCAACTTCTTTGTTTTTTATTACTGCCCTTGACAGTCTTAAAAATATCCTTGCCTTCTGTCAGTAATAGTCTTTTTTAGAGTTATACTGATTTTTCTTTTTTCTTGACTCAAACTATCTTTCTTGGAACCATTCATTCTTTTTTTAAGTGGAGAATTTTGGAGACAAACTCTGAGTGCTAAAAATTGGGATAGGCCAAAGTTTTGTGGCTGCTCTTTATTTGTCCATGTTTTGAGTCAGAGCTTGAAAAAAAAATTTCCTTTTAGGAATCACTCATTTACTTTCTTTATTTCTTATTTCCCCAATTTAACATAGTGTGTTGATGTTCCCTACTTCAGTAAGGGTTATGACTTTCATTACTGTTGGGTCCATGATCAAAGGAAGGAGACTGATACAAAGCAAAGGTCAAGCAAAGCTTTATTTCACACTAAGCATCTAGAATCAAACGGATTGGCCAGGGCCATCTCTTGCAAAGAGGCAACCCCTCTCTTCTTTACAGACTAGCTTTTAAGGGCAAAGGCCATGTGGTTGGGCCTGGCCATGCAGAGGTGGCCAATGAGATTGTAACACAGAGAAATCTGCACAGTCCTGCTAGGTCACACATAAGTGACCAATTGAATTACAATTTACCCTATACTAGATTTTTGAACTAGCTTATCACCTTGGTCAGAATGGGTGCCCAAATGGCACCCAAAGGGCGGGGCCCATACTCCTTGGTAGCTAAGGAGACAGTATGCACCCCCACTGATTGAATACCTCCACCTGGCCTGATCCACCCTTGTATTTGGGCTTTGTTACCTGGGACTAGTTTCCGGGACTTGTTTTAAGTAAGTCCCCTGTGGAAGGGGGAGGTGGGGACAGTTCAAGTTTTACCGTATAAACAGCAAAGTCATTATTTAACTGGATGGCATCACTTTGGCTAAATAGGCCCTTACAATTACTACTAAGTCTTTCCACTGTAGAAACGTATAGCTTAAATTAATTTACTTTTAAAAACGAAACTTTATATTAGTACTTCAAATCACTACCAGTAAATTTGCCATATGTAAAAAAAAAAAAAAATCCTAAAAATAAGAGTCCAGCAATGCACCCCATAATACACACACATGCATACTTAACCAAAAATACAATGTGAACAATAATGTTCTGAGGATCTTTGAGGACCTACTTCCCTGGGAAACAATTGTAATTGCTTAAAAATTATTTAAAAAACAACCACTTAAAGTCTCTGGAAATTGTAAGGTTATGTAGCAAATGAAGAATTATTTATTCAAGAAAATGTACTAAATCGTGGTAAAAGCAGTGAGATTTTAGGGTGCCTGGGTGGCTCAGTTGGTTAAGCATATAACCCTTGATTTCAGCTCACGTCATGATTTCAAGGTTCTGAGATAGAGACTCACTTCGAGCTCCACACTCAGAGCAGAGTCTTTTTGTCCCTCTCCTCTGCTCTTCTTCTTCTGTTTATTTATTCTCTCTCTCTTTCTCTCTCACAAATAAATAAATAGATAAAATCTTTAAAATATGGGTATTAAGAAGAGCACATATTGCATGGAGCACTGGGTGTTATATGCAAACAATGAATCATGGAACACTATATCAAAAACTAATGATGCACTGTATGATGACTAATGTAATATAATAATTTTTTTAATTAAAAAAATAAACAGTGAGATTTTAAAGCACTTGAGCCATGACATACACACATGACATGGGTGAGCATCATGCCCAGCTCAGCATGATTGAAGCTCCACCTATGTGGATGTGGCCAAGAAGATGGTGCTCTCTTCCAACTCCCAGTCAAGGGCTACAGTATTTCCTAGGATAGACAGGTAACAGTCATTTCTCATTTCCCACCACTTCATGTTGCAGAAGTTACATTCCAGGTAAGTACAGCTGAGAGGTCAGTAACTCCCTTTCTTTACCCAGCTCCACCGACAGAGTAGAAGTAAAGCCACCTGAGAATACTGGTGTCCTGTCCATCCATACCCCACCATGCTTATAAGGAGAAGATCCATTACAGGAAAGAAAAGTGAGAAGACCCAGAGACTATTGTTTGTACCCTGAGTGTAAAGCAGAATATCTCTCTGAGAGAAGCAAGTCACTGTCTTTGTTGCACTTCTAAATCAGTGGCATAAAGATTTTGCCCAGGAGGAGAGTCAAGTCAGAAAAACAGAGAATTCTTAAACTCTTCTCAAAAGAGCAAATGTATTTGAAACAAAGTACTGTATAGGGGAATTCAAGCCTTGAAAACAGTGCATATTTTTATGTCAAGCAATTAAGAAAACGGTAGCTTCATGAAATCAATAAGATAAATCATGGTCCAGCTAGTTTACCAGAGAGAACCAGGGAAAGAAAAAGCTAAGAAGATATCTCCCGAAGTTAGAACTAACCTCAAAGATTGATTCCCCAAAAACCATTCCTGCTCAGGGTCCCAAATTTAACTGAATAAGACAGAGAAGCAATTTATGCCCTTGGGTATTGTCAAAAACAATAGAACAATTAACTAGCAATTAGGGCAGTTTAAAGCTGGTTGGAATGCCAACAGAGGCAGAGAATTCATAATGGAAAGGGACTAAGAAAGCCAGGCTAAAACCACTGCCATCCCAAGGTGACTGTGTACATGCCCAAGGCAGTGCCCTCTGTGGAGAAGATTCACATTGTGGGAGAAATATGTTTCAATAAAATAGTCCAGCAAGGTCACTAAGAAAATAAACAAGCAAACAACAACAGAAAGACCTGGAAGAGAGGATAATTATCTAGAGTTGCTAAATTATCCAAAATGCTCAGGTTTTACCAAAATAATTATAAGACATGCAAACAAATAAGTGTGATTGTACATTAAAAAAAAAAAACAGGCAACAAAATTGCCTTTGATGCAGAAAAGGATTCAGATGTTGGACTTGACAAAGACTTGAAATCAGTAAACTTGAAGATAGATGAATAGACCACATGCAATCTGAAACATTGAGAGAAAAAGAAGAAAATTTAACAGAGACTCAAAGAAATGTATGGTACTATAAAGTGCAAAAAGGTATTTGTAATGACATCAGCAGAAGTAGAGGAGAATATTGCAGCAAAAATATCCCAAATGTATTTAAATGTATTTAAAAAAATCAAATTTGATGAAAGGTGTTAATCGATACATCCAAGAAGCTCAACAAAATCTAGGTAGATTAAATGCAAAGAGATCCAAACCCCAATGCTTAATAGCTAAAATACAGAAACAAAAAGACAAAAATTTGCAAAATAGCAAGAAGAAACATCTTTCCATGCATAAGAGACCCCCAATAAGATTAAGGTCTTACTTCCTACCAGAAGCAATGGAGGATAGGAGGCAGTTAATGACCTTCAAAGTGCTGTCAACTAAGATTTTTATATCAGGAAAAACAATCCTTAAAAGGAAAAACAAGATAAAAAAACTGAGGGTTTTGGAGGGGAGGGAAATAGGGGATGGGGTGAGCCTTGTGGCGGGTATTAAGGAGGACACGTACTGCATGGAGCACTGTGTATGGTACATAAACAATGAATCTTGGAACACTGAAAAAAAAAATAAAATTACAAAAAAAGTAAAACAAGGTAAAGACATTCTCCAATGAACAAAATTTGAGAGAATGTATTGCTAATAGACCCATTTTAGAAGAAATACTATAGTTTTTAAGGCTGCAAGCACAATGGTACTAAGAAGGACATATGCAAGAAAGTAATTTCAGCCCACATGAAAACCCACAAATGTGACCACAAATTTACCTATGCTTACAAATCTGATAACCCAGATAACATGGACCAATTCCTAGAGAGTTATAACCTGTCAAAACACACCCAAGAAGAAATAGACAATCTGAATAGACCCATATTTATTTGAAAAATTTGGATCAATAATTCACAACAGAAATTTCCAAAATAGAAAGCAGCAAGCTCAAATGGGTTCATGGTGAATTCTATCACACATTTAAGAAAAATATTATACCAATTCTCTATAATCTCTTTCAGAGGACAGAGCAAACAGAATGTTTCCTAACTCATTCTAAGAAGCCATCATTACCCTAACACTAAAATCAAAGACATTATAACAAAAGAAAACCATGGACTAATATCTCTCATAAACATAGATGTGAAATTCTCAATAAAATATTAGCAAATGAAAATGAACAATGTATAAAAAGGATTATATACTGTAACCAAATGGGATTTAGCTCAGGTGTATAACACTGGTTCCGCATTCATAAATCAACTAACACAATCCATTACATTAACAGGCTGAAAAAGAAACCACATGATTATATCAATAGATGTGGAAAAGCATTCCATGAGATCCAACACCTATTCATTGACTAAAAACTCCTTAGTATACTAGAAATAGTGAGGAATTTCCTCAACTTGATAAAAAATGTTTATAAAAAGGCTACAAGTATGGCGCTTAATGGTGGAAAACTCAAAGCTTTCCTTCTAAGACTAGGTACAATGCAAGGATGTCCCACTATGCCACTCCTTTCAACATCATACCGGAAGTCCTAACTAATGCAATAAGAGGAGAAGGAAATAAAACTGCTTCTGTTTGCAGAATACATAGTCATCTGTGTATAAAATATGTTAGAATCAACAAAAACCCTGCTGGAACCAACAAGCAATTATTTTAGATTGTAGGATTAAATGTTAACATGCAGAAGTCAATCACATTCCTATAAGCCAACAAAGGACAAGTGGAACTTAAAAACACAATATCATTTATGTTAGCACCCCCCAAAATGAAATGCTTAGGTAAAAATATAGCAGTATGTGTACATGGTCTATGAGGAAAACAGCAAAAGTCTGATAAACAAAATCCAGGAAGAACTAAATAAATGGAAAGATATTTCATGTCATTAAGAGGAGCATACTCATCAACAGACTAAATATGATCAGATGTTAGTTCTTCCCAGCTTCATCTATAGATCCAGTGCAATCCCAGTGAAAATCCCAGCAGTTATTTTGTGGATATCAACAAGCTTATTCTAAAATTTGTATGGAGAGGCAAAAGACCCATTATAGCCAAAACAATATTGAAATAGAAGAACAAACTTGGAAGACTGACACTCCCTGCCTTCAAGACTTATTTTAGGGGCACCTGGGTGGCTCAGTGGGTTAAGCCTCTGCCTTCGGCTCAGGTCATGATCCCAGGGTCCTGGGATCGAGCCCCACATCGGGCTTTCTGCTCTGCAGGGAGCCTGCTTCCTCCTCTCTCTCTCTCTGCCTGCCTCTCTGCCTACTTGTGATCTCTGTCTGTCAAATAAATAAATAAAATTTAAAAAAAAGACTTATTTTAAAGCTATAGTTATCAAGACAGTGTGGCACCGGCAAAAGAACAGATAGATAAAACAATGGAACAGAATAGAGAACCCAGAAATAAACCCACACAAACATAGTCAACTGATCTTTGATAAAGGAACAAAGGCAATACAATAGAGTAAGATAGTCTTTTCAACAAATGGTGCTGAAAAACCTGGACATTTACTTTGTAAAATAAAAAGAGAGAGAGAGAATCTAGACACATATTTTATACTCTTCACAAAAATGAATTCAAAATGGATCACAGACCTAACTCTAATATATAATACTATGAAACTTCTAAAAGATAACATAGGAGAAAACCTAGATGACCTTGGGCATGACAATGACTTTTTAAACAAAACACTGAAGGTTCCATCCACGAAAGAAATAATTGATAAGTTAAACTTCATTAAAATTAAAAACTTCTCTGTGAAAGACAATGTTAAGAGAATGAGAAGACAAGCCACAGACTGGGAGAACGTATTTACAAAAGACACATATGATAAAGGACTGTTATCCAAAAGGTAAAAAAAATTCTTAAAACTTAAAAATAAGAAAACAATCAACTCAAATAAAAAGTGGACCAAAGATACTAACAGATACTTCACCAAAGAAGATAAATGACAAATAAGCATAAGAAAAGATGTTCTACATCATGTCATCAGGGAAATGCAAATTAATATCACTGTGAGCTACCACCACAGACCTATTAGAATTGCCAAAACCCAGAATACTGACAACATTGAATGATAGCAAAGACACGGTGCAGTAAGAGCTCTCATTCATTACTGTGAAAATGCAAAATGGTACACTACTTTGGAAGAAAGTTCTGCAGTTTCTTACAAAACTAACCCGACTCTTCCTCTTATCCAGAAATTGTGCTCCTTGGTATTTACTTAAAGGAGTTAGGAAACTCCTAAAAATACACACAGAGATAATCATAACATCTTTATTCATAATTACCAAAACTTGGAAGCAACAAAAATGTCCTTCAGCAGGTGAATGAATAAATAAACAGTTGGACATCCAGACAATGGAATATTATTCAGCACTAAAAAGAAACAAGCTATCAAGGCGTAAAAAGATATGAAGGAATATTAAATGAATATTACTTAGTAAAAGAAGTGAACCTCAATAGGCTATATATTGCATTATTCCAACTATATGATATTCAAGAAAAGGTAAAATTATAGAGAGAATAAACAGTTCAATGGTTGTTGTGGTTGGTACATGAGAAGGGAAGAAATGAACAGACAGAGCACAGAGGATACTTAGGATGGTAAAAATACTCTGTGTGATGTTATAATTATGGATGTATGTTGTTATACATTTGTCCAAATCCATGGAATGCAAAACACCACGAGTGATTCCTGAAGTAAACTATAGACTTTAGCTGATTATGATGTGTCAGTGTTGGTTAACTCTTAGTAAAAAAAAATATTTTATTCTGGTGAATAATGTTGATAATGAGGGAGAATATCCATGTGTAAAGCAAGGTGTATATAGGAAATCTCTGTACCTATTTCTCAATATTGTTTTAAATTCCTTGTGACCTTGGATGAGGCAATGCTTTCTTGGGTAGGACACTAAAAGCATAAACAACAAAAGGAAAAATTAAATTACTTGGACTTCATCACAATTAAAAGGATGTTATTAAGAAAGTAAAGCAACCCAGGAATGAGGGAAAATATTTGCAAATCATATATGTTACAAGGATTTAGAATCCGGAATAAAGATTCTTATAATTCAATAATAACAAGACAACTTAGTTGAAAATGGGCAAAAGAGCTGAATGGATAGTTCTACAAAGAGGATAAACAAATAGCCAATAAGCACTCACAAAAAAATTATCAACATCTTTGCCCCTAAGGAAATGCAAATCAAACCATCGTGAAATACCACTTCGCTATGTCTTTTTTTTTAATAGTTTAAAATTAGCTTTATTGGAGTATAATATACAAGCACTCAAATGTACACTTTAAGTGCACAATTCAGTGAGGTTTTTTTTGTTTTGTTTTTTGTTTGTTTTTTTTCTTTTTTTAGTTCTGCTCTTATTTATTTATATTACTTTGGGAAAGTCAATAATTTTTTTTAATTTTTTAAATTTATTTTCAGTGTAACAGTATTTTGCTATGTCTTTTATAATCAAAAACAGAAGTAAAGAAGTGTTGTCAAGATGAGAAGAAATTGGAGCCCTCATATACTGCTGGTGGAAATGTAAAGTGGTGCCATCCTTTGGAAAACAAGCTGACAGTTCTTCAAAATATTAAACAGAACTTCCACATGACTCAGTACATCCATTTCTAAGTATATCCCTGGAGAACTGAAAGCCTATGTCCACAGGAAGGCAGAAGAGTCATTCATCATATTCAAAAAGTGAAAGTATCCCAAGTAACAAACCAATGAATGGACAAATCAACGGTGGCTGTCAATACAGGGTAATCTTTACAGTTAAAAGGAATTAAAAAGAAGCTGATGGCCACCATGGATGAACCTTAAAAACCTCATGCTAAGTGAAAGAAGTCAGCCACAAAAGACCATATATTGTATAATTCTATTCATATGAAAAGTCCAGAATAGGCAAATCTATGGAGACAAGAGACAGAATAGAAAGCAGTTGCCTGGAGCTGGGGAGATTGGTGGGAAATGGGAGATGACTATTAATGAGTCAGTACAAGATTCCTTTCCAGGTTGATGAAAATGCTCTAAAATTGATTTTGGTGGTTTCCCAACTCTGTGTAAATACCAAAAACCATCGAATCATGTACTTTAAATGGATGAAATCTGTTTTGTGAATTCTATCTCAAAAAACTGTGTTTAAAAAAAACTGCTTGAGGAGTGTAATTTTTATGAGAATGTAGTTTTGTGAGAGCATGGATAAGGGATTCCCAACTCAGCCTGGAGGCCCAGGATTTTAGGGAAGACTTCCTCTGGGCAACAATTCTTGAGTTTTAAAAGGAGTCATCTGGCCAACCAAAGATAGAGAAAGAGTGTGTGTGTGTGTGTGTGTGTGTGTGTGTGTAAGCGTAAAAGAGAGAGAGAGAGATAATGTCATGATAGAGTGATTCCATAGAAAAACTACATATAATTCAGAGGTAATGTGATCTCAGATAATGCTTGAAAAGCAAGCAAAGGTTATAATCCAGAGGGCTTTTTAATGCCAAGTTAAGATGTTTAAACTTAATTCTATGCCCATTGTAAAACTATTGGTTGACTTAAAAAAAATTTTTTTTTTTAAAGACTGATTTAGGGACACCTGGATGGCTCAGTGGGTTAAAGCCTCTGCCTTTGGCTCAAGTCATGATCCCAGTGTCCTGGGATGGAGCCCCGCATTGGGCCCTCTGCTCAGTAGGGAGCCTGCCTCTCTCTCTCCGCCTGTTTCTCTCTCTGCCTGCCTCTCTGCATATTTGTGATCTGTCAAATAAATAAATAAGATCTTTAAAAAAATAAATAAAAGACTGATTTATTTTTTAGAGAGAGAAGATTATAAGTGAGAGGGGAAGAGGAAGATAGAGAGAGACTCTCAAGCAGACTCCACACTGAGCATGGTGTCCAAGGTGGGGCTTATTCTCACAACCCTGAGATCACAACCTGAGCAGAAATCAAGAGTCATATGCTTAACTGAATGCACCATCCAGGTGCTCCAAACTATTGATGGACTTTTGATTAAAGACATATAATGATGATGATATTGTCATCTCCTGCACTGTAGTGGATGTATCTTTTGATAAAAGGAGAAGCAGAGTGGGAAGGATGAAACTGGAGGTGGTGAGAATGGTTGACACAAGAAATCATGACAGCATGACATAGACCAAAGAGCATGCAGGTGAGGAACAGTAGAGGAGGGAGCCGATTCAAGAGAGACTGAGGAGGCTAACAAAAGTCATTCTGTCTGGTAGTTTTGGGATATTGCTTACAAAGGGAAAAGTAAGAACAGAGAAGAATCCAGGTCCAGGTCCATATTCCCAGCAAAATGATCTAGTAATACTTGAACCAAATAGTGAGCTAGAGAATACGGGAAGAAGATTGTGTTTAGAAAAAGCTGTAGGGCTGCCTGTGTGACACAATCGTTGAGCATCCCACTCTCAGTTTTGGCTCAGGTTGTGATCCCAGGGTCTAGAGATCGAGCCCTGCCTTGGGCTCTACACTCAGCAGGGAGTCTGCTTGAGTTTCTCTCTCTCCCCCTCTCTCTTTCTCTCCCTCTGCTCCTCCACCCTGTTCTCTCTCTCTCAAAATAAATACATCTTAAAAAAAAAAGAAAGAAAGAAAAAGCTGCAAAATTTTTGCTCTTAAAGATCAGGTGTATGTCTTTTTCACCTAGTAGATCCACCATATACCCCACTGCAAATCAAATAGCTCCCTGCACATATTGCAACAGCGTTAGACTCCCAGATCAAGTGTGCAAGAGCTCGAGTCCCTGCTGAGCCAATTTCCCAAAAGCTAAAAAGGAAGTAGTCAGTGTTTGGGGCAAATGTGGGAAACAGTCAAACATTCTACTGGTTTCTAAGCCTGTCTGGTGTTCTATAAAATGAGGTGCCTGCCAAAGTTCATGGTGACAGCACTGTGGAGGAGAGGATGCTATTGGAGTGGAAAAACAGGAATGCTCTGCAGAATTTTGATTTAGAGCCTCCGCTATAAATGCCAGTTGTTTCACTAACTTCATTTTGCTAATGCAAGAACAGCTTTTGCAGTAATAACATATTTCAGTGTGAATGTCTTTTTAATAATCCTTAATTTGAGTCCTTATTCCCTTGATAGCCACTTTGAGGAGACAACTGCATTCCAAAAGTAACACTGCATGAGCACATTTGAGAAAAGACTAACCATATGTGCGCACACACACACACAATCAGAAAGATGTTACATATATTTTAACACATTATCATATTTCTTAAATGTCATCAAAGGAAGACCCTGAACCCTGTAATAAGCTAGCATTCTGAATTTCATAGGCATAAGCAATTAACAGCCCATACCTTACTGCCCATACTGCCCATACTGATGACACCGATGATCAGTCAGAATTGGAGCAGGATGAAGATAGAAGACAGAGATATAGTAACAGGGAAAGACAAAAGAGATGAATAGAGGAAAAAAAAAAAAAAGCACAACTTATAATGTAACCATAGAAGTCAGGGCAAGCTCACAGCAAAGGGGACAGCTGAATATATTTTATCATGGGATCTGATATAATTTAGCAACTTTTTTTTTTAATCCAGTGGAGAGAGCCAACAAGCTAAGTTGGGATCAATGAGTTGACACTGATGGGTCCAGAGTAACAAAGCTGCCAAAAAAACATTAATGCCAACAAAGAAATATATGTGTGCTCTCACCTTTCCCCTCCTGAGCCCTTGGTAGAACAAATTTATTTTTGTGTTATAGAAAATTGCTCACAGTAGCACCCCCTCCATCCATTCCTAACTGTCTTCTATTCTTCTCACCTGCAGTAATTCTTCACTCTTGCTCCGAGAACAGCTTCATGAGACCAGCTCTGAAATTGGGGCCATAAGGCTCAGAGAGCCTTAGTCACCGTAAAAGAAACATCAGCAATGTCATATGTTTATACAGCACACTTTACCTAGCCTGCCATGTGGGAAGAATTAATTAACAAAAGGTAAACCAAATATCAGATTTATTATGCTTCAATCTCTACCTTCCAGTCCAAGTCAATTCTCATTATCAATGCTTTATGTTTCTTTATTATCCTGCATTCCTCCTTTGTTGTACTTATCAAAATGTTCTTGAATAATTAATTGTGTTAAGTGTTTTTTGTTGTCTGTTTCCCTGACTGTAAGCTCCATGAGAATAGGGACTCTATTTGTCCACTGATCTCATGGACAGTCAGTTAATATGTGGTTAGGGGTGGAAGGAGAACATAGAGTTGAAAGAGGGAGAAATGAAAAAGAAAGAAAGGGAATAGGTGAGAAAAGAAATGTGAATTCTTGGTTACCTGTGAGCTAACTATATAGCTACATATTTCTCAAGCATCGTGGTTCTATATATTTAATAAGCATTTGGGTCACATGACCCCACTAGAGTTTTACTCATACATAAGATATCTTATAATTTATGATCTAGGTTCCACTTGCCCCAGGATATGCCTGCAACTGGCCTGCCATTTCTTTGTCCATTACTGTGAACAGTGAAGGCAAGATCAGCTCAACATTCTACGGAATTTCAGTCTCAAGGCCCAACAATGCAAATATTTGAACAGAAAGAGAAGAAAAGCACAGCAGAGTGATCTGAAAGAGGAAAAAATAGTAAGAATAATTTTGACCACAGCTCTCTACTTTTGCATTGGATAGTTCCATCATTTATACACCAGTTTAAAAGTAACTCCATTCACAAAAAGTCTTAAACATCATGAAACAAGTAGCAAAGTAATTGTTTCTTATTTCTGGCAATGTTACAAGTACAAAACACCACACACACACACACACACACACACACACACACACACCCCAAACAAACAAAATCCTGATGGTGGCCTCCTAAAGGTAACCTCATTTTCTTTCAAATTTTCCAAAAGATGTAGGTTCTGGGGCACTGAGCAATAGCACTTTCTGCAATGATGATGTTCTTTATTGGTAGTGTCTCCAATAAGGTAGAGGCCAGCCATATGGGGCTATAGAGTACTTGAAGTATGACTGATGACACTACAAAATTATGTTTAATTTTATCTGATTTTAATTCATTTACCTTGAAATTTTAATAGCCACGTGTGTTTAGTGGTTACTGTGTTTGACAGCTCCTGATAACACCAAAACAACTTGGCTAATGAGGAAGCAGGGCCTCGACCTCATACTCTTTGACTTTCCAATTCCAAAAATAGTTTGAAAAGGCACTTCTAGCAATATCTGACTACAGTTCAATTGATCAATCACTGTAGACATATGCAATGGTCCAAATAAATATTAACCCTGCCTTTCCATAATTTGTATTAAAATGTCTATCACTGGAATTACCTCTTTGGTTTATACAACAACAAAGACTGGGGGCATTTTCTCTAAAATGTTACTGTTGGAAGGCACATGTTTTATGTGGAAAGGAATGCGCAACTCTATACCCTGGTGGTTCTGGGTGGTACCGAATGTGGAAGACAGTCTTGGGCAGGAAAGAAAAATGGAAATTTGAGAGGCTCAAATTGAGAGAAATAGAGTGGTTAGTGCACCTTCTGAATCTTACAAAATCAGGAGATGAAAGTGCAGGGGATGTTTACAAGCAGAAGTTACCAGACTATATACCAGTGAAAATGAGTCTGAATGTCACCCTTAGCACTGTAGATTCTCAATGCTCATCCTGGCTCATGAGGTACACAGGAACACATTTCCACCAAATAATTGTGCCTAAGAGTACAAATAAGCCTTAGGAATTATCAGAAGATCTTAATTATCAAGGTTTCTTTTCTTTCTCTCCCTCATTCCCCTCCCCTCATCTCTTACTTAAGGCCTCTGTATGAGCATTAGGGACACTCCCCTAAACTAGACCTAGATCAAACCTTTAAAAAACCACCTTATGTTGGGGAAAGAAACAAATACACCATATTAAACTGACTTTAAAAACTCACTGGAAAACTAATGTCAAAAATTGTGAGCTTCTGCTGAGAGCTGGAATAAATACATAGTATTTGTACATAGTTCCGTGCCCAGAGACCACCACCACCAAGCTCACTGCCCTTACACATACACAAGCAAGCACATGCATACACACACACATACACAATAACCTTTTCCCACTTTGAAAAGCCCAGAAGAAAATGACTTGGTAGGCTTGTTTTTTTTTTCTTCTTCTGTTTTATTTTTATAGAAAATATTCATAAAGTGATTTTTGACTGTCTTTTCTTTTCCAGGATATCAAAGGTAACACTATTAAAAATTTCTAGAGTTTTTTATTAACTCATTTTGGTTTTGCTACAGATTTTACATTACTAAGATACGAAGCATCAGTCAGTACATTACTAAGGATACTTACCATCAGGTAAGGGGGGAACAAGGTAAAGATCCTGAAACCACCATCCAGACTGACAGGCTCTGCAGCCCCATGCATTCGAGAAAAGCTCTAGCTTGGGCATTGGTATTGGATTGTTTATACTAATTTGGAGAAGGGGGATGTGGTCCTGACACACTTTTAGTCCAGAGAGATCCGTTGATTTTATAATTGAGCTGAGCTTAAAATATGAAACAGATTGGCTTTCCTGGCAAACTCAAAGCACAGGTGTGTTTATTTCTTCATAAAACAATGGTACTCCTCTACAAAGCCCCAGGACCCCAGATGGACCCCCTATTTCTCTCCACATAGCCTCATCACCTGAATCACAGATGGAACCCACTTAACTCATTCCTTATGCCTCCTACTTCTCTCTTCAGCTTACTTAATTACCCAGAGCTATTGCTGAGTTATTTTTCAAGGACATATTTTTTTTTAATTATACCTCTTAGTTTACCAATGGGCATACAATTTTTAAAAATAATCTGATGCCTGATATGAATGAATATCTTCCTTCAGTAGTGAAAGTGCCATCTGTTCCTTAGAGTTTCAGTTTCATAGAAATACCGTCTTTGGTTCGGCTGCCCCTGGTCCTCACCACCACGTGATCTTATCATACCTCCCCCCACAATATACCATCTCAGGCTCCATCCAAAGAATTCCATTTTCTCAAATTTTTCAATATTGAACTGGACAACCGGAGCACAGTCTTGCCTTTTTATGTCTCTGTACTTATGACTTGGAGTATTCCTAACCCAACCTCTACTCTTTACCTTAGGTCACAGAGAAGAATGTGATGAGAGGTAAATATACAATAAATAAAGGCAGACACATAAATACTTTTAATACGTAGCCATGCATAATGATAACATAAGTACGATAACAAAGCTAGGACGCAGACCTGAGGAGGAAGGGCAAGTTCATTTGAAGAGCCAAGAGAGCTCCCCAGAGGAGACTCCTTCTTTGTACTGTTTGATAGGAGCCAATCATATACAAAAGTAGGAGGAGATTATTCGAGACTTCAAGGATACAAAATTGGGTGTTCAAAACTATAAGTAGGTATCAGAAACTAAATATTTATTGAGTACCTGTTATACGATAGACATTTAGAATGCATTTGTATACAATGTTTTATTTATTGCTACCACAAGCGAATGCCAAAGAGAATAGTTTTCTATCTTATGAATGAGGGAACTAAAGCTTAGAGAGTATAAGTAAATGACCTAAAGTCACACAGTTGAAAGTAGGAACAGAATTTGAAATCACATCCAGAAGTCTTTCCAGTCCTCCCATTATATTTTGTAGGATTTTCTCAGCTGATCCTGCTTCATGGGAAACAGAATTGGCCACTTTGGTAGGCAAACATTATCCTGTGTTCTCTCCTTCTCCTCCTCCCCCAAACATACACTTCTATTCCTGTCCTCAGATAAAAGAACATCAAGTACAATTTCTTTTAGGGAGTGACTACTCCACAGGTAAGCTCTGGGAGTCCAGCACGACTAGACACCTTTCTGGTAGGATGTCATCTCCTGTGGAGGTCTCTGTTTCCCTCGACCATCACTCCAAACTCTTAGAAAACTCCTGGCAAAGTTATGCTAAGGATAAAGTTAAAGTCTGCCTTGACTTTCTTCAGGCTCTAGGCTCTGGAAGTCAGTCCAAAGTCAAGAAAGCCAACAGTGCTTTTCCTGGTCATTAGGTTTATCAACTCTCTGCATCTAGTATACACTCCATTAAAGGAGCTGTGTGACTCCTATAAGAGAAACAAAACAACAGTCAGGATGACAGTAGCAGCAGCTCTTAAAATAATAGAACGACAGTGGGGGATGGGGACCTTAAAAGTGAAGTTACTTTCTCATTTAGTTATCTCTACTCATTATTCACACCAAAGTACACTTAGCAAGGAAAACGCAAGGCAGCCCTTTACTGCAGTGAGTGGATTCTAACTTTATACAAGATGCCAGTGTTCTGACATCTGCGGAGTTGCTCTTGGAACTTGTACTTCCTGGGAATTAGACTGATGTCTCTTGGCCACGGCTGGTTAGCTCTGATGGTTAGGGCACTCTAATAATAAGGCCAAGCTCTTGGGTTTGATGCCAGTGACATCTAGTCAACCTCGCCTTGTCCCTTTCCATTCACTCCACAGACATTTGTTGAATCTCTACTAGGAGCCAGATCATGTGGAAGGCAATAAACAAAATGAAAAGGGGCCTATTCCTATTCTGAAGGAACTCACAGTTCCATGGAAAGGCAATGATAATAAAGTGGCACAGACAGAATAAGTCATCAGTGGACAAATGATCAAAGTGCTCAGACGGCAGATGGAGAAGCAATCCCAGAGCTGTGGCAGTTGTCAGGAAATGGTAGCATCCTTGGAGGATAAATGAACGATACAGTGAAGAAACAATGAGCCTCACAAGGCTTTCAGGTCATGCACATGTGTACAGAGATATTTGTTGCTAAATATGACACAACTCTGTCTGTGAAAAATGTATGAACATCCTACTAAATAATTCCTACTAAAATCAGCCCCAGATGAGTAGAACCCAGCACCTGTAGTGAAAAGTCCCAAGATAGATTTTGGCCTAGGACAGCAGCTCTTCTTCCAAAGACCTGGTGAGTTAGTGAGTTAGTGAGTTAGTGAGGTCAATGAGGGCCAAGCAGGTCCCCAACCTGATCCCTAGGAGCACTATGGCCATAGAAAAGTATGTCTTTCTACCCATAACCAGGGAGGAAGACAGCCAGTAGGATCTATCTGACCAGTGTCTATAGAATGGATCAATGCAAATGAACCACTCCTTAAGAAAGAAATCTCAGATTGTATATCGTGCAAATATTAGCTACACAAAGCAATGCAGTAAGATGGTATTAATCTCACCACAGTGCTCTGACAAAATTACTCTACTGAATTTCTGGAATTTGGAAGGAGGGTGCTCTTCACATTTAACCAATAAGGGCCCCAAGTCATGTAGTGCTAGGATGACTTCCACTGAGGCCCTGTCATAATTTAGGAGTAAGGGCAGAAAGAGTGCCAATAAAGAGGTTGTTCCAAGAGTGAGGAAACAATAGCTCTGTTCCTGGCAGATGGCTAATCTCTCTAGAACGGGAGGAGGGAAGGATCCTGGGATCTGGATCCAGACAGTCTTTGGCTCTGTTCCTAGCTCTGCCCCTGTTCAACTATGTAACCTAGCACAGGTTTACTGAATGCCCCACTGCCTCAGTTCTTTATTTGTACAACAGAAATAATAATTCCACTGCCACCAGATAGTTGAGAGTTTTAAATAAGAGATTGGATGCAAAGTACTTCAGATTACATATAGTAGAAATCAAAATATGCCAGTGGCCTTCTCTCATTTTGTTTGCCTCTAGAAATGTGTGCCACCTCCCAGGTATGCAAAGCTCTGAGGTCCTGAGTGATAGCTCGTCTAGAAATCCAAAGTCATTATTTGAGCTGTCACTTTATTCTGCTATTTGAAAGATCTCTTTAGAATAACCCCAACCCGTGACTGGGATAGAATTAGGGATTTGCATTATTCTGCTCCTGCTAACCTCTGGTCCTCAAGAACATAAGAGGGTTGAGCTAACTGACACATTATATGTTATAGAAACAGGCAGCTCACATTCAAGTTGAAGATTAAACTGAGCCTGCCTATTGCCAGAACCTTGTTTACCACCTCTGCATGTTAACTGTTGCCATTTAGCAAGCCTGGGTGCTGTAATTATTACCTGAAGCAAATAATATAGTCAGCATTTTATAAGAAATGCAAACTCCTCACCCTTCCTTTGGTTCTCAGAGCAATACCATTAATTATGATAAATTCTTCTGATATTTTTGTGACTGTGGTAGGTAATTTCTTAGGTATTCCTCTGCAATTTGACATCAATCATTGTCCACTTAGCATAAATTAGGGCCAAGACTCCATGGCTAAATTTCACCACTTATTATGCCTCATTCAGGGGAGCTAATTCCTTTCTTAAATATGTATTAAAAAAATTTTTAAGGTATTTTTTAGCAGTGGATGCTTTCAGGGCTACAGTTCTGTCATTTCCCAGGCACAAAACCCATGCAGAGATTGTAAGCAGCCATTCTACCTTTCCACCCTATGAGAAGGATAAATTTCCTAGAAGATTCAAAGGTTTGGGATTTTGTATACAACATTTAATTAACATATCCCTCTACTTTGTCTAATTGTCTATTGCCTTATCTGCAACTCTTTTAATAAACTTGATAACATTGATTCTCATTAATTAAAAATCTGCAAAAGGACTAGAGTGCTGATTTCTTCTTTTCAGTGGACTTAAATCCTCAGAGTAGAACATCTCAGGAAGGAGGATCAGAGTAGTAGTATCTCCACATAGTAAGGGCACATGACATTGGGACACCAGGAAGAACTTCCTGAGGAATTTGTCTGCTCCCTCTTTTTTTCCCTCTCCTCTCATAAATTCAACGTGTCAAGTCATCCCCAGAAAAATGGCTGACAACTCTCCAGAGTAAGATGTCCATGTAAAGGAACTGCCTTGCTTATTGAATCTGCACTTAAACTTGAGGAAATCTTATGATTTCTATGACACAATAATTTATCAGTAAGCATTTATCTAGTGATGTTCCAGAACTCAATAAGGCACTGTTGACACAAAACAAGTGTGGGCGATGGCCTACTGAGGAGCATGCAAGACTGCTGGGTGACAAGACTTGTGCTCCTGGAATGGAATATAACAATGAAAATTCCCATGGCTCAGTTGTCTGGGATTGAAAATAGCTTCTCCACATAATCAGACGTGGAAGGAGTCAGAGGTCTGAAGAAATAAGTAAAGACCCATGAGAAGGTGAAATTTGAGTTGCACCTGAAGAATCCTGGTTGGGGCAGGGCAGCAAGGTGTGATGGATATTATGATAATCATATCATCATGAGAACCTGTGAGTAGGTGAAAAAAGTGAAATCCTTCATGAATCACAGAGAAAGTCAGCCTGCTCTGTGCTAAAAGTCTAATTAGAGAATACAGCATTGCTGAAGCTGAACTTGACAGTTCAGCTCTTTCAGACCTAGGACATTGGCCCAAGATAAATATTGCAATTTAAAGGAAAGGGGTGGGAGTTTCTTTTTACTAAATAAAGAAGATATTCTAGTTACTACTAAATAGGCATACCTCACAACAAGATAGCACAAAGAACACTGACTGTTTAACAAGACAAAACAAAAATATTAGACTGAAGATGCTGAAAGTCAACTTCTCATTTTTATAGATGAGGCTGGGCCTGTGCCCTTTGGTGGTTTACAGTCACATAGTCTGTCAGTGGCTCAGAACTCTTTCCTTGAGGTCTAGATGGTCTTTATTTTTTTTCTCCCCTTAATCACCCTTAACTCACTCCAATTAATTCTTCTTCATCTTAAGAAGGAAAACTTCCTAATGATCATTTACCAAGCTGTCCCGTCCCCTGAAGTCCTCTTCCGTCTCAGGTTAAGATCATTACATATTCTAAGGTCAAGCTCCAATGTCCCCTCTTTAAAGAGGCTCTCCTGATTCTGCGACCAGTCATGGTGCCTCCCCTATGCTGAACTCACAGAACCTTCCACTTGTTAACTCCAATGGCTCTGGTTCTATGCAAGTCTTGATCCTTGCCACTTGTATACTTGTCTTATCTTTGAGATTATGAATCTCTCCAGGACAGGAATCTTGGGTTGTTCAGCACAATGTCTTCACATAATATTTCCCTAAGTACTTAATGAATTTGTTGAATTACTGTACCAACTGCATTTACATCAACCAGTAATTACAAAATACTCATGCCTGGGCCACGAGTAAAATGGCAAAGTATTAAATACAGCAGAGGATGATGCCTCTAAAATGTATATCAGAGCATTTTCTAATAGGTAGCCCAAAATATAATAATAATAATTATTATTATTATTTATTATTATTATTATCACCTATAATGTGCTAGGCACTCATTGTGACTTAGAACATTCCAAATTTATGGGCATTCTGCCTATAAAGAAGCTACCAGTTGAGACAAGATATCCTCCCTCTAAACTCACTCTGGGAAATGCTGGCAGGTCTGATGGATTTGCCAAGCTAGCTGGCTTTGGTGGGAACTGAAACAATTTGTCAAACTCTAAGGGTTTGTGAGCATGAACGTGTATGGGAAAGGAAGTTTAATGTTGTTTGGAATGTGAATCCAGAACTTTTAGCCAAGGCCAGACAAACCAGAAAGGAAATAGCCCAAGGACACTGGAGTAGGCAGTATAAACCTTTGTGCAATTGGCTCTGGTTAAAGGTTGACAGTGGGGAAGATTGACAGTCTTGATTTATAGGCAGTGAGAGTGCCAGGCTCCCACAGAAAAGGGCCCCAGACTCAAATTAAAGCAGCTATTTACAGGGATGGAAGGGGAATTGAATTCCCAAACCACCACTCTAGCCCTTGGCCTCTCTTCTGAAGCTTCAAGTGTTTGGGGGAAATGCATGGTGAGCCAATGACCGTAGTGAGTCAGAGAATCGCATATAATAGCAGTTCGAGGTACCTGCTGGCAAACATCCATGGTCTCTGGTTTCTCTGTAAAGACACTGTCCTCTGGGGGTGCATGGGTGGCTCAGTTGGTTAAACATCCCCCTCTTAGTTTCAGCTCAGGTCATGATCTCCAGGTCCTGAGACTCTGAGATGAGGAATAGAAGAAAAAAGTTTGAGTGAATGTGGAAATGCACTGGAGGGAAGGGAAATTAGAAATGATCTATGTGATCTGAGGGAGTTTGGAGGTTGGGATGGGTTGGGTGCAACTGGAAATGTGGGAGTCCTGGAAGTGCCACAACCATAATTTTCCCACTTTGGGCACCTAATAAAAATGGTCTGTTCCCAGCCTGGTCCCTAGCTCTATATCAGCCAGCACTGTGACTTTAATTCATCTGCTTAATCCTCCTTAAGCCTCTAGCCTCTATACCACCCTAGCCTCTACAAGTACTAGATTTGTACATGTTTACTTGGACATCTTATAAGCATAGAAAAGCACTCATCTCACTCAACAGTCTTAAGGTGGCAGATGTGTGCATTGCTTCTATGGACTGTGGATGTTTCCCTGGGTTCCGAGAGTCTCTCCTGCTGGGCTCCCAGAGTGCCAAAATGCATTCTACTCCTCCAGCAGCTGCTTCCTGCTAAGCACAGGTGTCTTCACCTGTCCTCTCCACACAGACATTTTCTTTGAAATTCACACTCTTTCAGAGCTTTCAATAACCCCAGACTGAATCAGAGAGAGAAAGGGAGGGAGAACCCAAGCAGACTCTGAGCTGAGCACAGAGCACGATTGAGGGAAGAGGGTTCCATCTCAGACCCTGAGATCATAACATGAGCTGAAACCAAGAATCTGAATCTTAACTGACTGAGCCACCCAGGCATCCTGTATTGATTTTACTTCCAAAATGTATTTAACAGAGTCCATGGTCTCTCATGGGTTGTCTCCTGCTCTGATTTCTGAGCGTTTTGGAGGGAAGGAGGGGTGGGGTGTTACATGAGCCTGGTGTTATTAAGGAGGGCATGCACTGCATGGAGCACTGGGTGTGATGCATAAACAATGAATTTTGGGACACTGAAAAAAAATTAAATTTAATTTTAAAAAATGTATTTCAATCCTCTCCAGCTTCATGATCATTACATTAATTCAAACCACCACCCCTTTTCTCCAGATTGCTGTGATGGATTCCAGATATCCCTGATCTACTCTTAATGTTATTACATCTATTTACATAGCAGGCAAGGTGACTTCTTAGAACCATACATCAGTTGCACCACCCTTTGAATTAAAGCCTCTCAACACCATCCCATTCAAATAAAATCCACACTTGGTTCCAAAGCCCATTCTTTTTCCTTCCCATTTCAAATGTCTTCTCTTTACGAACTATGCTTGAATTCCATAGCCTACCCTTTATTTCTGAGCTTGTAGACCCTTTCCCACCTCTAAAAACGAACATTAGTGACACAATGTCATTGAAACGCCCTTGCTCCTGCTTTACACAGTTCTGATACCTCCTTCAAACATCGACTTGAAGAGCACCTTCTAAAAAACCCACTGCCGACCATTTTATTTCAGATGGCTTTCTCTGGTTATTCTCTATCTCATCCCTCACTATAGCCTTCGTAATATCAGCATAGTCTGTAAATATACAAGGTATTCTTTGTCCGTATGTTTGTTTGTCTCCCGCATTGGTAACTAAACTTCAGGGAAATGTAATCTTTATCTATCTTCTTCCTTGCTATATTCATGTCACTTCTCATACAGTAAGTACTCAAATGTTTTTGACTGACTGGATGAATAAAATGAATGAATGAATGAAAGGATGAATCATGATATGCTAATAGATTGAATACTCTGTAAGGTAGGCAACATATCAAATCCCTGAATAAAATCTGACAAATAAATAGCCTAAAAAATATGAAATGAAAATCTTGATGTTGTTTTCAACTGACCCCCAACTTTCCCACAGCTACCCGAGCCCCCTTTGGAAGTTAAAACCACCACACTCTCTTTTTGGGTAGGTTTCAGAGTGAAGGCACAAAGAAACTCTGGACATCTGATGAGCCTGAGGCAACCAGGGAGAATGGCAGTTAGAGGAAAATGCCCTTCCCATCAGAAAAAAAGTCTCCAGTAGCCTTCAGGATCCTGAATGATGTCAGCACTGGGGGCTCCACTTAGAAGATTTTAATCTGAGGAAAATGGTTTAGTAAATAACATGCTGTGGAGATATTTGTTTGGGAGCAGATTGAGCTTAAGTCAAATACCCTGCATTTACCAATCCAACTGGTTAATAAACAGCCACAGAATTTTGCTCTTTCTCTACAATATACTCAGGAAAATGGATGGATTTTATTATTCTACTTACTATTTTTTTGTCAGCAAAAGTTTAAAAAATAAGTGATTTCACCCATCCTTCCTAAGCTGTAAAATGAGAGAGGCAATATGATTATATATTGCTGGAAAGAGATGCAATTGTAGGGAATTATAAATCATATTCTTTTGTTTGGTTGGCATTTTTTGTTTATTTGTGTCTAATGCAAAGAGCAGGAGATTTACCATAATTTGCGTTCTATAACCTGCAGTACATGTGACAGGAGGAAAAAAAATCTATTAGCAAAAATGTGTTTTGCCTTTCTGGGCCGAAAGCAAAATAGCACTGGGTTGAAATATTCATCTATTTCTCCTGCCAGGGTTTATTCCTTTTAGTGACAGTCGTCTACCCTTTAAAAACAGACACGTCTATCCTTAAAAAAAAAAAACAAACAGACACAACTACCCTCAAAAAACAAAAAGGCAAACAAAATCTCTTAGGGATTTTTCTCAAAATGATATTGGTCAAAATACAAAGTTTTGTCTCCTGGTCTGGTCTTTGCAGCTCACTAATAACGGTAGTGATATCCTTCATTCTGAAGAGAAAAAAGAAAAAAAAGATGACTTCTCTTAGGTTCTGTTTGTAAAACAAAATTTGAGTGACCAAGTTTATTTTGCACAGATTCAGAAAGAAGGAAAATACAACTGGGAAATACATCCACAGCATTGTATGTACCCAAGGTAGGAACACTGTATGGGAAAGAATTCTTCAATTGGATTTGCATATGCTCTGCATTCTGAAACCACATTTCATGGCAGTATTCAAGCCTGTAAAAGAATAATGCTTGAATAAATGAGCAGGTTTTGTGATCATTTTCTCCATGCCATTTTCTCTGTATCCATTCAGGGCAAGTCAAGAGGATATATATTTAAATGTTAGTATAAAATCTTTAAACTAGACAATTGGAAAGTCATTTAAGCTCTGAGGATAATAAGATATGAGACTGTGTTCCTAAGAAGTCTTGATATTATAATCCATCCCGAATACTTTTAGTTTTGTGTTATATATTCAATGACATACTCCAGGGCAGATATAAAACAAGTAAACCCATATGTCTCTTTGTGTGTGATCTATTCATTTACATACAAAGTTGCCCTGAAATACACACACACATGTAGTAGAGATACTTATAATAAATGGTCAGACTAGATAGAGATATTTGATTTTTATGCCTTTATTGTTTAGAGCAATTTCAGGTTCACAGAAAAATTAAGGGAACGGGACAGAGATTTTCCATATATCTCCTGATCCCACACATTTATAGCCTCCCCTATTGACAACATCCCCCACCAGGATGCTACATTTTATTACAACTGATGAACCTACATTGACACATCATGATCACCCAAAGTCTATAGTTTACATTACAACTCCTTCTTGGTGTTGTACATTCTACAGTTGAACAAATGTATAGTGACATGTATGTACCATTATAGCATTACATGGCCTATTTTCCCTGTCCTAAAAATCCTCTGAGCTCTGCCTACTCATCCCTCTCCCATTTCCCTTCAACCCCTGGCAACCACTGATCTTTCTGCTGCCTCCCCAGTTTAGTACTGTCCAGAATGTCATAGAGTTGGAATCATGCAATATTGTAGCCTTTTCAGATTGGTTTCTTTCATTTAGTACCATGCATTTAACTTTCCTCCATGTCTTCACATGGCTTAATAGCTCATTTATTTTTGTGATGAATAATATTCCATTGTCTGGAGATACCACGGTTTATGAATCCACTCACCTACTAGGGACATCTTGGTTGTTTCCAAGTTTTGCAATTACGAATAAAGCTGCTACAAATATTGATACGATGTGAAAGTTTTTGTGTAGACATAATTTTTCAACTCCTTTTGGTAAATACCAAGGAGCACAACTGCTGGATCTTAGCATAAACTGCCAAACTGTCTTCCAAAGTGGCTGTACCATTTTTCATTCCAATCAGCAATGAATGGAAGTTTCCGTTGGTCTAATCTTCCCTGGCATTGGGTATTGTCAGTGTTCCAGGTTTGGGCCTTTATAATAGGTGTGTAGGGGTATCTCATTGTCATTTTAATTTTCATTTCCCTGATGACATAAATATGGGGCATCTTTTCATATGCTGTGTGCTATTTTTATATCTTCTTTGGTAAGTTATCTGTTAAGGTCTTTGGCCCATTTTTAATTGAGTTTTTTTTTTTTATTGTTAAGTTTTAAGGCTTCTGTGTATATTTCAGGTAACAGTCCTATATCAGATGTGTCTTGCAAATACCTTCTTCCAGTCTGTGGCTTGTCTTCCCATTTTCTTAACATTGTCTTTCACAGAGCATAAGATTTTGATTTTAATTTCACGGAAGTCTAGATTATCAGTTATCCACTCATGGATCATACCTTTGGTGTTGTATCTAAAAAAACATTACCGTATCCAAGGTCATGTTTCCTCTTGTGTTATCTTCTAGGGATTTGAAAGTTTTTTGTTATACCTTTAATTCTATGACACATTTTGAGTTAATTTTTGTGAAAGGTGTCAGGTCTATGTCTAGATGCATCATTTTGTATGTAGATGTCCAGTGATTCTGGCATCATTTGTTGAAAAAATTATCTTTGTTCCACTGTATGAAGCATGGGATGTATCTCTATTTATTTAGTTCTTTCATTTTGTTCATCAGAGTTTTATAGTTTTCCTCATATAAATTTTGTACATATTTGCTAGATACAGACCTAAGTATTTCATTTTTGGAAGTGGTAATATAAGTGGTATTCCTTTTTTTTTATTTCAAATTTTATTTGTTCCTTATTGGTATATAGGAAAATGATTAACCTTAGTATATTAATCTCGAATCCTACAACCTTGTCATATATGCTTACTAGTTTTAGGTTTTTAAAATAGATTTCTTGAGTTTCCTGCATAGACAACCATGTTATCTGTGAATGAAGAGTTTTATGGCTTCCTTCACAATCTGTATACTTTTCCTTTTCTTTGCTGGCCTCATTGCATTAGCTAGAATTTCTAGCTCACTGTTGGCAAGAAATGACAAGAGGACACATCCTCACTTTGAACCTAATCTTAGTGGAAAGAAGTACCATTAAGTTTCATTCCCACCATTAAGTAGGATGTAAACTACAGGTTTTTTGTAGACATTCTTTATCAAGTTGAGAAAATTCCCCTCTCTTCCTAATTTACTGAGAGTTTTTATCATGAATGGATATTGGATTTTGTCAAATGGGTTTCTCTACAACTGTTGATATGATCATGTGATTTTTCTTTTTTAGCCTGATGATGAGATGGTTTATATCAATTGATTTTCAAATGCTGAAATAGCTTTGCAGCTTGCACACCGGGGTAAATCTCACCCAATTAAAGTCTGTAACTTTTATACATTTTAAAATTCAATTTGCTAATATTAAATTGAGTATTTTTGCATGTACATTTATGAGATATGTTTGTCTTTAGTTTTCTTTTTTTGTGATGTCTTTGTCTGATTTTAGTATTAGGATAATGCTAGTCTTATAGAATGAGTTTGGAAGTATTCTCTGTGAGTCTGTCCTCTGGAAGAGGTTATAGAGAATCAGTTTAAATTCTTCCTTTAACATTTGGTAGAATTCACCATTAAGTCAAACTGGGTCTGGTGCAATACTTGAGATTTTTATGGCAAAATGAGTTTCAGTTGTGTGTGATATGATAGAAATTTGACAGGATAAAAGCCAGAAAAGGGTTAGGGTTTGTTAGTTCTAAGGAAACCAATGTTTTCTTTTTTTTTAAATAAATTTTATTTATTATTTTTTTCAAACATATATTTTTATCCCCAGGGGTACATGTCTGTGAATTGCCAGGTTTCATTTTTCAGAGCACTCACCATAGCACATATCCTCCCCAATGTCCATAACCTCACCCCCTCTCCCAAACCCCCTCCCCCCATCAACCCTCAGCTTGTTTTGTGAGATTAAGAGTCACTTATGGTTTGTCTCCCTCCCAATCCCATCTTGTTTCATTTACTCTTCTCCTACCCCCTCAACCCCCCATGTTGCATCTCCTCTCCCTCATATCAGGGAGATCATATGATAGTTGTCTTTCTCCAATTGACTTATTTCGCTAAGCATGATAACCTCTAGTTCCATCCACGTCGTCACAAATGGCAAGATTTCATTTCTTTTGATGGCTGCATAGTATTCCATTGTGTATATATACCACATCTTCTTTATCCATTCGTCTGTAGATGGACATCTAGGTTCTTTCCATAGTTTGGCTATTGTAGACATTGCTGCTATAAACATTCGGGTGCACGTGCCCCTTCGGATCACTACGTTTGTATCTTTAGGGTAAATACCCAGCAGTGCAATTGCTGGGTCATAGGGTAGTTCTATTTTCAACATTTTGAGGAACCTCCATGCTGTTTTCCAGAGTGGTTGCACCAGCTTGCCTTCCCACCAACACTGTAGGAGGGTTCCCCTTTCTCCGCATCCTCGCCAGCATCTGTCATTTCCTGACTTGTTAATTTTAGCCACTCTGACTGGTGTGAGGTGATATCTCATGGTGGTTTTGATTTGTATTTCCCTGATGCCGAGTGATATGGAGCACTTTTTCATGTGTCTGTTGGCCATCTGGATGTCTTCTTTGCAGAAATGTCTGTTCATGTCCTCTGCCCATTTCTTGATTGGATTATTTGTTCTTTGGGTGTTGAGTTTGCTAAGTTCTTTATAGATTTTGGACACTAGCCCTTTATCTGATATGTCATTTGCAAATATCTTCTCCCATTCTGTCAGTTGTCTTTTGGTTTTGTTCACTGTTTCCTTTGCTGTGCAAAAGCTTTTGATCTTGATAAAATCCCAATAGTTCATTTTTGCCCTTGCTTCCCTTGCCTTTGGCGATGTTCCTAGGAAGATGTTGCTGTGGCTGAGGTCGAAGAGGTTGCTGCCTGTATTCTCCTCAAGGATTTGGATGGATTCCTTTCTCACATTGAGGTCCTTCATCCATTTTGAGTCTATTTTCATGTGTGGTGTAAGGAAATGATCCAATTTCATTTTTCTGCATGTGGCTGTCCAATTTTCCCAACACCATTTATTGAAGAGGCTGTCTTTTTTCCATTGGACATTCTTTCCTGCTTTGTCAAAGATGAGTTGACCATAGAGTTCAGGGTCTATTTCTGGGCTCTCTATTCTGTTCCATTGATCTGTGTGTCTGTTTTTGTGCCAGTACCATGCTGTCTTGATGATGACAGCTTTGTAATAGAGCTTGAAGTCCGGGATTGTGATGCCACCAACTTTGGCTTTCTTTTTCAATATTTCTTTGGCTATTCGAGGTCTTTTCTGGTTCCATATAAATTTTAGGATTATTTGTTCCATTTCTTTGAAAAAAAATGGATGTTACTTTGATAGGAATTGCATTAAATGTGTAGATTGCTTTAGGTAGCATAGACATTTTCACAATATTTATTCTTCCAATGCAGGAGCATGGAACATTTTTCCATTTCTTTGTGTCTTCCTCAATTTCTTTCATGAGTACTTTATAGTTTTCTATGTATAGATTCTTAGCCTCCTTGGTTAGGTTTATTCCTAGGTATCTCATAGTTTTGGGTGCAATTGTAAATGGGATGGACTCCTTAATTTCTCTTTCTTCTGTCTTGTTGTTAGTGTAGAGAAATGTAACTGATTTCTGTGCATTGATTTTATATCCTGACACTTTACCAAATTCCTGTACAAGTTCTAGCAGTTTTGGAGTGGAGTTTTTTGGGTTTTCCACATATAGTATCATATCATCTGCAAAGAGTGGTAGTTTGACTTCTTCTTTGCCGATATGGATGCCTTTAATTTCCTTTTGTTGTCTGATTGCTGAGGCTAAGACTTCTAGTAGTATGTTGAATAGTAGTGGTGATAACGGACATCCCTGCCGTGTTCCTGACCTTAGCGGAAAAGCTTTCAGTTTTTCTCCATTGAGAATGATATTTGCGGTGGGTTTTTCATAGATGGCTTTGATAATATCGAGGTATGTGCCGTCTATCCCTACACTTTGAAGAGTTTTGATCAGGAAGGGATGCTGTACTTTGTCAAATGCTTTTTCAGCATCTATGGAGAGTATCATATGGTTCTTGTTCTTTCTTTTATTAATGTGTTGTATCACACTGATTGATTTGCAGATGTTGAACCAACCTTGCAGCCCTGGAATAAATCCCACTTGGTCGTGGTGAATAATCCTTTTAATGTACTGTTGAATCCTATTGGCTAGTATTTTGGCGAGAATTTTTGTATCTGTGTTCATCAAGGATATTGGCCTGTAGTTATCATTTTTGATGGGATCCTTGTCTGGTTTGGGGATCAAGGTGATGCTGGCCTCATAAAATGAGTTTGGAAGTTTTCCTTCTATTTCTATTTTTTTGGAACAGTTTCAGAAGAATAGGAATTAGTTCTTCTTTAAATGTTTGGTAGAATTCCCCCGGGAAGCCATCTGGCAATGGGTTTTTGTTTGTTTGGAGGTTTTTGATGACTGTTTCAATCTCCTTACTGGTTATGGGTCTGTTCAGGCTTTCCATTTCTTCCTGGTTCAGTTGTGGTAGTTTATATGTCTCTAGGAATGCATCCATTTCTTCCAGATTGTCAAATTTGTTGGCGTAGAGTTGCTCATAGTATGTTCTTATAATTGTCTGTATTTCTTTGGTGTTCGTTGTGATCTCTCCTCTTTCATTCATGATTTTATTGATTTGGGTCCTTTCTCTTTTCTTTTTGATAAGTCTGGCCAGGGGTTTATCAATCTTATTAATTCTTTCAAAGAACCAGCTCCTAGTTACGTTGATTTGTTCTATTGTTTTTTTGGTTTCTATTTCATTGATTTCTGCTCTGATCTTTATGATTTCTCTTCTCCTGCTGGGTTTAGGGTTTCTTTCTTGTTCTTTCTCCAGCTCCTTTAGGTGTAGGGTTAGGTTGTGTACCTGAGACCTTTCTTGTTTCTTGAGAAAGGCTTGTACCAATATATGTTTTCCCTCAGGACTGCCTTTGTTGTGTCCCACAGATTCTGAACTGTTGTGTTTTCATTATCATTTGTTTCCATAAATTTTTTCAATTCTTCTTTAATTTCCTGGTTGACCCATTCATTCTTTAGAAGGATGCTGTTTAGTCTCCATGTATTTGGGTTCTTTCCAAATTTCCTCTTGTGATTGAGTTCTAGCTTCAGAGCATTGTGGTCTGAAAATATGCAGGGAATGATCCCAATCTTTTGATACCGGTTGAGACTTGATTTAGGACCTAGAATGTGATCTATTATGGAGAATGTTCCATGTGCACTAGAGAAGAATGTGTATTCTGTTGCTTTGGGATGAAATGTTCTGAATATATCTGTGATGTCCATCTGGTCCAGTGTGTCATTTAAGGCCTTGATTTCCTTGTTGATCTTTTGCTTGGATGATCTGTCCATTTCAGTGAGGGGAGTGATAAAGTCCCCTACTATTATCGTATTATTGTTGATGTGTTTCTTTGATTTTGTTATTAATTGGTTTATATAGTTGGCTGCTCCCACGTTAGGGGCATAGATATTTAAAATTGTTAGATCTTCTTGTTGGACAGATCCTTTGAGTATGATATAGTGTCCTTGCTCATCTCTTATTATAGTCTTTGGCTTAAAATCTAATTGATCTGATATAAGGATTGCCACTCCTGCTTTCTTCTGATGTCCATTAGCATGGTAAATTCTTTTCCACCCCCTCACTTTAAACCTGGAGGTGTCTTCGGGTTTAAGATGAGTTTCTTGTAGGCAACATATAGATGGCTTTTTTTTTTTAATCCATTCTGATACCCTGTGTCTTTTGATTGGGGCCTTTAGCCCATTAACATTCAGGGTAACTATTGAGAGATATGAATTTAATGTCATTGTATTGCCTGTAAGGTGACTGTTATTGTATATTGTCTCTGCTCCTTTCTGATCTACTACTTTTAGGGTCTCTCTTTGCTTAGAGGACCCCTTTCAGTATTTCCTGTAGAGCTGGTTTGGTATTTGCAAATTCTTTCAGTTTTTGTTTGTCCTGGAAGCTTTTAATCTCTCCTTCTATTTTCAATGATAGCCTAGCTGGATATAGTATTCTTGGCTGCATGTTTTTCTCGTTTAGTGCTCTGAATATATCATGCCAGCTCTTTCTGGCCTGCCAGGTCTCTGTGGATAAGTCTGCTGCCAGTCTAATATTTTTGCCATTGTATGTTACAGACTTCTTTTCCCAGGCTGCTTTCAGGATTTTCTCTTTGTCACTAAGACTTGTAAATTTTACTCTTAGTTGATGGGGTATGGACCTATTCTTATTGATTTTCAGAGGGGTTCTCTGGACCTCCTGGATTTTGATGCTTGTTCCCTTTGCCATATTGGGGAAATTCTCTCCAATAATTCTCTCCAATATACCTTCTGCTCCCCTCTCTCTTTCTTCTTCTTCTGGAATCCCAATTATTCTAATGTTGTTTTGTCTTATGGCGTCACTTATCTCTCGAATTCTCCCCTCGTGGTCCAGTAGCTTTTTTTCCCTCTTTTGCTCAGCTTCTTTATTTTCTGTCATTTGGTCTTCTATATAGCTAATTCTTTCTTCTGCCTCATTGATCCTAGCAGTGAGAGCCTCCATTTTTTATTGCACTTCATTAATAGCTTTTTTGATTTCAACTTGTTTAGATTTTAGTTCTTTTATTTCCCCAGAAAGGGCTTTTATATCTCCCGAGAGGGTTTCTCTAATATCTTCCATGCCTTTTTCGAGCCCAGCTAGAACCTTGAGAATCGTCATTCTGAACTCTAGATCTGACATATTACCAATGTCTGTATTGATTAGGTCCCTAGCCTTTGGTACTGCCTCTTGCTCTTTTTTTTGTGGTGAATTTTTCCGCCTTGTCATTTTGTCCAGATAAGAGTATATGAAGGAGCAAATAAAATACTAAAAGGGTGGCAACAACCCCAGGAAAATATGCTTTAACCAAATCAGAAGAGATCCCAAATCATGAAGGGGGAGAAAGGGGATAAAAAGTGGTTCAGGAAAAAAAAAAAAAAAGAAACAATTTAAAGAAGAAAACGAATAAAGAAAAAATATAAAAAAGAATATATATATATATATATATTCGATAAACTAGTTAAAAAAAACGTTAAAAAAGAAAAGGGTAAAAGTTAAAAAAAAATTAGCAGAAGAAGAGAAAAAAAATTGAAAAAGAAAAAAAAATTAAATTAAGTGCAAGGCTAAAGAATCATGGGGAGAAAGCTGTGAGTTCCGTGCTTTGCTTTCTCCTCCTCTGGAATTCTGCTGCTCTTCTTGGTATTGAAACTGCACTCCTTGGTAGGTGAACTTGGTCCTGGCTGGGTTTCCCATTGATCTTCTGGGGGAGGGGCCTGTTGTAGTGATTCTCAAGCGTCTTTGCCCCAGGCGGAGTTGCACCGCCCTTACCCGGGGCCACGCTTGAGTAATCCGCTCGGGTTTGCTTGGTTTGCTTTCGGGAGCTTTTGTTCCCTGAGCAGAATCCGTAGAGTTCCAGACGATGGGAATGAAGATGGTGGCCTCCCAGTCTCTCGCCCGGAGGAGCCGAGAGCCCGTGGCCCCACTCCTCAGTGCACCCTCAGAGAAGAGCACCCAATTACTCCCGTCACCCTGGCCTCTGGCCGCGCTCCAAGCTAACCGAGCCTGCGACCGGTTCAAGGTAACCCCGAGCTGTGAGCTCACTCCTCGGCCCTGTCTCTGTAGCCGGCTTCCCCGTTCTAATACCTGTAATCTCTGCGACACTCAGACACCCCCATTCCTTCTGTGACCCTGCGAGACCTGAGGCCATGCTGACCCCATGTGGGCTTCACCCTGGTTAAGCCTCTGGAGTGATTCCCTCAGTGGAACAGACTTTTAAAAGTCCTGATTTTTGCTCCGTTGCTCCGCCGCTTGCCGGGAGCCGGCCCCTCCCCCCACGGTCTATCTTCCCGTTGCTTTGGATTCACTTCTCTGCCAGTCCTACCTTTCAGAAAGTGTTTGATTTTCTGTTTCTAGAATTGCTGTTCTTCTCTTCGATCTCCCGTTGGATTTGTAGGTGTTTGCAATCTTTAGATAAGCTATCTAGCTGATCTCCTGCTACCTGATGTAGTCTCAGCCTGCTACTTCTCTGCCATCTTGACTCCTCCCCCGCTAAGGAAACCAATGTTAAACATGATATCCAACCTGTGATTCAATGTCAGATGTATGCAGAGGTAGAAGGAGGAGTTAACAGAGGAAGACAAATGCTAAAACTTACCTAGGAACTGACAAGAGTCAAACAGGAGGTCTTTTACTACAAAAATGAGCTGAGGTTAAATAACTAAGGGGTACCAGAAGAATCTGAAAAGCAGTAGCAAACAATATTTTGGCACAATCCAACATAATCTTCCTGAAATTTATTCTCTATTATAGAACAACTCTCATGCTAACTCTGGCCCAAACCACCCTATAGCATCACCTATACCCTGATAGTTTTGAACTATGGGTTAAATTTTGGTTTGCTATGAGTTAAATCAGGAGAATTCTTACTTTTTAGTAAACACACACACACACACACACACACACACACTGACTCTCAAGCACTTTAACACAAATAATTTTTATTAGTTTCCTACTGCTCTGGTAATCTATTTCTGTGTAGCAAACCAGCTGAAAACTTCTAAAAAAATACCCATGAGGGAGGAGTCAAGATGGCGGAGAAGTAGCAGGCTGAGACTACTTCCGGTAGCGGGAAATCAGCTAAATAGCTTATCTAAAGATTGCAAACACCTACAAATCCAACGGGAGATTCAAGAGAAGAAGAACAGCAATTCCAGAAACAGAAAATCAACCACTTTCTGCAAGGTAGGACTGGCGGAGAAGTGAATCCAAAGCGACGGGAAGATCGACCGCGGGGGGAGAGGCCGGCTCCTGGCGAGCGGCGGAGCAACGGAGCAAAATCAGGACTTTTAAAAGTCTGTTCCGCTGAGGGACATCGCTCCAGAGGCTTAACTGGGGTGAAGCCCAGGCGGGGTCAGCGCGGCCTCAGGTCCCGCAGGGTCGCAGAAGGATCGGGGGTGTCTGAGTGTCACAGAGCTTACCGGTTAGAACGGGGAAGCCGACTACAGAGACAGAGCCGAGGAGTGACTCTCAGCTCGGGGTTGCCTTGAACCGGTCGCAGGCTCGGTCAGCTCGGAGCGCGGCCGGAGGCCAGGGTGACGGGAGTCATTGGGCGCTGTTCTCTGAGGGCGCACTGAGGAGTGGGGACCCCGGCTCATGGCTCCTCCAGGCCGGACACCGGGAGGCCGCCATCTTCATTCCTGTCCTCCGGAACTCTACGGAAAGCGCTCAGGGAACAAAAGCTCCCGAAAACAAACCCGAGCGGATTACTCAGAGCGGCCCCGGGTAAGGGCGGTGCAACTCCGCCTGGGGGAAAGACGCTTGAGAATCACTACAATGGGCCCCTCCCCCAGAAGATCAACGGGAAACCCAGCCAGGACCAAGTTCACCTACCAAGGAGAGCGGCGGAATTCCAGAGGAGAAGAAAGCAAAGCACGGAACTCATGGCTTTCTCCCCATGATTTTTTAGCCTTGCAGTTAATTTAATTTTTTTTCTTTTTCCATTTTTTTTCTCTTCTTCTGCTAAATTTTTTTTAACTTTTACCGTTTATTTTTTAACGTTCTTTAAATAGTTTATCAGATATATTTTTTTTTCCTCTTTTTATATTTTTTCTTTATCGGCTTTCTTTTTTTTAATAGTTTCTTTTTTTTTTCTTTCTTTCTGAACCCCTTTTTATCCCCTTTCTCCCCCCTCACAATTCGGGATCTCTTCTGATTTGGCTTAAGCATATTTTCCTGGGGTTGTTGCCACCCTTTTAGTATTTTACTTGCTCCTTCATAAACTCTTACCTGGACAAAATGACAAGGCGGAAAAATTCACCACAAAAAAAAGAACAGGAGGCAATACCAAAGGCTAGGGACCTAATCAATACAGACATTGGTAATATGTCAGATATAGAGTTCAGAATGACGATTCTCAAGGTTCTAGCTGGGCTTGAAAAAGGCATGGAAGATATTAAAGCAACCCTCTCGGGAGATATAAAAGCCCTTTCTGGAGAAATAAAAGAACTAAAATCGAACCAAGTTGAAATCAAAAAAGCTATTAATGAGGTGCAATAAAAAATGGAGGCTCTCACTGCTAGGATAAATGAGGCAGAAGAAAGAATTAGCGATATAGAAGACCAAATGACAGAGAATAAAGAAGCTGAGCAAAAGAGGGACAAACAGCTACTGGACCACGAGGGGAGAATTCGAGAGATAAGTGACACCATAAGATGAAACAACATTAGAATAATTGGGATTCCAGAAGAAGAGGAAACAGAGAGGGGAGCAGAAGGTATATTGGAGAGAATTATTGGAGAGAATTTCCCCAATATGGCAAAGGGAACAAGCATCAAAATCCAGGAGGTTCAGAGAACCCCCTTCAAAATCAATAAGAATAGGTCCACACCCCGTCACCTAATAGTAAAATTGACAAGTCTTAGTGACAAAGAAAAGATCCTGAAAGCAGCCCGGGAAAAGAAGTCTCTAACGTACAATGGTAAAAATATTAGATTGGCAGCAGACTTAACCACAGAGACCTGGCAGGCCAGAAAGAGCTGGCATGATACATTCAGAGTACTAAATGAGAAAAACATGCAGCCAAGAATACTATATCCAGCTAGGCTATCATTGAAAATAGAAGGAGAGATTAAAAGCTTCCAGGACAAACAAAAACTGAAAGAATTTGCAAATACCAAACCAGCTCTACAGGAAATATTGAAAGGGGTCCTCTAAGCAAAGAGAGACGCTAAAAGTAGTAGAACAGAAAGAAACAGAGACAATATACAATAACAGTCACCTTACAGGCAATACAATGGCACTAACTTCATATCTCTCAATACTTACCCTGAATGTTAATGGGCTAAATGCCCCAATCAAAAGACACAGGGTATCAGAATGGATAAAAAAACAAAACCCATCTATATGTTGCCTACAAGAAACTCATCTTAAACCTGAAGACACCTCCAGGTTTAAAGTGAGGGGGTGGAAAAGAATTTACCATGCTAATGGACATCAGAAGAAAGCAGGAGTGGCAATTCTTATGTAGGATCAATTAGATTTTAAGCCAAAGACTATAATAAGAGATGAGGAAGGACACTATATCATACTCAAAGGAACTGTCCAACAAGAAGATCTAACAATTTTAAATATCTATGCCCCTAACGTGGGAGCAGCCAACTATATAAACCAATTAATAACAAAATCAAAGAAACACATCGACAAGAATACAATAATAGTAGGGGATTTTAACACTCCCCTCATTGAAATGGACAGATCATCCAAGCAAAAGATCAACAAGGAAATCAAGGCCTTAAATGACACACTGGACCAGATGGACATCACAGATATATTCAGAACATTTCATCCCAAAGCAACAGAATACACATTCTTCTCTAGTGCACATGGAACATTCTCCAGAATAGATCACATTCTTGGTCCTAAATCAAGTCTCAACCGGTATCAAAAGATTGGGATCATTCCCTGCATATTTTCAGACCACAATGCTCTGAAGCTAGAACTCAATCACAAGAGGAAATTTGGAAAGAACCCAAATACATGGACTCTAAACAGCATCCTTCTAAAGAATGAATGGGTCAACCAGGAAATTAAAGAAGAATTGAAAAAATTTATAGAAACAAATGATAATGAAAACACAACGGTTCAGAATCTGTGGGACACAACAAAGGCAGTCCTGAGAGGAAAACATATATCGGTACAAGCCTTTCTCAAGAAACAAGAAAGGTCTCAGGTACACAACCTAACCCTACACCTAAAGGAGCTGGAGAAAGAACAAGAAAGAAACCCTAAACCCAGCAGGAGAAGAGAAATCATAAAGATCAGAGCAGAAATCAATGAAATAGAAACCAAAAAAACAATAGAACAAATCAACGTAACTAGGAGCTGGTTCTTTGAAAGAATTAATAAGATTGATAAACCCCTGGCCAGACTTATCAAAAAGAAAAGAGAAAGGACCCAAATCAATAAAATCATGAATGAAAGAGGAGAGATCACAACGAACACCAAAGAAATACAGACAATTATAAGAACATACTATGAGCAACTCTACGCCAACAAATTTGACAATCTGGAAGAAATGGATGCATTCCTAGAGACATATAAACTACCACAACTGAACCAGGAAGAAATACAAAGCCTGAACAGACCCATAACCAGTAAGGAGATTGAAACAGTCATCAAAACCTCCAAACAAACAAAAACCCATTGCCAGACGGCTTCCCGGGGGAATTCTACCAAACATTTAAAGAAGAACTAATTCCTATTCTCCTGAAACTGTTCCAAAAAATAGAAATAGAAGGAAAACTTCCAAACTCATTTTATGAGGCCAGCATCACCTTGATCCCAAAACCAGACAAGGATCCCAACAAAAAAGAAAACTACAGACCAATATCCTTGATGAACACAGATGCAAAAATTCTCACCAAAATACTAGCCAATAGGATTCAACAGTACATTAAAAGGATTATTCACCACGACCAAGTGGGATTTATTCCAGGGCTGCAAGGTTGGTTCAACATCCGCAAATCAATCAATGTGATACAACACATTAATAAAAGAAAGAACAAGAACCATATGATACTCTCCATAGATGCTGAAAAAGCATTTGACAAAGTACATCATCCCTTCCTCATCAAAACTCTTCAAAGTGTAGGGATAGACGGCACATACCTCAATATTATCAAAGCCATCTATGAAAAACCCACCGCAAATATCATTCTCAATGGAGAAAAACTGAAAGCTTTTCCACTAAGGTCAGGAACACGGCAGGGATGTCCGTTATCACCACTACTATTCAACATACTACTAGAAGTCCTAGCCTCAGCAATCAGACAACAAAAGGAAATTAAAGGCATCCATATCGGCAAAGAAGAAGTCAAACTACCACTCTTTGCAGATGATATGATACTATATGTGGAAAACCCAAAAGACTCCACTCCAAAACTGCTAGAACTTGTACAGGAATTTGGTAAAGTGTCAGGATATAAAATCAATGCACAGAAATCAGTTACATTTCTCTACACTAACAACAAGACAGAAGAAAGAGAAATTAAGGAGTCCATCCCATTTACAATTGCACCCAAAACTATGAGATACCTAGGAATAAACCTAACCAAGGAGGCTAAGAATCTATACATAGAAAACTATAAAGTACTCATGAAAGAAATTGAGGAAGACACAAAGAAATGGAAAAATGTTCCATGCTCCTGCATTGGAAGAATAAATATTGTGAAAATGTCTATGCTACCTAAAGCAATCTACACATTTAATGCAATTCCTATCAAAGTACCATCCATTTTTTTCAAAGAAATGGAACAAATAATCCTCAAATTTATATGGAACCAGAAAAGACCTCGAATAGCCAAAGAAATATTGAAAAAGAAAGCCAAAGTTGGTGGCATCACAATCCCGGACTTCAAGCTCTATTACAAAGCTGTCATCATCAAGACAGCATGGTACTGGCACAAAAACTGACACATAGATCAATGGAACAGAATAGAGAGCCCAGAAATGGACCCTCAACTCTATGGTCAACTCATCTTCGACAAAGCAGGAAAGAATGTCCAATGGAAAAAAGACAGCCTCTTCAATAAATGGTGTTGGGAAAATTGGACAGCCACATGCAGAAAAATGAAATTGGATCATTTCCTTACCCCACACACGAAAATAGACTCAAAATGGATGAAGGATCTCAATGTGAGAAAGGAATCCATCAAAATCCTCGAGGAGAACACAGGCAGCAACCTCTTCGACGTCAGCCGCAGCAACATCTTCCTAGGAACATCACCAAAGGCAAGGGAAGCAAGGGCAAAAATGAACTATTGGGATTTTATCAAGATCAAAAGCTTTTGCACAGCAAAGGAAACAGTTAACAAAACCAAAAGACAACTGACAGAATGGGAGAAGATATTTGCAAATGACATATCAGATAAAGGGCTAGTGTCCAAAATCTATAAAGAACTTAGCAAACTCAACACCCAAAGAACAAATAATCCAATCAAGAAATGGGCAGAGGACATGAACAGACATTTCTGCAAAGAAGACATCCAGATGGCCAACAGACACATGAAAAAGTGCTCCATATCACTCGGCATCAGGGAAATACAAATCAAAACCACCATGAGATATCACCTCACACCAGTCAGAGTGGCTAATATTAACAAGTCAGGAAATGACAGATGCTGGCGAGGATGCGGAGAAAGGGGAACCCTCCTACAGTGTTGGTGGGAAGGCAAGCTGGTGCAACCACTCTGGAAAACAGCATGGAGGTTCCTCAAAATGTTGAAAATAGAACTACCCTATGACCCAGCAATTGCACTGCTGGGTATTTACCCTAAAGATACAAACGTAGTGATCCGAAGGGGCACGTGCACCCGAATGTTTATAGCAGCAATGTCTACAATAGCCAAACTATGGAAAGAACCTAGATGTCCATCTACAGACGAATGGATAAAGAAGATGTGGTATATATACACAATGGAATACTATGCAGCCATCAAAAGAAATGAAATCTTGCCATTTGCGACGACGTGGATGGAACTAGAGGGTATCATGCTTAGCGAAATAAGTCAATCGGAGAAAGACAACTATCATATGATCTCCCTGATATGAGGGAGAGGAGATGCAACATGGGGGGTTGAGGGGGTAGGAGAAGAGTAAATGAAACAAGATGGGATTGGGAGGGAGACAAACCATAAGTGACTCTTAATCTCACAAAACAAACTGAGGGTTGATGGGGGGAGGGGGTTGGGAGTGGGGGTGGGGTTATGGACATTGGGGAGGGTATGTGCTATGGTGAGTGTTGTGAAGTGTGTAAACCTGGCGATTCACAGACCTGTACCCCTGGGGATAAAAATATATGTTTATAAAGCTGTAAAAAAAAAAAAGAAAGAAAGAAAGAAAGAAAGGATGAATACCCAAGTTTTGTAGCAACATGGACGGGACTGGAAGAGATGATGCTGAGTGAAATAAGTCAAGCAGAGAGAGTCAATTATCATATGGTTTCACTTATTTGTGGAGCATAACAAATAGCATGGAGGACAAGGGGAGATGGAGAGGAGAAGGGAGTTGAGGGAAATTGGAAGGGGAGGTGAACCATGAGAGACTATGGACTCTGAAAAACGATCTGAGAATTTTGAAGGGGTGGGGGGTGGGAGGTTGGGGGCACCAGGTGGTGGGTATTGTAGAGGGCATGGATTGCATGGAGCACTGGGTGTGGTGCAAAAATAATGAATACTGTTATGCTGAAAAAATAAAAAAATTAAAAAAAAATACCCATGAAACCTAGGGGTAAGGCATTTGGACAGGGCATAGAAGAAATGGCTTTTACAATCATATGATATCTGGGACTTCAACTGGAGAAATTCAGACTTTGAGTTGTTGGCCAGGGCTTGGAATGATCTGGAGGGCTTTCAAGCATGTCTAGCAGTTGATCCTGGCTGCTTGCTGGGTCCTCAGGCAAACTGTCAATGTGGCCCTTCCAAGTGGTCCTACACATGGGCTAGTTTAGGCTCCTTCCCAGCCTGGATGCTCTGTTCCAACAACATGTGCTCCAAGAGAACAAGGTGGAAGTGCATGACGTGTTTATGATATAGCTCCAGAGATCACATAGTCTCATTTCTGAAGTTTATCCTTTATCAGTAGTCTTGGTCAAAAAGTTCTTTCCAGATTCAAAGGAAGGGCCATAGATACCACCACTTGGTGGGAAGAATGTCAAGGTCCTATAGGAAGAAAAGCATGTGGGATACAAAACATTGTCATGGCCATCTTTGGAAATACAAGCTGCCACACTAGCAAATCAGTAGAAAAAATACCAATAATTTACTAAGAAGGGAGTAAAGTGAAATAATTTTGACCTTCAAAAAATTTTCAATATTGAGTTAATAATGGGACATATTTAAAACTTTCTCACCTGGCAGAATTTGAAAGACTATTTCAGTAAGTCAGAGTGATCATCTGTGGTTCTCTAATTTGGGGACCACCACCTTATCACACTGTTGACCTCTTGCCATGGACCAAACTACTAAAAGACAGAGACAGGTTCACAGCTTATTGCTTAAAAAGGCTTAAGATTTGTGTGTATACTCTTCAGATTATGAAAGCAGGAAGGTGGGATATGCAGCTTTCAAAAAAGTCTGAAACTGTGACAAAAACTGATGGAGAGAGTTTTGAATAACCAGATCTCTTAAGGAGATACTAGATCCATTCATACAGCACACTAACCTACTTGTCCCTCCCCACAGTCCCTGAGGGATCAGGAACCTGGCTGATGGTCTTCATATCCACCTTTGGCAATACCAGTATCTCAGGAGACATGAATGCCAATCTGGACCACCTCTTCAATATCATTGCTTTTTAGTTCCCAAACATCATCTCCAAAGACATTTTCCGTTCCACTTATCCTCCTCATTCCCATAGTTAGGTTCTAGACCTTGTCATCACTCATAACTTCCCTATCTCAAAATCTCTCATCTTTCTCTTACTATCCATCTCCAAAGCCATTGAGAATTTTCATCTGTTAAACATCTACTTTCACCTAATTCTTCATTCCTCTTTTGTTCTGTCTTTATCTACCCCAAGATTACTCTCTTATTATCTATCTCAGATTACATGGTCCATCTTTTCAATAATATTCTTATGCCCTTAAACTCTGTCTTTCCCCTTTTTTTTAATCATTCATTCTCCTAAGGGCTTAGTCTTTTGAAAGTCAAAACCAGAAAGACTCCTTTATTTTAACTCTCCCATAAGTCCTCTTGAGGTCATGTTTAAATGTGGGAAAAGAGAAAAGAAGAGAAATGCCTGGAAGGTAAAACAAAGTTGGCTAATATTTCATAAAGGATATCTGGCTACATATATAATTTAAAAGTTAATTTTGCTAATTACTATGTAGGAGAAGTTCAGTGCACTATCAGAACACATAACAATGATCCTAACTGTTTCCTCATCAAGGGCCCAAGGAATAGTGTGAAGCCTTCTGGTTAGTAAAACAATGATGTCCATCTTGCTCTTTACATTTTATACTTAAAGTCAGCAAATGTGACTCCCATCACTAAGGAAATACAGATGGCTTAGCCCCCATTCCTCCTGTACAAACTTCTCAGCCTCCTGCTATCTGTGACTTACTTCCTTTTAAGGGCTTCCCTAGATATTGGTTTACTTTCCTCTAATTTTCTCTGAAAAAGAATGATGGATACATACAAAGATGAGGTAAAATGAGGGAAGGAAATGAAAAATCTCCCCAAACCCATCCTCCCCTTAGGATGAACCAAGCTCTGCATTTGCACCCCAGCACCGCCCAGCAACTACAACCACAGAACTCACCATGTACGTAGGCGATGGTGTTGAACAAACCTGACATTATCCTCTGTTGAGCTCTGACAAAGACCATTAAATACTAAGCATAAGTCGTCTTTCTCTGGAAGCTAATGCAAGACAATTATTGTCTTTGAAGATGGAAAAGGAGACAAGGGTAATAACCTAAGTTGCCATGAAGAATCAGCAGCAGATCCTGTCCTGACTCCAAATCCTTTTTCACTTTTCCACCAGATGATGTGACCCATCCATGCTTGCTGACCGTCAGCTGCAGATCATCGCCTTGTCCTGGAGCTGAAGTCAGCACACACTGAGACCCTGTTGCCTCCTCTGAGTGCCTGAGGAAAGTCTACAACCTTCTCTCTTTCACATTGCTCTCTTCCTCATTTATCTCTTCACACCAAATCTGCCAACCTCCAGGAGCTCAGAGGGGCAAGATAACGACAAGGCCCCATCCCAGTGTACGGTCTGTCAGTTGCCAACACGGGTTCATGGTGGTTGGCCCTTCTATCTGTATTAAAAATCATAGCAATCCATTTAGGCACCGCTGTTCCTTCCAGGCAAATGTGCAATAACGCAGTTGGCCCATTAACATTGCAGCTGCATAGCAGATTAGTCACTTTGTACTGTGCTGTCTGGTTAAAGCATCCACAGCCACTTACAGAATTAGGAAATGGTGCGGCTGCAAAGAGCTGGTGTGCTGTTTACAATCATTCCCAGCACAGACAACACATTCTTGGTGTTGTGTGTGGGTTGGGTGGCTGAAAACATCTCCCACCAAGTTGGTACTTGCCATATAGCTCTAGAGTGGGAGAAAAAAAAAAAAAAAGGAGTCTAACTGATGCTTTCCATTGGCATCCTCCATTGAGATAAAAAAAAAAAAAAAAAGATAGGTTTCATCAACTGTCCCAAGAAAATAGACTGATAACTTCCTCAATTAAACTCTGGCTTCATAAATTCAGGGTTTGTGATTGGCAATAGGGGATCCTGAAGCCTCCTCAGGGCAAGGCCTTTGTGTGATTTTCCTTCTGCAGCATCAAACATTATGGCATGTGCTATTAGGCTCTTTGATTTTAATTTATCCTGAGAAACACATTCTCCTTTCTTTCTTTCTTTTTTTTTTTTTTAAGATTTTATTTATTTATTTAACAGAGAGAGCGAGATCACAAGTAGGCAGAGAGGCAGGCCAGCTCTCCCTGCTGAGCAGAGAGCCCAATGCAGAGCTCCATTCCAGGACCTTGAGACCATGATCTGAGACGAAGGCAGAGACTTAACCAACTGAGACACCCAGGTGCCCCCACATTCTCCTTTCATACAAATATTGTATAGACATCTATGGATAAACGTTTTAAAAGATTTTAGGATAATTGGAATGCAACTGTGCAGAAGCTTCTTACATTTGCACTACATGTCTTAAGTAGAAGGAAGAAATGCTCTTGGCAAAGAGGCTGAGCGCAATTCCAATCCTTCCCTGGTGTTGGCTTATTTGGCCCTCTCTGTGATGTGCAAGGCACAATGTGAAGTAGCTCCAAATACAAAAATAACTAATAGCATCTCAAGGAGTTAGGCCAAAGATGGCAAATACCTTGTCCCAAATTGCACTTAACCTATTTCTAGTTAGGAACCAAATGAAAAATATTCCATAAGAGCACACCAAACTGGAATTAAAATGAAAACGTAAAACTATATATATATTACACTAGAGTGACCGAGTAGAACAAGTCAGCTTTATTAATGGGAAAACATGCCTAGGACCTCTTCTTCAGTATTTCACTGCAACTGGATTTGCTAACATCTTCCCTAAAATGACAGCCTTACCCCTGTCCTCATAAGACATCACAGACAGCCCCTGAATTACTCTCTGGCTGCCATAACAAAATACCACAGGCTGGCTGGCTTAAACAACACACATTACTTTTCTCGTAGATGTGGAGGCTAGAAGTGCCAGGACACGGTGTCAGAGGTTTGGTTTCTTCTCAGGTCTCTCTCCTTGGCCATCGTCACGTGATCCTTTCTCTGCATCTGTGTCCTAAATCCTTCTTCTTTATAAGGACATCAGTTAGACACAGCCTCATTTTAACTGAATCACCTCTGTAAAGGCCCTCCCTCCACATACAGTCACACTCTGAGGTGCTGGCGGATGGATATATCCAAATTATCAGAAGGCGAAATTCAGCCTACAACAACCTTCCACGAGCAGACTGCTCGCTACAAGGAAGAGCAGAGGAGGTGTTTTACCTGGGGACAGTTTAGCTCATTGTTTCGCAGTCATGGCTGTGTATTAGGGCTAGCCAGGGAACTTTTAAAACCGTCAATGCCTAGAGCTCTACCCCAGAGAAGCTAAGACCTAATCTCTTGGGCTGGGGCCAAGACATGAGCATTTTCTGGAAGCCCACTAAATGATGATGGTGTACATTCAACATGGAGATCCATCGGAGTCACTCAAAAGAAGCAGAGAGGAAGGAGCTGGGTGGGGGTACATACTCAGGTCCTTCTTCCAGTATTTCCGATTCCAAGAGGTGTTTTTCTTCTCAGGAAGATGAGTGAGTGAGAAAGGAGCCTGCCTGCCTCCTCGGTGCTCCCTTGCCTATGCAGGACGATAGAGTCGGGGAGCCTGGTTCAGCAGAAACACATTGATTATGCATGGTCTGGTGGAAGAGTGTCTTTCCCTCCTCCACTCCTCCTGACATCTGCAAGGGAGGTGGAGGCCGGTTTCTAAGAACCAAGTCTGGCGTTGCAGGCTATAGGCATAGCTTTCTCAAACCTTCATCTCCCACTATCTCCCTGGGGCAGCAAATCGTTCCGCCCTGTCTTTGCACAGAGCATTTATGGACCATTGGAAACTGAGATTTAGTTCTCCATTCCTTGCACCCCTCTGGCTACTGGATCTCAATTCCAGGCAGCTGGTCAACCCATCAGGAATCCAGTAAAGCAAATCATTTTGCTTCTCCACGGCAGGCTGACTTCAGTAACCACCAAGAATTCATTACTGCTCTGGTTTGTTTACACTCTCTAGGAACAGACAGTGCCTGTGACTTATTTGGAGACACGCCTTTCCCTATAAATTAGGTTTAACCTCTGCTTCCAATAGATAGGCCAGCTTCAGGAGTTTCCTCTTCCCCTCCCCCCCTTCTTTCTTTAGGGAAATGGTATATAGACACTTCCTTTTACAGGCCATATTAAGTCAGGAAAACAAAAAATGTAGGGGTCCTAAGTGTCTCAGTTGGTTAAGCAGCTGCCTTCAGCTCAGTTCACAATCTCAGGGTCCTGGGACCAAGCCCTGCATCAGGCTCCTTGCTCAGCAGAGTATCTGCTTCTCCCTCTTCCTCTATACCTCCCCCCCTGCTCATTGTCTTTCTCTCTCTTTGTCTCAAATGAATAAATAAAATCTTCAAAAAAAAATTTTAAAAAGGAAACCAAAAAAATGCTGAATGAGTCAGTAAATAAATAGCTTAGAGTTCAGCTCTCTGGATCTGAGGCGGCCAGACCCCTGGGTTTTAGCCCTAGCACCACCATTAGCCGTATTTATATGAAGTTTGGAAAAATACTTATCTCTTCTCTAAAAGGATGGAAGTATTAGACTGGGCATGATTTTATGATGTGGAATCTGTCTCAATACGGACAAATGAAGACAGAAGAGAGACACCGGCCAGTTTTCATTTAATTAAATTAATTAAAGTGTTACTTACTGACCACCTACTATGCGCTGGGACTATGCTGGCATAGATATTAAGATCAACAGAGTATGACTCCCTTTTAAACACAGACCTGGATTAGCATGGTAGAGAATAAGGGTCTTTACAGGTGGTGGCAGTTGTAAGGATGTCTTGATCAATTTCTTTAAAAGAATAAAATATTAGGGTTCTGGCCACATTTATATAAATTTCTTTGGAGAATGTTAGGAGCACCCTTTCCCCAGAGACAAGACAACTAGTAGCAAGGGTTAAAAAAAAAAAAAAAAAAAAAGTAAAACAGAAGCCCAAATTGAAAGAAGAGCATCAATATTTAATCACAGCAGGCTAAGAGCTGTGGAAGCAATAGGCATTAAATGTAATTGAAACAAAGTATTCTGATTCCCACTGTGGGGTATGAGGTGGACCCTGGGCCTTTTCTCTGGGTGTCTCTTTCCATAATCTGCCAGATGGAATATTCCCTAAGTGGGTTGTGTTATTAGGAACACATCAAATCAATATCCTAGGAAGGGTTAGGTGTGCAGGGTTGAAGCATATCATGGGTAATTTCACCTCCTGTAACAGACTGGTCTCTTAGCCATACAGTACAGAAGCATTTTCTTTCTTTTTTTCTTTTTTTCTTTTTTTTAAGATTTTATTTATTTTATTTGACAGACAGAGATCACAAGTAGGCAGAGAGGCAGGCAGAGAGAGAGGAAGGGAAGCAGGTTCCCTGCTGAGCAGAGAGCCCTATGCGGGGCTCCATCCCAGGACCCTGGGATCATGACCCGAGCCGAAAGCAGAGGCTTTATCCCACTGAGCCACCCAGGCACCCCACATTTTCTTTCTTAAAATAGCACAAAAGAATAATCTGGCTAGCATACTAATAAAGGAAAATAAAGGTGACTGGGAAAACTCTTTGAAACCCTCAATGGCTAATTTGGGAATTCTAGACTTTGTGTACTGGAGAGAGACAGTAAAGGATTATTAAATAACTCTACTACATGAAATGTATTACACTGAGGATGTACTCTTATTTTTGTAATTGCTACTTATCTCAGACCTTTTATTCATGATCCCAGAGGACATTTTCAAAAACTAATACTGTCACTATACCCTGATCAAGGTTACACGAGGCTTTCCTTTTCTTATAAAAGGATTACCTTCCTGGTCCCTTCTGCCCAACACTCTAGTCTAATAACTGTGTCTTTTGGGGGCACTGTTATTAACCTGGGGTTTATTAACCAGGGTCCCCTCTCTTGAACATCAGTTTGATAATACTCCCTACTGTGAGCCAGGGACATAGTATCAACATTCTTCGTTATTTGCCCTTTTGGATGCCCACCCTGATTACAGTCCTAACTATGGTTGCATTTGTGTGTGTGTATGATGATAGATAGATTATAGATAGATAGATGATCGATATCTCAGATTTGGAACTATCAGTTTTCTATACTCAGTCCATGACCATGTTCTTGGCCCATAATCAGAAGCTCACCTCTCCGAGTACAAATAATTTTGCATCCATAGGCCACCATCAAACACTTGGAAGAACCAGACACAGAACCAATAAAGAGATACTTGGAAGGTCAAGGGGAGAGACAAAGTGACCCCCAGTCTTAAGCACAGCCCCATGGTAGGCAGTCCCCTCATTAGACACAGATGCTCTTCAACACAGGCAATGACACTTGTGGGGGATCAGAAGACCCAGGACACACTGCTCTTGAAGTGTCAAGTAAATCAGGAGCAGAATTTTATTTCCCATAACTTTTCTCTTTACCAGAATTGTGTTCTGATGTGATATGCAAAATATGCAGCCAAAAACATGTTTTGCAATCTGCCAGACCAAAGCTATTTAAGGATTGTTTTTCCCGAGAAAGAGAAAAATTCTAAGGAAAGGATGCGTACCCAAGAGCGCAGTTAATTTCAATAAATTGAAATGTTCTCATCACCATCATAACAAACATTGAAACACCAGGCAAGACACAACTTATTTGTGCCTCTGTATTTCCATCTGTATAATACAGCAGAAATTGCCATTGAAGGGAAAGGTGATCCATGTATCATTCATTCTCTATAATAGTGAGAAATAATTCCCACACTGAGTCAGGAATATATGTTGTATTTGTTTTAAAAACCAGGGTATTTTTCAAATAAGAAAAAAATAAAAGCAAAGATTTCTATAGCACAGATTTATGAATTTCCCTTCTTCCATTTATTATGGGAGGGAATAACATTCTGCTGGGTCCCCAGTGCATGCCAGTTTCTGCATAGATGCCATGGAAATCTAACAGTTATAAGACTCCCTCGGGGAAAACAGAGAGTGTCTTCAACACCAGAGTCATCCAGAATATTCTTGGTGATGTTTGGGAGGACAAATCTTTTCTTTACCCTTTTATGTTCTTTGGCTAGTAAATTGATATAAGACAGATTAACAGGAGGAAGACAAATTTAATTACGTGTGTATGGAAGCCCCACAAAAATATCATACCCAAGGACAAGTTAAGGAGTTATTACCAGGCAAGACACCTTATTTTCCCATCCTGAGTTAAAAGGGATGGACCTTGGGGGCTTCAAAGGGGAAGACAGTAATTCATAGGATATAAGAAAAACAGAATATTTGGTAATTAGATGTTTGCCCTGCCATACAGATAGATTACTCAGATAAAAATTAGCTCTCACTAAGCCAGGCCCCCTATCTAAATTCTTTTAGGTAGTTAAGGGAAAGATAAAGTTTTTCTTGAGTCAGCTGGGTCTTGATGGTCTTCAGCTCAAAATAATCCACATGCCATAGTGATAGCTTTGTGGGGATCCCATCTTCTGCTCTCCTTCAGTGACAGTGAGGTCTACAGACTTTTTGCCTACTCTTCCTGGGACCCGAGGTGTTTCAGACATCACGGACAAGTCCCAGGTTTTTTTCACTAGTAAAGGGCTTGCCTGGAATTCAATGATATGTGCATGCCCTCACTCTGGGACAGACTGGTCAGGCAGAGAGAAAAGTACTCTGGAGTTGTCAGATACAACATGAGCAATGCACTTGCAGGGCAAGATGAGGCAGGAATCTACAAGTTAGAGTTGAATTCAGAGTGGAACTTTCCAGAGGACAATCAGACATTTGCTTGACAAGCAATTCAATAATCTAATTTTGCAGAGCCTTTAGGGATGATGTAATCTAATCTCGTATTGCTATAGATTAGGTTACAAGGGCAGAGGGACGTTAACTGACTTGTCCAGTCACATTGCTAATAAATGAAAAAGGAGAAATTGATACTAGAAGCGCTGCCTCAAAGTCCAGTCAGTGTCTTTCTTCCCCATAATATGTTGCCTCTGGGGGGCCCTGCATTCTCTACTGGGGTCTGGCTTTATGAAAGTTTGTCTAGTGTGCTTGGTATTGTTTGATCAAGCACAACTGAGCCACCTCAAGAGAAACATCACATTACACATTGCCCTGCTAACCCAACCCTGGGCTCACTATTTTTGTGACATCCTTATTCATGTGCTGATTAACACAACCAATATTTCTGGGATCCATGCTTTGTATCAGTTTGTGACACACATTGTAATCTATGGGAAATATGTATTGAGGGATTCAGATGACCAAAGTATATCTTGCATATTGATTTATTCTTTGTCCATGATTTCTGGGTTACAGCTCCTCAAACCCTTGGAATTTCCTGAGGAATAAAAGCAATGGGAGAATCTTTTGTTACAGTATTTTGTCTCTTGTCCACAGTGTCTGAAAAGCTTCTAAGCTCTCAGAGTGAAAGGAGTGTCCTGTTAATTCATACAAAACCTGTTTCCACAGCTGGGTTTATGTGAATGAGGTGACTTTTGGAAGCACCTAGGATGGGAGCTGGTTGCCATGGAAACAAACCACAAATAGAGGGGTGGAATTTTCAGGGCCTCCACTCCAACACACACTTCCAGGGAAGTTAGGGGAGCTGCAGGTTGAATTAATTACCAATGACTGAGATTTAACCGCTCATCCCTATGTAACCCTAACTCCATAAAAAAATTTATCAAAAAAAAAAAAAAAGAGGAAGGATTTTGGAGAGCTTCCAGCTGGGGAACCAGAATGCTTCCACATGCCACAGTGCAAGGTCCCAAACTCCACAAGGACAGAAGCTCCTTTGTTTAGGATACACTCTATGTATCTCCTCCTCCGGCTATTAATTCATATCCTTTAATATCCTTTGTAATAAGTCTGTAATCTAGTGAGTAAATGGGTTCCTGTGTTCTATGAGATGCTCTAGCAGATTAACTTAAACCAAGGTGGGCATTGTGGAAACTTCTGATAGAGGTCAGAATCACAGGTAACGATGTGGGCTTGTGATGAGCATCTGACATGGACAGGGATGGTGAACAGTCTTGTAGGACTGACCCCTCAACCTGTATTCTCACACTGTCTCTGGGTAGATAGTATCCAAGTAGGACAGGCAGCTAGCCTCCAGAGAACTATGGGATGGGTGGGAGAGCCTCCCCCAAGGACCCACATTGTAACTGGTGACCAGAACCTTGTACACTTACCAACCTGGCTTGAGGATACAAACTTGAGGAAGACTTAGCCCCTGGCCCTGAGGAAATTTCAGTGTAATGAAGGGATCCAACAAATGGGATTAAAAAAAAAAAAACACACTGTGATAGGAGCTATGAAAGAGGTAGACAAGAGAGCTGCGAGAGCTTGAAGGGTGAGCATTTGTTCAGCAGTGGAAATTAGGTAAGCCTTACCAGGGGAGATGAGGTCCAAGGTGAATTTTAAAGGAGGGATAGAAGATCAACAGGTGAAGAAGGAGGCTGTCATTAGTACCAGAGACAACAGAATGTTTAGCAGCACAGGAATCAGAAAAACAGTGCAGTGTTCAGGAAAACAAGTATTTGCACACGACAGGAATGTGGAGGTGGTGAAAGCTGAGTCTTGTGAAGTACAAAGTGACAAAAAAGGAGGGAGCTTTATTGCGTACTGTTAATAGGCTTTGGCTCTAATTGGAAGGCAATGGGAAGCCACGGAAATGATTCAAAAAATATCTTGTTTAAAAAATGTTCATTCTCATAGCTGTGTGCAAATGGATTAGGGTGAGTTGGGGGCGGGAAGACTGGAAGCTCAGAGATCAGTTAGGATGTTATTTCAGGGACCCAAAAATTAAGTGTGGGGGACAGTATGATGTACCACCCAGGTCCCTCTTCAGGGACAGAGAGCTTATGCCCTCCACAGCTGGGAGTGCTACCAGAAGATGGATGTCCGCCGTCAGCTTTCTTTGAGGATTGCCTTGGCCGGGAAAACTGCTATGGCCAAGGTCGCACTTTCTTCCAGAAACAACTCACTTCTAATGACTGTTCAGCATGGCGTAAAGAAGCCCGGCTTCCTCATCCTACCTTGAGACAACTCCAAAAGACTCCTCAGCCATAGCGTTCCCTCTGGGCTCTGCTGAAGCCTTTATTGGGACTGCAACATGGCCCAGCTTCTCCTCCTGCTCGGCCCTGCTTCCATCCACTCTATCCCAAAATGTTGATCCCCAAAGCACTGCCTGGTAAATGACCTGCCCACTAATTGCTAAGCTTCATCCTGGGTCTGTGTCTCCAGGAAAACCAGCCTATGATAATAAGGTTGAAGGCCTCTACCAGGGTACTGGTATTAAGAAATAGGAGGGGGTTATCTAGATGGCTCAGTTGGTTAATCATCTTCCTTTAAAGGCTCAAGTCCTGATCCCAGATTCCTGGGATGGAGCCACATATCTGGCTCGCTGCTCAGAGGGAGCCCATCCCCACCTCTTGCTTGTGCTCTCTCTTGCTCTGCTCTCTCCCAAATAAAGAAGTAATTAAAAAAAAAAAAGGAATAAGAGGAGGCACGGAACTAATTCATATTTTAAATATATATATACATATATATACACCCATCTATATGTATATGTACAACTAACAGTACTAAGGACAATGGAGTACAAAAAGGAGGAATAATTTTCTGATATGGATTATTAACTGAGTGATCTCACTATGAGATACCTGTAAGACAATGAGGAAATGCATCAGATAGACAATTAAATATTCGAATTGAACCACAAAATGAAGATCCTAGACACTATATGTATATATATAGTCACATATATATGATAGATAGATGATAGCTGATAGATGATAGATAGCATGCATATATCCCCTTGGAGACATCATTTCAGATTCTAGATGGGATTAAAAACTACTTAAGTAGGTGACATCACCAAGAAAGAGAGGAAAGAAGTCTCAGAACTGAACACTGCAGAATTCCAATGTTCACAGATCTGGTAAGGGTAGTGTGACAGGCTGAGAAGGAGCAACCTTCTCCTCCGTGGGAGAGGACAAAATAAGGCCACTATGACTTCACAAGAGCTAAGAAAAAAGGAAAATATTATTGATTAAGGTAAAGTCTACTGAAAAATCTAATGAGTTAGGAACTAAAAATGCTATTGCCTTTGTCAATATGGAGACTAGGGTAATATTAGCAAGGGCAGTTTGGGTGAGGTAATGAGATAGGGGCAGAATTGAAGCAGACAGAGGTGTGAATATGGCAGATATTTTTGAATAAAAATCCTGGATTGGGCAAAAATTGCTGGCATGAGTAAGCTGCAGGCTACGTTTTTACCTAGTAGCAGTACCTTCCCGTTGTCTCAGAAGACCAACATTTTAAGATAAGATGATAAATTCATGATGAATCATTAACATCTGGAAGAACACCACCAGAAAGAGGAAATCAGTAGACGGAGATATTTTTAATATATTAGCATGATAAGACAAGCCTCATGCCAGGTAGGGTACCTAAATGAAAAGATCTAACTAACATACTAAATAAATGAACATGGTGGACAGAGCTGCAGAGCCAACTAGTGAGGTACAACATCCAATTGAGGAAATATCTCCCAAATGCCAGGAAAAATTAGAGACCCAAGAGATAGATTCAAAAATTTCATCATACAGTTTGTATCAAATTGAGAAGAAGACAGTAGAGAAATCTCAGGATGCTAAAGAATAAAGAAAATTATAACAGCTTACAGAGATTTTGAGAAGATGATCTCCAAAGGGATGGAAATAAGATGGAATAAGATTTATCACTAGCACCACTTTTCTAAGAAGATAATAGACATGACCTCTAAAGGAACGATGAAAAATAATTTTTTTTAAGATTTTATTTATTTATTTGAGAGAGAGACAGTGAGAGAGAGCATGAGCTAGGAGAAGGTCAGAGGGAGAAGCAGACTCCCCATGGAGCTGGGAGCCTGATGTGGGACTCGATCCCGGGATTCCGGGATCATGACCTGAGCCGAAGGCAGTCGTCCAACCAACTGAGCCACCCAGGCGTCCCTGAAAAATAATTTTTAAACAACGGAAACACACTCTCCTTAGCCATATTATCATTCAAGAATGAAAAGCAAACAAAGGTATCTTCAGAAATGAAGAGTCTTAAAAATGTTGGTACTCGGTATGCGTGTGTCGCTAGTTTAGGTGAATAAAAAAATGAGAGAAGATGGGGTAAGAAGGTACCTGGGTCACCTGTAGCTACTTCCATTCCCTCCTGAAATCTCACTAGAATAACTGTAATGGTATGTTAAAAGCAAAACCCTCTAAAGATAGGGAAGATCGGAGAAGAGAAAACAATAAAATTCTGAATGATGTAAATCAAATAGACAATGAGTAAAATATGTTTGAGGCTTGAGAAAACCGAATCCCAAACAAGCAGCAGAGAAAGTAGAGAGCAAACTCAATTTATACCAGAGTCTCTTAAAGACTCAGGAATTGAGGAAACAAAGCACCCGGGGAGCCAGTTTGAAGAGAAGGACCTAAATAAATGAGGACTGGTTGAAAATTGATTTAAGAAGCAATCAGATCCCCTCACCAACCCCAGCTAGTGTGTTGCCAGTCTTTCCCTCACCCTGGTACAAGATTGGAGGTTTGTATTTTGCGAGAACACAGCAGAAATGCACTCCATACTGGTGGAACAGGGCGCAGGAAGGACAGGAGTCAGTACACTAAAACCAGGGGCCTTAAGTACATGTGCAGACACTCGATACTGACAAACCCTGTCCTATTTTTCTAGTCAACTCCAAGAATGAAGGCAATCAGCTCTTCCCCCACCAAGCAAGAGACTAGAAGAAGCGTCTCTGGGAAATCTGACTGTGCCAAGAGGAAAGACCTAAAGAAATCAGGCTAGATATTTCTCCACTCACTGGCCCAGCCAGATCCCTCAAGTTCTACAAACTACAGCCATGTGCTCAGGGCTTCCAATACGCTTCAAAGATGACCCTGATATACAAGCTGAAATCAAGGATTACCCAGCATCTGAAGATAGTTTATAGTCTGAAAACTAGAAACCAGGCATATAAATGAACACAATCTAGCAAGAACAGAGACTGGGCAGGGAGAAAAGTATCTTCTCTCCCTGCTTTCAAATAAGCCAAAGTTAAAACCTTGAAACAGGAACAGGAAGCCAAGTACAGATGGACTGGGAGCTCCCTGGAAATTATAAAAATTGTATATCAGAAAGGGGAAACTATGGAGAAGTTTAGAAGAGTTACATTAAGTAACTCTCCCATAATATGCAGCAAAAAGAAAAGAAAGATGGAAAACAGGAAAGCAAAGATGAGAAAATTAGAGGGGGAGTGGAGGAGGTACAAATCCCCCCACCCCAGCCATTGGATTGTTTATCCTCTGTGTCATCAGAGGATTGGAACCACGGGGGCTACTAGAGCAAGTGAACTGAGAGGTCTGAGTGCTGGGAGGAAACCTAGCAGAGAAGACAAGGGAGAGAATTGCCTGTGACCAAGGCATATAAACTAAGATGAAAGGGATGCCTGGGTGGCCCAGCTGGTTCTGCGGCAGACTCTGGATTTCTGCTCCGGTCATGATCTCAGGGTCGTGGAATCGAGTTCTGTGTCTGGCTCCTGCCAGGAGTCTGCTTGTCCCTCTCCCTCTATTCTCCCCCAGTTCGAACTCTCTCTCTCTCTCTCAAAATAAATTTTAACAATCTTTAAAAAAAAAATAAAGATGGAAAAGCAATCACTCTATTTCATAATCAGCAGGCCATGGTCATTAGGACCTTGGCAAGCAACGTTCCAGAGCAGTTATCAGGGCAGAATCCAGATGACCCTGGACTGAGTCCTGGTCGATCAATGAGAATGTGAGAAAGTGACTGACTGTTGGTTTCATTTTACAATGTTATTTTTAAGGATGTAACTGGGAATAGGAGTGTGCCATGCAGATGGGTGGTGACTTCAGATCATCCACAGTGCACAAGTGGCTACAGACATCTAGCCTAGAGGAAAGATTCCAGAAAGCCACCTCCCATGCCTCAGTCAAGGAAAGTTTTCTCTAAAATGAAACAAATAAAACAAAAGCACAGGGAAGGACAGTCATATCCCACCAGGGGAGGGAGTCGGAGAGCTCGCCTTTGTTAGAAATGCCCGTCAGAGCCTTTTTTTCACAGGCTCATAGACATACCCTCAACACTTGTGCCTGAATAATCCTTGGCTTTTGGAATATTTCTAGGATCTTCCCCCTGAATCTCCTTCACGTTATCTTGACAAGTGTATACTGCAGACTTTTTAACCTCAGATCTGGATCCTGTCGCACTTTTTCTTTTTCATTTCAGATCTTCCATTGCTTCTTGACTCACCCTCATTTGTAACCTGGAGATGGACAGCGCCGTGCTCAGGAGCGCACCCGCCCCCACAATCAATCCTGGCAACTAGAATCCAGATGTAGAGGAACTCCCAACGCATCGACTAACCCGGGGAAGGAGGGAAGGGACACAGATGGGAGGACAAAAATGGGAGCAAGAAGGGCGCAGATGAGAAGAGGGGAACTAGCACACAGGTGTCCCAGGCGCTAAGCAGGTAACTGACATGGTCCACGCTCAGCACAGAGCCTGCTGTATGTCAAGCACAAAATTCAGCTGTTCTGGTGGTTGATGTTGTTGTTCAGCCAGAATGACCACTCACTTGCCATCGGTCAGGGCACAAAGAAAACAGTTGTGAAGAGGGGAAGGTGAGGGCTCTGAATGCCCAGCTGCGTGCCAGGCTAACTTGCCATGTTCATTATTTCCTGTAACTTCCTGATGATGCTGCAAGGCACCAGTCCACCCTAACTTTTACAGATGATGATTACAAGGCTGAGAGAAAGAAGAAACTTGCCCAGAGCTATGGCTGAGCCAAGGTTGGGACCAGTGTGTCTGCTTCCTCGCCAGGAGGGAAGCATTTTACAATTGATCGAGATGCGACCACAGCATCTCATTTTTAAGGCATTTGATTTTCCGACTAATGTAACCTTCCAGAACCAGATGCACCATCCACAATCAGCATTGAAGCAAGCTGACTGGTCTTCAGGCGTTGAATGAGCAAAAGGTATTCCGAGGGCATTTTGTTCTCTGGTCTCCCGCTGCAAAGGGACAATCAGATTACAGAGCGTGGCCTAGGGGCCTTCGTTCCCTTCCCCTATCCTCTCCATTTCTCCCTAAGTTAGTTTTCATTTCATAACGGTCATTAGCCGAGCTCTGGGAATGAAGTATAAAAATGTCCCCTCACCTCCGGAGCCCTGACTGGCAGCAGTTCCTTGAAACTCGGCAATCAGAGCTCCATTTAGGTTTCAGAACCTCATCAATTAGCCCTCAGTGTACAGGGACACGTGGCCTGCTGGTCAAGCTGAGCCGGGCTTGGAGGAATAGCGGAGGCCTCATTACTGGCCTTAAGCTTTTGTGAAATTCCTGAATAAGCAGCCTATACAGCGTCTGCAGAAGGGTTGCCGATTGTTTTTTTTTTTCCCCCAGCTTTAACAACGACTTTTATGAACAATTTAACACTGTGGGTTGCCAGCTGTGTTAATGCCAGACCCCCTTCCCACATGATGTCTGCCTTGTGAAATGGCCATCAGATAGAGAGTCCATGCCCCCCTTTGCCCAAGAAAACTGTGCCTTTCTTAACACCCAGAGCCAGGAATCCATGCCAAGGACAAGGATTCTCATCCTAGTCGCTGCTCACACACAGCCCAATGCATACAACAACTACCTGGGCCACTTTCAGAAGTGCTAAGTCTCTGGGATGGTGCAACTAAGTGTACCAAGTCTGTTCTCCAAACACAGTTCATTGGTTACTGAGAAAAGGTTACAGATGGCAGGGCGGAGGGGAGGGAAATGAGGAGGTGGAGGGAGGGAGGTGATGCCCAGGGTCTAGGCTGTTTCTTGGTGGTGGAGGGAGGAAGCAGATGAAGAGGGAGAGAGTAGCCTTGGTCTCCACAGCTGTCTGCAGCCTCTACACTGAAAGAGATATTTAGCATTTTTATCTAATTTGTTCCCCAGCTAAGGGAAGTCCATGTCTTGGATCACATCTGGCTGTTCAGCTGAGCCTCATGTAATTAGATCAAGCTATGTCCAGGGCATGCGTCTTCCTGTGAAAGATTCAGCAACTGAACTTTATGGGTTTTCTCAGGGATGATTAGTTTCTAGGGGCATCCCATATACCGATCCAATCCTATCAGATATACTGATAAGTCAGGCTCTACCAATACATGAATGCACAGTGAAAAATATTAGAATATTCATGTCCCATTGTCAGTGTCTTCCCTCTTTATAACCCTTAAGCAAATAGAAAAACAACAAATAGAAAGAGACTTCAACTGTATTTAAAAGCCATTAAAATACTCAGAAAATTTGAACCTGTGACCACTAAAAAAAACTTGAACTAAGGAAATCATTAGGATTACACACAAAGGTTTAGTTATAGGAACTGCTGCTACTACAAATCTAACATTTTGAAAAAAAAAGTCCAAATGTCCACAAATAGGAGATTGACTTTAAAATTGATTTAACCATGCATATTAAATTTTAGATTACTATTCATGCTTAGGAATATAGAATGACACTAAGTTCAACAGTGGACAATACACTTCATTTTCTTGTGATAAATCAGACTAAACAACCTGAACAACCCTCCTACATAAAAAAATCTTTGGATGAATTATATATATTAAATATCTCTTGAAGGCCTATAAAAACGAACAACCAAATAAAATGAGCATTTATATTTCTTCAGTAGTAGTTTTAAACTATGATTTCCCACTAAAAGAAAGCAGAACTTCTCAGGGAAAATAGCTGAGTCTAAGTCTGGGACAGGAGAAGTACAAGATGAGCCTGGAAGGTCTGAGGTGTTGTCAAAAGAGATTTGGAGGGAACTTGAAGAAACTGTCAAATAGGGTGATGGAATGTATAAAAAGCAAGACCCACCTATATGCTGCCTATGAGAGACTCATTTCAGATCAAGACACATGCAGATTGAACATGAGGGGATAGAAAAGCATTTATCATGAAAATGGAAGTGAAAAAGAAAGCCAGGGTAGCAATATTTATATTGGACAAAGTAATTTAATAATACAAAGTATTATATCGTTTATAGAGTATTATATTACAAAGTAATACAATAATAGTAGGGGACTTTTGTACCCTTACTTACGTTGATGGGTCGATAATCCAAACAGAATATCAACCAGGAAACAGTGGCTTTGAATTCACACCAGACCAGCTGTATCTAACAGATATATTCAGAACATTCCATCACAAAATAACAGAATACTGGGGCACCTGGGTGATTTGGTCAGTTAATTGTCCAACTCTCAATCTCAGTTCAGGTCTTGATCTCATGGTCATGAGTTCATGCCCCACACTGAGCATATTTTAAAAAACAAAATAGTAGAATACCCATTCTTTTCAAATGCACATGGACCATTCTCCAGAACAGATCACATATTAGGTCACAAAACAAGTCTCAACAAATTCAAAAAGATTGAAGTCATACCATAACATCTTTTCCAGCCACAGTGCTATGAAACTAGAAATCAATCCCAAGAAAATATCAGGAAAGAACACAAATACACAGAGATTAAATAACATACTACTAACCACTGAGAAATCAAAGAGGAAATAAAAAAACATATGGAAACAAATAAAAATGAAAACACAATGGTGAAAATGTTTGGGATGTAGCAAAAGCTGTCCAAAGAGGGAAGCTTATAGCAGTACAGGTTTACCTCAAGAAGCAAGAAAAATCTCAAATAAACCACCTAATCTTACATACCTAAAGGAACTACAGAAATAAGCACAAATAAAACCCAAAATCAGCAGAAGGAAGGAGATGGTAAAGATTAGAGCAGAAATAATTAAAATAGAAACTTTAAAAAACAATAGAACAGACCAATGAAACCAGGAGCTAGTATTTTTAAAAATCAATGAAATTGATAAACCTTGAGTCAGACTCATAAAAAAAGAGAAAGAGAAAGGACTCAAAGAAAATCAAAAATGAGACGGGGGGAGGAGCAAGATGGCAGAGGAGTAGGAGACCTAAATATCATCGGGTTCTAGGAGTTTCCCCTAGATAGTTATCAAACCATTCTGAACACCTACAAATTCAGGAGGAGATCAAAGAGAAGAAGAGCAGCAATTCTAGGAACAGAAAAGCGACCACTTTCTGGAAGGTGGGACGTGTGGAGAAGTAAATCCAAGGAAGAGAGGTGGCAGGGGTAGGGGGAGGCTCCTGGCATGTGCATGAGCACATGTCCTAGAGCAGCAGAGCACAAAATTAGAACTTTTAGAAATATGCTCCACTGATGGAGGTCACTCAAGAGGCTGAGCAGGGGATGGAGCCCTTGCAGGGACAGTGTGGTCTCAGTGGATGTGCAGAGTGACAGAAGGATCAGGGGTGTCTGAGTGTGGCAGAACTCCCAGGTATTGGAGCAGGGAAGCTGCTGCAGAGATGGAGCCAAGGAGGGGCTCTCAGCTCTGGGTTATCTTAAACCAGGATCCAAGGCACAGTTGGGCCACCGTTCTTCAAGCAGGGACCCCACAAATGGCAGATCCAGGAAGACTCACCTTTCTTCCCTGGGAGAAGTGGCACAGGAGTGCACTGCAGGAATCTGCTGGGTTTGGAGACTCCAAATGGGGCTGTGCACCAAAGATAGAAATGCTCAGTCACAGGCCAGGTGAGCTCAGAGTGTGGCCAGAGACCAGGGAGTGGGAAGAATTGACTGCTCTTCTCTGAGGGTGCAGTGAGGAGTGGGGCCTCGAGCTCTCAGCTCCTCTGGGGCTGGAGACTGGGAGATCACCATCTTCATTCTCATCCTCCAAAGCTGTACAGAAAAGGTTCAGGGAACAAAAGCTATAAGAGTGAAACCACACAGATTACATAGCCTGGTCCCTGGCAAGGGCAGTACAATTCCGTCTTGGGCAAAGACATTTGAGAATCACTGCAACAGACTCCTCTCCCAGATCAACAAGAACATCCAGCTAAGACCAAGTTCACTGAGAACTGTGGAACTCCAGAGATAGGGGAATGCAACTCATAGAATTCATGGCTTTTGTCACATGATTCTTTAGGCTTTCGAAGTTACATTTTTTAAATTTTTTTTCTTATTCTATTTTGAAAATTTTCCTCTTTTCTATTTTAACTTTTTTAAACTAACATATCTTATCAATACCTTTTTTAAAAATCTTTTTAAATTTTCATTTTTATAGTCATAGTCATATTCTATCCCTTCATTGTATTTAATTTTGTATACATATAGGTTTTTCTTTCTTTAAAATTTTGAGATACAATTTCTTCTAACAGATCAAAAGAAACCCTAAATCCAGTACATGGCTTTGTTCTAGTCTCCAGCCTGATTACATTCTTCCTCCTTTTTTTCTTCTTTTTTTCTTTTTTTAGCCAATTTCTTATCTTATCACTTCCTTTTTTAGAATCTTTTTAAATTTTCATCTTTACAGTCATATTCCATCCCTTCATCATGTTTACTCTTATTTTTGTATAAATATAAGTTTTTCTTTCCTTAAAATTTTGGGAGGCAGTTTCCTCTAACAGACCAAATACACCCAAAATCAAGTGTGTGACTCCGTTCTATTCACCAGTCTAATAAATATATTTTTTTTTCTCCTTTCTTCTCCCCCCAGTTTTGGGTCTCTTCTGATTTGGTTATTGTATATTTTTCTGGTGTCATTGCTACCCTTTAGTATTTTGTTCTCTTATTCATCTATTCTTATCTGGATAATATGACAAGGCAGAAAAACTCACCTCAAAAAGAAAAAAAAAAAAAAGAACAAGAGGCAGTACAACTGCTAGAGACCTAATCAATACAGACTTTAGTAAGATGTCAGAACTAGAGTTCACAATAACAATTATCAAGGTGCTAGCTGGGCTCAAAAAAAAAAAAAAAAAAAAGCATGGAAGATACTACAGAATCCCTTTCTGGAGAAATAAAGGATCTAATATCTAACCAAGTTGAAATCAAAAAAAGCTATTAATGATGTGCAATCAAAAACGGAGGCTCTTACTGCTAGGATAAATGAGGCAGAAGAGTGAATTAATGATATAGAAGACCAAATGATGGAGAATAAAGAAGTTGAGAAAAAGAGAGATAAACAACTACTGGACCATGAAGGGAGAAGCTGCGAGATAATTGATACCATAAGAGGAAACAATATTAGAATAGTTGGCATCCCGGAAGAAGAAGAGAGAGAGGCTAAGAAGGTATATTGGAGTAAATTATACTAGAGAATTTCCCTAATTTGTTAAAGGGAACAAGCATCAAAATCCAGGAGGCACAGAGAATCCCCCTCAAAATCAATAAAAACAAGTCAACATCTCATTATCTAATAGTAAAACTTACAAATCTCAGTAACAAAGACAAAATCCTGAAAGCAGCTCAGGACAAGAGGTCTATAACATACAATGGTAGAAATATTAGATTGGCAGCAGACCTATCCACAGAGACCTGGCAGGCCAGAAAGCACTGGCATGATATATTCAGGGTACTAGATGAGAAAAATATGCAGCCAAGAATCCTATATCCAGTTAGGCTGTCATTGAAACAGAAGGAGAGATAAAAAGCTTCTAGGACAATCAAAAACTAAAAGAATTTGCAAACACCAAACCAGCCCTACAGGAAATGTTGAAAGGGGTCCTCTAAGCAAAGTGAGAGTCTAAAGGTAGTAGACAATAAAAGAAAACAGAGACAATATACAGTAAGTCACCTTACAGGCAATACAATGGCCTTAAATTCATATTTTTCAATAGTTACCCTGAATGTAAATGGGCTAAATGCCCCAGTCAAAAGACACAGTGTATCAGAATGGATAAAAAAAAAAAAAGACCCATCAATATGCTGTCTGCAAGAAAATCATTTTAGAACCAAAGATGCCTCCAGATTTAAAGTGAGGGAGTGGAAAACAAATGATCATTCTAATGGGCATCCAAAGAAAGCTGGGGTGGCAATCCTTATATCAGAAAAATAAGATTTTAAGCCAAAGACTATAATAAGAGATGAGGAAAGACACTACATCATACTTAAAGGGTCTGTTCAACAAGAAGATCTAACAGTTTTAAATATCTATGCCCCTAACATGGGAGTAACCAATTATATAAACCAGTTAAAAACCAAATCAAAGAAACATATTGACAATAATACAATAATAGGAGACTTTAACATCCCCCTCACTGAAATGGACAGATCATCTAAGCAAAAGATTCAACAAGGAAATAAAGGTCTTAAATGACACACTGGACCAGATGGACATCACAAATATATTCAGAACTTTCCATCCCAAAGCAACAGAATACACATTCTTCTCTAGTGCACATGGAACCTTCTCCGGAATAGATCACCATCCTGGGTCACAAATCAGGTCTCAACTGGTACCAAAAGGTTGGGATCATTCCCTGCATATTTTCAGACCACAATGCTTTGAAACTAGAACTCAACCACAAAAGGTAAGTTGGAAGGAACTCAAATACATGGAAGCTAAAGAGTATCCTATTAATGAATGAATGGGTCAACCAGGAAATTAAAGAAGAATTGAAAAAATTCATTGAAACAAATGAAAATGAAAACACAACTGTTCAAAATCTTTGGGACACAGCAAAGGAGATCCTGAGAGGAAAGTATATAGCAATACAAGCTTTTCTCAAGAAAGAAGAAAGGTCTCAAGTATCCAGCCTAATTCTACATCTAAAGGAGCTGGAAAAAGAACAGCAAAGAAAGCCTAAACCAGCAGGAGAAGAGAAATAATAAAGGTCAGAGCAGAAATCAATGAAATAGAAACCAAAAGAACAGTAGAACAGATCAACAAAACTAGGAGCTGATTCTTTGAAAGAATTAATAAGATTGATAAACCCCTGTCCAGACTTATCAAAAAGAAAAGAGAAAGGACCTAAATTAGTAAAATCATGAATGAAAGAAGAGCAATCACAACCAATACCAAAGAAATACAACAATTATAAGAACATATTATAAGCAACTATACACCAGCAAATTTGGCAATCTGGAAGAAATGGATATATTCCTAGAGAAATATGAGCTACCAAAACTGAACCAAGAAGAAATAGAAAACAGACCCATAACCAGTAAAGACATTGAAGCAGTAATCAAAAATTCCCAACAAAAAAGATCCCAGGGCAAGATGGCTTTCCAGGGGAATTTTACTAAACATTTAAAGAAGAATTAATATCTATTCTTCTGGGACTATTCCTGAAAATAGACATGGAAGAAAAACTTCCAAACTCATTTTATGAGGCCAGCATTAACTTGATCCCAAAACCAAAGACCTCCATCAAAATGAAGAATTACAGACCAATGTCCTTGATGAACACAAATGCAAAAATTCTCACCAAAATACTAGCCAATAGGATCCAACAGTACATTAAAAGGATTATTCACTATGACCAAGTGGTATTCATTCCTGGGCTGCAAGGTTGGTTCAACATCCGCAAATCAATCAATGTGATACAATATATTAATAAAAGAAAGAACAAGAATCATATGATACTCTCAATAGATGCTGAAAAAGCATTTGACAAAATACAGTATCATGTCTTGATCAAAACTCTTCACAGTGTAGAAAGAAAGGCTACATACTCAATATCATAAAAGCCATCTATGAAAATCCCACAGTGAATATCATTCTCAATGGGGAAAAACTGAGAGCTTTTCCCCTAAGGTCAGGAACACGGCAGGGATGTCCATTATCACCATTGCTATTCAACGTAGAACTAGAAGTCCTAGCTTCAGCAATTAGACAAAAAAAGAAATTAAAAAGATCCAAATAGGCAAAGAAGTCAAACTCTCACTTTTTGCAGATGATATGATACTTTATGTGGAAAACCCTAAAGACTCTACTCCAAAACTGCTAGAACTCATACAGGAATTCAGTAAATTGTCAGGATATACATACAATGCACAGAAATCGGTTGCATTTCTATACACCAACCGCAAGAAAGAAAGAGAAATTAAGGAGTCGATCCCATTTACAATTGTACCCAAAACCTTAAGATACCTAGGAATAAACCTAACCAAAGAGGCAAAGAATCTGTACTCAGAAAACTATAAAATCCTCATGAAAGAAATTGAGGAAGACACAAAGAAATGGAGAAAGTTCCATGCTTATGGATTAGAAGAACAAATACTGTGAAAATGTCTATGCCACCTCAAGTAATCTATACATTTAATGCAATCTCTATCAAAATACCATCAATTTTTCTCAAAGAAATGGAACAAATAATCATAAAATTTATATGGAACCAGAAAAGACCCCGAATAGCCAGAGGAATGTTGAAAAAGAAAACCAAAGTTGGCGACATCATAATTCCAGATTTCAAGCTTTATTACAAAGCTGTCATCATCAAGACAGCATGGTACTGGCACAAAAAACAGACACATAGATCAATGGAACAGAATAGAGAGGCCAGAAATGGACCCTTAACTCTATGGTCAACTGATCTTCAACAAAGCGGGAAAGAATGTCCAATGGAAAAAAGACAGTCTCTTCAACAAATGGTGTTGAGAAAATTGGACAGCCACATGCAGAAGAATGAAACTGGACCATTTCCTTATGCCACATACAAAAATAGTCTCAAAATGGATGAAAGACCTCAATGTGAGACAGGAACCCATCAAAATCCTTGAGGAGAACACAGGCAGCAACCTCCTTGACCTCAGCTGCAGCAACTTCTTCCTAGAAACATCACCAAAGACAAGGGAAGCAAGGGGGAAAATGAACTATTGGGACTTCATCAAGATCAAAAACTTTTGCACAGCAAAGGAAACATTCAACAAAACCAAAAGACAACTGACAGAATGGGAGAAGATATTTGCAAATGACATGTCAGATACAGGGCTAGTATCCAAAATATAAAGAACTTATCAAACTCAACATCCAAAAAACAAATAATCTAATCAAGAAATAGGCATAAGGCATGAACAGATATTTCTACAAAGAACACATCCAAATGGCCAACAGACACATGAAAAAGTGCTCAACATCACTCAGCATCAGGGAAATACAAATCAAAACCACAGTGAGATACCACCTGACACTAGTGAGAATGGCTAAAATTAACAAGTCAGGAAATGACAGATGTTGGCGAGGATGTGCAGAAAGGGGAACCCTCCTACCCTGTTGGTGGGAATGCAAGCAGCCATTCTGGAAAACAGTATGGAGATTCCTCAGAAAGTTGAAAATAGAACTACCCTACAACCCAGCAATCACACTACTGGGTACTTACCATAAAGATACAAAGGTAGTGATCTGAAGGGGCACATGCACCCAAATGTTTATAGCAGCAATGTCCACAATAGCCAAACTGGAAAGAGCCTAGATATCCATCAACAGATGAATGGATAAAGAAGATGTGGTATATGAATATAACAGAATACTATGCAGCCATCAAAAAACCCCAAAATCTTGCCATTTGCAACAATGTGGATGGAACTAGAGGGTATTACATTAAGCACAGTAAGTCAATCAGAGAAAGATAATTATCATATGATCTCTCTGCTGTGAGGAATTCAAGAGGCAGGGCAGGGGCTCTTTGGGAGAAGAGACTGAAAGAATGAAACAAGATAGGACCGGAGGGACACAAACCATAAGACACTATCTCAGGAGGAGGAGTCAAGATGGCGGAGAAGTAGCAGGCTGAGACTCCTTCAGGTAGCGGGAGATCAGCTAAATAGCTTATCTAAAGATTGCAAACACCTATAAATCCAACGGGAGATTGAAGAGAAAAAGAACAGCAATTCCAGAAACAGAAAATCAACCACTTTCTGCGAGGTAGGACTGGCGGAGAAGTGAATCCAAAGCGACGGGAAGATAGACGCGTGGGGAGGGGCCGGCTCCCGGCGAGCGGCGGAACAACGGAGCACAAAATCAGGACTTTTAAAAGTCTGTTCCACTGAGGGACATCGCTCCAGAAGCTTAACTGGGGTGAAGCCCAGGCGGGGTCAGTGCGGCCTCAGGTCCCACAGGGTCACAGAAGGATCGGGGGAGTCTGAGTGTCGCAGAGCTTACCGGTATTAGAAAAGGGAAGCTGGCTACAGAGACAAGGCCGAGGAGTGAGCTCTAAACTCGGGGTTACCTTGAACCGGTCGCAGGCTCGGTCAGCTCAGAGCGCGGCCGGAGGCCAGGGTGACGGGAGTCATTGGGCGCTGTTCCCTGAGGGCGCACTGAGGAGTGGGGCCCCGGGCTCTCGGCTCCTCTGGGCTGGAGACCGGGAGGCCGCCATCTTCATTCCCGTCCTCCGGAACTCTATGGAAAACGCTCAGGGAACAAAAGCTCCCGAAAGCAAACCCAGCAAACCCGAGCGGATTACTCAGCGCGGCCCTGGGTAAGGGCGGTACAACTCCGCCTGGGGCAAAGACGCTTGAGAATCACTACAACAGGTCCCTCCCCCAGAAGATCAACGAGAAACCCAGCCAGGACCAAGTTCACCTACCAAGGAGTGCAGTTTCAATACCAAGGAGAGCGGCAGAATTCCAAAGGAGAAGAAAGCAAAGCATGGAACTCATGGCTTTCTCACCATGATTCTTTAGCCTTGCAGTTAATTTAATTTTTTTTTCTCTTTTTCAATTTTTTTTTCTCTTCTTCTGCTAAATTTTTTAAACTTTTACCGTTTTCTTTTTTTTAACGTTTTTTAAATAGTTTATCTAATATATATATATATATATATATATATTTTTCCTTTTTATATTTTTTATCGGCTTTCTTTTTTTAATAGTTTCTTTTTTTTTTTTCTTCTTCTGAACCCCTTTTTATCCCCTTTCTCGCCCTCACGATTTGGGATTTCTTCTGATTTGGCTAAAGCATATTTTCCTGGGGTTGTTGCCACCCTTTTAGTATTTTACTTGCTCCTTCATATACTCTTATCTGGACAAAATGACAAGGGAGAAAAATTCACAACAAAAAAAAGAACAAGAAGCAGTACCAAAGAAAGGCTAGGGACCTAATCAATACAGACATTGGTAATAAATCAGATATAGAGTTCAGAATGATGATTCTCAAGGTTCTAGCTGGGCTTCAAAAAGGCATGGAAGATATTAAAGCAACCCTCTCAGGAGATATAAAAGCCCTTTCTGGAGAAATAAAAGAACTAAAATCGAATCAAGTTGAAATCAAAAAAGCTATCAATGAGGTGCAATCAAAAATGGAGGCTCTCACTGCTAGGATAAATGAGGCAGAAGAAAGAATTAGCGATATAGAAGACCAAATGACAGAGAATAAAGAAGCTGAGCAAAAGAGGGACAAACAGCTACTGGAAACGAGGGGAGAATTCGAGAGATAAGTGACACCATAAGACGAAACAACATTAGAATAATCGGGATTCCAGAAGAAAAGGAAACGGAGAGGGGAGCAGAAGGTATATTGGAGAGAATTATTGGAGAGAATTTCCCCAATATGGCAAAGGGAACAAGCATCAAAATCCAGGAGGTTCAGAGAACCCCCCTCAAAATCAATAAGAATAGGTCCACACCCCGTCACCTAAGAGTAAAATTTACAAGTCTTAGTGACAAAGAAAAGATCCTGAAAGCAGCCCGGGAAAAGAAGTCTGTAACGTACAATGGTAAAAATATTAGATTGGCAGCAGACTTATCCACAGAGACCTGGCAGGCCAGAAAGAGCTGGCATGATATATTCAGAGTACTAAATGAGAAAAACATGCAGCCAAGAATACTATATCCAGCTAGGCTATCATTGAAAATAGGAGAGATTAAAAGCTTCCAGGACAAACAAAAACTGAAAGAATTTGCAAACACCAAACCAGCTCTACAGGAAATATTGAAAGGGGTCCTCTAAGCAAAGAGAGACCCTAAAAGTAGTAGATCAGAAAGAAACAGAGACAATATACAATAACAGTCACCTTACAGGCAATACAATGGCACTAAATTCATATTTCTCAATACTTACCCTGAATGTTAATGGGCTAAATGCCCCAATCAAAAGACACAGGGTATCAGAATGGATAAAAAAACAAAACCCATCTATATGTTGCCTACAAGAAACTCATCTTAAACCCGAAGACACCTCCAGGTTTAAAGTGAGGGGGTGGAAAAGAATTTACCATGCTAATGGACATCAGAAGAAAGCAGGAGTGGCAATCCTTATATCAGATCAATTAGATTTTAAGCCAAAGACTATAATAAGAGATGAGCAAGGACACTATATCATACTCAAAGGATCTGTCCAACAAGAAGATCTAACAATTTTAAATATCTATGCCCCTAACGTGGGAGCAGCCAACTATATAAACCAATTAATAACAAAATCAAAGAAACACATCAACAATAATACGATAATAGTAGGGGATTTTAACACTCCCCTCACTGAAATGGACAGATCATCCAAGCAAAAGATCAACAAGGAAATCAAGGCCTTAAATGACACACTGGACCAGATGGACATCACAGATATATTCAGAACATTTCATCCCAAAGCAACAGAATACACATTCTTCTCTAGTGCACATGGAACATTCTCCAGAATAGATCACATTCTAGGTCCTAAGTCAAGTCTCAACCGGTATCAAAAGATTGGGATCATTCCCTGCATATTTTCAGACCACAATGCTCTAAAGCTAGAACTCAATCACAAGAGGAAATTTGGAAAGAACCCAAATACATGGAGACTAAACAGCATCCTTCTAAAGAATGAATTGGTCAACCAGGAAATTAAAGAAGAATTGAAAAAATTTATGGAAACAAATGATAATGAAAACACAACAGTTCAGAATCTGTGGGACACAACAACGGCAGTCCTGAGAGGAAAATATATAGCGGTACAAGCCTTTCTCAAGAAACAAGAAAGGTCTCAGGTACACAACCTAACCCTACACCTAAAGGAGCTGGAGAAAGAACAAGAAAGAAACCCTAAACCCAGCAGGAGAAGAGAAATCATAAAGATCAGAGCAGAAATCAATGAAATAGAAACCAAAAAAACAATAGAACAAATCAACGAAACTAGGAGCGGGTTCTTTGAAAGAATTAATAAGATTGATAAACCCCTGGCCAGACTTATCAAAAAGAAAAGAGAATGGACCCAAATAAATAAAATCATGAATGAAAGAGGAGAGAGCACAACGAACACCAAAGAAATACAGACAATTATAAGAACATACTATGAGCAACTCTACGCCAACAAATTTGACAATCTGGAAGAAATGGATGCATTCCTAGAGACATATAAACTACCACAACTGAACCAGGAAGAAATGGAAAGCCTGAACAGACCCATAACCAGTAAGGAGATTGAAACAGTCATCAAAAACCTCCAAACAAAAGCCCAGGGCCAGATGGCTTCCCGGGGGAATTCTACCAAACATTTAAAGAAGAACTAATTCCTATTCTCCTGAAACTGTTCCAAAAAATAGAAATAGAAGGAAAACTTCCAAACTCATTTTATGAGGCCAGCATCACCTTGATCCCAAAACCAGACAAGGATCCCATCAAAAAAGAGAACTACAGGCCAATATCCTTGATGAACACAGATGCAAAAATTCTCGCCAAAATACTAGCCAATAGGATTCAACAGTAAATTAAAAGGATTATTCACCACGACCAAGTGGGATTTATTCCAGGGCTGCAAGGTTGGTTCAACATCCGCAAATCAATCAATGTGATACAACACATTAATAAAAGAAAGAACAAGAACCATATGATACTCTCCATAAATGCTGAAAAGCATTTGACAAAGTACATCATCCCTTCCTGATCAAAACTCTTCAAAGTGTAGGGATAGACGGCACATACCTCAATATTATCAAAGCCATCTATGAAAAACCCATCACAAATATCATTCTCAATGGAGAAAAACTGAAAGCTTTTCCACTAAGGTCAGGAACATGGCAGGGATGTCCGTTATCACCACTGCTATTCAACATAGTACTAGAAGTCCTAGCCTCAGCAATCAGACAACAAAAGGAAATTAAAGGCATCCAAATCAGCAAAGAAGAAGTCAAACTATCACTCTTTGCTGATGATATGATACTATATGTGGAAAACCCAAAAGACTCCACTCCAAAACTGCTAGAACTTGTACAGGAATTTGGTAAAGTGTCAGGATATAAAATCAATGCACAGAAATCAGTTGCATTTCTCTACACCAACAACAAGACAGAAGAAAGAGAAATTAAGGAGTCCATCCCATTTACAATTGCACCCAACACTATAAGATACCTAGGAATAAACTTAACCAAAGAGACGAAGAATCTATACTCAGAAAACTATAAAGTACTCATGAAAGAAATTGAGGAAGACACAAAGAAATGGAAAAATGTTCCATGCTCCTGGATTGGAAGAATAAATATTGTGAAAATGTCTATGCTACCTAAAGAAATCTACACATTTAATGCAATTCCTATCAAAGTACCATCCATTTTTTTCAAAGAAATGGAATAAATAATCCTAAAATTCATATGGAACCAGAAAAGACCTCGAATAGCCAAAGGAATATTGAAAAAGAAAGCCAAAGTTGGTGGCATCACAATTCCAGATTTCAAGCTCTATTACAAAGCTGTCATCATCAAGACAGCATGGTACTGGCACAAAAACAGACACATAGATCAATGGAACAGAATAGAGAGCCCAGAAATAGACCCTCAACTCTATGGTCAACTCATCTTCGACAAAGCAGGAAAGAATGTCCAATGGAAAAAAGACAGCCTCTTCAATAAATGGTGTTGGGAAAATTGGACAGTCACATGCAGAAAAATGAAATTGGATCATTTCCTTACACCACACATGAAAATAGACTCAAAATGGATGAAGGATCTCAATGTGAGAAAGGAATCCATCCAAATCCTTGAGGAGAACACAGGCAGCAACCTCTTCGACCTCAGCCGCAGCAACATCTTCCCAGGAACATCACCAAAGGCAAGGGAAGCCAGGGCAAAAATGAACTTTTGGGATTTTATCAAGATCAAAAGCTTTTGCACAGCAAAGGAAACAGTTAACAAAACCAAAAGACAACTGACAGAATGGGAGAAGATATTTGCAAACGACATATCAGATAAAGGGCTAGTGTCCAAAATCTATAAAGAACTTAGCAAACTCAACACCCAAAGAACAAATAATCCAATCAAGAAATGGGCAGAGGACATGAACAGACATTTCTGCAAAGAAGACATCCAGATGGCCAACAGACACATGAAAAAGTGCTCCATATCACTCGGCATTAGGGAAATACAAATCAAAACCACAATGTGATATCACCTCACACCAGTCAGAATGGCTAAATTTAACAAGTCAGGAAAGGACAGATGCTGGCGAGGATGCGGAGAAAGGGGAACCCTCCTACAGTGTTGGTGGGAATGCAAGCTGGTGCAACCCCTCTGGAAAACAGCATGGAGGTTCCTCAAAATGTTGGAAATAGAACTACCCTATGACCCTGCAATTGCACTGCTGGGTATTTACCCTAAAGATACAAACGTAGTGATCCGAAGGGGCACGTGCACCCGAATGTTTATAGCAGCAATGTCTACAATAGCCAAACTATGGAAAGAACCTAGATGTCCATCAACAGATGAATGGATAAAGAAGATGTGGTATATATACACAATGGAATACTATGCAGCCATCAAAAGAGATGAAATCTTGCCATTTGCGACGACGTGGATGGAACTAGAGGGTATCATGCTTAGCGAAATAAGTCAATCGGAGAAAGACAACTATCATATGATCTCCCTGATATGAGGGAGAGGAGTTGCAACATGGGGGTTTAAGGGGGTAGGAGAAGAATAAATGTAACAAGATGGGATTGGGATGGAGACAAACCATAAGTGACTCTTTTTTTTTTTTTTTTAAAGATTTTATTTATTTATTTGACAGAGAGAGATCACAAGTAGGCAGAAAGACAGGCGTAGAGAGAGGAAGGGAAGCAGGCTCCCTGCTGAGCAGAGAGCCTGATGCGGGGCTCGATCCCAGGACCCTGAGATCATGACCTGAGCCGAAGGCAGCAGCTTAACCCACTGAGCCACCCAGGCGCCCCCATAAGTGACTCTTAATCTCACAAAACAAACTTAGGGTTGATGGGGGGAGGGGGGTTGGGGGGGTGGGGTTATGGATATTGGGGAGGGTATGTGCTATGGTGAGTGCTGTGAAGTGTGTAAACCTGGCAATTCGCAGACCTGTACCCCTGGGGATAAAAATATATATTTATTAAAAATAAAATAAAATCAAAATCAAAAAAAAAAAAAAAGACACTATCTCAGGAAACAAACTGAGAGTTGCTGGGGTGGGGGAGGGATAGGGTGGCTGGGTTATGGACATTGGGGAGTGTACATGCTTTGGTGAGCGTTGTGAATTGTGTAAGACTGATGATTCACAGACCTCTACCCCTGAAGCAAATAATAAATTATATATTAATTAAAAAATGAAACAGGATGAATAACACTGACACCACAGAAATACAAAGGATTATAACAGAATATTATGAAAAATTATATGCCAACAAATAGGACAACATATAAGAAATGGGCTCATTCTTAGAGACATAAATTCTTCTAAAACTGAATCAGGAAGAAATAGAACAAACTAATTACCAGCAATGAAATTGAATCAATAATCAAAATAACTCCCAAAAAACAAAAGTCCAGGACCAGATGCTAAAATTCATAAAGAGAAACAACCAGATACGATGAAAGTACACACCACCATATGAAGACTTGCTAAAGGGTTGGAACCCAAACCTGAAGGAGCCTCTGGATCTAGCTCACAATTTGCACAATTTGTAGGAAATACTGAGAACAGAGGAACATGTTGAACATAGCTATGAATATTATATCAGCAAAATCCATTCTGTGGATTTCTGTTTTCAGTAAGTAAATTTTAAGGAGAAGAAAGGGTTATAGGTAGGGCATCTACGAATTATAAAGGACTTCAAAGACACACCAAACAAAATATGAATTAAGTTTTAAGTTTAAGTTTTAATGTCTGAATTCACCTTTGCGTGATGAAATTTCATAGAAATTCGGGGTGCCTGGGTGGCTCAGTGGGTTAAAGCCTCTGCCTTCATCTCAGGTCATGATCCCAGGGTCCTGGGATGGAGCCCCGCATTGGGCTCTCTGCTCAGCAGGGAGCCTGCTTCCTCCTCTCTCTCTGCCTGCCTCTCTGCCAACTTGTGATCTCTGTCTGTCAAATAAATAAATAAAAATCTTTAAAAAATTTTTTTTCAAAGAAATTCAAGAAAGTGATTTCTACAAAAGTCAGGATAGTGGCTGTCTTTTGGAGGAGAAGGAAGGATTTGTGATTGATACAGAGCAGAAGGAGATGGTGGTGAAGTCCTGTTTCTAGACCTGAACTTTGGGATTAGGGTGTTTAAAAGTAAGTATCTTCAGGGTGCCTGGGTTGTTCAGTAGGTTGAGCAACCAACTCTTGATTTTGGCTAACTTTTTGATCTCAGGATCTTGAGATCGAGCCTCACACGGAGTCTGGAGTCTGCCTAAGATTCTCTCCACCCCACTGCCCCACCCCTCCATCCCCTCCCAACTCTCATGCATTCACTCTCTCTCTCTCAAAACAAAAGTAAACATCTTTTACATGAAGTCATGTATTTTTGTGCAGTGTTCTGTATTTGCTTTTGCCTTTACAAAGAAGGTTAAAATATATTCAATGCATCATTGAGTTGGCAGTAAAACAAAGAAAATCCTCTAAGTCCAAAACTGGGGCAAAAAGGTGAATTCATAGATGTCATTAAGGACTGATGCTAGCTCTCAACCTGAGGGAAAAGGCTGCATCTTGAAGTCTTTTAGCCTTTCTGTTTCAAGGGCAACACAAGGCAGTGGTTTGTTATCGCAGGGCCCCTGTTAGAAGTGAATTAAAATCCTCTCCAAAAAATCATAGCTTCTGATCAGGCATCAAAAATTTTCCCCAGATAAAGTTCCAGAGGGTGTAAGCTCATAGGAAAAATCCAAAACTCATGAGAAAAGAAGGAACCAGGACAATGAAGCAGTGGAAATGATGGACAGCAGAGTCAGACCTGTAAAGAATTCAGAAAATGCAACTGAAAGAAAATACTGGAACATAATAAAGATGCTGAGGATGTTCTAAGAGAGCAAAGACTCGAAAGCGACCAAGTAGATTTTTTTTTAAACATCAAGTGTAATTCTATAAGTGAAAAATAAATAAAACCAAAATTTATGACACCAGGGAGGGACATCCAACTTCAAGTATGATGAAACAGCCTGTGGCGGAGCAATGTTCTTGCCAAGAAAAATTGGAAAAGTGGAATAAAATACATAGAAACACCTATTTGAGGAAATTGTAGAACTAGTAAGGTAATCAGATTTTGAGGGGGAAAAATTAGAAAAGAAGAAACCTCGGGAAAAATGGAACCAACCTTCTGCCACAGAATTTTACCTCCTTTATTGGCCAGTTTGTTGTACAGAACAACGATCTGATGGGTCAAGCAAAGGACTTAGGCAGAGGGACACTTGCCATCAGGTGGAGAAAACAGAGCCACTTTGGACAATTTGATGCTTGCAAATGCTTACGTGAGAAGGGTGAAGATCTGAACCTAATGCTACCATTTTTTTCCTTCAAGACATATAACAAGTTCTGAGGCTTCTTGAGGCTGGAGGCCATGAGGCAAAGCAAAAAGCCATCATAAAAGCACTGGTAATCTCACATTGCTGGGAAGAAAAAGACGAGATTTTGGACCTGCCAGAGAGCAAAGGCCTGGGAGGATATTCCAGGCTGTCATTAGGGAAGGGGACAAACCAGAGACAGATGAAAGCAGATGGCACATAATAACATTAATTTTTTGAATCGTTTAAAAATAGAGAATTAAAATGCAAGGTAGCAAGACTATAAAAGACAAGAAGAATTTAATGGAGTTAAGGTGTTGTATGATTCATGCTCTCTCAAATGAGGGCTTTTTTTTTAAAGATTTTATTTATTTATTTGACAGAGAGACACACAGTGAGAGAGGGAACACAAGCAAGGGGAGGAGCAGGCAGAGAAGAAGCAGGTTTCCCACCGAGCAGATAGCCCCATGTGGGGCTATATCCCAGGACCCCAGGATCATGACCTGAACCAAAGGCAAATGCTTAACGACTGAGCCACCCAGGCATCTCTCAAATGGGTTTTTAAAAATCCAACTAAACTATTAAGAGAGCATGTTGCTCACTGAAGTTGGAGTAAAATACATACATTATCAAATACAGGAAAACAAAAAAATTGATTAAGCCAAAAGCAAGCTAAAAAGAAGAAAAAAAGTAACATGCAACAAAGATACAATAGCAAAATGGTAGATACACAATTAACTCAGTTAGCAAGTTCATTAAATATAAATTATACTAAATCCAATTAAAAGACTAAGAACTCCAAACTGGAGCAAGCAAATATAAGTCACTTACAAAAGATGTTCCTTAAATCTGAAGACAGAGAAAAATTGGAAGTATAAAGATAGAAAAATATGTTCCTAAGGAGGTACTAAGATTCCCCCCATTAAACACCACCAGGAAATGTGCATAGTTTTAAATATATGACAACTTAGGCTTTAAAAAAAATAAGCAATACAAGAAGTAAGGAAGGCATTTTTAAATAATATAGTCAATCCACTAGAAAGACATCACAATCCTTCATCTCTAGGCATCCAATAACACAGCTTCAAAATAAAGCAAGAATTGACAGAACTAAAAGGAGAAGTAGATAAACTCACAACCATAGAGGGAGCATAGCTCTATTCCTCAAAGCCAAAATAAGAACAAAAAATTGTAAAAAAATATAGCAGAACTGGACAACATAAATAATATGTGTAATCTAGTGAATACTTATAAAATGTTGACCCAATAAGCTATAAGAGTTGGCAAACTTTTCCTTAAATGTTCATCTAGTAAATATTTTAGACTTACAGGCCATGTGTTCTCTGTAGCAACTACTCAAGCTACCATCATGGTGAAGGTAGACATAGACAGCATGGAAATGAATGGACATGTCTGTGTTCCATTAAAACTTTATTTACAGATGCTCAACAAATTTCAAAGACTTGAGATCATTCAGAACATGTTGCTTGGCCACAATAAATTTAAGTAGAAATAAGTAAATAAGATAGGTAAAAAATTCCCATTATACAATTAAACATACATTTTAACCTCTAGTTCAAAGAAAAATCACAAAATAAATTAGAAATATTTTAAACTAAATAAAAATAAAAGTATTATATACCAAAACTTATGGGATATCCTAAAGCTGTACTTAGAGGGATATGTATAGCTAGAAACTGATTATCGAAGTATCTATATCAGGGGTTTAGAAAAAGAGCAGAATTAACACCTAAAGCATAGGCAACAAAATTAAGAATAAACAAGTGAGACTACATCACACGAAAAAGCTTATCCATGGCAAAAGAAACAGTAAAATGAGGAAACAACCTACAGAATGTGGAAAAATACTTGCAAACCATATATCTGGTGAAAGGTTAATATCCAAAATACAGTCAACCCTTGAACAACATGGATTTAAACTGTGCAGGTCCACTTACATGTGAATTTTTTTTCCCAAGGAATAGAGCACAGTACTGTAGATATATTTTCTCTTCCTTATGATTATGAATATTTTCTTTTCTCTAGTTTACTACAAGAATATAGTGTAGAATACATACATAAGATATGTGTTAATTGACTGTTTATGTTATCTGCAAAGCTTCTGGTCAACAGTAAGCTATTAGTAGTTGAGTTTTGGGGGAGTCTAATGTTATATATGGATTTTTTACTGCATGGTGGGTGGGATTTGGCACCTCTAACTCCTGTGTTGTTCAAGGGCCAACTATATATAAAGAACTCAAGCAACTCAACAGCAAAAAGATAAAAATAAAAAATAACCCAGTTTTAAAATCAGCAGAGAGGGACACCTGGGTGTCTCAGTCAGTTAAACATCTGCCTTCAGCTCAGGTCATGATTCCAGGGTCCTGGGATCAAGTTCCAGATTGAGATCCTGGTTCAGCAAGGGGTATACTCCCCCTGCTTGTGTTCTCTCTCTGACTCTCTCTGACAAATAAATAAATAAAAATTTTATAGAAATTTTTAAAAATTAGCAGAGGAACTGAATAGGATTTAACAAAAGAAGCTATACAAATAGATATATGGAAAGCTGCTCAACATTACTAATCATTAGGGAAATGCAAATCAAAACCACAATGAGATATCATCTCATGCTCCACTGAATGGCCAACATCAAAAAGATAAGGGATAACAAATGCTGGTGTGGATTTGAAGCAAAGGGAACCCTTGTGCACTCTTGAGAATGTAAATTGGTACGTCACGATGGAAAACAGTATGGAGGATCCTCAAAATATCACAAATAGAACCATCATATAATCCAGAAATTCTACTTGAAGAAATATATGTAAAGCAAATGAAAACACTATGTCAAAAAGACATTGGCACCACCATGTTCACTGCAATATTATTTCTAATAGTCAAGCTATGAAAACAAATTACCTGTTCATTGATGGGTGAGTGGATAAAGAAGTTGTGGGAAATAGAATATCATTTAGCCATAAAAAAGGAAATCTTGACCTTTATGATAACACAGATGAGCCTTGTGGGCAATACGTTAAGTGAAATAAGTCAGACAGAAAAGACAAATACTGTATAATTGCAGCTATAGGTGGAATTCGACAAAAATAAAAACAAAAAATCCTCATGGAAAAAGAGATCAGATTTATGATTACTAGAGGCCAAATGTAAATGTTGGAGAATTGGAGGCAGGTGGTCAAAAGATAGGAACTTGCAGCTTTCAGGTAAATAAGTACTGGGGTTGTCATGTGTAACATGTCAACAAGAGTTTGAGTAATTCCTAAGAGTTCTTATGACAAGGAAAAAAACACTTTTTTTTTTCTTTTTGTATCTGTATCAGATGAGGTGTGTTAACTAATCACACCACCATATGTGTAAGTTGAGTTTCACTGTATTATACACCTTAAATTTACACAGGGCAGTATGTCAATTTTATCTCAGTAAAACTGGAAAGGAAACAAAAAAGAAAAAGAGTAGTAAGTTAAGCTCATAGAAAATAGAGAAAAAGATTAAGGATAAATGGGGGCGCCTGGGTGGCTCTGTGGGTTAAGCCTCTGCCTTCGGCTCAGGTCATGATCTCAGGGTCCTGGGATCAAGTCCCACATCGGCTCTCTGATCAGCAGGGGGCCTGCTTATCTCTCTCTCTCTCTCTCTCTCTCTCTCTCTCTCGCTGCCTGCCTCTCTGCCTACTTGTGATCTGTCTGTCAAAAAAATAAATAAAAAATCTTTTTTAAAAAGATTAAGGATAAATGTATACATTAAGGAAATATTTAAGATGTGTACAACAGAGAAAATTAATAAACTAAAGGTTAGTATTTAAAAAGACCAATGAAGGGGCACCTGGGTGGCTCAGTAGGTTAAAGCCTCTGCCTTTGGCTCAAGTCATGATCCCAGGGTCCTGGGATGGAGCCCCGCACCAGGCTCTCTGCTCAGGAGGGAGCCTGCTTACTCCTGCCTGCCTCTCTGCCTGCCAACTTGTGATCTCTATCTGTCAAATAAATAAATAAAATCTTAAAAAAAAAGACCAATGAAATTGAGAGTAGTTTTCCAAGACTAAAAAGGTAAAAGAGAGAGAGAAAAAAAAAAAAACTGAGAGAAGCAAACAAAGAGAGAAGACAGAATGACAGGATCAGAAATGAAAAAGGAGATATCACTGCTACAATGAGTAGTGAATTTAGCAAGTTACTTAGATAAAATTAACCAAAAATCTATTTTTTGCACACAAATATAAGTGAAAATTTAAAATAAATGCTACCACTTACTTAGCAGAAATTCAAATAAATATGTATATGAAAGATGTATAAGATTCTACAATAAAGGTATAAAACATTACTAAGAGGAATTTTAAAAGACCTAAAAAAATAGATAAATAAGCCATATTCAAAATGAAAGTCTCAAAATTTTAAAGATATTCTTTCCAAATTGAAGCATCAAATTGTTTGGAATTTCAATAAAAACAGCAGCATATCTTTTATAGAAATGGATAAGTTGCCTATACAATAAAAATTTTTCCAAAAAAATGTGTTAGGTCAATTGGATACTCATATGAAAAAAATAAATCTTTATCCTTACCTCACACAATATGTAAAAATTAATCCCACATGGATCATGGCTGTAAAAGGAAAAGAACAATAAAGCATTTAGAAGAAAACATAAGAGGATATTTTCATGACATTGTGGTAAGAAAAATTTCTTTAATGCATATGACCACTAACCATAAAAAATATAATTGATATATCATACTGCATTAAAACTAAGAAATTTTGTTTACCAAAATTAGGAGTGTAAAATATGCCATAGAGTAAGAAAAGATACGTGTAGTGTCCAATAAAAAATTTTCATCTAGCATATTTAAGTACTTCTACTTGTTAATTTGAAAATGCAAACTACTAAAAAGAAAAAAACAAGTCAAAGTCTTGAATAGGCATCTTCCAAGAGAGGATACCAAAATGGCCAATGGAAATATAAAACTAAATTTTCCTTCTCCAGCCAAAGAAGTTTCAATTAAAGCCACAATGTGACTGACACTTTCCAGAATGACTAGAATACAAAATGTAGAAAATTCCTAATCCAAGCACGTGGAGCAACTGGAACTTTGACACATTGTTCATGGAAGTATAAGTTGGTACAAGAGCTTTGGAATGGTCTTAACAGTATCTATTAAAGCTGAATATATAAATACCTATGAACTAGCAATTCTCTTTGATTACAAAGAAACACATACATATGTATACCAAAAGATATATATGAGGAAGCTCATAGTTACACACTTTGTGATGGACAAGTACTGAAATTAACCCAAATGTTTATTGATGGTTGAATGAATAAAAGCAATAAAATATTCTTACACCCATGAGAATGAACTACATTTAGATTCAACAACATGATGAATGTCACAAACATATCCTTGAGCAAAAGAAGTCAGACATAAAAAACTTATTTGCCAGAAGGTTGCATTGTATAAAGTTCACAAAAGGCAAAACTAATCTATGCTTTCGGAATGGAGGGTACTTATTAATTTGGGGGAGTTTGTTTAGAGGAAGGGTCAGGGAGGGAGCCTCTAGGGTGCTGCAATGTCCTATTTCTTGGTTAGGTGCCACTTACATGGGTGGATTTACCCATAAAAATTTCTCCAAACTGGCACTTCTAATTTCTGCATTTTTATGTGAGGATAATTAAATAGCAGTAAGGATTTGTTTAGGGGTCCCTGGGTGGCTCAGCCAGCTAAGTGTCTGACTCAATTTCAGCTTAGGTCATGATCTCCAGGTATGAGATCAAGCCCCACATTAAGCTCTGTGCTGGGCACGGAGCCTGCTTAAGATTCTCTCTTCCTTTGTCCCTCCCCCTACCTCTCTCTGTTTCTCAAAAAAAAAAAAAAAAAAATTGTTTAAAGCAACTTTGAAATAAAAGTATTTTCAAACAAGCCAAACTGAGAGCCTTCTACAACAGACCATATACAGAGGCATTTCTGAGGGTTTTTATGTGGAAGAAGTCAATTCATTCCAGATAGAAGACCTGAATGCAAGAAGCAGTAGCTAGGAAAAGAGTTAGTATATAGGTGGTTAAAGCAAACAAATGTGGATTTGATAAGATCGTGTTAATAATTTTTAGTGTGTTGCATAACTTTAACTTTCAGTTGTAAGATGAAGAAGGTCTGAGACTCTCATGTGTAACATGATGACTATAGTTCATAACAATATGTATGTGTAATTGAAATTTCCTTAGAAACTAGAACTTCAATGTCCCTACCCATCCCCAACCCACCCCCAAAAAGGTAAATATGTGAGTGATAGATGAACAAAAAAGGGTTCAAAGTTTCTTTTATTGATCAGGAAGAGAGATATAGATATAGATATAGATATCAATTTAGTAATTTTAATTATTATGTGTGATATAATTTATTGGGTAATCACCAAAAGAGTAACAATAGTTTATATTATTTCCAAACTAACAAATGGGTGAAAAAAATCTTGAAATCAAAAAATACCTATGTATATATTTACATTTATACATACACACCACACCATACAATATTAGTTATCTATTATTGTAACAAATTACTTCCAAAACCAAGGTTTTAAAAAGAAGCAATCAGTTACCGTCTTACGGTTTCTATGGGCCAAGAACTCAGGAGTGACTCAGCAGAGTAGTTCTGGTTATCTTTTGCGAGACTGCAGGCGAGATGCTTTTCAGGGTTATAATAATCTTCAGATGTGATGGGGGTTGAGAGACATGTTTCCAACATCACTAATGTGGGTGTTGGCAGATAGCCTTGGTTCCTTGCTGGCTGTTGGACAAGGGACTTAGTTCCTGACCACATAAAGCAAATATTAAGGAACTCCAGAGGAAAATTGATGCATCAGCCATTGTGAGGGGATTTTATTGCCCCTCTTAGTAATTGATAGGTAAAAACCAGTAAGGATAAAAAAATTCTGAGCAATAAAATTGTCAGTCTGGTCTAATGGACACTTATAAAGTATCGGCCAATAACAGAGAATATATTTCCTTTTTAAGTACACCTGAAAGATTTACAAATACCGACGGTATAGTAAGCCACAAACCAAACCACAACAAGTGTTCAAAAGTTATGAAATCATCTAATATGATGAAAATAAAAGTTAACAACAAAAAGGAAATAGGAAGAAATATTCACTTGGAAATTTAAAACACTTTTCAATAATTCAGGCATCAAGACACTGTCATAATGGCAGTAAGATAATATTTACTAGGACACTATAACCAAAATGCTTATAAATTTATAGACTAAATATATACAACCTTAAATTATTATTTTAGAGAAGAAATAATTTTTAAGATGAGTCTAATATTCAAATTATGAGATCAGAAAAAGAACAGCATAATGAAAAGAAAAAAAATGAAGAATATCAGAGGACATTAGTAAGAGAGATGAAAAAGTACACAAATACAAAACATGAACTCGTTTAAAAACTGAAAAAGAGAGTCAAGATGGCGGAGAAGTAGCAGCTGAGACTACTTCAGGTAGCGGGAGATCAGCTAAATAGCTTATCTAAAGATTGCAAACACCTACAAATCCAACAAGAGATTGAAGAGAAGAAGAACAGCAATTCTAGAAACAGATAATCAACCACTATCTGAAAGGTAGGACTGGCGGAGAAGTGAAACCAAAGCGACGGGAAGATAGACCGCGAGGGGAGGGGCCGGCTCCCGGTGAGCAGCAGAGCAACGGAGCACAAAATCAGGACTTTTAAAAGTCTGTTCCGCTGCTGAGGGACATTGCTCCAGAGGCTTAACCAGTGTGAAGCCCAGGCGGGGTCAGCATGGCCTCAGGTCCCACAGGGTCACAGAAGGATTGGGGGAGTCTGAGTGTCACAGAGCTTACAGGTATTAGAACGGGGAAGCCAGCTACAGAGACAGAGCGAGGAGTAAGCTCACAGCTCGGGGTTACCTTGAACCAGTCGCAGGCTCAGTCAGCTCGGAGCGTGGCCGGAGGCCAAGGTGATGGGAGTGATTGGGCGCTCTTCTCTGAGGGCGCACTGAGGAGTGGGGCCCCGGGCTCTTGGCTCCTCCGGGCCGGAGACCGGGAGGCCGCCATCTTCACTCCCGTCTTCCAGAAATCTATGGAAAGCGCTCAGGGAACAAAAGCTCCCGAAAGCAAACCCAGCAAACCCGAGCGGTTTACTCAGCCCGGCCCGATAAGGGGGGTAAGGGCGGTGCAACTCCGCCTGGGGCAAAGACACTTGAGAATCACTACAACAGGCCTCTCCCCCAGAAGATCAACGAGAAACCCAGCCAGGACCAAGTTCACCTACCAAGGAGTGCAGTTTCAATAGCAAGGAGAGCGGCGGAATTCAAGGAGAGCAGAGAAGAAAGCAAGGCACGGCACTCATGGCTTTCTCCCCATGATTGTTTAGCCTTGCAGTTAATTTAATTTTTTTTCTTTTTCAATTTTTTTTCTCTTCTTCTGCTAAATTTTTTTAACTTTTACCGTTTTCTTTTTTAACGTTTTTTAAATAGTTTATCTAATATATATATATTTTTTTCCTTTTTATATTTTTTATCGGCTTTCTTTTTTAAATAGTTTCTTCTTTTTCTTTTTTCTTTCTGAACCGCTTTTTATACCCTTTCTCCCCCCTCACAATTTGGGATCTCTTATGATTTGGTTAAAGCATATTCTCCTGGGGTTGTTGCCACCCTTTTAGTATTTTACTTGCTCCTTCATATACTCTTATCTGGACAAAATGACAAGGCAGAAAAATTCACAACAAAAAAAAAAGAACAAGAAGCAGTACCAAAGGCTAGGGACCTAATCAATACAGACATTGGTAATATGTCAGATATAGATTTCAGAATGACAATTCTCAAGGTTCTAGCCAGGCTTGAAAAAGGCATGGAAGATATTAAAGCAACCCTCTCGGGAGATATAAAAGCCCTTCCTGGAGAAATAAAAGACTAAAATCGAATCAAGTTGAAATCAAAAAAGCTATTAATGAGGTGCAATCAAAAATGGAGGCTCTCACTGCTAGGATAAATGAGGCAGAAGAAAGAATTAGCGATATAGAAGACCAAATGAAAGAGAATAAAGAAGCTGAGCAAAAGAGGGACAAACAGCTACTGGACCACGAGGGGAGAATTCGAGAGATAAGTGACACCATAAGACGAAACAACATTAGAATAATTGGGATTCCAGAAGAAGAGGAAACAGAGAGGGGAGCAGAAGGTATGTTGGAGAGAATTATTGGAGAGAATTTCCCCAATATGGCAAAGGGAACAAGCATCAAAATCCAGGAGGTTCAGAGAACCCCCCTCAAAATCAATAAGAATAGGTCCACACCCCGTCACCTAAGAGTAAAATTTACAAGTCTTAGTGACAAAGAAAAGATCCTGAAAGCAGCCAGGGAAAAGAAGTCTGTAACGTACAATGGTTAAAAATATTAGATTGGCAGCAGACTTATCCACAGAGACCTGGCAGGCCAGAAAGAGCTGGCATGATATATTCAGAGCACTAAACGAGAAAAACATGCAGCCAAGAATACTATATCCAGCTAGGCTATCATTGAAAATAGAAGGAGAGATTAAAAGCTTCCAGGACAAAAAAAAAACTGAAAGAATTTGCAAATACCAAACCAGCTCTACAGGAAATATTGAAAGGGGTCCTCTAAGCAAAGAGAGACCCTAAAAGTAGTAGATCAGAAAGAAACAGAGACAATATACAATAACAGTCACCTTACAGGCAATACAATGGCACTAAATTCATATCTCTCAATACTTACCCTGAATGTTAATGGGCTAAATGCCCCAATCAAAAGACACAGGGTATCAGAATGGATAAAAAAACAAAACCCATCTATATGTTGCCTACAAGAAACTCATCTTAAACCCGAAGACACCTCCAGGTTTAAAGTGAGGGGGTGGAAAAGAATTTACCATGCTAATGGACATCAGAAGAAAGCAGGAGTGGCAATCCTTATATCAGATCAATTAGATTTTAAGCCAAAGACTATAATAAGAGATGAGGAAGGACACTATATCATACTCAAAGGATCTGTCCAACAAGAAGATCTAACAATTTTAAATATCTATGCCCCTAACGTGGGAGCAGCCAACTATATAAACCAATTAATAACAAAATCAAAGAAACACATCGACAATAATACAATAATAGTAGGGGATTTTAACACTCCCCTCACTGAAATGGACAGATCATCCAAGCAAAAGATCAACAAGGAAATCAAGGCCTTAAATGACACACTGGACCAGATGGACATCACAGATATATTCAGAACATTTCATCCCAAAGCAACAGAATACACATTCTTCTCTAGTGCACATGGAGCATTCTCCAGAATAGATCACATCCTTGGTCCTAAATCAAGTCTCAACCGGTATCAAAAGATTGGGATCATTCCCTGCATATTTTCAGACCACAATGCTCTGAAGCTAGAACTCAATCACAAGAGGAAATTTGGAAAGAACCCAAATACATGGAGACTAAACAGCATCCTTCTAAAGAATGAATGGGTCAACCAGGAAATTAAAGAAGAATTGAAAAAATTTATGGAAACAAATGATAATGAAAACACAACAGTTCAGAATCTGTGGGACACAACAAAGGCAGTCCTGAGAGGAAAATATATAGTGGTACAAGCCTTTCTCAAGAAACAAGAAAGGTCTCAGGTACACAACCTAACCCTACACCTAAAGGAGCTGGAGAAAGAACAAGAAAGAAACCCTAAACCCAGCAGGAGAAGAGAAATCATAAAGATCAGATCAGAAATCAATGAAATGGATACCAAAAAAAACAATAGAACAAATCAACGAAACTAGGAGCTGGTTCTTTGAAAGAATTAATAAGATTGATAAACCCCTGGCCAGACTTATCAAAAAGAAAAGAGAAAGGACCCAAATAAAAAAAATCATGAATGAAAGAGGAGAGAGCACAACGAACACCAAAGAAATACAGACAATTATAAGAACATACTATGAGCAACTCTACGCCAACAAATTTGACAATCTGGAAGAAATGGATGCATTCCTAGAGACATATAAACTACCACAACTGAACCAGGAAGAAATGGAAAGCCTGAACAGACCCATAACCAGTAAGGAGATTGAAACAGTCATCAAAAACCTCCAAACAAACAAAAGCCCAGGGCCAGATGGCTTCCCGGGGGAATTCTACCAAACATTTAAAGAAGAACTAATTCCTATTCTCCTGAAACTGTTCCAAAAAATAGAAATAGAAGGAAAACTTCCAAACTCATTTTATGAGGCCAGCATCACCTTGATCCCAAAACCAGACAAGGATCCCATCAAAAAAGAGAACTACAGACCAATATCCTTGATGAACACAGATGCAAAAATTCTCGCCAAAATACTAGCCAATAGGATTCAACAGTAAATTAAAAGGATTATTCACCACGACCAAGTGGGATTTATTCCAGGGCTGCAAGGTTGGTTCAACATCCGCAAATCAATCAATGTGATACAACACATTAATAAAAGAAAGAACAAGAACCATATGATACTCTCCATAGATGCTGAAAAAGCATTTGACAAAGTACAGCATCCCTTCCTCATCAAAACTCTTCAAAGTGTAGGGATAGACGGCACATACCTCAATATTATTTAAGCCATCTATGAAAAACCCATTGTGAATATCATTCTCAATGGAGAAAAACTGAAAGCTTTTCCACTAAGGTCAGGAACACAGCAGGGATGTCCATTATCACCACTACTATTCAACATAGTACTAGAAGTCCTAGCCTCAGCAATCAGACAACAAAAGGAAATTAAAGGCATCCATATCGGCAAAGAAGAAGACAAACTACCACTCTCTGCAGATGATATGATACTATATGTGGAAAACCCAAAAGACTCCACTCCAAAACTGCTAGAACTTGTACAGGAATTCAGTAAAGTGTCAGGATATAAAATCAATGCACAGAAATCAGTTGCATTTCTCTACACCAACAACAAGACAGAAGAAAGAGAAATTAAGGAGTCCATCCCATTTACAATTGCACCCAAAACTATAAGATACCTAGGGATAAACCTAACCAAAGAGACTAAGAATCTATACACTGAAAACTATAAAGTACTCATGAAAGAAATTGAGGAAGACACAAAGAAATGGAAAAATGTTCCATGCTCCTGCATTGGAAGAATAAATATTGTGAAAATGTCTATGCTACCTAAAGCAATCTACACATTTAATGCAATTCCTATCAAAGTATCATCCATTTTTTTCAAAGAAATGGAACAAATAATCCTAAAATTCATATGGAACCAGAAAAGACCTCGAATAGCCAAAGGAATATTGAAAAAGAAAGCCAAAGTTGGTGGCATCACAATTCCGGACTTCAAGCTCTATTACAAAGCTGTCATCATCAAGACAGCATGGTCCTGGCACAAAAACAGACACATAGATCAATGGAACAGAATAGAGAGCCCAGAAATAGACCCTCAACTCTATGGTCAACTCATCTTCGACAAAGCAGGAAAGAATGTCCAATGGAACAAAGACAGCCTCTTCAATAAATGGTGTTGGGAAAATTGGACAGCCACATGCAGAAAAATGAAATTGGATCATTTCCTTATACTACACACGAAAATAGACTCAAAATGGATGAAGGATCTCAATGTGAGAAAGGAATCCATTCAAATCCTTGAGGAGAACACAGGCAGCAACCTCTTCGACCTCAGCCGCAGCAACATCTTCCTAGGAACATCACCAAAGGCAAGGGAAGCAAGGGCAAAAATGAACTTTTGGGATTTTATCAAGATCAAAAGCTTTTGCACAGCAAAGGAAACAGTGAACAAAACCAAAAGACAACTGACAGAATGGGAGGAGACATTTGCAAATGACATATCAGATAAAGGGCTAGTGTCCAAAATCTATAAAGAACTTAGCAAACTCAACACCCAAAGAACAAATAATCCAATCAAGAAATGGGCAGAGGACATGAACAGACATTTCTGCAAAGAAGACATCCAGATGGCCAACAGACACATGAAAAAGTGCTCCACATCACTCGGCATCAGGGAAATACAAATCAAAACCACCATGAGATATCACCTCACACCAGTCAGAATGGCTAAAATTAACAAGTCAGGAAATGACAGATGCTGGCGAGGATGCGGAGAAAGGGGAACCCTCCTACACTGTTGGTGGGAATGCAAGCTGGTGCAACCACTCTGGAAAACAGCATGGAGGTTCCTCAAAATGTTGAAAATAGAACTACCCTATGACCCAGCAATTGCACTGCTGGGTATTTACCCTAAAGATACAAACGTAGTGATCCGAAGGGGCACATGCACCCGAATGTTTATAGCAGCAATATCTACAATAGCCAAACTATGGAAAGAACCTAGATGTCCATCTACAGACGAATGGATAAAGAAGAGGTGGTATATATACACAATGGAATACTATGCAGCCATCAAAAGAAATGAAATCTTGCCATTTGCGACGACGTGGATGGAACTAGAGGGTATCATGCTTAGCGAAATAAGTCAATCGGAGAAAGACAACTATCATATGATCTCCCTGATATGAGGGAGAGGAGATTCAACATGGGGGGTTGAGGGGGTAGGAGTAGAATAAATGTAACAAGATGGGATTGGGAGGGAGACAAACCATAAGTGACTCTTAATCTCACAAAACAAACTGAGGGTTGATGGGGGGAGGGGGATTGGGAGAGGGGGGGTGGGGTTATGGATATTGGGGAGGGTATGTGCTATGGTGCGTGCTGTGAAGTGTGTAAACCTGGCGATTCGCAGACCTGTACCCCTGGGGATAAAAATATATGTTTATAAAAATATAAAATTTAAAAAAAAATACTGAAAAAGAGACTAATCACAACTAGATTGACCAAGAAAAAAAAAAAAAAGACAGTGCAAATAAACATTATGAAGTAAAGATAGATTGGGGTGAGAGGGAACTGTAACTATGAATATAGTAGAAACTGAAAATGTTTAAAAATGTATTAAACCTTGCAACAATGTGGATGGAACTAGAAGGTATTATGCTTAGCGAAATAAGTGAATCAGAGAAAGACAACTATCATATGATCTCCCTGATATGAGAAAGTGTAAATGCAATGTGGGGGGTTTGGGAGGTAGGAAGGGAGGGAGACAAACCATAAGAGACTCTTTTTTTTTTTTTTAAGATCTTATTTATTTATTTGACAGAGATGACAAGCAAGCAGAGAGGCAGGCAGAGAGAGAGGGGGGAAGCAGGCTCCCTGCTGAGCAGAGAGCCTGATGTGGGGCTCGATCCCAGGACCCTGGGATCATGACCTGAGCTGAAGGCAGAGGCTTTAACCCACTGAGCCACCCATCTGCCCCCATAAGAGACTCTTAATCTCACAAAACAAACTGAGGGTTGGGGGGGTAGGGAGAGGGTAGTTGGGTTATGGACATTGGGGAGGGTATGGGCTATGGTGAGTGCTGTGAAGTGTGTAAACCTGGCAATTCACAGACCTGTACCCCTGGGGCTAATAAAACATTATATGTTTATAAAAAAATAAAAAAAAATTTAAAAATGTATTATCCCTATCTTTATGTTGATAAATTTGAAAACATTGATAAAATGGACAAATACTTAGAAAACCTACACAATTCACTCAATAAGAAAAAGACAATTCAGAATAAGTCTAAAATAATTTAAGAAATTTAATTATTGATATTATTATCTATAATAATAATAATAATATTGATTATAATCAATAATAATCTTCTCCCAAAGAAATCCCAAGGTCAGATAGTTTTACAAGTATGTTTTATTAAAATGCCAGAAAAAAACAATCCCAATTTTATACAATTTCTACCAGAGAGAAAAATAAATAACATCCTAATTATTTTTATAAAACATCTCTCTCTTCTCTTTTCTGTCTTCCCTCTATGCCTTCTTCTCCCTTCCTTTCTTCCTTTCCTTCTTCTTTCCTTCCTCCCTCTTTTCCTCCCTCTCTCTTTCCTCCTTCCTTCTTTCCTTCCTTCCTCTCTCTTTCTCTTTCTTTCTTTCTGTCTTTCTTTCTTTTCCTTTCTTTTTTTAATGTGTCAGTCTCATTATACATTTCCTATTCCAGATGTGGAATCAGTCATTTTCTCAAGGAATCTGTGATGGCTGCTTTCTACCCAGCTAGTTCACTCCCATCTGCTATGAGTGTTGACTGCTAATAACTCACAAAAACTTAACAACTTCTTCAAAGAACAACACTGAACTATTACCAAGCTTCCTCATACTCTTACCTCAGTAGCTCATGGCAATGACTAACTGAAGTGGGGGACAAAAGACTTGCCTTAAGTTGTAAGTAATTCAGTAGTGTCATCTGTGCACCAAGCTGACAATAATCTTCAGTCAAGCCTGCATCCTTCTTTATTAGCTTCTGACCCTGACCCTATCCTGCTTTCCTCAGTTCTCCTCCTAAGAGCTTTCCTTCAATAAATCACATTCGGTCCCACTCTCTGGCTCTGCTTAAGGAACCCAACTAAAACATAGCATTCGTTTGTTTCCTTGAGAAATTATACAATGGTATGGGCATTACTACTGGATCAATCATTGTTTTCAGACCTTTTCAGTGGAAAGAGCTATGAAATATTTCTTTTTAATGAAAAAATTTATGAGTTCACACTGACATTTCCAATTCAGTTTTATGATTACTGGGATTTACTTAACTTCTCTAATTTTATATCTGCATTTTCCTCTCTCCCATTGAAAATCATGGCTCCTAATACATCAACATATCTATTTGCTAAATAAAGGTTCTAAACATTGTTGACACCAGAACATAAACTGATCATGAAATAATACAATCTTTTGAATATTCAATTTACACTGTTTGAGATCAATATTGTTTATTCAGAATATAATTAATGCTTTAACTCATTTGCAAATCTATTATACAATAGTCCTTAATTATTAACTTCAGCTGTTTACATTCTAGTTTCTCTTTTTAAATAATAATATTAACAACTATCATTTCATTCATATGAAACAACATGTCTTACCACCCATATTCTATCTACAGTTATGCTCACAACAGGTATATTAGGATATGTTATCCAGTTGATAATGCCTTTTAGTGTTTGCTACTAGTAATTACCTCTTGTTTACCTTCTGTCTCTCATATTTCATGATAGTCATGTTTATTTTATGTTTATATTGAGATAGAATAGAAATATAACATTGTATTAGTTTTATGTGTACAAAATAATGATTTGGTATATGGAATTACAAAACTATCAGATCTCCCTTCATTGACTACAAAACAATTTGACTCAGATTAAAAAACCCAAAAGATTGCTCTTTCTTTTTAAGTAAAGTTGCATGTAAGTTTTTTGGTAGAGTAAGGCAATTCTGAATTAATCAAATAGTTTAGGAGGACTTTTCCTATCAGATATTAAGACTTATAAACTATGGGAGCACCTGGGTGGCTCAGGCATTAAGTGTCTGCATTCGGCTCAGGTCATGATCCTGGAGTCCTGGAATAAAGCCCCACATCAGGCTCCCTGCTCGGTAGGGAGCTTTCTTTTCCCTCTCCCTCTGCTTCTCCCTCTCCCTCTGCTTCTCCCTCTCCATCTGCTCCTCCTGCTTGTGTTCTCTCACTCTCTCTGCCAAATAAATTAATTAAATCTTAAAAAATTATAAACTATGGTAAAACTATACAGTAATAGATCAATTGACAAATGGAACAGAGTAAGAGTCTAGAAAGTGACCTCCACACAAATGGAAAATTGGACTCTCATCTTGTTCCAGAGCTGGCATTGCCAATTAAGTGAAGAAATGATAGATTTTTAAATCAATTATTTTAGAGCAATTAGCTTTTCATTTGAAGGAAATGAAAATTGATTTCCATCAAATCTCATCATATGCAAAATTTTATTACAGTTGGATTCTATATAATACAATTTTTAAAAGACAAGATAGTCTGTAAAGAAAATGAATTGACAAACAAGAAATAGGTCACTGATATTTGCAAATGTTTGCAATATTTGACATAGAATCAGTATAGAGAATATGTAAAGAATGACTATAAATCAATAATAAAAAGATAAGCAAATTAAAAGTTGGCAAAGAGTTTAAATTATCATTTTACAGAAAAGAAAATTTCCCATGAACATAAGAAAATATGCTCAGTGTTATTAATGAGACACATGCAAACTAAATCCATAATACAATGGCATTTTACATTCATCAGAAATTAAAAAGTCTGACAATTTTAAGTGCTGAAGAGAATAGGATATAATAATAATATACTGCTGGCAGGGTAACATTGATCATTGATCATTCTGGAAAACAATTTGGCTTTGTCAAGGTTCCAGGAATTCTAATTTTGAGGCATATTCAGGTACTTGGGTGCCATAGGAATGACAAATTTTTAAGGAAATGTATAAATGACTTGTAGTACATCCATATAATAGAGTACTATACAAGTAATCAATATAAATTAACTCCATTTATATGATGAATCTCAGAAATATAAAGCAAGATTAAACAAAAAGAAAAAAAGAGGTACAGAAGAATATATTTAATATCATTCCACATATAAAGTTCAGAAAAATGTACATGTGGTTAACAATAAAGAAAAGTGAAGAAATATAAAACAGAGTCCAGGATTATAATGTAATTACTTGAGCTGGGGAACTGTGGGGAGTGATGTAAATGGATAGAAAGTACATTCAGGCCTTCAAAGTACTGCTAATTTAATTTTTATAGGTGGGTCATTGTTTTGTTGTTTTTTAAGTCTGAACATTTATTAAAGCATTTTGTACAGATTAAATATTTCAGAAAATTTTGTTTAAAAGTAGGGTATAAAAAGTACAATATGATTATAGAAAGATAGAAGAGAAAAAAGGAAAAGAAGAAGGGAAGGAAGGGAGGTAGGGAGGGAAGGAAATAAGGAAAGAAGGAAAGGATGAAAGAGGAAAGGAAGGAAAGAAATTATAAAGGTTATAAAATTTTCAAAAACAACAAATTGATCACTTTAAATAAATATTTATTGGAAAATTGGTATGTGCCAGAAGAAAAAAGATTTATGATTAGGTAATGAGTATGCTTTTAATATACTGAATAGATCTGAGACTCAGAGGTAATTTTCCACAAGCTACGCAATGGCTAAGTGGTAATCCAATATTTTAAACCAATTCTTTGATTTCATATTTTATTCTGTTTCTTTGATTTTAGCCTGCTTTCCAGGAAAATTGCAAGCCAAACTTTGGAAGTTTGGGAGTCTTTAGTATTAATAAGGAACCTCCATTATGAGGTTGTCTCATATCAAGACTAGGCTTTAAAAAATGGTTATTAGGTTATTTGTGGACATTATGATTTTTTTCTTTGTAAACTAACATCCTGTAGGGCTCTTTTAGAAAACTAGATTACTTTCCGAGAATAATATGAAAGACAATACTCTAATTTAAATGTTTGATTCATTTGACAATATCTATTTTTTTAACTTCTGTGTGAAAAAATAATCACTATAAACAAATTTGAAAACCAAGTGGAATTTGGTTTATACCAAACAAAAATTCATAAATTTATATCCCCAATATATAATGATATCTGGGCAGGTGGGAATAAACAAATCATAACAAAGAAACTCTCTCTCAAAAAAAAAAAAAATCCAAAATGAAAACAAGCAAAAGATACCAACATAACATTTCAAATAATAAATGCTAAAGATTCACATATACTAAAATACTAATTAATCAAAGGAACATAAAGAGGAGCTTTTATTATTATTTATTATCATTTTTATTATTTTATTTTATTTAACCTATCAGTTGGCAAAAGAGTGTCAAGATTGAAACGATAAAAAGTTGTTAGAGTTTGGGCATACTTCCATTTTTATGCTCTCTGATATTCAAGTAGCTTGGTTTGACTTTCAAGAGTGCATTTGGCAATGTTTCAAAAGACAAAATATGCACATCTTGTGACTAAGCAATTACACTTCTAGAAATGTTTTCTAAGTTAAAAAAAAGCTTTTCAAAAGCATGTTTCTGATGGTTTGTCACAGTATTACTTGTAATAATTAGAATTTGAAATAATATTTATCAATACTGGTTTAGTGAATTATGGGATTATATAAGTGGAATATTATGCAAACACTGAAATGATCATGGTGATCAGTATCATTGACATAGAAAATGTCTGATTGTTGGTTGAAAATGGATTCTAGGACTTATGCTGAATTCTCTGGATGATGGAACTTCATAGGATTTTCATTTTCTCCTCTACAAATTCCTCTATTTCACAATGAGCATATCTATATATAAATAAGCAATAACAATAATAATAATAAAAGAGCAAAAACAAATCTGCTAACACACATGCATATTATTACCACATAGGTTTTCAGGGACATAACAGCCACCACTTACTGAATATCCATTTTATGTCAAAGGGGAATTTCCCAAAACTCTAAAAGATAGGGCTCCAAGAAGTTCAGTAATATGCTCAAGTAACAAGGGAACAAAGGAGTGTCTCAGTCATTATTCTGAATCAAGTACCCCAGGCTTTCTCTAATCCATGCTTTCGCATAAAGCAGCATCTCTTAACCTTGAATCAGTGAACCAGATCACCATGGACAGGTCGCAGAGGGTCTGAGAACCTGCTAAAATCATAAACAGAATTCCATTTGTATGTGATTTTTTTCTGGGGTAGAGTCCACACCATTTATCATGAAATTATATTATAAGATCTAAAAGGATGAAGGACCCATCCCTTTGAGGGAATGTGGATTCCCCTAAAATCTTTAAACCCTTTTGATGGTGCTCGTGCTTCCCAGCTGAAGAAAGCAGTTATGTTTTTCCCCATTTCCCTGCTTGCCACTCCCAGCCTCTTGTCTCTGTGAGTTTTGGAAGTTTCCTCTTTTTTGAAAAATGGTATTTATATATTTATTTAAATAAAGATTATATGCATCGAAGCTGTATGACATGATGATTTGATTTACGTATTTTTTGAGAATAAGCAGGCAGCTGCTCCATGAGGATCCTTCCCATGACTGCTGGACAGCAACTTCTTGGGCATATAGCACGGATCCAGGCTAGGCTAGCGTGGGACAACTTAATGCAGTCCAGTGTGTGTCTGCATCACCAGGGCCTTCACCTTAGTGGAGAACATCAAATAGGGCCACAACCTCTCCATAGTTGCATTTTCACCTATGTTCTGACATTAACCATCTGGCTACCCACTGTAGCATTTTAGAATTCAATCAGAGATCTAACCACCAGGAGTTAGTCCAGACCCCACAGGATGAAGGTCATATTGCCAATGAAACTGCCCCCATTTCAAATGCCAGCCACTATTTGAGGGTTCCCAAGCCACCCATACTTCTGAACAACTAGTTACACAATCAGGGGTTTCCCATGACCCCCTCAGGTCTGAGAATGTCCTAGAATGACTCCCAGAGCTCAGGGAAGTGTTAACAATTACATTTATATTACAAAGAACGGAATTCCTGAAGAGCCCAAAGAAGAGACACAAAGAGCATGCAAATCTTCCAAGCCCTCTTCTTGGGGAATCAGTGTGTGCCCACTGTCCCAGCATTACATCCATGTGTTCACCAACAACCAGGGAGTTCCACTCAGTGTCCAGAATTTTTACTGTGGTCTCATTACATGGGTTTGCTTGATCAAATCGTCAGTCATGTGCTTTAACTCCATCTCCTTGCCCTTCCTCTTTGGGGGTGCAGCTGGCTCAAAGACCCAACTCCTTAATCACATGGGTGGTCTTTCTGGTGATCAGTCTCCATCCTTAGGTGGAGGCCCACCATGAGTCACCTCATTAGCTAACCTCGGATTTGATTTGAGCTGCTGATGAATAATAAGGATACTTCCATCCCTCAGGAAATTTCCAGGATTTTGGAACCACCGTGTCTGGAAACTGGGACAAACACCAGTTCTTCCTTCTGTAACAACCTTCCTCGTTCAGTATCTGTTTTCCACTTCTCATTTTGTCTTCTTTCCTTAACTTGCTTTCCTTCCTTTCCTTAGTCCTCTTTTCAACTCTTCCTCTGATTTTGTCCTGTCACTCGAATTTCAGACTGAAAATGTTGCCTACCGTTTGATGGAGAAACTTGTAAGAGGACACACTTACAGTCACTATACAAAACACCAACTGTTGAGATGATCTTTAAGACAAGGCTATATAAATGAACCCTCTGGTAACTAAAGGCAAGAGCAATAAAAGGTAAAAGTCAGATGTGTGATGCAAGGGATAAAAACATGCTACTTACTAAAATTTTTCTTTGATTGAAAATGTTTGTACATTTTTAGGGCACTTGCAAATCATGTGAGGATCTACTTAATGTGCAGATTCTTACTTATTACTTCCAAGGACGCAGGAGTGTGCAGAAGGCCACCTACATAATGTGTGAAATCCAGTGCAAAATAGAAATTCAGGGCCCCTTGTGGAAAAATTAAGAATTTCAAGATGGTGACGGTAGTATCTTACACCAAACACAGAGTCCTCGCGAACACAGGTCACATTCCATGGTCTTTGGTTAATGTTAATGATCCATTGACTATAATTTGAGCAGAAACAATTGAGTAGGGTTAGGAAGGGACAGGTTCCCCCAGAATTGGCCACTTTGTCATGCAAATTATCTTGAGCTGAAGGCAGTTGAGACCCTGCCCCTCCCTGAACTATGAAGAAGACTCTAAACTGGGGAGTCTTTCCTAGAATAAGGGTCATTCACAGACAAATTTAGTCTGAGTGACCCATCTATAAGACAGGGCAAACATCTAATTACCAAATATCTGCTTTTCTTATTCCCCTGTGAAGCGCATTTCTTTCCTGGGAGGTTCCAGACCCCTACCCACGTCTCCTTATTTCCAGATGACATACATACCTCATTTTGCCTATCTTTGGAATGCATGCATTCTTTGTGGATCCCCTGTACATACATGATTACATTTGATTCTCTCCTGTTAATCTGTCTCTTGTCAATTTGATTCTTAGTCCAGCTAGAGGGAAACTTGAAGGGGATATGAACCCTTGCTCCCTGAAAAACCAACCAAACAAAAAACATCTAAATGTTCTAAATTGCATGCCTTCCATATTAGATTTATAATTTTGTTGGTTTATTGACTTTTAATTTTCCTTAAATTAAGATATTTATTTGGTAAATTAACCAAGCAATTTGAATGCTAGGATTATTTCAGAGACAAATGTTTGTTTTTGTTTTTGCTGTAGGATATTCAATAAATATTTGATAAATTAGTCAATAATATGGTACATGGACATATAAGAGATTTGTTCTTATTTTCTTTTGAAGGGTAGCAGAGGATGCAACCCCAAACTGCCTCTTTGGCATAAGAATTATTTGGAGCTGATTATTTTGAGAGACTGCAGGCAGAGAAGCTCTGTAAACAGAATGGGAGGTACCCTTTTGTAAGGAAAATTTACATTACTAAGGAGGCCTGTACCAGGAAGAGAGCTACTATCAGAAAACTTTTTATCTAAGAAATTTATCCACATAATAGGGCAATTTTATTTACCAAACATCTCCTCTCACTTTCCAGAGAATTACGTCCACCATATGTTTATGTGACTCTAGTACATATGCCATTAAAATTGTTTTGCCTTGTTTTTTTTTTTTCTCCTGCTAATCGGCCTTTTATTCGGGGGAGGGGGGCAGTTCTTAACCAAAAACCTAGAAAGGTAGGAGAAAAGTTGTTTCCTCCCTACCACCATCTCTCCCTCCTTCCATTCCCTCTTTCTTCCTTCCCATCACTTTCTATTGCCATCTGGACTTTGAATCACCTGCCTGAGACTTTTCTTCTTCCCCTACCCACAGTTCCTTTCACACTGATTTCTCCAGAAGTTTCTCTACTGTCAGGACACTTTTTCTCCATCCTTGTGTGTGACTGTGGTACCTCAGTCGGTCACTCTGGTAACAGAAGTGATCTAATTTCTAGAGAGCAGAGGGTTTGGCTTTTAAGTATCCTTAATTATTGCAACCATTTTCTCATGGAAATATTTCTAAAACACATCATATACAGACATTGTCTTTCAAACAGAAGTTGAAGAACATAGTGTAATACACGGTAGGACATTTACAGGTATTTGGTTTGGCGAATCTACTTGCTCTATTCCCAAAATGATCCAGGCCTCTGAAACATTGACTTCTTGCTTTTACTTTTTCCTGTTTGTAAAAATTCTCCCCAAATGGTCCCCTCTAAATACCTAGTATTGTCAATTTGTTTGCCTAAAATAGAACTTTCACTAACTTTGCCCTTTTTAAATGTGGTTTTGAAAGACCAGATAACCAAGCTTATTATGATAATTCTGCAGCAAATTGTGTGGCAAATTAGTCATTTATGTAGACCTGACTGTGGATATAAGGAATTCATTCACTTATGAATAAAGAACTGAACTTTAAGCTTTGGGACATGGATTCGATAACATCTATTCTGAGTAGTCAGGGAAATTTTTAAATTTTTTACTCCTGTATTCTTGGCAAAACTACCAGTGATTCAGATTGTTACAGTGCTTTCAGGAGTTTGACAATAAAGTCCCCAGTCTTAATTTACATTTGGGTTCCAACTGATCACGAGATCTTTATGTATATTTTCTAACAGATTAGCCTGCCATTTCCAACTTCCTTAGGTTTTTAAGTTTTTTTTAGCAATATAGAATATCGTCAATCCCTGCCCTTAGAATGTTTCTAAATTCATGTGTAATAAGCCACTTTGATAGTCAGTGGTTCAGAGGTTGGTCATCAGGGGGTCAAGGTGGCACATTTTGGTCCAGCCTGCCCTTGGTCTCTATAATGTCAAACATGTAGCTAATTTGATGTCTTTTCATTTTCATTATATCTTTACCATAACACACACACACACACACACACACACACACACACACACAGAACTAGACACTCATATATAGGCGCACTGTTAGGTCGGCGGCCCTGGGAATGCAGGAGGAACAATAAAATGGCTGCCAGACCGCCATCTTCCCCCTACCCAGGACTTTCTCACCAGAAGGACATCTGTCAAGGACAAGTCACCTTGAGTAAACTGAAACTTATGTGAGAAACAGACACCAGCCACTTTGGGACTTTCCAACCCCCAACCTCTAACCTTACCAAAGATGGTTATGAGCCCCCACCCTGCCCTGGCCTAATAAAAGCTCACTCAACCCCTTCCTGGCACACGACTTTCCCCACTCTCCTCTCCTGAGTTGCGGAACCTCACCCGAGGGCCCCTTTAATAAACCTTGCCTAGTGCCTATCTCACCTGGTGTCATGTGTATCTTGCCTGTAAAACCTTACACATACATATACACATATCCCATTAAGGAGAAATTGGAAAAAAGAAACGAAAGAGGAATTCCTAAGGTGAGCAATTTGGAGGAGAGAGAAGAAGCACTAACAGTGGTGAGATAAATATACAACACAGATTTCCTGTTTCTTATGAGCTTATGTTTCCATCAGGGTTACTGAAGCATTTTCAAATAGAATACTAAAAATTTCAGAGCACAGAAAAGCTCTCCAGATTTATTTAGGCAAAACAAGAAAAACATAACCCATGACACAACAGAGCGCCTTTTGAGGGCTAAGGCAGGAGCAGGAGCTGAAGGGGGAGGAGGGGCGGGAGGTGGGAGGGAGTTTGGTGTAGAAGGCATTCCCTAAGACCCAAAATCTAGAACTACGGCTGGAAAAAGATATCTCAGTCCAATTATGTTGGACTAAACGGCCTAACGTGACTAAACAGCCCTAAAATTACCCAAGCTAAGAAAAGGAAATTTGATACCCCTCCACTCAGATCAGATGCATTTCCCGTAGCACCATTTCTCCATATAATTCTTTAGAGTTTCTTGTCAGAAATTCTGCTATTTTCCAAATCCCTGTGCTTTTCTCCTTCTTGACCGCAGACACCCCCGGGCATGTACACGCAGGAAGAGAGAAACGGCTCGGGCAGAGGCCTACAATGGTACACAATTCTGCCATGAGTTCATCCTAAATCAACTGAGAACAGCAGCAGATATGTCTTCCCAAAACACTAGCAAACAGCCCAATCTTTTATTTTCCTCCATGCATGTAGCTTTGGGGCCACCAGATGGCACCGTTGCAGACAAGCGCTCACAGCCTCGATGCAGTGTGAGTGTGAGAAATGACAGGAAACGTTAAAGTGAACCCCAGAGTGTGTTGGTTGCGTGTCTCTAAGACGCAGTGCACCTTGAAGGTGATAACTGTCTTTCCAAAGTTCATTTCGAAATAGCAGAAAGCTACAAAGCAGCTTCAGTGGAGTTCGATCAGTTGAAACTTACCAGCCAGGTCACCAGTAAAAGGAAAGATGTTTTCAGAGAACCGAAATGTAAGAGGTTGATGACTGCAGACCAAGAGACAAACTCACTGGAACCCACGAAATCAGTCAAAACAAGCTCTCATAAACTTCACGTCCCTACTGTTTTCTGTTTTATTCTGTCCATTGATTCGACTTGGTCCCCCAACCACTGTTCACTGCAAACCATCGCCCACTCAGGCAACACAGGAACACACTCACATTTGAGAATGAAAGTGTTGCGGGATTACCAATAACCACACTGGTCAACCAAAGAAAGTTTCCATTGATTTCCCGTGTTGTAAATTGATCTAGATAATTTCTGTAGCTTGAGTGCCCCATTAACTCACTAATTTGAAATAATCTGAACATAAGCTGAGCTAAAGTTTTCTCTTGCCCTGTGTCCGGATTCATTTAAGTCAATTTCTTCGAGCACACCGCTGGGAAGGCCAAAGCTCTGTGTTCAATACCCACTTCATTTTACTATGTTTCTTTAACATACTCCTTGCTCCCACTCCTAGTTATGTGGTTTAGGATTAAGGTCAGAATGAAGGTAAGGAGTGGGAACAGAGTGTGAATGGAGAAATACAAATATAATCTAATTACTGGGGAAGGGGAAAGACCTCAAATCCAACCTCTGATTTGGGTTCAAAGTAACAGAGAATGAACCCAACTCACACTGTCTCTCCCATTGAATGCAGCTGTGCAGAGTTCAAGGACTATCTCTCTGAGGACACTAAATAGTAAAATAGTAACAGAAGGGTTAGGGAAGAAGACTAAAACTCAAAGTGCCACCAAGTTATAAGGGAGTTTCACATTTTTCTTCCTCTCTCCCCCAGGGTGAAAGCAGAGTAGCATAAAATCTGGAAGTGGGCACTGACCTGAGCATAGAGAGGCATTTCAGGAGAAGCCTGGAAAATAAATAAAACTGCCCCTATTCATAGATGACATGATTCACTATGCAGGAAATCTCCAGGAACCTACAAAAAAGCTCCTAGAAATAATAGCCGAGTTTAGCAAAGTCACAGGATATAATAAGGCAACACACAAAAATCAATTGTATTTATATATGGTGGCAATGAACAGTTGAAAAAGAATTTTTTTCTTTAAAAAAGCACTGCTTACAATAGCTTTAAAGAACATAAAATACTTATATATAAATCTCACACAACCTATACTGGATCTCTCTTCTCAATACTGTAAAATGCAGATGAAAGAAATCAAAGAAAGCCTAAGTGGATGGAGACACATACCGTGCTCATGTATCAGAAGATAATACGGTAGAGGTGTCCGCCCAAAATTGATTTATAGGCTTCACAATGCCAACGGTGAAAAACAAACAATCCAGCTAAAAATGGGCAAGAAACTTGAACACTTTACCTAAGAGGATGTGTGTATAGGAAAATACACACACACACACACACACACACACACACAAAGATGAGCAGCATCAGTAGACATGAGCTAGTGGGGAAATGCAAATCAAAACCACATGTGATATTCTGGCATAATTGTAAGATGGCTAAAATATAACATACGGATAATGCCAAGTGCAGGTCAGGACACAGAGCAGCTGGAACTCACACATTGCTAGAGGGGATGCCCAGCAGTGCAGCTGCCTTAGAGATGAGTTTGGCAGCTTTTACAAAGTTATCCATACATTTACCATAGGACCAGGAATCCTGCTCCTGGGTATTTTACCTTACAGATATGAAAATCTGTGTTCATCCAAAAAGCAAATGTCTACAGCCACTATATTCATAATTGCCAAATCTGGAAACAGTCCAGGTATCTTTTTTTTTTAAGATTTTATTTATTTATTTGAGAAAGAGCCTGTGCCTGTGTTGGTGGGGAGGGCAGAAGGAGAGGGAAAAGCAGACTCCCAGCTGAGCAGGGAGTTCGACACAGGGCTGGATCCCAGGACCCTAGATCCTGACCTGAGCTGAAGGCTGAACTGACTGAGCAACCCAGGTGCCCCAGTCCAAGTATCTTTCAATGAGTGAGCAGACCATGAGACATCCATGCAGTGGAGTACCACTCAGCAATAGAAAGGAACAGGCTCCTGATACCTACCACGACCTGGGGGAATCTCAAAGGCATTATGTGGAGTGAAAGCAGCCAGTCTCAAAAGATCATAGAATGCACGATTCCATTGAAATGATATTCTCAAAAAAAGACAAATCTATAGTAATTGAGGATTTATCAGTGTTTGCCAAGAGTCAGGGGTCTGATGAGTCTACAAAGCAGTTACACAAGGGAATCTTTTGGGGACATGGAACTGTATTGCATCCTGGTTGTTCTAATCTACTTCCCTGTCCTTCTGTACCCACTCTGGTTCCAGGGCTCAGCCACCCTTGTCTGAAATATTTTAATAGCATTGTACACTGGGCATCTTGTGTCTAAGTTCTCCTCCCAGCCCAAATACCACACATATTTTCTAAAATTCAACTTGATTTATGTTACTTCAGTACTTAAATTTTTCAGTGGATGAGACAGAGGCCAGCTTATTTAGCGGAACATTCAGGACCCTTTTTTTTTTTTTTAAAGATTTTATTTATTTGTCAGAGAGAGAGGGAGAGAGAGCAAGCACAGGCAGACAGAATGGCAGGCAGAGGCAGAGGGAGAAGCAGGCTCCTGCTGAGCAAGGAGCCCAATGCGGAACTCGATCCCAGGACGCCGGAATCATGACCTGAGCCAAAGGCAGCTGCTTAACCAACTGAGCCACCCAGGCGTCCCCATTTGGGACCCTTTAAAAATAAAACTCAATCTACCTTTCCAGTATCATTTACTGTTACTCTTCTCTATACACCAATGATTTCATAAACTTATTTGTTACTCTTTGAACATACTCCAGTTCCATTACCATCTTTGCTTATGCCATTGTTTCTGCCAACCAGAACCTTCCTCCATTCTACAACCTGGTGAAACACTGTAATTGCGTGAAGCACTGGGTGTGGTGCATAAACAATGAATTCTGGAACACTGAAAAGAAATTTAAAAAATAAATGAAAGTTAAAAAATAAAGTATCATATCATCTGCAAAAAAAATAATAAAGAACCAACTCAAATATTACTCCTTTAATAAAGACCTTCTCATCATCTGCTGTGGGAAAGAATTAAGTAACACAGGTATGGCATGTGTCCGTCACAGTGTATAACCATCCTACGTACTCAATAAATCCATTAACCAAACCATCTCTTGCTCTCTCATACTATTTCTTCCTTTTTTCTTACAGCTCTTATCTCCTATAAGTAGCTGCCTATATGCCTGTTTCCCTTGCTGCAATAAGATCTTTCTGAAGAAAGAAATTTAGCACTGCTTATTTTAACAGTGTTTCTTGTTGAGCCTAGTAGCCTAGTAGGTAGTAGGTGCTCAATAAATGTTGAGTGGGGAAACAAAGGAAGCAAAGGAGGGAGAAGAGGAAGAAAAGAATTAAGAGAGGAGAGAGCACATACTAGTGTAAGGACCTTATTTAGAAACTGTCCCTGCTCCCCTTCCCCCAGGGGATTTACTTGGAGACAAGTCCCGGAACCCAGCTTCAGGTAACAAAGCCCAGATACAAAGGTGGTTCAGGCCAGGTGGAGACATCTGATCAGTGAGGGGATGCATACTGTCTCCCTGGTTACCAAGGAGTATGAGCCCCGCCCTTTGGGAGCCTTTTGGGCGCCAATCCCAATCAAGGTGTAATAGGCTGGTTCAAATGTCTACTAGGGTAAGTTGTAACTCAATTGGTCACCTAGCATCACTGTGGAATTTCCTGTGTGTGTTACAATCTCATTGGCCACCTGTGCGTGGCCAGGCCCGACTGCATGGCCTTTGCCCTTAAAAGCTAGTCTGTGAAACAGAGAAGGGTCGCCCTCTCTTGCAAGAGGTGCGTCCCCAAAAGATCGGTTAGATTCTTAATGCTTGGCGTGAAATAAAGCTTTGCTTGACCTTCGCTTTATATCAGTCTCACTCCTTTAATCACGGACCCATTATTGGGGCATAACACTAGGAGGGGTGGGTCTTCTCTCAATAATACAGAAACACTGAGCTTCTAATTAGCAGGACAGATTCCCCCAGAGATATTGGTAGTGTCTCTGATGATTCGGTATCCTCTGCTTTATCAACACCGGGGAAGCGGGCAAAGATAACCTTCTTATGATGACAAAGAGCTATAAGGTGACAGCAGATGTTTCACCATCCAACCTCCTCCCAGCTTCTGGCAGGAATTTAAGGGAAAACAAACGCATGTGCCACTTTACCAGCCTCTCTGATTTCCTGGTCTGCAAGCCAATTGGGTGAATAATACAACCTGTGTGGGAAAATTTCAGTATGTTCTGTTATTCCTTTGCACATTCAATATTAATTAAAATAGCTATTAGTATTAATAATTTTTAATATGATAATAATATTCACTGTGCACCTACTATATACAGTAGGCATAGTGCTTGGTATTTTCTATAAGTTAATCAGAAATAAAGAAAATCCAGACGATTTATATTTACCTGAATGAGGAGTCATTTTCTTTTTTTTTTTTTTTTTAGAGAGAGGGATCGAGAGCACATGTGCGGTGGCAAGGGGATAGGTACAGAGGAAGAGGGAGAGATAACTTTTTTTTTTTAAGATTTCATTTATTATTTGACAGACAGGTCACAAGTAGGCAGAGAGGCAGGCAGAGAGAGGGGGAAGCAGGCTCCCTGCTGAGCAGAGCGCCCGATGTGGGGGGCTCGATCCCAGGACCCTGGGATCATGACCAGAGCCAAAGGCAGAGGCCTTAACCCACTGAGCCACCCAGGCACCCGTCATTTTCTTTTTTATTAGTGAACACAAACACAAGTAATTCTTAACATTTTTTGCGTGTGTAGGTTTCACACCCAGTGTGGATCTCTATACAGGGCTTGAACTCACTACCCTGGGATCAACAACTGAGCTGAGATCAAGAGTCAGACCCTTAACTAACTGATCCACCCCAGCGCTCCTGAAAATACATGAGTAATTTTTTTGAAGATTTTATTTTATTAATTTGAGAGAGAGACAGAGAGAGCATGAGCAGGGGGAGGGGCAGAGGGAGAGAGAGAGAAGCAGACTCCCCATTGAGTACAGAGCACTAGGCTGGGCTCCACCTCAAGACCACTGAGATCATGGCCTGAGCAGAAACCAGAGTCAGACACCTAATCGAGGAGCCACCCAGGAGCCCCAAGACGAGTATTCTTAATTCAAGTTTCAGGAGAAGCAGTAACTCAGGGAAAGAAAGCAGAATGCCTGGAGAAAGAGAAAAGCAGGCTCTGATTTGTTGTATGACACTAATAACTCCCTAGATCCGAGCCACAGTATCCTAATCTATAACATGAGGACTTTGAGCTAGAACAATGCTTCTCAAACTTGAATGTGGATAGGAATCACTTGGGGATCTCTCTCAAAGGCAAGTTCTTAATCAGGAGTTCTGGAGTAGAAATTCTACATTCCTAACAAGCTTCCTGGTGATGGAATCTAGGTAACTATGAGGTCACGTTAAGCATTAAAGTTCTAAACCAAAGAAGACATCATCTGAAGGTTATATGGAGACCTCTGGATTCCAGTTTCATAAATTCCACCCTCAGCAGGAGCAATGAATGATGGGTGTCTCTCTTTCAAGATCCCTTGCCTCAAGATAGAGATTTGCTCATATCCAACCTTCAAGAAGAAGCCAACGAAAAGAAAACAGGAGTGTGAATGCCATAGACAACGCAGTAATTCCAGTGATTCCCCACGCCATATTCCTTGCCATGAAAATTTGCAATACCTTTCAAAAGCCCTATTTAATTCTAAAATCCTCCTTTTCCTGTGGCCCATGCTGCCACACAACCCAGTTTTTTGGAAACATCCCTGTGAGGCAAAGTACAGCTCAGAGCAAAATTGGGGGTGGGCGATTATCAAGATGCAAATTGCTTAAACTCAGTTATTTTGTTTGGGTTTTTGTTCTGCCCTCAAAGATCTTGGCCTGTTCTAACATTTTATAGACTATACCTTATTAAGAAAGAACTTTTGAGCACTACACTCTTCCAATCCCCACACAGTGGCTTTCTGAGTTGCATAGTAACACCAACTGTAGAAAGAGGTAAGGACATAATGAAGAAAGAAAAAAAAAAAAGAAAAGAAAAGAAAAAAATACTGGATTAAAGAATATTCCTGGGGCGCCCAGGTGGCTCAGTGGATTAAAGCCTCTGCCTCTGGCTCAGGTCATGATCCCAGGATCCTGGAATTGAGCCCCGAATCAGGTTCTCTGCTCACTGAGGAGCCTGCTTCTTCCTCTCTCTCTGCCTGCCTCTCTGCCTACTTGTGATCTCTGTCAAATAAATAAATAAAATCTTAGAAAAAAAAAAGAATATTCCTGAATAATAAATCCAGTCATGCTAGCCTATTACACATTCAAAGAATTAATTAGAAACCAGTTAATCTCTAAGAAAATAATATAGCATATCTTGCTTTAATATGTTTGAGTTCTGACTGACATTTCATTTGTTCAAGAGGATTTTTTTTTTTGCTCTTTTCTGTCAAGAGATGTTGGCAAAGCTGTGTGTAATCAACTTTTTCATTCTGCCTGGCAAAGACCATTAGCTGTTAAGACAGGGAGATGTACAGTGCCTCTGTCATGGGTGTGGATATACACTGTAAGGATATACAGCAGTGAAACAGGAAGTTCTTAATGAGACACCTCAGCCCCCAAATGTGACCTGTTTGAATACCATTCAAACCCTATCTAACGCCTCCAGTGTTCTCTGCTGGCATTCTGCAAGACGGAAGGAAGGAGGCAACCGGTAAATTGTCTTTCCTGAGTCTGCAAACACCATTCCCAAGTGAGGTGCCTCCATTTCCCCCTCTGGAAAACAGTGATGGAAATGACCTACCTTATTTAATCAGCGTTTCTAATACTTGATTAGCCCCTCAGGCCAAAGCAGCTAGGTTAGGCTAAGAATGGAAAGTCCTCTACAAGGGGCTTTTACATTCCCTGCTTCTGAGAGAGATTCAGTGTGCTCCAAAGCAGCTGACAATGGCAAAGGGATTTTCAGGCCCATCCGGCCTAGGTGGAAGGAAAATAAGGAACTATGGGAGAGTTAAAAATGAGCCACAGTTCAACTGGGCTCCAAGGGGAGCCTAAAATGGAAAATGGGCCAAACAAAATAATGTATATTTTTAACTCATAAATAGGCCACCAAAATTATATTCAGTCTTTATAAAGAGCTCTGATACAAATCTAGCCACTAATATCCTCCTTTGCCTGGCCATCCCATATTTCTTCTTCTTTTTTAAGATTTTGTTAATTTATTAGAGAGAGAATGTGCATGAGAGGGTAGAAGGGGTTGGAAGGAAGGACAGATGGAGAGTGAGAGGGAGAAGCAAACTCTCCACTAAGCGGGGAGCTCAACATGGGGCTGGTCCCAGGACCCCGGGACCATGACCTGAGTTGAAGGCAGATGCTTAACCAATTGAGCCACCCAGGTGCCCTCCATCCCGTATTTCTTAAGTCATTTTATTTTACTATATGAAGAAAATAATAGGAGGCTCTGTTAGCAAAGGAATCAAGGAATATAAGTAATTACTCAGATCATTTAAATTATTATGGCTATTTAACTCCAATTACATGGGCATTTCAGGAAGGCTTTTATATCCCGCCCTTCCCCCTGCTCCCAATAAAAATTATCTAAGTAAATATTGCTGTTCTCTTGTACATTTTTTGTGTAGATAAACTGAGTCCTCCATTTTCTCACTGGGACCTTAACTATTAAATCTTTCTAGCACCTAGATTCTATGATGACCTCTAAGTAGTAAATCACTTGCTTTAGATATTTACAAGCCAAAAATTCATTCATTCATTCTTTTTTTTTTTAAGAAACACTTAATGAGCATAGGCTAGTTGCCAGGCATTGTTCTCTATACAAAAGAGTGACCACAATCAAATAGTTCAGTGAGAAAGACAAAAAGTAAAATAATCAAATAAATAAATCCTACTTAAAAATTATATTAAGTACCAGTTCTATGAAAGATTAAGACGGGGGTGGGGGCGCCTGGGTGGCTCAGTGGGTTAGAGTCTCTGCCTTTGGCTCAGGTCATGATCCCAGGGTCCTGGGATCGAGTCCTGCGTCAGGCTCTCTGTTCAGCAGCGAGCCTGCTTCCCTTCCTCTCTCTCTACCTGCTTCTCTGATTACTTGTGATTTCTGTCTGTCAAATAAATAAATAAAATCTTAAAAAAAAATGACTGGGGGACTTAACCTGTTCTGTGAGTGACATTATACCTGAGAACTGAAAGATAAGGAAGAGGCACCTGAGTAAAGGGTATGGTGAAGGATTGTAATGAGCGAGAACAGCATGCACAAATGCTCTGTGGTAGGAAGGAGCACAGTGTATTAAAAGAAGTGAGACATGACTGGAAACTAGTCTGATGTAGCACAAACTATATAAAAAATGAAAACCACAGAACATGAAAGGAAGAATGTTTCTATTCAGGTGAGGTGGTCAGGGAAAGTTTTCTTAGGCAAAATGGGACTTAGAGGTAAACTGTCAAGAAAGTGAAGATTTTAGAAAGGAAAACGCTATGTATTTCTGGCAGCTAGCACAGCAAAAACAAAGGCATGAAATTACAAAAGCCTAAAACATGTTATTTCCTTTTTATTGATGTTCTTTCAATTTATGTATATGTGACCTGGTTTATTTGAAAATCAAAGAAATATGTTGCCATATTTTAGAATTGAATTCCTATAGAGAGGGACCTAAAATGAAAAGGATAAGTCCTTCTTATATAAAAATTAACTCAAAATGGATTATAGACTTAAATGTAAAAAGTAAAACGTTCAGAAAAAACATAGGAGAAGAATTTTCCGTGTTTAGGGCCAGGCAAAGAGTTCTTAAACTTGACACCAAAAGCACAATCTGTTTAAAAAAAAAAAATCTTGATAAATTGAACTTCATCAAAATTAAAATTTTTGTCTGCAAAAGCCCCTGTGAAAAGTATGAAAAGACAAGCTAGAGACTGAGAGAACATATTTGCAAACCAAATAGCTAACAAAGGACTTGTATCTAGAATATATAAAGAACTCTCAAAATTCAACAGTTAAAAAAAAATGCAATTAGAAAATGAGCAAAAGACAGGAAGAGACATTTTGCTGAAGAGGATATGCATACAGCAAATAAGCACATGAAAGGATGCTTTACATATCAGCCACGGACAGAATGCAAATGAAAAACCTTGATGAGATACCACTCTACACCTACCAGAAGGCCTTGAACAAAAAAGTGACAACACCAAATACAGGCGATGATGTGGAGAAACAGGGTCCCTCATTACACTGCTGGTGAGACTGTCAAGATGGTGTGGCCATTTTAGAAAACAATTTGGTAGTTTTTATAAAATTACACACTCAATTGCGATATGACCCAGAAAATGCCTTCTTGAGAAAGAAAAATATATTCACACAAAAACCTATGTGTAACTGTTCATACCAGTTGTATTCATAATATTCCCAAACTGGAAACACTAGATGTCCTTCAACCAATGACTGCATCACTAACTAGACCCCAAGACCTGACTTTACCACCCACCTACTTCTATTCACTAACCTCTGTCTTATATTTCTCTGTAAGCTCTTCTTTCTGGCTTACCTCTTAACTCAGGCAAATGAAACCAGAAACCATCCCTCAGGGGATGGCAGCTGCCTTAATAAGACCTCCCACTGGCCCAGATCACCCAGATCTTTTGAGCTAAACCCCTGATTCGCACCTGCGCAGATGGACCTCAGAGTGACCTCTGGAATGACCTACCATTACCTCTACCTCATTTTAATATTGAATTCTCTGCCCAACAGGAAGCCTCAGCCCTATTTACATAAGATACCATGTATGTATAAGCATGTTTTCTTAAGGCCCCTGTGAGACCTTGTGCCCACCTCTACATACATGACAAGTCTTCCCTATCTAAATAGTCATCTTAACCGTAAACAAAAGGAACCCATTCACCATGTCCTGGGGAGTCATAGCTTTGGAAGCCACTCCTCCTGATCTCCTTATTTTCTGCAAGTAAAAGTTTTCTCTGTGTGACAACCCAAAGTGGTGCAGTTTCTGACTCACCAAGGAGCAAACTCACATTGGTTTGGTTACAAGTGGTTAAACTATGACACAAACCTAGCACCAAATACTATCCAGGAATGAAAATTAACCAACTATTAATATATACAGCAACTTGATGAGTACTTGGGGTTACACTGAGCAGAAAAAAAGCCAAAAGTTACATGCCATATAATCCCATTTATATAACAGTTTTGAAAAAAAATTATACATATAAAACATATTAGGGGTTGTCAGAATTTAAGGATATAGAACATCCTCTATTTAAAAAAAAAAAAAAAGAGAGATATTTGCCATCCAGAATATTATCTTTCCTTGGAACATTTTCTTCTGACAGGTAACTAGGGAAGTAGCAATCCCAAACCACCTTAGCCCAGTAAAAGATTTATACGATTAACGCTAGGCTTCAGTCCATGCGAGATCTGACTCATTTAGGATTTACCCTTGATCCTAGCATATTTCCTTTCTATGCCCTCACCCAAGCATGGGAGACTCACCAAGGCCCTTTTGTGTACAGACCATGAACCCCAATATTTGTTCCCAAGTCATTGACTCTGCTAAAGCTCTACCCAGCTCTGCCTCTTAAGTCCATAGATGTCCCTGTGATTAAGAGCTTACCTCTCTAGGCTTTCTTCTTAGGAAATTTTGGCTCCCTACACTTTCACTGCCTTGTTAATTCCCAATACTTCAAACAGATTCTTTTCTCCAGATTTTCTATTTTTGCTCATTGGGAGTGTTCAGTGGAAGAGGAAGTCTCAATTGCCTTTTTATGTTGACTTTTATATAACTTATCCCACTTTTCCTCTGGAGACTTTCACCCAGGCCACGAATCCTTCCTCTCCAATATAAAATGTTTACTTCTGATATTTGTCCTTGTGAAAGATCAAAATTCTTTGTCCTCACCTATCTTTAAAATATTTGTAATCTCATGTAACTGGAACTTTTTCTGGCTATGGTCGCTTAGCATGACCACCATTTCCATTCAGATTTTTGAAGTAATTTGCCATGTTTTCTTCCAGCACTCAGAGTCACTAATGAGAACACAGCTTCAATGGATCCAGGGAAATTTGTTCTTTCTCTGTTTCTTCTTCCTTTGCCTCTTTGTATCCTTCTCTCCTTCCTTCTTCTTTTCCAATTTTCTTTCTCTTCCCTTCCATTCCTTCTCCCCTACCTTCTCCTTTGTTGGTAAGTATTTTCCTTGTTTTTTCACAGTGCATTTACCATTGTTCGGATCTTAGATATTCATTATCAACTATCTATATTCTTACTCTTTTCCACATTTTTACCCTTATGGGTTCTCATAATAAAATATAAGCACCATTCTCAATTTTTAAGTTTTGTCCCTTCTTTTATATTTGTATGTATGTATTTCAGCAATTGTATCGATGATTTTTCCTTTAATTTTTCATAGTTTCTGTTTGTTATCTCACTATTCCATTCTTGTAGTATTATGTGCTTATTTTAGAAATGAAGTAACGTCTTTTCCCTAAGAATGTTAATTTTTGTTTGTATCTGCATGTGGTGTTTTAAAAGTATGTCTACACAATCTTTTCCAGTCCATTCCTCAAAAGATAGAGACTAATTCCCTTCCGCCTTGAGTGCAGGCTAAATTTAGTGACTCCGTGCTGGTAAAGAGAATGTGGCAGAAGTCGTCACCAGTAAAATGCCAAATTAAACAGTTTACAGTCTAGATGTACAAATGTGTATGTCCTTAAATCTCGTTGATCTCCCCTAGTAAGTTGCAGAATAACTGCTCTATAACAATGCTTAAGAACATTTCCAATTTAAACACAAGTTGAAACATTTTAGAAAGGTGACATTTAAAAATAGAGAAGCAAGTTACTTTGATAGTTTAAATTACACAAGCTACTAAAGGCAGCTTTTATGAAATTGGGTAAGTTAAACTTTCTTTTCCAGCAAAGCAAAATTTGCCACAAAGGACAAGGCAGAAAGTAACATATTCAATCAGTGGAATATGTGATTCCATCTAGAACAGACTAATAGATTGCTGGCTTGAACTGGAACAACCTAGAACTGATGATAAAAACAAGCCATTGGAAGTAACAAAACTTCATTCACCATCTATCATGAGCCTGGATGCCTAATAGGCATCAATTACGGTATCAATTATGAGTTTCTGATTGTATGGATATTAACACACAAGTTTTTGTTTTGTTTTTATTTTAGTGTTTGCAAGTATCAGGCACAGAGCAAGGTGCTAGAGATAAAACAGGAAAAAAAACAGACGTGGTCTGTTTCAAAACTTATTTTCTCAAGAGAAACAGGAACATTAATCAAATAGTCACATAAATAATTATTTGACGAAGTCAGCATTTCCCAAACTTTGGAACATGCAATCTATTAAAAACAAAAATGCATTGAGGCAACACCAATAGAGGATCATAAGATATAAGGGGCAAATGAATGAAAGTAGACAGCAAGAAGCAGTATCACAGATTGCTTAATTACTGTGAGGAGTGATACAATTTTGATTCATGTGAGTTTTTTATTCCCTAATAGAAAAAAATCCAAATTATAGAGAGAAAATATTTTATTAAAAACAAGAATAAACAAGATAATAAAATATCACAATACATGTAAGAAAATAAGACAAGATATACAAGATAGACCAGCAAAACCAAAATAGACCACATACATCAATATGATAGTTTGTAAATGCTGCCTATGCGTCAGTGAACAAACTGAATGTCATTTACACGTGCATCAGGTGATCAATCATGCGACATCTTGGTATTCTTCATGACTGCACCCCACCTCTTAGAAAGCAGAGGACAGCACAGTAAAACGAACAGGCATAGAAATGTCCTTAACATTTTCCCATACGTATATACATATTTTAAATATTTTTAATAAGAAAACCTATTCCATGCATCACTATCTTTTTTCTTGGGTACCCCCTCTCCCAAGTATCTTCTTCGTTGACACTCCATTTAAGTACCAACAAGGATATCTCTGAAGGAACCTATTTTAACTCTTTCTAGAAGAGTAAGGTAGTTGAAAGATAAGAATAGAAATGATCCTCAGAGATCATTTTAGTTAAAATCATAATAATAGAAAAGCGGAAATTCAATGTTTTCAGAGAATTATAGTATTTTGGAGATTTAAAATATCATAAAGGATAGGTGCCTGGGTGGCTCAGTCAGTTAAGCATCTGCCTTTGGCTCAGGTCATGATCTCAAGGGTCATAGGATAGAGCCCCAAGTCAGGCTCTCTGCTCATCAGAGAGTCTGCTTCTCCCTCTCCCTCTGCACCTCCCCATGCTCTCTCTCTCTTTCTCAAATAAATAAATATTTTAAAAAATAAAATAAAATATCACAAAGAATTTCTACCTAGACCTATAGAAATGATGACATTGTACATAATTCCTAACCAGCATTCGTGTAGTGTCAGCCTCAAAATTTTCACCAATACATTCATTTCCCCATTGGTTTATTCAGTAAGTATTAATGGACTACTTCTTTTGTGCTGGAGGTAATTACAAAACCTCAGAAAACAGGGTCTTGTAAGCCCTCAAACAACTTACAATTTAATCAGGGCTCCTGATAACAAGGTCATGTTTGACATATGTATGCTTCAATAGGAAAACCATTAAATACTATGAAACTTCAAATCAGTTAAAAATTAGAGACTCAGAATTCAATCTCAACTTTATAAAAATATGTTACTTTTTCACGTGCAATGTCTGGGTCAAAGAACTAATGTTAATAGAGACATATAGGTAAACCACCACCAAGTGTTATTGGAACTGCTACCTCTGGCTGGGACCGATGTAATGACCTCTTTATTAAATTCTCTTTTTCCCTCTCCAACAAGATAATGAATGTATCCATGGACCCCGAATGTCTTCTTGTGCTCCTCTGTAATTCCTCCTTCCCCTCCCCCTCCCACTAACACTAGGCAACCACTGATCTGCATTCAGTCGTACAGCTTCATGTTTCCTAAGATTTTATGTATGTGGAATCATACAGCGTGTGCTCTGATTTTGCCTGAATTCTTTTTCACTCGGCATCATTATATTGAGACTTAGCTGTGCAGCTGTGTGCATCAGTAGTTTATTCTGTTTTATTGCTGAACAGTATTCCATTATACAATACCACACTAGGTTTACCCATTCGCTTATTGATGGACATTTGGGTTAGTTCCGGTTAGGGGCAATTACAAATATAGCTGCTTTAGCATATTCTGCCCCAATCCTTGTATAAATATATGCTTTCATTTCTCTTCCATATATCAGTAAGAGGGGAAAGGCTAGTTAAATAGCTGATGTATGCTTACCTTTTTAAAGAAACTTCCAAACTCTTTTACAAAACTCTTGTTTATACCATTTTATATCCCTGCCCATAATGTATGAATGTTCCAGTTTTTCCCATTCATGCAAATATTTGATGCCATCGGTCTTTAATCTTGGATATTCGACTACATATGCAATGCTATCTTGTGGTTTTGATTTGCTTTTCTCTAATGGCTAATGAGGTCAGGCATGTTTACATGTGCTTATTTGTCATTTATGTATCTCTTAACTACTTTATTATTAGATTGTTACTGAGTTTTCTTATCAAGTTTGAGAGTTCTTTACAGATTATAAGACACAGGTCCTTTATCAAATATGTGGCCTGCCAGAATCTTCTCCTACTCTGTCTTCTCCTTTTCCCTACAGTGTCATTTAAAGGGCATACGTTCTTAGTTTTAATGAAGTTCAATGTGTTAATTTGTTTCTTCATGGATTGTGCTCTTTGGGTTGAGGTATGTTTTGTGGCCTAAAGTAGGGGTCAATAAATATTTTCTATAAAAGTTCAAATAGTACATAATTGAAACTTTCAGGCCAAATGGTATCTGTCATAAACACATAGCTCTACAGTTGTCATGTAAATTGGCATGGCTATGTTCTCATGAAACTTTACTTAGAAAAATACAGAGTGGGCTATATTTAGCCAGTGAGCCACTGTTTCCTGACTTCCAGCCTAGAAACTAGTCTGTCTGGGTAGAAGTTCCACGTGTAGTTAAAAGAATGTGTATTCTGCTGTGGTGAGAATTGTTCTACAAATGCAATGAGATCAAGTTAGTTGATTGTGTTAAGTCATCTAGTCCGGCAGTATTTCTTATTCGCTGTCTGCTTGTTCTATCAATTATTAGGAGAGGAGTATTGAAATCCCCAACTATAATTGTTAATTTGTCCATTTCCTTTATCAGTTTTGCTTCATAGGCGTACCTTGGCCATACTGCAGCTTCAGTTCCAGACCATCGCAATAAAGTGAATATCACAATAAAGCAAGTCAAGTAAATTTTTCAGTTTCCCAGCACCTATAAAAGTTATGTTTACAGCATACTGTAGCCTATTAAGTGTGCAATAGCAGCATAGCTATAAAGCCAACATACATACCTTAAGTTAAAAATGTTTTACTGCTGGAATGCCTGGGTGGCTCAGTCAGTTTAGCATCTGATCCTTGATTTCAGCTCCGGTCATGATCTCAGGGTCGTGAGATCAAGCCCCCCACTGGGCTCTGTGCTAAGCATGGAGCCTGCTTAAGATTCTCTACCTCCCTCTCCCTCTGCCCCTTCCCCTCAGCTCATGCTCTCTCTCTTTTACATAAACAAGCAAACAAATAAAAATGCTTAATTGCCAGAAGAGTCTAACCATCATCTGAGCTTTCGGTGAGGGGTAATTCTTTTTTTTTTTTTTTTTTTTTTTTTTTGCTGGTGGAGATTCTGGCCTCAGTGTTGACATCTAATGACTGATCAGGATGATGGTTGCCAGAGGTTAGGCAGCTACGGCCATTTCCTAAAATAGGACAAGAGTGAATTTTGTCCCATAGATTGACTCTTTCTCATGAACGATTTCACTATAGCTTTGGGATGCTGTTTGACGGCACTTTACCACCAGTTAGAACTTTGTTCAAAATGGGAGTCAGTTCCTTCAGACCCTGTCCCGCCATTATCAAACACGTTCCTGTAACATTCTAAATCCTTGGTCAACATTTCGACAATCTTCACAGCCTCACCCAGAGTAGATTGAATTTCAAGAAAATGCTGATCACTGGTCACCATGACAAATAGAGCAGTCATGAAAAAGTTTGAAATATTGTGAGAATTCCCAAAACGTGACACAGAGTGACAAAGTGAGCAAATGCTCTTGGAGAAAATGGTGCCGATAGACTTGTTTGACACAAGGTTGCCACAAAACTTCAGTTTGTTGGAAAAAAAAAAAAAGTCAGTATCTGAAGTGCAATTCAGGGAAATACAATAAATGGGGTAAGTCGATATAACTCACTGGCTGGAAAACAGTTTAAGATTATGTTCTCTGCTGAATCGTCATCTTTATCATTGTGAAATGATCCCATTCATCCCTGTCCTAAAATCTATGTTGCTGGACATGAATATAGCCACTCCAGCTTTCTTTTAATTACCCTTAACATGTTTACCTTTCCCATGCTTTTACTTTAAACTGACTGTGTCTTTATACTTAAAGTGGATTTCTTATTGGCAACATATAGTTAGATCTTGCATTTTACCTAAGATGACAATATTTACCTTTTAATTGGGGTACTGAGAACACTGACCTTTAATGTGTCATGGAGAGTTGTGTTTAACCCTACTGCTTTGATATCTGTTTTCTATCTGCTTGATCTGCTCTTTTTTCTCTTTTTTTCCTTTTCCCCTGCCTCATTTTGTATTAATTAAATATCTTTTAATGATTCCATTTTTGTCTGATTTTTAGCTGCAACTTTTCAGTATTATACTGTTTCTGATACACTTTTTTAAATTATCAAGGCCTGCCTTCAAGTCATATTACCTTTCCTATAAGCCTACACAACACTTTATTTCCATTTGTACTTATTCTACCTTTATGTTACTCCTGTCATATATTTTCTTTCTACATATGTTATAAATGCCACAACACATTGCTGCTCTATTTGTTATAAGCACCCAATTATCTTTTATATAGATTTGAATAATAAAAAAGTTTTCTTGTTTACCCATATAATCACCATTTTCAGTAATCCTCACTGTTCTTCCTAGTTACAGATTTCCACCCATCAACTTTCTCCTTCCTTTAACATTTTTTAAAATACAAGTCTGCTAGTAAGGAATTCTTTTAGCTTTTGTATGTCTGAAAATATCTTTACATCACCTTAATTTTTGAAAGGTAATGTCATAAGGTAAAGAATTCTAAGTTGGAAGGTTTTTTTGAATGTTTTGCTTTTCTTTTTATTGCCTTAAAGATGTTCTACTGTCTGGCTTGGTGGTTCCTCAAGAATCTGCTATCTTACTCTTTTCACCTTTCATGTAACGTATCCTTTTCTTGTCTGACCATTTTTTTTTTTTTTAATTTAAATTTTAGGTAGTTAACATACAGTGCAATACTGGTTTCTGGAGTAGAATTCAGTGATTCATCACTTACATACAATACCCAGTGCTCTTCAGAACAAGGGACCTCCTTCATCCCCATCACCCATCTCGCCCATCCTCCACCAACCCTCAGTTTGTTCTCTATCATTAGGACTCTCTTATGGATGGGGTACCTGTGTGGCTCACTGGGTTAAGCCTCTGCTTTCAGCTCAGGTCATGATCTCAAGGTCCTGGGATCGAGCCCTGCATCAGGCTCTCTGCTCAGTAGGGAGCCTGCTTCACCCTCTTTCTCTGCCTGTCTCTCTGCCTACTTGTGATCTGTCAAATAAATAAATAAAATCTTTAAAAAAAAAAAGATTCTCTTATGGTTGTTTCCCTCTCTCCTTTTTCTTATTTTCCTCCTTTCCATTGTTCATCTGTTTTCTTTCTTATATTCCACATACGAGTGAGGTCATACGGTATTTGTCTTTCTCTGTCTGACTTATTTCACTTAGCATGATACCCTCTAGCTCCATCTGTTGTTGCAAATGGCAAGATTTCATTCTTTCTGATGGCCGAGTAATATTCCATTCCAACACTCTACATCTTCTTTATCCATTCATCAGTGGACAGACATTTGGGCTCTCTCCATAGTTGGGCCACTGTTAATAATGCTGCTAGAAGCATCTGGATGCATATATCCCTTCAAATCTGTATTTTTGTATCTTTTCCTTTGGATAAATACCCAGTAGTGTGATTGCTGGGTCTCAGGGTAGCTCTATTTTAACATTTTGAGGAACGTCCATACTGTTATCCAGAGTGGCTGCACCAGCTTGCATTCCCATCAATAGCATAAGAAGGCTCCCCTTTCTCCGTATCCTTGCCAACACCTGTTGTTTCTTGTGTTGTTAATTTTAGCCATTCTGACCTGTGTGAGGTGGTATCTCATAATAATTTTGATTTGTATTTCCCTGATGCTGAGTGACATTGAAGATCTTTTCATGTGTCTGTTAGCCATCCAGAAGTCTTTTTTTGAAAAGTGTCTAGATTTTCTGGTCACCACTGATTTTATGTAAAGTGATTCTTATATGTCTTGTGTAGTCTCTTTCATGTGTCTTGTGCTTGGGATTCACTGAGCTTCTTGGATTGGGAATTTATAGTTCTACTGAATTTGGGGGAAAAAAAATTATCATTGTTTGTCTAGCTTCTCTGAAATTCCAGTCCCATTTCCTGAATCAGGGAGACTCTTGGGCTTTTTTCAGGGTTCCCTCTCCCTGGACCACATCCTGGAAATCTTTTCCATGCAGTAAACTGAGACAATCATAGTGCTTACCTCATTTGTTTTCCATCTCTGAGAGATCACTGTCCATCATCACCTGATATCCAGTGTTTTAAGAAACATTTTATGTAGTATTTTGTTCATTTCCTTAGTTATTTCAGGTGGGAGAGTAAATTCAATCCTTATTGCTCCATTTTACCCAGAAGCTGAAGTCCATACTTGTAGATTTTTAAGGCTCCCCCTTTTATTACTCTTTTTAAATTTTATTACATTATAATTGGAGAAGATCATGGGTATGCACTACATATTTGAAATTTCTGAGACTTTTTTTAAGGCCTAATACATGATCTATGTTTATGAATATTACAAGTATCCTTGGGAAAAATGTATCCTTTTTTGTCTGTTGACTATAGAATTCCATATATAGTTGCATGAGCTTAATAAACTTATTGTTTATATGCTTAATATATCTACTCATATTTTGTCCCTTTGTTCTAACAGTTTTTGAAAAGAATATGTTCAAACTCAATCTAAAATTTTTATTTCATGGATTTCCTATTTCAGTTCTGGTAGCTGTTTAGGATAAGGATAGGTCCATATGTGTTTATGATGAACATTCCTTACTATTTTATAGTCAATTTTAGCAGTATGTGATGTCATTCTTTGTGTTTTATAAGATTATTGCCTTAATTTTGGTTTCAAATATTAAGATTCATCTTACAACCTTATTTATTTGTTTGTTTTTATTTTTCTCACTGAAGCACATACCCTCCCCAATTATCGCCCATATTTACATACTGTATCTTTCTTTTCCACTTATTTTCAACATTTATTAGTTTGTTTTAAATGTACCATTTCTGGATAATATATTAGCTCTTGAAAAATATTCACCATAACATCAGAAAACATAGGAATACATATAACAACAGATATTCAATATCCTTTCACAGAAAATTATAAAATTATTTACAATTACAAAATTGTAATATTGAGAGAAATTAAGGAATATTTACATAACTACAAGTATAAACTATGTCCAAGTTTTGACTGATTTGATATTATAAAGATACCAGTTCTACTAAATTGATCTGTATATTAAATACCACTCTAAAATAAATCTCCAGAGGTTATGTTGTGGAAATATATAAGCTGATTCTAGAATTAACTTGAAAATGCAAAATAAGAAGAACTAATGTTATTGTCTTAGTCTGTTCAGACTGCCATAACAAAATACCATAGACTCAGTAGCTTATAAAAATCACTAATTTATTTCTCCTAGTTCTGGAGGCTGGAAAGCCCAAGGTCAAGAGGACAGCAGATTTGGTGTCTAGTGAGGACCTGCTTTCTGACTCATAGATGACTGTGTTTTTGCTGTGTCCTCACATGGCAGAAGGGACAAGGGAGTCCTCTGAAATCTCTTTTATAAAGACTAGGCCCATTCATAAGGATTCCGTTTTTATGATCTAATCACCTACCAAAGGCTTCCCATCTTAATGCCATCCTATTGAGGTTTAGAATTTAGTATGCAAGTTTTGGGGCAGCCATAAGCATTCAGTCATAGCACTAAGCCTGAGGAGAATAAAGTTGAGTCTTACTTTACCAGGTATTAAAACTGTAGTAATTTTTTTGAAGAGCAATATTGGCACAAGTAGAGACTAATAAATAAGTTGAACAGAATAGTGTCTGACTTTGGATCCACACCTGATTTATGATAAATGTAGTACCACAACCATTGAAAAAAAATTGACTAAATAACTAATTAAATAGGAAATGTGGTATCCAATCAGATCTCTGTGTGGAAAATGAAAACTGACTCTGATATCACTTTATTTGCAAAGATAAATTCCAAGCAGATTGTAGATATGTGATTTCTATAAATTAATATAGAAATGAGGATATAGAAACTTTTCTTAAGCAAGACACAAAATCAGTAGACATGAATGAAAAGTTGAGAAATTATACTAATTACAATAAAGAAGTTTTGTTCTTCTGAAAACACTATTAAGTTTGTGAAAAGTCAAGACAACAAAAAAAGTAAAAGATGATATTCACCATGGTCATATTCTATAAATAAAAAACAGACATATATCAGTAAGAAAAAGAAAAACACCCAATAGAAAAGAATGAAGAACTTGAATAGCTACTTTATAGAATAAATTATTAAAATGGCGAGAAAATAGGTAGATATGTAAAACCTCATTAATAATTAGAGAAATATGAGTTAAAATAACAAAGAGATGTTACTAAAGACCTCCCGTAAGGATTAAACATTTTTCAAAAACAGTATGTTGCCAGTGTTAGCATTGGCAAGGATATAGAACAACTGGAACTCTCATCTCTCCCAAGTAGGAGTATACACTGGCATGATTACTTTCAACAAAAATTTGGCAGTATCTAAGTCTTATTCTATGACTTATGTGTACCAAGAGACATATACAGGAATATTCACAGCAGTTTTATTTGTAGTAATCCCGAATGGATACAACCCAAATTGTCTATAAAGGGTGGAATGAATGTTGTTTTTACACAATGGAATATTATACAACAATGAAAATAACCTAACTGCAGTTTGTAGAACCCATTTATTTCATAAAATATTTTTGAGAGCAGGCAAACACAAAAGAATATATGTAGGCAATAAGTCTATAAACAAACTAAGAAGTGATTACTGAAAATCAGAAATTTTTTTTTAAGATTTTATTTATTTACTTGAGAGAGAGAGTGCAAGCAAGAGAGAGAGCATGAGCAGGGGACAGGGGCAGAGGGAGAGGGAGATGCAGACTCCCCACTGAGCAGAGAGCCCAACATGGCACTCAATCCCAGGATGCCAGAACCATGACCTGAGCTGAAGGCAGATGGTTAACCAATGAGCCACACAGGTGCCCCCAAAATCAGAACAGTTCTTATCGTGGGAAGACAGTGGAACCCATGATGGGAGGGGCATTTGGGGTTCCTGGGGTGCTAGCACATTTATTTCTCAACAAGCACATTTTCTTTTCAATAAACTGGAAAGCCTATCCTTTGCCTTGTGTATTTTCTTTGTCATATTTTACATTAAAGATTTTTAAAAATGAAAAAGTCCCTATAATGAACTAAAATGTATCTTTTACAGTTTTATTAATTTTGCTTCTGTCTTTAGTGCTACACAAAATAAACTTTACCCTCACTTTATAGAATATGCTTTCAAGGATTTAAATATAGCAAAGCCATGTGGCTAAGGTCACACTGTTATTTAAGTAATAGCAGGGTTGAATATGAGATTAAGGTTCATTTTGCTCAACTATTCATCCACAAAGTGAATTCTTTTCATAATGTCTTGTCCAGATTGATCTAGCCAATACATGGATGTCTCAAAAAGTGAGGAACTCATGAACCCCCCAGGAGATGACACCATGTGGCAGATATATAATTAGAGCTCTGTGATAGTATAAGACAATATTTCTTCCTCTCTCTCTATATTATACTGGTAATAGTCTTGGCTACTTCACAGACACTAATAGTTGTGAATAATTTCACTAACTTCTACCATTTTTCTTTGGAAAAGATTGTCTTAAAACCTTGGTTTGAGTTGATTAGAAAGAAGGTAGCAGAAATGACAGATTTCATGGAACATCTTTCTAACTACAAATTTTCAATCTGTCGATCCATTTATGTAGTCCTTGCCTTCCATAGGGAGGGATTATTTTTTCTGATGACTTAAATACTAAAGAAGGCATTTAGGCATGAAGGCAAATGTGTGTGTCTTTCAAAACAGGAAGGAAAGTGATAGAAAATTCTACAAGGTAGAAAGGCCCTCCCACAGTTTAACAAATAAATCAAGTGGCCTGGTGATTTAAAATGGTCTGGTTCAAACCTTTGGCTTACTGTTATGTTTTCTGTGTATTACCACAGAGAATAGCTTCAGGGTTTTTGAAAAGTCTGTACAACAATTAGGTCATGCACCAATTTATGAGTCCGAAGTCTTGGTTTGAGGGCCAGTTAATTCCACTGAACTACTTGAGAAAAATTGCAGTTCCTCACATTCTTTGTGAGTTGATAAGTTAGTAGATTATTAGACGTTGCAAGTAACTAGAGTGTTTGAACTTGGAAGGCAAGTAGATCTTTCTCAGGAACTTGTTGAGTAGCAGGCTAAAGGTAATGGTAAATTGAGTCTTAGAAAATCTACCAAGTCATCTAGTATTAGAGAGATATCTCCACTCTTTCTTTGTGCCTATACTCTGGATATGTCATCTAGAATGTCTTTGCTCTTTTCATCTCACCAAATCCTACCATGGATGTATAAATGTTTGGTCTCCTTCAAGATGTCTCAAAAAAACTCCTAGGAAATATACTTTTTTATAATTTCTTTTCTGTTTGTTTTATGAGTCTATTTACTAGTTTGTTTACAAACTAGCACAAAATTTAGTTCTGAAAAATGTACAGTCTCACCAGTAGTGAGTTCCTGCATGGTATGATCATCACCAAAGCTACTTTATAGATAAGTTCCAGGTCAAGTTAAGATAGAGAGAGCATGCTAAATCCTGTCTCTCTCATTAAGTGCAATTAAAATTCTTGGATAGAATGAACAGAGCAATTATCTAAAGACTCTGAAAAGTAAGTGGTAGTACATATGGTGGAGACATAAAGCATAATGTAAGTTTCAATAGATTTGGCAGTGAGTTTCCTGATTTGTTTTTCCTTCCATATCTCTCAGCCTGGGTTCAAAGGCAACATAAATCTTGGAGTTGTGCACCATGTGTGGACACAAAGTCTCTGAGAAGCCTCTCCTTCGAGTACTGAAATGGGAGAGGGGGCCCCCTACAGGACAGAGAAAGTATGACAGACTCTGTTCTTAACTTCTTTCTGCCATCAGGCACCCAGGCAATCCCACTCCCAAAGCTCCAACTATTCTACAGCAGTTGCTACCAAACATGCACTTAAAACTCCAAAGTTGGAAAATCATTCTCTTTGACCAGAAGAATTATGGTCTAAAGGGTGCACAGGGTATCCATGTTGTTCCCTCCTCTCCCATTAACCATCTGGCCCTTGGCCCTAAAGGCTGACCTATGAGAGGTAAGCAGCAAAACACAGACAGACTGAAATATCAAGTTTGTTTGTTTGTTTTTCCCCCCAAAGAACAACCAGAGTGGACCTCTAGGTTCTAAAGACGGTGAGTGAGATAGTACAGAGTACAGGTTATGAGAAAGAAAGCTTCTGAGGTCAGCCCAAGCTTCTCGTGGAAGTATGAGTCCCCTAAATGCCCGGTAAGCTCTCAAAAGCTGTGGGAACTGAGCTATGGGTGAGGCCACTGTCAGATTGCAGATGGTTCTCAGGAGGCCCAAAGAACACTAAAAAGCCTTCAAAAACAGAACAGATCTTTAGCAACGTAGCCCACAGAAGATGAATCAGAATTTGAGGCAAAAAAAAAAAAAAAAAAAAAAAAAAGAATTTGTGGCATGAGCATAACCAGATTGATTGATGGCTTAAAATGCAAAAGTAAAAACACAATCTCTGTAAGACTTTTTAAAGACTCAGAGTCTCATAATATAATATAATTTTCAAAATTTCCAGGACCAATTCAAAATTATACAACATACAAAAACATAAGAAAATTTGACAAATTCTCAAAGGACAATAACAGAAGCCTTGAGATGATACAGAATAATCAGATAATTTGTCCGAATTATCTTACAAGGACTTTAAAGTAGCTATTATCACCATGATGAAGTAAAAATGAATACCCTTGAAACAAATGAGAAGACAGAAAGTCTCAGCAGAGAAATGGAAGCCATAAAATAGAACCAAATGGAAATTTTGGAATTGAAAAATACATTAATTAATACAAAAGACCATGGGTAGGTTCCATAGCAGAATAGAGATGACATAGGTAAGAGGCCTTGACCTCAACAATAGGTCAATAGATATTATCCAATTTGAGCAAGAATTAGAAAACTGGTATTTTAAAAAAAAAAAAAAAGAACAAAGCCTCAGACACCTGTAAGACTATATAAAAGCATGTAAAACACATGTTATCAGAGCCCGAGAAGAAGAGGAGAAAGGATTTGGTGCAGAAAATATATTTTAAGGAAATAATTACCAAAAACTTTTCAAATTTGTTGAAAGATATAAACCAGCAGATAAAGAGGCTCAGTGTACCCAAAACAGGATACACTTTGAGAAATATATGCCCAAATATATCATAATCAAAGTACTGGGGAGAAAATCTTAAAAGCAACCAAAGAAAACAGCACATTACATGCAGGGGAATGCTTGAGTTGATTATAGTCAATACATTGACTACAGATTTCTCATGAAACAGTATGGTGGTCAGAAAATAACAAAACAACATTTTTAAAATGCTGAAAGCAAATAACTGTTGACCCACAATTCCTTATCCAGTTATTTTATATCTATATTCAGAAACAAAGGCAAAATAAAAATATTCTAGAATGGGGGCGCCTGGGTGGCTCAGTGGGTTAAAGCCTCTGCTTTCGGCTCAGGTCATGATCCCAGGGTCCTGGGATCAAGCCCCACATCGGGCTCTCTGCTCAGCAGGAGGCCTGCTTCTCTTCCTCTCTCTCTCTCTCTCTCTCTCTCTCTCTCTGCCTACTTGTGATCTCTGTCTGTCAAATAAATGAATAAAATCTTTAAAAAAATATATTCTAGAATGAAAGAAACCAAGAGGATTCACCACCAACTGATAAGCTCTGAAAGCAACACTAAAGAAAGTTCAGAGAAAGGGATCTGTTATGACAAGAAAACTTGGCATTTTAGGAATGAGGAAAAGCAATCGAAATTTCCATTCTGAATATATATAATGGACTAATTTTTGCCTTCTTAAATTCTTTAAAATATGTATCTTAAAATATAAAATATATATAACATTTTCTGAGAGACTTCCAATTTATGTTGATAAGTACAACATGAAAGGGGAAGGGTAAAAGGACCTATATGCTGGCAAGCTTTTTACATTCCATTTGAAGTGGTAAAATATTAATTCTAAGTAGGCTGTGGACAGTTAAATATGAATATTGTGTCCTTTGAGCAACCACTGGTAAAACATGCATAAAGAAATAAAGAATCCCTTGGATAAAAAAATAAAATAATAAATAAAATAAAATGTGAGCCATACCGTGTTTGTGGATTAAAGAATTCAAAATAGTAAATATGTATAATCTCCCCAAATTGATCTATTGATTCAACACAATTCTAATCAAAATATCAGCAGGATTTTTTTTTATAGAGACAAGTATACTCTTAAAATCATATTAAAAGAAAGCAAATAAACTAGAATAGCCAAGACAATTTTGAAAAAGAGGAACAAAGGTAGGAAACAAAGACTATCTAATTTAGGACTTCCTGTAAAGCTACAACAGTCAAGACTATGTGGTATCTATAGACACAGACCACTTAATAGACTAGAGTCCAGATATACTCACACAAACATAAGTTAATTTTTAAGAAAGATGCAAAAGCAATTCAGTGAAGGAAAGAATAAGATAGTCTTCTCAAGCAATGGCATTCAGACAATTAGAGATCCATGTGTTAAAAAAAGAAAAAGCACCTAAACCTATACTTTACATCTCTGACAAAAAGTAACTTAAAATAAACCATATTTTTATTTGTAAATTATAGAACTATAAAACTTTTAGAAGAAAATGCAAAGGAGAGTCTTCATGCTTTTTGTGTTTGGCAAGTAATTCTAAAATACGACCCAAGCATGCAATCCATAAATGGGAAAAAAAAATGGGCTAAATTTTAGCAAAATTAAAAACTCTTTAGTTCTTCAAGACACTGTAAAGAAAATGAAAAGAAAAGACCCATTTGCAATTCCCATATTTGACCAAGTATTTGTATGCTGAATATATAAAGAATTCTAAAGACTCAATAATAACAAACAGCCTATTTTAAAAAAACCAGTGGGTAGAAGATTTGATCAGACACTTCTCCAAAGATTTATAGATGGAAAATAAGCACAAGAGTAGGTACTCAACATCATTAGATGCTAGGGAAATGCTATTGCACACTTATTAAAATAGATAAAGTAAAGTAGAAATGACAATATCAGGTACTGGTGAGGATACGGAACAGTTAGAATTCTCCTTGATTGTTAGTGGGTGTGCAAAATGGTACAGCCACTCTAGAAAACCGGTTAGGCAGTTTCCTTTTTTTAATACTTAAAAAAAAGTTTAAGATTCTATTTTATTCATTTGAAAGAAAGAGAGACAGAGAGAGCATAAGCAGGGGGAGAAGTAGAGGCAGAGGGAGAAACAGGGTCCCTACTCCCTACTGAGCTAGGAGCCCAACATGGGGCCCGATCCCAGGACCTGGAAATCATGACCTGAGCCGATGGCAGCAGCTTAACCATCTGAGCCCCTCAGGCGCTCCTTGGCAGTTTCTTACAAAGTGAAACATACAATTACTATAAGACCCAGAAATTGTCCTCCTGTATATTACTCTAAAAAAATTAAAACTTCCCTGAAGCATCCTGAGAAGGTCAATAGCAGTGTATCACTATGCTGCAAGGCCTGCTGAGTGTTACAATTGTTCTGTTTACTCTTAGTTATTGTTGTTAATCTCTTACTGTACTAATTTATAAATTAAACTTTATCATAGTTATGTTTGTATAGGAAAAACCATAGTATGTATAGGGGTTTTTTTTTGTTTGTTTGTTTGTTTTAGACTTTATTTGACAGAGAGGGAGAGATCACAAGTAGGCAGAGAGGCAGGCAGGGGGCAGGGGGTGGGGGAAGCAGGCTCCCCGCTGAGCAGAGAGCCCGATACAGGGTTCTATCCCAGGACCCTGAGACCATAACCTGAGCTGAAGGCAGACGCTTACCACACTGAGCCACCCAGGCGGCCCTATGTATAGGGTTTTATCATAGTCATGGTTGTATAGGGAAAATGTACTTACTATGTATAGGGTTTGAGACTACCTGCAGTTTCAGGCATCCACTGGGGACCTTGAGAGGGATCCACTCTGGGTAAGCAGGGACGGCCATGCTACTCAGGAGGAAAGAGGGAGCAAGGATTGATCCACAGCAACCTCATGAATCTCAGTGAAGAACACAGTCTCAAAAGGCTGCATGAGTCTTCACACAAAATTTTGCAAAATGTAGAACTAAAGGATTGAAACGAGATTAGTGGTCACAAGGAGCTGGGATGGAAGTGAATTTGACTGTAGTAAAAAAAAAAAAAACAGCAAATGGAATTTTTTCTTATTAATAGACCTGTTTTATATCCTGATTGTGGCAGTGGCTCCATGAATCTATGTATGTATTAAGACTCACAGATCTGCTCACCCACAAAAATGTTAATTTTACTGTATGTTTATTTTTTTAAGTGCCATTACAATCTCTTTAATGACTGCAACTCTTATTTATACCTCTGGTAAAACCAACAACACTAAAGATCGTGCTAAGCAGTTTCATCGATTTCTTTTTCAACTCTCAATAGACAGCCATATGAAAACTGAAACAACTTATGGCAATTAAATACACATGAATATTTTAGCAGTATCATCAAGAAGATCATATCAGGTAAAATTTATAACAAAGTTAATTTAACATGTATTACTGTTATGAATCACTATGTTTTAGGTCGCATCGTACGCAGTCCATTTAAATGGCTGTAATTAGTATGACTTTTATGGTCAACTCTTTTAGAAAATTTCACCAGTATCTGCAACCATTGTCAATGTTTTTAAATGCTGATGCTCATCATATGCAAAACTCCCACTCATCTCTCATATTTTGGGACACGAGTAACAAGAGAAAGAATTTCTTGGGACATGAGTAACAAGAGAAAGAATTTCTTGGAAGTAGCATAATTGAAGCATTGAATTACTTAAGAAAAACGTTGGATTGAGTAGAAAAAAAAAAGAGTTAAAACTTAAGACATCTACTAACCCACAATGATTTATTGCACACCTATTGCATACAATGTAGCATGTTAGAAATTTTAGCAGGTACGATTATAAATAATCCAAGATCTTGGACCCTCAAGGAAATTCACAGAAGAGTGAGAAAAACAGAGTCAATGTGATGGCAGATGCAAATTGTGTGAATTATAAAGTGTTATCTGAAATACAAATAATATAAAGTAGGTTTGATATACATGATGACAGAAATAATTACACAATTAGAGCACCTGGTTGGGTCAGGAAGTTAAGCATCTGACTCTTGATTTCAGCTCAAGTCATATCTCAGGGTCCTGGGACTGAGCACAATCCACCTCTACACCCAGTGGGGGAGTCTGCTTCAGATTGTCCTCCCTCTCCCTCTGCCCCTCCCACTCTCTCAGATAATAAGTAAATCTTTTTTAAAAAAGAAATAATTGCATAATTCTGTGGCTTTTATGGGGAGGGGAATTACTTGTAACCAAAACATACAGGACCTTGTTGGGAAGGTAGTGATTGAGTTGAGCAGTTAGAAACAGGGGCACGTCAAGGGTGCACAACGGAGCTGGGTGATGTATGGAATGGATGCTGAAGAAAATGAGAATTGTAGTTGGGACAGGTTGGGTTTGAGGCATGAATTACACGGAAATTCCATTTGGAAGCTTAGGACTGAAGTCAGAGGAGGAAGAGCAAAGTGCACAGAGGCTAATTAGCATAAGGTGGAAATGGATGAGTTCACTAAGAAAATGGATATATGAGTAAAAAGGACTATGAACACACAGCTAAATCATTTGGGTTTTAAAAGAAGCTAAGATTGGGGGCGCCTGGGTGGCTCAGTGGGTTAAGCCTCTGCCTTCGGCTCAGGTTGTGATCTCACGGTCCTGGGATGGAGCCCCACATCAGGCTCTCTCCTCAGCAGGGAGCCTGCTTCCCCCTCTCTCTCTGCCTGCTGCTCTTCCTACTTGTGATCTCTCTCTCTCTCTCTCTCTCTGTGTCAAATAAATAAATAAATCTTTTTTAAAAAGTCAAAATTATAGGCTGAGCAATGGCTAGCAAAGTAGGAGAAATAGGGAAGTTCATTAGAGAGGTAAGAGAGAAAACCATATGAACCCCCAAAGGATGCTAATGAATTAATTCCTCTTCATAGGCTGCTGTCAATAGAAGCCAATTTTTAGATAAATGAAAACCAAAGAAGAGTCTAGAAAGCAGGAACATAGAGTAAACCTGTTTTAGGATATTAAACATCAAGTATGAAAGGCCTGATTCTCTAGAACATTACTTGGTCTCAAACTTGGTATGACCTCAACAGACATCTGGATTACATAAAGAATTGCCCCATTTCTTTTTGGAATAAAACATTTGCCCACACATTGCCCCAGTATAAAGCCATTAAATTGGTACCTGTCACTGTGTCTGGACAGCATCAGAGCCCAGGAAGACGTTGGGAGAGGCACCGTTTTTTCAGATGATTTGCAGTCTTCCGGGGAAAATAATGAAAGGAGAAATGTAAGTAGGGCTTCTCTCCAGCTGTGACCAATTTCCCCACCCTGCATTCAGACAATCAGCTTGGAACCAGCAAACTCAGATGACTTGAGCTCCCAGTAGAACTCATTCCCAGCCATGAAGGAATAAACAAGTATCACCTGTTCTCAGGTCATGATTCTTTTTTATCTTTTCTTTTTTGTTGTTTTTTGGGGTGGGGTTTTTTTTTGTTTTGTTTTGGTTTGGGTTTTTTTGGGTTTTTTGGGTCTTTTAAGGCACATTACTATGCCATAACTGATTCCTTGGAAAATCTGGCTGCAAGATTTCATGGAGTTTTCTTTTTTTTTTTTTTTAATTTTATAAACATATATTTTTTACCCAGGGGTACAGGTCTGCGAATCGCCAGGTTTACACACTTCACAGCACTCACCATAGCACATACCCTCCCCAATATCCATAACCCCACCCTCTCTCTCCCAACCCCCTCCCCCCATCAACCCTCAGTTTGTTTTGTGAGATTAAGAGTCACTTATGGTTTGTCTCCCTCCCAATCCCATCTTGTTTCATTTAAACTTGTCCTACCCCCTCAACCCCCCATGTTGCATCTCCTCTCCCTCATATCAGGGAGATCATATGATAGTTGTCTTTCTCCGATTGACTTATTTCGCTAAGCATGATACCCTCTAGTTCCATCCACATCCTCGCAAATGGCAAGATTTCATCTCTTTTGATGGCTGCATAGTATTCCATTGTGTATATATACCACATCTTCTTTATCCATTCGTCTGTAGATGGACATCTAGGTTCTTTAGACATTGCTGCTATAAACATTCGGGTGCACGTGCCCCTTCGGATCACTACGTTTGTATCCTTAGGGTAAATACCCAGCAGTGCAATTGCTGGGTCATAGGGTAGTTCTATTTTCAACAATTTGAGGAACCTCCATGCTGTTTTCCAGAGTGGTTGCACCAGCTTGCATTCCCACCAACAGTGTAGGAGGGTTCCCCTTTCTCCGCATCCTCGCCAGCATCTGTCCTTTCCTGACTTGTTAATTTTAGCCATTCTGACTGGTGTGAGGTGATATCTCATGGTGGTTTTGATTTGTATTCCCCTGATGCCGAGTGATGTGGAGCACTTTTTCATGTGTCTGTTGGCCATCTGGATGTCTTCTTTGCAGAAATGTCTGTTCATGTCCTCTGCCCATTTCTTGATTGGATTATTTGTTCTTTGGGTGTTGAGTTTGCTAAGTTCTTTATAGATTTTGGACACTAGCCCTTTATCTGATATGTCGTTTGCAAATATCTTCTCCCATTCTGTCAGTTGTCTTTTGGTTTTGTTCACTGTTTCCTTTGCTGTGCAAAAGCTTTTGATCTTGATAAAATCCCAATAGTTCATTTTTGCCCTTGCTTCCCTTGCCGTTGGTGATGTTCCTAGGAAGATATTGCTGTGGCTGAGGTCGAAGAGGTTGCTGCCTGTGTTCTCCTCAAGGATTTGGATGGATTCCTTTCTCACATTGAGATCCTTCATCCATTTTGAGTCTATTTTCATGTGTGGTGTAAGGAAATGATCCAATTTCATTTTTCTGCATGTGACTGTCCAATTTTCCCAACACCATTTATTGAAGAGGCTGTCTTTTTTCCATTGGACATTCTTTCCTGCTTTGTCGAAGATGAGTTGACCATAGAGTTGAGGGTCTATTTCTGGGCTCTCTATTCTGTTCCATTGATCTATGTGTCTGTTTTTGTGCCAGTACCATGCTGTCTTGATGATGACAGCTTTGTAATAGAGCTTGAAGTCCGGAATTGTGATGCCACCAACTTTGGCTTTCTTTTTCAATATTCCTTTGGCTATTCGAGGTCTTTTCTGGTTCCATATAAATTTTAGGATTATTTGTTCCATTTCTTTGAAAAAAATGGATGATACTTTGATAGGAATTGCATTAAATGTGTAGATTGCTTTAGGCAGCATAGACATTTTCACAATATTTATTCTTCCAATCCAGGAGCATGGAACATTTTTCCATTTCTTTGTGTCTTCCTCAATTTCTTTCATGAGTACTTTATAGTTTTCTGAGTATAGATTCTTAGTCTCTTTGGTTAGGTTTATCCCTAGGTATCTTATAGTGTTGGGTGCAATTGTAAATGGGATGGACTCCTTAATTTCTCTTTCTTCTGTCTTGTTGTTGGTGTAGAGAAATGCAACTGATTTCTGTGCATTGATTTTATATCCTGACACTTTACTGAATTCCTGCACAAGTTCTAGCAGTTTTGGAGTGGAGTCTTTTGGGTTTTCCACATAGAGTATCATATCATCTGCGAAGAGTGATAGTTTGACTTCTTCTTTGCCGATTTGGATGCCTTTAATTTCCTTTTGTTGTCTGATTGCTGAGGCTAGGACTTCTAGTAGTATGTTGAATAGTAGTGGTGATAACGGACATCCCTGCCGTGTTCCTGACCTTAGCGGAAAAGCTTTCAGTTTTTCTCCATTGAGAATGATATTTGCGGTGGGTTTTTCATAGATGGCTTTGATAATATTGAGGTATGTGCCGTCTATCCCTACACTTTGAAGAGTTTTGATCAGGAAGGGATGCTGTACTTTGTCAAATGCTTTTTCAGCATCTATGGAGAGTATCATATGGTTCTTGTTCTTTCTTTTATTAATGTGTTGTATCACATTGATTGATTTGCGGATGTTGAACCAACCTTGCAGCCCTGGAATAAATCCCACTTGGTCGTGGTGAATAATCCTTTTAATATACTGTTGAATCCTATTGGCTAGTATTTTGGCGAGAATTTTTGCATCTGTGTTCATCAAGGATATTGGTCTGTAGTTCTCCTTTTTGATGGGATCCTTGTCTGGTTTTGGGATCAAGGTGATGCTGGCCTCATAAAATGAGTTTGGAAGTTTTCCTTCCATTTCTATTTTTTGGAACAGTTTCAGGAGAATAGGAATTAGTTCTTCTTTAAATGTTTGGTAGAATTCCCCCGGGAAGCCGTCTGGCCCTGGGCTTTTGTTTGTTTGGAGATTTTTGATGACCGTTTCAATCTCCTTACTGGTTATGGGTCTGTTCAGGCTTTCTATTTCTTCCTGGTTCAGTTGTGGTAGTTTATATGTCTCTAGGAATGCATCCATTTCTTCCAGATTGTCAAATTTGTTGGCGTAGAGTTGCTCATAGTATGTTCTTGTAATTGTATTTCTTTGGTGTTCGTTGTGCTCTCTCCTCTTTCATTCATGATTTTATTTATTTGGGTCCTTTCTCTTTTCTTTTTGATAAGTCTGGCCAGGGGTTTGTCAATCTTATTAATTCTTTCAAAGAACCAGCTCCTAGTTTTGTTGATTTGTTCTATTGTTTTTTTGGTATCTATTTCATTGATTTCTGATCTGATCTTTATGATTTCTCTTCTCCTGCTGAGTTTAGGGTTTCTTTCTTGTTCTTTCTCCAGCTCCTTTAGGTGTAGGGTTAGGTTGTGTACCTGAGACCTTTCTTGTTTCTTGAGAAAGGCTTGTACCAATATATGTTTTCCTCTCAGGACTGCCTTTGTTGTGTCCCACAGATTCTGAACCATTGTGTTTTCATTATCATTTGTTTCCATAAATTTTTTCAATTCTTCTTTAATTTCCTGGTTGACCCATTCATTCTTTAGAAGGATGCTGTTTAGTCTCCATGTATTTGGGTTCTTTCCAAATTTCCTCTTGTGATTGAGTTCTAGCTTCAGAGCATTGTGGTCTGAAAATATGCAGGGAATGATCCCAATCTTTTGATACCGGTTGAGACTTGATTTAGGACCAAGGATGTGATCTATTCTGGAGAATGTTCCATGTGCACTAGAGAAGAATGTGTATTCTGTTGCTTTGGGATGAAATGTTCTGAATATATCTGTGATGTCCATCTGGTCCAGTGTGTCATTTAAGGCCTTTATTTCCTTGTTGATCTTTTGCTTGGATGATCTGTCCATTTCAGTGAGGGGAGTGTTAAAGTCCCCTACTATTATTGTATTATTGTCGATGTGTTTCTTTGATTTTGTTATTAATTGGTTTATATAGTTGGCTGCTCCCACGTTAGGGGCATAGATATTTAAAATTGTAAGATCTTCTTGTTGGACAGATCCTTTGAGTATGATATAGTGTCCTTGCTCATCTCTTATTATAGTCTTTGGCTTAAAATCTAATTGATCTGATATAAGGATTGCCACTCCTGCTTTCTTCTGATGTCCATTAGCATGGTAAATTCTTTTCCACCCCCTCACTTTAAACCTGGAGGTGTCTTCGGGTTTAAGATGAGTTTCTTGTAGGCAACATATAGATGGGTTTTGTTTTTTTATCCATTCTGATACCCTGTGTCTTTTGATTGGGGCATTTAGCCCATTAACATTCAGGGTAAGTATTGAGAGATATGAATTTAGTGCCATTGTATTGCCTGTAAGGTGACTGTTATTGTATATTGTCTCTGTTTCTTTCTGATCTACTACTTTTAGGGTCTCTCTTTGCTTAGAGGACCCCTTTCAGTATTTCCTGTAGAGCTGGTTTGGTATTTGCAAATTCTTTCAGTTTTTGTTTGTCCTGGAAGCTTTTAATCTCTCCTTCTATTTTCAATGATAGCCTAGCTGGATATAGTATTCTTGGCTGCATGTTTTTCTCGTTTAGTGCTCTGAATATATCATGCCAGCTCTTTCTGGCCTGCCAGGTCTCTGTGGATAAGTCTGCTGCCAATCTAATATTTTTAACCATTGTACGTTACAGACTTCTTTTCCCTGGCTGCTTTCAGGATCTTTTCTTTGTCACTAAGACTTGTAAATTTTACTCTTAGGTGACGGGGTGTGGACCTATTCTTATTGATTTTGAGGGGGGTTCTCTGAACCTCCTGGATTTTGATGCTTGTTCCCTTTGCCATATTGGGGAAATTCTCTCCAATAATTCTCTCCAACATACCTTCTGCTCCCCTCTCTGTTTCCTCTTCTTCTGGAATCCCAATTATTCTAATGTTGTTTCGTCTTATGGTGTCACTTATCTCTCGAATTCTCCCCTCGTGGTCCAGTAGCTGTTTGTCCCTCTTTTGCTCAGCTTCTTTATTCTCTTTCATTTGGTCTTCTATATCGCTAATTCTTTCTTCTGCCTCATTTATCCTAGCAGTGAGAGCCTCCATTTTTTATTGCACCTCATTAATAGCTTTTTTGATTTCAACTTGGTTCGATTTTAGTTCTTTTATTTCTCCAGAAAGGGCTTTTATATCTCCCGAGAGGGTTGCTTTAATATCTTCCATGCCTTTTTCAAGCCTGGCTAGAACCTTCAGAATCGTCATTCTGAACTCTATATCTGGCATATTACCAATGTCTGTATTGATTAGGTCCCTAGCCTTTGGTACTGCTTCTTGTTCTTTTTTTTGGTTGTGAATTTTTCCGCCTTGTCATTTTGTCCAGATAAGAGTATATGAAGGAGCAAGTAAAATACTAAAAGGGTGGCAACAACCCCAGGAAATATGCTTTAGCCAAATCAGAAGAGATCCCAAATCGTGAGGGGGGAGAAAGTGGATAAAAAGTGGTTCAGAAAGAAAAAAGAAAAAGAAGAAACTATTAAAAAAAGAAAGCCGATAAAAAATATAAAAAGGAAAATATATATATATATATATATATATATATATATATATATATATATTAGATAAACTATTTAAAAAATGTTAAAAAAGAAAACGGTAAAAGTTAAAAAAATTTAGCAGAAGAAAAGAAAAAAAAATTGAAAAAGAAAAAAAAAATTAAATTAACTGCAAGGCTAATGAATCATGGGGAGAAAGCCATGAGTTCCGTGCTTTGCTTTCTTCTGCTCTGGAATTCTGCCGCTCTCCTTGGTATTGAAAATGCACTCCTTGGTAGGTGAACTTGGTCCTGGCTGGGTTTCTCGTTGATCTTCTGGGGGAGGGGCCTGTTGTAGTGATTCTCAAGTGTCTTTGCCCCAGGCGGAGTTGCACCGCCCTTACCCGGGGCCGGGCTGAGTAATCCGCTCGGGTTTGCTGGGTTTGCTTTCGGGAGCTTTTGTTCCCTGAGCGCTTTCCGTAGAGTCCGGAAGACGGGAATGAAGATGGCGGCCTCCCGGGCTCCGCCCGGAGTAGCCGAGAGCCGGGGCCCCACTCCTCAGTGCGCCCTCAGAGAACAGCACCCAATCACTCCCGTCACCCTGGCCTCCAGCCGTGCTCCGAGCTGACCGAGCCTGCGACCGGTTCAAGGCAACCCCAAGCTGAGAGTCACTCCTCGGCTCTGTCTCTGTAGCCGGCTTCCCCGTTCTAATACCGGTAAGCTCTGCGACACTCAGACACCCCCGATCCTTCTGCGACCCTGCGGGACCTGAGGCCGCACTGACCCCGCCCTGGCTTCACCCCAGTTAAGCCTCTGGAGCGATGTCCCTCAGCGGAACAGACTTTTAAAAGTCCTGATTTTGCTCCGTTGCTCCGCCGCTCGCGGGGAGCCGGCCCCTCCCCCCGCGGTCTATCTTCCCGTCACTTTGGATTCACTTCTCCGCCAGTCCTACCTTTCAGGTAGTGGTTGATTTTCTGTTTCTAGAGTTGCTGTTCTTCTTCTCTTCGATCTCCCGTTGGATTTGTAGGTGTTTGCAATCTTTAGATGAGCCTTTATCTGATCTCCCGCGACCCGAAGTAGTCTCAGCCTGCTACTTCTCTGCCATCTTGACTCCTCCCTCATGGAGTATTCTTAATGTGCAAGGTTCTGGACCTATTCTCACAAGGCATTTCTTGTTTGCGATGACCTGCTCCTGAGTCAATAGGGGTAGAAATACTCACATTTTCTTGGGGGAATAATAAGTGAGCAAGACAGACTGGAGAAATTGGAAGAGGCATGTCTCTAGGTGCCCTTCTTCCATTTTTTTTTCCAGTGGTCACACATGCTAGTGGCCCCATGGGATGGTGTATGACATTTCACACCCAAGAAAACAGATAACAAAATTAGCTCTCCTCTTATGCTACACCAGCCTCTTCCAACAGGAGTTGACCATTCCAAGACAATAAAATACCCTCATGGAAACAGGCTAAGGGGGTTGTCCTGATAGGTGGTTTTGTTTCATTTTAGCAAAGTTTTATTCTACTGCTTTGGAGACCTGGCTTGAGGGTATTAGATAAATGCTAAATAATAATCAGGCTGAGAAAAAGAAATGGATTTCCCAGCATAGTAGCTATAAAGAGAACAGGCTTAATTATTGATTCTCATTCCTGCCTCGTTCACACTTCGGCTCACATTCAAATAACTGGGGGAAAAAAGAGTTCAGAATCTAGTAAAGCAGAAATTATTCTAAAGCTGTTAGGGTGTCAATTCCGTACTTCCTTTAATTTGGAAATGTACTTCTCTGCTGTTGTATTAGATCAATAAAGAAAATACAGGAAGAAAGTTTATCAATATATATTCTAGCTGCTGAAGTTCTAGTTTGCCAGATGGAAGTTTAAGCAAAGGAGGAGTCAGAGAGCCTGGTTCATGGGAAGTTCTGAAGCCACTTTTCTATAGGATTTTCAGTTTAGAACATGTGCCTTTAACTACCAATTAGAAACATCCCCAAACTCTCAGGGGTGGTGGCATGTCATGGATTTTGTTTTGGTATTTTGTAACAGGGAGCTTTGAATCCCTCTAACTTTTTACTAAAGAAACCATATTAAAAATTGAAGTCTTTGCAATTTATGCAACGAGTTTCAAACTGTCTCCTGTTATGTAAGGGTCAAATCCAATGTGTTCATTTGGATGAAAAAACATGTCCAGGAGACATATCACCTTTTCTACTTTCAACATGAAATAGTAGATTCAGGTTTTTGGTGAAAAAAAAAAATTAAAAGCCTGAGCTATATGAATAATTGGAACATATTTGTAATTGTTTCACAAGCTTGGCTTTCAAGATGTTTCTACAGAAGCTTGGTCAAAAAGAGAGTTGAGGCAATTATGCATTCAATCTGGATGTCAGCTGAGGTCACCTTGTCCTTTGAGACTTACATGAAATTAATGTCAACCCCTATGGCCCATCTTTAATGAGAAGCTCAATATCTGCTCTAAGATTTTGACACACATCTTAAATGTACCTTCTCATGGTTATCTGTATTTTTAATTAACTATTCCCATTGAACTTGCATCTCCCCTCCTGTCCCATCATGACTGTTCTTTTTTCAATGTCCAGTACTAACTTATACACCAACACAGCCCCTTTATTCCCTAAAACTCCCTTCTTAAAAGATGTTTCTGGGGCACCTGGTGGTTCAGTCAGTTAAGTATCTGCCTTCAGCTTAGGTCATGATCCCAGAGTCCTGGGATAGAGCCCACACTGGGCTCCACATTGAGCAGGTTGTCTGCTTCTCCCTCTCCCTCTGCACTTCCCTCCTGCTCATAACAAGTAAATAAATTTTAAAAAAATTTTTTAAAAAGACATTTCTGTGGAACAAATGGCTATTAAATTGCAGCAATATACAAAACTAAATTTAAGATAATTCTTCCTAAAATTCTTCCAGCCATCCCTACCACCAAGAAATGTTCATTGTCCAACCTTCCTTCCTTTCTTCTCTCTCTCTCTTTGTTCCTTTCCTTTCCTTTCTCTGCTTCTCTCCTTCCCTCCTTTTCTTCCTTCTACCCCCCCCTTCTTTCAACTAGAAGTTTGTATCTCTTGATCCCCTTCACCTACTTCACTTACCCCCTATGCACATCCCCTCTGTCAACCACCAGTTTGTTCTCTATAAAGTCTGGTTCTGGTTTGTTTGTTTGTTCATTTATTCTGTTCTTTGGATTACACATGTAGGTAAAATCATATGGTATTTGTCTTTTTCTGTCTGACTTATTTCACTTAGCTCATATCCTCTATGTCCATCCATGTTGTCATGAATGGCAAGATTTCATTATTTTTTATGGCTGAATAATATTCCATTGTGTATGTGTATATATCTTCTTTATTCTTCTTCACCCACTCATCTATCCATATGGACACTTGAGTTACTTCCATGCCTTGGCTGCTATAAATAATGTTACAATAAACATGGGGTACATATATATTTTTGAATTGGTGTTTTCATTTTCTTTAGATAAATACCCAGAAGTAGAATTATTGGGTTGTATGATATTTCTATTTTTAATTTTCTGAAGACCACGATATTGTTTTCCACAGTGGCTACACCAATTTATAGTCCCACCAACAGTGCACAAGGGGTCCCTTTTCTTCACATCCTTGCCAACACTTGTTATTCTTTGTATTTGCTATATAGCAAAAATTAGACAAAAATAAGACATTCTGATGGATGTGAAGTGATATCTTATTGTGATTTTGATTTGCATTTCTCTGATGATTAGTGATGTTGAGCATCTTTCCATGTATCTGTTGGCATCTGTCTGTCTTCTTTGGAATATTATCTATTCAGGTACCCTACCTACTTTTAATCAGATTATTTGTTTGGGTTTTTTTTTTTTTTTTTTTTTGGTATTGAGTTGTACGAGTTCTTTATGAATTTTGTATATTAACCTCTTATAAGATATATCATTTGCAAATATCTTTTCCCATTCAGTAGATTGCCTTAATTGCCAAACTTTTCTTCACAGAATTCTTCCCATATACATTTGAACTTCTCTCCATTTGCATAGCCCTATCTCCAGGTAATAGAACTTTCCCCCACTCCTTATTTTTTGCTTCTTCAAATAAGTTTTAGCTTTTATGCCAAGCAATTTAACTGTTTCTTCATTTCATGGTCTTCTTCCAAAGTTTTTTTGAGCTTCATCTTTCATGCATATGAGTAAGAGATTCCTCTAAGAAAAATTCATGCCAGTCCCCTAGGAGACAAAATAGCAGTTATCTCTTGGGATTTTAAAATTTTTTTCTATGTTATGTATAATCAAAGCAAGACACAAAGTCAAGAATACCTCAATGTCTAGATATTTTAGGCTCTTACCGTAGTGTCAATTTACCCAATGATGCTCTAACTCTTCCTTGACTATTTTATGCTTATGGCCAACCTTAAGCAGCCAACTGTAGTCACGTGGCCCATGAAAATGATATTAAATTTCACATGAGCTCCTATTAAATACAAATTACTAAACATGTGATCCTTTCTCAAAAGGTAAGCAGATAAAACTCTGATGAGGTATATAATATGGAGCAGAGTTTTTATTTGCTAGGGAAAGAGAATATGTCTCACTTCACCTTCTGTTCTGGGACAAGGAACCTTAAGAAATAGTCCAGCCCAGCCTCCTTCCCTAAAGTATGACTGCTAACCAACAAATTACACATTCTGAGTATTTGAGGAGGGCTTACAGGATACTAAATCTTACCTTCCATGGGATTTTTATAAAATATTTTATGAACTTTTATTAGTAGAATAGCAATATTATATTTGGAGAACATTAGATATGAGAAAGTAGGGTATACATGAGTGTAAGAGAGTACAGTGTCTTGCACAACAAATGTGCAATAAGCTCAACAAATGAAATGTTCATTCCTTCCCACCTTTTCCCTTATCTCATCCTGATATGAGCATCTCCCTTTTGAACTTCTATTCATCAAACGCAGTTCTATCAAATAAAGAAAAAACAGAATAGATATTTCCTATTTGACCTGAGCTTAAGATGCTTAAGACAACTGTGTCCCCCTCTCTTGTAGTGTTTCTTCAACATTATTTTACTGCCTTGACTCCCCTAATTTTCCAACTCTGTGTTCCTTGGTTCCCAGGACTCACAAAGAACAAAGCTCCAAATTTTGTCCCAACTAGCACACAGTAGGGTGAAGACAGCCTCAGGTTTGTGATGACAATAAGCTATTCGCGTGGGTCGCCTTTGTTCTTGCTTCTTCAGTAACCATGCCATACCATTAGCCTGATCCTGAAAAACTGAAGCCATCCGAATGTAGAGATATGTATAAATGCACTTTTTTCCCCCTGATGTACTGTGGTTAGGCTTTATTTCCCCCATTCAGCATTTAATGCATCACTTCTTTGAAGTACAGGATAGATAGATAGATAGAGAGATACGTATATCTCTCTCTATATATATACACACACACATACACACACATATATACTTTTATTTTAGGATATATATATATACACACACACATATATGTGTATGTATATATTCATATACATATATATATGTATATATATATATATACTTTTCCCATTCAGTAGATTGCCTTCAGCCTTCATATATATATATATATATATATATACTTTTAAACTTCAGACTGTGCTATTTGCCCCCATAAGTTCAACTTTCAAGATTTTTCAGACTTGTCATTGTTACCCCACAATTGTAATTGTTACCCAGAATTTGAGTTATTTTAGCTCTAATTTACCCAAATCTGTCTAAACATGTTTATAGGATATTAAAAATAATCATAATGAGCAAGATAGGCAGCAGTATGTTTTTTATATACTGGCTTCAAATGTCCCGAGATTTGTTTTCATCAGCTAGGGTAAGACACACAGACTTGGAAATGACTGTTATGAAGGAAGAAGTTGATACTCACAGATCCCTGAAAGTAAGAGGCACCGCATGGCAGGCAGACCCACACAGGGAAGCACCAGGGTCATTCGGGAGGGGGGGGAAATCATGGATGTGAGCCTTCAGGGTGCTTTTTGTGGGAACTGATGGGCAAGCAAGGCAGGGTAAACAGGATAGGCAGGTTTAGGATTGTCTAGTTTGCATAATTACAGTGTGCTCTAGGATGTAGGGGTCGTCTATCCAGTACTTAGCCCTGGGGTGACTTAAGACAGGGGATAGTGTCCCAGACTGAAGGCCCCTGATAAAAGAAGGCAGTTGGAGATACAGGCTCCAATTCTTGGTTTGCATTTGGAGAGGACACTCCCTTGAGAGTGTTTTCATCTCTAGCAATTAGCTAACCTTTGGGAAGAGTGGTCTCCTCCCAGTTGGTGAGGTCCCAGATGTCAGAGCATTAAGAATATAGAAAATCAGAAAATACACATGCCACTAAAGACTTCTATTCAAGCTATCTAAAATAGCCACTGGGAAAAGAGAAGAAGCTTCTCTTACACTGTGCTGTACACCACAGGCACTGTCTCAGGCACTTCCTACAATTAACTTTAATCTTCATTATTTGTGCAGAAGGCAAGTATCCTCACTGAAAGATTCAAGCAAAATTCAAGCAACTTGTTCAAGACCGACAAATGTAACATCTGACTTTGCCTGGTAATTCAAGCCCCTCTGGCTCACAAACCCAAACTCCGTTTGAACTGCCTCAACCATGCACAGCCTGGTCTGGTTGCAGCAGCTCATCCAACACAAACCCCAGAGACGGTGCCTAGCCCATACTTGCCATATTACCCAAAAGGGCATTAAAATAGTTTGCCAAAAATCTAGCTGCAAGTGAGAATGCACCAAACCTGAAGTCCTACTTTCTCAACATTTCTTTTCATTCCTACTTTTTTAAAAAGTGGCAGAAATTGGTATATATCTAAATACTTTAGCGATGAAGAATTCTTAATACCAGTTCAAATTCAAGTTCAATTCAAATTTTAATTTAAATTGTCTCCTCAGCTAAGCATTTCTATCATTTATATATATATATGATACATATGATATATACCATATATAAGATAATATACATAAGGTATAGTAATATTTTACATTTTATATAAGGTATAGTAATATTTTATAATTTTTATATTTTAATATATATTTAAATTTCCAGGGCTAATTGACAATCTTCTAGCCTGTAATTTAAAACCTTTTTCCATAGAGAAAGAGTTGGACAACATTTGTTTATCTCAAGCAGTCTCTGGCATGGCTCCATTCTTCAAAATACATCACGATTGCTGCCTGAATTGTTTCTATCATTTTTTTCTGTACTCCGGGGTTTAAATTGTTCGTACCAAGTAACTTGACCACAGTTATACAGCAGTTCTTCTTGTGGCATGATGATTTTCCTTTCGTTTCTTTGCCTCTGTTCCTCTCCTATTTTAGGATTTATTTTCTAATTATAAAAGAGTAAAGTTAAATAGTAAAGAAGATAGTGGATTTTTTCTTAAGGGGATTGGCTCTCACATTTTGCTATCAAGCATTATGTTAGCTGTTGATTTTGGATAGATACCCTTTTGTAACTGAGAGCTTAATCTTCTAAGCCTAGTTTCTTTAATGTGTTTATACTTTTCTTAAAAAAATTAAAGGCATATTGATTGTCATCAAAAATTTTAGAGCGTTTTTTAAGATTATTTTTTGTATTATTGGACTTAGAGATACGGCATATTAAAATCACATCTCTCCTTTCAATCTTAATACAAATCCTCCTTGGTCATGGATGAATATTTGAAGATAACTTGAATTTGGCTAATAGTTCAAGAATTTTGCATTAATATTTGTTAGTGAACTCATTTATAGGTTTTGAGGAGTTGTTTTGGGTTGGGTTTTTTGTTTTTGTTTTTTGTTTTGTTTTGTTTTTCCCAATAGGTGGGAGCTTTCTTATACCAGTCTTTTTGTGACATCCAAGCTTAAGAAAATGAAGTGGATAAAAATCTGTCATTTTCAATGTTTTAGAACAATTTACGTAGCCTGGGAATTACCTACTCTTTGAAATTCTGGCAGTAAAATCATTTGATCATGAATCTATTATTGAGAACTGTTGATAATTTATTTTACATGACTGCTCTAATCAGATTTTCTACTCTTCCTTAATTTATTGTTGGCCATTGATCTTTTTCTTATAAACTCATCCATTTAATGTAGTTTTTAAGTTAGTTAGTATAACATGCATGTAATATTTCCTTGAATTAAAAACCAATCTCTATTATTATGTCCCCATTTTAAAAGCTTATTTTTATTTTCTGTTTTTGCCTTAATGGCATTAGCTTTTTGTCATTTTCCTTCATATTGTAATGTTGTGTTTAAAGAAACAGTTCTGGGATTTATTGAAAAATTATATTTTTTTGTTTTTGAACTCATTAAGAATCTCTACACTTATTACATGTTCTCCTTTTTTGGGGTTTATTTGTGGTTGTTTTTCTAACATATTGAGTTAATCGTTAAATTCCTGTATTTTATTATTATTTTAATAATGAAAGTATTTAAGATGATTGCCTCTGAGAATTAACTTTTGCTGCCTTGCACTATAATAATAAGCAATTCTTAAATTTCCATTATATTCTAAATAGCTTATTATTGTAATTTTGATTTCTCTTTTATCCTAATAGGTTTCCTTAAGAATGTTTTAAATTACCAAATTGTTGGGTCTTATTTTTATTTGTTTTTTAAACTTTGGTTATTAATTTACAGTTTGCTGTGTTGTGACAGGACATTTTCCTGCTGAATTTCTGATTTAAGAGTTTTATTTGTGACCTGGAACCTAATTAATTTTTAGTGTTAATTGAAATTTGAAAATAAAGTATACGCTCTGAGTGTAGGATACAAAGTTCAATATATCCATGGGTTATATTTTATTATATTAAAATTATCTAGGTCTTTAAGACATATTTGAATGTTTCCTGTAAGAAACATATTTCAATCAACTTCTTATTTATCCATTTAACAGTGAGCTTGGCACCTTTTAGGTACTAGGGACACAGTAGTGAACATAATATGGGAGCATCTCTAAGGGCAGGAGCTAAACAAGGAGGTACTGAGGAGACTAAAGGAATAATCCAAGGTGGTTGCAGGGTAAGAGATACATGAATGCTTTATGGGCACACATATACATATATATGCCCCACTTTTTCAACGTACATGGTAATGCTTCCATAAATACTATGATTTCTTTACACATTGTTTTATACTTTACTCTTTATCATTTTTCTTTTAATTTTAGCTTTAGTGCATCTTATTTTATTGTACCTTCATGAATGTTGAGTGGAAAAAACTGGCACTATCAGCCAGACATTTTTAAATGGCTTCAGTTCTCTCTTAATTATGCTTGGCTTATCCTTTTACAGTTTCATGATTTTTTTCCCTTAATAGAAAAGTTGTAGGTGAGCCATTTTTGCTTTCCCTTTCTGCTTCCTGTATGCCTCACACCATCTTCTCCAAACACCTCCTGCACAAACTTTAGGTCCTCTCGGCTCCAGCTCATCTTCCAGTCATGGCTACAGCCACCAATCAGTCCCAAGAAGGCTCTGGCCAACCTAAACCACTGCACAGCTGTGCTGGGCTCTCCTCCCCTCCTACCACTGCACCGCTGTGCTGGACTCCCCTCCCCTCCCACCCAGCTTCTGCGGTGATGGCTGGGGTAGCAATCTTGGTTCTCACCTAGGCACAACCCGCAGGGGAGTAAACACCCAAGGCACCACCTGCACACCTGGAAGGATGGGAACTGATGGATAGTATGCCCACCTTTCATTTCAAGATCAGACAAACGTAAGACCACCTCAAAAGTCTCCTCGGAAGGTTCTATGGGCTCCAGCACCAGTCTCTCTCAACAGTGACCAACTCTAATTAGTCCCTGTATGGGACCTTCCCTCCTCTGCCGTTTTACTCCCTCTGCCTCAAGCTTGCTCTTAAGAATGGCTTCCAAATGCAGACCTGCCTTCAAGCCTTTGTTTCCAGCTTTGCTTTGTGGGAAACCCAGGCTGAGGGCTGAAACACCTTTCTTGTCCATCTTGCTCTACACACAGCTATTAAATTTCTTTGTGTGTGTTTTTTAAAGCATCTTTCTCAAATCTTTGTCTTATTTTAACATTTAGGCTACCTAACATTATTCCTATAGCCTCATGCTGCTCTTCTGCATTCTCTTGATGTTTATTCTCCTCCTTCAATATTTAATATCTGTCTTTTTAAAACATGAACTCGACTTTCAGCTATATTAGTTCCTTTAGATTTCTATTCTTTTTTTCTTTATCATTAGAATAATTTCTGATTCTATGGGGCTTCAAGTGCTCAGACCATCTTATCTCTCCCAAGCTGTGTTATCTTTCAAGTCTCTTTACTTGGGATCACACACCCACACTCATGATCTGATTATTTTTAACTTCACTACTCTAATGTCACCTCTGTGTCTTTGCAGGCTTTCCTACATATCCCGAAATTACTCTCTCCAAGGTCCTTGCTCCTCTCACAACAGTACCAGTTTTGCCTCAGTGGACAGAACTAAATCAGTGCAACAATTTCTTCCTTGTGACTTTCTTTACCAATAGAAGTGCATCATGTCATGGTTTTCACAAGTTGCTCCACTTCTAGAAGATTCAGACTCTCCAGCACCGCCTGGATAGTCACAATAGCCCATTAGGTCATTATCTTTCCCCTGGGAGTTCGGTGCTACATTTAACAGACCTCTATATGGTGGGTTTACTGTCTCTAACACTACTCTGCCATTAAAACACTTCTATTCATTTCTGCTTTCAGTCCACATTCAAATATGTGCCATTATGCTCCAATCGCAGGTTGAAGAGCATTACTGATACTCAAATCTTTACATGGTACTCTTCTTCTGCAATTTCTAGTAGATTAATTTTGTTGATGTAAGGTATTCCCACTCTATTACTACATTGTAGCCATCTTCAAATCCCACTCAATCTCAGTACTACTCTAATGAGATCATATGTATGTGTGTACCCAAATATATGCGTGTAACTTTATATGTACATTACTTTGTATTGAAATAAACAGCCATATTTTATTATTGACAATATTCAGTGTCTAGCATACAGATACCTGAAGTCCATTTATATTATTCTTATTTTATTCATTATTTTCTCATTATTTTTCCCCCTGAGGCACACATTTTGTTTTCCATGGTATTAATCAGTTTTATCTGGGCCTTCCTCTGCTTTTTCATAAAAAGGTTATTTTTTAAAAATTTTTTGATCACATTGGTGAGTATGTTTCCACCCTCTTCCAAGTGTTTGAGTAAGGTTCTCTGTCATTCCCTCAAAGGAACATCACTCTTTTATAATAAGCCATGATGCAGAAAACCAATTTTTTTTCCTTATTATTAGTATAGTCAGTAGATTATTTCTCATATCCTCCTCCTAGTAATAATAAAAATAACAACTACAGTTAGAAGTAATTGAATTTCTCTGATGCACCAAACTTAATGTTTTTTATGTACATTGTATCTAATCTTCATAACAACCATGACAGATGAGGACTCCTGGCCCCTTTCCCAGTTAAGAAGACTGAGTTCTCATAACTAGTGGGTGGTGGATCCACTATTCACACTAAGTCAGTCTGATTCCAAATCTTTTTCTCTTTTTGCAACTACAGTGTAAATATAGACTATTCTTCCAAAGTTGTTGTCATGTCCCTTGGTTTCTATTGTCACTGAGAAAATGGGAAAGAAAAGTTTTTAAAACCTAGTTGTTCAGGATCTCCTCAGGTATTCAGATTCAATAAAGACATTTCCTATTTTTCTTTTAACTCGACTTTTTTCCCTTGTGAAACAGATGAAATAAGTACTATGAGAATTTGGTGATGTAAGTGCACAGAAAGGTAGCACATTTTGCAATTTCCCATGTTATATGTACATTGGCCATTTCTGTGGTGCTCCCTATGACACATCTTGTCCTCTTGGACCCACAGTGGGATTCCCTACACCTGCTCCATTGCTCTGGGTACCACAGGATGTTGTTGCTTCTGCAAATACATTGGCTTAGACTTCTACTGGAAGCTACCCCAAACTCTTAGGTAACCCTTTTGTACTTTTTATATTTAGTGCCCATTGGTAGAAGTACAAAGATGCACCACAAATGAGTTAATTAATGAATAAAAATATTAAGTATCCTGAAGTGATGTTTAAGTAGAAGAAATGTGGTGCCTGGGGGCTCAGTTAGAAAGGTGACTGACTCTTGATTTCAGCTCAGGTCATGAGAGGTCATCAGAGGGTTGTGAGATCAAGCTCTGTGCTGGGCTCTGCACTGGGTATAGAGCTAGCTTAAGATTCTCTTTCTCACTCTCTGCCCCTCTCCCTCCCTCTGCCTCTTTCTTAAAAAAAAAAAAAAAAAGTTAAAAGAATTTACAGATATATTATTCCTACCTACTTGCTACTTGCCAGTGTTTGAGGAAATGATGGAGAATTGTATTCTTAACTAAATGAGTATCATTATTACTTCAAAATTCATTGAATTCATTCATGCAGGAGTCCAGAGTATGACACTGAATGATGTCTATCTACACTGTCAAACTGAGCCCTCTTGAATCAAGTTGATACCAAAAGTCAAAGAACCTTGATTCTTTTTGTAGAACAGATTTTTTTTCTTTTGAATAATGTTTAGTTTTATTTCACAATTATGCACTCCCACTGTAGAATACTTTAAATGTACATCAGTGTATGCCAAAAAAAATTAAACCCTTACAATCTCAACTCCAAAATATAACTACATATGACTTTTTTATGTCCCTTTCTTTCTAATAATTCTTCCAGGATAAAGTGTGGCTCATGCTCACATCAGAGCAATCAGTTTCCATGTTCTTTTTCATTTAAAGAGACAGTTATTCCCAACCCACTCTATGTTCCCAGAGATTTTTTTTTTTTAAGTTTTTATTCAAATTCCAGTTAGTTAACATACAATGTAAATTAGTTTCAGGTGTACAATATAGTGATTCAGTACTTCCATACAACACCAGGTGCTCATCACAAGTGCCCTCCTTATTCACCATGGCTTATTTATCCCTCCTCCTCTCCCCTCCCTTTATTTGTGGAACAGATTTAAAGGACTTCCCACGTAATCCCAAGCTCCACTCTTTATTACCTCCATGTTCTTCAGAAAGTTACTTAGACTCTCTGTGCCTTAACTTCCTTACCTTCTACAGAGCTGGACTTTAATGTCCCTAGCTACCATGTAAGTCCACAGTCCTCTTGGTGTCTCAAATACCCATGAGTTGTGGAGTTGGAAAATCTGATGGTTTCTGTGATGCTCTAAAACACCTCTGTAAACTTCATACCTCTCGCTGCATTGCCACTGTGACGGTGAAATGCTCAGCTCGGCAATTACTTTTTTTGGACAAGTATCCACATGGCTCTAGACCTCCATTCCGTGGTCTCTGAAATGTTTACTTATTGTCTTTTGCAGGATCTGCCTTTTTTTCTTGTGAGAGCAAATTCTTGACAGCCAACAAACAAGTGATTAGTTTACTTTTCTTTCCAAAGAAAAGTGAAGTTACATTTTTGTTTTCTAGGTGAAAGCAGAAAAATACATCTTAAAGAGACTAAGAAAATTCCCAAGGTCACATGGCGACCTAGGTGAGGAAGCCAGGATCAAACCCAGATCTCCTACACACTAAATCCTCTGTTTTTAATTTCTGCACTGTTATTCCTGTGGGAAATATATATTTGCAAATATGTTTATTTTTAAAAATGCCAATGGCATACTGAAAAGCAGATAAAGTTTAGAGAAAAACTGGGTTTTAGGAGAGTGCTAAAAAAAGATTTGGGACATTCTACATGAAACTCTATCCAGAGGAGCTGAGAGGATGATGTAGACCCTGAGAACTTTAAGGAAGAAGATTCTAAGGGGAGAACAGCAGCATCAAACAGGTGAAAACTCTCTAGGGACAAAATTAATCAATTTTACAAATCTGTCTTAGGGAAACGATAGTTCTTGAAGTTCTTCATGGGTCAATACCAAAAACATTTTCCAGGAAATATTTCTCTCTGTCGTTTATATAATTAAACTCCAATCATACTTTGTAGGGGGAAAAAAAGTGAAGTACCCAGCAACCACAATTTTTAATAAATATTAATGGGTGAGGAGGGGAGAAAGGAATGGAGACAGCAGTGGAGTTTGGCCTTGGGACATCATGCAGAATCCACCTCTTTAGTTTTGATATCCCCAGTGGACTAGATACTAGTTTTTGCTACATTGATTGCTGTTTCATAATATAAAATTTAATTATCTCTATTATTTTACAATAAGCTTTTCTGCCTTGGGGCCTCGGGCAGAGGGTACGGTTAGTAACAAATCTAATAAATAAAGAAATAAAACACTTCATTTCCTTTTCAGAAGGAAGTTATGTTTTGCTCTCTATGCTTTGAGCTTAGGGGAATTCACTTCAGCTTTCCCAAGCATGCTTGTTCTTTGGCTCGGAAAGGCTACTATCCAGGGGCCCCAGGACTTCAAGCCCCAGGAACCGCTGTGCTCCCTCCAGCAGGGACCCCAGTAAACAGATGACTTCTCCATACATGCTCTCAGGGGCTGCTTGTTACTCTTCATGCTTTCATTACTGGATTCCCCCTCCTTTACCTTTGTTCAGTCCAAGAAGCATAGAATTAAGAACTCTGACTCTGATGAATCCTTTACCCACTTACATTTTGTTTATCTACTTATTTTCATTTGAGAAAGGATTCCGACATTAGCAGGTTAGCAGATGCAACACACAGCTGCTGAGAGATGAAACAAGGCTAGTGAGGGGGTAAGTGAAGTCAAACAGTAAGCCGATTGTGCACAATAGTTTAGTAAGATGAGGAATAGATGTATTTATTATTAAGCTGTCCAGACTTTAGTGAATATGCAATAAAAGATCCTCCATCCAAATATATACTGTAGGTATCAACATCATGCATTTAATAAGCATCTTAGAAGCATAAATGATGCACCATCCCTAGGTCCAGTGCTCTTGAGGATACAAAGGAATCTTCAACAAACACTCTGCCTTTAGAGGTGGAATGCACCGGGAGCAAATACAAGAGAGGTACGAACCTATCTCACAGTTTTCCAGAACTCCTGGAAAAGAAGGAAGAATTAAATGTCCTGTCCAAGGGCAAGTTGGCTCAGGTAAAGGATTAGAAAGGCTTTGTGGAAGAGATGGTGGTTACAGTAGGCGCAGAAATAATGCTCCACTTTTACACACACCAACAGGAATGGATAGTAAACATAATACAGATCAAAGCAACAATTACAAAGAGTGTATCTGTTTCTCTACATATCAAAATTTTAAAAATTAATAATACGTTGTTTTGAATACATGAACAGGTGGAACTAGAAAGGAAGGTGAAGGGGTGAAGGGAGGTGGCCCCGGGCTTTCCCCTAGCTCCCTGTAGCTGCTGGTAATCCTTGACATTCTTTGACTGTGGCTGGATCACTCCAATCTCTGGTTCCACCTTCCATGGCCTTCTCTGAATAAAAGGTAATATTCACTCTTCATGGAATAGATGAGTATTCCAGAGAGCAGAACGCACACATTCCTTTTGGGGACCACCATTCAACTTACTACAGACTGGATGGTAAGCATTTCTGAAGATAATAATATAATCACACATCTTGGCATCATAATACACTTTTTTTTTTTTTTTAAATAAAAGCTTGACCCTTACTGACAGTACTACTTTTATTTCTACCTGGATATTCCCTACCTCCTTTCTTCGGAGATAGTTCAACGTATTTTCAAATCTCAGTCCCTCAACTTTCTATCTCTTTCAGCAGATGACTTTGCCCTATATTTTACCAGGAACACCAAGTTCACCCAGTACAAGGTCCTTAAAATCCTCTATTACTTACCATTCTGATTCATTAAACAAAGCACCTAAACTCTTCTAAGTATTTGGGCTACATCTGTGAATTAAAGCAACAACAACAACAAAAAAATGACAAAATTACAAAGGAGCATTCTGGCAGGGAGATAAATCTAAACATAATAATGAACATATAATATGTTATCTGATGTTAAATGCAGACAATCCTTGAACAACATGGATTTGAACTGCATGGGTCCCCTTATATGTGGGTTTTTCCCAATAAATGCAGTACAGTAGGGTAAATGTATTTCCTCTTTCTTGTAATTTCCTTAGTTGTGTTTTCCTTTCTCTAGCTTACTTTATTATAAGAATACAGGATATAATGCATATGACAAAATATATCTCAACCAACTATTTATGTTATCGGTAAGGTTTGGAATCAATTATAGTTGATAATATAGTTATAATAGTTTGGAGGAAGTCAAAATTTAGACGTGAATTTTCCAAGAGTGCAGGGGTCTATGCCCTTAACCCACCTGTGTTGTTCAAGGGTCAGTTGTTCAAGGGTCAACAATACAAACTTAGTAAAGAGCAAAAGCCCTAAGAAATTGTAGGTACTAGAATTGGAGTTAGGTTAAGCCTTACTGTGAAGGTAACATTTGAGCAGACTTAAAGGAGGTGATGGAATTAGCTGGCAGATATGAGGCAAGAGGACCCAGATCCAGGGACAGGATAGCAAAAGCTCTAGATGGAAGGATGCCTGGTGTCTTAAAGAACCGAAGCAGAAGTCAAGGTAGCTGGAGCAGAGTAGGCAAGGTGGAGTGTGGTAGTGATGTAGTCAGGAAGGTAAGGGGTGCGGAGAGGGAGATCATGCAGAGTCCCATCAATTGTAAGGACTCGGGATGTTACTGTGACAGAAAGGGAAAGACCTTCCGGAGTTGTGGAAAGAGGAGTGATATCATGTGACATTGATCTTTAATGAGCCCCTGTGGCTTCCAAGTTAGAGTAGACTATGAGGGTGGAGGGGAGCAGGGAGCCTGGTCAAGATGCAGCTAGAGTAAATTATGCAATAGCTGATCATGATTCAGACTTGGGTCATTGTTATAAAGCTGGTGAGAAATAGCTGGGTGGGGGATATATTTTGAATAGAGACAACAGAAGTTGTGGATAAGCTGCTAGAAAAAGAAGGCCTCTGAATGGCTCGAGCAGCTAGAAAGAGCTGCTTTCATCAGCGATGGGGAAGACCAGGGTGCAGCGGATCTGGAGGTGGGTAGAGCAGGTCGGTAGTTTAGGTATGGACACGGAAAGTTTGAAAGATCTATCACACAACATAATTACTGTATTATTATATAATAATAACTATTATGCAATATAACAGAGGGACCTATTATTTGATAAATAATTGTATACAATAAATGTATAATTTATATACAAATACAATCATATTGAATATAATAAGTATTCATGTATCTTATTGAAATAGCAATACACATCCAGATATATCTAGATATACAAATCCTGAGTCATGGACATAATCCTGGACTGGAGATACAACTTCCATATTTCTCTAGATCTTTACGTGTAAGTCCTTTGTCCTTTCTGGACCAGGAGAAGAAGTGGTACCCTTCCCAAGTCTAGCACCTTGCCTATACACCTATGCCCTTCATCCCACTCTTCACACTTCCACTCCAAGTTCTTCCTTTAGCTAGGCTCTATTTTTCTTTTGAATCTCGAGTGTCTGATTCTACTTCGGCTTTTTTTCCCCATTCCCCAAATCAGCTAGAGCCTTTTCTATCCAAATCCACACCTCTCTACCCAATGTAAAGAGAAAGTTTTTAGAACTGCCTTATTCTTGCGTCACCCCCTCCGCCTTTGTTCCATCTTTCAAGGTCCAAAGCCTTGAAAGAGTTGTCTCTGCCTGGCATCCCTGATGTTCTGACTGGGACCCATAGTATGGCCCCCTAAAGGCCTTCGTGCATTCCACGATCTCCACTACTCACCATGATATATTTTTTTTTTAACCACAACCAAATGGAGGATATTAGAAATAACGGCCAATCATCCCCTTTCTCCAGTCTTCAGACATTAAGAGGAAGATGTAGGTGTGATCTAAAGCAGTAGCAAGATTCAATATTGGGCTTTGACACTTGCTCCAGCCCAGTAGCTTCCTTGTTAGTCCTGTAATACTCCAAGCTTTAGCCTCAGTGCCTTTGAATATGCTATCCTGGCACACCTCTTCCCCCAGATATTCACATAGTTCACTCCCTCAATTCACACAGGTCTTTGTTCATATATGCATACATCAGAAAGTCCTCTTCACCTACCCTTCTAAATTTCCCAGGCCTTTTTTCCTTCACTGGCATTTTTACTACCTAACATTTCATATAGTTAGATGCTTATTGTCTTATCTGACTCACACACTGAAATGTAAGCTCTGAGGGAGGAAGGACATTTTCTCCTTTGTTTGCAGCTGTTTCCCTAGTATTTGAAACAAGTCCTGGCACATAATAAGTTCTAATAATTATTTGCAAAATGAATGTCCTTGTGGTTAAAGGATCTTGATAGATTCAATGGCTCTTGTGCCCAAAGAGCTGGCAGCAAACCTAGCCAATAAATATCAAGAATAGCCTCCGTTTTTGCTCTCCCTGGTGACCATTAGGACACTACACTGGGTGTGGACCCGAGTGAAAAACTGAAGAGGACAGCAGGGTTTATAAACAATCATTCTTTCCACATCAAGTAAGTTTTATAAAGGATCCAGAATTCCTGGTTAATCTGAGAACAGCCCCGAAGGAGGGAGGTCCCTAAACCTCGGCTACAACAAACAAAAAACTATCAATAAAAACTGGGCTGACAAAGCATATGTAGCATCAGGATAAATTCCTTCCCAGCCACCTTTCCTGCCCTGCCTCCCTTCCAACCAAGTGATCCCTCTGATATAAAAATTCAGAAGCCACGATTACCGAAATGATAAGAAATATGTATTTTGATTCCACGGAGCATGGGGAAGCTGTTTCAAGATTTGGACACCATAGCAAAGGCCTCTCAGGTGCAAGGGTGTAGAGGATCTGCTGAGTTTCACTAGAAGAAAGAGAACTGGCAAGAGTGGAGTGCAGATGAGAAGAGATTTGGAGAGAGGAGGAGGAAAACTCAAGAGGTACCTAAGAACCATGATTATGAGATGGTGAGTATAGGGGTCTCCTACTTATGGATGTAGCTTTCAACCTTCTACTCTGCATACAATAAAGACTCTCTAAGAATCTACCCTCCCTCCGCCGCCCCCATGACAATCTGCTCTTCCACTTCCTACTGACATCACATATGAGCAACTGGTGCATGTGGTTCCTTTTCTTTGAGCTTTCATGTGGTTTTGCTTGGTAAGACCATCCTACTGTGTTCATACTTTGTTTACCTACAACACTACTATGTGGTATTGAGTTGGAGAGCATTTGAAAAGCAAGATGAAAGGAAATGAAAGCTTGTCCTTACCTTGAATCACATATCAGGAGCTGAAATTAGATCCCACCTACTGGGAAGGGAGAGAGCCTGTGTTACCCAACAAAGCTCAGCCCCCTTGGCACATCCAAAGCCTCATATCCCTGCCCCCTGGCTTTGGCACCAGGGGTTCCACGGCTGTGCCCAGGATAAAAGCGCCGTCCCCAGCTTGCTCTCAGGCAAAGACAGCCTGCTTTTAATTAGGAGCAGGAGCCGTTGTTAGATTTGTATTTTTCTTTCCTTCTTTTTTTTTTCCCCTATGCTTGATGGCATGATGTGTGTTACATATTTAATTAAAGAGGATCTAATGAGTACTTCTAACAGCCCTGGGGTCAGAAGAGCCACTGCAGAGATTCATGCAAATGAGCCAGGCTTTATGGCTTCCCTAGTGAGCGGCAGTGATGTTGTCCAAAATGGCAGAGTCTGTGGGAGCCCATCAGCTTTCCAACTTCCGTAGGAAAAAACCCAAGGGGAAGCACACAGAGGGTGGGAAGTAGAATTTGCAGACTTTGTATCTGGACCCAGAAATAAGTCTAAATGTATAACGGGGTCCGTCTAAACCTTATGAAATAAAATGTGCTGAGGACCCAATTGGATTAATGGGCTAGTCCAGAGAGCAACCCAATGGGACTAAGATTCTTAAGAAGACACTTTTGGACATAGGAAGATGAATCAGAGAAGAGTGAAGGAAGGAGACGTAAAGCAAAATGTGCTAGGACATCTGGATTTTATTTTATGGGAAATGGGTCATTAAATGTTTTTTTTATATGCACTTTCTTCACTGTGCTCTTTTATATCTGTTATAGCACTCTCTTGTGATTTATCTACAGACATATCAATATCCCTGTTAGACTCTGAACTGACTCCTCAACAGTGAGGACCTCTTATCTGTTTGCTCCCATGACTCCTACTATATTCCACTGTTAGATCAGTTGTACCAGATATCTTACCAGATTATAATTGCCTATTGAGTTTCTGTCTACTCTGCCTAATTGAAAGCTGATTGAATGTGAAGATTCTGAGTTTTTTTCCTATATGATTTTTGTCTTATTTGTGCTTATATGCCTAGCATCTACCATAGTACCCAGAATATAGTATGTCCTCAATAAGTTATTGAATGAAAGAATGAATGAATGAATGAATAAGGAATGAAGGAATAATACAAATGTAATCAGTCTCCTTTCAGGCCAGTCTCAATGTTCGTGCTGTATCCAAACAAAGACAGACTGCAGATTTGCCCCTGAAGTCATTAGAGAGTTGTTCCAGATTTTACTGAAAGTCAGCTACTTGGACAAATGGAGAATGATGTTTTATTGTATATTATACCATAAGATTTCTTTAAAATTCTCTTCAAGATACAGAATAAGAGGGGTGCCTGTGTGCCTCAATCGGTTAAGCATCTGCCTTTGGCTCAGATCATGATCACACAGTCCTGGGATTGAGCCCTTTGTCAGGCTCCCTGCTCAGCAGGGAGCCTGCTTCTCCCTCTCTCTCTGCACCGCCCCCCACTGTACTGTGCTCTCTCACTCTCTCCAACAAATAAATAAAATCTTTGAAAAAAGATATAGAATAAGAAATTTGACACATTGTCCTTGATTGGATCCTAGTTTTGAAAAAAAAACAATAATTAGGCATCAGCTATTAAGGACATTTTTTAGATAATTAGGGAATCGTTGGTGTTAGATGACATTCAGAAATTATTTTTGTTGTATGATAATAGCCTTGTCATATAGTAGTTTGTCTTTGTGGTGGCTTTTAAAAATAGATACAAAGTCTTTCATAGCTACCCCATGCAGAGGAGGGGATCTAGGTCCCCTCCCTTGAATATGGGCATGTTTATACCTTCTGTGTCCAACAGGGTTTGGTAGAAATGAAGCTGGAAGGTTTCCAAAGCTAAATCTGAAAAGCCTAAGCAGGTTCTACCAAGTTCCCCTGCAATGGCCATTCCTTTCTTAAGATGCTCCTTCTCAGAACCCTAATGCCATGCTGAGAGATGCCCAAGCCACAGGAAGGGGACACACATGGATGCCCCATTCCACAGGCCTAACTAAGGGCAGACTTGAAGTCATTCCTGGATTTATCTGTGGAGTCCTCCAGATAATTCCAGCCCCAGACATCTGTATACTCCCAACTGAAATCCCAGATATTGTGGGTCAGGAGGAAGCCATCCCTCAGTGCATTACTGACCCACAGAATCCCTGAGTGTCATAGAACAGTTGCTACTTTGGGCTATTAGGTTTGGAGTGGTTTGCTAAGCAGAAAGAGTAACTGCAACTGTCTTTGATACTTTTTTGGACATGCATGCTAAAGAACCTAAGGATAAAGTGCCATGATCTTTTGCTTACTTTTAAATGATCCCAACAAAATGTGTACAAAGATAGCAAAGCTAGATCAAGCAAATACAGAAAAACAATGGCAACTGTCAAATATAGATGGGGAATATCTTGTTCACGGAACTATTTTTTCTATTTCCTTCACATTTTTTACCACAAAATTTTCTTTAAAAAGTGCTTTTAAACACCTGTTTCCCCAAATTTCTATATCTCAGGAAAACATAGATGTATCACTCACTCTTCTCTTCAGTCTCCCCCAAACCTTCATAAAACCCTCTTTGAATGGATCTTAATTCATCCTCCTTTTTCCAACGGGGCTCTTCTTTTGGGCACTTGTGCCTTTCCCGGTGATGAGTCAGCCAAACTTGTGCCCCGCAAGCCCCCTCTCTCTTTTAAGATCTGTCATTTTACAAGGCAGAGGAAGGGACTGGAGTTGTAATAACGAACCCTTTAGCATGTTTTCTTTCAAATTGATGGCAAAATTTTTAAAAAGAATTTTAGAAACTACTGGGTTAGTAAAAAGAACAGAACAGACCTTCATCAGATTCAGTATGCATTGGTAAAACTAAGTCCAAAGCCTTCCTGCATTCAAAACTTAAAATTTCCGGGCGCCTGGGTGGCTCAGTGGGTTAAGCCTCTGCCTTCTGCTCAGGTCATGATCTCAGGGTCCTGGGTTCGAGTCCCACATTGGGCTCTCTGCTCCGCAGGGAGCCTGCTTCCTCCTCTCTCTCTCTGCCTGCCTCTCTGCCTACTTGTGATCTCTGTCTGTCAAATAAATAAATAAAATCTTAAAAAAAATTAAAAAAACTTAAAATTTCCAAAGCAATGCTGTGAATTATTATTCTTATCAAAGGAAAGCAAATCATTTTTCTAAATCATTGTAGGGCAAATAAGCCAAAAAAGGGAACACTGTTTTAAAAGCTCAGATCAAAAAGTGCTTTCCTCTATCGTGGCTCCCTTGAATCTATTCTGGAAGTTTCCCCAAATTTCCCTCCCTCTCTTCCCAGCTCGTGGTCACCCCCAACCAGCTGTTCCTTTGTCCTCTTCAAGGCCACTGCTTTTCTGAGGAGCAGAACCAGGTAAACCTTGGAATCCCAATCCTATTGTAGAAAAAATCTCTTACATCCTTTTTTTTGGGGGGGAGGGGTTGATGAATAGTTCCATTTTACTGATATACCACATTTTATGTAACCATTCATCCAGTGTTACTTACATTCTTGATATTTTCTTTAAATACTCCTCCCTTCACTCTGCCCCCGCTACATAAACTAAAACACTTTTCTCCCTGAGGACACCAATTCTTGTATACCCTTTCCAAAAACAGTAATAATTATTACATTAATAGTGAACATGGAAGCCAATTATTTATTGAATACCTACTACATAGTTATTGCATTGATGCTACTCTCTTTTAGTAATTATTTCAATCAGTCTTCACAGCAACCCCATAAGGTAAATACCACCATAATGCCATTCTAAATTGAGGAACCTGAGGGACACAGTGGTTGAGTAGCTTACCCATGACCACCCACCTAGGAATGGACAGACCAGAAGAGAAACCAACCAGGTTTGACCAGGAACACTTGCTTGTAACCATCATGCATTATTGTCTCCCCTACAGGCTTCCCAACAAGCTTCATTTCTTCAATCCCCACCCCTGACCACCCAGAGCCACAAGAAGGGGGTGTGTGTGCCTGTACACCCTGCAGCATCCAAACCAGTGTCCTTTTGTCCCCAGGTATCCGCTCATCTTTGTAGCCTATACCACACTGTCCTCATTCGCTATGGAGTTCCAGAACACTCATTGCTTTTTCCTTGACTTCAGCATGTGAATGCCACTACATTTTGTGATTGTTCCCTGATTCTTTATGCCAGCATTCATGCAGATATCTTGTAACTGTAACATCTTCAGGGACTAGCGGATCTGTGTACCCTCACAGCCACATATCATCACCACTCACAACCTACTCTCCTACACCCGGGGTCTTGAACTCGCAGCAGTTCCTTTCCAGCATATCTCTCCTTCTCAGTGTCGCTTTTGCCTTTACTAAACTGGTCTTTGTTTTAGCCTTGAGTTGCCATAAGCGTGCCATTTCTTCTTCCCCCGTAACTCCTCACCTCCGTTCTTAGCTCACCCCTCTCCCTTCACCTTAGGGCTGGCTCATTCCACTACCACCTTCAAACGCTTTGCTCTCCTTGCCTTGTTTCTCCTTGGCACCTCTCAACTTTGGAAAACTATCCTGTGCTTTTTCTATTCACCCTCCAAGGCTATGAAATGCAACTGGAAACTTTGATGAAAACATGTTTAGTCTTCGTTAACCACACGTCGTATTCACCTCAGCTGGGCTTCTCACCTCTCCTGCAGTCTCGTCACGTGCTTAGTTCTCATCACGCCACATTCCATTTCCTCTGGAAGTTTCCTGAAATCTCACTGTGTCTTCATCCACTCAACCCATATGTGCTCCAGCAGAACACCCCGAGAATATTTACACAAATCTTTTGGGAGCCTAGAATGTCTTTCTCTGCTCAACCTTTCATTCAAAGTCTTTGTTCTGGAAGCAGGCCCCCTGCTTTTTCTTATGACCAAGCTCACCACTTAGGCTCTTTCTCACCATTATCTCCTTCTCAAAGGTCTTGCTCTCTCAAAATTCTCCTTAGCGTGCCCAGGTAGCGCAGTCGGTTAAGCATCTAACTCTTGGTTTTGGCTCCGATCATGATCTCAGGGTCATGAGATGGACCCTCACGTTAGGCTCCGTGCTCAGTGGGCAGACAGTTGACTTGAGATTCTCTATCCCTCTGTCCCTCCCCCACCAATAAGTAAATCCAAAAAAATTTCAATTTCTGTCTTACTGCTTCAATCATTTTCTCCTTCTCTGGCTATTTTTGCTCTACTTAAAAACAGGTTTTGATCACTCGTTTCCCATAAAATAAAATGTCCTTCTGCTCTCTTGCTAAGCTATCTCTTAGTACGTCTAAGCTGCTACCCCATCCCCTCCAAAGAGTGTACTCCCGACCCCTCGGCATTCATACCCTAGCTGTCCATTCTCTAGTTAATGCTGCAAGATGCCTTTCCTTCACCAGCCTCCCAGAATGGTTCTCCTGAGGACACCAGTGATCTCTGAATCTCTAAAGCTAACCATTGTTTCTATATCTTCATTCTTGCCTTCTCTAAAGAATCTGAAACTTTTGATTATCCTGTATGTCATGAAAATCTATCCCCCATGAATCACCTTGTTTTCTCAATTCTCGCTCTCTCTATTCTATTCCTCTTTCTCAAAAAGAGACGTCTGAGATCAATCTTTTATCTGATGGCCCCATAAGATCCCTTTCCTTTCCTAAACTCCTTCAAACTCAGTTTTATCTACATTTATTCGTAAATGCATCTGTCCAGCCCCTGCCTATTTTGTCCTGACCTACAGACTGGCATTTCTGGATTCTTCCAGATATCTGCATGAATTGAGCAGACATTTCAGACCCAGCATCCAACGCTGGACCACCAGTGTATTGAGTTCTAACCGTAGCGCGTCTACTTCTATTTGCTGCCAAGCCCACTGACTGCTTCAGCACTGCCTCTCCTGCCACACTAGGTGCCTACCCCCATGAGTGGGCGTCAACAGGACATAGAGTATAGCTCTCCTTACCCACTGACTCTTTTCCTTTCTTTTTTTTTTTTAATATTTTATTTATTTATTTGACAGACAGAGTTCACAAGTAAGTAGAGAAGCAGGCAGAGAGAGAGGAAGGGAAGCAGACTTCCGGCTAGGCAGAAAGCCTGATGCGGGGCTCAATCCCAGGACCCTGGGAACATGACCTGAGCCAAAGGCAGAGGCTTTAACCCACTGAGCCAACCCCAGTGCCTCTTTTCAAAAGTCTTCAAAGGCTCCCTACTGCCACTGATTCAAATCCAACCTTTTTGATCTAGCAGTCAAGTTCTTCCGTCCTCCTGGACACCCTAATTTTTTAGCATTCTTTCTTCTTCTATCATGTATTTATTCATTTACCTGGTCAGCCAGTGTGTGAACAGTTCAAATTCTTTTTTTTTTTTTAAGATTTTATTTACTTATTTGACAGAGAGAGAGAGAGATCACAAGTAGGCAGAGAGGCCGGCAGAGAGAGGAGGAAGCAGGCTCCCCGCTGAGCAGAGAGCCCGATGACCCCGAGATCATGACCTGAGCTGAAGGCAGAGGCTTAACCCACTGAGCCACCCAGGGGCCCCAGTTCAAGTTCTTTTTAAAATGGTGTGTCATCAGTATAGTTATAAAGCAATAGCACCTGCCTCAGTGCACTCTCTAGAAAGCGTGTACTGATTAAAGGCTTGGGCTGTGTGGTCACATTAAAGCACCTTAGAATCCTAGTTCTTCCCATTTGGAAGCTGTCTGCCCTGGAAAAATTACATAAGTTATCTAATCAGTGTGCTCATCTGTAAAATGGGTGTTTTAAGAATCAAATGAGATACTGCAAGCAAAGGGTTGCCTGGAGTACCGAGTACCTACGTCATATTTGAAGCCCTTTCTATTTTTTCTTATCAAATTGTTTTATAAGGATGGATCTTTGCTACTTCAACCTGGACCCCACCCAAAGAACCTGAATTCCAAGCCACTTCATAAATAAGGAATGCAATCGTTTGCAAACAATTGGGATTGGATCGCATCGGGCTGTGTTCTATTGCCCTTGGTCCCGAGAATGGACCCAGTGATGTAGCTAATCTCTCACTTCCCTGGGGGCCACTTAATTTGGTGAGTAAAATTGTCCAAGACAAAGTAAAACTAGAAAATGAGCGTTTGGATTTTCTGAGAAGCCAAATAGAAGTCCACTTACTATGAAGTGAAGGGTTCACTTACTGTTTGGAGCCTGCCAATTCGTCATCTCTGACTCTGGTCCACCAACCAGCTGGCCAGGTTCTTTCTGAACTTTGGATTAAGTTATCCGAGTTCTGGTTCAATTCTCCAGGAGGTCTCTGTGTGACCAGGCTAAAGGACATACATTTTCTGGGCTTTCATTTTCTCAGCCTCAATATGAAGAAAATCAGGACTCTCCCTGCTCTCTCACCTAAAAGCCCAGGAAATGGCACATATTAGGCACTCAATAAATAATTTGCTAAATGAATAAATTAAAATGTGAATGAAGAGCTGCTCTGCAGTCCAAATGAGTTATTAGGAGCAATCACATTTTGAAAAATGAAATAATAATTTAAATTTACATAACAAGTTATTAAATAACCATGATGAATATACCAACGGCGTAGGTTCAAGGCTTAATGAGCTTCCCTGTACTCCTCTCACTTCCCAAACCCTCAGACTCTTCTAGAAGCCGTTATAGTAGCAGTGTGCAGGACGAAAAGCCCAGAAGCCACCCTCCTGAGCAGTTGCCTGTGTCATGCCAGCACTTGGGGACCTAACTAAATATCAATAATTTCTCCAGGATGCACATCACAGGTCTCCTTTTAGCATCAGAGGAAGCCAGAGAGCTAGGAAGGCCCCTGAGAGCAGCACGAGTTCCTGGATCCTGTCCTGGTCTTGTCTGCTCTCCGTGTGACCCCAGCCTGCAGGCGGTCCCCAGAGGTGCCTTCCTCTCACGTGAACCCCAGAGCTCACCCGGATTGGCTCCCAGGTCTCAGACCTCTCAGCTGAGAGGCAGTGACTGAGGTAAACCTTGGCACCACAAACCCCACAGCCATAAATTTCACTTACATCTAGTAAAACGCAGGCATCCAATTAAAGCCATAATCCTATAAACTTGCCAGCAATCAAGCTCACAGTTAAAAATGAAGACGGACAGGTACACTCAATCAATACCATAGAGGTTACAGCCTGCCGTTTGTAGGCTGTTCTACATGGAATCTTCCGCTGTTCTTGATGCTGTTTGTTTTCTGCCTGGGTAGAAGTAACAAATGTTCCCGCTTACTCTTCCATTACATTGTCCTGGGCACTGGAGCATGGCTGAACCCTGAGGCCAACCAGATGTGGGACATGCAGGAGCAGGAATGCCCACTTCCCCGGTGCATGGTCCTACTCTGGCCAGACCACGGATTCAGGCTCTGATGCCTTGAGGGCGCCAGGGACCTCTACTTCAAGGGCCTCCTCTGACTTTTATATTGATTTCCTTGGCTCTCTGGCCACCCCCACTGGCTGTGCCCACCAGGACCAATTTATAATGTATGGGGTTGTTATGGTTCTCCCATCTACAGGGAATTTGGTTTAAAGATTAAAATATTGGAAGAGCATGAAAAAAATAGCTAGTCAGTTAACAATTTCAGCAGGCGGCAGTTCTCCGAAACTAAAAGAGGAGGAGCTGAGTGTAACTTCCAGCACTTTCCTCAAGATTCATCCAGTGTCTCATTGTGCGTCTTCCTCCTCCCTTCTGTCCCGGTCATGCCATGCTCTCCTTTCCCTTCTACCTGTCACTCTCCTCTCCTCTCTCCATCAATCCCTTCTTATCTTCCTACCACCCTCTGTACACTTGTCCAACACCCACTATGGTCACAATCCTGTCTGTACACCCCCTTCCTTCCTCTGGCCCTGCACAATATAAACTGAACTTATCTGGTTGTTTAATGAAAAAGAAATTATACTTTTGTCTTCACTGTACTCTGATTTTTTCCCAAGAACAGAATGTGTCTATGTATGTCTCTCAATAGATTTCTTTGACTCTAAATTAATATCTCCCAAAGCTTTCTTTACCTGTTTAGTAGCTGAAAAAAAGATTTACAATGGGAAATTTAAGTGATCAGGAAGGAAAATACATCTAAGAAACACATATAGGAACTATCATTTGTTAGAATCAAAGAAGATTTTGGTGACTGATGCCCTTTTTTGTCTGCAAATTCCTAATGGAGTGTCTGCTTGGGCCTTCTGACTATTAGCATCTCTGTGGACATCTCCAGTTGGCTCAGTACAAGGGACTGGCATTTGCCAAGTCTTGTTCATTATCCTGGAGGTATGAGTCATTACAACATATAGAAGAAATGTTTCTGTCAGCGTGTACTTCTGATCCCTGCAAGTAACAACATCAGAGAAATAGGAAGGCTTTGGTAGAAATTCAGTCCTAGTTCTCATGTCAGTATCTGTGTTTCTCTTGTCCAGGGATCATGCAACTCTTGAATTGGGGGAAAGGGATGGAGAGGTAACATAAAGAAGATTGTTAAGAAAATCCAACCATATAGCAATATTCTTTCTTAAAAATCATACAACCCATATTCACAAAAACATATCCACTATTCTCATAGATGCATGATATGGCTGAACAGAGAGACTAACTCCATAAGCTCATTGGTCTGATCCTAAGGCTGGAAGAGAACACAAAAAAATCATTTACACCCTATCTCCAGCACAACTACACATCAGCCAGAAAACAAACCCTATCTACTCCAAGTCAAGGTAGGTGATTTGAAAAAAAAAAAAAAAACAACACAAAACTATAAAAACAGTCTCTCAGTCATCACAGACATTCATAAATAACAACCAGAATTGACGGCTTGGGCACTTGACCTGGTGTTTAATTGTCAAGAGAGCCCCATGACTTGATCATTGTCGTTTCTTATTTTGTAAGTGAAATATCATAGCCAGAACTAAAACCTACACTTAGGTCTTCTGACTCTGCAGGGAGTCTGGCACCCACACAGTGCTGCCCCTGCTGGGCATAGACTGTCTTGACCCCCAAGGGAACCAAACCATGCACCATTGGGCACGTTGGGCAAAGAGGACATTATCTGGCAGATTCGGTCCCGGAAAAGGAGTTGAATGGTTCTTTCCCTCTCCTTCCTCTCTATACCTGGTGACAGGAATAAGCCCTACAGAAAAGAGTAGGCTTCAACGAGTGTGGATAATCTCCTTCAGACACTGGTGGTTGGGAAATATATAGATATATATACACTCTGTCATTAAAATAACCCCGTTTTTCTAAGCTGCTAATAGGATTATTCAAAAAGTTTAAAGCAAAATCATAAAGCCTGTTATTGGTTTGCCAAAGAAACTAAGCCTTTTTCTTTTTTTATTTTTATTTTCATCTTTCTCTGAATATTGATTCAGAGTCAGGCAAATAAATGGGCACCAGTTCTTAGCTGTGCCAGTCACTCAACAAGTGAGGAGTTCCCAAGTAGGCTTCCCCAATGCTGAGTTTCCCAGCATTGCCTTCTTCCTTTGGTTCCCCCTCCCTGCTCCCCGCCCCCCACCCCCCCACACACACACTGCCCTTCTTTGTTCCACCCCAAAACACGGATTTGTCAAATGCTATCTGGGCAAGCTTTCCCAAAGTAACAGAAACAGAGGAAGTTTGCCATTTTCTTCTTCTTCCACTCAGCACTCAGGTACTCGGCTTGGAAGGTAAGAACTCATGGCCACTTTGCAAGTGCTCTTAAGTCACTTAAAAGTAGTACGTTTTCTCTTGTCAATTAGATTTTGAGGGGCCTGAGGACGAAGGCAGATTTCTGTTCCTTTATTCTGGCTTGTTGCATTTCTCTCAATGCTGCATCACCACCTTGTGAAAACCCATTCATTGACATCCACGCAGTACGTGGTGCTGACTGATTAGGAGACCAAGACCAGGGTCAGAGGTCAGCCTTGGCAAAGAGAACTGCTTTTTGTCTGAGGGGTGATCACAGGCCCAATTAAACAGTATGGAAAATCTTTCTGGAAAAGAACACCCAAGCAGAGAAAGACTGAGGAGTGAGATGCATAGAGATAGAAGATCCAGAGCAGTCAAACCCTTGTAAACATAGGTTTGCAAGATGTTTATAGAAGCTGTTGATGAAATGCAAGCAGAATACCTGTCCAGATAGATCGATAGCTCCTGCATGTTTTTTTCTGCCTCATATCATCTCTTTTTTCTTATTCCCAATCTCCATCCTCCCTCTCACCCATACACCCTATGCCATGGGCACTTAATATCACTGAAGTGAGACATAAATATCACCCCTTTATAAAGTCTTCTCTGACCATGACCAGCCCTGCCCACACCTTCTCTAGCCCTACTCCCAGCTGCACAGCTGTCTCTTCTAAATCAGAGTCCCCAGGACACTTGGAGTGTAGCTCTACTTAATCTAGTCCCACTGTAATGAGCTCATATTCATTTTTCAAATTTCTAATGCCAAGAACATAAGGAGAGGTCATTGAGCGCATACTCAGAGAACATTTAAGATATGAAAGAATTAACAAATGCCTGAGTGAATCAGAATGGCAAGTCCTGTGTCCCCATCGCCAGGTTTTATCTCCACTCGTCATTCTTCCATGTGTTTCCACCCTAAATACAAACGGCTAAACTGCAGGTCCCCCATCCTTCTACCTGGTGCATCTCAGATTCCGCAAATAATGGTAGGAAATTACAGGATAATCATCTGATGGCATTCAATGTTAGAATATCATTTCCTCCGGGGACCTCACATTGTGCATCTACGTGTACAAATGCCGATGTGCTACAGTTGCCGTCTACTTAGGTGGGTGGCAAAGCCCTCCATGGATTGTGTTTGGAAGAATAGGTCATTTGTCTGAGAGATGTGGGAGGAAGAGTTGATATTATGGTGAAAGAGACAATTAGTATAATAGGGTCATTAAATTGACAATGGAAGAGAGTACTGCTCCATAGTCCCCCAGAGCAATCAGGGTGCCCTAAAATGGGAGACTGACAATGATAATAAAAAAATACTGAACCTTTTCTGCTTCCTTTTTGTAGTTCCCCTGGGTCTGGGTTTCAGTGTAATCTGTATCTGGGGAAGGCTCTGATTATATCTGTTGCACTCAGATGCCTGCTCTCTAGGAGCTAAGTGACCAGAGAACAGGAAGAAATTGTAGACATGCTAAGGGTGAAGGAGGCCATAAAAATGATAAGAGGGGAAATTGGAAAAACGGGCAATGGACCAAAAAATATCTGGGGGCCTTGCAGGGGAGCTAGTGTTTTTCGAAAATTACTTTTCCTGCAACAAAAATTTGATCAGAGATCTCACCTTCTTTTAGGAAAATGGAAACCATCACACATAAAATCTCTCTTCCTCCAAATATCAAACCTACAAGTCTGTTTTTCCTTCACATTTCCTGTTCCTTCCTTCCATCACAGATGGGCACTCTGGCCACTCATTTACTCAAGTGAAAGAAAAATTTATCCTTGACTTTGCCCATTCTGTTGTCTCCCTCAAGTAAGGCAGCAGCAAATTCTCGGTATCTCTTAGATGTCCACCTGTTCCATCTCAACAGTCCAAACCCTTAGCAGTTCAGCCCTTTCTCTTACCCGGAGTAGTTAAATAGCTTCCTCATCTGAGTCCAGTTTCCACCCCAGACCTTCTCTGGTCTATTCTCCATACAGAAGTGGAGCGATCTTGTCCATTTCCAAACTGAAACCTTCATGTTACGGTTACATGTAATATTCAGCTCAGAACCCTCAGATTATGTCCTATTCTACTTGGAAAGCCCAAGCTTCTTACTGTGATCTTATAAGTCCTGTAGGATCTGGCCTTCCTTGCCCCTCTCTCTAGCTTCTGGCCACACTTAGCCCTGTTCACTAGCCAACGACCATGATTGTCTTCTCTGGGTCTTAGAAAACACGAGGCCCTTTTATTCATCTACTTACAGTAGAAATGCTCTCCCACGTTACTCGCTTTGCTAATCCTTACTCCTCCTCAAGCCTTTCCTGACGGCTCTGTCTAAAGTAGAGCCCTACCGTAATCCTCTCTCATTGTCTCCTTACTGTTTTTCATAGACTTTTTTCCTGCAGTGATTCAATGTATGTGTTTATTTACCTGTTCTTGGGTCACTTGGCAACATGTAAGCTCCATGAGGTCGGGCAACCTAGGGGACAGTTTTGTTCACGGCATTACCCCAGAATACACTATCATGCCTTGAACATACAGGCTTTAGGTTCATTGAGGGAACCCCTGTAATTCAGATGAATTGGAAATAAAATAGGAAAGTAGTATAATTATAAAGAAATGCACTTTTATGACTTTTAGGACATATAACGTATTCCTGAGGAGGCCTAATTTATTGGACAGATAAGACTCATTTGTAGCTGGCAGTCTCTCTTTGTACCCATCTGCATCCCAGTAATTAATGCCAAGTTCTTAGAAGCAGTCTGTTCCCTTAAGGAGGCAGAATCTGTGTTTAAATTTGATAGAAGTGGCCTGGGCAACAGCAGAACTTGGGTAGATGGTCTTAAATTGCTCTCTCATTTGTGCCTATGTGAAGGTCTTTTCAAACCAATTGTAAGACATTTAATAGGGAGGATTTCCCCCTCTGCTTTCTCTCTCTATTAAAACCTAAAATCCTCAAACTGTTCTCTCAGTTAATTATAAACAAAGAATATGTCCTTCATATGTGAGATAATGGATGTGTATGTGACCGTGTCATGTGTGCATGTACAGGTGTGTGTGTGTGTGTGTGTGTGTGTGTATGTAAGATTGTGTTGGCTCACTGTCACTGTCCCTATCATTGCAATGAATAACATGTCAGAATCTCCTACTACTTCTCAATTCAGGTGAAGAATATATTGTTGCTGTGTCTCCCTGTTATTTTGTTTCTATTCAGAATATAATTGAAAAAAAAAAGGGGGGTTAATTCCATATAAATAGTGGAAAATATGAGTTCTGTGAGGGCAGGTGACAAGTTCTGCTTTGTTTGTCCCCGGTTCACCAGACGGCACACAACACCATGTCTGCTTCCTGCCAGAAGCACAAGAATGTCAGAGTTGAAGTAAAAATTCCTATAGGTTTTGGTTTTTTCATAGGCTATGTCCTCTGCATATCTACCTCCCGGCCCAGTCCTTCCCAGGGTTCATGGCAGATACCTGCAAAATAAACACCCGCTGATTTTCCTTGACAGCTGAGCTTTGCAATGCCTTCCTATGACTCCAATTCCTCCAGGTAAGCTCTTTTTGGGGAAATAATACCTTCCCCGTGATTTCAGTGGCCACATCGTTTATCTGTAGGCAGTTTTTAAAAATAGCCAAAACAAAAGGGGCTCTGGGACCTAAAAGGATAGCCTATCTCTGCCCAGCTCATAGGGGTCCCCTCTAGGGCTGAGCCCCACAGGGTCCTCAGGGAAGGAAACTTTCCCCTCTGTTCCCTCTGGCACTTCCAGAGTTAATGCCTTAAACATTTATCCCTGTACCTTCTCTGTTCTCAGATAACTCAGAAATGGTTGGATTAAGAATGTCAAACTTGGCCTTTAGGTAATCCTCAGTGCAGAAGGCAGCAGAGTTAAATTTGAAGGGAAAAATGGTTAAAAGATAAAGAAGTTCTGAAGCAGCGTGAGGAGCCAACACTCCTTCTTTCAGGGAACACAGAGACATTTTCCAAAACCCCTGTCGTCAATTAGACATCGTGGTATTTTCCGCACGTTCCCCATGGCCCGTCTGGTGTGGGGACAGGATGGCAAATAGGGGGCGGGGACAGTGAAGCCCCTCCCCGACATGCCATCTCTCCGCTGGGGGGCCCTCCCAGCACGTTCAGCTCTGGCCTCAGATCCTGTCCCTGCCACGTGCAAGCTGTGGGAACTTAGACAAGTAAGTTCCTTAACCTCTCGCAACCTGTTTCTCCTCTGTCCAGTGGAGGCGTTAACAGTGTCTATTATTGTATAGTGCTGGTGGTCCACGTTTATCTGGAACAGTCCTCGCGACAGTACTTGCGACATCAGTGTGGCCTAGGTCAGCCCTTTCTAACTACCTAGACGGTCCTCCCTCACTTTTCTGCTTCTTCTATACAAATTCAATTTAATGCCACCTTCTCCATGAAGCTTTCCTTGACGGTAAGCTCAGATATCAAACCCTGATTTTCTCTAACACTTTAACCCACTGAGCCACCTAGGTGCCCCTTTCTCTAACACTTTAAAGCCTATTTCTCTCTTTCAGGGACATAGTTAATCAGACACCGCTTTATCCATGATTCATGTAGAATGCTATACTGGAGAGCAAACAAATCTTGGTTCTGTCTGTGTGACTTTGGAGACGTTATTTAAATTCTCTGGGACTCCATAGAACACGTAGAAAATGGAATCAATTACATACACCTTGACTGATTGTATAGACAAGTCATGTAACACAAGGCCAAGCTCATTTTAGGCATTTAATAAACAACACCTGCATTGTCCTGTGTTTATGTAGGTCTGGGACCCCCCACAAGGACAGAGCCTTCTAGGCTCCCTGTTGCCTAGAAATATGTCAGTCTCCCTATATGCCCTTAGTTCATGATTAATACCTACTTGTCAAATGAACGAGTGAATGAATAAAATGTACTTCTACCCAAGAATCTTTTTCTGGCTCAGTTAAATATGTTTGCCACCCAGCTTTTCTGGTACTCTGTGTGTGTGTGTGTGTGTGTGTGTGTGTGTGTGTGTGTGTGTTTGTGTGTGCATGTGTGTGTGTGTGTGTGCACAAATGCACATGTATGCACAAAAGCACATACAAGCATATTTTGCAATTCCTCTGACAGACACATTGCCATATGTAAAATCATTAGAACCCTCCAAGATCTTCATGTTGACTTCCAATACCAAAGTGTCACAAAAACTAAAATTCTACCATCAGAGAGCTTGTCCTGTGGGTGAAGCATTGGACTCACCCAGCAGTTTTTTAGATAATACAAAGCCTTGTGTCAAGGTCCATATTCATCAGCTTGGGCTACCATAACAAAATGCAGAGGCTAGAGGGTGGAGACAACTAAATGTACTTTCTGACAGTTCCAGAGGCTGAAAAAGTTCAAGATCAAGGTGCGGGTGTGCTCAGTGTCTGTGAGAGTTGTCTCTTTGGGCTGTAAATCAGCTACCTTCTCACTAGGCCCTCCCATGGCTTTTCCCTGGTGCATGCGTGCAGAGAGTGAGCTCATTCTCTCTTCGTCATTTTATAAGGCCACCAATCCATCAAATGAGGACCACACCTTTATAACCTCATTTAACTTTACTTACCAACCAAAATACAATCCCATGGCAGGTTATGGCATCAAAGTATGAATTTGGTGGTGGTGGTTGGGGAACCATTTGAACGATAGAAAGATCATTCACCTCTTAATGTAAATTCCATTTTCAGTCATTTTCTCTTCCCTGTCAAAGACAGCAGTCTAGGTGGGGAGTACAGTCCTCAAAGCGGGGAAATGACAAGTGGGGTATTGCTGGCAGAAGTTATCCCAGGTCCCCCAAGCACAAATTCCTTGTTGCAGAAGTATTGTCCTGTCCCAGTACATTGTGCATCACTATAAATTTGCCCAAGGAGCTCATAATCTCACTTCCCAAACCTTCAGAGCCATGGGAAGGAGGATGTGTGTGGACCTTTAATGTTCATCCATACAACCCCACCACCGTCATTAAATCTGGCCTTCCAGCAACTGCTGGAGACTGGGGTCACTTCTCCATAGCAAAGGGACAGCGTAATTAGTTTCCAGTGAGTGTCCCTATCTATTGTGAAGATCAAAGCCATAAGGCCTACCCTCTGCTCGAAACACAGGGAAAAAGACATTCAAGAGGCAGGAAAACAAAAATTGAGTTGTCAAAACTCAGTGTGAACCAACTTTCATAAATCACTGCTGGCCCAGAGGGGCTCTGCAATTGTTGGTGTTGTGTATTGTTATTTATTTTCTCTCTAGTTGCTCTTAAACTAGAATCTTCCCCCTACTTTTATGTCTGGTGTGTGAGTGAGTGTGTGTGTGTGTGTGTGTGTGTGTGTGTGTGAGAGAGAGAGAGAGAGAGAGAGAGAGAGAGATCATGATTTTTTGAAGAGTACCAACCCATTGTCTTGTAAAATCCCCCTTCTATTAGCTCCCTGTTGCTATGAAATAAATTACCATAAATTTAGCAGCTTAAAAATAACACGCTTTTGCTACCTCCCAGTTTCTGTTCAGGACCCTGGGCCTGGGTTACACGGGTCTTCTACTCACAGTCTCACCAGGCTGAACTCAAAGTGCTGGGGGCTGTGGTCCCATCCTAGGATTGGGGTTCCCCTCCAAGCTCACTGGTGTTAGAAGAATTCAGTTCATTGTAGTTGTAGGTCTGAGGATCTCCATTCCCCAAGGCCACCACCTGTCATTTGACCCTCTCCACAACACAGCAGCTTCCGTCTTCAAGACTGAAAGGAGAATGTCTGTTGTTGCTTCTTTACCTGGGGAAAGGGCTGAGCCCTGATTCGAAGCCATCCTACTGATGGAGTCATTTCCTCCGGGGATAATCTCCTTCCAACTAATTATCTTAAAGTCAACTGATTAGGGACTTTAATCACATCAGCAAGATCCTTTCACCTTTGCATGTACTCACCATAATCAAGGGATTGACTATCCCATCATCATCCCCAGGGCCTGCCCCTCCACGGTGGAGGGGCTACACAGGGCATGTGCAGCCAAAGCCGGGAGTCTGAGGATCTGTCTTAGGGATCTACCTGTCACATTCTCCATTTTGGACTTGCCAGATTTGTTTATTCACTCGTTATTAAATTCAGGTTACAGATTTTTGGCAAGGACACTGATAAGGTGGTTCCAACAGGTTTCCTTGTCTCTAATATCTCTGATTCTCCCTTGATCCCTTTCCATCCTGACACACACTCTCCATACCCTCTCAGAGGTAGGGTTCTTCTAAAACACGGTGAAAAGGAAGGTTGTCCATGTCTGTCTAAAGGCTCTGATCCCATAATGATATTAGCTGACTTGAATGGGTAGCATCCCTAGAGGCCCCCATAAGAGGAAGTATCAGGTACTAGTTGAGTGTCCTGTAATAAGACTGCCTGAGTTCAAATTCTGACATCAGCACTTACTAAGCAGTGGCTAAGTTTTCCATTCTTCTGTTAACATGCCTACATTGAGCCTATCCCTAACATTATCGGGCTCCAGCGCAAGAGTACACATGACAGCCTATATCAAAAGTAAAAGTTAAGCAAACAGATTAAAAAAAGCATGTTCTCTCCTCCAAGCTTGACAAACACATGTTTATAATCACCTGGAAGCACAAGGTTTGAATTTAGAACTCTTGATGGTATAGGAGATAGCACACCCCAGGCTCACCCTCCTCCTCTCCTTTTCCCACACCTGGCTCCTCCCCACACTGCAAGTCCCAAGGAGGTAAGTTTGCTAGCAGTCCAGCTCACACAAACACTGTGTGTCTGTGGGCCATGCAGTTGGCTTGGAGTTATGGGATCACATTAGCAACACTGTCTGCAGCAAAGACAGACCCAGCTAGGAGGCCTGCTCAGAAACTCAATTTGGTCCAGGGATATGACAGAAGGAAACTGTTTTGTCCCCGGTGTCTGGTGGGCGTGTCCTTTGGCCCTCATAAAGCCACTTCTTACTCTCTGGGGAGGGATACATCTGGAGAAGAACTGAAATACAAGGTCCAGGTAGAGGCCTCTAGTCTAAATCAAAGGGCAAAACCCACCTATCTCATGAGGTTGGATGAGAAAAATAGAAGGACATACCCACTGAGTGCTTAAACCAGCATCTGATGCAACATAAGTTTTTAATACAGGTAACCTCTTATTATTTTCAGATTCCCTGTGGATCAAGAGGTAGATAAAGAGCTGGGCAAATCCCCAGTTTCACCAGCACCTGGTACAAGCCCCCTGCAATCCTGCATTTTCTAGCCTCTTCTCAAACCTGAAGGCAAACACAGAAGGAAAGCTACAGGCGAGCTCTATTCTCAAATCAATTTCTGCAGCCAGGGATGATGTTGTGTTCTAAGCCATGCAAGTCAAATTAAAATCCCTCCATATTCCCCTATCTCAACTAGAGCCTGCCTGATCAAACCACGGCTCACAGACAGGGACAAAACACACATCTCACTGTGTTTGACATCCCAGATTCCTTTTTCACTTGGCTTATATTCATTCGCTGTCTCTCGGAACCTCTCATTCTGTTTGTGAGTTATCGTTAATTACAGAATAAATCAAAAATACATGCTCATCTGGAGGATCTTGTCTTTGAAATGCTTCCTTGTGCCTTCCCAGTTTGTAGAGAGCTGGGTTGGGAAGGCAAATGTATCCCTGGCTGGCAGACTTTGTCTTCCTTAGAATTTAGGTGTGATCTATATTCAAATGACAGTTTAATGAGCCTTTTCCTATTTCCAGAAACCTTATCACATCATTAAAGCGTAGAAATGAATAATACATCTAGCAGTTGGATTAAGCTGAACTTGAGACCTGATGCGTCTTCAAAGAGGGGAAGAAAGTGGAGCAGAGGCAAAATCGAGGAATGCTGAGCTAGAAAGAAGGGGTTAAATGAGGGGTTCCGGGAGGGGGGCTATTTTTATTCTGATGTACCAGCATAACTAAATGTCACCGGCATTTTTTCAAGTTTTAATATGGCACTCCTGTTTCTTTGAACATGGCCTGGAAGAGAACTTGGGCAGATCATCTTCTGCCAGTCATCATGGCTCAGGATGAAGAGTTCACCTGCAATGACTTCATTGTGAGCAAGGTGCAAGCCACCTGCATTAGTGTCCACACGATTCCCAACTTCTTCCTCAGGAGCAGAGGAACTTAGGGTAATTAGAGGTCTGAGCCCTGGGGTCAGAATTCCAGATCTGTCTCCTAGGAGCTGTGTGACTCAGGGTTGAGCAGCTTGGCCTCTTTAAAACCTCAATGTTTTTTCATCTATAAACCAAGAGATAAGAAATGCACCTGCTTTGGTGGGTTGTGGAGAAGACCCAGGGAAAAATCTTAGATCAGATTCTTAGCCCGGTGCTTGGTATACAATAAGGGCACAATGTCTGTCAGCTCTTCTTTTTCATTTCTTGGTATCTTGGTCTTTCTTCTACTCTTTCTTCTACTGAGAATGGCTTTCACCCAAGTCCACTCTGTAATCTCAACTCCCTGGTCATTTCTCCTTCTGAAAACTTCTATTCATCCTTCAAAACCCAGTTAAAATGGTCTCCACCATCATCCTCCCTGATACCCTAAGCCAGATCAAATGTTTGCTTTACAGAACTCCATAATTCCCCTCAACAGGCTTTTGTGATCAAAATTGCACTTTGCTGAGATTTTGGTATTTTTCAGTGGTTCCTTGAATGTCGGTGGAATGAATCTAGATTCCCTTTTCTCTCCTTTCCAATGTTTAGAAATAGAGCTGATGGCACATTTCCAGGTGGCCTCCGGGCTTTCTGTCCAATGCTGACAGATGCACATGTTGGTGATAAGAGCTCTTTATTGCCCTGGAGAAAAGCCGTTTGATAGATGCTGCCAAGACAGTACAGATTCTAACCCAACCACTCTCCATACAGAGTGTTAGTATGAAAATGGTTAAATGAAGTCTGCCCCTATTCCATTGCCCTGGACAAAGTGTCCTGGACAGGTTGGAAACCTGGAAGACATCGCTGACTGCTCCCTTTCTCATGAACATCACATTCTGGACAAGGCAAGGGTCTCTCAGTTCCACTCAGGATTCCTCCACTCGCCCCCTCTGCATCCCTCTCACACCATCTCTGGGCTTACATACTCAGGATCTCCCTTCAAGATCCAAAGTTTTTTCCCACCTGGCTCCTGTCTATCTTTCTGAGGAATATATCTAATAATATTCTCTTCCTTTAAAAAATGGCATTTTTCCTGACAAAAGCTAAGAGGTAGAACCTTCCGTACTCTGATCCTAGCTTTCTTTTAGATCTGCTTCCTACCACTTTCCTTTGCAAGCGTTATCTTGAAGCTAAACCTCTGTGCCATTGTATTCCTTCAGCCAGTGATCTTTTAAACGTGAAAATCAAATCCTGCTGCTACTCTGTTTATACCAGTTTTTGTATGACCACATTGGAAAATGATCTGGAAGTTCCAGTAAAACCGATCATGTGCACACGCTAGGACCTAGCAATTTCTCTCCTGATATATACCCACCATGAACCCATGTGCAACTCCCCTGAAAGACGTGTATCAAGATGTTCAAAAGAGCATGATTTCTAATAATCAAAGTGAAATATACCTAAATGCCTCTAATAGTGTAATGAATAAATTACATTATATTCACACCATGAAATACTATACATGAATGATAAGAAATCTCTAGATCTGGGCACCTGGATGGCCCAGTCAGTGAGGCATGCTCAGGTCATGATCTCAGGGGTCTGGGGATCAAGCCCCACGTCGGACTCCACGCTCAGCAGGCAGTCAGTTTGAGACTCTCTCTCTCTCCTCCTCCTCCCTCTGCCCTTCTCCTCACTCCCTTTCTGTCTCTAACTCTCTCTAAAATAAATAAGTAAATAGAAATTGTCTAAAGCTCTACACAACCATATGAGTGAATCTCACAAATATAATTTGTGAAACTGTTAAAAGCCAGGGCAGGGTTGCCCTTGGGGAAGGAGTGACTGTAAGGGATTGCCATGAGTTCAGCTGTGCCTCCCAAAAAGATCGGTCCAACTCTGTCCCCTGATACTTGTGAATGTGAGCTCTTTTGGAGATAAAGTTTCTGGAACTGTCATTAGTGGAGGATCTCAAGATGAGATCATTCTGGATCAGGGTGACCCTGAAAGTCCAGTGGCTGGTCTCCTCCTAAGAGAAAGGAGGTGTGGGGCACACAAAAGGGAAGGATATATGAAGGCGGAGACAGAGGTTGGAGTGGTGCTTCTATGTGCCAAGCAGGGCAAAGTTTTGCTGGCAGACTCCAGAAGCGGGGAGAGAAGATTGTCCCTCAGAGCTCCCAGAAGAAACTAACCATGCCAACACCTTCAGACTTCTGGCCTCCAGAATACATGTCTGCTATCTTAGGCCACTTAGGTTTTGGGACCCTGTTACAGCAGCCCTGAGCATCCCACGGAGGGACATTACACAGGTTACTGGGATGCAGCTAGAATTCTGTGTCTTGTTCAACATTCAGTTTAGGAAAATCATTGATCTGTATACTTGGTCACTGTGCACTTTTCTATACATGTATTATACTTCAAAGAAGTTAAAAGTGTGTATAATGACTTTTTATTACACTTTGAAAGCATTCTTTGTACCAGAGTGTAGCAGTCAGAAAAAGGCGGGTTACTGTCTAGTAACAAGTAAACCCAACTGACCCACAACATCGAAGGTCTGTATCTCGCCCATGCAGCTCATCTTCTGGGGATCCGCTGTGGCTCTACTTCACAGCATCTTCATGAACCGGATCAAACTTTAACTGTTCCTGTAGCTTTTCCAGAATTCTCCAGGTGTACAAGTAAGACAACATGAGTGTCTTTCTCCAACTGCATTACTTGTATTTGGCTTCTTGTTCACACATTTATTTCTGGCACTGGATGTGAACGCCCAGACAGCAGGCATATCAGTTTATAGACTGTAATGATTAGAAGCACATTTTTTATATCAGACTGTATGCTAGATAGACTTGAATCCCACTTCCAGTGATCTTCCACTCAGCTTCAGTTCCCACTTGCAAAATAAGGTAGTCCTACTAAGACATTATAATAGGGTGAGGATTATAAACATGTGTAAAATTCTTTACAGTCCAAGGCATAAAGAAGGCATTCAGTAAACATTAACCTGTGTACTTACCATTATTGCTTACCTACTACAAGTCAGGCTCTGATCTAGGGTTCCAGAATTAGTGGTGACCAAGTCGAAATCCAGGCCCTTAGTGGCTAGGCTACTATAGTTACTACTAAAACTGTTATTTATATGTCCACTAGCTAGCATGATGCTTGGCACATAGTAGGTCTACAGTAAAAATCATTGAACAAGTAATTCTGTCTCTTACTCCAAAATGCCAAGCTTATTCCTAACTTCTTGCCTTTAGAGATATTTCTTTAATATTTCTTCCTCTCTTGAGTCTCGTTCTCATTTTTTCATGAGTCATTCCTCTAAAAAAAATTAGCTTTTTGGGTGACTGTTTGAGCCTAATCACGTTAGCATCGCATACATAATAATCCATGTTAACAGATGCCCTATTTATGGGGAAATGTAAAGCCATGGTGTGGGGAAATTATTCATCTCATGTTTTTGTTGAAGAAGCAAAATGCACAGTAAATTAAGTCTAGTCTTCTTGATATTCTGCATTTTTTTTAAAAAATTGTGATAGAAACTGGGGAGCACACTTCGTACAACGAGGCATTAATTATTTAGTCATTCTGAATAGGTTTCAATTGCATTACATGGAAAAATGTAAGAGCCCTCCAGTGGCCAAATAATCCCTCTCAAATCCCAAGGGTTATTTGCTGCAGACAGCATCTCCAACTGAATGAAATGCCTGCTTTATCTTCTGCAAGGAGAGAAGGAGGGCAAGACCTATTAAAGTCCCATTTTCCCATTTTAAAAAGGACTCTTGTCTGATTCCAAACACTCAGACAAGTTTGAAGCAAATTGTTTTATCTTTTAAAGCAGAGATAATACCTTTTTTCTGATAGCTAACCACTGCAATCAAGTAACACTTTATTTTTTTTTTTTTAATTGAGCATCTACTGTAGGTCTAGCACTGGACTTTGTGGAAGGAGATGGCTTATGGAGGGAGAATGAAAGGTGATATAGAACATCCATATTCTGTCCTCGAGGGGCCTGTGGTTGGCTGAGGAGACTAGAATAAATACCTCAGAAAATAAAATGATCACATATGATGTGATCATTTTATTTTCTGAGGTATTTATTCAGGGAAGGGAAAAGAAAGTGCCTCGTAAGAATTAATGGGGCGCCTGGGCAGCACAGGTGGGTAAGTATCAAGCTCTTGGATTCAGCTCAGGTCATGATCTCAGGGTCATGAGATACAACCACTTCCTCGGGCTCCATGCTCAGTAGGGAGTCTGCTTGAGATTCTCCCTCTCCCTCTGCCCCTCTGATTCATGCTGTCTCTCTCTCTCTCTCTAAAATAAATAAATAAATCTTTTTAAAGAGAGTTAATAAAAATTTATTTGCAATTTACCAATGGTAAGCACTTTGCTAAGTATTAGAGGGGCCAGAATCAATACAGACATGGTACCTTGCTTTCTTGGCCCTTGGGGGGGGGGGGGACGAACAATGAATAGCTATTGCAAAGAGCTGTGTCAATTACTGTGATAGATGAAGTACAGGAGCAATGAGAGCAGAGGGAGGAAGCATTGAGCCAAAACTGGAGGAAATGGTGGTCAGGGAAGGCTTCCTAGAGGTGGTGACTTTGAGGCCAGTGCTTGAAATGAAGAGACATTCCTTAATCTTGTGATGAGATAAGGGTTAGAATGTTCTAGGAAGAGAGTACAGAGGATGTCAAGAGCTGATGGAGAGGGTGAGGGATGATTGAGAGGCTGAAGGATGTTCTGTGTGGTTGAGCAGAAGAAAAGGGTATGGAAAGATGGGAGACAGGGGCCATGACTCAGGAATGGCAACTAAGACTAAGTCCCCCTACCCATCAGCTTCCGGTAAGGCCCAAACAAGCACATTCTTCCATAATCTTCTGTCCGATTCCCATGTGTCTAATCAGAACTTATTTTTTTATTTCCAATTCCCCAAAATAGGCATTTTTATTCTTGATCCTGGCTTATCTTCGAAATCCACCCCTCCTCCTCCATCAACCCATTGATGCCAATGAGTTTCTGGGTCCTGGTCTTCCCTCTCACTTGTCAAGACAATTCAATCCTTTCACATGATGTTGTTTTTTTTTCAATATTATTTCTAAAACCATTTCCTCCCACCCTTCCTTCTCAGCCCTCAGTCTGCACCATGGTTTGGTTCCTCTGCCTGGCCTAGTCAGAGTTCCTGGAAGGAGTCGGCAGTGAGGCCCGGGACAGGCAGGAAGATGCTGGAGCGCCTGGGAAGCCAGCAGGTGTTTGAGGGGTGCCCAGCTGCTCCCTGCAAGAATCACCAAATCAGGAAGATGGGAGGGAGTTGCCCAATATCAAAGTCAGGACGAGAGGAAATCAGGGTGGTTTGGATATGTAATTTGTCAGTGGGATGAACAGCAAATCTGTCCTGAGCCTCAGACTTTGTCGTGAAATGATGTTCCTACCTCATATCACTGTGCCTAAGCCCCTCAAAATGAATTCACCCATAGGGACACCAAGAGAGAGCACTCCCCTCTTCTGGATCTGACCCAGTTACGCGCAAAACCAGCCCCAGCACCCCCAGCAGACCTCATCCCAGTTGCCATTAAGCCTTCCCATGCTTCACTGCCACCCTGAAAATGACCTGGCCCTTAATATGGGAAAGGAACGATTCTCAAAGGGAAGTAAACACACTTTCTTTTTTCATCAGAGAAAACACTTTTCAGGGGTGATAAGAAAGGTTAGACCTTTGAGCTACGTTAGCCTGAAGGGTCAGGATGACGGAATCACTCGTTCATACTTGTGCAGAAAGTAATTTGGGCCCCAGAGCTTTCCGCTCAGTAGAGAGCAAACTGAGCAATTTCCATCAGCCAGGACTGCGCATCACCTGGCGCCAGATGACTTATTCCGGTTGTCACCGATCCCAGTGAGGTGGATTCCCAAGGGAGGACGCACATGAATTTTGAAAGGTGGATTTTTAAACCATAAACAACATCCCCCAAATCTCTGCATCCTCCCATTGCCATTGCTGAAAGTGAAATGCACATGCAGCCACTGTTGAACGTCCTGTGTTTGCAACTCTGCTCTCTCTCAGGACAAAATTTCAACTTTGGGGCCGTTTCACTCTTTGGTAACAAGATTGGGAAGGGTAAAGGGTCTATAGATTCTGATCCAAACAATTCTAGGCTACCGCTGCCTTGTCGGAGGGTTTTAGGGAGCAAATGCCTTATAAATTCCATAACCCTCCTATGGTGCCCACCTTCCTTCCCCAAAAGGGTTTTCTCCTCTCCCTCCTCCTCTTTCTTCATCTTCCTCTTCTTTTTTATTAGGACAAGAACACTTGAGATCTGTGTCCTAATCCATTTTAAGTGAGTGATTCAGTTTCGTGAACCACAGGAGCAGAGTTGTCCAGCATCTCTCAAACATATCCAACTTTTTTAACTGAAGCTTTACACCCATTGAACAGCTACCCCTCATTCCACCCCCTCCCAGCCCCTGACCATCACCATTCTACTCTGTTTCTTGAATTTGAAGGAGTTTCTAAGGCTCAGTAGCAAAAAAAAAAAAAAAAAAACCCACATGACCCAATTTAAAAACAGAACAAGGCAGTGAGTAGATATTTCTCCCAAAATGACATACCCCTGGCCAGCATATGTATGAAAAGATGCTCGACACCACTCATCATCGTCATCATTGGGGAGATACAGATCTTCCCACCTTACCCCGGGTTTCTGAGTCATCTTTAAGCCCGAGGAGGAGGAAGAGAAACGTACTAGAGTATGTCAGGGACCAATGATGACATAGGAGTGTGTGTGTTGGGGGGTTGGGTCAGGGTAGGGAAATAGTGGGACACTGGTGGGGGGCTGGGCAGTGGGTTCCCAGAGATAGCATATGCCTTTAGTCTGCAAGTCAGTTTTGAGTCCCTCCTCTGGCACTTACTGGCCAGAAGAGCTCAGCCAAATCTGACTGTCTCTTAGCCACTGTTTCTCTTCACCTATAAGAGCGGGAATAGTAACAGTGTGTTCCCCTACGATTATTGTGTGGTTTTACAAATAGAGGATGGAAGTCAGAAAACCCAGACGGCAATAGGGCCCATTATATAGAACAAGAAGAGAAAAGTTAAACCCAGCTTTGTATAATAGAATAGGAACCCAGGGACTGGGGCAAACTAGAAAGCGCATGCCCCAACATCAAGTATTTTAAATCCAATTTCAAACAAGAGGATCAATGTACATCTGCCCCCCCAAACTTTTATTCCATAGGAAAATGCCTGGCCCTAAAAATGAGGCTGTGGTTGTTTCGTTGTTATTCTTTCCTCCTGGAAAAATCCCAGCTCAGACATTCCAGACTCGTCTGAAGATATGTGGCTTAAGCCAGAGCCTGCTCAGAAACCTGACTGCTTGCATTTCCGGGAGAAGCAGAGGTCCTCCCTCATGGACCCGAGCAAGAACTGCCAATTCGGGCCAGAACCAAGCTCTATTTCCAGATGCTTCCATGGTTTCCTTCTGCTGTGGTGTGCCCCTTCTGCCTCCCTCCCCCTCGCTTTCGCTGCCAGCCCAAATCCAGGGACGGACGGACTGGGCTGGCGAGGTTGCTTGGCTGACATGGCAGTCGCTGGGAGCCGTGTGTCTGCTCGTCCCCACCTGAGCTCCGACCACCCAGTCCGATCGGGCTTTCCGGAGAGGAGCTTGTCCCTCCTAAGTCCTCGTTATTCAGAAACAGGACCGGGGGCTTGGAACAGCAGACTGATGACCTGTGGGCAGGATCAAAAGGGAAGTAGGGACAATCTCTCCCTTTTATTTGGGTAAGCCTTTATCCTAGAAGTTACAAGCTGAACATGGACTCGGGCTGAGAGAGGGAGAGAATAAAGGGGGATGTTTTAGGTTTTCCCCTCTGACATCAATTCCAGCATGTGGTGCCTGGTTTGGGAGAGACACAAGCATCCCGTAGCTGGCCCCTGCTTGCTATTCCTCCAGCAAGCACTGAGGGTCATGAGATGGGCCTGGCTGAAATGGATGTTTTTTCATTAACAACTGGGTGGGCCCACATCCTTGACACACAGAGCTCAGCCAGGGTATTTCCCAGGTGAGATTAGGAAAAAGAAGAGGACGAGTCCTGCTTCTGCTCTGGGGATTGCCTCCCGACTGCCAATAGAAACTCATTCTATCCATTCACTCCCAGACGTCATTCCTCTCCATCACCATCCTTGTCAATCCTCAGGGAGCTTCAGAGCTGGATTCTCTGTGGAGTTCCATTATTTACACGGTGGGTTTCCTCAAATCCCCCTTTGGAGGTGAGGCAAAGTACGTGTGCATCACACCTTCCTACAGAAATTCTCATTCAGTATTTGGGGGTGTGTTTTTTCAAGGTATCCTCTGGTGGCTAGAACAGGAACTCCTGGCTAAGAAGCATTGCTCTGGTGAATGGAGAAGAAGCTAAGTGAGGTCTGGTGGCCTCTCACTTCCTGAGCTCTAGGAGGCTGGGGAACCATGTCTTCTAGACATACTGTAGTCATTAGGACCTCCTGGAATATACTTCAAGAAACAGCTCTTTGCATAGCAATCGTCTGATAGGTGTTAAACCCAAATAACCAAATATGCTCACCGAATCCCCATTTCCCATGGAAATCATGAGTCCGGGGAACAGGGGGCAGGAGCACTGGACCAGGACCTCTGAGTTCCCAGCTTGGTCCCAACACCACCTCCTCTGCTGACCTGGAAACAGGCAGGCAGGGGAATCCTCTCCTTCTTCACCTACACTAATGAGAAGGGATTAGAATACATAATCAGTAAGTTCCCTGCTAACACCAAAATTACATAATGCACCCTTAATGAATTCAGTAATTTTTTTTTTCCTTTGGAATATCCATCCTCGTTTCATGGTCTAAGAGATAAGAATCAAGAATAGTCAGAATGGAATTAAGCCCTAAGAATTTTAACTGTTATCTGATTTCTATAAGGCTTTGGCTGGTTCTCTTCTCTTCTTGGTGCTCCCAGGTCAAGTGAATATTAAGGGAAACAGGAAGCACCAACAGAGCACCCGAGTCCCCAGAATTAGTCCCAAAGCTGGCACTTGTGGAGTCCATGCCCTGACACTCCCATCAAGGCCAGTCCCAAACCAGGGGATTCCAGCTCCAGGATAAACAAATCCTGTCCCTGAAACACGAGGCCCAAGGAGGTGTTTTTCCCTCTCGAAGATTTTGCAAAACCAAAAAAATCAGGGAGGGGGCGAAGGGAAGAAATAGCTTTATTCGAAGTAGAATCATGAATCTGAAGAGAATGTTTTCAAAGATTTCTACGATGCATCAGCAGCTCCTTAAAGTAATAGCAAACAGTTTAGATCCATTATTTAGTTTCCGTGGAAAAAAAAACAACAGGGTCGAGTAGAATAGTAATAGTGGATTTAGCACTCAGTCCCCATTCATCTTCTGTGCCCATGCATTTTTAAGACAGAAAAGCATTTTCCCAATTACAGCTGGAGCAGGAAGGCGGGGAGGGGGGTGAGCTGGCTTTGCTGGATGTCTTGCTTGAGTCCTCAGGGCCTGAGGTCAGAGTGGCTATGCAGGGGGAGGAAAGGGGGGGAAGAGTAGATGAGCATTGTCTTCGGGATCAAGCGATAGTTGGTGCACCCCAGGCAAGACCAGTCCCTATCCAGGATGGAGGCTCTAGAGGTTTCAAAGACCACCTTGGCCGTGCTTTCGCAGCAGAGATGTCTAGAGCCAGAGTCCCTGTACCCTCAGGCTTTGTGTTTTGTTCCTCCCTGCCACTCACTGTATCCACTCCCTCCCTGAGTTCACATGCCATTCCTTTTCCTGACTATCCTTACTAATCTTCAGGGTGCTGCCTCATCAGAAATTCCACCACACGGCCCCTCAGACCAGCACAGACACCTCACTCCACCCCGTCCCACCCTCCGCAGGAAATCAGTCCAGTTGCCTCCTGGAAAGCAGAGAGAGGAGATGATACCACTTGCAGTGTTTCATTCGCCGGGACAGATGCAGGAGCTCTGAAATGTGGGCTCTCACTGTCTGACCACACTTCCTCACTTAAGAAATGACTTCACGAACCCAAAATAGCAGTAGCCAAGAAACAAAACACAGTGAGGTCGCGAGGTCCGGGCGCTAAGAGCCACATGGAGAAATGAAAACAAAAGTTCAGATAAATATTTCCCATCAGATATTCAAGGTGGGGATGGAGTCTTCTCGTGGGGCTGGCTGCACCAGGGTGAGCCAGAGCCCTTGGAGCGGCTCTGTTCTAAGGAGACAGCAGAGAAATTAGATTGAATTTTTCTAATACCCTGCTGCAGTCATTTTGTAAAAGCATTTTGAATGGGTCGGTTTTAGTACGGGGTGGATTTGACATTTGTGTTTGAGATTTTTCTGCCATTAGGGATTCTAGAATTCCAAATCTCACCCCATCCTCTAGGTCCAACGGGATCCACTCTTCCCCAGTCCACGCACATTAACCCTGGGACAGTGAACCCGAAGCCCGCCAGCTCCAATCTCTCTCATCTCACCTTTCAGACTAAATTCCTGTCTAGTAATTACTGCCTGTGATTCTGAGCGGTAATACATAGTTATCAATGAGCACTCATCAGAGAGGTTAGCAGAGCGGGGCTTCCCACCGCAGCCTCGAGAAGAGGCTACATTATGTTTTTGCTGAGTTACTTTGCCCTGTGGCTGTTTATGGAGTTATCTCCTCTCAGCACAACTGTTGTGCTTCTCCCAATCCTGATTATGGACCACTTCCCCTGCCTCTTCCCTGGAAGCAGGGAAGAATTCACAAGAGCGGACTCTCCCCTTCTAGAAGAGGAAACACGGAGGCCTGTGGGCACAGTTTTGGAGTGAGTCCTTCCCTCCTGATTTCTCCTCCCAGAAGCACCAACCTGTGAAGCCTGAGTCCTTACTGTCTGACTTAGAATCTGAATGACCCTTCACTGTGAGGCTCCATTTCCTCTTCTGTACGATGGGAATCAGCAATACCAACCTCATAGCATTTCTGTGAGGATTAAAATAAATAACGTGGAAAATGAAGAGGTTATATAGTAAAATTTGATTTACAATGACATCTCAGGTCAGGTTTGCAGCTCAGCAAATGGCAGAAGTTCATTATTATATTTTTTAAAGATTTTATTTATTTATTTGACAGGGAGAGATCACAAGTACACAGAGAGGCAGGCAGAGAGAGAAACAGGCAGAGAGAGAGAGACAGGCTCCCCGCTGAGCAGAGAGCCCAATGCGGGGCTCGATCCCAGGACCCTGAGACCATGACCTGAGCCAAAGGCAGAGGCTTAACCCACTGAGCCACCCAGGTGCCCCTGTTATTATTATTATTATTATTATTATTATTTGCTACTGTGGTTTTGTTATGAAAGTATTGTCTGAAGCAAACTGACTGTGTGATCTTGTGCAAATCGCTTGACTTCTCTGAGCCTCTGTATTACGTATGAAACAAAAGAATTCTGTCTGAAGTAACAGTCAACAAGTCTGTTAGTTGCTCTTCTCAGGTTGGCTGCCTCCTCCCTCCTGCCCTGGGGCCAGTCTTGCCCTCAGCAGCACATCCCCAGCTGGGGAAGGGCCACCTGAACCTTGGAGCCTCACCCACCACCCCAGCTTGGACCTTTAGGGCATCTCTTGTGCTCTAGTTGCAGGGGCATTATTTTTAGACATGTGAGTTTTCAGGACTGAGGAACGAACACTCCGTTCTCGCCTCAGCATCTGTCTCTGTCTGCCTCTCCCCACACGGACCTCCAAGGGGAGGAGGAGAGGGTCAGTTAAGAACCACACAGCAACCCCCCAGGCCCTATTTTACCAGCCTGAGGGATTCCCACCCTAATAGAAACAGAAGTCACTCCTGTCTGTGTTTCACTTTTTTTTTTAGCAGCCCTGAGAGGCAGATAATTATTATGTCTCTTTTACTGTGATTTTTAACTTTAAAAAAAAATTTTTTTACTCTGATTTTTAAAAGCTCGGTCTGGTTCAGCAACTTGTCCTAGGGTGCACATCATCACAGTGGGGGGTCAGATGAGATAACGTGTGTGGAAAGCCCAGCACGAGGCTGACACACACCATTTCATCCCTTGCCACCTCTAGGGGGGCACCTCACTGTGGGGAAGCGGTCCTACCAAAATCGTGTCCGCCTCCTCTCCCGCCCCGCACCCCTCGTGCCCCTTGCTGCAGCCATAGGGAGCTTGTCCCCAGTGCCTCAGCACTGTCCTTTCCCAGCTGTGCACACTGGGTCAGGGTGACCCCTCCCCCCTCCGGCCAACCGTCCCCCCACATGCCATTTTCTAACAATTCCTCTGGTAAGAAACTTGCCTGATCTCCCAAGGAGAGCTGGTCATCCTCTTCCTCTGCTCTAATAGCAAATCGCTAGTCCCCATTTCTGATTTCCAGATTCTTTCTCTATTTGTCTCTCTCTCCTATGAGGTACCAAACCTCAAGGGCTGGAGTTTATGGCTTATTCATTTTTGTCTTCCTGGCATCTAGCAGAAGAGGCACACATAGTAGGCACTTAATAAATATTTAAGTGACTCAAAGCCCCGGAACAAAACCGTGGACTCCTATTATTCCCTGGTCCCCTACTGACTCCCAGGAACACAGACAAAGGAGACTGACCGGTTGGACTGATAGCAATTGAGAAACTGGAGAGAAGTAGGAGTAAAATGAAGGCCCTGCCTTGAGAGTTACCAGTTTGGTGCACTGTCCCTCCACGAGCGGAAGGATTTCAGTTCTTTCCAGCTCCCTGAAAACTGGGGTCACCCCGGCCAACAGCACTCTGAGCTGTCCGCTGCGCCCCTCCTTGGCCAAGTCAACCCGAAGACGGCGGTGCAGAGCCCGAGCGTGGACAGGTGAACTCTTCCAGGCCTGACACTGTGATCGAATATTACCACAGGCACTTCCAGAAGGCACTTTGGCTGGTAGACCTGGCCCGGTCTGCGTGCAGCTACAGAGAGCTGTATGAGCTCCATGAGGGGGCCCTGGCCTAGGTGCACCCAATTTCCATTTTTCTTTTTCTCTTCTCTGTACGTATTCCAAGACAGGGCCAGGCAGTCACCTGACTAGAGGCTCACAGCTGCCCAGCAGCATTGCCGGAAGCCGGACCAAGATAAAGGGGACCCTTCAAAGGCCAGGGGAAGAAAGAGTGAGGAGAGTCAGCCCAGTAAACAACACATCATGGGTGCATGAACTTGACAAAACAGGGCTGAATCTAATGCAGGAGAGTCATCTAATCCAAGAGCCTGGGAGACGGCATCCCTGGGGATACGCCAGGGTCTGACTCACCCTCTCTGGATGGACTTGAACTTAGCCTGATTGTCATCTACAAAATCGGGAGAGTAGAGCTGCATTGTCATAGTGGAAGAAAAAACTCCAGAGATCTGTTGGTCTGAAACCCCTAATTTTGAGGAAAACTTAACAAAGGCTCAGAGAAGCCAGGAGATTTGCCCAGGATCGCACAGTCGGTTTGTGATAGAGCTGGGAGGAGAACCCACATCTCCTCATTAGTCACCTCTCCGTACCACATTTCCTGTGAACAGCATTTCAGATTCTTAGAAGACAGCTCTCTGTGCCATGAACATACAGTGTTGCTCTGTGTTGAACCTGGTGACTAGAAGGAGTTAAGCAACAGCTCTAGAAGCCCAAGGGCTGCCAAGATCATTTGCCTAAGGTTTGTGCCTATGAATTTGTGTCTGTGGCTCGAAGCTTCACCGAACACGAGAGTCAGGTAATCTAAGGGAAGTATAACAATCCGATATTTCTTCCCTTGTTCATGCTAACACCAAACTTGATGAGGTCCTTGGGGATTTATTTTTTTTTCCAGTGTGCTTTCATTCCTGAACCTTCCACGATTTGATTTCCCATCAGCTCCTGCTCTGACTGTCCTGGTTTCACGTACCCACCTGCCCACCCACACTCACCAAACAGAAATAATTTTATCAAGTGACCAAGCTGCAGATTGTCTCTAAACAGCTGGGCTCAGGAAAAGCTCTGGGGATGAGTTCGGATCAGGAGTTATCTTCCCTGACACGCTGTTTCTGGATTTGCATACACGTGGGCTGGATGTTTTAATTAGCGCCATCAGCTGCTCTGGTCACAGCTCCCCACCGACTGCTTTGCTTCGTAGGTGAGTGGTCGGAAGCTGTTGTATGGAGAGGCTGGGTGCTCTGATTTCTAGAAAAAGAAAACAACACCTGGATGTCTGCATCTTATTTGTTCATTCGTGTTCGACAACGTTTTATCAGGACTCTATTAAGTGTCGGGCACTGAGCTGGAATGTGGGGATTCTAAGAAAATAAAACATGATTGCTGTTCATAGAGAGAGCACACTTAAGGGACAGTAAACGTTCTAAACACATAATGGAAGGTAAAGGGGAGTAGCTGATGGTCCAGAGATGCACAGGGCGTGATGAAAGACCAGAGGGTCAGCATTTTCCCCCTCCTTGGGTGTGTGGTGGGAGGTGGCTGGGGAGTGGTTTCCATTGCTAAGCATCTGGGAAGGCTTCCTGGAGGAAGAGATGTTCAAACAAGTTCCAGATGATACAGAGAGCTAATAAGGCACAAGATGGGCTTGGCAAAGCTTTCTTGGCAGAGGAAACAGCATGAACAAAGAGATGAAGAAGAGTGGCAGTGTGAGAGTAGGTAGATAACCAACAGGTAGCTTCATGTTCAAGAAGGGACTGGCAGCTGGAAATAGAGTTCGGAGTGCTTGGGGTGGAGAAAAGGAAGGGGAAGAGGTGTGGGCAAGGACACATAGTTGACATTTGTCTAGCAGCTCATGCACTGAGCAGCCCCGTGAACTTTACAGGGGAGACACCAGTCCCTTCCAAATGCACCAGGAGGCCCTCAGCACCAGCCCAATGATCCCCCTTCCCTCTTCCTCCCCCTTTCTGCACAGGCTGCCTGGCCTGAGCCCATTGTCTCTCATCCTCCAGCTGCCTGGCCTGAGCCCATTGTCTCTCATCCTCCAGGATCTCCTTCATTCCTGCCTTCCCCGTAGCTCTCTGGCCTTCCCTTTCAAACTCCTGGTCAGCTTCATTGGAAGCCCCAAATGTTTCCTTCCCTGGGGATTTACCCTTGGTCCTCCATTCTCCTTCCTGTCACCACCATGCATTCACCCACGTCTCCATGAGTCCCAAACCCAAACGGCTCCTGCCTTTCTCCTGAGGTGTGGTCAGGAGCCCCCACCTGACCAAGCAGACACCTCTCCCTCAGTATCTAACAGGTGTCTCACCAAATAGGGTAGAGAACAGCTACCATGTAGTGACTAGTTCGAGGTTGAGACTCTAACAGTATTTTATGATTGAATGAACCGTCAAGTTACATAAAGGAACTCTGGGGTTTGGCAAAGTTGAACGTCTTGTGAGAAGCCACACACTGGTGTATCTGGGACTAAACCTCTTGGCTCTGGCTCTGGGTCCACGGATTTTTTTTTTTTTTCCTTTAGAGCCAAAAGGAGCATCCCTGATCGCACCACCCAGTGCCATTTCTACAGACTCTCCACAAGGCATTATTCTTCTTCTTGGCAGGCAGAACCTCCAGTGAGCCCACAGCCACCACACACCGGGCAGCCAGCCTCTACAGTGTGGGACACCAGGCACTGAGAACCCTCAGAGTTGTGGGACAAGTTAAGTTTTCCAAGTTATACTTAGGAAATGGTGGGCTTCTAATACTAGTCAAACCTGCATTTGACTCCAGCTCTGCCATTCACCAGCACTGTGACTTTGAGCAGGTCACACATTACACTAGTATTTTCTCAACAATAGGAATAGATAGAACTACCCTTCACAATTGCACAGAAAACAGGCAACAGTCTCAGGGATGGATACATTTTTCATAGACCTTGTTATTAAATCTCTATTGATTTATATTGACATAACAGGAGCCAAATAAGTTCTCACCTTGAGTGGCATCAAGCTAGGCTTGGTCCATCCAGCTGTTCTCATTTCAATAATTTTTCGGAGCCTGGAATCCTCCTCAGCCCTCACTCTTGGCCTCCTAGGCCTTGACAGTGCATGGGAAGAAGAATTCAAATTCAAATAACAGAAAGAATTAGAACCTTCCCTGATACACTGTAGTTTGACCACGGTTCTGTTTTGCATAGTTTTTGCGATCCTTATTGTGGTCATTTTTTGCAAGATACTTTGATAAACTCAGGGGGTGAAAAAAGGGCATGCAGAGAAATCCCAGAGTAACGATGGGTAAAAGAAACCCACAGAAGAGGGTTCCCGGAGGGTTGAAGGCGTTTTCCCAAGAGGGTCTGTGTTCATTTCACACTTTTCATGCTTCTCTTAAAGAAAGGGCTAGTCTGCTCCTGGTATTAGAAATCCAGCCAAACGGTCTGAGCACCCAGGAACGTGTTCAGTCTATTTCTGGGAATTCCCACAGGCTTAGTCACCCCAATTTTTACATGTCTCATACATTTAAGACAAAAATTTCCAACCCATGTGCCAATCTTTGAAGGATGTGGGGTTATTGGAGGCAGTTTCAAATTTGGGTTTGCACAAAGTGTCCTCTCACCTCAAAAAAAAAATGTGTTTTGCAAATACATCTATGCTTTTTTAAATTTTCAAGCTCATTTTAGATTGTTATAAATAAATATATACCTATATAAGATCATTATTGAATTTATAATGGCTGTTTGTCATTGTGCATTCTCCTACAAAATAAGTATTAAAAGGATTCATAATGACTTCAAATTTGATTGTGGGGAAATTGGCAAAGGGTGTGCTTTGCAAAACGTTTGACATAAAAAGGAACACCAATGCCAGGTGTCTAGAAATCACTCTGAGCAGTCAGAACCCAGGCTCTGAGCGGACCTGGAAGGCAGCTTTCCCAAGCAACTCAGACATATGTATGTTGCAGAATGACCTTGAGAAAGATCTTTCTGCTCCCGAAGATGGAGCTATTCGGGTCTCTCTGCCAACCTAATCCACCACGCAGCCCTGGCATGAGATGCAGGGAGAGCTAATCTTTCCTCCTTCCATCTGGGGGTCTGGGGGGGGGGGCGTGGGGAGCACAGCAGCAGCTGCCAGCCGAGGGCTAACGGGAGGATGAGCGGGAAAGGGCAACACAGCACCACCCAGACAAACGCGAGCATCTCTTCTCTGTGCCTCCCAGATCCCTCTCCATCAACCCCCAGAACAAAGTAGCAGCACAAAGTAAGTCTGGCAAGCACGTGGCCAGGAGAACACAGAGGTAAAGAGCAAGGTGACTAACCTCATCAAGCCATCACAAATTAAATACTATCTGTGAGGCAGAGTTCACCTCCCAGCTTGCTCTGGGAGCGGGAAGCTGTGATTTTCTGTGCTCTGACCAGATAAGAGGCTGCAAGCCAGCTAGCCAGCCTGGGCGAGAACAAGATGGGTGAACTACACATACAGCAGGTGTGTGTCAGGTTGGCAACTAATTACCGGCAGGACACATCGGTCATCAGGGCGGGTCGCTGCCTGCCGCCGAAGGTGACATGGACCTGGATCCCCGGCACCTGACTGCAGGCTCCTTTCTTCCCCACTGACCAGGGGTTCCAGAGGCACAAGCCACCGGACGAGCCATGAACCCCACCACGCCTTTGTTTCTGTGCCAGAGAGACGGCGCCATTAATACCTGTTTACCTTCCACAGGGGGCCGGGAACCTTAATTAAGTGTGGTTTGTGAAGTGGTCTGAGGTTGCCAGATGGAAGCTGAGCTCTGAGTGCAAACTATTATTGTTAATTAATTATTGTCAACAGAATTATTTACTCCGTGTTTTCAGGTCTAGGAGCCCTGGTTTACTGGTAAAAGAATGCTTTTGTTGTATATTTTTCATCCTTCTCTCCCACCCACATCTGTGGCCTCTGATCTTTCCCGTTCTACTCTTTCCTCCCCTTTCCCCATCTCCCAGCCCTGCCTGGAAAGTGAGGAATGCAGCTTCCCTCTTGCACCCCGACCGAACCAGGTTTTCACAAAGAGAGGTAGAGAGATCCTTAGGAATATAAACGTAAACCAAAACATCAGAAAGGATCTAAGACAAAATACGTGCAGCCTCGCCTGGGAAACACAGAGTCTCTCTGGGAAAAATATGCAATTAATCCTAGACAGGATATAGAGCTGAAATATGGAAGTCTTTCTGCCAAGACGGTTTCTGCTGGTGCATGATTATGACCTCTGAGGGGCAATGATACGCACGATCAAGAGAAGGCATCAGAAATCCTGGGAGCAGTGAGCCTATCGACGGGACCAGGCGGCCTCATTTTTTACAATGCCCTCCCTCAGCACCCCAACCCCTGCAAAAAACAAGGCCGGCTCAACTTTAATTTTTATCTTCTATTAGTTAGAATAACGATCCTATAGAATTTCTAGAATAAAGTGCGCCTCTGAGATTAAAAAGAGGGAGACTGGAGGCATTAGGGGAACAAAGCAACCCGGATGGAACAATGCGTGTCCTCCCATCTCGGCTGCCGCCTGGCACTCGCCAAGCTGGCATCGGAAATCAAGGGCATTGTGGAGGCAAGACAAGAGAATCCCCAGTGAACTGTAGCTTTTAGGAATAAATTGTACTTGCCAAAATTGGTCGGTTGTTTGTGGACATTGATTTATTTTCTCTGATTCTTTCTGATTGTTATATTTTGGATGGTGCTTACTGATGTGAAAAAGCCATCTAGGATTGCTGATAAATCTAGAGATAACGGCAGAGGTCAGAAAAGGGGGAATAAAGGAGAAGAAGGTGTGCTTGCCACAGAATGGAGGGAGTTTCATAGGTAAAGGGCCATTTGCGTGCCGTTTTGCCCTGGTGCATAATTGTATAATTGGTCCTGTCATTTGTTTGGTCTTTTCCTTTCCCTTCTGGAGTTAAGGAGGCGGAATAGAGGGCATGGTGGGAGGGCTTTGTTCTATCTGAGTGTTCAGACATTTTGTTGCATTTCATTTGTTACTTCTCCTTCTCCTCTTTCCTCTGCACAAGTATATGGAGTGTGTGTGTGAAACAGAGAGAGCGGGCAAGTGGGGAAAGTCAGAGAAGGAGAGAGCAGGATTTCAGTGTAGTAACAGCACCATTGGGACTGGGGCGTTTTTCTTGTTCTCCTTTGAGTGTGCGCCCCTAACATTTTCAAGGTCATGCAGATAGGCACATTTCCTGCCTTCAAGGTGAGCCTAAACCACTCTGATTCCCTGGGTCTCAGCGCTCTCTCTACTGGAGTCCTAGTGCCAAGCTCGCATCTGGCGGGCTTTCTAAAAAAAGAGCCTTGAACTCAGTGAAACTTCTAGGTGGGATGGTTGGGCACCAAAGGAGGGACTATGGGGAGGGAAAGCAGGGAAGGGGTGGGCGGCAAGACGCTGCTGACTGACTCCATTTCCACCTTCGTATCACAACTCTTGAAACATTACACCTAAAATAGGTCAACAGGGATTTGGGATAAAGTGGGATAAGCTTTAGTTAATTATCCCAATGTGCAGAATGACTGTTTTTAAATCCTGAGTTGGGTTTAATCACAGAAGCTGAGAAGATCTCCCAACATCCAAATGCATTTGAAAATTGACCAGAGGGGCACACTATCCGAAGAGATGGCTTGTTCAGTAATAGGGTCACAAACATAACAATTGCACAGAGACAGGCGCATACAATGGCCCGTCTGTGTGCTGGTTCCTGGTATCATCCAAGGGAGCAGCGCAGCAGACAGAATCAAGGAGTGAGGACTGGCTCTGATCATTTTTCCACATCCTCCCTATCAGGTTGGGTCTCCTTAGCAGAACAAACCTCAAACACAATACAACAGAGACACACACACACAAAAGACAAGGGATATCTGCAATCAATTGGCAGAGAGGCGTTAATAATAGAGACGCTGAGGATGGGGGAGGGACGATATTTTAAACCTTGCTTTTAGACACACGTTGTATTTTGAGTTATCTTTACTTCTCAGTAATCTTGCATGAATGAGAGTACCATGTGGGTCCATTTTAAAAAACACGAACCCTCCTGGGATAAGTTGTCACTAAAAAGACTAATTTTTCTCATCAGCCTAACAGCATGTTGATTTATTAACAATAGTTTGGGAACTGAACTATCACAGGAAAGGGTTCAGATTACCCTTTACTGATTGCTTTATAAAACAATCTTTCCACAACCTTAGGAGAGCAGAAGGATCCAGAACAGAACTTCTCACAAGTTCTTTTAGGATCACAGATCCATCCTGCCCCCTCCACTCATGAAGGCATCGCCCGTGGGAGGGCTGGTACTAAAACTCTACCATCCAATCCCATATCCATTAGTTAGCTTTATATTTTAATTTTTTTTCATTTTGCTGTCATCTTGCTAAACATCCCCAATCACATGTTTACAGAGGGCAAGAATCACATCCATATCATTTTTGTTGTTGTTCAAAATCTCAAAAACTATCATTTTGCCCAGAGTTGCAATATGGCTGGTGTTTGGTACATGGCGATCTAAGAAGCATTTTATGGAGTACCGGATATGCATGAGGCATTGCAATGTTTGCAACAATTCAAGAGTCCTTACCCTCAGGAAGTTTGCAAACTAGCGGGAAGGAGGGGCATAAGCAGAAGACACAGGAATACATATAAGGGGGGGTAAAATAAAATGGGCATTACAGGAGGAGTACAATAACACGCTGTAAGGATACAGAGTAAGAAGGGATTGACCTGAGAAGACAAGGTGAAGAGCATCACAGAGAAGGTGACGTATGAGTCAGGTTTTATAGCAAAGTAGGTTTTTGGTAGAAGAGGGCTGGAAAGGAGTTCAAGGCTGAGAAAGCTGCATGAACTCCAGCTCAGATGAAAGTGATGCCAAGACTAGCCTCTGCTTTGACAAGGGTGCCCCTACCAATGCGGGGAGATTGAGTCCAAGTTTCTGTGCAGAATTCCTTCACTTGCCTGCTTCTAGAATTAAGGAATTCTCATCAATACCCAGGAATCAGATAAATCAGGTGACTTGCAAAATCATCGTAACACTGGGGGGTAGAGTCCACAATGTGGTCACGGGCTTCGAACTCCCAAATAGCAGACAGATGAGGGAGGGCCCTGAGTTTCCCAGAGGCCACTCCTGTGACATTTCCATCCCGACCGCAAGCCCCATGCCCACGAGTTCTGCGAGAGACCTCACACACTCACAGATACAGAGCTTTCTGCCAGACTTTAGAATAAGAATTTCACCTTGGAGGTGAGAACGGATATGAGAAATTTCAGGCCCAAGAGTGATTTTCCCTCCAGGCTGTCATGAGCACCTGAAAACCGGGGTTTATAATGGAAGTGGCATCACAAACTGTGACTTTGTGGCCGCAGAAGTGTGACACTGTCCTCAAGTACAAGCACTGCAATACGAAGAAACATTTAAATGGCATTCAGAAAGACGGACGAGATCGGCCCTCATCTTTTTCTAGATCATCACCTCTCCTAATCTCTTCCATTTCCAGCTAAAAAGACACGAAAGTTTCATGGGGAAATTAAAAAAACAAAAACACACAAAAACCAAAAACTTAGTGCAAGAACAGGAAGTTTGGTAACCGGAGAAAAATCAATTATGAAGGCTGTTGGTCTCTGACTCGAGGCGGTTGTCACAAGGAAGCTGTGATAACCTCAGGGCTCTTGGAGAGTTCACTGGGGTTCAAGTCCCTCCTGGCCTGCCTCGAGCCTCTCTGAGCAATTCCCAGGCATGGTCCCAGAGTCCATTACCTTAACATTCCATTCGAGTACAGACTCATGGTGATGGGATTGGGCTCTATTAGCCCAGCATAAACGGCAACTCTTTGCAAAAAAGCTGTAGCCTAAATGAACGCAAAAGGAGGTTCTTTCTGCAACAGTCCTATGAACCACTCCATCTATCTGCTTCCATATACTGAGATCATATGGTGCATCAACAAATTAAAAGAAATGTCCCAGGTGAGAGAAAGGAAAAGTTCAAATTTACATGGGACATCAGGTAAAAAAAAAAAAATCTAGCAGCAAATAAAAATCACCCATGATCCCTCAGAAAGCCACGTGTCTGTACATACATACATTGTATATAAATATGTGGTTCAAAGCTATAAGCATATTTTTATACTGCATGTGCCTAAATGAATATCCTTTATACGGCAGAATACTGCACCCCAATCTGTGGATCTCATTCTTTCTCTCGTGTAAAATGGGGGCAATTTAGCTAATTTAGCTTGATCTTCATTCTGTTAGAAGAGGTAACCCTCTTTGAACAGTTTGATGGTTTAAAGAATAACGAAAACCCGTCCTCCACATTTAGCTTAAGACAGACGGTGTCTTAGGGTCAAGGCATATTTGGTGCTCCAGGGAAAAAGAGCCCATCAGTGTGGGGGGAGCCTATGTATTAGCACACTGAGGCATCTGAGAAATCCAGCAAAAAATCCCCACAGATTTTCCCAAACCTATTTCCCAGTAGTATTTAATATTTAATATTCCCCATGCTGATCTTAATTACTTTGCTAACACAACAATGATTTGTAGGAATGCATGTGGACGATTCTGCCAGCAAGTCAGTGTGTGCACACTGTACAGAGTATAACAGATTAGAGGCCAAGGTCACCAGGACGGGCTGCAATGTCAAGGAGGCGATATCCACTTCCCTGGCTTGTGTTTCTATGTGGAAGTTCTCACACAAGAGAAACGCATCTGGCTCTACCCTCCCCTCTCTGGATCAGCTCTCTTTCATACCCCTACTGGGACCTCTGGGGCAAAGACTGGCAGTGAGAGGTATTAAGTCTGTCTACTTCAACACATAAAGTTTTAGCAAGTGCCCTTGGCAGTAAACAACATACAGTCTCCAAACTGTTTCCTCTCCAAACAGATGAAGTTTTGGAACTTCATCTCTGACCTTTGTATCTGTTGTTCAAATGGTTCTGAAGTTGGGAGAATAGAAAGATATTTTACTGACACCCTAAATTTAACTAGTAACAGAAGTGCTTTTCCCTCTACACGCAATAAATGGATACTATAGAACTGAGCTCACTTCACCAATGCGCTTTTCTCCTGCCTTCTTTTCCTACCCATGGAATGGTCTCAAGACCAGCATGATGAGGAGAACACAAATAAAGATCTCCAAAGCAACTTTGCTAGTTAAATATAGTTCACTGGCCTCTTAATGCTTAAAGTGAATTATCTGACTTAAGTCCTTCAAAATTTTTCAAATGCACCTATGAAGGGTACACGTTAAGTTGTGCAGATATCCTTGACACGAATGAGTTGATCAGATCCCATCTTGGACGCAGGTCTGGAGTACAAGGAGGAAGTCACAAAACCCAAAGCAGGGGGTTGCATAGTGGGGATACAGAAGAGACTGGAATCCATAGTGTTACTCAGCAATGGCATAGACACAAGGAAGGGGAGTACAGAGTACTCAGAAAAGATAGCTTGACCCAAGCAAGCCACAAGCCAATGCCCGTTCCTGATCACGTGCCTGTGGATGCTTTGGAGAGAATCCATCATTATTCCTCCACTAGACACCGGGGGCGCCTACTTTATGGATGGTGGATGAGCCCCCATGTTCATCTTTATATTCAAAAGTAGCATTAAGTTCATGCTTTTCAATAATAGCAAATAATTACTGGTATTTACCATGCACACCACACACTGTTTAATGCTTTATGTGCATTAGTTCATCTAATCCTCGGGAAGAATTCAGTAACACCTACAACGTAGGTGTAATTTTTGCTATTATGACCAGCTCACGGGTGAGGAGACCAAGGCTCAGAGAGTCAAGGCCACGCTTAATCAGCAGAGGGCAATCTGCCCCCAGGAACATTTGGCAATATCTAGAGACATCTTTCCTTGTTGAGACTGGGTAGAGGGTCCCAGGGGGCGGATGCCATCGGCACCCCCAGGTTGAGCACAGGGAGGCTCAGAATCCCCTAACACACACACAGCCTTCTTCCCCAAATTGAATGACTTGGCCCAAGATACAGTGCTCAAGTTCTGAAACCCTCCGCTCATAGGTTATTCTAGAAACCTCAGATACTTGGGAAGCACTTCAAAATTTACAAAAGGCTTTTGACCATGTCTTCCCATTTGATCTCACAGCATTCCCGTGTAGGAAGGAGAACACCTTGCACTGTGTTTGTTCTGCAGACATAGAATGACTGGAGAGTGGGGCCGGCTTGTCTGACATGGTGTAGATGACATGCCAACATGACGGTCTGTGGATCCTAACATCCAGCCCACTGCAGGTAGGGTGGGCCGTTACATGGGATCTGGCTGCCTCTTTCCAGGGCACTTTATGTTGTTACAAACTCTTCCCTTAGCCTATGAAAATAACTGGGACCAAAGTTTTATTTCCTTCTCATTGGTAGGATAGATAATTTGAAGTTCATGAGGCCCATCTTACAGAAATAAAAGACCTACAATTTATCAATGACTACAACATTAGCAGCAACATACAGAATATACTACTTCCTTTCTTCTTTCCAAGTGCTCAGGACTGGCAGTGGGAGAAAGGATAGTCATCTGTTCACCAGATTTTTAAAACTTCCTACCTGCAAAAGCACTTTTAGGGTTTTGTTTTGTTTTGTTTTTGTTTTGTTTTTAAGACTTTTTAAATTTATTTGACGAGAGAGAGAGAAAGAGAGATCACAAGCAGGCAGGCAGAGAGAGAGGAAACAGGCTCCCCACTGAGCAGAGAACCCAATGCGGGGCTCGATCCCAGGACCCTGAGATCATGACCTGAGCTGAAGGCAAAGGCTTAACCCTCTGAGCCACCCAGGTGCCCCAACGCACTTTTGTTTTAAAAGACACCCAAGTAAGTGACCTTTGTGGTTACAGCCCACTCTGCAGATTCTGCTTTGCCTTATACAGCCTGCATGCATCCTACCTGAACAGGTGGGTGGGCACATGGAGAGAATCCTAATGGCGGCTCCCTGTCCTGCAGCCACCGAGGGCTTCCCTACAAGGCTTCTGGGGTTCTTGCAGCCCATGAGACAGCCAGACAGAGGCAGCCCGAAGGGGAGAAGGCAAGAGTGGGGGAACTCACAGAGCTCATCTGGAAGTGGACGGGTGATGTGCGTCCTGTGGTTTGGGTGTCAGCCATGGGAATGGTCTCCAACCAGAAAGAACTCTCATTCCTCCAGGCTCCAGGGCCCCCATTGCTTAGTCACCTGTCTAATCTCAGATTTTCACTTTAAGAGGCTCCTGAAAAAAACAAAAATCATTACTATTCTCCAAGAAGAGGATGACAGGTTTCATGTTTAACAGAATCTAACATTAGCAATTGTCTATACTAGACGATTCACAGGCTTTGCAATCAAACAGACCTCAACTTCGATCCGGTATCTCCACCTCTGAATGAAAATCGAATGGTGCACAGTCACACACAGTTTGAAACCTGTAGGGGTTGGGTGGTAACATGGGACCCTCCACTCCATAATGTTGGCATGAACGAATACCTTAGGGTCACCAGTGTCGGTCCCCCATGCTCCCCCAGCTCTGGGTTAAAGAAGAGCAGAAAGGTCAAGACCCTAGGACCTGTTGGAGCAGCCATAGGAGGGGGACGCATGGAGAGAGTCCCCTGATGTCTCCTCCCAGACTCTGCCTGCACTAGGGAAATTAATCCCTACCCCTCTGGCCAATAGGTTATTTCCTGGGATGCCCAAGAAGGCTGTGAAAGATACAGAGACCAGCTTCAAACCCCACTCGAAGATTCTGTTAAATATGGCCCTGGGCCCAGCTACCTCCTCTTGGCCCCCAAGCAAGCCAGGGCCTCTCCCCATCTCCAGAACCTGGCCCAACAGTGCCTTCAAGGACAGCACCAGTCCTCTTATGGGCAAGCATTCTTTGCTTGCAGTGTATGTCATCTTAAGTCTGCACCAGCTGTTCTGGGCCCTCATTATGAATTCATAATGAACATATGTGACAATTATATCTGTAAAAGGAAAAAATGGGATTTTTGTGATTTAGGTTCAAGGAAATGCTCTTTGTGTAAGCAAGCATGTATTTGAGGGCTTCCTTTATTTTTTTTTCTTCTAAGACTTGAAAAACTATTTTCCACAGGTAAATTTTCATTCTAGGCTCAACCACTAAGCTTAGAGGAACCAAAACTAAGAGACTGTAGCTCCCTGCTCTAAGAATAAAAAATGAAATGAAATAAATAAAATTAAATAAAATAAAAAACACTAGGTTTCTCCCAAAATAATAATCAAGTCAGGGCACCGTAAACAACCGTACTGAGGAGCACAGGCCATGCAGTCTAATCTCCAGGGCCAAACCTTAGCCCAACCACTTGGCGGCTCTGTGACTTCAGGCAGGTTGCTTGAAACCTTGTAGTCTCTGTAGAATGTCTCTGCATAGTAACAGCCATGCTGCCCTAGAGTCATGAAGAGTAAGAAGTGTCACAAAGCCATCAGTACAGTGCCTGGTACACAGGGAGGACACAGGGCACGAGGCATGAGAGGTGACTTTATCATTGGTCCTCATTTTCCCAACCTTGAGATGGGAGGAGGCTTGGCTTTTTTTTTTTTTTTTGAGAAGGAGAGAATGGGGGAGGGGCAGAGTGAGAGGGAGAGAGAACCTCAGGCAGACTCCCCACTGAGCGAGAAGCCCGATGTCAGGCTTGATTTCACAATCTCAAGATCATGATCTGAGCTGAAACCAAGAGCTGGGCATTTAACCCACTGAGCTACCCACGTACCCCAAGGCTTGACATTTTATAGATAAATAGTTGGGAATAGATCCGGTCCTCACTGTTCAGAGAGCTAGAATCTTCTAAGGATAAACTAGAAGCTTTAAAACCTGGAGAGCTGCTTTTAATTGTGTGTGTGTGTGTGTGTGTGTGTGTGTGTGTGTGTGTGTGTGTAGAGATAGATGGGGGAGAGAGAGAGAGAGATGACAGACACAGGGAACACAGGAAAAATTGGGGACCATATTTATTATTTTAATAACAATTTTCTCTGGTAGTGTGATTAGAGAGACTGAGAAAGGAAGACGTTCAGAAAAACAAACAAAAAAATAACCCAAAGCAGGGGCTATATGACGAACCTCGAGACCAGTGTTCTGAGGCATTAGAGGTTCAACACACGGATGGATCTGACTAAGGGTGGGGGTGGGGTGTTCTCAGCTCCAAGCAGGCAGCACAGGGAGCTATTACAGAATGCCCCGGATTTATTTGCATAGATGCAAGCTGGGTCAGGTTAAAATAAAATAGTTAGGAAATGTGGGAAACAGAATTCATCACCTGCCTCACTTGCCCCTCAGGAGGGTTTGATAATTTGGAAAAGCACAAGTTAATCCCCTCCTACTGACAGGCACAGGGCCCCACCAGAGCGGCTGGGAGACTGTCTACACAGCCCACAGCAGCCGCAGTAGTCAGAATGCGCAAGAGTCCAGGAAAACACCTGTGTGCAGAGCCAAGGAGCTAGTTAATCCTATCTGAGCACTGCAGAGCGGGGGGGAGAAGTCTGCCCCCTGAAAGCAGGTAGAAAAAGACCCATAACATGCCTGTACCACATGGGGTAGATTTAATGAGCTTAACACTTCAGTCAGTTGCTTCTGCCCCTAAAAGCAAAGAAAAAGCTTAGGGCCACCTGGTGAATGGTAATTGCTAGCTCTCCATCCAGGAGCAGATCAGGCAGAGCAATAATAGATTTCTTTTTTCCTGGAAGAGGTAGCAGCGGACAGCTATAGCAATGTTCAGCCAATCCAAGCTCCGCTTAGTTAAGGGGCTCTGTGGCACCCACGAGCCCAGAGCAGCACCGACTGTTTGTGCGCGGGGGCCTAAGATGATCTCCGGCAATCAGTGCACCCGAGGCATTGCATGGGGGGTTTGGAGGTGTACTCGGCCCCATACGGTAGCACTTGACTGATGGGGAGTAAGGGGGGGAACAATCCAGGGAGAGGGAAAGTGATGTGTGTTAGGGCTTTGATGTCCCTTATTCCTCCCCTTCACCTTGTTCCCTCTGGAGACCTGGAGACACACAGATCGCCAGCAAACCGAGAACAGACTTGCCCCCCTTAGTGATCTGGGAACTTACCCCATAGCTCCCACGATGTAAGGCTTTGGGTTGTACAATACAGCTTTTCCTTTCTTTGTTGAGGTCAAAAGGCAGCATCTTCCTTCCCACCCTATACCTACGCCTTGTCCCAATGTGCCTACCTTGAAGAGATGCGAAATGCGAGCCCCCACCAGACCTAAGCCCAGAAGACCACTATCGGGGACAAGGATGCTACTGGACTGATTCCTACCTTCAGGGTAGAGAACGCCACCCACGAGCAAAGAACTCCAAAGAACTCCTGGCAGAACACCAATACTTAACATCTGGTGTGGCGACTTCTCCTCCTGTGCAGGGGGAGGGAATGGACAGAGGGAACAGAAGTGACTTCTCCAACATTTCTCTGGTGTGGGGAGAGGCAGGAAATGTTTTCTACTTTCTAGAAGCAGAAGGCATGGAAAATGAGTCCCCCTTCTCGACACTGCCATGCCAGCAAATGGGCAAAGAAGATGGGGGTTTACTGGGTCTTCCTTTTGTCTTGGACCGCCCCCCCCCCCGGAAGGGGATGCGGAGGATGACTTGGCTGTTCATGGGGCTATTTGAGGGCTCCGTGCATTCCGACCTCCTCTTGGAGCTTGAAGCCCACACTTCCTTTTGAGCTGCTTTCACTCCACAGCCAGGAAAAGGTGAGTGCGGGGAGAGGAATCTGCAACATACCCTGGGCTGAGAAGCCTCAGAAATTTCAAAGGAGCTCTGGTTTGTTTGGGAACCAATTGAGAGGTTTAATTTAGAGAGAGCCTCCTGGTAGGTACAGCTGCTCGCACACAAAGCCTACATCATCTTTTATTTTTTTAACTGAAATTGGGTGATAGGGCTACAGCCACATCTTAAAGATCTTCTGGTTCAATCCTCCTCCTCATTTTATATATAAGAGAAATGAATGAATTGTCCAGTGTGCAGGCTTTCTCAAGGCTGTGGAGTGTTTTTCCCACCCCCTTGTCAATGACTCCATCTCTGTACCTCTCTTTCTCTCTCATTAGTACGCTTTGGTCTGTAATTTCCCATTTTTGAGGGAATTCCTTCAAATTCCTGCAGCATAATTGGCAGTAATCCTCCTTACTGGGGAAGGTGGTGAGGGATGTGGCTGGGTTCATTTGGGGTGGGGTTGTGGGGAGAGAACATTACTGTTTTCATAGATCACATTTTTTAGAAGATTTTATTTATTTATTTGACAGAGAGGAGAGAGAGATCACAAGCAAGGGAAATGGCAGACAGAGTGAGAGGGAGAGGGAGAAGCAGGCTTCCTGCTGATGCAGGGCTCCATCCCAGGACCTTGAGATCATGACCTGAGCTGAAACCAAGAATCAGACACTTAACCGACTGAGCCACCCAGGCACCCCTATTTTCACTCAATCATATTTTTAAATTACAGGAGGGATGCACTAGAAGGAGCCATGGACTGGCTGGTTCCCAGCCTATTCCCTTGCCTCCAGGATCCCCTCTCCATATCCCAGGCAAATCGGATCCTGTTGGTCTCCTGTTTATTGGCCTCTCGTGGCCTCCCCTTTCATCCCAGGTGCCTGACACCTGGTTGTCTTCAGACATAAGTCAATAATATGAGGGATGTTTCTAATATATGTTTTCATTTCTGGTAATGTAAAAATTAACAGACACATTTTCTGGGTCGCCAGGATGCTCACCTTCTAACAAAATACTGCCAAGCAATTAAGTATTTGTGTTTGTGTTTACGACAGTGGTGGTGACAAGCTGTACTTGTTTCATACTGAAAGCTAATGAGAAAAGAGCACAGGCCAACTAAATACATACATTATGCTTTCTTTCAAAGTGAAGGTCAAATGACCTCAATGTTCACCATATTAATGAAGATTTCCCAGTAGCTGGCACAGAAGGTGTAGTGGAATCATCACGGTGACTGAAGTACGACAAACACACACACACACACAAAGCCTGGACTGTGGTGCTCAGTGCCACACAGACCCACAATTCAGACAAACAACCCAGAGCACCACACCTAACTCTTTAAATTTTTATTTTATCGGCTTCGAGTTTCATGTGCGTTTAGTTATGCATTTCTTTTGATTTTTTTCAGTTTTATTAGAGCTACAAAGACTGCATTCTTTCGTGTGTATACCTATAAAGTTAAGCTCTAATAAGGATATTTTAATCAATATTGAGGGCTGATGAGTGTTATCAGTCAGGGTCCCTACAGGAAAGAGAAGGCACTTACCTGAAGAAGGATTTAACTGAAGAGAATTTCATGAAGGGACGTGAGCGGGGTTAACGGAAGGAACAAAGGTCAGTAAGGAATCCAAGACTTGGCAACAGTGGGCTGAGGGGTAAAGACAGGTCTACTAGGATCCAGGAGGCAGAGCAGCAGGAAGAGGGGATGCTGACTAGGGGAATAAGCACCCGTTCTCTCTTCCCACCACTCTCTGGCCACCCCAGTGCCCCTCACTGTCCCAACCACCCAGAAGCAGAGGGCTAGGGGACCTGGATGGTGCAATCCACAGAGGATAGCCTTTCGGGCTACTGAGCAAGGCAAAGAAGAGTAGAGGTGGATATGGGGGCGGTGGAGACTAACCAGAATAATAGGGATTTTAATTTTTCCTTTTAGAAGTGAATCTTATATTATTCAAGCTTGAGCAACACTGTCCTGAAAGCTGACGTCTGCAATGCTGTCCCCAAGATGCATTCTCGCCTGGACTTCGCCCCCGTCCCCATACTCATCTCAGGTCATGTGAAATCAGCAATTTCAACCAATTTCAACCATGTTTCCAGCCTCTATCCTTTCTCTAACATTAAATTCCCTGCTAAATCTTAATCCCACCTGCTATTTTACCTTCAATCTGCAAACAGAAACTCAACTTGCAAGATATAACACCGATGTCAATCTTCCCGTAAAACCCTTCCTGACTCCCTTTAGCACAGATGAAACAATTAACTACTCCTCCTCTGGTCCTCTAGTACAGTATCTACATGCTTGCACGGTAGCACCTACGACAGTGTAACAGTGGTTCTCATTAGCACTAGACTCCAGTTTCCTAAGGGGCAAGATACAGGGCTTATCTTTCACCAATTAAAAATTCTGTCATATAACAGAACTCAGTAGATACTAGGAGGAAGGAAGGAAGGAAAGGAGGGAGGGAGGAAGGAATTGGAGAGAGAGGGAGGGAAGGAGGAATTGGAGAGGGAGGGAGGGAAGGAAGGAGAGTAGATAGGAAGAAGGGAGAAAGAGAGAGAGGGAGTGAAAGGAAGGGAAGCATTAACTAGACCATGTGAGCTCCTAAGTTTCGTCAGTATATGATCTTGGGCCTCTCTCTTGGTCTCAACATTCTTTTTTTTTTTTTTTTTTAAAGATTTCATTTATTTATTTGACAGAGATCACAAGTAGGCAGAGAGGCAGGCAGAGAGAGAAGGGGAAACAGGCTCCCTGCTGAGCAGAGAGCCCAATGCAGGGCTCCATCCCAGGACCCTGAGATCATGACCTGAGCCGAAGACAGAGGCTTAACCCACTGAGCCACCCAGGCGCCCCTGGTCTCAACATTCTTATCAACAAAATTGGTTGATAAGGTCCTCTCAGATCTTGAGAATACTAAATAAGGAAAGACAAGCGCAAGTTCCTATACCAGTTACTGACTTCCTGAAGGGAAGGAAGAATATTTATCTGTTCACCAACTCCACATAGCCACTGTCTTTCAGGAAATGAAAACACTTGGAGTACCTGGGGGGCTCACTTGGTTGGGCGTCTGCCTTCAGCTCAGGTCATAATCCCAGGGTCCTGGGTTCCAGCCCTGTGTCAGGCTCCCTGCTTTGCGTAGGAGTCTGCTTCTCCCTCTCCCTCTGCCCCTCCCCCTGCTCATGCTCTTTGTCTCTCTCTCAAATAAATAAATAAATTCTTAAAAAATAAAAATAAAATTTAAAAAGTAATCTAATATAAAAAAAAAAGCAAACGAAAACATTTGAAACTCTGATCCAGCCAGTTTTCTAGATCTACCTCTGAGCCTAATAGAATAAGTATGTGCCCCATGGATACATCTATCTGTGGGTACTTACATTTCCCTCTAGGTAGGAAAAAATGTTGCTTAGCTGAGCAAGAAGGAAGAAAGTAAACTGTTAAAGATATGTGGATGGAAACGTGTTCTTCCTGCTGAGGAAAAAAAAAAACAAAAAACAAAAAACTAGCAGATATTTTTTCTTCAGATGACTGAATGACTGACGAAATGGGTGAATGGGTAGATGAATGAATTTTCTTCAGAAAGTGAATATGCTATTTGCGTGACTGGTGTCCCTGTTACGCAGCTAATTTTACTCCTGGAGAGAAATTTTAAACCAGTCCAGAATCCATGGGAACCCTCAACTGTATAGGAAGGAGCAGAAAGAAATCAACACCCACTGTCGAAAATCAATTCAAATCAGCTCAATCATTAAGTTCTTACCTATAAGCTCATTCACTGCCAGAAGACAGCATCCCAACAGTAACCCAAAATCAGACTAAAATAAACTGAAAACACGAAGCATTATAAGAGGCTCTAACATCTTTCGTGCGGTTTGGTTTTCCACATAAATTCCCAGATGTCCAATAGACCTCTATTCGCTCTCCCATTTCTGCCTCCAAGTCCTAAATGAATGTCAAGTGTCTGTCAGTTGTAGAAAGGGATTTGCTCCCAGGCTTGTTCTGTTGGAGACACTGAGCCAATTTTGTGAGTCTCTGTTTAACGAGGCAATTCTACAAATGCCAATGTTATTTTTTAGTAGACGCAACATATTACAACTTTGCACTGTCACAGCAGAAAACCGACTCATTTATACAGCTTGGGTTTCGGAAGTGTGTACTCTGTAGGTGAGCCTACATGTTCAGCAGTGCCTCCTGTTGGATAGGTATCTTCTGCAGCTCAGTTTTGCATGTAATGTTGCAAATGACAAGAGAAGAGGAAGGAGCAACCTGAGCAAAGAGGGTTGAGTTGAGCAATCTTCGGTTTGGAGAGTCCCAAAGGTTGCGACTTTAAAAATCTTCTCCAATTTCTCTATATCTGCTTTAAAATGCAATATGTAAAGTCTGAATAACATAGGGCAAGCTTTGTGAATAGATTGCTTTAAACATGTTACAATATCCTAGTATTTTTATTTCCATCCCACTGTAGAGTCTTCTTGCTGATTCATCTGTAGCTTGTGATTCAGTGTGTGCTTTAGATCTTTCCTTTGATACTTCCCTGTTTTACCACATCTTAGGTGTTTGGGTTTTCTGCCCCTAAGCGTACTATTTTGTACCTCTTCATTTTGAGTTTTACACAGCTTGTCAAGGTCATGGGAAGGACTTGCCAAGGTCATTTTAATTTTCTTTTATTTTGCCATTAGGTGCGTGTTAGGCTTATTTATATAATTTTCCCATTCTGTACTTGGAACCTGCAATGGTTTGATGATCATCGAGGACCTCTCTATGAAATGCCCCTTGAAATACACCTCTTTTTTTTTTTTTTTTTTTTTTGCTTGCAAATTGACACTAACTAACTTTTTGGAATGGTATTGGAAAGGATCATTCATTCAACTAACAAGATCATACTTTCTAAGTCTATAGTTGAAAATATTATTTACACAATAAAAAATCCTTATTAAGAGTAAGAAAGATTATTGTCATACTTCATCAGAGAATCAAAACAGGAAACCATATTGGTCTAGAAGTCTCACTTGTCAAAAGTGCGATCCATGGACAAGCAGCCTCAGCAGCATCTGGTAGCTTCTTAGAAATGCAGAATTGCAAGCCCTACTTGAGACCTCCTGAATAAAAGTCCAAATTTAACAAAACCTTGGTGATGTGTATGCATATTCAAGTTTGAGAGCCAGGGCTCCAGATGATTTATTTTTTTGATAAAGTATCCCATGTTTTCCTAGGTGATTGTAAATTGATAGGTTAATGATTTGCCTTATGATTGCCCAGATATGGATGGGGCTGTAATTTTCAAGGTAATCGTTTTTCAAGGATGGCACCATATATGCCCTCTAGCAGTCCTCAAAGAATTTTCTACTCCTACATGATTGCTTTATAGAAATATTTAGAAACTGCATTACCACCTCAATGTATTTCAAACTTTGCTCTTTCTCACTTCTCTCACACTCAAAGGAACACTTTGAATAGCTGAGCAGTTTATATAAAGAAAAAATAAGATTACTGACTTTCTTAGCAGGGGTACCAAGTGTTATAATCTTAACTGAATAAAAAGTGCAATGTTTTAGGAAAATATAAACATATATGCACATAGTCAGATTGACACAATAGTAATTTGACTCTGAAGACACTGGCTCTTCTAATAAGCTGTTCTATGATCTCATGGGCAATCAGACTTCACTGTGTAATGTTGGAAGTGTGGGCTTAGACTGAGATTCAAGTTTCAATACTAACTCTATAACTAATTATGTGATCTTTGGCATGTTGCTTAATCTCCCTCAGTTTCAGATTTACCCTTTGTAAATTAGAAATAATAATGGTACCTATCTCATATGTACTTATGATAATCAAATAAAATAAGTCATGAAATAGCACCTTCTTGACCATATGGAATACCCAACAAATAGTTGTTGTTTTTGTTGTTGTTATAATGATAATCAAATGTTACCGAGGTTTCCAAAGATTGAGATCCTCCCCCTGAAATTCATTCAATATTTTATCCCCAGTGCCCAGCATATATTAGGGGCTCGTTAAATATGGGTTGAATTAATGATCAAATAAATGATAGATAGATGAATGGATAGATGGGTCTAGGTTTCCTAAACTATAAAAGGAGGAGATTTCACTAAATAATTACCAAGTTCTCTTCTAATTTTGAATTTTTGCCCAACATTATACATAACCCCTGGGTTTCTGTTTAGCACTGACTTCCAGATAAATTCCAATCTTAAAAGCAAGAATATGGGCGTGTTCAGGAGAAAAATTTTGCTATGGCCCAGGATAAAGTTACTAAGCACACTAGGGGAAGCCAAGGGACAAAACTGTGATATCCAAAGCCAGGGAAAACGTTCAGCCAATCATTCTGGTTGTGAATGTCATCCATTGTTGCTTTCAGCAAACCAGGGATCCAGAAAATAGGTAAGTGCTAATGACCCCAAGGAAAAAGCAGCCTATCTATTTTCATACGCACACCTAGAAGAAATTACACCTTCCTGACAACTTGATTTAGATGAAATGTCATGAGAAAAAGAATGTGCTCAATTTTTCAACAGGGGAAAAAAAAAAATCCAGTAGGGAACTCTGTCAGGTCTTGGAGGTGAGATTTTCTTGATATTAAGCTGATGATGCCCCATGTATAATATCAGCCCCTTGACTTTTATTTGTATAAAAATAGTTTTCCTCACAGGTTCAAGCATTTGTAATCATTGTCCATGCTTGGAACCTGATTCCGTCAGAGCAAGAGCTAGGAAAATATTTCTTGAATGGGATTCATCCTCACAACTACAATTCTGGGTAGAAGATAGAACAGGTTTAAGTATTTTTATTTTATGGAATGAGATATCAAGGCTTTGAAGAATGAGAAAATTGCTCAAGTGCTCTTGGTAAACAGTAGTAAAGATAGGTCTTGAACTACTGACATTTTCCCCAAAGTCAATACACTACCAGAAGACCACACTGTCTTTCTGTAGTTACAGAAGCTGGATTGGGACCTGGACACATCCATTTAATTAATATTCATGGGTTGCATGCTAGGTACTAAGTAAACACATAATGATAAACAAATCAAGTGTAATTACTGCCTCAGGTAATGGTGTCAGGAGCTACACAGTCTGATAAAGGATAAAGATATATTGTCTTCCTCCCACCAGGACTATCCTTTGGTAATTAAATAACCTATTTTAAATATTTTGAGAAAAAAAAAAAAACTATAACCTCTCAAATGACCTGATGATAGACTTTCAAGCAGGAAGGCTTTGTGACCAGACAGATTTCCATGTAAGTCTGTCTTCTACAGCTTGTTGGCTGAATGACCTTGGGAATGAATGTCCAGAAGTTCATCTTTCTGAACATCAGTTTTGTCACCTGCAAAAATTGGGATAAAATGCACTTGTTAAGAAGTCATGAGAATTAAGTGAACTATAATTTAAAAAACCCTGGAAGGTGGGTCCAATCATATAACAGGAGCTCAAAAAACTTCATTGTCCTCCCCTTTTTTATTTCCTATCCTAAGAGTCAATGGCAAGTACACTGTTTTTCTTTGCAGGTATAAAGTCCCAGGAAAAGCAAACAAAAGAGGAATTGAAAGAAGAAACAGAGCTATTGGATGCCAAATTGGAATACATTTGAATTGCTTAGCTGGCCTCCATGTTTCAACAAAAGAGATGGGATGCTATCTTCCCAAAGTTCCCTGAAACATCCAGATCAGTGCCTCACAGCCACTGACCATGTGTCTTGTCTTCCTACAGCTTTAGCAAGGGGGCAGCCATGATCGCACATGTAAGAGCCTTAGGGGTAGCTCTCCTAAGAAACCCAAGACTGGAAGGAGTAATCACCATAGATTTCTGGCTCCAAGCACTCTGTGTGCCTATATAAAACACTGAGCATCTTTGATGAAAATATGATTATTAAAAATTACTATGGGGGGCACCTGGGTGGCTCAGTGGGTTAAGCCTCTGCCTTCGGCTCAGGTCATGATCTCAGGGTCCTGGGATGGAGCCCCGCATCGGGCTCTCTGCTCAGCGGTGAGCCTGCTGCCCTCTCTCTCTGCCTGCCTCTCTGCCTACTTGTGATCTCTCTCTCTGTCAAATGAATAAAAATAAAAATAAATTTTTAAAAAATTACTATGGTACTTCTATGATTTGTTCCTAATCTTTCTATTCTATTCCACTATTCATTTGTCCTTAAATGCCCTATACTCAATCCAAACTGAAATATTTGATTTTTCTTCCATTTGTTCTGAGTTTTAATGACTTGGATCATGCTTTTTTCTCCCCATGGAATGACTTTTTCCCTTTGCTACTCCAAATCTTATCTGTCCAACGAGACCCAGGCCAAATACTCCTTTTCCATCATTTCCCTGAAATACCCACCTCCTGTCCCACTGCCACCTGGAATTAAACTCTGTCTGCTCTGGTCTCTCATTGCCCTTCACATCTTTTTCTTGCTGTACACTCTCTTTCTATCTTGTATTAATGTTCTTTCTGTGTGTGTCTTATCTTCCCTTCTGATCTGAACTTCCCCGAGGTGGGAAAACAGTGGACTCAGATTTACGTCCTGATGGAACCAAAGACTGTGAATGACATATAAGGAAGGCTAAGCAAATACTCATGAAATGAACGCAAGTAATGGCAGCAGTGATGATGATGGTGATGGTGAGCAACTAACATTAATTAAAAGCAACTGTGTGTCAGACCTTCTTCCATGTTTTTTTTTAAAGATTTTATTTATTTATTTGACAGACAGAGATCACAAGTAGGCAGAGAGGCAGGCAGAGAGAGAGGAAGGGAAGCAGGTTCCCCACTGAGCAGAGAGCCCGATGCGGGGCTCGATCCCAGGACCCCGGGATCATGACCTGAGCCGAAAGCAGAGGCCTTAACCCACTGAGCCACCCAGGCGCCCCTTCCATGTTCTTTATATGGCTTATCTCACTGAATCCACTCAGTAAACCTCTGTAGTGGCTGTAGTTACGATCTTCATCTGATAGATCATAGAATTGAGGCTCAGAGATGACAATTCTCCTACTGGAAGTCCAAAGCTAGGAGCCACAAGAAATAGGGTTTTAACCAAGTTCTTCTTCAGAGATAGTATTAAGAACTATAATAATTACTGTGATAGTTAATTTCATGTGTCAACTTAACTGAGCCACAGGGTGTTCAGATTCAATATGGTTTCTGGGTATGTCTATGAGGATGCTTTTGGATGAGTTAACATTTGAATTTGTGCACTCAGTGAAGCAGATGGTCTTCCTCAGTGTCGGGGGTGGGCATCCTCCAATCCCTGAAGGATCTGAAGAGAACAAGAAGGTAAGGAAGGAGTCCACTCCATTTTCTTACTTTCTCACTGCTTGAGATGAAACATCTCATCTCATCTTCTGCTGCGCTTGGCTTGGGGTTTACAGCATTGGTTCTGTTCATTCTCGAGTCTTCAGATTTGGACTGGAAGTACAGTTTTCCTGGATCTCTGGCTTACAAATGGAAAATTGTAGGTTCCTATCACCTGCACAATTGTGGGAGTCAACTCCTCATAATAAATTAAGTGATAGATAGAGGATAGATAGACAGATAGATATCTTATTGGTTCTTGTTCTGGTTCTCTGGAGAACCCTGACAAATACATAATTACCTAGCTCACCTCCTCCCTTGTTCTTATGTTCCCATAATTTTAGGAAAGCACTGCTATAATTTTAGAATTATGTAACTTCTGAAGAAATCTTTCAGACTCATTTCTTCTTTATATTCTTTTCCCCTCTGTCTTTCAAAAATGAGGCTTTTAACAAGCACTTAGCGAAAGGACATCTGTGGTGAATTCTGACCAGAGCAGAACTAAAAGGACACCCCCCACCCCCACCGAACAGACACAAACCTTTGATGCACACTGAGTCCCAGCTGAATCAAGTGCTTTCAACTTCCTTTTAAAAGGCGTTATTCCCGCAGGAATCTATTTAAAACCCTGTAGATATTAACAAAAGCAGACAGCACAGAGCAGCACTACACCCACTAAGGATGGCGAGAGGGGGGGGGATCCCCAAGTTCCTCTCTCAACCCAGAGGCCAAGGTGGTGATTCTTCTTGCAGAGTGTGCAAGCCCTGAAGAACTGCATCGATCCCACCAGTTTGCATTCTAATGAGGAGACACATAGTTGCATATGATCAAGGGCTCCTACGTGTGACTCCCATATGCTTCAGGCAGAACAACTAGAGAAGGGGAGAGAAATTTAAAAAAATAAAATAAAATAACCCGAGGTCTGGCACAAGTGTAGGGTGTGATGGCGAGAGAAGAGGGTGGTGGGATTTCAGAATATCTGAACTTTCTACGGCTCATCGCCCCCTCCTGAATGGTTCTTGGGGGCTCAGGAGCAGGCAGAAGCAGTACAATTGGGAGGTTCATTAAAATGGTGTGGGCAGCATTTCTACTAAAGTTCGTAACACATGCATGGAGAATAAGGATCTGTCATTCCTTGACTTGCCCTCCCCCTCTTGCATTGCCATAGCTCATTATCTTACTTTGCACTGGGCTCTCTGTCTGGTCCAGGGCATCTTTTTCTCTGCATTCTGCATTTCCTTAGCCATTTCTGCTTATGCCTTCCATATACAAACACAGCACGTGGCCTTACACTTTGTAGACACTCAGGAAACATTTATGGGGAGTGATTTTACAGAGACTTTCTAGTCTAGTCTTTTTATCTTTGGCACATACCATGTGATCAATAAGTGCTGGCCAGAATGGAATGAGGGGTGTGTGGTCAAAGAAGGGTCTTTTGAAGCCCAATGAGCTCAGTGGCTTGATTTCGGATAGCGGTTGTGCCTTGGCAAGAAGGTATCCATTTCCAAATATGAAGCATAAATTCCATTTAATTAGTGACATGAACTAGATGCCCACAGCTGCTGTTTCTTGCAGTGGCCAAGGGCCTGGGGGGGAAAGAGCAGCAACGAGTGCAAAATGAATCAAATGGGCAAGGAGGGAAGAGTGGGCACAGATGGGCTCCGCAGACCTCTTCCTACTCCAGTGATCTTGACCCAGTGGAAGTGACATCAGAGATGCAGGGACATATAGCTCCTGGCACATTGGCCCTTAGATTTCTCCAAGAGGGCTCTTGGGGGCCCAGTAGACTTTCATCATTTTTATTCTTATACAAATATGCAAAGAGAAGCTATGAAGCAGCATAGTTTAGTGGACTGAACATAGAATTTAGTATCAAAAGACTGAGTTTAACACTTGACTCCATCTGCAGAAGCTAGCTAGCCTCCTGCTCTTAAGCAACTGCCTGCTTGACTTAGACCCTTAGTTTTCCAACCTGCTGAATGGGAATGACAATTCAGGTCCTGTCCACCTCGCGTGAATTCATAGATAGCAAGTGTTAAGTAAAGAGCATCATATCAATACAGATGAGTAAACAAATACTAACCAAACAAAGACCATGGCCTACTGACCTGTTAAGAGCTTTTCTGTTAAATATCTCATCCATTTTTTACAATACCCCTGTGTAGTTATACTGCCCTCAGTGGACATGGGAGGAAATTAAAGATAATTTTTATCTTTGCCAGAAGTCAGAGTTCACACAGCTCAATTCACAATTCCTTGCAACCTACCAACTCTTTGCATCTACTGTCCGTCCCTACTCCCAAGTAAGTGGTGCCACCACCCTGGGACCCTGACACTTAACTCCCCCTGTGGTTCATGTCTGGGCTTAAAGTTTTAAAGTGCAGGACAGTTACCCTCCTCTGAGCCTACAGATTCAGGTGTGATTCACTCAGCGCTCAAGCCACATGTTCACGCTCTGGGTAAGGCATTATTTCAGGCTCTGTGGAATTTTTCAAATGTTTTAGTGGCACTATCTTCCTCCCTTCATGGAGCTTGCATTCTAGAAAGAGAGACAAGCCAGGAAAAAGTGTCCATCACAGCATGTATCACACACAAACAGAGGAGGACAACCAGTCGTATTGATCATGTACTATGTTTACTATATACCAAACTCTCTTCTGAGCATTTCACATACACTAGTTGTGGAAACAAATGAAGACCCCCCCCGCCAAATAAGGGAAAGCAATTCATTTGGAGCTTGCCATGACAAGGGAGTCAGTCACCATCCTCTGCATTTGGCAAAGACTCAGCTGCAGCCAGAGGAGTGGTACAGTTTTGTAGAGGACAGGAGGGAAGGCTATGGGTGTGCCCCAGCTGGAGGTTGTTGGTGTGGGTAAGCTGAAGGGAGGCTGGCTAATCAGAAGTAGGGCACCTTCTGTGACCAGTGAGGGGAGCACCTTTGGTTTTCTCCCCTTGGTCCTCTGTCGGAAGTGTGGGCAAAACTCAGGGAAGCTGGCAAATATTGGTTATTCTTGACCATCAGGGGCTGATTGCTATAGAGGTTGTGGTTTGATTTCCTGAACCAATCACTGAAGAAGGGGTATTCTATTTTTATATATCGTCTGATCACTATCCGTTTGTCTACTCAGCCTTTTATAATTCACTTAAATGACAACAATTATGGAACATAGACACTGTGCTGGCCAGAAGAAAGTGGGGCACAGAAAAATTAATTAACCTGCCCAAAATCATATAACCAGTAAGAGGCAGAAGGCCATTCCAACCAGTTTCCTCCAGAACCCCTACCCACACCCACTATGCTGAAACAGTTGAATAGGAAAAGATTAACAATACAAAAGGAAATGGGCAAAGAACCTGAGCAGAGAGTTTACAAAAAAGAAATACAATAACCCTTAATATAAAAACGGATGCACAGTCTCAATCAAATTAAAGAAAATAGAAACTAAATTAGAATCAGAAACTCTTATTATTTACCTATCTAGTTGGCAAATATCAAAAAGTTTGATGATATACATTGTCGGTGAAATTGTAAATTGAAAAATCTGTGAAGGGGAATTTGACAATATCTATCAAAATTACAAAGATATCTCTCCTTGACCGAACTGTTTTATTCCTGCGTATTTATTATACCGATATTAACCCGTGAGTGAAATGACATACAGACAGGGATATACATTGTCCCATTTATCAGAGCAAACACTGGAAATGACCTAAATGACCATCAACAGAGGGAAGGTATATCCCTAACTACATATGCATATAAACACACACACACACACACACACATATATATATATACATACACACTAACTCTTCTGGATGTTTTACATGTATTAATTCACTTAATCCTGGTAACAGTCTTACAAGGTGGGTACTCTCACTGTATCAGCTGATTAGATGAGTCAGCCAAGGTTAAGGTTAAATAAGCTGCCCAAGGTCATACAGAGAGCTTAGACTCAGACGGTCTGGCTCCAGTCTGTTCTTAACCACTGTGCTATACCCAACAGCTATTAAAAGTATACTGGGTGATGAGCATTCAGGAGGGCACTTGATGGAATGAGCACTGGGTGTTCTATGCAACTGATGAATTACTAAACTCTACCTCTGAAACTAATAAAACACGCTATGTTAATTGAATGGTTTTAAATAAAATTAAATAAATAGATAGATAGATAGATAGATAGATAGATAGATGAATAAATGAATGACATGGTTCTATATGTACCGGTCTATAATGATCTCCAAGATATGTTATAAAGTGGGGCGGGGGGGAAACGGGGGCAAGCTACAGAATGCTATGCACATGTGTTTATTATGTGTGTATATATATATATGGATATGTGCAAAATATATTCAGAAGGATAGCCCACTCGGTAGGGGAACTGAAGGACAGGGTTGAGAAGGAAATAATTTTACCGTAAAAAAACTTACCTTTTGAAGTAGGACCATGGACATGTTTTCCATTAAAAATATGATTATAAACAGTAACTCAGCTCATATCACTCTCCTGCTGGAGACCCTTTAATTGCCTACTACTTCACTTAGTACAACCAATTCCAGATCCCATAGCACAGACAACAATGTCCACCTGCTCTATGCCTTCTCTAGTGGAGTGTGCAACTCTCCTGGCTTTCTCTGCCCAACTCTCAGGCCTTCTTTTATAGCTTAAACATTACAAACCCATTCCCACCTCAGGCCCTTTGCACCTGCTGTGTCTTCTGCCTACTATCTCTTTCCCATGTATAGCAACAGCTCCCTGCATCTTGTTCTATAGGCTTTGACTTAGCTCTGCAAGCATTCACATCAAAGATGTTTCCCCCATTCCTGTTATTTTTATCACAGTACCCTGTTTTATTTTTTCAAGTAGCTCTATTTATAAGCTGTAATTATTTATTTTGAGTCCACATTTTTACTGCCTTTGTAATTTTTTTAAACTAGAATAAAACTTCATTTGTCTTCTGTTACATGATCTTGTTAGCACACAGCACAGGGCTTGGCAAATAGTAGGTATTCAATAAACATTTGGTTAATTGTTTAATTAATTAACTAATTAACCCTGTTGTTCACACAGAAAGAAACCCAGCATGTATGGGGATCTGAAGGACAGGATTTCCAATCCCAGCCTACAATCTAAGTAGGAGACAGGAGGTTTTCACAGGAACTCTTCCAGTCACTTACTGAAAGTGTCCCCAAACTGCCTCTTGAATGGCAGTTGTTCCCTGGGGGAGGGGAGATAAATGCATAAGTTTTGAAGTTAGATAGGCCGGCATTCAATTATGTCTAGCTGCACGTGCTGTGACTCTGGGTATAAATTATTTCACACCTACAAGATTGAAGTGTGTCCTGCAAAATCAGAATGGTGGAAAGAGTATGAGGATGAAATAAAACAAAGGCGTCCATCTTGGACCGTGGGAGTCCCTCAATTATCAGTAATTATATGAGTGCTACCTCTATCCCTCTCTTAAATGCACAGGTGCCTTTGGAAACCAGAGAGAGAGAGAGAGATCACAGCTGCTGAGGGCAAAGCATGCTTGAAGGACTGGCACTCCCCAAAATCTGGAAGCAGGGTCCTTCGCCCAAGACCAGTCTTACTGCTATTTCTCTGGACCTGGTGATGATGATGATGATGATACTGATAGGACAGTAGCAAATGCTAAAGCTACTAGAATCATCCTCACTACACTCAGGCCCCTGCCTACTCTCCTGGCCTCACAGCACAGAGCTGTATTTCCATAAACAGTGCAGTGTGTCCCTGCCGATGCCTACTTCATTAGTATGACCCCATGTTCTGTTGTAGTAATAAATTTGGAGCATAATGACTGCCTGTCAGATCCTTTCAAATGCTCTGATGAAGGAGGATTTGGATGTCATTTTTTTTTTTCATATTATTCCATTTCTCCTTGGGCTATGGAATCAAAGTTGGCTGGATCCTATGAAACACCAAGGTGATCACTGACCTGCCTTTTTGCTCAGTCCCAGAAGATCAGAGAACCTGAGTGCATCAAGGCAGGGCAGACTTCAGGACTTCAGGCAGCCCTGGGCCCCAGGGGAAGCCGTGCCTCAGAGGGGCTCAAGATACTTGCACACAAGTCATGTTTCCCCTTGACAGTCTGTGTGTCATGACTCACAGGAATGATCACAAGGAACTCTACATGGCGGTGCCCTTGGAGATGGCGTCCTTCTAGCCCACTGGAAGGGTGAGATCAAAACTGACGGGGGCAAGAGACTGAAGTGTCCCGAGTGGTTTTGCATGATGCCAGAGGAAGAATGTAGACTCCTGGCATGCTGTTTTCCTGAGACACCCTTCCAGTACCCTCAGACTTCTTCCCACCAGCCAGGAGGAAGACGTAAGTTAGGTAGCCAGCCAGAGAGAGACAGAGTTCTGCCAGCCAAACTCATCAGTCTGTCTTCAGGCTCTGAGAGTGTGAAATGGAAATGGATGGTATCCAGGGAACCTGCTCTGATTTTATTATTTTGAAATGCTCTGGACACAGATTAACTCCCTTTGCCTGGTGTTCAGCTGTTTTTCTTCTCTTTATTCTTCTAGGGGATGGGGACAAGATGCTCAGTGATAAATTCATGGGACAGCAGTATGTGTCCACCTCACCTTCTCGAGATGCCTCTCTCATCCCTTCTGGACGGAGATGCTCCATCTCAGAGCCTTGCCCCCACTGAATCAGACCAGACACACTCCTTCAGTGCCGCCCCAAACAGCCAAGCTGCACTTGTCCGGGGGAAGGGAGGAGGGAGAAGGACAGGGTAGCTATTTCTCTCTGGCAGGGGAGGAGGGCACACATCAATCTTCCAGGGGTCTGCTTCCCATCCTCAGAGGGTTTCCATCCACTCTGCAGGGGATACAGACGGTCTTCCTCTGACAACATTTAGCTGCTTTGCTTCCAGCACCTCAAGGAACCCTGACAGGAGGTGGGTCACCTAGAATGAGTGATGATGTCGGCCTCCTCCAAGCTGGAGCTGAGGGAAGTCACACGAAATACTCCAGGCACCATCTGTGCAGAACACAGACATCCAGAAAGTAGGCAATTCCCCTGCAAAGCAGCTACAGCAGTGCCAGGGGTTAATTTGAATAAGGCCATGCTGGCCGTGGAAGCACCTGGGTCCTCTCCTTTCCAGAATAACCTCCCTTCATTCATTGAACCCTTTTATCACCCTTAGTTTCTCCATATGTTCAATGGGATAACTCCTAAGTGAAAGGCTAATGTTCTTTGGCTTTTACATGTCTCATCCACTATTTTAAATCCTTCACCCTCCTTTAATAGGTACAATATCTGCTTTTTCCAAGGCAGCATGGTATCGTGAGGAAGCAAATAGGTTTCGAGGGAATACTAGCCCAGCTCTTGGTTGTCCAACGTTGGGTATGTCATTTTTACTTCTCTGAGCCTCCACTTTCTCATTCGTAAGTTGAGGATTAGCACTGTCTACTCGGGGTAAGATGAGAAAAACATGTGAAATAACTTCACACGGGTACCCCATCAGTGGTAGCTACTACTGCTGTTACTGTCAGCCAGGGACGTGTTTTACGCAAATATTCAGTCCCCTGTCGTGCCTAGCACAGTGTTGGCACACAGTAAGTAGATACTCCATAAATATCTGCTAATTGGTACCCTTTTGAGCTTCAAGGCAGAACAGTACTGTATCCACTAATGGTGTTATTCTTGCAGAATGATTTTATAACCCCATTAGTCTGAGAGAACAAAATGGAGCTAAAAATGTTCACGTCAAGAGTTGTAGTGTCCAGGCCACTAAAACATTTGATTTTCTTCTTGTCTCCATCAAGTGCCAACATGTGAGTGAATTCATCTCGACTCTCCATTTTGATGTCTGTGTTGATGCGAAACCCACTCTGGGAATAAGCTGATGACACCCAAACTGTATCCTATTAACACATCTTCCTCTCGGAAGCTGCTGCTACTTTACAAAATGCCTTTGGGTGCGTTGCAGAGAAAACGCCAGTGACAAAGGAATCAGGGCTTTGATCAGAATTGTTTTCCTTTGCACTTCTCTCAAGGCACTGAGGAGAGTTTGCATTCGCAACAGGCTGACACAGTTATCCATGGTTCTCATGAAAATCAAGGTGAGATATTGCTTCTGTTGTCCCCACATTTCTGGTCCAAAACACCGCTCCCAAGGATGGCAAGCCATGCAAAGGGTTTGTGTCCTGCCATGTCTGAGGTCCAGCTCTGACCACCTTGCAAATGAGGCTTTGACCATTTTGTAAGGACTGGTGTCCTCCCCGGGACCTGAATCCCCCTTGATCTGGGGCCACTTTGCCACCATAGGCTGGTTCAGCCCAACCCTAGCCTCTAAGACTGATCCTATCCCCAGGCAAAGGCCATGCAAGTCCCCTAAATCAGAGTTTCTACAATTCCCATTCTAACAACATTTATGAAATCAGACCACCTGCATCATTTCATCCAGTCCTCTCGAAAGCCCTGTGAGGCAGGTAGTAGTGTGATTCTCTTTTTACTTATGAAGAAACAGAAGCCCAGAGAAGTTAAGTCTCTTGTCCAGGTCCAACAGCCAGGAACTATTGGATTCAATTGGTAGAGTATGGGGGGACTTTGTTTTTAACCCCTTACACACTATTACCGCCCAGCTTCTGCCTCCCCGTGTCGAGCAGCCTGATCTACCAACACTAGAGTCTTCATCAGGACTGGACTTTTTGATCTTGGTCGCTATACAGAACTTCTCAAACTTTAATGTGCATGTCAATTACTTGTGAGTGATGTGGAGAAAGGGAGGGCTTTACAGAGAAGGGGGATGGGAGGAAGGGCATTCTAGGCAGAAAGAACAACAGGAGAAAAGAACTATAGACAAGAGCAATGCAACCATAGGGAGAAGTTCGAGTAGCCCAGCTCTTTTGGTATTGGGTCAGTCTCCTTGGCAGTTCCCACCCTAATAACATCCTAGATGGCCAAGACTAGGCTGTCCAGATGGGGTGAGAGATACAGACAGGATCTGATGACCAGGACTGCAAATGACATGAAAAGAAACTAAATGTGAGTTATCAGAGAAGGGAACACATAGCTGGAAGGCAAATCACAAAGGCCAGTCTAGACGTGGACAGAACTGGTTTAACATAAGATCTGGTGTCCAAAGTTTCAAAGCGAATCCAAACCACAGCATGTCTACACCCTCCAGGAACCACTAAGCAAAGTGCTAGGTAGCACGTGCTCCTGGCAGGGACTCCATCCTTGGTTGAGCTGTTGGAAGCCAGCCTTGGTGTCTGGGCCTGCATTCACTAGATGTTTGCTATTCAAAACATGGTGTAGGACACAATATCGCCTCTGTGGTATTCTTGCCAAAAACACATAACCTGAATCTAATTATGGAATATCAGCCAATCTCAAATCGAGGAGCATTCTCCAAAATAACTGGCCTGTACTACTCGAAATTGTCAAGCTCAAGAAAAACAAACATAGCAGAGCAACAGTTCCAGATTACATGAAACTCAGGAGACACAACAACCAACACAATGTGTAATCTCACATTGTATCCTGGACCAAGGGGGAAAATCTCTGAAAAGGACATTATTAAAACAATTTAAAAAATTTTAAAACTATCTGTTTTAGATAATAATATTGACCAACCTTAAGTTTCCTGATTTTGATAAATATTAAAAAAAAATCCTTATTCTTAGGAAATAGACATGTATTGAAGAATTTAGAGGTAGATGGGTACAATGTCCCCGGCTTACCTCCATATAGTTCAGAAGTATATGATGTTATAAACATGTGATGAGAAAGGAAGTAGGGCAAAATTTTTGCATTTTTGTTTGGGTAAAAGTATACAGTGTTCTTTGTACCATTTTTGCAACTTCCATGTAAATCTGAAATGATATCAAATTTTTTAAGTTAAAAAAAAGAGAGAAAGAAAGAAAAAGATTTCATATATATAAGATGAAAGAATTGGTGTTTAAGCAGCAATTTATTAGAATGACAGACTTTCAGGCCCCATACAAGACCCACAGAATCAGAATCTACATTTTAACAAAATCTCCATGTGATTTATATCCCCACTGGGAATCTTCATGCTATTATGCCCCAGGCTGGTCACCTGATCCCGGCTGTCAGGTATCTCAATCACAAATTACCTCTAAGCTATATCCCAAACTCCTGCTCATCCCTCAAAACACCATCCAGAAGCCATCTTCTGTATGAAAATATTTTTCCCCTGCCTACAGCTCCCTTCTAAGATACTGTGCGGCAGTCAGTGCTTTCTAAGAACATTTTTAATTGTCTCCCCATTTTCCACATTACATTGGAATTCAGTTTCATTTTCCTATTAGAATAAAATACCTGTTCTTTGTGTATCCTCAGCACTGATTCAGGCAAATGCTGGTTTTAGGGAAATTTTGAGTGCATCAATGAATAAATATGTAAATGAATAAATTTAGCTCTGTGTCGTCAACCCCCATGCTATATTTAAGGCTCCAGGAACATACTGCTGGAGTCCTAGAAGAAACCAGAGGTAATTTAGCTTCAAGCCGACACAAGGTATCTCACCAGCAGGGAATAAAGGAGTTGGTAGGAAGAGAAGTTCCCCAGTGTAGATATCCATCCTCTAACCCAACATTGCTCCAATGCACTATGAAGATAACTTGTTTCAAGTTCCCTGGAAATTCTTAGCAGTTGTATAAATTGCCACTGGCTTTATGACCCAGTAACACATTGTTATAGTAACAATTCATTGGTAATGTCCGCTTTCCACAAGATGCGTGGGTGTTCCAAAAATACAATAAATAGCAAAAGATACGCTTGGCCAATACAATGGTTTAATCATGGTTACTAGGAGGGGAAAGAGGCCAAAAAGAGAGAGATTAGGAGGCTTGTGACATTGTTATCCTAATAGTTCTGCGCCTTTAAGAGACAGCCTTTTCTCTCAAATCCGGCAGGTGCAAGCAGCGATACAGGACAGAACATCAGAAAACTCAAATGACGGAAAGGAAAGACAGGCTTTGGTTTGGGAGGCATGATCTTCCCCTCTTGCCTTCAAATACACGATAAAGGATGGATTTATAATGAGCTGCTTCTATCCAAGAAGTAAAGCAAATTTAAAAGAACCTACTAGTTACAACCTAGCCTCCCCGGTGTTTTCAGTAAAAGGATAATTTCAAATATCAAACTGAAGCATCCTAGGGCGTGTAAGGCTGTGTGGACTCCAGGTCTTTCGGTACAGATGAGATCGGCTACCATAGCACTTGCAGAAGAAATATTTTATTTTAACTCAACGTGGGACTTTTTAAGAACTCCCCCAGGAACGGGGTTTCGCCAAAAACTGGAGCTTAATTTAATGAGGGTGAAAAGTTTAAGAAAGAAATATAAAAGGAGAGTCTTGAAAGCACAGAAGACATTCGGAGCAGGAACCTGTGCCCAACTAGTTGAAACATATCAGCAATGGCAGTGAGCAGAATGGACCCTTATGAGCTTCTGAGCCTCTCCAGGGATTTTCAGTGAAACTCTCACCAGCCTGCTGAGTGTGCCAGAAGCTTCTCAAATGTGCAAAGAAGAGCCATATAGGATTGCTTGAGGACGTTTATTTATTTTAATACCTACTGTGTGCTAGAAAACTTCATTTATGTCTGTGGGGGGAGGCAGCCTAACCTCCATTTTGCAAATACAAAAGCACAGAGAGACCAGATCACAAGTGCCCAAGATCACACAGTCTTCAGAAAAGCCCCATCTCCTGACTTGAGGGAGGCCACAGCCATCCTTTAGAAAGCTGTCTCTGTTTATAGAGCCAGCAAGTCACCTCTCTAGTGCCTCCTCTTATTCATACTCAGAACCTCACGGCACTGCAGGTGTGCCGACAGACGCCTACTCTGATCTCTACTGGGGACCCAGTTACCAATCTCCCAACAGATTTATCATTTCAGCCTCCTCCTTTGATTCAAAGGCCACTTTCAGAGGCGCCTGGGTGGCTCAGAGGGTTAAGCCTCTGCCTTCGGCTCAGGTCATGGTCTCAGGGTCCTGGGATTGAGCCCCGCATCGGGCTCTCTGCTTGGCAGGGAGCCTGCTTCCCCCTTTGTTTCTGCCTGCCTCTCTGCCTACTTGTGATCTCTCTCTATATGTCAAATAAATAAATAAAATCTTAAAAAAACAATAACAAAAACGGTCACTTTCACTCATGATGTACCTTCAATCCCATTTGGTTCTCACTGCAGCAGCCTTGAGCACATGCACCCAGCAAATTTGCCCAGACCTTAAATGTGAACTCCATTGATTAAGAATGTGATTTACGTTCCCCTGAGAATGGCCATCATCAAGAAGACAAAGGATAACAAATGCTGGCATGGGTGTACAGGAAAGGGAATCCTTGTGTCCTGTTGCTGGGAATGAGAACTGGTGCAAACATGATGGAAAACAGTATGGAGTGTCCTCAAAAAATTAAAAATAGAACAACCATGTGATCCAGCAATTCCACTTCTGGGAATCTATCCAAAGGAAATGAAAACACTAACTCAAAAAGACATCTGTACCCCCATGAACATGGCACCATTATTTCCAAAAGCCAAGACATGGAAGTAACCTAAGTGTCCACTGAGGCATGAATGGATAAGGAATCTGTGGTCTGTAGATACAATAGAGTAGTCTTCAGCCATAAAAGGGAGGCAGACTTACCATGCGTGACAACATAGATGGACCTTGAAGGCATTATGCTAAGTGAAGTAAGTCAGAAAGAGAAAGACAACTACTGTGATCTCACTTATATGTGGAATCTAAAAAACAGACAACAGACAAAGAAAACTCTTAGAAAAGGGATCAGATTTATGGTTACCAGAAGGAGAAGGAAGGGAAAGGGAAACTGAAGGTATGTGGTCAAAAGATACAAATTTGCAGTCATAAGACAAATTAGTACCAGGGGAAGGCAGACAACATCCTGACTGTAGGAAATATAGCAAGGTGTTAACAGAGTGGATCCTAAGAGTTCTTAACACAAAGAGAATTTTTTTTCTTTTTTTTATTGTACCTCTATGAGATGATGGATATTAACTCCACCTATTATGGTACTTATTCCACTATATATGTAAATTAAACCATCATGCTCTTTGCCTTAAACTCATTCAGTGATGTACATCAACAATTTCTCAGTAAAACTGGGGGGTGGGGGGGGATTCCAACAGAAAACAAAAAGAATGTGTCCTTCTTCCAACATTGACAGGACTGAAAATTTCCTTGATACCATGTATAAAGAAAAGACCATGTTAAGTAAATGAATGAAAGCAACAGAATCTAAGGGAAGCAGGCAGGTAGGTCTGGGGAGGACTCAGCTTATTTCAGTAGGGGGGGGGTAATCTAGAAGCTTCCAGAGTGGACTGGAGGAGCCAAAGGGCCCACACTGGGGTCCAGTCATATCATAGATGGGGTGATGAAAAATCAGGAAATCAGGAGCAACTTCTTAACCTATTTCGGTGAGAGAGAGGTTTTCAAATATTGTGCATTCTGTGTCATCATTATTCAAATATTCTTTTTTAAAACTACTAGTTCTCAGCAGGTAACTGAAGACTTTGATTTACACAGTTATTCTCCTGTCCTGAAATACGCAGGTGTCCCTCAGTGCCTACCATGCCCGTGGGACTGAGGGAGAGCTCAGTCTCACGTGCTCACACTACCCCATGTCTGGAACACAGTAATTACCTCATGAGTGTGTAGCTTTACAAATGTATCATGCTTTAAACGATATATTAGTTAATGGTGTTGTTGGTTTAACTGTCTTCCTCTCTGCATACCACCAGCCTGTAAGCTTCACGAAGTGAGGGCCCATGTCCTGTTGAGTTTACCTCCGCAGAGCCAGGCAGAGCTACTACCTAATATAAAAACTATTTGTCTTACATGATAAACCCTCAGTGAACGAGACCGATATTTGCAATACCCAACAAGCTGACCCAGTTCAGCCTCACTAACATAATTTTTCACTCACCCATTACCCAAATACTGTGCTGTGCTCCACCCAAATTAACAATCTCTTAGGCCCTAAGTATATCATGTATTCACAAGTATTCTAGCCCAAGCTAAAGGGCCATTTCCCTTATATTCTGCCCAGCAATGCGGGGCTCTTCAAGCTCTACATCCATTAGCTTTCCTAGACCACTGTTTCCAATACACTTTCGCAGCTAAGCTCTCTTTGCCACTTAGTTTAACCTGCCTTGCAATTCGTTTAGCTTTTATAGTGCTCTGGTCTCCTCAATGCTAGTGGGAAGAAATATGGTAGCAAAAACCATGCCTTATATTTCTTTATACATAACCAGACCTGAAATAATAGAACTAAGCAAACGGTAAGAATCCAATAACATTGTAGGGTTGGAAATGATAATAATACAACAACTACATTTACGCGATCATAAATTCAGAATATATTGTCTAATGTTCAAATAAGGACACCTAAGTGACTGAAAATTACCCCACGGTTCTGAAGAAGGAATAGCGGTTAGACTAGAGAAATTTACTTGTAGTGCTCCTCATTGTTTAAATATACATTTTTGTTAGATTCTGTTTTTGATTTTGTTTTTGTTTTTTAGCTTCTGCACTCCCCTTTTCCTTTCTCCTCAATGTCAACTGAGGATGTTCCGTGCTCTCGTCCCTGTGGTGGGACAATCAAACATATTGATGTGTCTGCTTCTTTATTCTCAGGAGGAACTTGTCTTCTAAGTCAAGTAAGCCTAATTCTTTCAAGATCACAAATCAAATCCAAGAATTCTCCCACTTGCATCCCATTGTTCCACAACCAGTTTAAGAGCCAAATGATGCTCTATCATAGGCCTGTAATATACCATTTCATCTAGGCTCTGACACAATTAATGTCTGCAAAAAAAGAAGATATATTCGTCTCTATCAAATACTGAATTTAAAAAAAAAAGAGTACATGTCCTCTGACTCATGGCATGAAGCAGGCAATTGGAAAGTGTGGTATTGGCAGATTGGGAGAAAAACTGATGGTTCAGAACTTTTTATAAGTCAGTCTTTGTTTTGCATGAACTCAATGTAAACAAGCTTAGGCAGAATAGGGAAGTCATTGGTCCATTATAAGACCCTATAGATAGAGTATGTTTGGCAGCTGATCTAAGTCAACTCATACAAAGACTGGATGCTGACTGGGCTCTTGCCCTCACCTTACTTTCTTGTGACTATCACCTTCAATTATTCATGCTAGGTTTCTCATGAGGCTAGACCCATGGCCACTGGCAGTTCTCAAACTTGTCTCTTCCCACCTTTACTGACAGGGTATAAGGCAGTCTTTTTCTTTGGCTTCATTTCAATAGAAAGTCCCAGAGAGATTCTGATTAGCTTGGTGTGGTCATATGACCAGCCTTAGGGCCAGTAAGACTCAACAGCATAGTTGCCCATGGATGGAATTTCAAACAAGTTTCACAGCAGAGGAGAAGGGAACTGCTCAGGAAAAAAAAAAAAAAAAAAAATTGACCTCTACTGTATACTTAAAGGAGAAAAAAAAAATTTAAATTCACAAGAGTTCTTGGTTGGAATGAAAGAAAAATAGAATAAAAAATCTCGACAATGGTGAATTCTTTCCTGTAGTGAGCCCCAATATAGAGATGAAGTACTTTGCTATAATCAAAGAAAAGGCTAAAATCAATATCTACCATAATCCCCATCACAGTACATTATAATTTCCTGTACAAGACTGTTTTCCCAGTGACAACTGAGCTCCCTATACTCAAGACCCTATTATATCTTTATTCCTAAGGGCAAACCCAGCACCACGATATGGTAGAGGTTTTTCTGCAAATATATCCGCATGGAAGAAAAAAAGGAGGAGAGGGAGAGAAGAGATCCTTTACTCAAGTTGCTTACCATCTGGTAGAAGATTAGATGTGATGCAGACAACTACAAGAGAAGACAGAATAATTAATACTGAATGGAACTATAAAAACATCCCTGAGTAATTCAGAAGAAATGATTTCATCTACTGAGGAAAATCAGACAAATATTTGTAAGGAAATTAACTTTTGGGTATTCCCAGAAAAACTCAATTTAGGGATCCAGAATGAGGAGATGGTGTCCAGATCAGAAACAACACATGGAGACATTGCATTGCAGCCCTATACTGCTAAAGGACAGCTGTCTTTCCTGCCTTATATGGGAGACTTCAGGGGTTCAAGGAAGACCCTTTATCCCTTATCTCCATAAAAAGTTCACTTTCACCTCTTCATGTTGCCTAAAAATTATTAGTAAGGTACAAAGACTTTCCCTCCATAATTAGGGATAAGATTTTTAAAATGGAAATATTCCTTGGACCAGAAACAGAGTTATTTATGTTAAGGAGTAAATGACTGATAGCTCAGGCTTTCTCTTAAAAGCTAACTGTGCCAGAAGGATAAAATGGAGACATTAGGTCCTGCAGATCAAAAAGACATTGCTGAGTGAAAGGTGATGAAAGAGAAGATAAAACCAATCCCAAGTAGGCAGGAATTGCATTGTATATTGGGCTGAAAATGCACAGTGACATTCTTTCTGATGCTTGACCTTCTGCTAGGAAGTAAAACAGGCAACCCCTGGCTTTGTTTTAGCATGTCTGAATTTTAGTAGATAAAACTTAGGTAGGAGCTTGGCTCAACACTAGACTCTACACTCTACCATGTCAGTGGAAATCAGCCTTTTAATGAGAATCAAATCAGCCCATAAAAAGTAAGGAAGAGGGACACCTGGGTGGCTCAGTCAGTTAAGCGTTTGACTCATTTTCAGCTCAGACCATGATCTCAGGGTTATGAGATCAATTGCTGAGTTGGGCTCCCCGCTCAGCACAGAGGCTGCTTGAGATTCTCTCTTTCCCTCTACATCTGCCCACCACATGCCCCCACCACCACCCACGCTCGTGCTCTCTTTCCAAATAAATAAGTAAAAATCTTGAAAAAAAGGCAAGGAAGAGTTTTGGTTTAGCATTAGTTATCTTGTCACAATGTCTTATATAACAAATTCAGGGACTTAAAAATAAACTTCGATCAGTGCTCACGGGTACATAATATGATGGTTACTTTTATGGGCCAATTTAGCTAGGCTGTGGTGTCCAGTGGTTGATCAAACCCTAGTCCAGATATTTCTGTGAAGGTATTTTTAGATGTGATTCACATTTATAATCACTAGGCTTTAAGTAAAGCAGATTACAGGCCATAATATGGGTGGGTCTCATCTGAGCAGTTGAAGCCCTTGAGAGCACAGATTGAAGGTCCCGAGGAAAAGGAAATCCTGCCTCAAGACTTCAATGTACAAACTCTGCTTGAGTTTCCCATCTTCTTCCCCTTCCCATAGATTTTTAAACTCAAGCCCACATTATTGTCTCTTATTTGAATTTCCAGCCTGCAGGCCTGCCCCACGGACTTCAGACTTGTTAGCTGCCACAACCACATGAGCCATTCCTCATAGTCTCTCTTCTTCTCTCCATAGATGGATAGATAGATGATAGATTGATCGATAGACAGACAGATAGATGCTCTATTTCTCAGTAAAACCCTGATTAGTACAAGTAACTGGAAAGGTAAGCAATTCTTTGGGTCTCAGGTCCTCTGGGCTCTCTCACATGTGCAAGTATCCGGTCCTTGCCTGCTGTCCTCTTGTGTTCTAGGAGACAAGCCCAGGCTTGTTGTCAGAGTAGTACAGTGAAGGTAAAGAGGCAAACGAGAGAACAGAGGATCTCTTGAGGTCTAAACTCAGAATGAGCACACCACCGCATTCTGTTAGCCAACACAAGTCAAAAAGCCAGTCTGGATTCAAGGTGAGGGGTGAGACCACAGACCGCATGCCTTGGTGAGAAGAGCGACAAAGTCAATTACAATGGGTGTGGACCCAGGGAGGCCGTTCGTTGGGGCCACTATGCTGTCACCCTAACATTCTTAGAAAACAGCTCTGCAAAGTTTTCACAATGACACAGCTATGACCTGTAACCTAGCTTGATGACAACTAACCCTATCTGGGTGACTGCGGGAATGCGGCTATCCTCTGACTTTTTCTTAACATTTGCCCAAGCAGCCAGGCTGTTAAAAGGAATAAGGACTGTTGGATCAAAATATCCTGAGTATAATAACCCTTGATAGTTCTATATACACAACACTCAAGAGCTTACAAAACATTGTTGTATTCAGTATCAAATTGGATTCCTAAGATTTGGGAAATGCTAAGGGTATAAGTGGAATTAAAAAAAAAATAAAAAGGAGAGGAAGGAGTGAAGAAAGAAGGGAGTTGGGCCTTCAAGGCATTTCTGCCTCCAGACAAATACTATACAGAGTACTTCTTGGGGAGGGAGGAGGATGAAGCTTCTGTGAACCTAAGGGACAATTCTGAATTAGATTTGGAGATGGATAGTGAGTCGACCAAGATGACAGATGATATTAGGTGGGATATATGGCACCAACTCCTGAAGCAAGAGAGCAAAACAATATCTTTGGAAGATAAATTTAGAGAAGAAATTCTTCCTAGGTGTAAACAAAAGTATATTAAATGTGGCTATGTTTTTATTTGTTTGAAATACTTTCTTCGTACCAACTTCCCTCTCTTAGAAAAAGGGAGCAGGGGCAGGGGAAAGAAAGGGGCCCCAAGAAAGAGTGCAGGAGAGGGAAGAAAAAGGGAAAGGCTCATCAAGGCTCTTCTACAAATTAGTCCAGAGTCGCATCAGGGAGGCTGGAGATGGAGTGGGCGAGCGCTGTGAGCTACGAGGGGGGTACCCACCATCGGAGCTCCAGCGTAGGTGGGAGCCTGCCACGGCATGACTGGGAAAACAGAAGCGGCTCTGAAACAGTCACAGGCAGGCTGCACTGTGAAATGACGAGAGATTTAGGCAGATGTGCTAAGAGTTTGAACATCACTGTCCCTGTTGGCACGATGACAGAACTCCCCTCACAGCTGTCCCTGGAGTAAGGTCAAGTGTTAAAAACATACCCACAATTGAACGGTCTGATCACAGCATGCAGACCTTTTCAACTGTTCGGGGATAGGAGGACAGCAGTTTGATATTTATTAAACAGCAGCGGGGTATCGAGTAGAGTACCAATCCCTCCGGAAGCTCAGGTCCCAGCTCAGAGAAATTTTAAAGGCATAGAGCAAAAGGGAGGCCCGGTCTGAGCAGTCACCATCACCACAGAGTCAGGCTGAACTTTTATAATCTAGCCACTGTGAGCAGGAAACGAGTCCACTTTTAGCATGAGATGTTTTATTAATCTTCTCCCTCTTGGAAACTTTTCTACAGTCAGCCATCAGAGAAAACCCTAGATGATCAGGAAAGGTGGGAGTACTTTCCCCAGTGGAGATTATAAAAAGAAATCAGAATAAATGATAATAGGAGGCAAGAACAGCTACAGTCCACCCATTCCAGCATCTTCGCTAGTCCCGTCGATCAGAGGAAGTAGCTGGGATGGACAGAAAGGGTCTGACTGGGGACAGGTAGAAGAAAGAAGATTCTGCTAAGTGAAATCAGACAAGGAAGTCCATAAAAGAATGTACAAGGAGTGAAACACAGTTTTAAAAATGATATCCGGGGCACCTGGGTGGCTCAGTGGGTTAAGCCTCTGCCTTCGGCTCAGGTCATGATCCCAGGGTCCTGGGATCGAGCCCCACATCGGGCTCTCTGCTCAGCGGGGAGCCTGCTTCCATTCCTCTCTCTCTGCCTGCCTCTTTGCCTGCTTGTGATCTCTCTGTCAAATAAAGAAATAAAATCTTTTAAAAAACAAAATAAAATAAATAAAAAATGATACCCAATACCACAGATCAAAATAAATGTGAATTTAAGAAGATTCTGCGAAAAAGCAGAATCTAAAACTAGAAATTTGAAGAAATCGGTTTAGCTTGTATCTCTGCCACTCACTGGCTGTTACTGTATCTCCTTGAGTCTCAGTTTTTCCCTTGTGAAAGGGATAATAATCCTAACTGAAGTGTTTGGGAGAGCATCATGGAGAGAAGGCCTATGAAATGCCTAGTAAGGTATAAATGTAGCTATTCAAATGTTAATGTCCATAATTGGCATTATCATCATGTTTGATAAAACGGAGATTCTGGCACGTAAATTTGCATATTCATTAAAAGCTACAGAAATGCTGATATTATAACTGTAGTCACAGTTGAGGACCCAGTAGCCATCTAAATCTATTAAAAAGGAAATTATAGATAGAGACATGACTGAAATAGACCAGCCCTCAAACGCTGATAAAGAAAATGAAAACTGGACCGTATCCTTAGCAAGAATGTCCCTTTAACCGTCTTCAAACTACATATTCATTCGTGCCAACTCTCAAAGCTATTTTGAGACAAAGCAGAGATCACGGTTTCTCTCTTGGGCTTTCAGAAAGAGCCCCCATTTGTATGGATTGAAAAATGGAGGCGCATGGAAAGGCAAGGTAGCTTGCCCCAAATCCAGGTCTGCTGGGAACAGCCAGGCCTTCCCCGGCCGAGAGAACACCCCTGCAGAGAGCCCAAGCTTCTGGCTAGGGGTAAACCACAGACGAGAGGTAAAATACGAAATAAATGAAGACCACGTAGGGAAAAGAGAAAGATCATAGTCTGAGACATATTTTTAAAATAAGAAAGATAAATTCTAAGAAGGAAACGTGTCGGGAGAACAAGACAAATGTTGAAATAAATAGGAAAAGGAGACAAATTTGGGCCATATAGAAAGTAACATTCTAAAATGTTAAACAATGAGAGAAGAAAAGGTAAAACTGGGAGAGGGAGATAAATACCAAAAGGCAATAAATCATAGAAATAACACTTCTGAGAATTATTCTGAAGAAAACGCATCCCACAAAGTAAGTCTGCGAGAGTAAGACAAATGCAATGTGACTCACAGATACAGATATCATGACAAGGATGAAAACCACAGTTGGGAAGATGAATGCCCCGAGTAACACTGACCGCCATGGCTTTCCATAAGGAATCAGAATGGTAGACGTTTCCCTAAACTCTTCCTCTTGGGTTGTTCTCCAGTCGCTGTCTTTTCAGGACTGGAGTGGAGGTCACCTCTCCCTTACCTATGATCAGTAGCTCCCACTGACTTTGTAAGGAACAGCTGAACTCTGTCTTAGCTGGACTCAGAGTCTTAGGAGAGACAATGTGCTCCTTAGCCACCAACAACCTCTCCCTTGGGAAAAAGCCACAACATGGCTCTGATTCCCAGAGACAGGCCTTGTCCCATGGAGGTGAATGGCTTCAAAGATGGCACTTGTCATCACACCATTTGCTCACCTTCTTCTGAAAGCTCTCTCACTGCCTTCCCAGGGGGCTGTCAGGATCAGGGTTTTGGGTTTAGGCTCATCACCAGATTCTACTGTGAAAATCCTTGGACAAGATCGTCATGATGACATCGAGGCTTGCTTTGGAATCAGACTAAGACTTGAAATTCTATGGGAGTGGAGATCAGCTGTGTGGTGTTGACTAGTGAGTTAAAGTCTCTGAAGCCTCTGTTGCCTCATCTGGGAAATGGGAATGATGTTTAATATTTAGGGATAGTTAGAGACAAGCATATACTTTACCTAAAATGCCTAGCTGCTCTTAGGATTCAAAACCAGTAGCTGGAGGAATAATTATAATTCATCACAATCATAATCCTTACCTGCTTGTGGGATCTGGGTCCAGATGGACTGGAACCTGGCCACCCCAGAAAAGCCCAGAAATGGGGGAGAAGAGGACTGGAAGCTTTAGCATCTCATCTGCAAAAGCAGGAATGAGTCAAATCCAGGAAATAGGAAGCATCCAGAACACAGTGATAACCATTATGCAGAACATCTGTATCACGCATTAGAGATTCATCAAGTGCTTTCACTCAAGAAGGGACTTAAACTTTGGATACTGGGTATAAATGACAGGATGGGAAGCCTACTTACTCTCTTTATAAAACACATTTTGACTTTGTGAAGTAGTTTCACATCCATTATCTAACATAATCACTTCCAACTCTGTAAAAGTAAATGGGGCAGAGACTATCCATCTTGTTCTCACAATGAGGAACCTGAGGCCCAGAAAGATGGTGACCCACCCAAGGTCATGCAAGGTCATGCAATCAGTAGGTAGCAGCTAGTTAATGGCTCCAGATTCACAATGATGCTTGCTGACAGCCATCCCATCCCTCTGAAAAGAGAAACGTTGCTACTTAGGCTGCATCAAGAGGACCCTCTTAGCTAAAAATACCTCATGCAAATGAATTCTCCTCCAGGGAAGAGAATACACAACCAAACAATCAGTGAGGGAGTAAATGCAGTTAACATGAAAATGGAGATCGGGAAATTGGCTCTCCTTTCCCCTTTCAAAGTGCCTGTCTTCAAACCCACAACTCAGTGTTGCTTGTGTGCTTGGAAGAAATGCAGAATTATATGTCAATTACACCTCAATTTTAAAAAGGAAAGAAAAGAAAGTTTGTTTTTTTTTTAAATGCAGGATCCGGGATCCACTGTGGACCCATTGAATCAGAATCTGCATTTTAACAAGATTCACAGGTGATTCATATGCAGATTACCATTTGAGAAGCACTGATCTAGAATAATTCAGACAGGAAATCATTTTGCCATTGATATAGTCCTGAATTCACCTTGTCAGGGAAGAGCTCTGTTTTGCACTGCTGGACCAAGAAGACTTTTAGGATGTATGTACCTAATTGTCTGTCTTCACGCCTTCCCAGAGCACATCCATGCAATTGCCTACTTCAATTTGTCTACCTGAATCCCAATTGGCTCCTACCTTGACAGAATATATCCAAAGAGATCATAGTTGGGGGAAATCTTTGCTTCAGAAACAGACTTCATAGAGTTGGAAAGGGAATGAACTTGACCTAACCCAGGTCATCTCAAAGGTCTCTTACACTCCTAAAATCCCTTGGTCAATGTTTCTGTATTGCATTCTTGGTTTGAGTTCCTCGTTCTATGTAGGTTTCAGAACTTTTGCTTGCCCTGATGTCTGACATTTCTCTGCCCTTTTAACCTAATTACCTGGAAATAAATTTACTTGCATTGCTGACTGTTCTCCTAACTACTTCTGACCTATCTTATCTGGAGTGTCACCCACTACATGATAACTCTTATTTGAACTGCTACTTCTGGGGTCCAGAGGAATAGTTTTCTCAGAATATTCTTGGGAAAGGCATGCTCAGTCCATGACCCAGTTTCATTTGTTTTGCAAAAATAAGGCAGCTATACCTGGCTCTTTGCCTTGGAGGTGTGGGGACACATTACATCATGCATGGGGAGGTCTCCAAGGGTCCCACACAAAGATGCACCATTATTGAACAGTATTATTATCCTATTGCCCCTCAATTAAAATAAGTGGCACTTAAAAATGCAGTAACAGCTGCTCCCAGCAGTGTCTCCTTGCAAAGCATTTGGGTTCTCAGTTTTTCCTTTTTTTTTTCCCTACAGCCTTTTACATCTTTGTTTAAGATGTGCTTCACATTCACCATTGTAAAATCCACAGGATCCCAAACGTGAAATGCCCAATTCAACCCAAAACCAAAAAAGAGCTCAAGGCCCAAGAGAATGCTGTGCCTGGACCCTGAAGGCCCTTTGCCATGAGAGCATTTTGTAGCAGAAGCTTAATGGGGTCTTCCTGTGATGCCGTCAAATCCACAGGCTTCACACTTGGGTCCTCTAAGAAGTTAGTGGCATGCAGTGAAAGGAAACACAATATGTCAACTACATATGTTTACCATTGGGGAAAAAAATCCAAATGCATCTGACTCAAAAGAGAAGGATTTTCATGCTTCTTTACTTCATTATATTTCATCTCATAAAATAATTCGTGTCAAATATAGAAAATGAAAAATAATCAACAGAAATAAGTTAACTCTTCATACCTTCTATTGTCGCTCACATCAGAGCCCTCATTCTGACTTCCCTTATGCTAATCGTTGATGAACAGAGTTTACAACTAGCCCAAACCAGCACCTAATCCTGGGTACCAGATCTCATCAACTTCCCCACTCATGAATATCACTACAGAAATTCTCTTCTCTCTCATTCAACATCCCTTATTTCCTCTTGACTACCAAACCATTCCCATGAATATCCAAGTATACTATATTATTTCACATTTTTAAAAAAAGATTCTTTTAAAATTACACCTACATCTTCTTCAACTTACTGCTCCCCTCCCATTTTTTTTTAAAATCCCCCATAAACAAAATTCCCTGCAAGTGTTGTCTCTACACACTCTGATTTCTTTCCTTCTATGCTGTTTTGAACATTTTCCAGTCTGGCTTTCACACCTCTGCCCATCTCCAATAAAACTGCTCTTATCGAGGTCAACAGAGAACAACATAAGGCTACACCAATTTTGAATTTTCAGTCCTTATTTTGTTTGATCTATTAGCAGCATTTGCTAGCATTGATCACTTCCTCCTGGATGCACTCTCTTCGCTGACTTCCAGTACACCAACAACACTTTTGATTACCTTTTTACCTCACTGGTAGATCCTTCTTGGTCCCTTTCTCTGTTTCCTCCTCAGTTCCCTGATTTTTAAACATTTTAGTGTTCCTGGGCTAGAGCCTTAGTCCTCTCCATTCTCTGCCTACATTCATTCTCTCGGTGATCCCAACTGCATGAGGGCTTTAAATGTCATGTTCATGTAGATGACTACCAAATTCATATATCTAACCCTGACATCTCCTTTTAACTCCAAATATTGGCTGCCTAACAGACATCTCAAACTTAACATGTCCTAAACTGACATCTTTATCTTTCTCTTAAAAGCCACTCCTCCCTCAACTGTTCCCATTTTAGTTAAAGACAACTCATCTTCTATTCGTTGAGGCCAAAACCATGTTTTCATCCATGATTTCTTTCCTTCTCTCATACCCCACAGCGAATCCAACAGAACTTTTGTTCTATTTACCATCAAACCTTTGAGAATTTGATGACTTCTTATCAACCTCCTGTTCTCACTGTGGTTCAAGCCACCACTATTTCTCACCTCCTAAACAGCCTCTGGTTACTGTTTCCATTCTCTACTGTCTACATAGCAACAAAATGGATCCTTTTAAAATATATTAAATCAGGGGCGCCTGGGTGGCTCAGTGGGTTAAGCCGCTGCCTTCGGCTCAGGTCATGATCTCAGGGTCCTGGGATTGAGCCCCACATCGGGCTCTCTGCTCGGCAGGGAGCCTGCTTCTCCTTCTCTCTCTGCCTGCCTCTCTGCCAGCTTGTGATCTCTCTCTGTCAAATAAATAAATAAAATCTTAAAAATATATATATTAAATCATGTCGGGGTGCCTGGGTGGCTCAGTGGGTTAAGCCTCTGCCTTTGGCTCAGTTCATGATCTCAGAGTCCTGGGATCGAGCCCCGCATCGGGCTCTCTGCTCGGCAGGGAGCCTGCTTCTCCTTCTCTCTCTGCCTGCCTCTCTGTCTGCTTGTGATCTCTCTCTCTCTCTCTCTCTGTGTTAAATAAATTTTTAAAATCTTTAAAAATAATAATAAAATAAAATATATTAAATCATGTTACTATTCTGCTCACCTAATGGCTTCAAATCTTACTTGATAACTAAGTCAAGTTATCATTTTTAGGACTGCATTTATGCACTTACGAAATGATGATAACAGTGTTACCTACCTCATACGATCATTGTGAAAAGTGAATACAATAATGCTTGTAGCTTGCTTAGGACAGTTCCTAGAATATTCTAAAAGACCCCAAATATACACTACTATCATCATCATCATAAAATGCATACATTGATAATATACTTAATAGGATCAATAGTATGGTATAGCTATAAAATATAATAAGATTTAAAGATAAAACTAGGAATTCTGTTCTACTTTCTGTCCATGTATTCTGAAGAGCCAGACTTAACATCAGACACATCATAAGCCCTCTTTGGTATGGGGATAAATAAGATTGCTAAGCAGGCAATGAAAGTTTCTTAGTGGAGACAAAAAGGAGAGGACACTAATAACAAAGTCAGTGAGGTAGGAAAAGTCAGTGACAACCACCAAGAATGCAGACAGGAAATCTATCCTGGGCACATCTGTCGATGGGCATTCTGTCTCCCTAACTTTTCTTCTGCCAACTCTGAACTCTGCAGCCCTGCTTCTTGAGTAGAAGGAGGTCAGACATTCATGACAATCTGCAACTGGACCTTTCCAGTCCCTCGTGCTACCTTCCCACCTCCGCTATACTCTGACATCCCAATTTCTACTTCCTCCCTCACTCCTCCCATTTGGCCCCTCTCTTGCTTTTTGAGGAGAGCTGTGTCAGCTCAGTACCAGCTGGCAGAGAGACCCGTAGGAAAAGGTGAGTGCATCTTTGTGCTGGCGTCTAGTGATTTTTTTCCCTGTGTGTGTGGTTTCTTTTTTCCTCCTAAATTGACTATTACCATTTTCCTATTTTTTTTCTTTCCTATCTGAATGGTACCACTAATGCAGGGAGAGAGAAAAAGAAAAAGAGCCAAAGCCCATTAAAATATAACAACAAAATAACCCAAGGCTCAGAATGCTGAGGTGGCTTCAAGGAGTCCTCGTTTCCTTTCTCATTATCTCTTTAATTCAGCTACCTCCCCCCCAACCCCGAATCAAGCCCCTCCCTTCTCCATCTTCCTTGATGTTTTTATTTTCCACATTTGGCCTCCTAGTCTCCCACATTTCTTTTCTTCCCTTCCATTGTCCTGTCCTTCTTCTCTCTGTCCCTCCTTCCCTGAAAGATTTCCTTTTACAGCCTCCGCCTCTTTTTTCAGCCATTTCCTGAGCTATTGTTACAGGGTCCCTGTGCTATTAATTCTCACAAGAGCAACATCCTTAGGACACCGTGAGGGTGGTGGTGAAGGCAAACCAAAGGAAGCAGAAGACTATTCCACCGCAAAGAAACCCATTAGCAGCAGACGATGAAAGGCACATGAAAAGCAGGACTGGAGACACTGCTGGGGAGAGAAAAGAGCACGGGGCTCAAAAGCAGCAAGTCATATAGAAAAAATTTGCACCTGGGGAGAAGACAGATTCTGCCCTTGAGTTGCTTGGTAACTATCCGCAGGTCATTAAACCTTGGCAGCCTCACCTGTAAAATGGGCATCACGAACACCACCTACGTCTTAGCCTTCGTGAAGATCAAATGAATGGTATGTAGGAGAAGTTAGTCTAACCACAAACTGCTCTACAAAACGAGGCGGTTCTTATTATTACCGGTGGACTCTCTTTTGAGGACAAGATATATATTTATTCATCCTTGTGGCCCCAGAATTAACAGATGACCTTGCACGTGGTAGGCAGTCAGTGAATTATGGAATACAACGGAGTTGAATTCCCATTCTTCTCACATACTCTGGAAACTCCCTAAATGTTTTATTTCAACAATAGCCATTTTTTTCCTACTTCTCAAAATTACCAGGACTAAATAAAAAACGTTATTGCACTATAATGAAATAGCTCCTATGCAGCCATTAAAAATTACCTGTTTAATGAGTTTAAATAGTCTGACAAATGCTCCTGTTATATTGCTAAGTTTTTAAAACAAGATACAAAACTGCCTATATAATATGAATCCAAATATTGTGTCACATATGCATATACTCCAAATATTACAATTACTATCTCAAATATTAACATACCAAAATAGCATTACTCTAAAATATTGATAGCAGTTACTTCTGGATTACGAGGTTACAGTTGATTTTGATAATTTTTTGCCTTCTGGCTGTTTCCAACAATGATTAAGCTATATTTTCATATTAAAAACATAAAATGCTATCTTAAACAAAGATTACAACAGCCAGGAACAACCACATGTACCCTTCCCCACTCCCACCTCATCCATAGTACTGGGCTCTTCCAAGATGATAAGCGAATATAGCGTCAGAAAATCCATAAGACACCAATGAGCGTATGAATTACTTAATTTCTGGGATATCACATCTAAAATCACAATGCCTTTATTCTCTCAAATACCAAAAACTCCACCTCTCTATGCAGAAAATTTGAACTGGGATTCGTGTTGGTGAGTCCAAAGATGAGTTACCATACAGTAAAAGGCAAAGGAAGAATGAAGAATTTCCTAAGGTCTTCGTTCAATCACCTGAGGGAATTCATTTCTCCTTCTCCTTGAAGGAAGCGTGCTCACAGATCACTGAGGGAGGGTTAGCCAGTTGTTTTAACAGGTGTGGAATCAAGAGACCTAACATATCAAGACCTCTCTGGTACTATGCAATGTCAGGATACCTCGGGTAGAATATGGCACTTGATAATGGACAAGGAGGAGGTAAGGTTTATGAAAAACCTGTATTTTGATGTGCTCACTGCTCTTCTAAAAGATACAGCATCTATCCAAACACTGACTTACTCAGTATTTCCCAAAGACCGTGGAGAGTGTTTCTTCACACTTGTTTTATATTTTTATATACTAAAGTCTTCAGTCCTCTTACTCCAAACATCTTGATCCTATTATTTGTTGGAGAGGACTTGCATCTGCTTGTCTGGAAACGTCCCTATGTTAGGTGAGGCCCACCAAAGGTTTCTGCTTCAAGTAAACTAAACAAAGGTATCATCTGAAAGAGAAAAGTTAAAGACTGTAAACCTTCCAGATATTGTAGTCTGAATCAGAAGGAACTACAGTGTAAAATCACAGTCAAAAACTAGGTCTTCTGTGAAGCTATGTCTTGAAATTTAATTCAACTCCTTAATGGGAAGCCAATAATTGGCAAAGTTAAGCATGGGCTCAGAAGATCAAGAGAAATTTCTTGGACTCCAGGACTGAAACTGTTCCCCAGGGGTAGCAACTATGCAGACAAAATTCTGTTCTTAGACCATCCTTTTCTGGAACTTTATTCCTGGAAGATAGTTTTTAAAGCATCTAGACAAAAATGTGCCTATAAACTATATTAGCCCTGACACATGTATTCTAACTGGTAAAACACCTCCGAGACTCTCAGGTAACATTCTCCAATATATGCAGACATTTCACAAATTTTAGTTTCCTAAAAGAACTTTGTAAAGAAAATATGGGTTTATAATGTGGACCTAGGTCTTCTTTAGATTCACAGGGTATGTTTTTGTCTGGTATGGTTGTGCATTTGGTACATTTCACTGGGCAGCCCACTTCACCGGATCCTTTTCTAACACTGAATTGATGTGTGGGAAGCCAAACAAATATCTTATGCCAGAACCCGAGCTCCCGTGATGATAAGAGATAGAGCAGCCATTTTCCCTTAGGTAATCTGATACCATATATATACACACTATCCCCAGTGTGTTATTTTTACTTCAAACTTTTACCTGGGTCAACTCAGCTTTCACTACTACCTGCCTCATTTATCTTAGCATGGACTCAAAAAAAAAATTTTTTTAAGCTTATAAGCTTTCAAATTTTGGTTGAATACTGCTCCTTGGACACTTCTCAACCTTTATAATCAATCTTACTTTTTGCCATTGGGTCACTGAATGTTTCATACCTTCCTACAGGGTCATTTATCTTAAACAACACATATTTTCTCATTGGTTGTATAAATACATATATTTTTTCTTGTTTTATTCACCTGCAGCAGAGGGGGGAAAATGAACTCTGACCATATAATGTGGTTATTCCTCTTCTGCCACAGTCACAGGAAGAAAAAGTAACACAGAGAACGTCAAAACCTGGAGAATGCCTGAAGTGCAAAGCCTTTTATAACTAGATTTCACAATATAAACCACTTTGAGAAGCTTCCAGAATGGCAGGCACAATAGTAAATCGACAGTGCCATCTGCCAAATGGCCTGGAGATGCAGAGAACCATTGGACTCATTAATTATTGATGACAATCAGAGTCAATTTGACTTCATTATGGGCCAAGAAGAGGAAATCATTAGGAGCTTGTTCTTAATGGACCTAAGTATAATGGGGGATAATCTGAGGGTGGCAGCGTCCATCTCCCCACCACTTCTCGTCCATCTCTTTGAGAGTAGCAGTGTAACCAGAGCTACACGAAGTGTCTAAATAATTTAGGCAAAAGTCAAGTGGCAAGAGGCTCTGAATTTCCAAAACTGAACATCTACCTGGCATGGCTCACAGTTCTTCAGATAATTGGGCTAGCCTCTCTTGTAGGGAACAAGACTATTTAACCCAAATGGAGCTTCTTCCAGAACATTTACCTGTTTTTATTCCATTGCTTTGGGGGATGATGCAAGCCACCTCCCCAGAGATTAAGAGTGGAGGAGCTAAGCCATGCCGTTCAAGGGTGGGGATGCAGGGACAGACTGAGGCTCTTGGTCACATGGACTCCGCTGCCCGGACCCTTCACTGACTCCTGCATGCAGCCTCTGTTTATCTGAGCACAGACTTCAGCAAAGAAATGAAGCCGAGTACCATATCTGATTGGAACTGCGGGGGGCTTTCCGTAGACAGGATGCAATTACTCAACTTGGATTGCAGCCAGAGCCAACACTCCTGTGATCACTCCGATTTCTTTGTATTTCTCTAGCACCTTCTCTAGCACGGCTCTTGCCGTTCTCCCATCTGAGCTTAAGAAGAACTCCTGTGCCTCCCCAGCAGCTTTTCTTTTAAACAATTCACTTCAACTGAACAACACGGAGCCTGTGATATTCCCAGTGTCGTTCAAACCATTCTGGGCATTATAAGCAAAGGGTAGGGCACCGTGTATGTGATCAAAAAAATTTAGTCTATTTGTGGGAACAAAATCTAAACCAAAGAAATAATCAGAGAGCAATAGAAAGGACAAGCAAGAGCAAAAACAAGGGGCCACAAGCCAGTGTTGTTGTTATTCCTAGGTAGGAAAGGGAAGCATACGCTCTCTTCTTGGCTACAGAGAACACAAAAACCAATCTTGAATCTAGTTAATTTGTTCATGGTCACATCTACACATGGGAAATTAACTGGGTTAGCGTAGATGTGCTTTGATCATCTATATGATCCCAATTCATTTCTGGGTTTAGACCTGGACTTTCTCTCCTTTCTAAAACAGAGGGGTATTTTTTTTTTAAAGATTATTTATTTATTTATTTGACAGAGAGAGATCACAAGCAGGCAGAGAGGGAGGAGGAAGCAGGTTCTCTGCCGAGCAGAGAGCCCGACGCGGGGCTAGATCCCAGGACCCTGAGATCATGACCTGAGCCGAAGGCAGCGGCCTAACCCTCTGAGCCCCCCAGGCGCCCCCAGAGGGGTATTTTTTTAAATATTTTAATTATTGGGGTGCCCGGGTGGCTCAGTGGGTTAAAGCCTCTGCCTTCGGTTCAGGTCATGATCCCAGGGTCCTAGGATCCAGCCCTGCATCGGGCTCTCTGCTCAGCAGGGAGCCTGCTTCCCCCTCTCTCCTGCCTGCCTCTCTGCCTCCTTGTGATCTCTGTCTGTCAAATGGATGAATAAAATCTTTAAAAAAAATTTTTTATTTATTTATTTGAGAGAGAGACAGAGCATGAGAAGGGGGAGGGTCAGAGGGAGAAACAGACTCCCTACAGAGCAGGGAGCCCGATGCAGGACTCGATCCCGGGACTCCAGGATCTTGACCTGAGCTAAAGGCAGTCGCTTAACCAACTGAGCTACTCAAGCACCCGAGGGTTTTTTTAAAATCATACTATCTTAGAATTTTTCTTTAGCAAGTGGCTTGGTCACCATGATACTCTATACAGCTCATCTTCACGCAAAAACTTCCAGCAACACAGATGCCCCTTAATCCTTAGCATGGTGGCATTTTACTCTGATAGTCTGATATACACTCATGTACCTTTCTCACTAGACACTCTTAACAAATTAACTCAAAAATCTCTCCTGCTCATTTTTGAAGTGTCCTTTGCAGTTCACTTATATTTATTCTTTAAAGTTACTACTTCAGAATTTTTTTTAAATTTTTTTTTTATTTATTTGACAGAGAGAGAGAGAGATCACAAGTAGGCAGAGAGGCAGGCAGAGAGAGGAGGAAGCAGGCTCACTGCTGAGCAGAGAGCCCGATGCGGGGCTCGATCCCAGGACCCTGAGATCATGACCTGAGCCGAAGGCAGAGGCTTAACCCACTGAGCTACTCAGGTGCCCCACTACTACAGAATTTTAAATGGACATGGAATTTATTGGATATTACCGTTAACTCTAATAAGAAGCAAATCAAATGCAATATCGAGAAGTTTCCATGATTATTAGTGTCCAGTGTGCTGCTAGTGCAGTCATTCCCAAAATGGACACTAGAAAAAGTATGTTTATTTGAAGAGTATTTCAGGACGGCTCCTATTTTTCAATATAATAAAGTACCTTCATGACTATTCAAAGTACTTTCACACACACGTTCCCATTTTTGATTCTTACAAAGATACTCTGAGGCAGATAAGACATATTTTCTTATTCTCGTGCTCCTGGCAAAGAAGCTGAGGTTTAGTGCTTTTCTGTGACTTGCCCAAGGTCATACTCCTAAGAAATATCACAACCAGCTATCCTGGTTCCTGGTCCAGTGCTCTCTTTGCTGCAATCTCTTGGACTTTCTTAGATACCAGATGTCAAGAACAGAAAAATTAAATGAGACAGATTCTACACTATTTGCAAGCTGACAAATGAGATTACCGCAGTCTCATGGATGGTGACAGAAAATATGAAACTCCTGGTTTAGAAACAAAGTACTACTATTCACAGCAATCATCATAGTCAGAATAACAGCATCTTATCCTCAGTTGTCATAACCCAGTTCCTGCCGTGAACTGGGCCAGATGACTCCCAAGCATGCAGTAAGCTCTGTGATAGGAGAATAATGCTAACTCTTGGGAACCCAGGCTTTTTATAATATGCATTAAACATGCTTGCCCTTTGGACTAGAAGGAAACATTAGCTTTATGACACTAGATAGTAAGAAACCTCCCCTTCTTTTTGGAGAGATGTTTGTTATACCTACATTCTTTTAAAAAGAGTCTAGAACAAAGGTATTCAGTACCTCAGTTTGAAAAATGTGCAAGAATATAAGAGATTGAAGAAAATTCTCTCACAATTCTAATTTTTGCAGGAATTGTGGTTGGCTCCCTTGTAAGCATCCTGTTCCAAGTGACAAAAACTGGCAAGTGGTTAAGTGACAAAGGATTTAAACCCATATCTTTTCACTCTGTGTTTTGTATTCTATTGTTCTCTGCTACCTGTTCCAGAGTGAGGCAATATTTGGGGATAATGAGTATCTCTACATCCTCTAAATCATACCTTCTGGTCAACCAACTCTTCTTCAGTCCTGGTGTAGTCCAAATACCAAACATCCACTTCCCATACATATATTCTACACCCAATACATAGCAGGAAAATGCATTATAACTCTATAGAGAATGAAGATAGAAATAGATGGACTTTTGATCCTTTGAACTACTTGTCAAGAGTCTAAGTCCAAGATTTGGAGCCAGAGAGGAGATTGCATTGAATTAAAGGGTAAACAGACACCAAAGTGGGAGGAGGGGTTCCAACAAGGGAGGGAGAACACCAACAGAGCCTGAGAGCTTAAATGGAGTAAAGGCAGATACTTAAGAAAACAGATTTATCTCATAGGAAGTTCATTCTTATGTTGCACCGTAATGCTCTTAAGGAGTAGCATCTCTGGGGAGAAATGAAACTCAGAAGTGCTGAATTTCATTTCTGGGTCTCCATGGTTTAGAGACCATGGTTTAGAGACCAAGGGAACGGAATCAAAAGATGTCACCTCTCCAGAAACTTACCAAAGTCTCAGGAAGGCTCACGATGTTTCCAGAAATGCTTTGTGCTATAAAAAGTCAACTTGTATGGCTTGCATCAATTGACCCCCATCCCTTCCAGCTTCTAGTTGGGTTCAGCCAAGACAAGAAGGCAACTGAAGACCCAAAGTATACAAGGAGACTGCTACCAGAATATTAATTTTCCCAGCTCCTTCCATAGTTGACTATCACCCTCTACCTAAGCTCACAGCTCTCATCAGGCCATCCTCTCTAGACACCTATTCTCTATAGCTTTATACCTTGGTCTCAAAGAAAGTCCAATTCCCATCATGGTAAAGTGCCATCTTTTGGGTTCTTAATTAAGCTTCAGCACTTGCTACCTGTGTGACTTTGGATAACTAATTAACTTCTGTGTTCTTGACGTCCTTATGTGTAAAATTGAGCTAAAAATGCCTCAGAGTGGGGGCATCTGGGTGGATCAGTCTGTTAAGTGTCTATCTTTGGCTCAGGTCATGATCTCAGGGTCCAGGATCAAGCCCTGCATGGGGCTCCCTGCTCAGCAGGGAATCTATTTCTACTTCTCCCACTGCTCCTCCCCACTGCTTGTGCTCTCTTTTGTGTACTCTCTCTCTCTCTCTCTCTCAAATAATAAATAAAATAAAATAAATACCTCAGATGAATATGTGAAGATTAAATTAAAAAATCCCTACCATAGTGCCTGACATATAGTAAATAATGGATCAGCATTAGGTCATTTTTAATCATTTTATTGTTGTTGTTGTTGTTGTTGTTGTTGTTATTGTTATTATTCAATATCAACAGTATAGAAAAGAAGGAAGTTTTGCTCTCAAAGGCCCATTAACTTTTAAAACTGAAAGACCTAGCTAGGGACCCAGTAAATGTCAGTGAACATATGGCCCTCCTAAATAGTAAAATGTCTAGAACCTATCATATTCATAGCATATTCAGAGCATAGGTTGCAAATATTTCAATTGACATGTCAAATATTAACAGCCTGTGTTTCAATATGTTCATTCAGTTCTAGAAAGATGTCATCTCCATATCAAGGGATTAAAATCATTGTGTGAATGTTTCCTCTAAGCTGAGATTCCTTGCATTATAGGATTCTCTATTATTAATCATTTTCTTTAATATCTTAATAATGTGATAGGAAAATCAAATTGGGCTGGTAGAAATTTCCCATCAAACCATATTAACTGTCTACTAACGACTTCAGTTTTCTTCCTAATGAAAATGCTAACAGCCAGCTTAGTCTGCACATTGCATGGATCGGACAAGCTCCCAACCTTTCTTTTTTGGAGAATGTGTCAGAGCCATCTTGGAATCTCTCCTTTGTTGCCACTTACAACTGATCAGTTTCCAATGCTTGTCAATTCTATCTTTACACCAACTTCCCATTCTCTTTCTTTTTATGATTGCTTGGGTCCCCATTACATCTTGAGTAGGTGACTATTAGAGCCTCCAACAGTGGCCCCTACCAGGTCTTTTAACACACAAATCTGTCTTCTACAATGTTGTCATATTAATTATCAAAGTCATATCACTGAATATATCATCCCCCTGTTCAACAGTCTTCTGTGACACCCTATTACCTACCAAAGGCAGCAGTAGGTGGACACATTCTTAGCATTTCAAATACTCCACATTCTGATGCTAAATTACTTTTCCAAACTTATCTACTCTCTTTACTTTCTTTGATAGCCCAATTGGATTTTTAAGCTATACTGAACATTTTCACTTTTCATATTTGTGCAATATTTCCAAATGCACTCTCTACCTTCTCTGTCCTGCTCTGTGCATGAGGAAGCTGACCAATGGGGCTTTCTTGCTCTCTGGTTTCTAACTGGGTTTGGCATTGGAAGCACAAACAAGTGATCAGAGAGCTGGAGGAAAGTTAGCAACAGGTTCCTCTGCAAGCCAGAAGTGCTGTCAGGAAGCCTTCTCCATATGGCTTTCTCTATTGGTTTTTCTAGTTACTTCGGTCTCCTTGCTCTCCAGGCAAGATTCCAGATACTAGACCAGCCTTTGTTGGTATCTCTAAAGCCTGATCACACTTCTGCAGACAAACCCTTTATTAAACTCTCTTCAACTACACATTTCAGTATTTGCAACCATCTGTTTCCTGTTGGCACCCTGGCTGATACAGTAAGAGGGACCAGGAATGGCTCCAAGAAACCAACCCTCAAGTATGATTCAGGGGATGGATATGAGGAACACATGGATAACCTAGAACCAGGAAAGGGGACCCTGGTTATCTGGGTTTCAGTGGCTCTAAAATTTCTCAAATTAATAACCATGGTACCATAGGACAGGAAGGTAGGGCACTGTCATGACAGTAGCAATTCTAAAGTTGGGAGTCAGATGACACCACTCCTGCCAATCATAGAAAGAGCTCCCCGGGAAAAAGACATATTGAAGTCCTTCGATTTCCAGCTTAGTCCTTGGGGGGAAAATTAGAAAGGCCCCAGACAGCTTTGAGGGAGGCCCTCACCTCTTCAGCTGTAGGAAAGATATGGCTGAGCAAGGTCATAGGAAAAATTAAACATCAAAATTGGCCAGTTATCTCCTATTAAAAAAAAAGAAAAAAGTAAGGGCACCAGTGGGAAAGGAGTGGAATCCTACGACATGAGATGAGGACATTTGGGCAATGAATCAGAAGAGTCTGAGAACTCTGAACCTGGTAAATTTCTCTGAACCTCCCTCATCAGTAGAGCAGCTACCCCTCATTTCCACCTTTCTGATAAAATCCACTGTTCCCTGCAAAAAATATTTTTAGTGACTTACATGAGGTCATTACCTTACAAAACAATTCTCCCACCACCACCACCTGAATTGCCTCTGGGACCATACCAAGAATTAGAGCCCAGAAGGAGAAGCATAAGGCCCAATCCAGGAAGGTGTAGCCTGTGCAGAGAAAGAGTTAAGGACTTCACCTGCTTGTAGTGCACACTGTATAAAAAGGTAAGATGGCAGAGTCTAAGGATGTTAGGTCAAGGTTGCCATTGGTGACACCATTCATCTACAGAAAGTTACCACTCCTGTTAGAAGGCCCTCTTCCTACAGCTCCCTTCTCTGGGTTTCAGTACAACCACCCCTACCTCTTCCCCTTCAGGCTCAGGGGTAGTAATGGCTCCCCATTGTTGCCAGCCCCAAGGGATTGCATTACCACCTTCCTTGACTTCACTTAATTCTGCCCACAACATCGAACTTTCCTTAATTGCCTGGTCCGAGTGGGCTGATTCCTGCCAGGACCCTGACTGACACACTTTCTGGTTTCCTGCTTTCTTGCCACAGTGCTTTTTATTCATGCCATTCCCTCTGCTCAGAATTTCTGCCTACTCATCCTTCAAAGCCCAACTTAAGAATCAGTTTTGAAATGATGCTTTCCTGAAAGTGGTACTGATTTATTCCTCCCTGAAACCATACTTTTCTTCCTATATACCTCTTTGATGTTTCTTAGCAATTTCTTCTTTGCACTGTTGCTATTTCTAAACATGACGTATTTCCTTTCTCCATCATTAGCTTCCTGCAGGCAGTATTCATGTTAAATTCTTGTTTTTATCCTTAATTGGACTTGTCAAGCTGCTGGTCAGTAATAACAACCTTATTTAATTGTTTCTGTTTTTCAGGTACCGTTCTATGCCCCTCGTATATATTAACTGATTTGATCCTGCAACAGACTTTAGAAGTTACTACTATTATAATGTCCATTTTATAGAGAACAAATTGAGACTCATATAACTTGCTCAGGGCCATAAGCTAATAAATAGCAGAACAGGAGTCAAACCTACCATACACTTTTAACCACAGGAACACAATCCTCATTCAAATGAGCAGAAATAAGAAGGAAGCAAATTTAGACACATATTACAACATGATAACACATTATGCTAGTGAGGTAAAGTAGTTACAAAATGGTAAATAAGATTCCAGTTATATGGGATAGAAATCACAGAGAAAGAAAGTAGAGTGATGGTGTCTAGGGGCTGGGAGGAGAGGGAAAAAGGGAGCTCTTACTTAATGGATATGGAGTTTCAGTTTGGGAAGGTGGAATGCTCTGGAGATGGATGGTGGTAGTGATGGTGGCATAGTAATAGGGAACATACTTAATGCCACAGAAATGTGCTCTTAAAAATGGTAAAAATGGTGAATGTGTTGGTATGGATAGTTTACCATGATTATTAATTAATTAATTAGTCAGTGAATTAATTTTTAAAAGTGAGCAGAGGAAATGCATGAGCCAATTAACAGATTGACTCATTAATTAATGATGAGGTAGCTTGTGGAGTGGACTGTGGCAAGCCTGAGAAGGTGAGGCAAGACCATCTCTCTGCATCTGTTTCATCATGCAATCCCGGTCAGCATTGCTTCCATGGCCGTGGGTTAGGTTTCCATATAAGCACTGTTGTTTCTCATTTGGGAGCCCTAGCAATAATCACATAATCACATAAGCTAAAGGAGAACCTCAATCATTGACCCCTAATGAATTAAGTAAATGGTGAATTGTCTTAAACTGTGAAAGAACCAACCGTAATATCAGATTTTTCTAAGAAAATTCTTAGTTTTATGACCAGGACCATGGTGAGTAGACTCCCTCAGAAGAAGGGAAAGACCACGGACTCTACAGATGGAAGGTCTGGGCCCCACCTTGCTTCGCCCTCTCTTGGTATTCACCTTCTCTCCCAGAGCATTAAATACCCTCTACCTGCCCGTGATTCTCAAATCTTTATCTTCAACCTTGACCTCTTCCTAGTTCAGATTCAGATTTCAACTGCCTACTTGACGCCCTTACACAGACATCTAACAGCTATCTGAAACCTCAGAGTGACCAGACAGAACTCAGTTCTGCCCCTGCTCTCCCTCCCCCTGGGGAAGTCTGCTCCTCACCCCAGTCCTTCCCAGTAAAACAAATGCCACCATGCTCCAGACAATTGCTCAAGCTTGAAAACTACAAGGTACCCTTAACTCTTGTATTCACTGAGTCCACTCGCTCCTGTATTGTCATACGCAGTTTCTCTCTACTTCCAAATCTTCTCCGAAAGCCACTGTCATCACCACCTTTATCCAGTCTGCCCCCATTTCTCCCCCACACCACTGCAGTAACTCCCAAGTGCTCTTGCCCCTGCTCTCGCCCCCTGTCTTTCATGGTCTACACAAAGAAGCCAGACATGTAATTCTAAACAACCTGAAGGATATCATGGCAGTCTCATGCCTAAAATCTTCTAATCCTCTCCATTTGAATTTACAATAGAATCCAAAGCCTGACAAAAACCCCATGTAGTTCATGCCCCCACCTACCTCTCTCACTTCACTTCTTATCATTTGTCTACTTGCCCATTACACTGCAGCCGAGCTGGCCTTCTCATTATTCTTCAAATAAGAATTGCTCACTCTTGTTTTATACCAACTATTCATTCCCTCTACTCATATTACCCTTCCCCGTATTATTCCATGCTGACTCCTTTAAATGACTCAGACTTTGGCTCAAATATTCCTTCCTCAAAGAGGCCTTCCTAGACCACTCAATCTAATGTAGCCACTGACTTACTCATTAGTCTTAATTAATTTCATAGTGTCCGTAACATTTTTCCTTCCTCCCTTCTTTCCTTTCTCCCTTCCTCCCTCCCTCCCTCCCTCCCTCCCTCCCTTCCTTCCTTCCCTTTCTTCTCTTTCTTTTTCTCTTTTCTTATTTTCTGTCTCCCCAAGCAGAATGAAGCTCTGTAATGAATAAAGACCATTTCTATCTTAAGTGTATTCCCCACAATATCCAATAGTACTTAGTACTGGGCAAGCACTCAATATATGTGTGCTGCATGTTGATTGTATCAGACATTTTCATTTCTAATAAACCACTTGTCCAAACAGAGTACACATCCACTTACGTGTAAAGTTATATTTGAGTTTCATTGACCTTCTAGCCTGGGAACAAAGCAATAGATTAAATTCCAGTGCAAGTTAATCATAAAAGCCAAACCTGGAAGCTACCTATGAATCTACCAACTGATAAGTGGATAAACACGTCCATGGAGTGGAAAATTATTCAGCAATAAAAAGGAGTGAAGCAGTAAAACATACTGCAACATGGATGAACCTCAAACATGTGACACGAAGTTGGAAACATGAAACTAAGATGAGCACTAGGTTTGTAGCAACATGGACGGGACTGGAAGAGATTATGCTGAGTGAAATAAGTCAAGCAGAGAGAGTCAATTATCATATGGTTTCACTTATTTGTGGAGCATAACAAATAGCATGGAGGACAAGGGGAGATGGAGAGGAGAAGGGAGTTGAGGGAAATTGGAAGGGGAGGTGAACCATGAGAGACTATGGACTCTGAAAAACGATCTGAGAATTTTGAAGGGGTGGGGTGTGGGAGGTTGGGGGCACCAGGTGGTGGGTATTGTAGAGGGCACGGATTGCATGGAGCACTGGGTGTGGTGCAAAAATAATGAATACTGTTATGCTGAAAAAATAAAAAAAAAATTATAAAAAAAAAAAAGATGAGCACTAGGTGTTACGTGCAACTGATGAGTTATTGAACGCTACATCTGAAACTAATGATGTACTATATGTTAGCTAATTGAGTTTAAATTAAGAAAAAAACAAAACATGAAACTAGTTATAAAGAGCCACATAGGGATGGCTGGGTGGCTCAGTGGGTTAATCATCTGCCTTCAGCTCAGGTCATGATCCCATCCCGGGATTGAGTACCGCATTGGGAGTCCTTGCTCAACAGGGAGCCTGCTTCTCCCTCTGCCTGATGATCCCCCCCCCCACTTTCTCTCTCTCTCTCTTTCTGACAAATAATAAATAAAATCTTAAAAAAAAAAAAAGTGTCACATACTGTACAATTCCATTTCTACCAATGTCCAGAACAGTTGAATCTATTGAGACAGAGAGTAGGTTAGTGGTTGCCTGAGGCTGGAATCAAATGGGAATTAACGATCATTGGACATGAGAGTTCTTATCAGGGTAATAAAACTGTTCTAAAACTGGACTACATTGATGATTGTACAACTCGGTAAACTTAAAAAAGAAATCATTTGACCGTGCACTTAAAATGAATGAATTTTGTGATAAATTGCTCCTCAATAAAATTTAAAAAAATAAAAAGAACTACTTGCCACCTACCCCTTCCCTCCTCACCAGCTGCCTTCCCCCCACCCCCTACCCTGCCCCCCAAAAATCCCCAGTGAAAACATTTGACAACCATTCCCAATATTGCCTGTTTGGGGATATAGATTCCTTCCTATTTTTAACTAACTAACTAAATGGATTTTTTTTTCAGTCAGAAATCTACAGTTCTTCCCATTTACAGTGGCATCATGCTTAGCTCATCAACTTTTTTCAGCTTTCTTTCTCTGACACTTGGCATCTCCATTGCTGTAACATAAACACAGAGTAACGAGTTGTAGTTGCAATTTATAAGGCCCACAGGAGGAGCAAGAGATTCCCAGAAACAGAGACTTTAAGCAATAATGTGTAAAAATATCTCACTCATAAATGGCACTTTTCTAATCTTATACTTACCAAATTGGTAAAGAGCTACATTTTATCGCCTTTTCACCTTAAATAACAAAGATAAATTTTAGAGGGAGCGCCTCCACTGTCAATCCACCGTTGCCCACCCCTCACCATGATCAAACTCTGAAAAACCAGACAAAAGTTTCCCAGGTGCAGCTTCCCTGACTTAAACAGGAGGACGGAGAATGCCCGAAGCCCATGAAATCAGGTTATCCTGGAAGCAGAAAGAGATTCTTATGCCCTGGGGATAAGTTGATGGAAGGGCAGACGGCACTGAAGGTACAAGGAACAAAAGAATCTGGAGGCTACAGATCACTTTAAAATGTCAAGAAGCAAGAGCTCGTCATGAAAGAGAATCCAAGGTTATCCTTGAGTGTTATGGTCCTCGTTTTTACATTTTGGGCCTTTAAATCTTAAGATAAATATTTCCTTACCAGAAGACTTCAGCTGTTTCCATTGTTCACTCACATGACAAATATATACTGTGAGCCTACTGTGCGTCCGACGATGTATTATGGAAAGCGTCATGGTAGTCCCATCGGGAAAACAGTGTGGCATATTTGTCGAGTACAAGTTTCAAAGCAAAATTCCTCAAGGTCAAGTCTGGGCTATTCCCTTGATTAACTATGAGAACTGAGGTAATTTACTTAGCCTCTTTAAGCCTCTTTCCTCATTTGTAAAATGCGGATGATGTATGACCTACCTCATAGGAATATTTACAGAGTAAGACAAGAGAATATATATGGAAGTCTTAGCACAGTGTCTGGGAAATAAGTACTTAGTAAAAGTTACCTTTTATTTCCTGAAAGAGTTTATGAAGAATGGTACTATTTTTTCCTTTAATGTTCAGAGAAGTTGCCAGTGAAACAATCTGGGTCTGGAATTTTCTTTGTGGGATAATAAATTTAATTGCTTTAATAGATACAGGGCTCTTAAAATTTTCTATTCCATGTTGCATCCACTGGTAATTGTTTTTTTTTTTTGTGGTGGTTTTTTTTTTTTTTTTTTTTTTTTTTTTTTATGTTTGTTTCTTTGGGACACCTAGGTTGTTCAGTCGGTTAAGTGTCTGGATTTTGGTACAGGCTCAGATCATGACCTCGGGATCATGAGACTGAGCCCCGCATCAGACTCTGTGCTGAACATGGATTCTCTCTTTCCCTCTGCCCCCACTGCTCCCACCATCACCTCCACTCTTGCTCTCTCTAAAAATAAAATAAAATATTTATTTCTGGGCACCTGGGTGGCTCAGTCAGTGATGCATCTGCCTTTGACTCAGGTCATGATCTCAGTGTCCTGGGATTGAGCTCCACACCAGGTTCCCTGCCCAGCGGGAAGCTTGCATCTCCCTCTCCCAATGCCCCTACTTGTGTTCCCTCTCTCACTGTGTCTCTCTCTGTCAAATAAATAAATAAAACCTTTTAAAAAATAATATTAATAATAATATTTCTTTCAATTATGTTGTCGAGTTTAATGACATTAGTTGTTTATAATAGTCCCTTATTTTATATATATGTACATGTTTTACATATGATACATATGTAATATATTATAATATTATGCATTGTATTATATATCATTATATCATATACTATATGTTTGTGTGTATATGTGTGTGTGTATATGTATATATATATGTATGTGTGTGTGTGTGTGTGTGTGTGTATATATATATCCATAGATTTCTGTTGTTTTTTTCTTTTCCTCTTCAGCTAGAAGTTTATCAATTTTGTTGTTTTTCTTCATAGAATCAGCTTTGGCTTTGTTCTATCTGTGATTTTCTATTTCGTTGATTTCTGCTCTTATCTGTTATTTCTTTTCTTACATTCACTTTGGATTTTTGATCTTCTTTTTCTAGTTTCTTAAGATACAATTTTAGACCATTGATATTATACTCTTTTGTCTTGGTAGAAGCATTTTAATGTTGTAAATTGTCTTCTAGACACCGCTTTAGAAACAAATTCTAATATATTGTATTTTCATGATCATTTAGTTATATTTTGTAATGTTCTAGGTGATTTCTTCTTTGACCCATGAATTATTTAGAAACTGGTTGACAAATATTCAAGTTTTCTAGCTATCTTATTGGTTTAGAATTTAATTCCATTGTAAAGAACATGATCTGTATGATTTCGATGTTTACATGATTGAGTCTTGCTTTATGACCCAATATATAGTCTATCTTGGGGAACACATCGTATGTGTTTGAAAAGAATGTTATCCACAGTTGTTGGACATAGTAGTTTATGAATATTAATTAGATCACAATCGTTGACTGCATTGTTCAGATATTCTATATCTTCAGTAATTTGGGGAGAGGATCAAATAAGTTTCCCAAAAATTAAGGGAAGGATGTTAAAAGCACAATCTGATATTGTAGTTTTTCGGTATCTCCTTTAATAGAGTTTTTAAAGCTCTACTGTTAGGAGCATAACCCTTTATAATTATGTTGTGTTATGTATGAATTTATCCTTTTGTCATTATGAAATGTGTTGTTTTATCTTTGGTAATACTTCTTGTTTTGAAGTCTACTTTATCTAATATTAACATAGCCACTCCAGCTGTCTTATGCTTACTCTTTGTATGTTGTATCTTTATCCATCCATTTTCTTTCAACCCGTCTATGTCTTTACATTTAAAGCTCATATCTAGGGCACCTGGGTGGTTCAGTGGGTTAAGCCTCTGCCTTCGGCTCAGGTCATGATCTCAGGGTCCTGGAATGGAGCCCCATATCTGGCTCTCTGCTCAGCAGGGAGCCTGCTTCCCCTTCTCTCTCTGCCTGCCTCTCTGCCTACTTGTGATCTCTCTTTCTGTCAAATAAATAAATAAAAAATCTTTAAAGCTCATATCTAGTAAATAGCATATAATTGTACCCTGCTTTTTTTTTTTCATCCATTCCAATACTCTCTGCCTTTAAACTGGAATCTTTATAGTCCACTTAATGTATATGTATGCTGGATTTAAATCCACAATATTATCATATTTCTTTGTTCATACCTCCATTTCCTGTTTCTCAGTTATTTCTTCCCAGACTTTTTATTTTTGTTTTAGATTCAATTTTAATTTGTCTACTAGTCCTTTAAACTGTCCCTTTTTAAATAGTTGCTAGGAATTACAAAATATATCTTTAATTTTTCACTATATACTTAAAGTTAATATTGGACCACATCATATAAAATGTAATAATTTTGCAACTAAGTGGATGTATTTATAACTTCCTGGTCCTTTTTGCTTTTATTGTCAAATATATTTTATCTATCTATGTTATTAACCCTACAATGGAATCATTTTTGCTTAGTAAGTGCACTTTCTAAAAATATAAATCAAACTCCTACATTTATCCTGTATTTAGCATCTGTGCCCCCTTCAATTCTTCCTGAAAGTCCAGATTTCCATGAGGTATCATTTTCTCTTGGCCTGATAAACTTCATTCTGTACTTTTCCCCAGGTAGATCTGCCGGTGGTAAATTCTCTTAGTTTTCATTCTTCTGAAAACCATCTGTATTTTGTCTCCATTTTAGAAGAATTCTGGTTTGGCAGGTTTTGCCTTCAGCACTTGAAGGATGTCATTTTTCTGCCCTCTGGCCTCCATTGTCATCTGACCATTGTTCTCTCTGAGTGCTGTGACTTCCTTCTCTGGTTGTGTTCAAGATTTTCTTTGAATTTTTGGTTTTTAATAGTTTGTCTTGTTATGTAGAGCTGTGATTTTCTTTGTCTTTATCATCAGTTTTCAGAGTTCTTGAATCTGTAATTTAAGTTTTCACCAAACTTAAAATTTTTTCATTATTCATTTATGCAAATAGTTATTCTGCACTCTCTCCTGTCCTCTGGAGACTGCAATTACATGTCTGTTAGAATTTTGCCATGATCTTGGTTGGACATTTCTGAGGCTTCTTTTTGTCTTAAAAAATATTTTGTCCTTCCAATTGGATAACTTCTACTGACATATTTTTAAGTATACTGACACTTTATTCTCTTTTTCTTTTGTCATTGTCAGTACAGTATGCTTTTACGTTCACTAAGTGAATTTTTTAATTGTAAAATTTTTCTTACTGCATTTTTTTTAATTCTGGCATTTTCATTTTTTTTATATTTATAGTTCATCTCCTGAAATATCCTATTTATCATTCATTACTATCATTTTTTTAACATTATCGAACTCTATACCTACTAAATAAAATATCTGGATCAGTCTCTCTGATTGCCTTATCTCTTAAATATAAGTTGCTGTATTTTCCTGTTTTGTCCTATTCTAACAAATTTGTTTTTTAGTTTTCTTTTGGTCCAGGCTTATTGAGTTATAACTGATATATAATATTATGTAAGTTTAAGATGTATAACACGGTGAACTGATAGACTTACCTACTGCTAAATAACCACCACCAGAACATTAGCTAACATCTTCATGTCACATAATTGCCATTTGCTTTTTTTTTTTTTTAAAGATTTTATTTATTTATTTGACAGAGAGAAATCACAAGTAAGCAGAGAGGCAGGCAGAGAGAGAGGAGGAAGCAGGTTCCCTGCTGAGCAGAAAGCCCGATGTGGGGCTCGAACCCAGGACCTGGGATCATGACCTGAGCCGAAGGCAGCGGCTTAACCCACTGAGCCACCCAGGCGCCCCATGCCATTTGCTTTTTGTGTTGAGCATATTTAAGGTTCACTTTCAAATATGTAATACAGTATTATTAACTTTTTTTTATTATGTTCAGTTAGCCACTGTAGTGTACATTGTTACTTTTTGATGTAGTGTTTGGTGATTCATTAGTTACATATAACATCCAGTGCTCATCACAACACGTGCCCTCCTTAATATAATCACCGTGATGTACATTAGATCCCCAGATGTTATTCATCTTATGACAGGAGGTACATACCCTTTCACCAACGTCTTCACATTTTCCCTACCCACCCCCTCCTGGTTATAGCTATGACTCTTCTCTTTCTGAGTTCAGGTTTTGCAGATTTCCCATTTAAGTCATATCATACAATATCTGCTCTTTCTCTGACTTGTTTTACTCAGCATAATGCCCTCGAGATTTATCCATGTTGTTGCAAATGGCAGAATTTTCTTCTGTCTCACAGCTGAATAATATTCCATTGTACATTTATACCACATCTACTGTATTCATTCATCTATTGATGAACACGTAGGTTGTTTCCATATCTTAACCATTGTGAACAATGCTGCAATGATCATGGGGGTGCAGATCCTCTTCTAGATTCTTTTCATGTCCTTTGGATATATCCCCAGAAGGAGGATTGCTTCATCCTTTGATAGTTCAATTTTTAATTTTTTGAGGAAACACCATACTGTTTTCCATAGTATATTTTATCAAACGCTTTTTGTCTATTGAGATGATCATATGATTTTTATATTTTATTTTATTAAAGTGGTATATTACATTGATCGATTTGCATATGTTGAACTATCATTGCATCCCAAAGATAAGCTCCTCTTAATCATGGTATATGATTTTTTTTTAAAGTACTGTTAAGTTTGGTTTGTTATTACTTTGTTAAAAACTTTTACTTCTATATTCATCAAGGATATTGGCGTATAGTTTTCTTCTCTTGCATCTTTATCTGGCCATGTATGTAGGTCATACTGGCCTTGTAAAATAAGTTTGAAAATGTTCTCTTCTTTCAATTTTTTGGAAGTTTGAGAAGGATTGGCATTAATTTTTTAAATGTTTGGTAGATTCACTAGTGAAACCATCTGGTCCTAGGCTTTCTTGTGTTGGGAGGTTTTTGTTTATAGATTCAGTCAGACTTCCTATTTGTCCATGATTCAATCTTGGTAGGTTGAATTTTTCCGCTCTTTCTAGATCATCCCATTTGTTGACATATAATTATTCATAGTAGTCTCTTACAATCCTTTGTATTTCTGTAGTATCACTTGTAATACCTCTGCTTTCACTTCTGATTTTAATTATTTGAAACTTCTCTCTTTCTTAGTCTAGCAAAAGTCTTGCCAATGTTGTTTATCTTTTCAAAAAATAGTCCTTAAGTTTGTTAATCATTTCTAATGTTTCTCTGGCCTGTATTTCTTTTTCTTTTCTTTTCTTTTTTTTTTTTTTTTTCTGGTCTGATCTTTGTTATTTCCTTCCTTCTTCTAACTTTGGCCTTAGTTTGTCCTTATTCTGCTTTCTTGAGGTGTAGTTTGGTTTTTTATTTGCCATCTTTTCTTTTTTTTAATGTAAGCACTTATCACTATAAGCTTCCCTCTTAGAACTGATTTTTCAGTGTCCCATAGGTTTTGATACATTATCTTTCCATTTTCATTTGTTTCAAGATATTTTTATTTCCCTTTTGATTTCTTCTTTGACCCATTGATTTTTTTTCAGGAGTGTGTTGTTTAATAGATGCATGTTTGTGAAATTTCCAGCTTCCCTCCTATTCTGATTTCTAGTTTCATACTATTATGGTCAGAAAAGACATCTGGTATCATTTTAATCTTTTTAAACTTGCTAAGCGGTTGTTCCAGCTCTGTGAAAAAAGTTGACAGTATTTTGATGGGAATTGCATTGAATGAATAGATTGCTCTAAGTAGCATAGACTTTTTAACAATATTTGTTCTTCCAATCCATGAGCATGGAGTATTTTTCGATTTCATTGTGACTCCCTCAATTTCTTTCATGAGTATTCATTCTATAGTTCTCTGAGTACAGATCCTTTGCATCTTTGTTTAGGTTTATACCTAGTATCTTACGGTTTTTGGTGCAGTTGTAAATGGGATTGACTCCTTAATTTCTATTTCTTCTGTCTCATTGTTAGTGTACAGAAATGTAAATGATTTCTGTGCATTGATCTTACATTCTGCCACTTTGCTTACTTCCTGTATGAGTTCCAGCAATTTGGGGGTAGAGTCTTTTGGGTTTTCCATATAGAGCATCATGTCATCTGCAGAGTGAGAGTTTGAATCCAGGAAATACAAATCAAAACCACAAATAGATATCACCTCACACCAGTCAGAATGGCTAAAATTAACAAGTCAGGAAATGGCCAATGTTGGCAAGGATGTGGAGAAAGGGGAACCCTCCTACACTGCTGGTGGGAATGCAAGCTTGAGCAGCCAATAGAGCTACCCAACAACCCATAAATTGTGCTACTAGGTATTTACCCCAAAGATACAAATGTAGTGATCCAAAGGAGCATGTGCACACCGATGTTTATAGCAGCAATATCCACAACAGCCAAACTATGGAAAGATCCCAGATGTCCATCAGCAGGTGAATAGATAAAGAATATGTGGTATATATGTATAATTGAATATTACTCAGCCACTAAAAAAATGAAATCTTGCCACTTGCAATGATATGGATGGAACTAGAGGGTGTTATGCTATGTGAAATAAGTCAAGCAGAGGAAGACAATTATCATATAATCTCACTCATATGTGGAATTTAAGAAACAAAACAGAGGATCATAGGGGAAGAGAGGAAAAAAATAAAACAAGGTGAAATCAGAGAGGGAGAACGTAAGAACTCTTAATCATCAGAAACAAACTGAGGGTTGCTGATGGGGAGTGGGGTAGAGGGATGGAGTAATAGGGTGATGGATATTAAGAAGGCATGTGATATAATGAGCACTGGGTGTTATATAAGACTGCTGAATCACTGAACTCTACCTCTGAAATTAATAATACATTATAGGTTAATTAATTGAATTTAAATATGTAGAACATTCCATCCAACAGCATCAGATTACACATTCTTCTCAAATGGGTAATCTGATTTAAATTTAATTTAAATTTTAAAATTTTTTTAAAAGAAAAAGTAAAAAAAAAAAAAATTGCTAACATTCTTTTTGTGCCCTATCCTATGGTCTATCCTGGAGAATGACCCATGTGCATTTGAGAAGAATGTGTAATCTGATGCTGTTGGATGGAATGTTCTACATATTCCTATTAGGTTTATTTGTCTAAAATATGGTTCAAGTTCAACATTTCCTCATTAATTTTCTGTTTAGATGATCTATCCATTGTTGAAAGTGTGGTATTAAAGTTTTGGTTTTTTTGTTTTTTGTTTTTTGTGTTTTTTTGCCATTTTTGTACTGTTGTGTGTTTGTCCCTTCAGATCTCTTAGTATTTGCTTAATATATGTAAGTGCTCTGATTTGGGTGCATTTAAACTGACAATTGTGTCTTCTTGATGAATTGACCCCTTTATTATTATATAATGATTCTTTGTCTCTTAAGCAGTTTTGTCTTAAAGTCTATTTTGTTTGATATAAATATAAATATAGCTACACTTGCTCTCTTTTGGTTTCCACACACATGGAGTATAATTTTCTATCTCTTTACTTTGAGTCTCTGTGTACCCTTGATGCTGAAATGAATCTCTTATAAGCAGCGATTTAGCTGGGTCTTGTTTTTGCTTTATCCCTCCAGTCACTCTATGTCCTCTAATTGGAGGATTCAATCCACTTACATTTGGAGTAATTATTGATAGGTTAGAACTTATTAACACCATCTTATTAATTGTTTTCTGGCTGCTTTGTAGATTCCTTGTTCTTTTCTTTGCCTATTACTGCCTTCCTTTGGGAATTGATGACTTTCCATAGTGCTATGCTTTGATGTTCTTCTCTTTGTCTTTAAAGAATCTAATGTAGGGCGCCTGGGTGGCTGAGTGGGTTAAGCCGCTGCCTTCGACTCAGGTCATGATCTCAGGGTCCTGGGATCGAGTCCCACATCGGGCTCTCTGCTCAGCAAGAAGCCTGCTTCCCTCTCTCTCTCTCTCTCTGCCTGCCTCTCCGTCTACTTGTGATCTCTCTCTGTCAAATAAATAAATAAAATCTTTAAAAAAAAAAAAAAAAAAGAATCTAATGTAGGTTTTTGCTTTGTGGTTTCTGTGAGGCTTGAACAAAACACCCTACCAGTGTAACAGTTTATTTTACACTGATAACAACTTAACTGTGATCAAATACAAAAACTCTACCCTCTCTTCTTTTATGTTGTTGTTGTCATGATTTACATCTTTTTATATAATCCACCCATTGCAAATTATTATAGCTATAGCCATTTTTAATACCTTTGTCTTTTAACCTTTATACTAGATATGTGGTTAACAAACCACCATATTACATTATTATGTTGTTACAAATATTACATTATTTGAGAATTCTGAATCTGACTGCGTCCTTACCTTTACCTGCATATTGTATATTTTCATGCTACTAATTAGTCTCCTTTCATTTCAGCATTTTTTTGTAAGGCAGGTCTATTGGTAATTAACTTTCTCAACATTTGTTAGGGAAAGTGTTTATGTCTTCTTCATTTATGAAGGACAACTTTACTGGGTAAAATATTCTTGTTTGGCAGATTTTTGTTTTGTTTTGTTTTGTTTTGTTTTAGCACTTTGGGTATACCATCCCAATCTTTTCTGACCTACAAGGTGTCTGCCAAGAAATTTACTAATAGTCCTATGGGGGTTCCCTTGCATGAGATATTTTTTTTCCTGTTTTTAAAAACCTCACATTGTCTTTGATTTTGGACAGTTTTATTATAATGTGGCTTAGAGAAGATTGTTAGGGATTAAACTTTTGGGGGGAACTATTAACTTTATCAACTTGGATGTCCAAATCTCTCCCCAGTTTTGGTAAGTTCTCAACCATTATTTCTTTAAATAACCTTTCTACACTTTTCTCCTTCCTCTCCTTCTGGGATGCCAATGATGTGTACATTTGTTTCTTTTAATGGGGTCTTTAAGTTTCATAGGCTTTCTTCATTCTTTTTCATTCTTTTTTTATCCTCTGGATAATTTCAATTGCTATCTGCTAGCTCATTGATTCTTTCTTCTGCTTGGTCAAGTCTGCTGTTGAAGCTCACCATTGAGTTCTTCAATGCAGACATTGTATTTTTCAGCTCCAAAATTTGTTTGGTTCCTTTTTCTTTGTTGAATTTCTCATTTTGTTCTTGAATTGTTTTCCTGATATTGCTAAGTTTATCTGTGTTCTCTTATAGCTCTCTGAGCTTCTTTAAAACAATTGCTTTGAACTTTTTGTCAGTCAATTCCTGGACCTCCATCTCTTTGGGGCCAGGTACTTAAGGTCACTATATACATTTGACAGAGTCAAGTTTCTCTGATTCTTGATGATCCTTATAGCATTGTGTAGGAATATGCATGTTTGAAGAAGCAGTCACCTTTTCCAGACTTTATGGACTGACTTCAGTAAGGTAAGACCCAACAACCTGTGGTTTGTAGCATTCTGGAGCATGTTGTGATCCCAGGCTTAGTGGTACAGGGCAGCAACTGCAGGAATCTGTGCAGGCACTGGATCAGAGGGGCAGTGGGTATGTATCTCTTTGGCCCAGGCCAGTGTGGTCCACAGCATCTGTGTGGTAATTAACAAGCACTGCAAGGTTCTGCAGTGTCTACAAAGGGTGTTGGAATCTTCAGTGGCAACTCCAGGTCCTGTGGTAGGTCCATGGGCAGACAATAGAGGTAGCCAGAGTTATTGGTGCACATTCACTCAGATGTAGTGTCTAGCTGCAAGTGGCTGTGTACTTCCAGAGTTTGATCACAGATGCCTATATAGTGTAAGGAGCAAGGCGGGCAGCGAGAGTTGGGGCCATTTACATGCTCACTGGTAGCTGTGGGGGCCTCTGTTGTCAGAGTGCATTATCATGGCTGCTAGATCTCATCAGAACACATGCTAGTGGAGGCCTATGACAGAGGAGTGTGCTGATGTACACAGTTTTGCATAGCATGCTAGCTGCCATGAACAAAGTAGTGCAGGCAAATGACAGAAGACAGGGCCTGATCAGAGCCTACAAGCATCCATGGAGACCCTGACTGATGTGCTCTCCCATGACAGCATTATCTGCTCCCTACTGCCACCTCCCATGCATACTCCAGTGGAGGCTGTTAACAAGATTCCAGGCCAGCAGCATGGAAAAGCATTTAAGAAGCCAGCCCAAAGTCTACACCTGGCTTGGGTGTGGGGATCAACTGTGGGGATCTAGGTTAGTGTCTTACATTAGCACAGCTGCGGAGGTCTGAACTGGCTGTTAAAGCAGTTCCTGTGCTGAGGTAGTGGGGAGCAGGGACTCTGACAGATAGCATTAGCAAAAATACCTATGGGGTAAAATCTGGTGATTTCTGCAGGGAATCCACAGCAGCTCAGATGGCCACAGACTCATTTATGGTGAAATCTGCTGGGTTTGGCTACAAAACAGGTCACTGCAAACTGTGACTGCTCCCACAGTGTGGTTGCTCCTGGGAGCCTTGCCCTTGTTCCCTGCTCTTAGTCCTCTCTATACGGCTCAGCTTTGCTGGTCTGGGTTAGGTGAAACCAAAGTGAGACCTTCACACAGTGTCCTGAAAGGCTGAGGAAGATGGTTGCACACCCAGCTCTGGCAAGGGGAACCTTTTCTAGCTGGTAAGTTCCCTCTTGGCACCAAGCAATACTGGTTTGAGAGGCAGGATGACATAGATAAATGAAGTTGTCTTCTTTCCCTCCTTGTGCAGTTATTCTCAGGTTTTTTGTTCCCCTGTGTCCCTGAAGTTTTTTGTTTTTGGTTTTTTGGTTTTTTGTTGGTGTTTGTTGTTGTTGTTGGTGGTGGTGGTGGTGGTTTTTTTGTTTGTTTATTTGTTTGTTTTTTAGTATACTTCAGAGCTGTCCTAGGGCTGTTTTTTGTTCATGGATAACTCTCTAATTATTGACCTTTGCAGGGGGACAGAAACTGGGAACACCTATACCATCATTTTGGTGTATATCTAATAAATTTGAATTGCCTTCTAAACACTGTATGTGATACATACAGTATAGAAACTCTGGACTCAGACACAGCCCTCCAAAGAGTCTGATATTTTTTGTTTTAGTGGCCAATTAGGTAGATGTAGATTCAAAATTCAATCTAGCTTTTAGTGGGGATTGGCTGAAATCTCCGTCCATTCTTCATCCCTTAGCTGGAATGCTTCAAGTCTGCCTTGCGCATGCATTTTTTAAGAGGTTAGTCACAGATTTGAGCAAAGTTGGTTTACACACAGAAGATGCGGAGTCCCTCTCTCCAGCACTCTCCTTCCAAGGATTCCTTTCCTCCTTACTTTCTACTAGCTAAGAGTGACCTAAACTCCATCCTCTGGTTCTTTAAGACAGTCTGATTATTGTCTTCTATTTATAGGGTTCTCTCATTTTACCTAGTATGCTCTTGGGTCTGTGCTCAGAAAAAAGACAAACAAACAAACAAATGTAAAACCAGTCATTTGAGAATGGATTGAATAACATTACAGAAATTAAATTGAAAAACCTATCATCTAATTAGCAACAAGGGAGTACAGTAGAAATCAAAGATATGCACACAGTTTCTCTGGTCTGGAAAGCCTTCCTGTCCTGCACACATCAAAAGCCAATCCAGCCTTCTAGGCACAGCTCAAGCTGCCTTTCCCAGTCCACCATCACTCATTTCCACAAGACATCAAGTGGGCACCACCTCAGTCTATGTGGAACTGTGTGTGGTATATACCTCGCACTATCCAAGGTGATTTCAAGCTCTCTGAGATGAAAAACATGCTTTATGCATCAGTGTATGGACATACGGCCCATCACAGAGTAGGTTCTCCATAAATACTTTCTGATTAATTGATTCTCCCACTAATCTCCCCTCACAGTGTCTCTGATAATAGAGAAATAGCTCCTAAGCATCTTTAATCCTCACCATGACTTCTTAATACTTGCTAAACCTCCTCGCAGAAGGAATCACTACACTTGCTATCAGGTTTGCTCATCACTCTAATGTATCCTGCCCATTTTAAAGGGACAGTGGAAATCCTGTGCTGAGAAGAGAGAACTCTTCTTTTTGAGTAGCTAAAGACCTGAGGAAATATACTGGGCTGGTAAATATGTCCCTGTAGAATGGCTCTAATAATGCTATGAGTGTCTTTGATCAGGAGGAAGAGGAACAAAAGGAAAACATTGTCTGCAGCCATAGGGCACTCCCTTTGGCCTTTACCTGTTGATATCGGTGCAAAGAAAATCCAACTCTTAAAAACGTTGATGCACTTAGACTGTAGGCATAATAAATGTTAATATGCAGCTGCCACACCGAAAGGCTTCATAGTATAACAAATGCAAAATCGGAATAAATATAGGCTCTGTACTTCTAGAAAGTTCCCAGAAGGCAGGAAATTGAAACACCACAGAACCCCAAAGCAATGGTAACAGAAAGGAGAGCCAAGATACCTTGGATCACAAAGTCCTGAAGACCCCTCGGCAAGGCCAGTGGAGAGAGCAAATGGGCTCTCCTATGGGAGAAGCCCATGACTGGCTGACACTTTGATGGAGCCTGTTTTAAAACGCACACACACAAGCATTTCATCCTTCCTGCAATGAATGGAAAGAGGCAAGACTTGAGATACAGAGAAGTCTCCAAACCTTACTCACTTTATCTCTACGATGCCAAGATTGGTCCAATTGAAGACAAAGACCTGTTGAGAAACTCCCCTATTAGAGGGATGAGACTTAGGAGCCAAAGCAGAGACAGAGTAGGACCTGAGCAGAAGCAGAACAGGGTCAGGTAACTTACTGCCCACCCTCCCCACCGCACCCCTCCTTTAACCACCTCAGCTCTACTTCACACATCTCTCCTGGATGTGCAGCAGAAAATGCAGCACAGGGTGCCCATCAGTCTCTCCTAGAATTTGACCCGTGAGCTCTGCATCCACTCTTTATTAAAGAGGCCCTGCAGCTAGAACAGGTGCTTCTGGATCCCTCTTACCTTAACATCCCTGTAGCCTCCACGACCCTGGTCCCTGGAATGGGTCAGTTCAACACGGTGCCATAATTGGTTTCCTAGTCTCAGTCTGCTACTGGATTCTGAGCTCCGTGAAGATAGAGATGCCACCCAAGTCATTCTTGTAACCTTCATGTGTAGCAATATCGAGCCTGGCACATGGCACACAATACATGCCTCTTGCTAGCTTTGTGCCTTGGTTTCCCCATCTTTAAATAAGGGTAATTAAAACACTTAACTCATAGGACCTCATTGTTAAAAGATATTAAATGAGTTTAAACATGTAAAGCATTAAATCAATGCTAGGCCATAGGAAATACCCAATAAGTACTATTCATTATTGTAATAGTTATTACTAACATTAAATTGGATTGTTGCAAGTGACCTTATATTTTTAAAAATTTGTAGTTTTTTTAATTTTTTAATTTTTTTAAAGATTTTATTTATTTATTTGACAGAGAGAAAGATCACAGGTAGGCAGAGAGGCAGGCAGAGAGAGAGGGGGAAACAGTCTCCCTCCTGAGCAGAGAGCCTGATGCAGGGCTCGGTCCCAGGACCCTGAGATCATGACCTGAGCCAAAAGCAGAGGTTTAACCCAATGAGCCACCCAGGCACCCTAAAAATTTGTAGTTTTTTTAAAAGATTTTATTTATTATGTATGCTAGCTAACTGGACATAATAAAAAATAAAAATTAAAGAAAAAGATTTTGTTTATTTACTTAAGAGAGAGAGTGAGTGATAAAGAGAGAGCACAAGAGAAGAAGAGGCAGAGGGAGACACAGAAGCAGGCTCCCCACTGAGCAGGGCCCCAAACATGGGGCTTGGTCCCAGGACCTGGGATCATGACCTGAGCCGAAGGCAGATTCTTAATCAACTGAACCCCCCAGGTACCCCCCAAATTTGTGATTTTTAAGAACACCTAAAAGGACCCCCTATTTTAACATATTCCCCTTACTGAAATAAAAATTCCACATATAAAGATTCCTATATAAAGATTCCATATATAAAGATTATATATTTTTTATTGAAAAATTTTCTCCTTTACTCACTGATCTTTTTGAACATAAAAACCTCTGGGTGGAGGAACACCTTAATGTCCCAAGTCTGAGTTTTTTATATGGTTTTTTCCCCAGGCAGAATGGAAACACTGAGAATCTTGGAGGAGGCTGAGGGGCAGTGCAAACCTGGAAACCATTCGTGCAAAAGAAGAAAGACTAACTTCTCTAGGGTTTAATTTTTTTTTTCATTTATAAAAGCAATGCCTGGCCTACAAGATTTCTAATGTGTTTTCATTCCTCATAAGCCATAAGCTCATTTATTTAGCTAATTGGTTGAACTTAAAATTTCATCTATGCTCAGACTTGCCAGTTGTTAGGGTAAAATCCAGCTCTCCTGGTTTTACTTTGGAAGCTAGCCTTCTAATTCTCTGGGTTTCCATCTTCTTATCTGTCCAATGGGCTGAGCGGAAAGGCAGAGAGCCTCTTTTGCAGGAGGGCTCACAACAAAGAAGGACAGGGCTGTTCCCAGTCTCAGTGAGAGTCCGAAGAGAGTTGCACACTAGGAATTCAAGGCATAACTACTACTTTTCTAGTCAGTAGCCTGCAAAGCTCTGTCCAACTGTTCTTTCTTAGATCCCTGTACCTTTGACATTCTATGCAGGCAAGTTCTCCAGTACAAAATGACTTTGTCCCCTGCACTGGTTATATATGAACGCACACACATGCACAATCACAGACACGGCATATGCAGAACCATGCTACCCAAGAATGTACTTCCAAACATCAGCTTTATGAAGACATAACACATTATGCCCATTTTACAGGTAGAGAAAATTATCTGCAGAGTCCTACCCAAAGGTTTCCCCAAGGCCCGTCCTGAAGATAGTAAGATACATACCTGTGAATGGGTCCTTACAGACTCATGAGTAGGCTTCCCACAAGAAACCCTCAGTGACATCCTGAAAATGAAGTACATATTTTCAAGGAGTGGAGATTATAGGACCAACAGGAAACTCATCAGACCCTACATCCCCATCAATCCCAACTCCAGGGAAAGCCCAAACTAAACTATAAAATATTGCACATTCCCCCAAAGAGCAGGTCAATAATAAAGGCCAGAAATCCTCCGAATAGGGAAGATTAAAAAAAAAAAAAAAAACCCTGGTGTTACCACTAAAGATGCAAATGAGACCTCATATATAACTTCGTGCCTGGCTTCACTGATGGTATCCAGATTCCTGCTTGCCCATTCCAGCTGGTGAGGACCAACAGCCCTCCTACGGGCTGCTGTGCCCTCCTTCTTTGTTCTAACTGCTGGGAAGATGAAGATGCCCAGTGGGTACTTTCAATCATGCAGTTTTCTTACCACCAAACTCAAGGAAAGGAATTGGGGGTAGGGAGAAGGTCAAAGTGTCAACCTTTTCTCTCTTTTCATTTAGCCTTTCAAATGGAAAGAAAGGGGAAAGGGGAGATGTTTTGGCTGACATCCAAGCCAGGAAAAGAAAGATCTGAGACCCTGCTCAGAAGAGCAAAGAAAAAGGTATCTTATATCCAGAGGTGAATAATGAGGGATTTCTGCTTGCCAATAGACTCTAAAGAAAATATTTATTTACTGAGAAGATGCTCAGGCTTCTGGGGTTCCTAGGTGGAAAAAACGTAGCGCATTGACCTACCATTGGTTGTCCTGGAGAATCTAGAGAATTCAAACAGGGAAGTGCTATAAGTAGGAAACAACCCCTCCCTGCCTGTGCCTTCCAGAAACAGCAGTAATAAATGGCTCCTGAGTCCTGAATGCTGGGGGGCTTGGAGCTTTGGGCCTCTATTATGGAGTATGTGAGCAGCTCCCCAAAAAGAGAAAAACCGGGGACCTTAAGAGAAGAGCAAGTCTTGCTACAGTCGTTGGATGAGTGGCAAACCATGGCCATGAAAGCAAAGTTGAGTCCACACAGAAGGGGATTCCAGCTGGGCCATTTGGCTCCTGGGATCCCAGAAAGACACACAGGGCTGATCTATAAAGATGCACATTAATATGAAAAGAGCATGGCAGCAGCAGTGAAAACTAAGTCATTGCCCTGGAGAATCAGGAAGGACAGGGACTCCAAGCAAATAGCTGGCCGTTGGGCTGCTGCGGTTAGAAGGGGAGCCATAGGATGGGGGTTCTGGATAAAGCTCAGGCCAGCCTCTTGGATAATTCTTGGCAACCAAACACCCATGTAGAGTGAGAGCAGTGACTAGCTGTCTAGCTAGAACCTTCCTCCAGATCAAATTGACAAGGGAATGGAAGGTTTTGCGTTGTAACATGAATTTCCTAGGGAAGGACACTATAGGGAAGTTTTTGAAACCCATAAAATCTGACTCTGATCAGTAGATTATGTTCAGCAATGTGATGACAAGCCACATCTTATTAAATTTAGAGGAATTAGGTAGATTTCTAATGATGGAAAATAAGAGACAATAGGGAAACATGAGTATTTGTTTAACAAATAAATTTGGTCCAACGCTTGTAAATGAATGCCTAAGGACTAAAAGTGGAACTGTATCTAGAACTATTATGTATATAATACACATATAGCATGCATTTTCCAATCTTCCAATTCAACATGGCCCCACCAACCCCTTTTGCAATCTGTATTTCTTACCTGCTGAGCATTGTAGGTTTGTGAGCCTGTTACCAGTTGTGATCTTTCTCCAATTCCTTTTTCTTTAATTGACGAGGACACTGAAACCCAGTAAGTTAGGAGCAGAGATGTTTTTTCTTTAGGGTGCCTTCTACCGTGACATGTTCTTTCTTCTGTGGTAAGTAAATACCTGAATTATTTCTTCTGGTCCTCCAAGGTGTTTAGTTCTGTATGAAGAATTGGGTTATTTTCTGCCTAGAAATTCGGACAGCACCGTTCCCTCGATTGCATTGGCTTTGGGATGAAGGGTTTCTCTGTAGACAGAGCCCCTGGTGAATGTCCCAGACATGAGTGAACTTTTCCATCTGGGTCCTTCTGACCTTTCCTGCATTCATGCAGTTCCACGAGGTTTAAAGAAAGGTAATAGTGCCTTTTCTCTCTTCTGCTCTCACAATTCATCACCTGATTCTCAATTCAAGTCTATTACCTTTGAAAAGATCATGAAGAATTATTTTCCTTTTGTCAAATCTAAGTTGAAGCAAATACTCTTCTTTAGGCTTTGGCCTGAGACTTAACCGGCTTAGCCACCTGTTCAATACCCATCCTGGCAACTAAGTTACTGGCAATTTACCAAGAGTTCCTTTTTTTCTTTTTTTTTTTTTTTTGTTTGTTAACTAGACTGTTGTTACCTTGGTACACTTTACCACTCAAAAGTGAAGTGTACTTGGACCAAACATGATAAAAATGGAGCTTCCTTAAAGGTTTCCAGACATGTGTCATCAGACCTAAGGGCCACACTCTTAATTATGACAGCTTTCAGAGAATGACAGGACATTTGCCCGAGTATCTGATCTTGCTGACCCCTTCTATGGGAGCCTCCATTACCTGTTAAAAAAACAAATGATATCAAATGACATCTTTGTTACACAAATGAATGTGTAATAGGTTGAGTGAATGAATGAGCACATAAATGAACGCATGAATGAAAAACAAAAGGAAACAGCAAACAAAGTGGAATAGACCACAAGCAGTTGAATTGTTCAAATTGTCAATTCAATTCTGAATGCCTGGGTGTCTCATTCAATTAAGCTTCTGTTTCTTGTTTCGGCTCAGGTCATGATCTCAGGATCCTGGTATCAAGCCCTGTGTTGGGCTCTGTGCTCAGCAGGAAGTCAGTTTGAGATTCTGTTTCTCTCTCTCTCTCTCTACCCCTCCCTCCCCCTCTTTCGCTCTGTCTTTCTGAAATAAACAAATAATCTTTTAAAAATTGCTAATTCTATACTTTTCAGTTTAGAGAAGGAGAGTGTTGAGCATGGCTTGGGATTGTCCAAGAACTTTATTGCAGTAAGAAAACTGAGAATTTAGTTCATTATCTTCTTTGGACCACCATGTCACTTGATGTTTTCTTGTGCTTGAAATTAAAGTCACCCAGACAAGAGGGAAGACAGGGAAAGCACCCAGGTCCCAGACTCCCAGGGCCAGTGTGTTGTCCATCACCCAGGGCTCTCTATAGTTGGGAAGGTGTCAAGGATTTTTTGAACATCGCAGTATAGTGTTCCAGATGCTAGTTGGGAGCTTTTTTTTTTTTTAAGTACTTACTTCTTTTTGTTTCCTGATGTGGATGCCAGTCCATGAGGGATAATTCACCTCTTAAGTACAAATTTTGCCTGACGCTATTTTCTCAGAGAACAGTCAATAAATACACATTTCTCTAAAACACATATAAATGGCCAAAAAAATGATTATCTATCAAACTGGGTTGATGGAAAGAAGAAAGGTTTACATTAAGCCTAATGGTCAATAGCCTGAAGTCATTCAAAAATCTGAAACTTTGACCTAAACACTGTGTTCCTCAGGGGGAAAAAATACTGTTTAAACCAGAGGACTGCTGGCAAGGTGCAGAGAGCACGGATATGACTTAAGCCACAACTGTTTCTGAGACTGAGGGATAGAGGTAAGCAGGGAAAGGTGATTGGCCATTTGACAGATCAGGAAGGAAAGTGAAAATTATTGAGGTCATCTGGTCAACTGATTGCTGGAGGCAAATCCTACTCACTGCCCACCAACTCCACAAAGGCCACTGTGCACTCAGTCAGGCCCAGGCAGACTCCACCGTACCTTCCCTGGGACTGACAGCTTGACAGACAGATGGTTCAGATAGGGACAGCACAGACAGTGCTGCCACCTCACTGGTCAGACGTCAGCACTTTAAGAAAGGAGGCGGAATATCTCTTAAAGGAAACAAAGGAAAGAAAAGAGGGAGGAACACATCTCCTAAAAAAAAACAAACAAACAAACAAAAAACAGTCATAGAATTTGCTCTTGTTTGATCCCTGCTTTCAATGCCAGTTAGCATTCCGGTCTCCTGCTAGCATGACCTTGACCAAGGGCTGTTTCACAGTCTGGAGACCAGCATAGGCTGCTTCCTCATCCAACCAGTCATCCCGTGGGTGGCTCAAGTCTTAACTGCTTCCTGCCTTCCCCTAGCTGACCCAGCGTGTCCCAAAGCATGATCCTCATTGTGAATTACTGGCTGGGATTACTGAGCCGTGTTCCTTCAACCTGTAGCTCACATTTACCCTTCCTGAGCCAGGAACCCTCACGATCCCAAGAAGCAGTCTGCATTTGACATGTTCAGTTATATCCAGTGGCTAGAAGACTGCAAACACAGGCCAGATACTCAAATATTTCCTGACTAAATGACGGAATGAATAAAAATTTCTGTGACATTCAACTGTGAACGGGTCCAGAAGTCTTGAATTTACTATCTCACAATGTAACCAGGGCTGGATGGAATATCACCCCTCTGAACCCTCAATTTGTCTATCCTTTATGGGGCAATTGCCATTCTGATTTATTATAGCAAGTTATTTTTAACCTGGTAATGAGGTCTGTTCTTCAGAACAAACTCTTCTTATTTTGTGCATTCGACACATGTTTATTGAATACTAAATGTTCTGAGAGTTCTAGAGAATAAAGAGATGACTTATGTCTATCCTGTTTCCTCTCCCATGGATGTTGGAGGTAGTGAGAGGAGAGGATGTATGCCTGAGTTGAAAGGTGTGGGGATTGGGTAGAAGTGGATGAAAAGTAGACAATTATTACAATAGTTCATGTTTATTGTGTGCTTATGCCTAGTAGGCACTTTACTAAATGCTTTATAAGCACTATCTCAACCCTTTACAAGACCTTCATGACACAGGCATTATTGTTATGCCCATTTTACAGATAAAGAAACTGACCAGACTCACCCAGAATGGTTCAGTAATGGACAAGGCAAAATCCAGGAAGACCTTTCTGATTGTAGAACCAATCTCTTTCTCTCTCCCTCTCACTCTCTCTCTCTGACGCTCACACCTACACACACTCACACACACCACACACACCACACACACATGCAGGCATACACACACACATTGGAAGCTGAATGTATATTTTAGTGACAATTACTTCTCTATTACTTGAAAACCAGTCTCACATGTGGAACTATTTTATTAAATGAACAGGACTTGATAAAATACAACCAAAAAAATAAATTTTTAGTCACTACAAAATCGCTCTGGATTAGTCTTCTCTATCCCTGGGATAAAATTTCAGGGAAGTCTTAAATCTGCCCAAGCTCCTTTTAATCACAAAAGTAGTCTCAATTCAGTAATTGTGTCCCCAAACATTCAGTACATCGTACTCATCAAAATGCCCAACTTCATTCAACTTTGGGATTCTCCTTAAGCCCCAGTCTCGGTTCTTTGAGGCTGGCAGCCTGAAGCAAGACAACAGGTGTGCAATTTCTCTATCCCCCTCACTGCAGCTCTCCTCCACCTTTCCCAGGCCCCGGCCTTGCAGGACAAGAGGGAAATTAGCAGGAAACAACTGGAGGTTTCATGGAAGGTGGAGCTGTAATCTGGAGAAGGGCACAGTCTGAGCATCAGAGTTATCATTGCTGTATTTGTTGTCTTTCGTTTTTAAAAACCTCCTACAGGGCACTGCATCTCCTTGATATGAGCAAAGTCTCTCCTTTGGGGATCATATAGGACTTTCCTTCCAGAAACCTGGACCACCAACTCTTATTTGTGCCCTTTAAACAAAATCCCATCAAAACACGCCCAGGCCAGCCACTACGGCTATCCCTGCAGAGCCCATCCAGATGCTGGGACACATCTGTCTTTGTATCAGGAGTAGAGAAGTCAGTCTGTGCTGGCACCAGGTGACCAGCCCCAGCCTCAGGCTTAGTCTCCCTTGAGCAGAAACTGAAGACAAGCCTTTAGGTTTCCCAAGCTCCAGAGGGTTCCTAACAGGCTTTCTGAATGGCCCCTTGAAGTTTTTCTCATCTGCCCATGAGATAAGAAGAAAGAGAATTGCCTCAGTATTCCCAAACTCCTTTCCAGCCTCTCCAACAATTACTGTTCTCGTGTGCTGGATGTAGGGGACCTCCACCTATGAAAAAGCAGCTTCCAAACCTCCTAGCAGGTCCTGCATAAATGATCTAGCACAGCCTTCTGGAAGCAGGACTGCTTGGCCCTTCTGGTATGGTTCTCAGCCTGTAGGGCATGAGGGTAAATTGAGCCAGAAGGAGTCACTTCACCATCCTGTCACTCATTGGCATGTAAGACCCCTTAACCCCACCCACACATATTTAACCATTGGTAGCAAAACTATCTCACTTTTGAAAATAGGTACCCTATTGGGCACCTGGGTGGCTCACTTAGTTAAGCGATTGCCTTCATCTTGGGTCATAGAGTCCCAGGATCGAATCCCACATTGGGCTCCCTGCTCGGCAGGGAGTCTGCTTCTCCTGCTAACCTCTCTCCTCTCATGCTCTTTCTCTCTCATTCTCTCTCTCTCTCAAATAAATAATGAAATCTTAAAAAAAAAAAAGAAAGAAGAAAAAGAAGAAGAAATGTTCATTTATTTAAAAAGAAGAAAAAGAAGAAGAGAAAATAGGTGCCCTTTCAATACCATGGTCCAGATCCTTAATATTTGCACTCAACCCAGTTTTCCACAGGTCACCAACATCATTCCAGCACGCTGATTCTGGCCCCTGTGCCCTAATAATATCATGCTAAGAACCACCTCTGATGGGCTTTCTCGATGAGGTTGATTGTCTGCTCCTGGGCACTCGCAGAGTCCATGCTTCCAACCACCAACCTGGTGGTGAAGTAGGAGTTATCATTTTACCACTCTGGAATCTAGCAGGTGGAGAGAAATGAGGAAGAAGGAAAACACAATGAACAAGTATCTTGGCTAAGAAGGTCAAAATGACTGGTGGAAGAAGTTTGTTGGGGGAAAAGAAGTACAGAATGACCATAATAACTGATGTCAATCAAATATTTGTTTGCTAGACATTGCTCTGGGCATTCTCCATGAATTGATTTATTTAACTCTTATGCACTCTTAGGAGGGCTCTACAACTAGCTCCACTGTATAGATGAGAACATGGAGGTAGAGAACATCTACCTAACTTGCCCCAAATCACACAGGGAGTAAGAGGAGAACAGGTAGTTTGGCTCTAGAACCCAGGCTCAGAAGAGGCTCACTCTTTTGCTTCTCATAGATAAAGTAGTGGGAACTCAGAGGCAGACAAGGTGTGTGGAGTGCCATTTGTGTATAAGATGTTTAGGGTTATCCTTTGCAAGTGTTGGTGGATGATGGACTCTTTTTGTATAAGCCATGAACTAAGGATGGATCTTTATATTGTTAAGGGGTTGTGAAAAGCAACTCAAATAATAATACCAACAATAATACAGGACAGAGTGACAGATAATATGGTTCTGTGGCCTGCAAAGCCTAGAATATTTACTATCTGTCCTTTTATGAAAAGCTCACTGAGACTTGACTGGACAATGGTTCTCATACGTATCATCTTGAGTTTTTTGAGTTCTGCTAGGATCTCAGTGAGCATCACCAAGACAGTAGATAGTGGAGGCTACCGAGCAGGAAATACTCCAGATTCCACCCTCAAAATTCCGTAAGTGGAACAGCTCAACATTTTTAAAAGTTCAATTTCTTCACTAATATATTGTTTTTCAAGGATTCTACCACAAAAAGAAAATGGGAAACCAGTGCCACAGGCTACAGAAAACCATTATGGGCCTGTAACTGGGGAAGTGGGCTACAAAGCAGAAAGAAACAGAGGCTGGTAGGGGCATTCAGGACCAACTAAAGCAAGAGAAACTCAAAACAGGCATTAGAACAAAGATAGGAACCCATTTTAATAATCCTGGCCTGAGACTCTGGGGACAGGACCAGAGTGGCAATGACAGACTGGAAGGGGGAAGGCCTGGGGGACACCACACAGGAGGAATGATGGGCTTGAAAAGTTCCCACGTAGAAGAAGAGAGAAGTCTTAAGGCTGACGCCAAGATTTCAAATGCTGGTCATTGAAGGCAAAAGGATTCTGCTAATGGAAGTAGTATGAGGAGTCAGACCTGGTTTAGGTGAAATCATGGAGCAACATTCCTTAGAAACTTAGAAACCCTTAGAAACTTCGGTGGTTGTCCCTTCTGTCGCCCATCTTGAGGTGCACAGGATAAGAAAGAAGACCACGTGGAAGGAAGCAAATTCTGCATTCCAAATCCAGTCAGTACGGGGCGTTCACAAATATCCTAGCTCCGGGAGGGGTGGCCACGAGCTGTTCATCTTAGGAACATTGTGTGGAGGAAGACCTTGGTTTTGGACTTGTGGAGTTCTCTTTCATCTCCCCTTTTTTCTCTTTCAAGATACGTTTCAAAAACGGGTAATAATACCACCACAAGGAGATCAGATGTTTTGTCTGCATATCTGAAATGGCATTCAATGGGATTTTATCTTTGCTCCCCTCCCTCCAAACAATGAGCCTTAGAGCTTTCTCCTTCTTTCAGGCACGCAATGGGTCCCTTGTCTTGGATCTGACTTCCGGTAAAGAATATAAACTTTCAGCCAGAAGACTTTAATTCCCTCCCATTCCCTTAGATCAGTGCCTGTGTCAGCAGGGTACTATTACAAGAGACTTTATTACATCTTATCCAACTGTTGGCAAGTTCTGAAATTTAAAAAGAATGGTTTTGTAGTACAAAGATTAGAGTGCTCCACAGAATACTAAAAAGGAAAAGAGAAAAAACGAAGTCATCAAGAAAAGTTTCTAAAAACCCTCTCTGCATATGCTAATTTGAAGAGCCTGCATTATGCACTTGGAATTTACTTTAATTATTAACGTTCCTTCTAAGCAGAGAAACTTCAAAGGGTAAATAGTCATCAGGGTTCAGGTACCTTCTTCTCTAAGTGTCTCCATAACAGCTGTGGTGGCAAGACAGCTATTTGGAGGTTTGCTTATTGTTGTTGCTGGGTTTTATTTTGTTTTGTTCTGTTTCACTCAGTGATTGCAAAATGCTTTATAAGGAAAAAAAAAAAATCAATGAAGCTTCTACCCAGTTAGAATAAACTGAGATACAAACCATGACTTGGCCCCAGGTCATTCTGCCAGTCCTCAAAGAATGCCCTGCTCTCTACATTCATCACTAGCTGAGGATCTGGCTTCCAAGGGGAGGGTAAAAGAAGGGATGCATGTGGGGAGACCTGCTAAATGTGAGTATCTGAGGACATGCCAAGGATACCAGTGCCAGGAGGGGAGGGACTGATTAGTGAGACAAAGTCAGTAAAATGCAAACTGCTGTTGAAAACTCACAGCATCCAGCTGAATATACACACATGATCTTGGATGTCCTGGAAATGGCATGTGGTTCTCCAAAACAATCTCCACCATTGGTCCTCAATTCGAGGACATGCTCGCCCTCCTTCCCCAAGGATAAGAAAGTGCCCTGCTAGTCTGTTGCTAGTTTCACATCCTCCCATCTGCAGTGCTAGGTAGCAGAAGTTCCACTCTGGTGTGAAACAATGGTTCAGAAGTCAGAGAAAAAGCCATCCAGGTAAAACTGACCTCTTGAAAAAGATCATGATTATTTCCCTAGTTATGGGGTAATTATTTTCCCATCTAGCGAATATTTGGCCAGCTTTCCTTGTGCTCCTTAAACATCCATTTTCACCAGACTGCCCTTCCCCTTGTTACCCTGAGCTGAAAAGTTTCTTTTCAGCTGTAGTCGCATGACTTTGTCTCAGCCAATTAGATTCTATCTGTGGCTCCCAAAGTAACCTATATAGGAGAATGTAACCTTTATACTCATACCCCTGGTGGTTGCTAAGAGACCTGTCACAAGAAATTCACAAAGTCACCTACTTGGTTCTGTTGGAAGACACACACACACACACAGAGTACACACTCAATATTGGTGCTTTTCCAAGATTAGAATATTGATGGATTATTTTGAAGGCGGCAGAAGAATAAAGAAGAAACACAAGGCATAAACAACACTGATTTGCTCACTAATTAATTTATTCAACAAAAATTTCTTCAGTTTGTAAACTTAAAATATTCATTTGTACAGCCTTGTTCCTCAGTGAACTTGTTTCTACACGGAGTTCGTCAGAACCAATTATCTAATGAAATAGAGCCTCACTGATTGACAATGTCAGCTAAGCAAACCTTGTCTTCTCTCTTCTTGAACATCCTGTCTTCATTTTTAGGTAAACGTAGACATCTAAGGCCAGCTCTACTTCCAATAAATATCACACATTCAACTTAATTTCAGGTTTCTCATCCTTAATAATGCCCATTTAATTGGTATCATCATTGCCACTGTCATTGTCATCAATAAATATTTATGGAGCAGCCACTGGGTGTCTTGTACCAAACCAAAACCCTTAAGGATTGTATAACCCAGAGGATATGCAGTCCCTGCTGTCTAGAAGCTTAAAGCAGTAGATGTTAAACAGATTAGCTAATTAATGGCAAACAGTTGTTAAGAAGCTATGGAGTTTACCAAATCTGGAAAAAAAAAAAAAAGAAAATGAAAAAGAAAAACACATTCTCATGTATAATCAGTTATTTTGGATTTGTGGAAAATATTCTCTCTTTCCTGCTCATAACAAGCAGGGAGATAGCTAGTTTCTGTTTCGCCCATAGGGATCTCTGCATACAAATAATTCAAACAAAACTAAACTTTCAAACTTCATGCTTTCCCAAGGGAATCATCTTTTATTAGAAATAGTCACTTCAAAGGTTTGAGTAAATGTGCCGTTTTTTTTTAAACACTGCGAGCAATTTACATTTTTGTGTGCACATTCACTAAATGATTCTGATCAGATTCAGGAAATTTATCCTGCCAGGAGTGCGATGAAAGTGTGAAACTTCATAGCACAGCGATATCAACCAATTAGTAACAGAAATTGGCGGGGTGTTCAAACCGCCCCCAAATAAACTTTGGATCTGATGAATTTCTGACCCAGACTCCAGAAATGGTAGTAGGAGTTTATGTGTGTGTGAAGCCTCTTCTCCAGCAACCTCAAGGGCTTTTAAAGACATACTAGTTTCTGACAAATGTCATTTATCACAATAAGAACCTGACCCTCTCTTTAGCACCTTACCAAAGTTTACAAAATGCTTTGTCACCCAATATTTTATGTATGCCCTCTTTAAACAATTCCATGAGTGTGATCTTATTATTCATCTCATTTCATGATCAGAAAACTAAAGATTGAGGTCGACAAAATTGCACAGCTAAAACATAAAGGAACAAGATCTTGAAGCCAGATTTTATTTTAATATATTGGAATCTATCCTAAGCTGTTTGGGCCTGAAATTTTCAGATGGTTTTATATCAAACAGTATAGGGAGAGTAATGGCGATGGTAAAAGGAACCTAAATTATCCAGAATGACAGTATATGCATTACAAATATTCTAGATTAATGGTGACCTTTTTACATCCCTTGATGCTAAGCTGAACCACATCAATAAAAGACTTAAATCAAATTGCTAACTAGTCCTGTCTTCCAAACCACCAAAACCATGCAATGTGGATAACCTAGCAAAGACTTGAGACTCAATTAATATCCAGAGCTGATAATAATGGGTACACATTGGTACAGCTAAGCTGGTTCTCAATGACTAACGTCCTTTCTGATGACTAGTACATCCAATTAGATCCTAAATGCTTTCTGTAAGCCTGACTCCAAGGTGATTTTTGAAATTGTGGTTCCTAGAACCCTTACAACACCACTCTGTGATAAGCATCAGCCTAATTTTTTGCTCTTTTTTGGGGAGGGGGTTACATCTTAAAGAAATTGCAAGACTTGTGATGATGATGATCTGTAACTCACACAGTCTATAGCTATAGGGACACACACCAGGGAAAGCAGAAACCAGCTATATTTAGATGGAGGGGAGTGCCAGTAAGAATTTCATGCTAGGGGCAATTATAACCTATTGTATAGTCATTGTAGAAGAGATGTGTTTCTTAATCTGCTTATCTTCCTCTTAGGCTTTACTTCCCTTTGACAAGACCTCTCTCTTAGCATAGTCTTGCATAATATACAGCAGAATGCCAATGAAGCATGGATAGTTCTCAGTCCTAAAAATCCTTAGGAAATCATCAATTCCCCATAGGGACTGGAGTCATTGATTCCCTCCTGGGAACTGCCTTTAGAAAGAATGATCTCAGAGGAATTTAGAAGCAGCATTAGCTCTGTCAGTGAGCCTAGAGGGGAAAAGTAGAGATAAATTCAACTTCTAATTCAATTCAATTCAGCAAGTATTTATTGAGCCTAACACAATCTTCAGCATGTGGAAGTAGAAGGCAGTCCTTGACCTCAAGGAGTTTGCCATCTTAGGGGAGGGGGAAGGGAGGCTGATCCCTAAGTGAGGTACTCAACCTCCTTGAGCCTGTTTCCTAAAGAGTGGGCCTATGTCGCCCCCCCAAATAAGCTGTCTGTTCCCATTGGATCCACTGGACCAGCTCCTTAACACTCATTCATCTTGTCTCCCAAGACTTTGCCCACGGTGGCACACCTCTGCAAGCATTTGCAGTATAGCTCAGCATGGTCCGCTAACACTTTCCAGCTGTTCTCTACTGACATCTTCCCTCTACTCTGTTCATGATAGTTCATCAGCTCCCCTGTGTGGGTTACGCACAGTGTCACGAGCACACGTAGCCATAACCCAGGTGCTCCCTGAACACCACACCGCTGTTCTCATTGTCCACTCTCTCTCTGTCTTCTTGTTCTTGGAAAGGGCAGAAGGATCTAGATTTGTTCTTTCCTTTGCCATTGTTTTAGCAACTTGTGTTGTATCTATACATAAATCAAATTTCCTATATAAATAAAGCTAATAAAGAATGAGCTTCAGGAGAACAAAGGGCTTATCAGACTGGAGAAGTGAGTTGGAAAAGAGGTTTAAGGACCAATTAAGAGGATGATTTGGAAAGGGGAAAAAATGACAGCTTACTTTCTACCAATGAGTGTAAAATGTGTGGGCAGGTCAGAAAACACCAGTCAGGGTAGCCTGGGTGGCTCAGTCGGTGAAGCGTCTGCCTTTCGTTCAGGTCATGATCCCAGATCCCTGCTCAGCAGGGAGTCTGCTTCTCCCTCTCCCTTTGCCCCTCACCCTGCTCCTGCTCACACTTTCTCTCTCTCTAAAATAAACAAATAAAATAATATATAAAATCTTTAAAATCTTTTAAAAAAAAAAAAGAAGAAGAAGAAGAAAAAGAAAACACTAGTCAGGTTGACTTAATGTTCCCAGATTCGAAAATACCAGTTCGATCTATCAACATTACATGAGTGCGCACACACACACACACACACTCACTCACATATACTCACACACACAAGACACAAATTCTATCAGCTGACAGTACTCTTGCTTCTCTGCATGGTGGGGTTTATGCACGAAGAGAACCACATATACATCTCAATATCGAAAAGCTTTAAATGAAATAATAAACTAAGTAAAATCTGTGCTGTTCTCCAGCCATAATTCCTAATGACCTGAACGATCAGATTTGAATTTCAAATTGTGGCACTCCTCTGAGTGCTCTGTTGCAACCTGGCAGCAAGGAGAGGTCCCTGTGCCTCGCCCGTATTCCTTCTCTTCCCACCTCTGGCTCTGATCCACAACAGGAAGAGCCTCACAGACAAGTCTGTGGACGCCAGTCCATCCACCAAAGCCTCATCCCCACCCCTTCCCACCGCCTCCCTTGGTCCTCAGTGACCAGAGCAGGAAGAGCAGGAAGAGACCAGAGCAGGAAGGAGGCGCATTCAGATGCCGTATATGAGCCTAGAGCCTTTCAGGTAGAGAATTTGGGAATCCTGGGTAGCTAGAGAATTTGGGAATCCTGGGTAGCTAGAGAGTGATCTCCAAAAGGGGTAAATGCTCAGAATACATACATCCCTTTACCCCCACAGACTCCTTGCCCCATGGGGAGGTAAGTATGGCTCTCTACTACCATGGATGGGCATCATTCTCTTTACCTAGGAGACTCATATTGCATTTTCATGAGATCCGTTTCATGCTTACGGAGTGCTGCCTCAAAGCGTGGAGCCCCAAAGCAGCCTGTCTTGCCTTGGGCCTCAAGTCAGCATGGACCAGAAGCAGTGTGGATCCCTCTCTCCTTCTCCCACCCCAAAGATATCCACGGAGTACAAAATCAGTGGTCTGGGACTCTACCATCTTCCCCTGACCACCTCCTGACACTGGATAATGGCTCATGGCAAATTTTGATCTCAGCCGTGAAGCATTCCAACCACAAATGAGGCTACCCAGTTATTTCAAGTCCATATTCTTGACCCTCAAATGCATGTGGGAGAGCCTTAGGGACTGTCACAAGAAACGCAACTTCAATATCAAAGAAAGTGCCTTCCTTTGTGACCCTAATGCAAAAATAAGTCAAGAAACTCAAAGATAATCAAAGCATTTTAAATGGGAAATTGGCTCCCAGATACCCCATAATGGTTTGCAAATGCAGGTTTATCTCTTTTCTGTTTAATTCCTTTTAGTAGGTGCAGGTAGAGAGAGGCCTACTTTATTCCAAAACATCCTTGAGCCATAGCCCCAGGACTCCAGTTACTGAAAACATTACAACATTGATCAGAGCTATGATTCTAATATAAAAGTTGTCTATTATTGGAGGGCTCTGCTGTTAGGCAACATTAAGGGTGTTAGAGGGACTTTAGAAGGACATTAAGAGTCCTAAGACAGAAAACAGTTCCCCTGACTGTCATGACTCCAAGAGACAGATCCCTGAGTGAGGAAAGGCTGAGAGAGACACAAATACCATATAAGAAAATTAAAACACGGGGCACCTGGGTGTCTCAGTTGGTTAAGCATCTGCCTTTAGCTCCGGTCATGATCCCAGGGTCCTGGGATCGAGCCCTCGTTGGGCTCTAGCCCTCGTTGGGCTCCCTGCTTAGGGACTCTGCTTCTCCTTCTGCCCCCTCCTCCCACCCCCCTCACACTCACACACTCCTTCTCTCTCTCAAATAAATAAATAAAATCTTAAAAAGAAAATGAAGACCCTAACTTAGGAGATCCCTTAATTCAGATAGGTTTCCTCCAACCTGTTGAATCCTTGATGCTACAGTTTTCAGAACGATCAAAAGGAATTGACCTCAGGTCTTAGAAAATTTTCTCCTGCCAGGGACACCGTTTCTGATTTAGGTAAGGCAGAAAGGCTGTTTTTGATACCTCCACAGTTTTATCTTTATAAGGACTTTATTTATACATGTTCCCCAAAGTTCAGTATATATGTTGTCGTCTGCATTTTCCAATTTATAACCAAATAGCGACATTTGGGAAATGGAGTTTTTATTCTGATATTTAAAGTGGGAAGACATGTTCCAGAAAGTCCATTTTTAGGAAAATGACTAATTGATTAGAGTCACTACTAATAGAACAGGTCGACATAACTCAAAGTGGAAAGCAGAGAATTATCAAGATAATGTATAATTCAGCCCAGATGGGCACTAGAATGTCTGCCTTGAAATCCCAATACACTACATCAGTGGTTCTCAAAGCATGAACCCTGGACCAGTAGCACTGACATCACTAGAAAATTGTCAGAAACACAAATTCTCAGACCCCACCTCAAATGGGATCAAAATCTCTGGCCAAGGAGCCCAGCAATCTGTGTTTCTACAAAGCGACTCTGATGAACAATAAATTTCACTGCCCTGGATCATTTGGCTGTAGATCCTGGTTGCTCATTAGGATTACTTGGGAAGCACTGAACAAGTACAGAGGCAGGACCCAACTCAGATCAATTAAAACACAATCCACTGGGGTGAAGCCCAAGCTTCTTGATAGCTTTTGAGCTCCCCAGGTGGTTCCAGCATGTGGCCAATGGCTGAGAACCCCTGTGCTGGATAATTTTTAGTTTGGTAGACCTAACTCTATGAACTTCTAAGCAAACTTTCACCCGAGAATTGGCAGGCAATCACTTACAAACAGGGGCGTGTTATAAAAGACCTATGCCATCAAGGTCTGATCACAAAGTCCACCTGGGCTTTGGACATATCTAGCTCAAAACTCCTGTATTCCAGCCTACCGAGCATCATTTGCACAGCTACAATTATTTCAACCATGGTTAAAAATGAAGGGAATTAAATTAGCTTGCAATCTTTTTACATGTTTCTAGAGAACATGTCACCTGTCACTCGGAATGAGATGTGCTTCTCCCTCTCTCAGGATGTGGTATAATGAGGTCTCTCTCCGAGCTCCAAATGCAGAAATGTATTTATGGCACAAAGGGAGATTTATGTATTTTCTAAAAATCCTGGCAGCCAATAATAGCCTTGACTGACTCTCTAGGGCTCCAAATGCAACTAGATTGTATTTGGATATAAATCTGGATGCATTGTAATCTTAGCCCTGTTTCCCTCCATTAAAGGCCAGATGGGGCAAAGGGTTTGGAGGGGAAAAGTAATAAAATTATTGATAAAATGCACAAGAATAAAATACTAAGCCAGAGAAGGCCATTTCGGTATAATCTGTGCAAAATTCTCAGAGATACCATGTGTAAGTAGCATCTTAGTGACTATGCTAATGAATTCTGGGATAACAAGGATTCTATACAATCACAGCTTGGTGGGTAACATTTTTTTCCCCCTTAATGTCATCGAAAGTTGTAAGGAAAATATATTCAGAAAAGGATTTGTCCCAGGGTAGGGAAGAGATTCCAAAACTGTTTAACATCTGCCATCTGATATTTCCTCTCTCCTCGATCATTTCGTCATTCAAGAAAGTATTACTAAGAGAGTGAAAAGTAAAGGACGGTACTAAATACTTCGTGCCCAGTCTGCAATCGACGGGATAGCCCTCAGTCTCAAGATGGTTGGGAGTGAGGTAGATGGTAAGCAGTTCTAGAATCACTGGCTCTGAGGTGTGGTATGGATTCCAACAGCTAAATATGAGTGCTCAGAAAACAAAACCAAATCTTAGAGTTGTCACAAGGCAATCTCTGAAAATGTGCCAAATAAGTAGCATAATCACTGTAAAAATTCGAACAAAGTTGTCTTGAGCTGTGTCCTAAATGGTACCAGAATCTGCCAGTTCCATGAGATGCAACCCCTTCACCAGGATGGAGCATTCTTGGAACTAATTTGTTTTTAGAACGTAGCATCTTTCTGCATTGTTGAATCCTGATAAATTGTATTCATGGCCCATCCATTGGAACCAGCTGTAGATTCATGACCACACAGGAGGACACCAGCAGAGGCCCAAATCTATGCAAGCTGGGTGACAAAAGCCCAAGGGCCATTGTATGTGTCCCAATCTAGGGTAGCAGGTCAACACTGTCATAAATTGCTATCCTCCTGGATGGTGACCTATATTAGTTTTGGCTACTGCCATTTGGGGACTTGATAAAAAAAAAAAAGTATCTGTCCTATAGAGCAGAACCAAGAGTAGCACAAATGCCCTAAAGACATTTTTCCAACTAAATTACATGCATTTATTTTTCACCATGGGGGTCAGAATCGAAAAGCTAACAGGCTCCAGAGGGACAGTGCATGCTAATTCCACTCATGGTAAAGGTCCTTTAAAATGCCACTCATGCCCGAAGCACTGATGAGTTTGCGAGTTGCCAGGCTTGAGGTATGCTACGCACGATCCCATTGGAACCCATTAGATGCCCTACAGATAGATGAGCTCTGCACAACCGCATATGTAGACCCACTATTCAAAAGTTTAAAAAAATTACTAAGCAATTACACAGATTTTCCAGCTCTAACAACAAGGCTTATGGCAGTCCAATTGCAATTGAGTATAGTAGATTAGTATGGTGCTAAGAGAGCTAAACTCTTTAGCATTGAGTGCAAAGCTCCCGTGGACCATGTAAATTACATCCAATTGCAATTCATAGAAAATAATGGGGAGGGGTTGTATTTGATGTCACAAACCTTGGGTGCCACACTCACCCACGTGGAAGCAGACCATATGCAACCCTAACCTGAACACACCAAAAGCTACAAAGATGCTCTCCTATCCAACTTATGGAATATATAGACTCATAAACACATTCTTCAGGTACTTGTAATACGCCAAGCTGAAAACAAACCTAGTTTGCCTACCCCTGATTTTACAAATAAGGAAGACAATGAGACTTCCAAACTTATACTTTTGTATACACAGGCGTGCATATGCCAGCACATGCATATATGTGTACTCATGTACACACACACTCACACACACATGAAGGTGAACAGCTGTCTCACCTTGCCCCAGGTTTTGCACTCGAAGTCCCATGTCTTGTGAGGTTTCTCAGACATGGGCAAACGGGACACTTGTTCACCACAACACACCTCTTTAATGAACCCTATCTAATTTTAAAAATCTTAAGAAGTTGAGTGCTATTAGACCCTCTTCCGAAGATTTATCTTGCCAACTAAATTCTCTTCATGGGAAACTTAACCCAATTACCCAGGTTAGGGTCATTGGGGAACCAAAAGCACAAAATACAGACACTACCCAGGTTTCTACCTATTGTCACGTAACTCAGAGCATTTACCACCATTATAATTAATGGCCTACTGCACAACGGCTTGTTTAATATCTGCCACTTGCTGCTGTGAGTTCATGAAGACAAAGTGTGATCATGGGTTTCTCTACTATCTTATGCCAGATGCCTGGAATAGTCCCTGAGCCATGATAGGCATTTTATAAATATTTGTTGCACTAAAGGAACAAATGAAGAAAAATCAGTGGATGTCCTGGTATGGTCATGGGTTGGGGGTGCTTAAACTGAGCAACCCCAGCAAAGTATTTCTTTACAATTAAGGAGGCCAGAGAATATGCAGTTGCTTTTTCACAAAAATGGCCTCACTGTATCCCGCAGCTCTGATCTCCATCTTTGATTACTATGAATAACACTATTACATCAAATAGTAATAAAAATAGCTATCGCAAGAAAGTTGAGCACTTTCTTCATGTCAGTAAAATATAAGGTACAGGTTTCATCCTATCTTAGGGCAGAACCACCATTCTCATAGTGAAGGATATTTGGGGAAGGCTTGGTCACTCTCCACTATGCCATTAGTCATCGGAAGGGACCCATTTCAGGAAGGTTAAATCTATCACTGACTGCCCATAAAAGGGATGGTGGGCAAGACCAGGCTGAGCTCTTCTCATACAGGCCATTAGAAGAGCACCCAGCACTGAGCAGAAGTTCAAGAATGTTGGTTAGAGTGGGAGGGGGTAATAAAGGTTATAACTGAAGGAAGAAAGTGAATGATGACAGGGACGATGCCTCCATCAGGGACAAGACATTGTTTACTTTGTGTCTCTAGTTCTATCAGAGAGCTGGAAAGTGTGCAATGATACCAAGGGAGGGTATGAGAGATTTCCATTCTAAACTCAAGCACAGCTTCCTGAAATCTGAGAAGGAGAATCCAAAATGATGAATGCTTTGTTTCTTGAAAGAAAATTACCTGGTCCATCAGCTCAGCAAATCAACTGAAGTGTCCTGATGTAACATGCTTTGCACCTTTGACTCTGCCTGTCCCCTCCATCCTGGTACAAGAAACCTCAGCATCCGGGGGCGGCTTGGCTGCTCTGTATTTCTCCTCGTCTGTTTCATTTCCTCCTGCAAGACCAGCTGCAGCTCAATTGTGGACCATGTAATTCAATAGATTACCAGATATGTCTTGAGTCAATTTTAATTCTATTTAAAGGACAGTCGATAGAGTCATCTCTGGGGCTTTCTGAGATGAATTTCATATTCCATACACTGAACAAAATGGAAGGGGAGAACGCACTTCTCTTTAAAGATACAACTTAAGTTTCTAAAGCGTTCCATGTTGGTCCCACTTCTCCAATTCATCAAGACTCTAGTCCAACTTAGGAGATTGTGTAGGAAATCTGGATGGCAAAGGAAGCATGAATTTATACATAGAAAGTTTCAGACTGACCATTGTCCTTAGAGTTTGCCAAAACGGAACTGTAGCCAGCCAGTTTTTCTCAGAGATTTCTCAGCATTGTTTCTTTCTTTCCCTGAATTGATGCTACTCTCTCTGCCTAGGATGTCATTCCTTGCCTTTCCATATGTTCTCGATCCTCCATGCTTCATGATCCAGCTCAAATGGCACAAACACCTCAAACTTTTCCTTTTTTTTTTTTACACTATTTTATGTATTGATTTGTCAAAGAGAGAAAAGGGGAGAGCAAAGCAAGGGAAGCAGCAGGTAGAGGGAGAGAAGCAATGAGCAGAGAGCCCGATGCAGACTCGATCCCAGGACCCTGGAATCATGACCTGAGCCGAAGGCAGACACTTAACTGTCTGAACCACCCAGAAGTCCCACACCTTGAACTTTCTCGTATCCTCTTCCCTCCCCATCATCACCTTTCCCATGCCTTCTGTGAACAATGCCTCTTGGACATTCTGTATCTCACACTTTTGCTATTAAATGTATCTGTCAAATTTTCCTGGTTCATCTGCAAGCTCCTTGAGGACAGGGTTTATAGATTTAATTTACTTTGGTGTTCTCCTGGATTCATCAGGTTTTCAGGCTATGAGTTTGCTGTTCTAATGATCTATAACAAATATGTCCAAAATTTCACTGGCTTAGAACCAACATCGATTTTCCTCACTTGTGAGTCTGACTCTCAGCTGGGGTAACTTTTCTCGAGGCTGAATTCAGGTCTGCACCAAAGTTCTCTCAATCTGGGACCCATGCGGAAGCAGCAGCATTAACCTGGGGTAAGCTTTTTCTTTGGTGAATAGCAGGGATACACAGGGTCAGGCTAAGCCACACTCATGTCACATCTCCTCCCACACCGTTGGTCAAAGCATGTCATGTGGCCAAACCCAATGTCAGCAATGAGGGAATGTACTAGGCACTTCAAAGTCACATAGATGCATAATTCTACCCCATTTAGCTCACCCCCACAGCCTGCCAGCTTCTCCTGATGCTTGCCTGAGTATCCAGAAAGTCCAGCAGTTATCACACATATTCCTAGGAAGCTTGAGCATGTTAACCTACTACCTGTACTTGACCCTACACAAGTCTAGAAGTTGTTTGGTAGTTCAACCCACAAGTAAGTGAGTAACCCCTAGAAAGTGACTCTGTATGAAACACAGTCTAGCCCTTGGTGACCTCCTAGCCCAATGCATATACACAAATGGGGAAAGAGATGGAAGGAGAAAGCGGAACACCCATTGCTAAATGATGGTTGGAAAGTTTGGGGGGAAAGTAATCCACTTTAAGACACCGGTCCCAGCAAGAGTATTGCCAGTTGCCGGAACTCTGGAGATGAAAACAAGATCTTTGCTATTTAAGATTTTCCTCTGTTCCTGCTGGTTTTCCCACCTGAAGGGCTAATCCTCTGCTGGCCTCGTCATTACCACCTCTATGGCAAGACTCACTGCAGGGTCCAAATCCTCGATTGTGGGCTCCAGTGGTGAATGACCATCAGGTGAGTTTGAAACAGACAAACGACTATCATCCCAATTTCTCCAGGACTATAAAAAAGTAAAAAGAGGGAAAGGAAGACAGATTCTCCAGGGAAGAAAGGGCCTCTTGTATATACTTGACTTAGCCACGTTCAAAGTGTTCTCCCTCCATTAATTCATGAGTACCGAAGTTAAGTAGAATGGAAAGAAGGGTCAGCACACACTTGCTCTTCCTTAAAAGGATCAAAAATAGGAGCCCCGAAAAAGCTAGTCATTTCTGGAAGCTCAATAGGGATTCAGTCATTGGGCAAGGTCTAGCATGTCAAGATGGTGGTTCCCAGAGGTGCTATGCTTGATTCCAGACCACACTCTGGAAAGTGTTATTATTATCAGGCACTTCTTTTGCTATTGGATGTCATTCCAGTCAGTGTCCATGTAGGTTTTTAATTGTATAATAGAGTCCATTTGTTTGATCTGCGATCCCAGCTTTCTAACTTGTGTTTGCTCCTGTATACGCTAATCCACACTGCTCACCTCTCAGCAATTAGTCAAGGCGTTCCTGGCCCTTAGTGTAAATTAATGAGGTTCTACCAGAATGGGCTTCTGAGGTTTTGATGAGACATGAGAATGGTTCTCTCTGCCCTCCTCCTCTCCCATGATATATGATCAATTTATTTAACTCAAATTGCATTTTCAATAGCTCTCTCTTCCCAGAGTCAGCATGTCTGCTGTAACTTACACTCGAGAAAGGGAGTGACAGCGTGGTGTGGTGGGAGATAAGCCGGGTAGGAATAGGAGTGTTTTCTCTTATGCTACCTTGAATGAGCGCAGTGACATTCGGAGCACAGACAACAATGTCAGTGGCAGCCACGGTCCTCTCAGCCAGGAACAATTATCTGGGGAGCATGGTGCTGCTTGGGCTTTCTATGAGATCTCCCGATGTGATGTTATTGGAATAATTAATTTATATCAAAGTGGAGCCTTGCCCAAGTAGATACTTACACAGTATACTGTGCTCCCTTGTCAGACGGTTTCTTTTTAACAGCATAGAAAGCCCAAGTGAACATTTACTTCCCTATTCATTTACTTCCCTATTATGCCATAGAAATGAACTTAAACATCACTAATAATAGCATCACTTTAAAACATAAAGTCGAGAGAACATATTCTCCAGTGTCACCACTATGGCATTATTTGTCTTGGGCTTAATTTGCCCTCACTGTGTATTATTAGGAGTTAACACTGTAGTTTTGTTTAATAACTGGCTTCACCACCCATGGCTGACTCCAAACTGATCACTCAGGCCTGCTGATGAAAGTCCTAATTCATCCTTGTTAGAGCAATTAGGGGGAAATTGGATAACCGTGCCTCTTCTTGCAAAGGTCTACGTGCAACTATAGCCTATCCCCCAAGAGGTTAAGCAAACGCTCATTTTGGCTGCAAGTGAAATAGATACTTTCCTTGTAAGTGAGATAGTACCAAATTAATTTAGACTTCAAGAAGTTTTTAAGTGGGAGCTGGAGCTCGGCTTCTATTCTCCTCCTCGCTCCGTTCCTCTCTCTGCACACGGCCAGGTTAAATGTTCTCTGCCATTAGAAATCAATTATGATTCCCTGCTATACTGCATATGCTGTTGTGGTATGAGCTACACCTCAGCGTACTGACTTTGGCTGCCTTTTCTTCTCGCCCTTGACATTCGAGTAGTAATTTGAAAGTGGAAAACTTCTCAGACCATTACGATATATCCCGTCTCAGACCGATTACATTGGCCTGATGGGAGTGTAGCCATACACGGCTTCATTTCTGACTGGGAAGGAGTTGTCCCTGCTGCAGATGGATTTAACCAGATTGGAAAGGTTCAGGGACTGGGGAGAGGGTTACAAACAGGCTAGAGACTAGGGATGGGGGAATAAGTGCCCAAGTTAGGTGAAGTGTGACGAGAGATGTCTGGTGGGTCATGGCAGAGTTGGTATGGACCCAGAGAACAAAGGAAAACAAGAAGCAAGTACCCCCGAAGTATCCTGAGATTTCTGATCCCTGCAGCAAGATCTCTGCTAATTTTGCTGTGAGCCTTGGGTTTGTCATTTACCGTCTCGGGTCTCTGATCTTTTTTCTTATCTGTGAAATGAAACACTTGTGATCTCAAAAGTTCCTGCTGATTCTATAACCATTAGGAATGCTTTTTGCCACAAGTTACAGAACAAATGCGTTTGTTTGTGCCACAAGAAATTGAGAGATAAGTGGCTCTTGACATTAGTTCAGCGGCTTGTTATTTCCCAAGATCAGCACCTCTGTAATCCTTTGGAGCTTTTTCTCATCTTGCCACCTGATGGTCACCCAGGTAGCTGCTGCTTTTCAGCTGTGACACCCATGTTCCACACCTGAGCAAGGGGACAAGCAAGGAACCTCCTCTTCCAGAGCTGTGTCTTTTTTAGGAAAGAGATGCTCTCCCAGCAGATTTTTACCTATACCTGATTTCCCTCGAGCATGAGCTTGGCCACCCGTGGGTACAAGAGAGGCTGGAAAGTGTTCCATTTTTCAGTCTCTTCAGAAAAAGAGGCAAAGTAGAATGATGTTGAGATGCGTGCTAATCAACCAACAGTATCTGTCATGGGCTTGGAGGCTTGGAACAGGCTATCCCACCTCAGCTTGCCTGTCACTTTGCCTGTCTCAGACACACAGACTAGGGGAGTGACTAAGCATTGTTACTGCTCGTAAGCATTCCCGAGTCTTCTCCCTTTCCAGCCATGTTGGAGACAGGTGCAGCCAGGTAACTCGCTCTGGCCAATCACTTGCACGCAGATAGGACATGCATCCATTCCAGATGAAAGCATTTACCTGCCCGTGTGCATTCTTAATTTCTCTTCATCTCCCTACCCCTACATCTAAAGATGTTACAATGGCAGACACTCCATCAGCCTGGGTCTGAGGTGAGGACGAAATGGAGCAGAGCCACTGACAGCACATGAGGGTTGTGCAGGAGGAGTGTGACTCAAGGAGTTGCTAGTTATCATAACATAACCTAGGGTGTCCCGACTGAAACAGATGGGCAGGGAGGATACGTTTATTCTCGATAACTCCACAACTCTCATTAGGCCCCTGTCTAAAGTCCATCATTTCCAGCTTGTGGTCCTGATTTGAATCATCTCTTTGACGCCTTCCTTCACTTCTGCCCTGCAGTCTTAAGGGCTCCCCAAATGGCCAAGTGCTACACCAGCCATGGAGACACAGTGGCCAGAAGTCTGCTGAGATGAGTGCCTCTCAGAGCCCCTTAGCTTTGTGTTGTGATGGCGCCACACAGAGGTCTTCCTTTCAGCATCTTTCTGTGAGGTTTCTTGCAGGTTCCTCAAGCAGGCGAGAATGGGGATGTTTCCCAGGCCACAGCACTTGAAATCATTTTTGTGCTACAGCAAATCTGATAATGATAATGGCAATGGTTTTGTAACAAAGTTGCGTGCGATCCATTACCACCATCATCATCACTATTACCATCGCCTCTAATAACAGTTAACACGCAGGGAGCACACCCACTGGACTGAGGCTTGGAAACATATAATCTCTTCCCACTGAACATGCATCTTTAAGAAGCTGCTGGGATAAGCAAGTTGTTGAAACCCCAAGAAAAATGGATATTCCTCACTTATAAATGCAAAGAGAGGCAGAGTAGGGATGTGGAGAAGGGGCGGATCGGGCATTTGGGAAATTCCTTCCTTACTCATATACAGGCTAACATCTGTGACCTAAACAAGGCTCTTATCTGTTCAGGGTTCTCTTTTCTCCAACTTACTATTAAAAATAAAGAACCTAGGGGCGCCTGGGTGGCTCAGTGGGTTAAGCCTCTGCCTTCAGCTCAGTTCATGATCCCAGGGTCCTGGGATCGAGCCCCGCATTGGGCTCTCTGCTCAGCAGGGAGCCTGCTTCCCCCTCTCTCTCTGCCTGTCTCTCTGCCTACTTGTGATCTCACTCTGTCAAATAAATAAAATCTTTAAAAAATAATAATAATAATAAAAAATAAAGAACCTATATATGTGCACTTAAGTCCTTGCTGTGTGTTAATGAACCCAGAGAGACCAACTTTGGCCTAAGAAAAATCTCCATCACGGTCAACTTGCCAAAGCCAAGTACATGGGTCTGGTGAGTGATGTCACAGGCACCGGTTGTTCTACGATGATGTCACAGGCACGGGTCGCTCTATGATGACGTCACGAGCACCGGTCGCTCTAGGAGGCAAAGGAGGCTTCTCCTGCCCTGTGGGAGCTATTTGCTTATTTGGAAGGAGAGAAATGAACAGGAAAACAGGAATGGCTAAATACCCTTAGGCTATTTATTTGCAAATATGATCAGTCCTGTGGTGTGTGTTATGCAGCAACACAGCGGATAGAACGACGCAGCGGGGCTGGCCACAGCAGTTTCCCAGCCTGGAACTCCTCACTTCCGGCTTCAAACTCACGTGTTATCGCACACATTAACACCTCATGTCCTTCCTGACACAACTTGCTAACAGACTGGGCTTTGCCCAGCACTTGTCTTACACCTGTGAGAGGCAGTCTCGATCGCCTGGAAACATTGTGAGGAGCTGTGGGCTTCCTCCCCATTCTCTGTTCCAGGGGCTGGCACATGGCACAGTCCATGGGCAGCTAAAACATAAGAGAGGTCAAGTCCCCTAAGGACTTGCAAATACCATTTAGAGGCCAATTTCCCTTCGAAAGGAAATATGGGCACCGTGACTCCTTCCTGGGATGCTGCTTTCCTTAATCTGTTTTTTTAATCAGTTTTTCCATTCATATCTTTTTTTTTTTCTGTTTAAAGATACCAGCCTACATTTAGCTGTCGAGTCTCCTTAGTCTCCTCCAACCTGTGATCATTTCTTGGTCTGTCTTCTTTCTCACAGCTGTGGCAGTTTTAATGAGTACTAGCCAAGTTTTCTATAGCACACCCCTCAATTTGGATTTTTCTAATGTTTTTCTCAGGATTAGATTGGAATGATGGGTTTTTGTAACGCATATCACAACAGATAAAGTACCCCCTTGTCACATATCAGGGGATACATGATATTATCATGAGCTATCACTGGTCACGTGATTGTGGATCACATGGTTTAGGTGGAAACGCCCAGGTTCTCCTCTATAAATTTATAGTTGTTCTGTTTATATCTCGTTCTGCTCTATTATTTGGAGATTCAGACCACACTCAAGAAAAACGGAATTAAGCTCGGCCTCCACTTCCTAATTTACATATACTATTAGAATTCTTTTGCAAGAAAGATCTGTCCCTTTGGCACCACTTATTTATTTATATTAGTATGAACTACGTTTGTTTTAGACTTTGGGTTATAATTCAATACTATGTTATTTATCTTCTTGCTCAGAGTATTTTAGCTTTGGCCATTGGGAGTGCTTTCAGGGTGACTCCTGTGTTCTTTTGATATGCCTCCCTTTTTCTTCCTTTCTTCCTACCTCTCTCTCTCTCTTTCCAGTGAAAATTTTCAGCACTTCCTAGCTGGCACTACAAGATGCTCCAAGCTTACCTTGCATGTTCCCTGCCCCAGACTTACCAGCGAGTATTTGTCCAAGGAACCCTAGTTCCTTTTACTGGAGAATGGTATATGGAAACCAAATCTTGTCCTGAGTGTGCTCCTTGCTACTAGGATGTCATTGCCTCTAGACCATCTTGGCAAACTCAGCTAGGAAATATATGCATGCATATTAATACATGTATGCACACATACATGTATCTGTCTGTATATATACATATCGATAAACCTGAGTTAATACTGTTGCCTCTGGAATGAGCCCAGCACGGGATTTGTTCTAGCTTTCCATCCTTTCTTATTGGAAACTTGTTTTTGACATTTTATTCCCATTATCTAAAATCCATTTACTTATTTGCCCAACTCTTAACCTCATTTTAAGTCTCTCTCATCCTTGAGTCTCAGTCGGGTTCCTATGTATAATGTCTCAGCATGCCTTTCATATCTTACTTATAATATGTGACTCTGTTTGACATCTGCGTTCCCTGCTGCATTGAGTCACCTCCATGGCAGGACCAGGCTGACGTGCCCTCTGTTGTGTAATGTGCAAGGATTTGCTACATGAATGAGAGGGAGAAGTTAGAAGCCTACGGTAATGCAGGCCCTTCCAGGCTAGAGTCCCATTGTATACTAGGAAGGATGCCTGATGCCTCTTCGACACTTGATCTCCTTACCCCGTTTTCCCATTAACCTGTTGTCCCATCTTCAGAGCAATTATCTGCCACTATCTTGATTGTTTTCTGTCTCCCCCCTACTTACCGTAAGCTCCACTTGGGCAGAGACCTTGCCTGTCTTCTTTACCTCTGTATCCTAGAATAGTGTATCATCCAAAGCAGATTCTTGATTTATAAAAATTGCTGGATAACAAAAACACTGCATTATTAGCTATAAGCAGCAATGTTACTAAGAGTATTGCTTTTCAACTCAACACCCAAAGAACAAATAATCCAATCAAGAAATGGGCAGAGGACATGAACAGACATTTCTGCAAAGAAGACATCCAAATGGCCAACAGACACATGAAAAAGTGCTCCATATCACTCAGCATCAGGGAAATACAAATCAAAACCACGATGAGATACCACCTCACACCAGTCAGAATGGCTAAAATTGACAAATCAGGAAATGACAGATGCTGGCAAGGATGCGGAGAAAGGGGAATTTTTGGTGGGAATGCAAGCTGGTGCAATCACTCTGGAAAACAGCATGGCAGTTCCTCAAAAAGTTGAAAATAGAGCTACCCTATGACCCAGCAATTGCACTGCTGGGTATTTACCCTAAAGATACAAACGTAGTGATCCTAAGGGGCACGTGCATCCGAATGTTTATAGCAGCAATGTCTACAATAGCCAAACTATGGAAAGAACCTAGATGTCCATCTACAGACGAATGGATAAAGAAGATGTGGTATATATACACAATGGAATACTATGCAGCCATCAAAAGAAATGAAATCTTGCCATTTGCGACGACGTGGATGGAACTAGAGGGTATCATGCTTAGCGAAATAAGTTAATCAGAGAAATACAATTATCATATGATCTCCCTGATATGAGCAAGTTGAGAGGCAATGTGGAGGGTTTGGGGGGTAGGAAGGGAATGAATGAAACAAGATGGGATCGGGAGGGAGACAAACCATAAGAGACTCTTAATCTCACAAAACAAACTGAGGGTTGTTGTAGGGGGGCATGTAGGGAGAGGGTGGTGGGGTTATGGACATTGGGGAAGGTATGTGCTATGGTGAGTGCTATGACATGTGTAAACCTGGCAATTCACAGACCTGTACCCAGGGACTAATAATATATGATATGTTAATAAAAAAATAAAAATTTATTTAAAATAATATCAGACCTAAACCAAAAGTCAAAAAAACAAAACAAAAAAAAGAGTATTGCTTTTCTTAAATTCTATTGATGCAGGTATTAACCAGATGTGATTAGTATGTTTATTTTTGAGGCCTGTTTTGGTGACCTTATGATACAGGTATGTATGATACAAACAAAAAAATACCTAAACAAAGAAAGATCAAAGTAAAACAGAAGAAAAGAAAAAATAAATAAGAGCCCTTAAGAACCGATTTTAGGCTACAATAAGAAAATAACTTTTTACAGATGCAGGGCTTAGAGGTCAAAGTTCAAGTCATTTACATCTGGGTTGGGGTTCTCTGGATATTTTTTCTCTAATGCTCTTCGTAATTTTTTGTACAACATAGTCTGTGCAAACTTCCGGTTTATGCTCTTTCCCTTTCCCCCTCCATCAACCATCTTTCCCTCCCACAAAACTTATGAAACTTATGAAAACATATAAATCGTTCAAAACACAAACTAACTGGGGATTTGTTGGCTGAAGTAAAACAGGAAAAGGTTTGCCTGGGGTGGGGATGGTGGTCTGGCTTGCAGATTTCCCCAAGAAAGACTTCAGTCCTTGGTTCGACTCCAGAGTCCTACTTTCTCGTGTCATTGATCTGTAAATGCCCTCACTTTTAGAATTGAAGCTTATGAATTTGGACATTTTTGAGTCAACTTTAAGAAATTTTGGAGCATGCCAGGAAAACATTTACTTTACCACTATTTTGAAAGAATTGTTTTCTACCCTAGGGGGAACCACCTGACTGTGCATCGGGATCACCTGAGACCCTCACTAAAATACGGATTCCTGGACATCACCCCAGACTGAGTGAGCAGAAGTTCAGCCTTCAGATAGAGGCTATAAACCCAGTCCCCCAGGTGATACCTAGGCCAGCAGCCCAGCCTTAGGCTGGACAAAACACATATCGTAATACTGTAAAAGAACTGTTTTAACAGCACTGTTTAAGCTAAAATAAAACAATAAAATGAATAAATAATAATAAATAACTTAATAATAAAAATAAATAAATATTTTATTATAATATAATATTATAATATATATATAATTTTGTGAATTATATACAAAATTTTGTGAATTGACTGAGCCACCCAGGCTCAGTCAGTTAAGCATCTGCCTTTTGCTCAGGTCATGATCCCGGAGTCCTGGGATCAAGCCCCACCCCAGGGTCCCTGCTCAGTAGGGAGTCTGCTTCTCTCTCCCCCTATGCCTGTCGCTCTCCCTGCTTATGCTCTCAATCTCTCTCTCTGACAAATATATAAATAAAATCTTTAAAAAAAAAAGGAAATTCACAAAATAATATAATGTAAAAGTACAATTAATATTAATCATGATTTTCATATGATCAAATTTCAACTATCAAATAAAATACAGAAATCATCCCAAATAAACAATATAAGAATATTCTAGTATTCTGGTATTCCATAAATGTTGATTTTGTGACCCACTAAGAAGATGCAGTTTGTGGTTTGAGAAACACTGAATTCAGGGCACCTGCATGGCCCAGTTAAGCATCCAGACACTTGGTTTTGGCTCAGATCATGATGTCAGGGTTGTGGAATTGACCCCCCCATGGGACTCCATGCTCAACAGGAAGTCTGCTTGAGATTCTCTCCCTCTCCCTCTGTCACTCCCCCCACACATGTGAGCACCCCCATGTGCACACATGCTTTCTCTCAAATAAATACATAAGGGATGCCTGGGTGGCTCAGTCAGTTAACCAGGCTTCCTTTGGCTCAAGTCCTGAACTCAGGGTCCTGGGATCAAGCCCCGCCTGGTCTCCCTGCTCAGTGGAGAGCCTGTTTCTCCCTCCCCTCTGCCTTCCCCACCCCCCACCCCGCCCTGCTCCTCCTCATTCTCTCTCTCACAAATAAATGAATAAGACCTGTTTCAAAAAATCAAATAAATAAATAAATAAAATCTTTTTTTAAAAAAGAGGAAAAAGAAAAATACACTGAACTAGTCCAGCTCCAGCATCCCTGTATGTTATTCCAAGCATTACGGAGTACTTTAAAAATATCAGAAACGCATTTTTTTTTTAAATTCAAAATTAGGAAAACAAGCTCAAATTCTGAGGTGCTCTTGGATTTATGAAACTACTTCAAATGCTTTTGACAAAAAGAAACATACTGCTTCAATGTTTGATTGTTCAAACTACTATTAGTTTTTTAGCTCTAAAAACTCACAGATCGCTCATTTCACATTATGTTTTTTCCTGCTGTTTATTCCATCTCCTCCCTCAGCTTGGACTCTCCATTTTCAGGTATCATTGACTCTGTAGAGACCCGAGTAGAAGCGACTCCAGCCATATTAGCCATATGTTGTAGATGTTCGCTCTAATAAACCGTGTTCTCCGCTGATGTCCATCACACCTGTGTGTTCTCGTGCATGACTCATTTCTGTAAAGCAGGCAGCAATATCCCTTTTGATGTCCCCTGCCTGCTGCAGAACTCTGCTGAATTCCTACCTACTCTGCAAAGTCTTAACCCAACAAACTCTGTCCAAGCCAGCTACCCTGGACACAAATCTTTTCATTTCCTGTTCAAAAGCTCTCTTGTGCTCCTGAATGCTCACTAACTGTGCTCGTCTCCCTGCTCTTCCTTGCTTCTCCTAGCTGCCCTTCATGTTGCAACATTCACGGGACCAAAAACAATAACCTCGCCTCGCTGAATAACAATATCAGAGATATTGATACTGACGATCATACAGTAAATGCATTTCAATCCTTCCTCCAGCTCCTTGGGACACCCCAAGTTTACAAAACTCCATATGCAGAGACTCATTATTCTAGACTAGAGGAAACATGGGGGGAAAGGGGGCATTCTTTAAAATCTGAGTTAAATACATGTGATAGAGAAGTTCAGCTTAATTTTTAAATACAATTAATAATAAAACCCAGGTTTAAAAAAATTACTGTTGAATACAGATCCTAAGGGACTCGCTTTAATGTAAGTAAATGCTATATGCTTGGCAGTTTACATTTGATCTTAAACCAATGTTAAATGCCAGTTTTCATAAATAGTAATGGAAATAGCTAACTTTTATTAGATGCTCCTTGTAGATTGCTTTATTTAAGCCTATCTACAGTGCACTATAATTACACCCGTTTACAGAATCAAGGCTGAGATGTCAAGACGTGATCAAGCTCGGAGCGTCTGGATGGCACAGTTGGTTGAGCAACTGACTCTTGGTTTCAGTTCAGGTCATAATCTCAGGGTCGTGGGATTGAGCCTGCATTGGTCTCTGAGCTGGGCACAGAGTCTGCATGGGATTTTCTCTCCTTTCTCTCCCTGCCCCTGCTTCTTGTGATCTTTCTCTCTCTAAAAATAAATAAATGCATCTTTAAAGAATATATATGTAACTTGCCCCGAGGTGCATAGCTAAAGAATCTTGGAACACACAAACCCTAATTTCAGAGTGGTGCTCTTAACCTCACTTCCTAAAGCTTTGTTTATTCTATTAACTTGCTTTGAAACCCCTGTACAAATGAACTGAAATCCAAAGCTTTATCTAAATCACGAAGGCTTTGGACGGAGAGTCGGCACAGTTGGTGACATGTTGTTGTAACTGCCTTGGGATCTAGGAAATGAAGGACAGACTTGCTAAAAATGGCTCCATCATTTCGGGCTTTGAAAACAATTCCTCTGTGAACCTTTATTTTTCAACTCTTATAATATTTCCAGATCAATTCTGTGGGGATCCCACCTGCTCCCTCCTCCCTTTGACTCCAAGGAGAGTCATTTTAGAGAGTTCCACTAAAGTGGAGGTGCCCTTTGTGAGTTAGAGGCCTGAGAAAAATTAACGTGTTTTGGTTTGCTTGTTTTGTTTTGTTTTTTAAAAGTCAAGACCTTTTTTCCCCCAGCTCCCCATAAGTCACAAATAGCTTTTCTTTCAAAGTTCAACCCTGTCAGGCTGTTAATCCTCCATGAGGAAAAGCACATGTGATAGGTTTGGAAAGGTTTAGCTTTCAAATAAGGAAGTTATTAACTTTTACATTCCTGTTTGGCACCTTCTCAACGGTTCTAGAAGTCTCTAGGGAACTAAGAATCCCAGAAGCTTCCGGACTGAGGCAGCTACAAACACCTTTTCCTCTGTGACCACCTGCTCTTTGCTCTCTACTTTCTCCTTTAGGAAGGAAGGTGCCCTGGCAGGGGAAGTCGCCCCAGGGCACAGGGCAGGGTGGGAAAAGGGGTAAAATTCAGAGAGGACACGCAGGAGAAGGCCAGCCTCCTGGGATGGAGGTAGCCTAGTCTGGGGAGCGTGGCAAGAAAGTCTCACAATCTAAGCAGTGCCTCACAGAAGACATCTGCTCATGGAGGCTGAGGAGAGTAATCTAGGCCTCAAATATCTTCAGGCATATTACCCCTCAGCTTCATCATCCATTCGTTCATCAGGGTATTAGTAAACCAGACTTTCCAAGGCTACTCTTTCTATAGCAGCATATGGAAAACAGCAGGGAATTTAAATCAGAAGACCCGGTTTTGAACTTCAGGTCCAGCTTAAGTCAACACTCCTGAGCTGGTATTTCCTCACCTATCAGATGGGGATAATAGGATTTTTATGAAATTAGGGTGCCTCAGTGGCTCAGTTGGTGAAGCGGCTTCCTTCAGCTCAGGTCATGATCCCAGGGTCCCGGGATCGAGTCCTGCGTCAGGTCCCTGCTCAGTAGGAAGTCTGCTTCTCCTTCTCCTTCTGCCTGCTGCTCTGCTTACTTGTGCTCTCTCTTTGTCAAATAAATAAATAAATAAAAATCTTACCAAAAAAGATTTCTATGATGTTAGTAAGAGTTGGTGTTTATTGGGTGCTTATTATGTGCCAAGCACTGTGGGGGTTTTTTGCTGTTTTTATTTAATCCTTTGACAATCGTTAAGAGGCACACTCTGCCATTACCCTCACTTTCCAGGTGAGGAAGCTGAAGTTGAGAGATGAGATAACCGTTTGCTCAAGAGAACAGAGATCATTTCCAGGTTAGGACAGTTGAGAGCTCATTCACTTAGTCATGGAACACACAGTCTCCTGAGGTATGAGGACAAATATGAGAGTGTCTTGTAAATTCCAAAGAGCTGCACAACAGCCATTCTTTTTCAGTACGTAGCATCCTGAGTAGAATTCCAGACTCTTGAAGTGACCCCGAATGAAACCCAGCAGAGCAGGAGGCACCATGGGGCCCTGGCAAGTGATTTTGTGTAATATGGTGCTTCTTAAACTTAAGCAGACTTCTGAAGAATCACATGGAGGGGTTCCTAAAATATAAATGATTGGGCCCCAAGCCCGAAGTTTCTGCTTCAGTAAGTCTTCAGTGGGGCCCAAGAATTTGCATTTCTCACAAGTTCCCGGAGGGAGCTGACGTTGCCAGGCAGGACCCGACTTTAGGCACCACTGGTGTTGTGGTTGAAACCATGGGTCTTGGCACCGGAAGTCTGTCTTGCTCATTGTTGCCTTAAGTTCTCTGGGTCTCCATCTTCTCATCTACAAAATATAAAGAATACCAATATCTACACTATAGACTTTCAATGAAAGTAGAGACAGTATAACACCCTTGGACACCAATCTGGAATATAGGAAGCATCATGGCAGCTGTCATGGGTGTAGGCCCCCTGTCTTCTGCAGACCCAGCTTTGTATTCCTTAAGGAACTTAACCACCAAATCCTGAAAGAGTTAAGTAAGTAGACCATTGTAATTTTGTCTTTTAAAATCTGTAATTTCATTTTTCATTGAAAGGGGGATGAAGTCATACTAACGTGTTATATCAGTCAGGGTCTCAACAGGAAACAGATGGTACCCTCAAAATAGGAAAGTTCCAGGAGGGTTTATTTACAAAGGGACAGTTTCTAATGTGTGGGTGTTGGGGAACCACAAGGGATAGTACAGTAACCTGGCGCTTAATAGTAGGTAAGCTGATATCACTTTGAGGCCAGAAGGAATAAGAAAGGAAGAAGCAGTTATTGGAGCCGTGGTGTGAAAGAACTCTTTAGAGTCTGCTGCCTTGAAAGCAGTGATCTGGGATCAAGGAGTACAACCAGTAGACTACCCAGCAAGAAAGAAAGCCCAAGGAATTAATACTCGCTCTCCTCCCTCTCTCCATCACCTTCCAGAGCTCCCAACTAAGTGCAAAGTTGGACTCTGTTCAGTCCAAATTGACCAAACCCAGCTGCAAGTCAGAGGGCATGGGAACCGAATGAATCCAGCAGACATGTGTTGGCATGTGTGATATCATTTAATCCTCCTGCCAGCCCTATTGTGTGCCCACTGTGCAGGTGAAACAGAGTTAAATTAGTGCCCAAAGTCACACTATGTAGAGGTGGCTGGATGTTCAAAGCCAGACAATCGTATTCTGGAAAGTGTCCACTCACCAACTACGGTAGAGGAAGCTTCCGGAGAGAAATAAAAAAAATAAAAAAAAAAAACCTTAAATGTCTATTCTTGGTTAATACAAAAACAAATACTGTAAATTGTGGATATTTTCTAGTGGTGGAATCTAGGGTCTCAGTGACCTCAATCTGTCTTTTTAAGTTTTAAAAATAAAAATAAAAGGAAACAACCTTTTCTGTACACCACTATTATAAGCTGGTAAAATATGCATATGGCAATTGATAGAGTTGGCGATGAGAGGACGTGAGGATGATGAATGATTTTCTTTTTATTTTCCCCATTTCCTGAAGTTCTCTAACATGGCCAGATTAAACTTATACCTTTTAGCATAAAAGCAATCAAATAAAATTTTTTAAAATAAAGTAAAAAGAAGTGTGAACCAGACAATCTCTAAGTTCCCTTAGACGTTTTATGAGCCGACAATCTTGATGTCAATCTTTCTATCTCTCCCCTTTTTATATTAAAGCCATCCTGAAAATATGAGTAAAAGTCCAGAGACTCTGTCTCAAGTCTATAGCCCCCATTCTTTAAGAAAAACAAAACAAAACAAAACAAAAAAACAAACAAACAAACAAAAAACAAGGTGGTGGGGTGAAATGAAAAAGGAAGGGCAAAAATGCAATGAAACCCCCTCTGGCTACCTCTGATCCTTCTTCTGTAGCATCTCTGTGACTTTTATAAAGGTCACAGAGATTTAGAATAGCATTGGACAAAACTGATATGGAGAGATAACATGCTGTAGAGGCATCCTTGGCAGAAGCTGTCACTGGAAGCTTAGTTCCTGACACAATGTTTCACCATGATGGGCATCTGGCTTGGTGCATGGGCATCACTAACAATGGCCACAGGTTCTGGAAAGTCCTCCAGGAGAGATGTGGTTTGAGATGGACCTGAAGGGATGGATCCAATGTTATGTGAGTGAGACACAAGCAAGAGGATTCCAAGTAGCAAGACTAGCACAAATGAAGAAAGGAATGAGGCCAAAAGTGTGGGACAAAGGATTAGCTCCACTGGAATAGCTCAAATGTTTGCAGGCAAGGCAAGGGAAACAAAGTCAGAGAGATTGAGTGGTGCCATATTGTAGAATAGCACGGAAACCACAGCAAAAAGTCACTGGAGGTGATTGAACAGAAGATTTGTGCTCCAAGAAGAAAATTGAGACAAAATGTGAAGACCGGATCCATGTGGAGACAGTTAGGAAGTGGGGAGACCAGACAACATGATCTCATTGACCTTAGTGGGAAGTAGGATGTCCTGAACTGAGGAGGCAACAACTAGATTAAGAGATAAAACCTAAGTGCTTTGACAGCTTCCGTCAAAAGCCGTCAGAACAGTCAAAAGCCGTCAAGAAGTAGATATGGAGTTTACAAGACTGAGCTTGGCCTCTGTTATTCTCAGCATGGTGCGAGGTGAGAGAACATTTGCCAGTTGCTAATGGACAGGTCGGTAAATTTTCACCAAAGAAGATTGCACCGGCAGGAGCCAGTAAGACAGTATGTGACCGGTTCATGACAGACTTCGGATTCCCCAAAAGGCGATTACTAGCTGAAACCGACCGGGAGGCAGGGCCGAATCCAGCGTACATTCCTCTTCCTTGACACTTAGGGCTGCCTGCACCTCGAGGGTCCCTGAACCACCAGTCATGTAGAATTCGAGTTTCTGCAAACCTGAAGTCATATTTAAAATTGCTCTCCGCACAGTACACAAACAGGCCCTTAGAGCAATTAAAGTCCTGGGCCTCTGCTCTCTTGCAGACTAATTGGCCAGCATGCAGCATGTGGTGTTGGGAGTCTAACTGCTCAGGGGGCAGCAGGCTCTTAGGCCTCCTGACCTAGATCTCTAGCGATCTCATCACACAGAGATTGCCCAGGCAGCACCATCTCTGGGGAGAGTGCAGGCCCAGAGAGGACCTGTACCTCATCCGTCAGATGGAGACCTGGCTGCCCCATACTGTGGGAGGCAGATGTTTTCCTCTTTAATTGTTCAAGATTAAGGTTTGCAAACGAAAAAATAAACACACCTCTTTCTGGCAATTATGGCCAATCAAATCACAGGCTTGGGGAAGAAAGATGGTGGGTATCTCCTCCCCTCTCCGCATGAGTCAGCCGCCCTCCCCTGAGCTCTCCTGGCCTTCCTGCGGGATTGTGTTTTCCTTCAGCACCCTTGTTCTCTCCCGTGATCTCTTCCAAGACAGCTGGGGAAGCTGAGCACTTTGTCCTCGGGGAACTTGTGTATTTTTCCCCCCTCCCTCATTTAGTCAAAAAACCCTATCATTTCAGTGTCTCTGTGGTAAGCACTGTGTTAGACACAATGAGGGATAAAAGTGGAGATTCAAGTGTTAGATCACTGCTAAATGAGAGAAATCAGGGAAGTCAACTTTGAGCTGCACTTCAAGACTAGGAAGGATGTTAACAGGCAAAGATGAAAAAGAGGACACTCTCTAGGAGAGAAACCATCTATGTCGAAAAATATCAGGCAAATAATTACCAATCATGTGTGGGGTCCGGTATGGTAAGCCAGATTGGGAGCATCACATGAGCAGCGATATGACGTTTATGCCTAAATTACGTGAAGAGATGAATAGCTAAATCTTGGATTGTTTGCATGACTGATAGAACAGTGATGACCCTTTTTGTGTCTGATGGAAAATGTGCATGATCTAAAAATGCTTCAAAGAGTTAACTTGGTTGCAGAACAATGTGCAAAATCAAATTAGAATTTAAAACACATACACACACACACACACACACACAAATTCTAATTGTCCTATAAAAGGAAAGAATTGATTTATCAGCAATTGTTCCTAATTAGACAAGTCCACTCCACTGTCTGACTAGCCAGCTGGCGGACACAATAATCTTTACACATCCGCACTCGGGCCAAATGAGCTACAGTTCATTTTAAATTTCCAAGTTTGATTTGAAAATATATACACCCCTTTGGATCTAATGAGATACAATCTGAATGATAAATACCAGTTGATTAATGGACACAGGGCTTCGGTTTAATAACAGTTGAACAAAAAATTATGTGGCTATTGTTAAATCTTAATAAATGTTTTAAATAATAAATTGGCCTATATTAACTGCTGGCTATTAGCTCTGTTATTTGTTATTATCTGGTAACATAGCACTTTAGACTTAATATGGCATTTATCATTGTTTACTTTCACAGTTATTGCTTACACCTAATGCTGCATTTCTATTCCTCCAGATTTTCAGAGTTCTCTTCTAATATTAACAATGACTTCCCTCTTTTTCTAAACCTCTGATGACCTCCTGCCCCAAACATAGCTGTACCACCGGACTTGTTGAAGCACTTACCTACTCAAGTGAAGAATCTGCTTCTAGAATTCTGCCAGACTCTCATCTTCCTAGGTCATGGTTGTGACTTGGTTTCCATTTCAATGATGCTTTGGGACTTACTGCAACCTGTGAGTCCTTCTGGTGACAGGCACCCCTTGAAGGGACTTCTGCAGGATACTCACCATCAATGTGAATTCCTCTTCTGTCCACTTATTGTGATGAGGGGGTTGAAGAGCACTTTTAATGAGAAAGAACTGGCAGCATCACAGCAGAGAAACGGGCCCATAGTACACATGACACTAGATCTGATGGGGCTAGATCCCAGTCCTCTCTTGGATCACTTTTTCTACTTGAACCCGTGGAACAGGTCTTGGCTCCTTTAAGAGCCTCCAGTGAGAATTCAATAATTGTCTCTGTGGAAAGTATGAGTTCCCCCTAGTGCAGCATGATAAATCTCGGATAATAATAGCTCTTTCCAAAATAATCCTTAGACAGAAGCAAAATCCAACTGAGAAGGTTGTTCAGAGTCAAAACGTGGGACCTGGATCTGTCTTTTATTTAGCTCTATAAATACATTGTTTCTTTTGACACTGCTGTTGACATAATGTATTATTGTTACTATTCAGCTATTATTCCCTTAATGCTTTTTTTTTTTTTTTTTTAATTTCTTGCCAGGTCTTCATTCAATCGGCCAACTGTCCATTTCTAACCCTTAGTCTTCTGCTGGCCAGATTGTAGTTCTAAGCTTCTCCACTTTCACTACCACGAGTCAACACCAAATTTGAGATTTCTAGAAATGTTATCATAAGATGAGTGGAGCAGATCCAGGCTTCAAAATGGCCCTGATTTTCACTCCATCATGATAGGGGAATTATTAGGGATAGGTGTTTTTCTTTCAGACATAATCTCCATATTTGTTATGTCATTTTCACAATATAGAACAAATTGAACTTTTTATGTCTATTCACAGAGGCCCTCAGAATGATACCCAGCTGTGTTCTGACTATAACTCATTGTGATGGTTCATTTTATGTGTCAGGTGACTGGGCTAAAAAATGCCCAGGTAGCTGGTGAACATTATTTCTGAGTATGTCTGTGAGGGTTTCTGGAAGAGATTACCATTTGAATCAGTAGACTGAGTAAAGATCCTCCTCACCAAAGATGGAGTGACCATCATCCAATCTCTTGAGGGTTTAAATAGAACAAAAAGGCAGAAGAGGGGCAAATTTTCCTTCCTCTTGTGGGGATGACCATCTTCTCCTGCCCTCAGACATCACAGCTCCAGTTCTCAAGCCTTTGGACCTGAGGACATGACATCAGTGGTCCCTCAGCTCTTGGGCTAAATCCCATGACCAGTTCTCTTGGGTCTCCACCTTGCAGAAGGCAGATTGTGGGACTTCTTGGCCTCAGTAACCAATGAGCCAATCTCTACAATAAATTTCCTCTTGTATATATCTACATGTATCCTATTGGTTCTGTTTCTCTGAAGCATCATGACTCATATACTCATTATCCTGGATTGGTTAGGATTGGATGTAGTGCAATTTACTTGGCAGAGACATGGAAGCTTTACCAGCAGAGTGTGCAAACAGAGGGTGATTCACCATGTAGTTCACAATTATGATGCTCATGAGTAGGAGGGAAGGACAGAGGGAGAAGAGGACTCCCTGCTGAGCAAGGAGCCTGATGTGGGACTTGATCCCAGGATCCCAGGATCATGACCTAAGTCGAAGGCAGACGCTTAACTGATTGAGCAAACCAGGCACCCCTGTCCTTGACGTTTCTATATTCCAAGTTCCCCCTGCTATCTCAGGTGGCACAGCTACCCATAATTCACCAGGTCAGGTCCCAACATCAAGCACTTTAAGCACAAAACCTAAGTTTCTAAGACCCTGGGTTATTACCTCATCTACAAGTTCATGCTTTGCTTCTTTTTTATTTATGGGACAAACCAGAATCATAATTCTATTTTAAAATATCATAAGGCAGATTGTTTCATTTTCCTTCTTTAGAGTGTAATTATTCCTAATTCCACAGTTACTTTGCAAAGTGACAGTGTAGTGATTAAGAACACTCACTTTTAGAAAAATTTTTCCTATCACCAAACTCTATAAAAATTTAACTTCCTCCAAAAATTATGACGTTGTTGGGTAGTTTTTATTAGACAATTTTGGGGACTTGAAAGTTCTTTGTGACTAGTTCTCCCATACTCCAGCACATATATAATTATAATTAATTGCTTCTCTGCTCATTTCCTCTTTCTCTGGAAGGAAAGAAATAGTTTGGGGAAAATAAGAACAGTAGGACAAGCACAGAGGGGCCCTTTTCTTTGTTAACTGTATGGGGCTGACTTCCTGTGTAAGTGTACAGTCCATCATTTCAAGTCCTGGCTCTGCTGAACTGGGCTATACGACATAGGCTAGGAAAAAGGCCATGGCATTGGATGGTTTCAAAACCAGCAATCAGTGCCCCTCCCCCCCACACACACACACAGAGAAAGAGAGATTAGGAACTGACCTATCCCATAATCTGTCATGATGCTGGATAACACAGACTCTAGAAGCAAATGAGTTGGCAGACCCATGCCCTTGACCTTCTCTGAATCCCAAGACAGATCTAAATCTGAAGTCCAGGAAAACAAGGGGCTTGATCACTCGGGTGTGTATCCCTTCCCGGCCTTCTCATTGACTGTGCCCACTCGTGGTTTGGAAAATCAAGCTTCAGGTCTGGAGCCTCAGGAGCCTCACCCTGATGTGAGCTTGTGGAGGATAAGGGCTAAGATTCAGATGCCCAAGGAGCTCATGGCCTCAGAGAAGTAGATTTGCCCGGTCATGTGCCTAGTCCCATCACGACAACAGAATCAACCTCTGTTTGGGGGCAGTTGTCGTGGGTGAAGAAGAGTTGGCTATGCCTTATTTATCCAATACAGTAGAAGTTCAATAGAAAAAATACATAGTCTGGCATGTGATGGAGACTGGAGGGATAAATAATTCCTCAGACTTGAGATTCTTAATTTCTGAGGCTCCATGAGATCTGGTTAACCCTCCCTTCATTATTTCTGACCCCAGCTTTCTGACGTCGGACAATGGAGTCAGAAGCTGAAATCTGGAGGAAAGGCAGGGGGACGCATATCCTCAGACTATTTCTAGGAGGAAGTGCCAGAGAGAGCTTGTGAAGCTTCCGTTTTAGCAAGCCCAAGAGGTGGGATAATAATAGCTCACTGCTCTGTATGTGTGTGTGTGTGGGTGGGTGGGTGTGTGGGTCCCCGCGCGCGCGCGCGTGCCAAATGCGCTAAGTGCTTCCTAGACATTAGCTCATGCAGCCTCCTGGTTCCCTGGTGCAGCAGGTGAAAAGCTCTGATGCCATCCCCTGCGCGCTGAACATCAACAACCAAAGTGGATAAACCTCAGAACAAGTCACCGGTGCCAAGCAAGTTGTTTCCCTCGGCAACACCAAGATCTGACTAACAAATATGGATTCGATCTCTACTCTGTGCCTCAAATAGTTCCGAGTGAAATAGACACACTGGGGAAAATGGGACATGCAGCCTTTCTTCTTGATCATCTAGTACTTATAGGTCAGGAAAGGAAAGAATATATGTATGCCAAGAATCTACGGAAGAAAAGGAGGCGACATGGCCCCACGTTGGAGAGCTGGGGCCGCTGCTGAAATCCTCATGCCTTGGGCTTCAAGAGCGGCCTTGGTGGAGACTGTTGTGGTTCTTTTTTTAATGCTACAAATAACCCTTGTGGGGCCCATGGGCTTCTGTCTAGAGCTGCTACCATGACTTCAACTAGAGTTAAGACTTCTGTGGTTTTGTTTTTGAGACTCTGAAACTGCTCTCAAGACTCGGTCTCCCTTGGAGTCCTCCAGCCCAGCTACCACAAGGACAAATGCACGTCCTGGAAACTGCTGATGGCCCCTCAGAGGCGCGGTTGGAGCCCCTAGACGTTCCGGGTGGGCGGCTGATGGCCTCCGTTTGGGAGGGCGCACGTCTTCCCGTGAACTTGCACGCCGTGGTTCTTCCATTAACGAGCCCGTGGGTCAAACCGGGAGGCAAAGGTGGAGCACGACTGTGCACCGCCCCGGCCTCCCGCCTTAGGGTTGCGGAGGGGAGCCCCGAGGGCCCAGCTGGGCGGGGAGAGGTGTTCCCTCCCTGTCTCTCTGTCAAAAATAAAATAATAATAATAATAATAATGTTGATGATGAAAAGCCCATTATGGCTTGAGGGTGAAAATAACATTTTCATTCTGAAGCCTATATGAGGCATCGAGACATCTTCCCGCAGAAAATGATGAACTTGCACATCGGGAAGTGCAAAGAGTATTTAATCAAAGCCTTTAAGAAGATCAAACCTAATCATGAGATGTTAAAAAAATATACAAAAGCAGATAAGAAGAGGTTTTGGCTGCATGACCAGAATCTGAAAACCAGAAAAGAGCCTTTTAGGTTCTTCCACGATGAGGGAAATATGTCATTTTTTTTTTCTCTCACTCAGCAATCCAATTTACTCACTACAGTGGGGACGAGATAGGACTTAAATAGCATGGCCAGTCAGACAGCCTGGAAAACTGGGATGCTCTCACCAGGCTCTTGTTCTCCACATGGTCTGTTTTCAACTGTCCCCCTTTCCCTATTTTGATTCATTTTATATATGATTTTAAAGGAGGGAAAGATAATAGAGACATTCTAGAGGCTATAAATGAGTAGGTGCCGTGGAAAGAACTAATAAGGTCTCAGAGTGGTGTGGGGGCCCATCCTGCTGGCCCTAGGAGAAGCTCAAGGGTTCAGGTCTTCGTCTTTAGGACCAGGCCAGGGTCACAGGGTCACAGAGGGCCCCATATGGACAGTGGGATGCAGAAGCACAAAGAAAGCCTATAGAGTAAACAGGGGTGGAAACAACACCATTAGGGCAAGGTCAAGGACTTCGGGTAAACCAAGATTGTAATGCAGTGGTGTGTGGATTTGTTTCCATTCTTAATACGTCAGCATGATCCGGGCACCTGGGTGGCTCAGTGTGTTAAGCCTCTGCCTTCAGCTGAGGTCATGACCCCAGGGCCCTGGGATCGAGCCCCACATTGGACTCTCCGCACAGCAGGGAGCCTGCTTTCCCCTCTCTCTCTGCCTGCCTCTCTGCCTACGTGATTTCCCTCTTTCTCTCTCTGTCAAATAAATAAATAAAATCTTAAAAAAAAAAAAAAGGTCAGCGTGACTGAAGGCCATCAGTACAAATGGAAGTGTACCAAGGACAGTGTACACGGAGGAACTATACCAAGAGCTACCACTGAGCAGTCACGATGTGCCACGCATCACCTATACGCTCTTGTACGTCACATCTGATTCGGCCCACGACCTCCCCAGGTAGACGCTCTTCACCCTCATTCTGCCTGGAGTCAAAAATTTTAAGTCGCTGGAATGATCTAAGTCACAGCTGGAAAAAGCAAGACCTGGAATCCACTGCAGATCTGAGTCATTACAAAGGCTTTGCTCTTCTACTTCCGGAGTAATGCCCAACTCCTTTAAAACATGAACACTGCTTTCTATAACCACCTCCAAAAACAATTTTAGAAATTTTACAGAAAAGTAGTTGCACTCTCAGGGTGCCGTCTACAGGCAAAACTTGGGATGCATTCACCTTCATGGCCCCTAGCGATCTCTCTGCAGCCCCAGAGGCTGTCATCCCTCATTACAAAGGACTGCTATTAAAAAAAAAAAAAAAAAAATCCCAAGGAAAGCAAACATGAGCCCATGCCACCCCCGTATAGAAAAGAGAAAGAGGATCAACTCGCAAGTAGCCTACAAAAGTGTAGCAGGAACCTCCATCCCTCCTCCCATCCCCTCAAGCTTCTCATCCTTTTGTAATATCCTCTACTTCCAACATATGTTACAGATGACTGCTTTCCTGCCATTTACTTGCCAGCCTCCCTTGATTAAGACAGCCACTGTAGTTTTTTTTCTGATTTCACGATCAGAAATCATAGGGCAATTTCTCAGGCTCCACAATCTGATAGGAATGGCTCTGTGTCCAGTTTGATGGACAGGTAAACACATAAAATACACACATATCAAATCAGTGCATATAAAGAATATATATGTATGTATTATATACATACACAAACACATATATACATATGAATAAATAGAAACATATAAACCAAATATGATATAAACATAATAAACATACATTTGAATAGTACTAATTATTATAGCATAAAAATGTACAGCATTACATGGCTAAGAGTATGGGGCAAATAGAGGAATGGTAGGCATGTGAAGTTACTTAAAAGGGTTTTACTTATAGCTGGAAATGAGTTATAAGCAGATTTTGGATGGAAGAGAGAGAAGATAAAATGAATACTGCCACGATTAAAAGTAATCACGTAGCAATTCAGGGTACATACAGAACAAGGGTTTTGATATGTTTGCATTTTAGCTGAGGACAAATAAATAATCCACATTAATAGAAGACAAACTAAAGGGAACAACATAAGGCATCTTATAAGATGCCACTAAGTTTTGTTCCCTCCATGACATTTCTTTCTGACCACCACTCAGCGAAAGGACTATTCTGGGGAGGGGGGTAGGACAAAAAGCCCCAGAACGAAGGCTAGGCTTTTTCCCTTCCTTGGCTTCCTGTCGCATCTTCTCCTGAGCCCAGGTCATCCCAGGGAAGGCTAGCAGGGTGCAAATACAGGGCACCAGATGCCTAACCCAACATCGTTTTAGAAGTTTCTCATATGCCACTCCTACTTGGAACAGAGTAAAGGTGAACGTAAGAGAAGGCATCATGTCTTCATGTGCCTCTCTCTCTTATTCACCCTGTCACCTCTGAAGAAGGGAGTGAAAACAGGTAACAATCAGTCCTTTGGGAGTGGGAGGTGCTGGTTTGGCTCCACCTTCTGAGAGCAGCAGGGTGTGTCTCTGACATCTGGACTACCCAGAAGGATAGGAGCCTCTGCAACTTTGAGATAGCTTTTCTCACTCTCCTGAGAACAACTTGATCTTATGATGAGCACAATTTTATGATCAGCAAATATACCAAAGGGCTCACAGGCTTTAAATGTTCATCAGGAAGCCTCCACTACTTTGGGGAAGTTGCCTTTAATCTTTTCATATCGCGTATACATACAGAAGCACTTAGAGATTATGGATCCAAATCCTGGGACACTGGTGACCAGAATGGAGAGTTCTGGATATCAGGATATTTAGAAAGTTGTTATCATCGCCTCTTGCTGCTTTTTCATCTCGGTAGCTAGATCTGGCTTGGGAGAGAATGCTACCCAGGTTTACCGAGTACCTCTCTGCATTAAACCCTTGCATATCCACAATCTGCCTTTCAGGGACACAGTATCACTATCATTATTTTATCAAGGAGGCAATGACAGTACCTAAAAATCAAACAGCCCACAGCGGTTTGGTTCAAGGGCAGATCGCTTTGACCCACAGCCCAAACCACAAAATGTTGCAAAGACAAGAACACAGACAACACGAACAGGTGCCTGTCCTTTGGAAAGCCCATGGGAAAAGGGGATGTCCAGCAAGTGCAGGTTTGAGGAGTCAAACATCTGGCATAGGTTGATCCACATTACGGGAACAGAACTGGCAGCTGAGCTGCTGGGGTAGGCAGAGCAGTGAGGCTGGGCCCAGTGGCATCCCGGGAACCACGCAGTGCCCTGCTGGGTCCCATGAATGCCCACCTGACCAAAAATCCAGTTCCTTTGACCTTCTGCAACATAACGGAGAGGGAACTGACCTTGGTATGTCCTTCCACCCACTTCAGTTTCCTCTCCATCCTTAGTTCTCCCTTCCCGATATGGATTTAAAAATCTTCCCCTATGTTCTTTCCCTCTACTTTGAATTTCTTAGAGGTACGTGGCCTTTGCTCATGCTCTTCTCCTAACCCTGGGTCTTCATTTCCTCCTTCTCGCTGTTGCCCCTTTTCCTCTCTGTAATATTGCCTTCTGTCTTGCTCTCATTTCTGATCCATTTTTCTCTCCTGAGATAGCAAAAGAACAAAAGAACGAGAATAGGAGTGATCCTTTGCATCTCCCTGAATGATTCATTATTTGAGTTTTTTTCATTACATTCTTTGAATGAGCTTCATAAGATCTATGGTAACTAAATACCCCATTTGTGTCAAATGCTCTTTTGATAACGTTGACACTGTCTCAATAAGCATTTCAGAGAATCTTCATCCTCTTTCTCTCTGTCGCAAGTCCGATGGTTGGGCTTCCATCTAAAGAAAAGAGAAGAAAGGAAAGAGAGAAAAGATTTGCAGAAAGTTCAGCCCATTCAGAGGGCAAGCCCTTGTGTTCCCTGGGCTCTTCAGGCTTTTGTGTTCCTTTGGGAGAGGGGGTGTGGGCAGGGAAGAAGGTCACAACATCCCACCCCAAAATAAGTCTCTTTGGATATTGATTACTTTGAACTGAAGACACTGAAGGGACTACAGGTCCAGGAAGGGCTCTCTGCTCTCCCCTTTTCTACCTAAAAGCAGGTCATAAAATTTCCCATGAGATAGGTGCCCTCCCTATTCCAGGAAGAGAACGTTCTTATCACCAGAGACTGGGACTCAGCCTCACACTAGATCCGTCCAAACAGACCTATCAGAATAATTCTGATCTTCAGCTAGTTTCCCCCACATATTTCCCAGCCACTGTGCCCCAATTTCCCACCCCTGCAAGCTTAAATCCCTTTTCCTCGGTCTTGCCACTTCTCCACAAATTTATCTTTCTTTGTTAAAAATGTATGTAAACTCCCAGTGCTGACAACTCTCACAGGTCTCCATTTTTCCTGTGAAGGCTTCCAGGGGGACATAAAAGTATTTAATATAATGTTTGTGTTTTTCTGCTCGTGATCTGTCTTTTGTTAATTCAATCCACAGGCCCCAGCCACTGAATTAAGAGGGTAGAGGAAAATTCTCCTCCTCCCCTTCAGCAGCTATGCGCGCCAGAGCACACATAGGCTTGCGTGAGTGCGCGCTCCACAGGCTGAGAACGTCAGAGTTAGACATGTATGGCATCATGCAGACCAACCCTTTCATTCTGGAGACGCAGAAACGGAGACCAGAGAAGCCAAGTGAGTTGAGGAAGATCACACAACCGGCTCGTGTTCGCACCGGGACTGGAATCCCAGCGCTCCGTCTCCCATGGCTCGGCATTCTTTCCCTGGCTGACCCATCTAGAGATGGAGCTCAGAATCTTGCTGACTTTCCCTTCTGTAATCATTTTTGGCTCTATTATCCCTGAACTTGTCTGAAGTCTTCTTGAAGCTATTTCTGTTTTCAGTGTCATGCTCCCAAGCAAGAGCCTGAAGCCACTGGGACGGAGGAAGAAGGGACGACGAAGGTTTTATTTTTGTTCCCTCTCAGATCCACGACCTCTTTCCTTCTGAGAGAGGCAGAGGCCTTGCAACTTAGGAGAGAGATCTAGGGGTGAAACACTTTGTTTCGGAGGGGTCTCATGGCCGGCAGTTGGAATTTCCCAGGAAATGAGTTACTGTTCCTTGTGCAGATACAATTTGACAGCAGACAAGGATATAAGGGGTAATCTGCTCTGACTCTGCCCGTGACCCCCTGTCTGGTGCTTACATTGTAACCATCCGTGAGCTTAAAGTCAGAGTGGCTGGTCACTGGATGCCTCAGCCAGAGGCATCTAAACCTTTATCAGCCCCTGACAGGTGAACGTGGGGCCAAACTACCCAACTCGCCTCTAAATACTATGAAAACCAGCCAGTGTACCATCTTCTTTGGTACAAGATCCTGGGAGAGGCAGGAATGAACACAACTCACAGGTCCTAATTCCCAGGCAACCAGATCAAGTTCAGCTTTGTTTGCGAGACGTCTGCTTTGCCTCGCTTAGCTGTTCAGAGTGGAGAGATTTCTCCAATGTCTCTTGAAAATCAAAAGTTGGGAAAGGTCTTCTTTTTAATGAGCTCAGCCCCTTCCTGTTACTTTCCCCCACAGCGTGGCCTTTCATCTTAGCCCCAAAAGGGCTTTGGATTTGGATCCTGGAGAAAGAGATAGGAAGGAGATAACCACAGGACCTGGGGCTGGATTCTTTCCATTTAAACTATGAAGATCCTGGCTGCCTGGGGGATTTGCATAATTCAAGGAGCCTATGGATGCCAAAAACCCGGGGTGCCCAGAAATGAGGAAGGCTACCTAAGAGGTACGGGCCTTCCGGTAGGGACTGCCTCGTAAAGAGAGATAACAGGTCTTGCCACAGGGAAAAGGACCAAATCGATCCCTTTCTTCTTAAGGAAATTATCATTTCAACTTTGCTCTGTCTTCTCTGTGGCCATTGAGAGGAAGGAAGACTCCCAATCTGCATTTAAATGGAATGATTTCAGGAAGCACAGAATAGAGTGTAGGCTTTTCACCCACCCCATCAAAAAAAGGCCTTCCTCCCATTAAAATGGACAGCTGCTCTTTGCAAATGCGGAGGGCAACACTCACCCATTTCCAGTGGCCCTGACAGACCAAGGTTGCCATGATTTGGTTTTGGGGGATGGAGAAAGTCCTTCGCTCAAAGGAAACAATCAGATGCCGTCTGGAATCCCACCATTTAACTTAATTGAACTTCCTCCCATGTTGCTTTGATCTGGTTTTAAGCAGCAGATGTCCCAGAAGAGGGAAAGCTCTAACCTATTATCAGTCCTTTATATCTAGGTATGATGGGGGGGGGGGGGCTTCAAAAAAAGGTTTTTGTTCCCTTAACAAATATGTGAAAAGCAGCTCAGCCAGGAAGGGGTTGGGCCAGTTTCTAAAGATCTCACCTCTAACGAGGCAGACCCACAGCCGGGCTGTGGGCTTTGCTGCTCAGGGTTAAGGTAAGAAGGCACAAAACAGACAAGGGGGATTTCAGCTCTGGGGTAGGGGAGAGGGGTCGGGCAGGAAAAGGGATCTGGGGAGCAGTGAAGAGATGCATTTATGACATTTTTATGATTTTCCATTTCTGTCTCAGGCTTGTCTCTGATAAATGGCTCCCCGCTTGACTTCCGGGGATATAAGGCACCCGTCCTGATCCGGCTCTCCCTGGAAGGAGGGAGGGACAGGAGCTCTTCCCGTACACTAGGATTTTATTTCTAAGTCTCCCCCATCCCCACTCCTCAGGGCCGAGTCACTGCCCAAAGGAGAGTCCCATCCTCTTATTAAAATCTCCCCTCCGGTTTGCTTGGTCAGCATGTGAAGGACCGAGGAATGGGCCTCTTCATTAAGATTATTTCTATTTCTGACAGGCCCCCGGGTGGGTTATGGGGATGGACGCCTCAGTCCGGCGCTGACTGATGTCCTCCTGCCACCATCGGTCTTGGTAATTACTTCTGGGGCTGGCACTTCCCACACCTGCCTTGCCTTTGGGCCCTTCCGAGGAGCCGTCGGTGACAAGGGAGGGACACTCCGCGAGGAGCCGGGGTGAGGGCAGTGTGTGGGGGAGAACCCCGGGAAGCACCCCATCCTTGGTTTTCAGAAGAGAAGAATCAAGGCTCACTGGGGACGGGAGCATGGACAGTGGCACTCCTCTAAGAGCCTGGAAAATTCATCCCCAGAAACCCTCTTCTCAACAGGACAGCCTTCTCCTATCACTGCATTTGCCCCCTGGAAAAGATCTTTATTCCATTCTTCCCTCCTGAGGAATGAATTCAGCATTCTGGCTTTGCTACACAGGTCTTAGAAACTATGAGAGGGCTATCACAGGGTTATACACGGGGAAAGGCTCACTGCCAGAGGCTGGTGGAGTGTTGGGGACAGGGGTCCATTCAGAATGTCCCAGGAAGGTTGCCATCCTTTCCCCTCTCTCTCTGGTTGGCCATTGCGAGAATTAGGATCTGCCAGGTAGCTCAGTAGAATTTCCGGGATGAGGGTTGACATGGATCAACATTTGGCAGAAACACTCCCCACAGCCAGATGACACTGATTGGGCCTGCATTCAGGCAGGAAAGAACCTTATTACGATTATGGTTATTTTACAGCTGAGTTAAGTAAGATTCCAAGCAACCACAGGATTTTCCCAAGGCCCCTCGGGGTGGAAGAAGGGGTTAGAATCCGGGTCTCCATCCCCCTAATGCAGAATTCCACGAACCCCTCATCCTCTCTGTTTGGCTTAGAGAATGAAGAAAAGCCAGGACTGCCGAGAAGCCAGACTCAGTTTCTGGGTGGAAGGAAGCCCCCTGAGGTCTTGCTCCCTTGGACCTGCAGCTTCCTCCTCCCCCTCATTGGGCTGCAGTTGGTTGAGGCTCTGTGGAGAGACAGTTGTTCTCCCTAAAGAGCAGTGATGGAGCTTCTGCAGCAGTTTCTCTTGGGAACCAAAGAAGACATTTTTCACAGTTGTTTCTCCTCCAACAGATGATCTCTATCTGAAGACAAGTGCCAGAAACTCATGACCACCAAGCCAACTGTGTTTATGATCTGTACATTCATTTCTGAGCATGCTTGTATGGAGCACAGCTGGGCAACTCTGGGGGCCTAGTTGGGGGACACAGAGATAAACTGGATCCACCCAGCCTGCTCAGGAACTTAGCACCCAACAGAGGTGATGGCATCACCTGCCTCTCTCTCCTAGAGCTAATCTTTCTGGAGCAAGCTCCCATCACTGACCTTCATGCTTCACAGATGTCATGTCCTAACTCAGAACAAGCCCACAAGGTCATGTGTTGTGTCCAAGCTGTGATTCAAAGCTGGTCCTCCACCAGCTGAGCCACACTGAACATAGGCAACCAGATCCTCATGTCGCGTTGGGGAGTCAAGAGAGCTCCATGGTGTTTCAGAGGAAGAAGCCATCTCTTCTGTTGTTGCCATGCCTGTCCCATGGCCTTGGAGAGCTGCTTCCTGATGTTCCACCAAAACAGCCCGGCAGCTTCCCGAGCCCAGCTCAAAGACAGGGTTGCCCCGTGTCCAAGAACAGGAAATATTTCTCACTCCCCAGTCTCCTGGGAGAGGAAGTTCTCCCTCCTCTCCTCCCAAGGAGGAGCTCCGTAGGTTCCCTGCCTCCTAGAACTAAGATAAATATTGAACCTGGGAGAAGCCTTAGAGAGACACTAGTCAGCTAGATCACCCCTCCCCACAAGTTACAAGGAAAGAAACAAAGGCTCAGCTCAGCTTACCACCATTCCAGCCAAAGGCAAAGCCAGACCCCCAGGCCTGGCCGTCAATGCTTCCAACTCTGCGATTTCTTTGTTGGAGCTAACCGGGGAAATACAAAGTCAGACTTCTTAAGGAGAGTGACTGGCTTTAGCAGGTGCCATCTAGTAGGTCAAACTGGGGATAAATAGAGAAGCACTGATTTGGGGGTCTTAGCTGCTGTCAATCTCACCGCTTTCCCAAGCCTGACACTCGCAGAACATCAGATTCTGAAAACTCCCATTTAAAGGAAATCTCTTTCGGCTGATTAGCACTGTGCTTTATCCTAACCAACAGCCTTTATTGAACACACCCTGCTAAGCTAAAGGTCTCTGGAGAATTGATTGTACAATCCTTGCTCTCCTAGTCTACGGACTGAGTCTTTGGAAACACCTGGACCGGAATTTCTGTCCGCGATCTGGTTTCCGCGTTCCCACTTCCTTACCCCGTCGATGAATAGCAGGGATGAGTGACTTGGGGATGTTTTTGGGCTAACCGAATCTGTAAGTCTGGTGGGTGTGTGTGTGTGTGTGTGTGTGTGTGTGTGTGTGTGTGTGAGAGAGAGAGAGACAGACAGACAGAGAGACAGACAGAGAGAAATCAACCCCTGCTGCCACCAGTTTTATGAACGAGGACCCACAGTCACACCGGATTTGGAGTTTGGAGAGGCTGAATTACCTAGGGTCGTGTCCTCAGTAGGAGAGGTTGTGACAATAGCCGGGAATGGGGAAGGGATGGTGGTGATGGAGATAACTTCTCCACCCGGAAGAGCAAAGGGATGATTTACAGGCCTGCGAGGCTCGTACCTGATTCAGCAGAAGCTCTTTGTTTCACTGCACCGGGTGAAATTCAATCATTCCTGGGCCAGGCCTTTGCCTGGGGAAGGGGGAGAATCGGGCTCTTGTTAAGTTAGGACTAAATTGCTGATTTCAGCAAATGAAAACTAACGACCACCGCTGGCCTCCCATCTGCAGGGGGCACCTGTGGAGGTCATTCGGCCTCCCCAGTGAGGGGGGCTTGAGCAAGAAGAGTGTCTGGATGAGCTTCTGGGGGGTGGCGAGGCTTCAAGGCGACTACCCTTGGAGTCAGATATTTCAAAGGACAGGTTTCCATGGCAGGTACAGCATTTTATACTCAGAAAGCTTCGGCGGCGCACCCGGGGTTCCACAGCAAGTAAGCAGGAGTCAGGAGCTAAACTCGGGGACTCTGACAATCCTGCCCTTTGCTACAGGTACGGAGGGTTGCAGAAAAGGGTGGGGGAAAGGGAGCACAGGAGGTGGGGAAACTCTGCTGCAAGGAGACAAGGGAGGGAACAAAAGAGTGTGCTGTGTCGGAGCAATTAATGTGCTCAGGTTTGGCCCAGACCCGGATTCGAATCTCAGTGCTAACATACTCTCCCCCCTGCTTCTTGGGATCTCAGATGACTGCTTGTCTCAAATTGTCTGTCTCCCTATCTGGTAGGCAGGGATGATGATGCCACCCTCCACCCCTATGCTCGGGTCTCTGCTGAAAGGTTTCTTTGTCTTGGAAGCCTCCCTGACCTTTCACCCCAAACCTGTATTACCCTTCTCTGAATATATATATATATATAATATCTACATAGTGTACGCATCACAGTGGGTTTTAGCACTTCCTCTGGCACAGTCTTTAAAGATGGAAACTGTTTCGTCCTCAGCACCTCCTCAACTTCAAATGAATGAATGAATGAATGAATGAATGAAAAAAATTGCAAAGGGGAATAAAATGACCTGGAACACAGAAGACTTTCAAGAGATTAGTTGCACTTGACCCTTGGCAATGTGCCTGGGTCCGCTTCCATGGTAAGGCTCAGGCACACTGTTACAAGATGACAGCCATCAGGACAAAGAGACTTTTACCTTTAACATTTCCCAGGATTGGTCATTCTGGTTCTTGGACGGGGCCAGAAGGGTCTGGCACAGGGTGAGTTTTTCAGAGGCACCAGTGCCTTCTTCAGCCTTGCCCTTGACCAGTCATTCCATGAATATCGAGTTGATGGAAGGAGGCATCCCTCTCCTGGTGTGTGTGTTCCCCAGGATGCTAACCTCGTTCTGAGACCACAGGGAGGGGTCTACGTGGTACCGAGTTGAAAGGCCACAACTGAGGTGGGAAGGAATACGCACAGCCCAGGGAGCTACGTGTGGTCTCTGGGAATGTGGGTACGGGCAAGTTTGTGGGAAGAGTCTGATGCACACAGCCAATCGGCTGAGGCCTTGACACCTTCTGAACCTGAAAAGGAAGCACTACACGGAGCATCCCGGGAAGGTGGGGGGCGGGGCAGGTGGGAAGGGCAGAGGGTCTGGGCAGCCCATCCTACAAGAGTCCACACTGCTTCCACACAAGCAGAACAATCTTGTAAGGATCAATCCTTCCTCTCTACTTCCCTTATCCTCCCCAATTCCCCTCCGACCCCCACTAGTTCACCTCCACATCATCTGCTTCCCATCAGGCTCTTGGCCCCACAAAGCACTACGTGGGAGTGATAATGATAAAAGCTAGCCTAGAGAAGAGAACATAATGCACCAGGTCCTGATCCCAGCTCCCACAACCACCCGCTGAGGCACATACTCTTATTCTCCCCCTTTTACAGATGAGCAGAAAACTGAGGCACACAGAGTAGCTTGCCCAAGGTCACACAGGTTGAGGAACCTGAAATCAGCCCAAACAATCTGGCTTGAGCATCTGTGCTCCCGGACAATAGAGGCAGAGGGGGCGGGGAAGGAGGGAGGGGATGACCTGTAAACCAGAAAATCAAAGTGTCCGTGGGTGGGCAGCCTGGGCCCCCTTGAAAGCTACTCTCTTCCCCCTCAGTCTTCCGTGGCTGTGCATCTGCATCTCCTACTCACGACTGGGAGTTATGTTTATTGGGGAACATGACATAGGAAATGTGCTCTCCACCTGGAAGGTGGTGGGTGGTGTGTGGTGTCCTCTGTCCTCCAGGTCAATGTCAACCCAGTTCCCCCCGCTGGCTGGCCCAGGGTACAGAGTCACACTTCTGCCAGCTGGTCCTCGGGTTCTTTAAAGAGGACATACGTGAGCTGAGACACTGAGCCTCCCGACACCCGCCTCTCCCCCTTCGAGGTACATGCACACACACACATACACGCACATGCACACGCACATACACACGCATGCGCCCTCTATCTTAACCCTCACCACAGGTGTCAGTGGCTCACCTTCCAGGGAGTGGAGCGGTTGCCCTGTGTCACAGCGACAGCCTCCTTCCCGTGTGCCTTCCTCATCCGAGCTGGCTTTTGACAACCCAGCAGATATTTTTCAAACCACTTTTGTTTTTCACCGAATAAAGAAAAAAAAAAATGTTCCTGTCATTGTTCACTGTACTGTTCCTTCCTCCTATTAGCTCTGCTGAGATGCACCCAAAGAAAAGAAAATACAATTGCATACAATTAGCAATGGAAATTATTAATAGGAGCAAGAGATTCAATCCATTCTACAAGTAATTCTGTAGTGATTTTAGTAATTGATAGTAATTAAACACTAATTAATTCATTTCCCAACTAATGTATTTACTTTATTTATGGGTATTCACTTTAATTACATTTGTTTGCATTCCTTGGGTTAAGTAATACAAATTTGTTCTCTTTTCTGAAAATATTTATTTGGGCTTCTTTAAGTCATTCTTTGAGAACATGTGGGAGCAAAGACTAATTGCTTTGAATTGCAGCTAAGCACATTGATTTCTTCCTTTGGAATGTGGAGCTAATGGAAAGTAAAGTTTGCCACCTACCTCTCCTGGATGAAGCCTCACCTCTGCTCCCCTAATTTTCGGTCCAGCTGTCCAGCAACACTTCCTGTGAGCTCTCCTTTGAAAAGATCAAAATGACTGTGCTCATGTTCTCCAGGGACCTGAAATGCCAGGGAATGAAAATCCCATTTCTGGGCCTCTTGTTGGCATGAGTGGGATGACCCTACAGATGACTCGTGGCAGGTATGAGTCTGATCTTTGGACTGAAAGGCTGTCAGTTGTTTTATCTAGATCCCCAGGACCGGAAGTACAGTGCAAGCCCTGCTCCCCGTCCAGCCACTCACCGATGCCCACGTGTTTCTGTCTACTGGCCACATAGCCTGTGTTTACTCAGTTCTCCTGGTGGGACACTCTCCCTGGTCTTCTGTTCCCGGATAGTTCCAGCTATTAGAAATTCTTCCTGACACTGAGCCCAAATCTATTACTTAGAAAGTATCTTCTTCCCTGATTTTCCCCGGACCTCCAACTATCCCACCCACAGGCCACAGAGAGTAAATTCAATCTCTTTCAAAGAGCAGCCCATCTGATGCTTCGCAGCTAACCTGGCAACGCCAGCTACGCTGGTCCATTCGACCACGCTCACATGGAACGCATTTATATCCCGTCAGCATCCTGTTGGCTGAAGAAGGTCTAGCCTCTTTTCATCTCCTCTAAAATATGCAAATGGTTGTGGTCTGACTCTTACAATGGAAAATGGAAGTGGCCTCTCTCAGTCAGGCTTCTGTACTTCTATTCATGAGCGCCTTAGTGTGGGTTGGCCACAGAACAATAATGAGCCATTTGAGATGTTGGCCCCGTGAAGAGCAATAAGTAGTATGCTGAGTGTTTCTGAGGGCTGTTACGAATACTGGCAAGGTCAAAGCGTGAAAGAGGCTCTCAGTCACAAAGAAGGTTTAAGAAAGCCCAGCCCTGGCATCAACTATAGAGAAGGAGATGTCTGCTTCGCTTCGTTGGGCCTCCCTTGTTATACAAACCATGTTGTACCTAAGACTGGCCAAGAGCAAAATAGGGGAGGGGTCAACAAGGGAGACAAAACAGGTAGGATCCAGATGGCAAGCAGGCCCACACTCCTAGTGCATTACGCCGGCAGCAGACTTGTCCTTGGAAGCTTCATCATAGTGCACCTCAAACCTCCCCTCCATCCTGAAGGAGAAAGAGGATGAGGAAGGGGAGCAGCAACTGAAGCAGGAAGTCGACTGGGGAGAGTTGGGGGTGGGTCTGCCTTCTGGGAAGCCCTGCGTTGAACGCCTGACCTTGATAAAAGGTAAAATCCCGAATACACTTCATTCCTACGTTCAGGGGCCGCCCCGTAAGACCATGATTGGATGTGTCATTTTTTTCACTAATTGGTCTAGACGGAGACAAAATGAGAAGCTGAGACAGCACAACTGGCTCATTGCTCATTCACTGGCCTGTGGAGGCACCAGCCCCACCCCACCCCGCTCCTCTGGCTGGAGCCTGGCCTGAGGAAGGGAGCTGAAGCCCCGGGCGAGGCTGGGTCAGAGGGTTCAGCCCTGAGCTGTCCAGGAGAGAGAGTGCTGAATCAGCCCTCACTGCTGAGCAAGGAAGGTCTGCGGCAGCTGCTACCAGGACCTAACTTCTGGCGATTCACCTTTACAAGCAGGGCAAGAGGTGATGGAAATAGCCACACAACCAAATTATTACAGAATTATGATTGGGGTTTGAATTCCTAAAAGAATTATGTTGGGGGGCGCTGCGAGGAGTTGCATCTGGGTGGCTCAGTCGGTTGAGCATCTGACTGTTGGTTTTAGCTCAGGTCATGGTCCCATGGGTTGTGAGATCGAGCCGGGAGTCTACTGGAGATTCTCTCTCTCCCTCTGCCCCTCCTCTACTCTGAAATAAATAAATAAATCTTTTTAAAAATTAGAATTGTGTTGGAGAAGGGGTTGGGAGATCATCATAAAAAAAAAAAAAAAAGCCCCATTTTGGGCCTGGATAAAGGCAGGCAGGTGCCTGATAAAAAGCCAATATTCCTTTCCAGACCTGATGCAGTGTCTTCTTCAGTGATAGAGAACCCTAGACATCGACTTTCCCTATTATTGCTTGATCTCTTAGAAACCCCTTTCATCCTATTAAATAACTGCAGCCTATTTTTTGAAACGGCAGAGAGGATTTCCAACCGTGTAGAAGTGAATATAGCAGAAGCGTGGATGTATGTGGATTTTAATGAAAATTGTGTGTGTGTGCATGTGCATACCATCCAGAGATACACAGACGGATGTGGTTTAGTTTTACCCACATGCAATGTAGGATTTGCATCTCCTAATCAGTTCAGGATCCAGAAAAGTAGCTTCCGATAGAAGAATTCCATTACTAGTCAGTCGACTGTGACATAGCATACCTGTTCCATACCTTATATAAAAAAAGGCCTATTTTCTGAAGGGGTGGGGGGTGGGAGGTTGGGGGCACCAGGTGGTGGGTATTGTAGAGGGCACGGATTGCATGGAGCACTGGGTGTGGTGCAAAAATAATGAATACTGTTATGCTGAAAAAAATAAAAAAATTAAAAAAAAAAAAAGGCCTATTTTCATCTCTTGTGCACGCGCTCGCGTGCGCATACACAAACACACACACCACATTATCCTGACACGCCACAAGGGAAATCAGCCAAGAATTCATGAAAAAGTCCATGAAAGGGGGAAAAAAATCAAGGTTCTTTGAATTTAGTTTTTCTATGAACTGGAATGAGATTTCTGGACCAGAATCTTTAACATGCTGTTTTATAATGAGGGAAGGAAGGCAGAGTGGGTTCGAGGGAGGCAAGGAGAGAGAGAGAAGGGAAAGAAGGAGGGAGGAAGGGCACTCTCACAGACACAGAGGGGTGTGAGCTCGATAAGAAGCTGCTAAATTGAAACAATAATTATGGGAATAAAGTGCATCTGACCAATAAAGGCCAGACCCTCTCACCCTCTTTCCTTCCCTTTTCATCTTTGGAGAGGTGGCATTTAAGTACTGACTGGAGTTGCATTCCCTGAGCCATTACTCACTGGGATTTGGCTCTGAGAGTGTAATGTTAACTAAACTTTAAGAAAATGAGAGTATAAAAGAGAAATCAGTTGGAATAGAAAGGAAGAAAAAACGATAAGACTTCACTGAGAACGAAATCCATTATCCTATTTGTTTGCTCATAGTGATCCTTTGCCTTGGTCGTTTCTTCCAAAAATAGACCCTCCCCACATTTAGTACGAGTTGTGTATTTGACTAAATTTAGGTAAGGGGATCCCTAACCAAAAAAGTAAGTGGAACACAGCCACCCCTCTTTAAAGGGAATAATTCAAATTGCCCATAGAACATCATCCCCACCATTCAGCGTATAGGCCAGAACAAGCTAAATATTCTGACCAGCTTTCTATTTAAAGTGAATTTCATAATCAAAAGCCTAATTACTGAAAGGCTCTCATTGACATGAGATGAGAACTGGGGCACAGCAAGTGACCTGACAATTCTGTACCTAATAAAAGACTGGGAACCGAAAATGAAGCAAAATGAGCGAGTAAACCAGACAGAATCTAATCAAGGTTTGGAACCAAGTCGAGGGTTTGAGGAATCAACATAACAAGCAAATATCCTGTTGGATGTACATTTGTGCTGATACATGATGATTCCACTTAGTGCTTTCACCGCATTTCTTTCCCATTCCTCACTTATCCGAGTCTTCCCCCTCCCGACACGTGGATGTGTGTCCACAAGCTCGCCCGTGTGGGGACCCCTGTGAGCATGTCACCTCCACCGACGAAATCAGCTGTTTGTCCATCCTCCTGCATTGCTCCTCTCCTGCATGCCACATTATTGATCATCCCATTTCCCTTGATTACTGACATGCTGGTTCTCCTGTTTTCTTTCAACCCTGTGGAATTGATTAACCCCATCATCTGGATGTGCGTGCATTTTGAGTTCTGTATGTGTGCTCATGGAAGGTAGGGTGTCTTGCCCGTGTCTGTGATGTCACCTCCACCATCTTGGGTCCCAAAGCCTCATCATCCTCCTTCCTCTTCTGCTCTGCACCTGATCCAACTTTGCGTTCCCTCAGTGTTGGCTCCATGGTATTTCCTTTATCTCCTGCTGCCACCACCCTATTCAGACACTCATAATCTGCCTCCAGGTTACTATAGTAGCCTCTTAACTACTTTTGATGCGTCTAGTCTTCCAAATCTTTAATTCATTTTTACAAATCCCTGCCACAGTGATCTTCCTAAAGCACTATTCTGATCACCTTACTCACCTGCCTAAAAAAGTTCACGTCTCCTGATTCACTCAGTCCAAAAACAAACTCCTTAATCTGCACCCTCAGCTCCCCTACCACCACCCCAAGCTCTCACACAAACTGGCCCCAGCTCCCAGCTCCCTTCACCTACCCTGAGCATCGTAGCCTGAGCGAAGCACTTACTACACTACATACTATGTTTCTAGCTCCGTGCCTTCGTTCCAGGGGCACACTTGGCTTGGGCTGCAGTGCCAATTTCCACAGATGTGAATCTCTGACTCAGGTGCCCTCCCCTCCTAGAAGTTGTTCCTGGTCCCCAGCTAAAAGCATGTTCTATTCATCTGATCCTACCCACCTGTTTTTGCATGACCCCCATATCAACGTAGTGTTAAGGTTGCAAAAGAGTGCCTCACCTCTTCTGGAAAACTGGAAGTCCTTGAGAGTAAAGCCAACATGTTTACCCACACAGTTTTTTCTCACTCAACACGTACCCGTGCCTTCTACATGAGTGCTTAACAGGCACTAAATGAATGAACACAAGTATGAATAAATACAGGTGTATAAATGCCCATACTTGCTCACTAAACATGCAGCCATTCATGGCAACAAAAATATGAATCAATCACTGTATACATCCATCACTTAACCACAAATTTACAATGTTCCTGCTCTGTGTCTATAATTGCTTGCCCCCGTGCACTCCTACTTAAAAAGACAGAAAAATGAACTCTGTACAAATGGGCAATGACTCTTTCTTTGAGTTCTGCAAGTCACCCTAGCATGAGCACCTGTGTAAAAGGAAAAGAAAACACTGGTGTTGCTCTGGAAATGCCAGGCCAGGTGAGAGAGATCGGCTGGGAAGGGAAGAATTCCACACACCTTGGCTGGATCTGGGAGCCCAGACCAGGGCCATTCCGATCTGCCACCAAAGGGGTGTAGAACCCCAACAGGAGAATATGCTTAAGGGAAGAAAGCTGAGCTGCAGACAATCCCAAAATGTCTCTATGTTACAGACAGCTTCCCAAAGAGACAGCAGACCACATTGCTATGGCTGACATGTAGCCATGTGTGTGTGTATGTGTGTGTGTATGGCAGGGAGAGGGATAGGGGAATGAATGAATGAATGAATTCAGGGCACCCTGATCAATTCCCCCTGGGATAAAATCCAAATGTCTGCTTCTAAGAGATAAACAGAAAGCTCTGCTCCTCAGAGGCATGGCCAGTGGCTGAACACCACGCTAATCTCCTCTGCACCGGGTCCCAGGCACCATGGCAAATGTGTGTCAAAAAAAAAGAAGAAGAAGAAGAAGAAAGAAAGAAAGAAAAGGAAAAAAAAAAAAGAAAGAAGGAAAGAAAATGGAGGCAAAAAAGAGAATCTCACTAAAGGCAATAATGTGAATTCAAATACTTTTGCAGTTTGGATGAAAGCAACCAAAATTGATGTTGTTTCAAAGAGGGTATGGGAACAAGAGCAGAGAAATAGATTAATTTGGCTGGAGAGATGAAGAGGACTCCCCAGCTAAGGGGTGGGGACAGGCCAGCTGCCAACAAGCACGAAAATACCATACATTTCCCAAGTACTTTGTACTGCTCTGAGCACTCTCCCATTTATTGTGTCATTTGATATTCCAAGCGCGGCACTGAATGGCAGCATGGGGGCTATTCCCACCCCCTCCCCCCACCCACCCTAGGGAAGAAGTTAACTGAGGCCAAGACATCCCCTCCCCCTCCTCCTTGCCCAGATTGGCATCCATCGCCTTTGGGCCTAATCTGGGGCTTTGGCTGGTACTTCTAAAGCTTTAATGTAAGCGTCACCTGGAGAATGAATTGAAATTCAGATTCAAGTTCAAGGTGAGGCACAAGATTCTGCACCGATCACACTGGCAGGGGAGACCCAGGCTGCCCATGTGGGATCCTACTTGGAAGGGCATGGCTTTGAGTATCGTATCAGGGGGACTCAAAAGACTTGCCTCAGCAGAAGTCTGACTGTCAGCTCCTCATCTGGTAGTACATTACTAAATTCACACTATGAAAATTCTAGTGCAGATGTCACAGAGAGCTCCTCGTGAGGCCTGGGAAGGCTCCCTGTTTTCAAGGAGTTGGCTCTTGCAAAGCCCTCAGAATGTCCCAGAACACTAAGTCTGCAAAGGAAGATCATTGGCACCATGACACAAAGCCAAATTGACTCCTTCTGTCCTTCAAGAATCTCAACACATTCATCACCATCTCCGTGCTCCTCGCAGGGCAAGGACGGGCAGGTGTCATTACTCCAGCCTTTCCGGAAGAAGAAGGAAGGAGAGCACTGGCAGGGAGTCTCCTGGAGCGGGGTCAGGATGGAACTCTGGTGCCCTGATTTCTGACCCCGTGCTTTTAGATCAGAGAACAGAGAAAAGGCCATTTCCCTCATCTTTCCTATTGACCAGGCACAATGCTTGCATTCCATCATTTAAAACACATTCCTTTTGGATTTTAAGGGTTGGGTTTTTTGGGGGGGAGGGGGGTTGTTTTTGGTTTTGTTTTAGCTTCAAAATGTGGTATATATATACAATGGAATATTTTTTTATTTAAATTCAATTCAGTTAATATATAGTATATTGTCGGTCTCAAGAGAAGAATTTAGTGATTCATCAGTTGCATATAACACCCAGAGCTCATTACTGCAAGTGCCCTCCTTAATGCCCATCACCCCACCTCTACTCCAGCAACACTCACCTTGTTTCCTACAGTTAGGGGTCTCTGATGGTGTGCTTCCCCCTCTGTTTTCATCTTATTTTGTTTTTCCTTTCCTTCCCCATGCTTGTCTGTTTTGTTTCTCAGATTCCACGTATGAGTGAGATCATATGGTATTTGTCTTTCTCTAACTGACTTATTGTACTTAGTGTAATAATCTCTAGCTCCATCCATGTTGTCGCAAATGGCAAGATTTCATTCTTTCTGATGGTTGAGTAATATTCCGTTTTATATATGTGTGTGTGTATATATATATATATATATATATATATATATATATATATATCACATCTTCTTTATCCATTTTTCTGTCGATGGGTATCTGGGCTCTTTCCATATTTTAGCTGTTATGGACATTGCTGCTATAAACATTGGGGTGCAAGTGTCCCTTTGAATCACTATGTCTGTATCCTTTAAGTAAATACCTACTAATGCAATTGCTGGGTTGTAGTGTAGCTCTATATTTTTTTTTACGATTTTATTTATTTATTTGAGAGAGAGAGACAGCATGAGAGGGGAGAAGGTGAGAAGGGAGAAGGTCAGAGGGAGAAGCAGACTCCCCACAGAGCTGGGAACCCGATGCAGAACTCGATCCCAGAACTCTGGGATCATGACCTGAGCTGAAGGCAGTGGCTTAACCAACTGAGCCACCCAGGTGCCTGGGTAGCTCCATTTTTAACTTCTTGAGGAACCTCCCTACTGTTTTCCTGAGTGACTGTACCAGTTCACATGCCCACCAACAGTGTAAGAGGTTCCCCTTTCTCCACATTCCCGAGAACATCTGTTGTCTCCTGAGTTGTTAACTGTAACCATTCTGACCCATGTGAGGTGGTATTTCTTTGTGGTTTTGATTTGTATTTCCCTGATGCCCATCAATAGGAGCGTTTTTTCATATGTCTGTGAGCCATTTGTGACATACAATGGAATATTATTCAGACTTAAAAAGGAGTAATCCGGGGCGCCTGGGTGGCTCAGTGGGTTAAGCCGCTGCCTTCCGCTCAGGTCATGATCCCAGGTCCTTGGTTCGAGCCCCACATCGGGCTTTCTGCTCGGCAGGGAGCCTGCTTCCTCCTCTCTCTCTGCCTGCCTCTCTGCTTACTTGTGATTTCTCTCTGTCAAATAAATAAAATCTTTAAAAAAAAAAAAAAAGGAGTAATCCCTGTCACATGCTGCCACGTAGATGAACCCTGAGGACATTATGCTGAGTAAAATAAGTCAGACCCCAAAAAGACACATACCCTATGACTCTACTTCCATGAAGGTCTGGAGAATCACCAAATTCATAGAGACAGAAAGTGGCATGGTGGTTGTCAGGGACAGAGGGAGGGAGGGACAGGGAGTTAGTGTTTCATGGATACAGAGTTTCAGTTTAACAAGATGAAAAGAGTTCTGTGGGCAGATGGTGGGGACGGTCGCCCGACAGCATCAATGTGCTCAGAGCTCCTGCACAGTACATTTCAAAATGGTTAAGATAGTAAATTTTATGTAATGTGTATTTTATCACAATAAAAAACAAGGGGGAAAAAGTGTTTTTCTGAAACCATAAACATCTCGGGCAGGAATGTTTAACACCTTCAAACTCTAATCATTTGACAACATTGGGAGAATTCGTATGTTAGATCTCTGTGACAACCAACAGACGCAAAGGTCGTACTAGAATGATGCGAGGAAGAAGCATCCAGGGGTAAAAGGGGACCACAAAAAGCAGCGGTGAGAAGCCACCAAAGGCTACCATCGCCTGCTTCCCAGCTTTGCAGAAAGCCAGGCCTGTTTGCTTGCCTGACCCCAGGACTGGGGGGGACCTGCTCTGGGTGCCTGAATTGACCTCAGAAGTCACGTGGCCTGGGAGGTCTCCCAAGCCAGAAGTGCTCCTTCCCCTCATCCTCCTGCCCCGTGCTCACAGGCTGAGTTATGATTGGTTCAGTCTGTGGGGCCCTGGGGTTCCGGTGCTGTTTCCGAGGAGGTGGCTTAGGGTCGAGGAGAATGGGTTCACTGATTTCGTGGCAGCTTGGCACTGCCCGTTCTCAGCGGGCTCGCTGAGAAGATGACAAAGAAGGAGAACTCCAATATCTTGATTTCCCCACTCTGGAGCCTTCTGCTTTGGCCTCATCGCCAGCCCCAAATGCCCTTCAGAGACAGCAAACCTCCAGGAAAAATTAAATCCTCACCAAACACCCTTTAATTTTATCCACTTGGCTTAATGAAGGTTCCGGTATTAATGACCTCGGAGGCTTTCTGTCTGACAGTTCTGCTGGTAACTAAACCCTGCGCTATTTTCCCCCCGCAGCCTGAAATCTCAAACATCGCCTCTAATCTTATTTTCTATTTCTGGGCTATATTGCATTAGCACCTTTTTATTTCTCCTGGCATGTTTGACAGTGAGTTCAGGCTAGTGAGAATCATCTCTTTGTGCTGGCAAATGGGGATTGCATCGGTTGTTTTAGAATAATGACTTATAGTTAAAATTACCCCCAGGATATCATAATTACACGGTTGCAGCTTTCTTCTTTGACAAGGTGGAGAAGAGGAGCTCAGGTGGCCTATGGGTGGTCGCTTGGGGTAGGGGAGAGAAACACATGTGTACCGCAACCCCCCCAGGAGGTGGGAGGACAAGGAGCATAGGCTGAACCTTAGGATAAGATGTGATCCCGGAGAAAGCTGTTCAGCCCCACCCCCCGCCATGGGCCTTCTGCCCATCCAGATGGAAATGGGAGAGCCAGAGCCCCGGCCTCATTAAGGGCGGCACAATTTACAGGATCCCCCAAATTTCCCGTAACCATGAATATCACACCCTATGGGACGCACCAGGCTATCTGAAATTCACAAGTGAAATTTCCATTTGGCCTGACTCATTAAACAAAAGGTCTCTGCTAAAAGGGAAATGCTATTTGGGAGGGGTCCCATTATTAACATAAATAGATCAGCCTGGGTTAGCTCATGGGTACTCCACAGCATTTTTTTTTTGTCTTTATGTTTGCTTTTAATAGTGAGATAAACATTATCTTACATGAACCCTATAGTAGAAAGCAGTGGCCATACGGTACTTGGAGAGACTTCTGTCCCTCACACCACCCCGTCTTCCACCCCGTCTCCATCCCCGAGGCCTCTGATGAGGAACGGTGATGGGGACCCACCTTGACAGCCACGGCTCTGCCAAAAATTCTAGCAGGGTCCCGAGGGGGTGATATCCAGAGACAGGGAAAGTGAAAAGCTGAGAACGCTGATTCTGTCCAGTAAGAGGTCAAAGGGGAGGACCTTGGCCCTGACCAGGATGATGAGGGTACTGGACCCAGGGGAAATGGTGCTGGGCCAGAAAAGGAGCACAAATGGGACCCGGGATAATGTAATTGCATTCTAGGAAGGGACAAGTCATCCCAAGGGACCAGTATAAGCCGGGTGGATATGGACTTTGGAGTCAGACCTGGGATCTAATCCTAGCTCCAACAGGATGACTGGTGCTTCAGGATAGATTACTTAACTTCGCTGAGACTCAGTTTCCTCATTTCTAAAATGGGAACAATAACGAAACCCAATAAAGTAGAACTAAAGTCGTAAGCATGAGGCAACGTGCTTCAAAGGGCGTGCAGCTTGTGGCTTTGCCTTGATGACCCAATGCAACCCCAACCCGTATGGTGATTGCCATGTAGCTATTGTTTGGACCAACCAAAATTGTCAATATCTTGCTCTTCTCATTTAGAAGTCCCCCAACTGCTGCTTTCAGCCCCTGGGAAAGGGGGTCAGGAAAATATCCCAAGGGAGGTGCGGAAGTTGGATTTGTTGAGGTTGGAGGAGATGCTATAGTGAGGTGTGAATGGGCTGAGCCTGGACAGGCGCCCCGGCCTGTCTTTACTTGGTCCAGGAGCCCAAAGGGGTACTAGCAAGTGAGGCAGGGACCCGTGAGAAAGATGATTTTTTTAAACACGACTTCTAATCTGTGTAATTACTTCTAATCTGTGTAATTACTGCCGCTGGGCCAAGGCACAAGAGAGGAGGAAACTTGTAGACCATCTTCTCTTTTTGTTTTCCTCTCCATCAGAGAGACCTTGAGACCTCCCCAAGGTTTTGAAACAAAATTACATTTTTTCCTACCTAGAGGCAGACTCAGCCTGCAGGAATGAGGCTGCAGCATCTCCTGGATTGCCCACTGGGGCTACAGCAGAAGCAAGTGTGCAACGGGCCATTTTTTCAAGTGACACTAATTAATATGGGATTATTAGAAAAGCAAATCTACTTCTGCTCCTTGATTAAAACCCTCTGTGCTCCCCAGTGACCCCGTCTGTCCAATGGGCTTCGGCAGACACTTGTGCTGAGGTCGCTGTCTGAGGAAGGAGGGACATCGCTTGATCTCCGGTCTCCTTCCCAGGTCTGCCATCGGGTCTAGTCTGTCACCTGAGAGCCTGGCTCAGGCTTCTGCTGGTCTCATGAGAAGGAGGGTGTGATCAGCATGGAGGATGGGGGCAAAGAGGCTGTGTGATTTCATGCAAGGTCCCAGAAGACCCTATAAAGTCAGCTTGTCTTTCACAGGGCTGGCTACCTAACCTTAGTGTCCTTGCCTGCTCTAATCCTGGGTATTGTATACTCACCTCCCACGTTGTGCTGGGGAAGCACTATGGTAATGGATACTAATGAGCCTTCTACACCCCAAAGCCTTGCATGATGTGATGCTCAGGGTGGATGGTCCTGAGACCCAGGAAGAGAGGAAAAGCCCTCCAGTGCCACCATCATGTACGGTGTGAGTCTCAGTACAGCAGAGAGGGGAGAGTCCCTGATTAGCGTGGCTGGAGGGGTCACCATCCATTTCTCTGGAGGCAGCCGTACAGATGTGGTATTAGAAAGCACTCAGCTGTCCCTTCTGACCATGAGAATGCTGTGCCCATAGAGATCTTCCTAAGCCCGGCTCCTCTGAGATGCTGCCCTGAGGACCCCCGTGCTCAGGGAGCTCCGGTGGACACGGACTTACTCTCTACCAACAGGCTGTCCCTTTCCTTTCTTGTCTTGCCTCCTCCTTGCACAGAAAGATCTTTGAGACTCTGCAATACACTTTGTGTCGTAGCACCCTTGTGGCAGGGTGCCCCTGGTCTGGTGCATATATGGGCTCACGAGCAGATACTGACCAATTAAGCTGAGTTCTCCTGCACTTGTCTCAATGCCTGGCTTGGTGAGGACCCCCTGACTTCTTCGTTACGTAAGAGGGGCTCCCCTCTGGCTGCAGGAGCCTTGCTGAGGCCGGGAGCCCATCTGCTGATGGTGCTCCATCACCATAGAGCCAGGTTGGAGAGCCTAGGGGCCCCCCCACACATCCTTTTCTCCTGAAGAGAAGTGGCATCTTTCCCCAGGGGCCCACACCCAGCAGAAAGAATCAGGACAGAGCTTTGTCTGTGCGGGGCCTGAAAAGCCACATCCTCAGGTCAGAGGAACTAGATTAGCATTCTTTTTATCATTAGCTATTATTCTCTTTATCTGTCCTGGCCTTGACTTCTGCAACTGTAAAAGCAAGGGCCTCTGACAGGTAGCCCCCCCCAGCCTCCCCGCTGTCCCTCCCATCTCTGAGACTCTAGAGCCCAGCTAGAGGACAAGAAGGCCGCCGGTAATTATATGAAAGAGGGTTAAACCCAGAGTCCGTTCCCCCACGGAGAGGCTTCAGTTCTGGAGAGTTGTCAGTCCTACTATGCCCTTTCCTAACCATGGCCAAGAAGAGCGCAGGTAGCAGCTACCTGCATGGCTCTGAGCCTCTGGAGCTAAGCTTCCGTGGGTAGGGGGCTTCCATGTAGGAGGATCATATCAGGGTGCCCGGGCAGCTCAGGCGTTAAGCATCTGCCTTCGGCTCAGGTCATGATCCCGGGGTCCTGGAGTCAAGCCCCGCATTGGGCTCCCTGCTCAATGGGGAGTCTGCTTCTCCCTCTCCCACTCCCCCTGCTTGTGTTCCCTCTCTTGCTGTGTCTCTCTCTGTCAAATAAATAAATAAAATCTTAAAAAAAAAGAAGGATCATACCAACCCATTCCTTACACATTGACCTACACACATGCCCTATATCATGTCAATGATACCGCCATAAAACTGTGAAATTTGAAAAAAATATATATATGTATATGGCTTCTCAGAAAACATCTACTTCCCTTCCACCACCTTTGCAATATCATTTTCCCTTTGGAAAGAAAAAATAGGGGATTGTGCAGGAGGCTTTGTCTGTGTCCTGTTTTCTTGCTTTGTTGGGGCTCCAGAATAAATTTCCTGTTATTCTGCAGGCGGATAAAGAACGTTAAGCCCTTTGATTTTAGAGTTGGCAGCTTGTACTCAAATCCTGACTTCGCCTCTCATGAGCTGTGTGATTTGGACCGGGTGATAATGGCCCCGACCCTCAGTGTACTCGTCTGTAAAATGGATGCCAGGTCTACCTGTCAAACGTGAATATGCTGAAGACAAAGTTATGCCCTTGGCTCCCAGCATGTCGCTGGTGCTCATGAAGCGGTTCAGCAAGTATAGCGGGGGTCTGCACGGGAAAGTCACACCCAGAACCATGTGAAGCTTCACCTTGCTTCTAAGTTCCAGCCTGTTTCTGTGAGATTTTTTTTTTTTAGGTCATTTTGTTTTAAAGGGAAGATATCTTCAAAATGACTCTTCTGGATCCAACATTATGAGACGTGACATATTGGGGTCCAGTGTTAGCGAGGCTGGCTCCAATATGATATCCCAGGGCTTCTTTGAGATTTTTTCCCCCCGAACACCGGTTCTTATTCCATTTCTCCTACAGTAGGACCTTAAACCCTGCCTCTTCCCAGCCTTCTGAGCTATCCTGCCTCAGAGGTATCAGCTCTGGGCATCGACCCCCAATTCCAGGAGAGTACAAACAGTCTGATTTCTTGGCATCTTCGAGCTGTGTCATACCCCTTTCCTGAGATGGCAATTTCTTTTCTGTTGTTCTGTTGAATACATTTTTTAAAAAAGATTCCCTTGGCTGCTGCCGCCTCGCTTTTCTTTGTGGTTAGGATGCAATGACTAGAATCGTGCACGTACTTACAAGTCAATTTTCCTTTAATGATGATTTTACCTGCTCTGAAGCTTATCAGAAGGAGGGTTCACGCACCCGGTGTCTCGGCTGGAAGCTTTCAGTGGGCCTCCACAGCTCTCCTATAGGCAGTGCACCTGTTTTGAATGTCGTCAATGCAATGCTAATATGCAAAACGATTTCTGGTGCAGGAACCGGAACCAACAGCGAAAGAAACTGTGTTTGGGATTATAAATCACTTCCCCATCAGCCGCTGAGCTTTCTTTGGGATTCGGAGGAGGAGTTGCTGAGGGCAGTGGGACCCTGTGACATCCCCTTTCCTGACTTCTGTTCTCTAAGAGAAGGATCCAGAGGGACATTATTATATCTGGCAAGATATAACAGTGGAGGAGAGGTCTTTGGCAGAAGGAGGGAGCAAGGAAGAGGGCGTTTATTAGGCAAAAGGCACCAGACTCATGCTGAGATTTGCTTCTATAGCTGTGGCTGGCAGCCTTGGCCGAGGTTTGCATAGAGCGTTCTGGAAGGACTGCTCTACATCTTATGAAGAAGAAAGGGCACCATTAAGGTTCATTAGTAACAACAGTCTATAATCCCCACCTCCAACAACAAAGGAGTCGCTCTTGTGACTTTGAATTAACCTACTTCCATTAGCCAAACAGGAGAGTGAAGGTGATAGCTGAGTATCCCTGAAATTCAGTCCAGGCATGGCTGCCTCAGTTAACACATCTGTGAAATGGGTACAAACCATCTACTGAGGTCCCAGGCCTGGAAGGTTTCTCTCCCATGAGAACCATGCAGATTATGAGGGCTGAGCTCACCTCCTCTCTTGTTCTCAGAAAGAATGTGGGTGGCTACCTCAGAGAGCAGTACCTGATCACGGGACATAGCTCTAAAGACAACTGCCACCCTTTTATTGTGACTTAAACTGCAGGCTCATCATAATTGAAAAGAGGTTTAGGACTAGGCTGGAATTCTTTAGACCAACCCATAGAGTTCACACTGGGTTTGGCAGTGCTGGCAACTGAGAATTTTCTAGAAGGTTTCAGAGGAGGTTTGGGTTTGGAGACCAGGGAATAATCAGCTGGGGATGGCAGTGGGTAAGAGGGGCCATTTTATGTCTAAGATGTTCCTATCTTGAGGATTAAATTGAAAGTTGCTGTAGGATGTCAGCTCTGTGGGATAAACAAGCCTGGGGCATCTGCTCCATGCGGGACGCCAGGCAACCATCCGCCCTCAAAGAGTTTACATAGCCATAAAAAGCTAAATGAAAGCACAAGGTGGCATATCCCAAATGTAAGAGCCTTAAATGCTGTGGGATTTCGAGGGAAGAAGAACTTATCATATGTGGGCAAAGAGATGAGGAAACTCGATCTGGAGCCTGCAGAACTGGCACGGAAGTTGCGGAGAACATTCTGGGCCGAGAGAGTGGCAGGAGCAAAAGCGTGATGAGAAATGAGCATCCAGGGCAGGGCCAGGGGGGTGGCAGCTGCGGCCTGAGGAAGCAGCAGAGACCAGGGAGGGGTGAAGACCCAGTGCAGAGGGGAGCCACTGGGGTAGGTCAGCAGAAGGGCAGTGGAGTCAGACCATGACACAAACTGAAGACTCCCCGGACAGCCGGCCTCAGCCCTGTGTGCCCCTGAGATGCAGGGGAGGTGCGAGCAGGTGGGGAACCCGCCCAAAGTCCTACCAGCCCCGCATGCAAGTTCTCTTTTCACAGCTACAAATAGTCTGTTTTCATCAACACTAGAGGGGGTTAGCTGGCAGCTAGAACCCGCAGTGTCCCCGAAGGGCCTCTCTCCAGCACCGCTTTCTCCCAGGCTCGCTCAGGCATGCACTCGGGCACACCTGGGTCTCCCCCACCTGAGAACAAGGAGGAGAATCACCCCGACAGTCAGAGTGCACACGGCCCCTAGTCCCATTCTTGGTATCATCGCCTTCAAAGCTGCACTAGAGCTGTAGTCCCTCTGGATTTTCTGGGAGAAAAGAGTTATTTACTTCCTGGGCTTATTAAAAATGTACCCATTACCTGAATGCCTCCAGGCAACAGTACAAAAATATATTTTTAAAGGATGAGATTTCAATTAAGCAGAGACGCAGATTGTACCTCCAGCAAGTAGGCCAATGGGCTGTCCCCTCAATGGACGGATGGCAGCCCGGATGTGAGACACCTTCCGTTCATTCGGGCTCCCCGAGCCCAGAGGGGAAGAGCCATGGAGATGTAAGTGTCCACTGGGTGTTTTATCACCTTCTGCTCTTTCCCAGTCCACCAGAGCCTTCCGCAGTGTTCTCAGCCCAGGTGTAGTGTATGCAATAAGGCCGGGGACGGCTGGGAGGTCTCAGGTAGCCGAGGTAGAAACGTCCAGGGAGGGGATTTGGACAGTATCGCTTGTCTGCTGCCTATATATTCCGTTAGCTTCATGCTTGGCCATAATCTGAAACAGGTTCATGGGGAGGCTGTGGCCATCCCTGCAGAAATCCTGGGAGATAGGGAGTCATCTTTGCAAAACTCAAATATGATGATGTCCCTAAGAATCTCCGTGCGTCCCCAAGGAGTTAGGGTCCCTAACAGTATATGCACTACCTCATGATCAGAATGCTGGCAGACTCCTATCACGCCCTGCACTCTCCATTGCTCACAGCTATTAATAGATCCTCAAACTACGCTCAGCTAGTCTGCACCTCCAGGTTATTGGAACTGACACGTCTCTCCCAAATATCTGGGGTAGCAATATCATACTACTGCCCCCAAATGATTTCTCTTTGCCCTTCAAGTCAGTGGAGGCATCACGTGCTCCTGGAAGCCCTCCCTCCCCCTGGCCTTCCTTCGGGGTAGGTGATCCTTCCCAAGCCCTAAAAAGCGCTCATCTCACCATATTATAACCCTTTGCTTATTTGTCTCTCTGTCTGGCCTGAGTGTGAATTACTCAAAGAGAATTTTCCTCTCAGGATGTCACTCACTTTGTCATTAATCTCGGGACTCCCAGTGCCTCAATGTAGAGCATCCAAGTTCAAATAGAGGCCTGCCTCTGACCCTGAAGTTTTCTAAGCCCGAGGCTCTCTTCTAGGAAATGGAAGCAATAATAGCATCTATCTTGTTTAAAAAAAAAAAAAAAATTGGTGAGGACAAAGTAAGACATGACAGAGAATAACCCAGCTCTGCATCTTGTAATGTCCATGACTGCTCTTGACTAACAGAGGGAACAGAGCCATAGCCTATGTCCTTAACTTTTTCAAAATAAGAGACCAAGGCTGAAAAGTGAACTTACTTGCCTAAAGTCATGAGGAAGGTAAGGAGGTGGCAGAACTCAAATTCAAACCTGGGCTTAACTAACTTCCAAGACCCTGTCCAAACTTTCCACATCTCAGTTCCCCTCACCCCCAGGCTCTGCAGACCAGAGACAACATCAACGTCTCTGCCCAGTCTCCATCCAGATGGCAAACCCCTTTCCGCAACAAAGGAAATGCAGTGGTCTAGGTTCTTCTGTCTGAAGAATTCACAAAACCTTCTTCACTCTAACCATCTAGGGCAGGGACTGAGTAAATTCATGATAGACACATTTGTTTATATCTGGAAAGCATGATAGTTTAACGAAATGAGCAGTGGACTGAGGTCAGGTGTTACCCAATGAAACAGTGTCATCGTATTTGTTCCTTTCTAACCCTTCCTTTCCCCATTATAAAATAAAATTTTGGAATAATTTACCATCTGGCTCTAATTTTCTGTGCTACATAAGTGAAATAAAAGAGTTAATGCAGGGACGCCTGGGTGCTCAGTTGGTTAAGCGGCTGCCCTCAGCTCAGGTCATGATCCCAGTGTCCTGGGATCGAGTCCCACATCAGGCTCCTTGCTCAGCAGGGAGCCTGCTTCTCTCTGTCTCTGCCTGCCACTCTGTCTGCATGTGCTCGCTCTCGCTCTCTCTCTCTCAGACAAATAAATAAATAAAATCTTAAAAAAAAAAAAAAAAAAAAGAGTTAATGCACCGCAAAGTCAAAATCGGCCTTGGGTTGCCCACTCTGGGATAATACACTGTTTCCGTTCTTGGGTTTGGAAAATCAAAAAACTGCTGGTACATTTCTGCTGTCCACCTAGGTGAGGTCACTGTAGTGAGGTGAGCCACAGGGAGAAAACGTTCATGCCAAACTGAAGATGGTTCAAGCCTTGCAGAACTCCATCAGTCTCCTGGGGAGAGGGAAGCAGGTGCAGGACTCAGGGCTTGTGCGGTCTCCCAGCATCCTGCTCAGAGGCCAGTCCATACCTGCCTCTCAGATCCAGGGAGGGGCTTTTCCTGGAAGAGAAGACGCTTACAAAAACTGACTCTCCCCCATCAGCCATCCTGCAAGAGATTGATCAGCTGCTGGCCCAGCAGTTGCTACGAAGAGACCATTCTCCACTGGGGATCACAGCTGTGTTTACATTAACTGTCTAGGGTGACCTGCCTTCCCCAGACGCTCCCTTGCCCGCTCAGCGTGGCGGCTCAGCTCAGAACTCAGAGAACGCTTTGCTTTCAAGGAAAGGCGCGTGTTTACCGTCGATGTGATCAGGCAACAGGGAGCCTGAGACCTGCTTGGCTTTAGCTGCAGCCATGCAAATGGTTATCAGAAACTTTTCTCAGTCTGGCCCAGATCACCTAGTGCTGTTAGATAACCCTCCCTCCTTAGCAAGGGGTTAGAGTCAGGGAGCAGCCATAGAGATGTCATCTGCACCATAGGCTGCCCTTTACTGAGCTGAAGAGGAAGCCCCAGGTCGTGGGCACGGTCCCTGGAGCTGAATGTGGAGGATGCTCCGCTGACTTCATCTACAATCCCTTCATCGGCATTTACCCACAATAGGACCTACCTCCTAGGTTTGTTGCAGAGGTAAAAGGAATTAATACCGGGATGCCTGGGTGGCTCAGTCAGTTCAACTTCCTACTCTCGATTTCAGCTCAGGTCATGATCTCAGGTTCGGGGATTCAATCCCTGCGTCTGGGTCCATACTCAACATAGACTCTGCTGGAGATTCTCTCTCTCCCTTGCCTTATGCCCCCCCCCACCCACCCCACTCATTCACTCTCTCTAACTAAAGAAAGAAAAGCTTTAAAAAAAAAGAAAGAAAAGGAATTATTACATTCAAAGCCCTTAAAACAATGTCTGGCACAGATTATGCTCCTTGCAAGTACTAATTCTTAATTTCATTCCTTCAGTCCAGTGAATGTTTAGGGAACACCTATGACTGAGCCAGGCACTGGATATGGAAAGTGGGAAACGAAGACCTACTTCCTTCCTATCCTTGAGATGCTTAAACTCTGTGGGTGGCATCCACGGGCATTCTCGGGGACCCCCTCCAAGAGCAAAGGAACTTGCCCTATGGGGAGGGAAGAGCAGTCACTCAAATACCCATTTTCCAAGGTTGGGTGAGAAAAGTCACCCAGACTGACCTCTGCCTTTGCAGACGGAGGAAGATTCCCACCTTCTGTGCCTCCCCAGGGGCTCTCAAGGCACCAGTCATCAAAGCTGATCCGTTAGAATGAAATCTTATCCCATGTTGTCTTGACCCCGTATTTATCTACTGAAAAACTACCTTTCATCAAGGCTTTCAGATTTCATTTTCCAGCAAATCCATTCTAGTTAGAATTAATTCCTAACCCAACCCTGTCTTTGTCTATAAGAAACAAGCAAAAAAAAAAAAAAAAAAAGAAGAAGAAGAAGAAAAGAAAAAAAAAGAAACAAAACTAACAGTGAGAGAATAATGCACATAAAACCTTATCATTAGATGATGGTCTGCTATTAAATGGACAGTCTCCCTACAGCAGCTAAGACCTCTCAGTCTGGTGTCCTTCTCTGCAGACATGGAAAGTGGCCACTCAGTGTCCTCAGGGGATAACCCAGTGGGGCAGGGGTATCTTACTTTCTAAAATGCCAAGGACATATAGAGGAACATCTGGGAATTCCTCTTAGGAATTGATTTTAATTGACCCATTATTCAACAAATACTGACCACAAAGTATATACTAGACGCCAGAGGTAAAAAGTTACAATACAAATGGATGTGTGTGATGATAGAAATATGCATACAGTGGTCTCTTAGTGCAGAGTAATTTGTTAAAAAATGTTATTCTGTTGCTAACAAGCTTCCCAAATTCAACAACTATTCTCAACTATCCTCTGGAAATTCTTTGGATATACCATATTGATTAATTCCTTCCCCTGCCACGCCCTTCCCTCCCACTCCTGGTTCCTACAGCAAACTCCTATTCATCCTTCAAAACATTTTTCAGACTATCACAAGCATCTTAAGCATTTCCTTCCCTATACTACTTCTCTACATTTTCCCCCTATTTCCCTCTTTGCACATATTATCTTATATTCTGATTAATCATTTTCATATCCTTATTCTTTACTAGACCTATATTTCTTAAGGGTTTTAATACAATACCTACCCTATACTAGATATTCTTAAATGTTGGTTGAACTGGACTGTGTATAACAGTATAATGATGTTACTAAAATGATCACCATCATAACTACTATTTTTGAGTATTTTTATGAATCAGGCATTATGATAAGTACTTCACATAAATTGGCCCAATTTTTCCTCAAAACAACTTTGAAAGCAGAAAGTATCATAGATGTTTTCTCCAGTAAGCAATACCTAACACAAAGAGTTTATTGTATGATTTGTTACTTTTCCCTTCATTCTTCATGTCTCTCTCTCTCTCTGTCTGTCTCTCTCTCTCTCACACACACACACACACACACACACACACACACAATCTGATAAACCATCTTTGAACCTCTTTCACTATTTTGGAGTTGATATCTGACTTAGCAATCTTATTTCTGTATTCCCACAGCACCCTTCATATGTCCATATAAACAAATATCAAGCTAGTACAACTCTAGATTTGGTTGTTTGCTTCCTTCCTTGAACTATAAATTCTTTGAAGTCAGACATGTCTCATTCACTTTTTTTTTCCTAAATAAACATCATGGTGCTTAGTACACAGGAAGTGTTCAATGAGTATTTATGGTAGAAGGAAGGATGGATGGAAGGAAGGAAGGAAAGAAGGAAGGAAGGAAGGATGGGAGGGAGGGAGGAAGGGCAACTTCTACCACAGACCAGGTGAGTTATTTAGGTAGACAATATTATTTCTCATAAAACTCAACACTCTTCAGCCAGGCAAAGGAGAAACACAAGATCAAAGAGCATACTGGAGTCTGGAATTACTGAGTTAACCAATCACCTGCTATATGTCGCTCATTATAGCATCCCTATTTCATAAAAAGAAAACTAAGAAATGTCGGTAAAATAAAAGGCCTTCAAATCCTCAATGGACTTTGAGATCTTCGACTTCTAGCCTGTTGCTTTAACTAAGGGACCCCACAGTTTTCAAAGACAGTCCCAGTGGCTTCTGGTACATTCCTCAAACCAAAGTGAGAAAGAACTAGAAATTGTGTCTCCAAGTATTTGATAATTTTTTACTACCCATTCTGTGCCAGGTTCTCTACAAGGCACTGGGCACACAGAGCCCTGTCCTCTGAGAGCTCTTGTTTCTAGAACTAGCCACCCCACCATCTTATGCCTGCTACTACTTAAGTCATCCAAGGTTAGCACATCAACAAGACAACATCTGTGCACTCAGCTGGCCTATACGAAGTCTGAGCTTACCTAAGGGGCAAGGAGAAAGGAAGAATAAACATCTGAAATTGAATTGTCTCCTGACTTTAGCTTGAGAATTGGAATGACTTTGGGGAGAAAAATTACACATGGAAACTCTGCGTGAAATGTGCCCACTTTATTTTTTCCTGCATCACATTTAACAATTATTCAGAAGGTAAAAATAAATAAATAAATAAATAAATAAATATAAACAAAGGACAAAAAAACAATTATCTGTAATAAATGTCTCTCCAGGAAAAAAAAAATCTCCAGATTCTTCAGAAGTTACCTGTAGACTGAAGACAGGCAACCCACCGTCCCTCGCTCCCCCTTATATTCTATAATCTGACTTGCAGGTGACTTCCTGCACAGCCCATGGTCATGTGCCAAAACTCAGCCTTCTCCTGAGACACGGGGGCTGGGGGTGGGGTGCGGGAGGGGTTGTTTGTGCGGAGAATTCCCACAGGTGGGGATGCTCAGAGTGGTCCCCCATCATCCTTCCTCTCTTTCCCCATCTTTTCCACTTTCTCTCAAGGTCAGTCTAGACTGTCCCCCACTGGCTTTCAGGTGGTAATAGTTTACAGAATGAGCCAGATGCCCACTTCAGGGAAGGAGAAGGAAATCCAGCTCCTTTGAGGTAGAAACCAGCACTGTCCCCCATGCAGAGACTGCCACTCAACTTATCCTTCACCCTGCAACCTCGCAGGCACCTGTGGCTACAGAGTCCCAGGCAAGTGTTAGGTTGTCACACCAAGCCTTGATGCCCAGGGGGCTTCCCTCCCACCAGGGCTGCTCAGGCAGCAGGAAGGCGATTCTAACCTATAATTTCTCATCTCGGTTAGCAGGTGACAGGCTCTGATAACATGGCATCCATATGGTGTCACCCCTTCTGCTGAGCACAATTTTAGGGCAAGATTCATACCGCTTCTCTCTGTGCTCAAAATAGATGCCCAAAATTGGGATAGAATTTACATAAGTTGGCTGAAGAGACTGTGTTCCATTAAAAAGCTTTTGTCGCCAAGAAATTTTTTTTAGTTGATACATATGCTCCTTTATTGCAGTCCTATGGGGGGAAAGATTTTGGTTCTCTCTCTCGCTCGCTCACTTGCTCTCTCTCTCTCTACTCGCTCTCTCTCCTCTTCCTCCCTCCCTTTCTCCTTCCATCAATTAATAAATTAAGGAGGGGTTGGTTGTCTGCCCCCAAGGCTAAGTGAACAGCAAATGAAGATACAACCCATATGGAAATAACAGGGAACCTGGCCCAGGAGGAAAAGAAGCAAGTGGTGCCTTCCTGTCTAGCCCAGGGCAGGGCAGGCTGCACGGCTCTTCTCTGTGTGTAATCTGGGCTCTGTCCCAGAGAGAATAGGTTGCCCCACTTTGCAGTCACCATAAATTCAATGGAATGCATTTTCAATTGCACGGACGCTGAGGCATGAATTTAGAAATATAAAACGTGGTTTTCCCCCCCCATCATGCAATAATAGTGTTCTTAGGCAAAAATTGGGAAACGGAAAAATATAAAGAAGAAGAAAACGCATTGGTGCTTTTACTTTCCAAAGATGAAACTCTGTTAGTTTGCTGCAACTGTATCTATTCGCACAAACTAGAGATGGGAATATACAAGTACTTTCCTATCTCCTCATTTTTGTATTACTTTGTATTGTGATTTCCTGAGAATTTGTCTATATCAAGTACATTTCCAGAACGTCACTTTTAAAGGATGTATTATCATGTATTTAATCATCTCTCTAATTCGGAGATTTATATCCTTTCCAATTGCGTAGCTATCCGTCTGCAAATATTGCTGCAATTAACAGCCTTGACTTTGTATGCACCTCCAACTACTTCCTTGGTATGAATTTGCATGGGTTGTGATTTGAGGTGTCTACTCCTTAGTGAAGACAAGTTGCACTGAGCTTTTCACATGCTTTGGGACTGGTTCATCTTATGATTAATGCATGCATTTTTTACAATGCCTGTTTAGCATCAGAAATGAAATCAGTGTTTAAGAAAGTAATTTGTTTCGAGTGTTTTCCTATAGAAAGCTAAATAACTCTGGACGGGACATCTGTTGTTTTTGCCTGTTCAGCATCCACCTTCTCCCCATAAGAGATGTATATACAGTTGTCTCCAATTTCCATTCTTGTGATTCTGGTGAGCTAAGGACCAATCAATCACCTTTGGATTCAGCAGTGGCCAATCAGACTCACAATGAGGGGCGGGCCTTGGACTTTCATTAGGGCTCTCTCTTTCCTCTGACTTAGCTGAGTTGGTAGAATAGAAGCCCAGAGATGCTAGGACTCCTCTTGGCCACCACATGGGAATAGTCCACCCAAGTATCAAGGTGGCATGGGAAAAAGCAGAGGTAAGAGAGGGAGATGAATAAATTCCTGCAAACATTTACAAATTCTGATCTACCTGTGCCTGAGGCTGAGGAAATTCCCCCCACAGATTTTTCGGTTCTGAGAGTCAACATACCTATGTCCTCTGCAAATAAGCTCACTGGTGAACTATACAATTATCTAACACCTGCTCTGGACGGAGCTGTATGCTTACTATTCCCTGGCCAAAACTCTGGTATGACCGGCTCCAGGCTTACCACAAGCTGTAGGGCAAGACATGGAGATCATGAGGGTGTTTCCAAGGATATGTAAGTCATGCCTTACTAAAAGGAAGAGACATAGTTTTGTTTTGATGGGATTTAACTGGAGCCTTGACACATTGGTAGAATTTCCATGGGTGGAGCTTGAGAATGAGGGAATAACACGGCAGATTCAAACAGCACAAGCCAAAGGGCAGAAGCAGGAAAGCCCTCATGGTAGCGTGATGGCGGGCATGGAGATTTGTCCGTAATTCCTGAAGTTAATACACCATTAGCTGAAGAGGGAGCTAACCATTACCTATAGTGCTGTAATTATGGAGTGATAATTACTCTGAATTACATCTCGCAATGACATATTCCAATTGTTTTTTCACCTACTGAACAGAAGGCTACTTGAGGCTGGGCACAGCCTTTTCTCTGTACACCAAGCTCTTTGCACCTTGCCCTGTTGTACTACACATATTCCCAAAAGACTCATTGACCAAAGAGTAACTTCAAGCTAATTGCAGGGCTCAGTGGAACATAATCTATCAGACATTGAGAGATAACATCCTCACCTGGTGTCAGTACCCTCCTTAGAAGTAGGTCAGGCAAGTGAGTGCATTCACTGTTCAAACCACTAAATGTTCTACAATTCTGATCGCTGACTCTTTTGCTTTCCACGACATTCTCTACCTGACAGGTGGGACCTAACAAGGCACCTTGCTCATAAATAAGAACTCAATAACTATTGGGAATATTGAATTAATAAGTCCCGGACTTGGCTTTCTTTGTCCTTCTGGTCCTCCATCTGCCACACTCGTCACCTTGCCCCTCATGACCTTATCACATCTTCTAAAAAATAGCTATTCTGATATTGGGTGCGAAGCTGACGAGTGAGTTTTCTTGGCAGAATTTTCTGGCCCACGGTGTATTTCCCAAACTATTCTGATCATGAGAATCAGCTGGGGTGCTGGTTAAACACGTTGATTATTGGGTCTCTCCTCTGGGAATTGGGATTCATAAGCTTGGATGGGGGCCCAGGAATCAGGGCTCTGGACAGGCACCTGAAGTGATGCTTTGGGCAGGTTTGGGAAACCCTGTAAATCAGCGGAGCTCTCCTGGCTTTCATAAGTTAACTAATCACAACCATAAGCAACTAGTTAGCATGTAGAAAAACAGTCCTGTGAAGTGAAGAGACCACAGTCAGGGGAATCCACTCTCTTGGACTCAGATACCCTTGCTACCTGGGTGGCTTTAAACAAATTAGGTAATCTCTTTGAAAGTGCTTCTGCCTTTGTAAAGTAAGGAAGACACTACTTGCCTCTTTCCCTCCAAGCAAACTAATGAGATGTTGCATGTATAAGTGTATCATCTAGGAGAATAATTTTTAGTTTGATGTCTTGACTGGAGGCAAAAGTCAAAGGGTGATCTGTCTGATGAAGGAACCAAGCCTGGCCCCAGTCACTGATTATTTGTAAATATTAGCACCATGAAAGCGTTCACTGCATGCTTGTCCTATTCGGTGCCAACACACCAAAGCTGGAAGGTCATCTCAATAAATAACAATTAGCTTTATTGAGCACTTACTCCACATCAGGCATAATTCTAGATGAATTATTCAGATGGATCAATTTAATCCTCACAATAGCTCCATGAAATAGGTGCTATTTTTATTGCTATTTTTTTAGTTGGTGAAGCAGAGATGTATCGAGGCATATTTGAACCATCTACGCAAGGTGTAACTGGCGGATAGTTAAACGATCAGTGAGAGGTCACACAGCTATTAAGAAGCAGAGCTGGGCTTTGAATCCAGACAGTATGACTCCATAGTCCCCACCTCTGACCCACTAACCCACATACATAACTTCTCAAGATGTTGGGTGGGGTGGTCCCCATATTGATATGTAGAACATTCAGGGTCTCTATTTACTTTGTTGTCCCTCTTTTAAAACAATGCAAAAGGGGGGGCGCCTGGGTGGCTCAGTGGGTTAAGCCGCTGCCTTTGGCTCAGGTCGTGATCTCGGAGTCCTGGGATCGAGCCCCACATCGGGCTCTCTGCTCAGTGGGGAGCCTGCTTCCTCCTCTCTCTCTGCCTGCCTCTCTGCCTGCTTGTGATCTCTCTGTCAAATAAATAAATAAAATCTTTTAAAAAAAAAAAACAATGCAAAAGGGATCAATGAAAGACATAAATAGGCAGAACACAGAAGCTTTTGAGAGCAGCGAAGTACTCTGTGGGACAGGACAGGGATAGAAACATGTCACTATTCCTGTGTCCGAACACACAGGACGCAGAGCTCTGAGAGTGAATTCTAACACCAACTGTAAACCTGAGGTGCTAATGATGTGTTGATGTTCATTCATAAATTGTAACTAAGTCTCACTCTGAGGGGACATGTTGATTTTGGAAGAAATTATGCATGAGAAGACATAGGGCAACTCTCCATCTCTTCCTCTCAATTTTGCTATGAATCTAAAAATGCTCTAAAAAAGTAAGTCTATTAAAACAAAAATGTGGGACATCTGGGTGGCTCAGTCAGTTAATTGTCTGCCTTCAGCTGAGGTCATGATCCTAAGGTGTTGGAATTGAGACCCACATCAGCTCCCTGCTTGGTGGGGAGTCTGCTTCCTCCTCTCCCTCTGCCCCTAGACCTTGCTTGTGCTTTCTCTCTCAAATAAATAAATAAAATTTTTATTAAAAATAGAACAAGAGTACAAGAAGTAGTCGTTTTCCTAAAGACCACCCTATCAGCCAATTGGCCAATCATTATTACAAAATATTAGCACTTGATGGCATGTCCAAAAACACTGAATCTGAGGGCGTTCTCATACTCATGTACCAATTGTATGCCCACAACTTTGAAGTGCTCTTCAGTTTTGGAATGCCTTTCAGGAAGGCACACACTGTGCCCCTGGGCCTTGGCAACACCTGGCCATTCATACCTGCACTACCTGCCTAACCCCTGAAGGTACTTGAGTTTGTGCCTTTAATCCAATCTCAGCCCTCCAAGGGCAAACAAAGAGCCCAGACAAATGAAATGGATTGCCCAAGTTCAAAGCAAATTAACAGCAGAGTCTGGAATAGATCCCAGCTCTCCCAATTCCAAACCACAATAAAGGAGAGGCCACAACAAGGTTCTGGCCATCAGAAAACAAAACAAAATAAAGCAAGCATGAAAGACTGTGACGGATGAGAGTGTGAGGATGAGAGACTGAGAATGAGAGGATGAGAGTGTGAGGGTGGCTGGAGGCAGGAACAGAGACCACTTAATGGTCTCCAGCATGGCCTGCCTCCCATCTGGGTGAACTTGTCCTGGGGATGGGGGGTGGGGGGACGGAGGGATGGATAGCAGGACAGGTGCTTAGAGAGGCCACTCTACCCTCGCAGTCCCCAGGGATGGCAGGGCCCCCCAGTCCCCATTGTTTATCACAGCGCCAGGAAGGTGGGAGTTGTTGGAAGGGCCCCTCCGCCCACTGAGGCAGGAGAGGCGAGGACGCATTTTAGTTGAAGCCGGCAAAGGAGAATTCTGGAGTCTGGACGCCTTCTCTTTGCCCGGCGCCGCAAGGCCGGGGGAGGAGAGCGCCACAAAGCCGTGCTCCTCGCGCTGCCTTCAGATGGCCGCCTCAGAGCGGCTTGTAGCTCTGGAGAACTTTTAATAGAAATCTGCGGAATGAAATGGGCTACAGCTGTTTGCCTTGATAAATATATTTTATGCTACATGCCTCAGCCACCATCTGTTTGCTGATACGAGCACTTCTTCGTGGCAACTAAGGAGAAGTCATCAAAGGAGTAGCAGGAGATGGGTTTCTTAGCAGGTAGAGAGGGTGAGGCAGACAGACAGGGGAGCTGGTTTCAGGTTAAAAGGGACCGGCCTGAGGATGAAGGAGGCAGCAGAGGGCAGGCGTAGAAGAGGTGTGCACCCTGCAAGTCGGATAAGACACCCTCCCCATTCCTCCCTCCCAGGATTTTCCTGTGTGCCCTCCTAGAGTTCTCAGTCTCTCTTCCCTCCACCCACCACCTTTGGTCTCTAAAACCAAAAGCAAGATGCTGATGGGAACTGCAAGGTGCCCCCCAGCCCTAGCCCATGGCAAGCATGTCCAGTGGCACAGACATGTGGGGCGGGCAAGAGGCCTGGGGTCACTGCCCTGACCCCACTGACTGCAGAGCCCACCTCCTGATATGGGCCCGGTGCAGAGCAGGCCCGAGAGGTGTCGAGGCTGGTGCCCCAGGAGTTCTCTCTCCCCTTCTGGGACCACCCAAATGCGAGGGCTGGTTTTCAAACACTTCTGCCCAGCCCTGTGGACACACAGCTACCCAGCACTGCGAGGATCAGAGATACAGTCCTTGTTTGCTTAGAATGGATATGAAGGAGGAGGAATTTACCTGTTCTGGGTCTCTAAAATATTTGGTTAAAGGCAACAGATTTGTTTGCTCTCAACCATCGAAGCAAGAGAACACAGGAATGTCCTTAAGAGAAACCAGCATCCACAGAGAAGGCTTCAAGTGTCCCAGGCTTCTGATTTCTGAATGCAGAATCTATGTGAGTTTGTCTTCCTTCCTTCCTTCCTTCCTTCCTTCCTTCCTTCCTTCCCTCCCCAGAGACAAATGTGAGAGATCAATACGACTCACCACTGTCCTCAGTGGTTCCTATTTCTGGCATCTCATGGCATCCCCTGTCTCCCACCCACCAGCTATCCTGTCGCTCCACTGAGAGAAATGCCACCTGTCCGGGAAACACAGTGAGCACCAGACGAGGGGGGCGAATGGACCCCCAGCAAGGGTCCCTGGGCCCCTGGGCCCTTCTCCTTCTTCCACCCCTACCTGAGGCCTGACAAGGAGGACACCCCTCAGACCTCTCCCGCTGGCGATGAAAGGGTCAAAGAGTCACTACCGCAGCATCCTGGCACTGCCTCCCTTACCCTCACGGGGCTGGGAAAATCCCCCCTGGCGACCAGGTGGGAGGAGTTTCTGAGGCTGCGGGGGGTGGGGGGCAGAGAGAAGGAGCCGCCCAGAGACAGGCTAAAGTGAAAGGAGAACTGGATCCGTGAGAGTGGAAAACAGGACACCAGCTTCCAAAACATATTAGTCAAAGACAAGCTGGACCGAGGACCTGCTGCTCAGGGCCACCTCCTCCCAAGGACGTGGGCAGGGTGACTGCTGGTGACATGCTTTGAGACAGTCTGACAGAAGGCACGAAATCATTGTGTACCGAGGATTGTGATTTTCGTCCAAGAAACCAAGTGCTTTGGACACGCTTGCAAACTGCTGGCTGTTGATCGGAGCCAAAGCGAGCCTCGGGCTCCATCAGAGCACCAGCCCCCGGTATTAATAAGTGTTTCCATGGTACTTGATATTTTACAATTATCTTTGCTAACACGTCTGCTTTAGCAAAAGTAACCGGCCAAATGTAAATCCGTCTGCCCTCCCTGATGCCTGCCAGCTTTGGAAGAAGAGGTCCCAGCTCACTCGCTCACCTTAAGAGATTAGTAGGTCCTGCCAAATCCCCAGGTTTGCAGCGCCTTCCATCCACACTCGCTGGCTCCACACTTGCGTCTTTCACTCATTTCCACTGAGTCCACTTCCACTCATTTCCAGTCCAACTCAAGACAAACTCCATGCATTCGTTCATCCGTTTACTCGTTCCACAAACATTTATTGAGCACCCACTGTGTACCAGGCATTGTTTTAGGCACGGAAGATACAGCAGCAAATGAAGGAAACAAGCAAAACAATCCTGTCCTTGTGTAACTTACATCCAGTGAGGACGTAGATAAACAACAAGCAGATGATGATTTAGGACTATGAATAAAAATAACACCAGGTGAGGGGCAGAGAATAATTGGGAAGGGTATTATTATAGACCAAGGGATCCGATGGCCTGACATCTTGAGCAGAAATCTGAATTGAATGAGGGAGTAAGTTAGGCATCCGGAGGAAAACATTATAAGCAGAGGAACCAGCAGGTGCAAAGGCTCTGAGGTGGGAACACACTGAATGTTGAGAAACAGCAAGGAGGCCAATTTGGTTGGACCGGAGCCAAGGGGAGGCATGGGTTGTCATGGTAATATACACGACCAGAGAGAGAGCCTTGCTCTGATCACAAACCCTCTCTTCTCCAGTCAGCCCAGCCCCACTGGCCTAACCTTTTTTGAGATTCTATATTGGCCCTGCCTGAAGTGGGTCATTTGGACCTTATCAAGGTTTTGATAAGTTCGTAGCATCGCTATTTCATGCATTTGTGTTTTCTATACCCAGAGCAGATGGCGTTTCTCCAGATTTCCTTCTAGACTTCTGTGTCATTCCCAAGCCCATGGCCCTCCTTTCCATTCTTCCTTTCTAATATCCTGAGCGTCTTTCCATTGCCCCCTTGAAACCAGATGTTGTGGAAGAACCACATGTTGTCAGTTGTATGTTTCCAGGAACCCATCCGAGTACTCCAATAGCTTTTCTTTTTTCTTTCCTTTCCTTTCCTTTCCTTTCCTTTCCTTTCCTTTCCTTTCCTTTCCTTTCCTTTCCTTTCCTTTCCTTTCCTTTCCTTTCCTTTTCCTTTCTTTTCTTTCTTTCCTTTCCTTTCCTTTCCTTTCCTTTCCTTTCCTTCCCTTCCCTTCCCTTCCCTTCCCTTCCCTTCCCTTCCCTTCCCTTCCCTTCCCTTTCCTTTCCTTTCCTTTCCTTTTTAATCTATATGATAGACATTGTGCTAGTCGCTGGGGATAAAAAGATGAAAAAGACAGATTCACTCACCAAGCACCAAGTCTAGTGGACACACAAGTTATTATAGAAGAAGTAAACGCTAACACAAACATACAAATAAAGAATCCTGGGAGCACAGGGGAGAAAGCAATTAGTTTTTCATTCTTCCTGGAGAAGGCAGGGAAGGCTTTACAGTGGAGAGACAGACTAGTTAGGCGCTGAAGGATGAGGCGGTGTTTCACAGAGAAAGAAATGAAAGATGTTAGAACAAGGGTTCTCAACCAGGGGTGATTTTATCTCCACGGGACGCTTGGTCAATTCTGGAGACATTTTTGGTTGTCATAGCTTGGAGGGTGGCTGACTTCTGTTGGGGTACAGAACAGTCCCCCCAGCAAATACTAGCCTGCCCCCAATGTCAGTAGTAGCGAGGTTGAGAGACCCCACCTGGGAGGCAAAGGGAACACCATGAGAAATACAGAGCCATTGAAGGCGATGGCAGAACATGATGTCGGAAATGTAGGTTGAGCCATCCAGAAGAAGGCTTCATTTGCCAAACTGAAGTTTTACTCTGTAGACAAGAAATAGCCACTGAAAGAGATAAAAATCACAGCTGCTAGTTACTGAGCCTGTGTTCTGGGCCCGGACTTGACTGTATTACCTCTGGTTCTCAAGGGAGAGAGAAGCCAAGAAGACAGTCATGATTCTTTCTACTTTACAGGTGAGGAAATAGAGAAACCAAAGCTCAGAAAAGGGAATCTGCTTGCTCAGGGACAGTGACAACAGGAGATCCAGATTCAAGTGAAACCCTTCCAGTACCAGAGCCAGTAACATTGGTCCAAATAGTCTCTTCCGGTCTGACCTAGGGCTGTGCTGTGACTTCCGCTGGCTTCCGTGGACAGCTGTTCCCACACGGGGGCTGCAAAAGCCATGCTCTGAATGTGGTAGGTGCTGAATAAGACTCTTCCAGTGGAAGGGGACACTGAGGAACACGTAAGTCTCTTTGGGAATCACAGGGCATGGTTCCATTCTTTCCACTCATTGGTGTATTTTGTGTCCCAGGAAATGTGTTTTAATTATTTCTGGAGAACACTTGAGCGTTGGCTGATCTTTCCCTTTTTATCTTTCCCTCCCATCCTTCTCCCTTCCTCCATGCCTCCCTCTCTTTTCCTTGCCTGCCTGCCTGCCTAATGGGTTTCGTTTCTTTCCTTTTCTTTTCTTTTCCTTTCTCTTTTATTTTTTTTCTTCCCTTCCGTTCCCTTCCCTTCCCTTCCCTTCCCTTCCTTCTTTCTTTCCTTCTTTCTCTTGAAAGGATGTGCTTGGCAAATTATGAATATTCACCAAAACTCATTTCTGTTTCCCCCGAGCACACAACCAAATGACATTCCCCAGGTGCTTTGCAGCGGTGTGACTGAATTCTGGCCAACGAGATCTCTGTGGAAGGGTCATGTACTACCCATAGCCCATAAAAAATCCCCCACATGCCATTCCTGCTCACTGTCCGCACCCCCGCCTGCCTAAAGAGGACATGGAGTGTATATAGTTCAGCAGAGATGGAAGAGCACAGGCCCTTGGGTCCCAGAAAGTCTGCCTGCCAACCCATTACTGCTGCATTAGGCTTAGTGTGAATGATGCTTGTATTGGATGAAGCCAGTAAGATTTGGAACTTTGCTTATAACTGTAGTTAGATTTTCCTGCCCCACCTGGTATAGGGAGCTCGCGGGAAACGGAAGGAACCTAGAACTGAGTTTCCACATACACAGAAAATTCAAACAAGTGGCTTCTTCGGCTGAGGTCCCAAAGGCAGGAATAGGCAGGGATAGCAGTCATCCAGAAATCAGTATCCTCCTAAAAGTCTGCTTCGTTATCTCTAGTGATGTTACTCTGTCTTCGTATATACCTCCAGATCTGAAGAGCCGGCGCTCTTCAGAAGGATGAGGAGCACATAGGAATTGTCTCCAGCTGAGTCAGCCCCACTGAAGGACTTGCCTAAAAGCCACACTTACTGCCCTCTCTTCATGTCTGATGAGCCATGCCTCTCTGCAGACTCCTGGAAAACCACATCTTTTTTTGTTTTTTTTTTTTTTAAGATTTTTTGTTTATTTGACAGAGAGAGAGAGTGAGAGAACACAAGTAGGGGGAGCAGCAGAGGGAGAGGGGGAAGCAGTTTCCCCACTGAGCAGGGAGCCCAACAGGGAACTCTATCCCAGGACCCGGAGATCATGATCTGAGCTGAAAGGCAGAAGCTTAACCCACTGAGCCACCCAGATGCCCCCAAAACATCATCTCTTTACCAGTATCTTGTCACTCAGGATGAAATCAGAGTTTTACAGGGCAGAAGGAGAACAGATATTGCGTGGGAAACTCAGAGTCTTCCTTTAAAAAGGGAGAGGGGCACCTGGGTGGCACAATCAGTCAAGTGTCTGACTCTTGGTTTCGACTGAGGTCACGATCTCAGGGTCATGGGATCAAGCCCCGCATCTGGCTCTACGCTCAGTATAGAATCTGCTTCAGATTCTTTCCCGCCCTCCACTCCCTCCCTCTCGGTCCTTCCTTCCCCACCCCCGCAACCCCCAGCTCCTACTCTCTCTCCCTAAAATAAACAAACAAACCTTTAAAAATAAATAAAGAAAAGAAAAAAAGGGAAAGGATCGTGGTTTAGAATCAGGAATTTCCACCCAGACTGGTTCTGTGACTGCTGCCTTCTGCCTCTGCACTGGGCAGTCTCTGGTCTCGGGGACCTATGGGATAAACATGTGGGGGTCTAAACTGGTTCTGGGGTAGATCTAGAAAGGCCCACCTTCCCCTTCCTTTCTTGGTTACCTCTGAGACAGGATGCTTTCCCCACCCATCCCTTGCACTCAGACAAACCCCGTGCATGCTAGCTCGCCCTCCCACCACAGTACAGCTTCCTCCCCACCCCCAGCACTCCTTCCAGCAGATTCTCCCACAACACAGAGCACCAGGGCTCCTGGGAAGGAGCTGCGTTGGCGCTCCTGGGCACTGGCTGCTTTTCACCCCTTCACAGTTAACACCATAAAAACACACAATCTCCTGCCATCAGACCAAGCCAATTTCCAAGTCCTATGTGAAGTTCGCGCTGCTCTCTGCCTCTCCCGCTCAGTGTTGCTAAACGCTGTTCCCTGTGGCACTCGGCACAGGCCTGCAGGGAGAAAATAACACTGAATTAGCCTTGAACATAGGTGTGGGGGAGAAAATACAGCTTTGCCAAAATGAGGATAATAAAGGGCTGGTAATCACCCCTTTAACGTTAGCACTTTGGGGTGCCACATGGAAAAAAAATCGTGGTGGATTTTCAGATTTTATAATAGGACTTACTGTATGTGGTTGATTAGTCCCTCTTCTTCCCACCTGTGTGCCCAAGCAGCAAGAGCAAAGAGGCAAGCCGAAGAAACGGAAGCCAGCCTGCCTTGGCTTCTGGCGCCCAGGAAGCAGGCAGAAAGAGGGGCCCTCTGACTCAACAACACATTGGGCCCTGGACCAAGGCAGGCTCCTCTAGCCTAGGCTCTGGGACAAGTAGGCTGAGATGTTAGAAATAGACCTCACATAGTTTGGTATAGTTCAGTGATCTCCCAAGAGATCAGAAAGTTTCTCTTTGTTTCCCCCACTTCTATTTCACTGAGTCTAAATTCTTTTTCTCTGTCTTGTATGAGAAATACCCCATTCACCCATCAAGGAGACTTCGGTAATCTGGGACAGTGCTTCACAAATGTGAATGGGTGTACATGTCCCTTGGGTGTCTCAGTCGGCTGGGCGTTTGCCTTTGGCTTGGGTCATGGCTTCCGTGTCATTGGATCGACCCCAGCTTTGGGCTTCTTGCTCGGCAGGGAGTCTGTTTCTCTCTCTCTCTCTCTCTCCTGCCCTCTGCCCCTCCTCCCTGCTCATTCTCTTTGTCTCTAAAATAAATAAAATCTTTTTTTAAAGATTTTATTTCTTTATGTGACAGAGAGAGCGACATCACAAGTAGGCAGAGCATCAGGCAGAGAGAGAGAGGGAAGCAGGCTCTCTGCCAAGCAGAGAGCCTGATGCAGGGCTCAATCCCAGGACCCTGAGATCATGTCCTGAGCTGAAGGCAGAGGCTTAACCCACTGGGCCACCCAGGTGCCCCTAAAATAAATTAAATCTTTTAAAAAAAAATAGAGAGAGCCTGGGGTCGGTCTGAGACTCTGAATTCTGTCAGGCTCCCAGATAATGTCAGTGCTGCTAGACCATGGACCATACCTTCATCTTGGCATCATTGACAAATAAACTTTGACGGGTTAAACAACTGAGACTTAAAGAGATGTTTAGGGTGCCTGGATGGCGCAGATGGTTAAGAGTCTGCCTTCAGCTCAGGTCATGATCTCCAGGTCCTGGGATGGAGCCCCAAGTGAAGGTCCCAACTCAGCGGGGAGTCTGCTTCTCCCTCTCCCTTAGTCTCTCCTCCTGGTTGTGATCTGTCTCTCTCACTCTCAAATGAATAAATAAAACCTTAAAAAAAAAAAGAAAAAGAAAAGAAGAAAGATATGTTTGTCAGAGCATGGTCTAGAGCACAATCAGAACTTTGGATGGAAGACCCTATGGCTTTTTTTTTTAGTTTTTATTTAAATTCCAGTTCACTAACATACAGGGCAATATTAGTGTCAGGTGTACAAAATAGTGATGCGACACTTCCATACATCAGCCAAGTGCCCTTCTTAATCCCCATCCCCTGTGTCACCCATCCCCCCCACCCACTTCTCTTCTGGTAACCATCAGTTCGTGAAGACCCTATGACTTTTAGAATTGCTGATCCCTACACCTCAAAAGGTCATGAGTCTAAGACTTAGAGGCATATTTGAAGTCAGAGCACTCTAACAACGAACCACTCACAGGACCAAGGTATATAGGAGACAGATTCATTGTTTCCAGGAGGCACCAAGGACTTTACATATCCTGTTAGCAGGTGACTCTTTGTTGTTTGGTAGACCTGTGGGGAGTTTTGTTTGCAAGTGGCCTCCCAAGGAGGCCTTCTTCTCTGCTTTGACAGCAACAAATGACTTTGTCAACAGCATCCCAAAGCCCGATGATCTTGGGGAAACTAAGGCAGGACACAGGGTGTTCATCAGAGCACAAATCTGAAAGCTCTTTGCCTTCAAACTAGCCTCCTCGGGATCACCTGGTGGCATCAGGAATAGTAGGGCCCAGCTCAGCACTGCTTTCCAGAGTGCCCATGACCATCTTCCAAGTATATACCAGGCACCATGTAGAAGGGTCTCTCAAGTCTAGAAAATCCACAACAATAAATGGAGCCACCCTATCCACCCAGCACTTTGCCCCTTACCTAACTTTCTTTCTCTTCTCCCAGCCATGTCACAACCCCTTTCTCTCCTAGATTCTTCCGATTGTGCTTTATTTTGTCCTTGCTTCACTCTTTGATAGGACACATTTCTACTGCCTTCCCAATTACTATGGTGTCGCTTTCATTTCTCTTGTCTCCATTTCTAACTTTGGGATGGCAAATATGTCCTTTGGCTACGTCAGGTAAGAGTCTTCCCCTTCTAGGCTCTCTCCCAGGTGACCCTCTCCACCCATGCTTTCAGTTACCATCTGTGTGCTGAGATATCCCAAACCTCCAACTCCAGACCCAGCTGTCTTCAGCATCCCAGACATAAATACCTACAGGCACATCAAGCTCAAGGTGTTCTGAACTGTGCTGATCATTAGATCTGGAAGAATAAAGGAAAGAAGCAGAGAAAGAACTTGCTTTTTAATCTCCCAGCTCATGAAGTGACACTGTCACCTCCCCACCTGCTCCAGACACCTGGGAGCCACCCCCCACTCTTCTCCCTTCTCAGCCTCCCACAACTCAGTTGACAGTTAAGGTCTGGAACTTCCATCCTCCAAAATTCTGTGGAAGCTGCCATGTTTTTTACAATTTCAGTGTCTTCACACCATCTTTTCTTTCTGGGTACTTTTCCTCTCTCTTTAAATGGCTTATGGTTAGCCACCTGAGGACAATGCCCCCTTTGTCTTTGACTGACCTACAGCATGTTACCGTCTGTTACAGAGCGAGTGGGATGAGAACATGAGGCATGAGTGACTCAGCTACCAAAGGCTCTTGTTACGTCGGGGGTTCTAGCCAGCGCTCTACTGCCCCTGGCATCTGTGTCATTTCGTCAATGCTGTCAAGGACACTAATATTTTCCCCAGAAGAATATTTCCTAATGATTCCAAGAGAAAAGAATTACCCCCATGACTCAGCATCGAACAGAAAAGTCTGTCCACTCATGATGTGTTTTTTTTTTTTTCTCTTTTTTTTTTGGTCTCCAGAGAGCATGTCCCAAGAGGTGAAAGTTTACCACACAAATTCCCCTCTGACTTCTTTTTGTCAGCAAGGAGACAGGGGAGATGAGAGGCTGTTTGGAAGAGATTAATGAGCCCATGTGCCGGCTGTTCCAGGAGCATCGTCTTCCTCCCTTTCTTTTTCCCTCTTCTTCTGCCCAGAACACTTCTCACAAAAGGGTCCTTGTAAGCTGTTTTCCACCTATCCCCAGGTGCTTTCCCGGAGCTGCTGAACGGTGCAGACAAGTTACCTAATTTTAGGTGACCTGGAATCTCAAGACTTGATTTCCAAGCACTGGGTCTGCCTGGGGCACACAGGTGGGCAGGTCCCCAAATCTCCCAGCCTCAGTGTCTTCATTTATAAAATGGATCCCCGCCCACTGCAGTTATTACGCTAATTATCCAAAGTATTATCCGCATTTTTACAAACTGCACCGCATGCTACAAAAATAAACATCACTACACACTGATAACACTCATAAGTTATAAACAGGCTTTTTTATTTGTGGAGGTGGTTACAAAATGCTCCAAAAACATGGAACAGTATGAAGAGAAGACGATAACGCAGAGGGAAGATGACGGTGAAACACAAACAGAAGAGATCTTGGTGATGGGAAGGGGCCAGCAATTAGATTCTGGAAATTGGGGGTGACGGGAAATAGGTGTGGGGATGCCAACAGCGTTCGTCCCTACAGACCTTCAGAGACCACCTTATGGGGTAATGAGGATTTTCTGGAAACCCAGGGAGTGATGAAAGTGTCTAAAGATAATGAAAGTGTCAGAAGATCACGAGAACATTTTTATTTAATGAAGTCATTTGTGCTGCACTGTGGATATTGGACGTGGGTGGGTTAAGACTGAAAGTGGGGAAAACCAACTTAGGACTCTGGCAGTGACCCAAGGGAGAGGCGGCATTGCCATTGCTTGGAGAATAGTGGTGGGGCCGGGAGGTGAGAGATGGGCAGCATTGTCCCAGGTCACCGTCTCATCTCTGACATCCCAGCTCAGCAACTACAAAAGGCTGCCTCTAGGAAGGAAGGCACCGATCTGCTAACCAAAAGATCTGTGTTTGACCCCAGACTTGCAGATCACTAATTAATTAATGATTAGCATTAGCTTTGAGGATTTGGGCCATCCGCAAGCCAGCCTCAGTGTTCTCTTCTATAAAATGGGGATAATAATGCTTGCCCTTCCTCGATGGCTGGGTATTCCTGACACTCAGGTCCAATGTGACCCACGAGATCCTCTTTGCAAGTTGCCAGGCACTGCGTAATGGTAAAACATCCACAGCACTCCCTAGAGACCCACGCGAACCAAACACAAACGGAATAGACAGACATGAAGAGAAAAAGAACATTCCACTCCTCACCGGGGCCTCCTGCCTGATGCTTCCCTGGCCTACCTTGACTTGTATTAGGCCGGGACTTATTTCCATCGTTCTTTAAATTTTATAAAGCCTTTCGTAATGAGAAAACTTTGCGAGAATCTTATTAGACACAGCAAAGACCAAAATCAGCACAAAGCTCACATATAAAAGCTTTAGGAAAAAAATAAGGATTTCTCTAGAGGCTCTATATGTGCTTAAATGGCACAGAGAGCTAAATTGCGAAATTACAAATGAGATGTGGGATGGCATATTTGATTATACGGAGTCATCTGCAATGCCTCATAACATGTAGGAAATTTGAGAGACTGTTTATCTGGCACTGAGCTCTGGGAGGAAATCTGCAGGAGAACGGAAGAAGCTCTAATAGGGCATTCAGAAGACAGAGGGTGTCCTTCGAGGGGGACCGCATGGGCTCATCTTCTCCTCTTGGGCCTCCGATCCACCTTCTCCCCCCAAATTCCAAAGGCTCCCATGAACTTTATTTGAATTGCCTCATTCGGGAAGAAATGGAAAGATTATTCCCGTTTCACAGGTAATGAGCCTATGTCCTAAAACAATTATAAGGTATGGTGTCTATGCTCAACCAGTTCACAATCTAATAGGGTCCCTGTGATAGATGTCTGATACACAACCACTCTCCGTGGCCCGGTGCTAACAAGGTCTTGTACACCTGGTGAGAGACAGGAGAGCAGAGTCTCAGCAGCCGGGCAAACCAGCAATTACATCCTGACTGCTGCTTCCGGACCTTGAGGCCCAGGATGACATGCCTCAGCCTCCCCGAACCTTGTTTGATTTCTTCCACTGTGAAGCACAGACAGCAAAGTCTTGTCCTGCGGTGTTGGTGGAATTGAATAAAATGGTCCTGTAGGGCAAGTACCCAGCGCCTCCCTCCCGGAAGTGCTCAATTAATATTCTGTGCATTTTGTGGTTTGTTAATACTCTACGGTTGTCGTGGCAAGCCATGCCACGAGCCCGAGATGGCACAAAGGGAGTATAGGGCCGCGTGTGATTCCTAGATCCTCACCACGATCTTCACCATTTAGGGACATTATGGAGGTCCCAGCCACAGTACCCAAGATGCAGGTGTCATAGTAACAACTGAAGATTCTGGATTTCTCAAGCCCCAGGCAACGGGATCAGACACAAGCAGGTGCCCTCCCGGACCCGGCTTCTGCTGAAGCACCCTGACCCGGTCTCCTCTCCCCACCCAGCAAGGCCTCCCAGGGGCCCAAAGATGTTCGGGCCGGCTGGCTTCGGAAGACCAGCTTTCAAGCTTGCTGACTCTGCGAGAGTGCCCAGCAGGCAGGTGTGTGGGTGGGAGCACTCACAGGAGCGAACAGATTGAGAAGGGCTTTGGGAAGTCTCTGGCACAGATGCCGAGGCAGAAGGGAAACTCTTCCCTGCACTCCATCTTCCTACCCCTCCCAGCCTTTCAGGGACAGGGGCAAGGAGCTTGAGATGGGAGCTTACGTTTGAATCCAGCAAGGTCTAGAGCCCTCTCTTCAAATCTGGGCCATGGAGGCTATGACCCTAGAGGTCAACATCAAGGCGTGTGTAGTAAATCCCACGTGGGGGTCCACGCCACTCCCAACTGCGAGGATTTATAATTGGACTACAGAAAGCACAGGTGAGTTCTGCACAGATGACAAACATGTAATGTGTGTGTGTGTGTGTGTGTGTGTGTGTGTGTGTCTGTTGAGTGTGAGCATGTACTGGGATAGAGATGAGAAGGTAAGACACTCACGTATTTTAATTTGACTCAATTCTTCATCTTTATTGAGAGGATGAGGATGGGACTCAGAGAGAATAAGGAAATAGGACAAAGGCACAAAGAAGGATTTTTTCTGTTAGACCCTCCCATTTTTCTTCATGCCACAGCTACCTCTCAAGGAGAGTCTGCAGTGGCATTTCCTAAAATTGTCCCATGTTACAATTCACAGAGGCACACGTGTACGCACAAGATTTCAGTAACGTCTCTCAGTTTCGGACACACCGTTTAAACTTCTGTCTTAGAACTTGTCATAGAAAAATATTTCAAGAAACTTTGGCCAAGAGATCTTCCCAGATGATCAAACCACACACTTTTCTAGATTCTGCTGTCTCCCCTAAATCAATCAGCAGATAGACGTTAAAACCCCCCAAGTGCAGGGTCTTGTACCAGAACTTCCAGAAGATACAAGAAGGCCTGAGATTATTTTCTCTGCAGCAACAATCAATCACAAAGCTCTACTGATTTGTTCTGCTAAATTTATCTCTGATCTGCCAATTCCTCCCTGTCCCCACTGCCCTCATCATCTTATTTCCAGACGCCAACTTGCCGGTTCAAGTTGCCAGGTCCTCCAAGAAGCCTTCCCCAACCCAATCCCTGGCTTTGTTCAGTGTGCCTCATCTGTGTCCTCAGAGACCTTGAGCTTACATTTTTGGTAACACTTACCACACGATGTTAAAATAGAGTGATTTTGGACCTGCCTCTGACACTAATCTGATCACAATCTCTTTAAGAGCTTCATAACCCTTTCGCGTACAACACAGTGTCTGCCACTCCACTGATGCTCCAAGGACACCTGTTTGCCAACGCCTAGCCTCTGTCACAGCACATGTTACCATGTCATAATTACCTACGGAGCCGGCCATCTCACCTAGCCAACGGTAGGTTCTGTAAGGACGGAACCCGATTCATCTTGGAGTCCCCGATGCCTACCACAACACTTGGCGCCTCCTTACAAACAAATGGAAGAATGAATGAATTACACATGAATGAATACATCTCCAGATTCCCTCTGATTTCTCTGAGGCTCGTTCTAATTCTAAAATAAGAGTTGATGTATACCGCATGAGTGCACAGACAATAAACACTATTATATTTCTCAGGCAGAGCAGATCACTTTCAGCTGGGATGATTGGGGAAGATTTCAAAGAGGAAATGTGATTTTAGCTGGGACTGGAGGGCGCGTAGGATATGGGCGGGCGGGTGGAGTGCAGAGGGGGGACTTCTAGGAGGAAAGAAGAGCAGGAGCAAGGGTTCTGAGTTGAGAAAGAATGATCCCCTAGTCACCAGGTTTGTTTTCTGTGTCTGATCTGTATGGGAAGTGGAGGAACATTTCCATTGTTGTGCCTCCGCATTTCAGAGCTAGAATGTTATCTGATTTGTTCTTCACACCTGATCCTTCATAACAAAAGTTTCCGAGGTGGTGATGGGAGGGTCATAGAGTGACCACCTGTCCCAACTTGCCTGGGATCCGTGGTTTTAGGGAACTCAGAACTTGTACTACTAAGACAGGAAAAATCTCGGGCAAATGGGGATGAGGTGGTCACCCTTGCCCTAGTGAAAATACAGAGATACCCCAAAAGAAGCCAGATGAAGCTTCTAGAAACCACCTCACACCACTCCCCCTACTATGGACCCCAGCTCCTGATGCATTTTCTCCTCTGAGGACGAAAGGAAATGATTTTACAACTGAAGAAAAATGTATTACCCTCTCCAGGAAATGTTTTCGCACGCTTTCCCCTCCTGATCCAGGGGCACCGTCTCAATGCTACCATATGCAAATTGCTATCACGCATTTACATTGTCACGTGGCGATGGCCTGCTGTCTCCCTTCCCCCCAAGCACACTAAGGTCCTTGCTGGCACGGACCGTGCCTGCGTATTCTTGCAGCCTTGAAATCCAGCACAGTGCAGACCACCCCATACGAATTTGTTCAGTGGATGCATTGATTGACCGGCTCATTGGTGGGCTAGACCATTGTAACTCACAATTTGAATATTTCACAGAAACATGTGTATCCATCCTAAGGTGACTAGAGCAGATCTTCCTGGAAACAACTCTATCTGCAGACCACCATTTTAAAGGGAAGATCGGAGCAGTTTTGCTGTTGAACAGAAATACATCATGGTACACCAGCTAATAGTCTCAGGGACCAGCTCTCTAAGGCTGAAAGGCTCAGGAAGCCTTAGGCCACTGAGGGCCCATAACTCCCCAGACGCTGTCTTAGGTTCAGTGAGGAGCCAAAACAGCTTTCATAATGGTCCCTGCTGGTGTCGCAGCACAGCCCAGGGGTGGCAGCTGGTGGCCAGCCCTCTCTGTAGACTCGTTGGAAGCCTTGTCCCCAGTGGGCCATGGAGCTCCAAGCAACTCTTGCTACATCATGCTAAGATTTGGGGGAAGGGACGAGCTGCAAGGGAAGGAATTCCAGTTTGGATACAGGAAAAAGGGAGTTTATGGATGAACCGGATCATCCCCAGGTTTTTCATTCTTAAAACCTTCAAAGCTCTAGAAGTTTGGAAGTATAACAGGAATGAATGCAAATACTTTCTTTCCACTCCATTCCCTAATTGCTAACATTTTCCTCTATTTGCTTGAGATGGCTCTTTGTGTTTTTGCCACTGAAAATCAGTGGCAGGTATTTTGAGGTTCGACCCCTGAAACACATTAGCAGTTACTTCCTAAACACTAGGCACTATCTCACATAAACACAATGGTTTGTTTGTTTGTTTGTTTGTTTTCTTACTCCCAGACATTTACCTCCCAAGACATTGGTCCATTAATATCATCTACTAGATCGCCCATATCAAAATGTCCCTAGTTGTCTTAGTAATAGTCTACACCATTTTTTTCTGATCCAGAATCTAATTGAGAATCATCTGTTCCATGTCGTTTTCATTCTCTTAGTCTGGTTAGTCTTTTGATCTAGAACAGTCTCCTACTTTTTAGTTTTTTGGGGGGGGGTCTTTTGTCATGGGCAGTTTTGGCATCCAGTCTAGTGCCTTGTAGAATACCTTACAGTCTAGACTTGGGTGTGTTCTTTCTTCACTCCCCAATTCAGAGTAGACATTTGTGGTGTGAGTACTACATAGGTCATATTGGAGCTTTCTCAGCACCTCTCTATCAGGAAGCTCATGATGTCATTTTGTTTCAGCATTGACAATGATCCCACAAGGCATGGAAGCCTCCGGAGCAAGAACGAAAGTGGCAGTCAAGCAAGCTGTTCTATTTCTGTCACTTGGTTAAGGTGACATCTACGAGGTTTTCCCACCACCAATGATCCTGTATTCTTTGTAGATATTAAGTAATCTATGGGGGGGGGGGTGGGGACAGGGAGAAGGTGGTTGGGTTATGGACATTGGGGAAGGTATGTGTTATGGTGAGTGCTGTGATATGTTAATAAAAAATTTAAAAAATTTTTTAAAGTAAAGAAATAAAAAATAAGTAAAAAAAAAAAGTAATCTATGGGGTGAGACCATGTGAATAATGGATTCTCAAACAGCCTGGCCCCAGTGGATTTATCAGTAATTCATTAATGGTCTTTCCACGAAATACCGCACTAGTGATTGCAAGTGGTGATTCTTTGAATTCTATCAGTTCTACATAGACAGGCCAGCATTTGTCTGCAAAGAACACCATGACGCCATCCACACACATACATGCTTATTGGTTAATTTTTGATCTCGAAATAATTATAGGCCCACAAGAAGTTACAAAAACAGGCTCTGTGTACCTGACACCTACCTTCCCCCAAAGATAATATCCTATACAGTACGTTATCAAAATCAGGAATTTGACATTGGTGCAACGTCACTAGAATACCGATGGCATGTGGATTGTGCTACTCTATCTTTAATTCTTAAATTTTGTCTCCATTTTGCACTATCACTTTGGACTCATTTTTTCCATGGTATTATAATCTATTACCATTGTTATTCTTTCTCATGCTCAGATCATCTCAAGTGTGACCTGCGAGAACCCCTTCAAGCCAGCTCTGGAATTTCATTGTGAGCCACCTCGGTCTTTGAACTATATTCTTTGCTTTCTGGTACAACAAGATGTCTCAAGCTCCAGACATGTAATTAGCCATTTCTCCACGGAGCCCTGCTTTTTTCTTTCCTTTTTTTTTTTTTTCTCAGAGACTTGATCCTGATTCCAAGCCTGGGTTTCTTTCACTGGGGAATGATATTGATATTTAGGTATAAGATCTGGGTGCCCGGTGAGTTAATTGCTACTGGAGTTTTGCTTCAAAGACATTTTGTGGAGGTAAACCTGAGTTCAGACTGGTTCCTCTCATTCAAAGCCAACATTACAGCAGTCTTTCTTCTCCTTTCCTATCCATCATATATTTCTATACTCCCTTCTGCGTGGATCCTATCACCACCAATGTGTTTAACTCATTTGTTTAGTCCTACAATACAGTCAAAAGGATTGGAATTACTGTATCAATACCTTACGGACAGCAGACCTACTAAGTAAATTCAAGGTGTTCTTACAGTTCTTTTTTTTATAACCCACTTGGAATATACAGTTGAAACACTATGCTTGAATGTTTTGAATTAATGATTTATTTTCTGTACATTTGTGCTATCAATTTGGTATTTGGTTGGCTTCCTTTGTTTCATTATGTATTCTGTTTTAAGACTTGCTTTGGGGCACCTGGGTGGCTCAGTGGGTTAAGCCACTGCCTTCGGCTCAGGTCATGATCTCAGGGTCCTGGGATCGAGTCCCGCATTGGGTTCTCTGCTCGGCGGAGATCCTGCTTCCCTCTCTCTCTCTGCCTGCCTCTCCATCTACTTGTGATCTCTCTCTGTCAAATAAATAAATAAAATCTTTAAAAAAAAAAAAGACTTGCTTTGTATTTATCCTTAATGGTCTAATTTTATATTAAAATATAGGAAACCTTTATATGATTTTTTTAAAGATTTTATTTATTTATTTGACAGAGAGAGATCACAAGTAGGCAGAGAGGCAGGCAGAGAGAGAGGAAGGGAAGCAGGCTTCCTGCTGAGCAGCGAGCCCGATGCGGGACTCGATCCCAGGACTCTGGGATCATGACCTGAGCCGAAGGCAGCGGCTTAACGCACTGAGCCACCCAGGCGCCCCCTTTATATGATTTTTAAGTCAAAATTATACGAAAAGATGTATCCCAAGAAGTCTCACCATCACCCCCTAATAATCCCTATTCCCTTATTTTTGAGTACCTCTGGTTTTTCTTAGTTTCTGGGTCATGTTTCCTGCATTATTTATTTATTTATTTATTTATTTATTTATTTATTTATTTTAGTGAGGGGGTGGGGCAGAGGGAGAGAGAGTCTTTTTTTTTTTATACACATATGACGTCTTATTTGTTTCAGGGGTACAGGTCTGTGAATCATCAGTCTTACACAATCCACAGCACTCACCATAGTCCATATCCTCCCCAGTGTCCATGACCCAGACACTCCATCCCTCCTTCCCCGCTCCCCTCCAGCAACCCTCAGTTTTTTCCTGAGATTTTTTCAGAGTCTCTTTTGGTTTGCCTCCCTCTGGTTTGCTCTTGATTCATTTTTCCCTCCCTTCCCCTATGATCTTCTGTTTTGTTTCTCAAATTCCTCATATCAGTGAGATCATATGATAATTGTCTTTCTCTGATTGATTTATTTTGCTTAGCATAATAACCTCTAGTTTCATCCACGTCATTGCATGTGGCAAGATTTGGGGGTTTTGAGGGTTGTGTAATATTCCACTGTATATATACACCATATTTTCTTTATCCATTCATCTATTGATGGACATCTAGGTTCTTTCTATAGTTCAGCTATTGTGGACATTGCTGCTATAAACATTCAGGTGCACATGCCCCTTCGGAACACTGCATCTTTATCTTTGGGCTAAATACCCAGTAGTGCAATGGCTGGGTCGGAGGGTAGCTCTATTTTCAACTTTATGAGGAATCTTCATACTGTTTTCCAGAGTGGCTGCAGCAGCTTGCATTCCCACCAACGGTGTAGGAGGATTCCCCTTTCTCCACATCCTCAGAATGGCTAAAATTAACAAATCAGGAAATGATAGGGGTTGGTGAGGACGCAGAGAAAGGGAGAGAGTCTTAAGCAGACTCCATGCTGAGCATGCAGCCCAACATAGGGCTCGATCTCATGACCCTGAGATCACAACCTGAGCCAAAACCAAGGGTCCACTGTACCACCCAGATATTCCTCCTTCATTACTTTTTGCAAAAACAAGGAAGTAAGTACACGTGTTCTCCTTTCCCTCTTACATAAAAGGTAACCTGCTCTATTTACTCTTTCATGTCTTACCTCTTGCTCTTGACATATCCTGGAAATCATTTCCTATCATTTCATTTTCTTTTACACTTTGTATTTTCTCTAGTGTGGCTATATCACAGGTGATTCAGCATATCTTCTGTAAAAGAGCATTTAAGCTGACTCCAAGGTCTTCTTACAACAAGCAGCATCACAATAAATAACCTTATCACAAGTGTTTCATATTTGTGGGTACGTATCTCAGGGTAAATCCCAACAAGAATAATTCCTAGTTCAAAAAGTAAATGCATAATTTTGTTCAATGTGCCCAATTTTCCTCCATGGAGACTGATCATTTTACTTTCCCATCCACAATTTATGAGAGTGCCTGTTTCCCTACAGCCCCGTCAAGTGTGCATTGTCAACCTTTTGAATTCTACCAATCTGACAGATAAAACATAGTGCCAAAATGTACTTTTACTTTGCATTTCTCTTATTGACAGTAAGTTTGAGCAGTTTCTAAAAATGTTTTAAGACCCTCTGTGTATATTGTTCTCTGAAATGTCTGCTTCTTTTGCTCATGTTTCTTTCCAGTTTTCAAACTTTCATTTCTTGATTTTCAAATATACTTTAGTATTACAGAGGCATTAGCCCTTTCTTTATGCTATATATTACATATACTTTCTCCAAGTCTGTGGTGTGTTCTTTTGACTTTGTTTGTGGGGAGGGGGGTTGCTTTGCAAAATTTTAGGGTTTTTAAAAAATGTTTAAATATTTTTTAAAATATGTAACATTTATCAGTCTTTTTTCTTATTAAATCTGGATTTCCAATCATTATTGGGAGGACTTTCTTCACACTCCAATTATAAAGAAATTCACTCACTTGTGTGGTTTCTCTTCTTTTCTTTTCTTTTCTTTTTTCCACATTTAAATCTCTGATCCATGTGGAGGATATTTTAGAAGATGGTGTGAGATATGGATCTATTTTTATGTTTTCCCAAATGGCTACCCAATTGTCCAATCCTTTATTAAGAAGGATTTCCCAGAGCTTCTTGTATCTGGAGGCTTTCTGCCCACAAGAAGTCCCACAGTCAACACTAAGCATGTCAAAACAGAAATTGAGGGGCACCCCCAGGGGCACAATTGGTTAAACCTCTGACTCTTAGTTTCAGCCCTGGTTGTGATCTCAGGGTCATGATCTCAGGGTTGTGAGATCGACCCCCACAACAGGCTCCACAGTGAGTAAGGAGTCTGCCTGGGATTCTCTCTCTCCTTCTCCTTCTGCTTCCCCCCAAATGTGTTCTCTGTCCTCTCTCTATAAAAATAAATAAATCTTTTTAAAAAATCAACAGTTAGAAAATTTTCTGTGTCTGTTCAGTGTGATACTGCCAAACCCTGAAAGGAAGGGAAGATGCTAGGGAAAAAAGAAAAAAAAAAAAAAAAGAACTCAGAGTTTCTAAATTATATAGTTTGCTTAATATTTTTAAGAAACAGGGGCACCTGGGTGGCTCAGTGGGTTAAAGCCTCTGCCTTCAGCTCAGGTTATGATCCCAGGGTCCTGGGATTGAGCCCCGCATTAGGCTCTCTGCTCAGCGAGGAGCCTGCTTCCTCCTCTCTCTCTGCCTGCCTCTCTGCCTTCTTGTGATCTCTGTATGTCAAATAAATAAATAAAATCTTTAAAAAAGAAAAATATTTTTAAGAAACATTTGCTAATGACAAAAATTTCAAGTTAAAAAAAAATTTTACAGTGAAAAGTAAAATCACCCTCTTCTATCAGATCTCTCTAGAAGCCATCAGGGCTGTTAGGTTCTTCTATCTATCCAGAGTCCATGCCTGTGCAGACAGAGAAAATGAAAAAGAGACAGAGAGAGAGAGAGAGAGAGAGAGAGATGCTTTTAATGAAAGAGGAGGAAAGTGAGCACATATCTATTGAAAGACCCTTTTCACTCGTTACCAAAAATTCATACCTTCCAAAGATTGTGTATTTTCATTCCATTTTACAAATGAGAAAGTGAGGTTCAGAGTGACCTGTCCAAAGATAACAGGGCAAGGGGTGGAGCTGGGTTTGAACCTCCACTGTCCTTTCTGTACTATGACACGCACGCGCAGGGAGGGGGTAGTCACCACGGGTAAATGTCTGCTTGGAACTCATGGAGACACACTCAGCAGCATTCACCGCCCACAACAGTGACGTGGCAATAGGATCAACAGGACAGCCAGAGCAAGAAATGAACATGTCATGTCACATTCACGCTTGGGCTTCACGTGCGTGTTCCTTCGGTGGGATCTCCCCATCATGGTAAGGGCAGCCCATGCATCAAGGCAAAATCTCCCATCCCTAAACACTGACATTTTTCTGTAAGCTCAGCTATCAGGAAAGGAAAAAAAAAAAACTGAAAGAAAAAATATCAAAAGAAAACTGGATTGTATCAAGAAACATTAGGAGCTATGACTCAAAGATACATGGGGGGCAGATCTGTTGACTCAGAGGGTCCATTTCTTAGTCACTTAGCAGCTTTTACCACACTTTAATCTTTGAGGGAAAGAAAGTGATTTGCAAAGTGGGGGGAGGTAAAAATAAAGGACTGCAACAGAAGGATTTGCTTCTCAACAGCAGTTCCGTGGCAGCATGCAAGGAAAATATAGAGGAGAAAGCATTGTTATTCTATTCCAGAGAGAGGGCTTTTGAATACAGAAGTAGATGGGTGTCAATTTCTGTATATTAAAACATTCAAAACACAGCTCCGTTCCCTCAGAAGTTCCCTCTATTGTAGCAGAAATGTATTTTTTCTCATCTTTATGGATTACAACTCGGTAGAAGTACACATGCTAAAAGGGGATGGGGGAGTGGGGGAACAGCTCTCCTTGAAAGTTCACAAGCCACTTTCCATTTCCCTGGGGATTTTACCGCTTCTGGACTAAAAGCCCACGAACTGCTTCATTCCTTTGATTGGGATGAGACCCTCCAATAGGCATTTCATTAGTACATGGAAGAGTTCTAGTTCATGATCAATCCTAACTCATCCCACCCTATCTGCTCTCCACTTCCCCCAATTTTCACCACCACAAACGATTTTGGAAGCACTAGAATTCTGGATTCTGTACTTGAGCTAGTCATGTGTATATTTTTTCTACTTTTTGATCACCAACTGCATACCTGCAATGCTCTTGCATGGATGTTGTAGGCCTTGCATAGATGCCCATTTTTGCACGGATGTCCATTCTTGCATAGATGCCCACCTTTGCATGGATGCCTATCTTTGTAAGGATACCCATCCTTGCATGGATGCCCTTCTTTGGAAGGATTCCCATCTTTGCACAGATTCCCATCTTTGCATGGCTGCCCATCCTTGCATAGATGCCCATCTCTGCGTGGCTGCCCATCTTTGTAAGGATACCCATTCTTGCATGGATGCCCATCTTTGCATGGATGCCCATCTTTGGATAGATTCTCATGCAATGAGCTCTTTGCTGGAAGACAAGCTTCACTTCAGCACCTAACCTCTGACCTCCCAGCCTGGCATTAATTCTTTTCCTTTTTTCCAACCTTTACCTAATTCCCTTCAACTTCTGCTCTACTCTACTTAGGTTCTAGCCAAGGAAATATGCTAGTTCTACTCATCTCTATAGTCAGGAATACCCATCCCTATGATCTTCCTAGCAGGTATCCACACCCCTTCTCATTTAAAAATTCTATTAAAAATCCATGATTTATAACAAACTTCCTCTGAGTTGTTTTTTTTTAATATTTCAAATAACTCCATTCTTACCCTTTAGCATCTGTCTACTAATCCATCAACTGGTGCATTTATTAGACACTTGCTGTGTGCTCTACACAGCTAACATGAGGGGAAATGACATTTCTATAATGCTTTTCCATTTGCAAGGCAATTCCACATCTGTTTTCCTATATCATCTCCACAATAACCCCTGAAGTAGGAAGGGAAGAAATATTACTAATCCCATGTTGCAGATTAAAAAACTGAGGCCCAGAGAGGTCAGGTGGGCACCACAAAGTGACAAATTGGAAATTTCAAACACAGACCTTGTTTGGAAGCTTAGGCACTTTGTATCAACCATACAGTTTATGTGCTCCACCATCCATGTGCCCCTCCCCAAAGCCCACACACACACAAACACACACAGTGTCTATCTTTGTAGTTGCAATTTGCTGTAAGCATGTTTTTCTCTTTTTCTAATGTGTTTGTTCTGTCTTCCCTTTAATCAATAAGGTCCCCAGAGACGAGAGCCCAGAGTGGCTCTCTGAGCGTGGTGCTGAAAGGGGTAAGGAAAAGTCAAATAAATCCACAACACTTAAGAACAAAGCTGGATAAAGATTTCAAATTGCACAGATGTTGTCCCATCTGAATTGCAGCTCTAAGTACTGAAAAGCCCATGCAGGTGGGCTCCCTGGTGTTTTACCCATTTAATAAGTATTAGCGTTTTGTGTTTTTTAAAGCAATTTTCATTCTGTCAACACAATTTAGGATGAATCAGCACTGACCTCTCAGTCATACTCCTCCCCTAATGCAATAGCCAGTGCATGAGAAAAGCCCCCACAATGGACACATTATTGCCATCAAACTGCACACCCATTTCTCAAGGATCCCTTTGCATTGCTAGAGAACTGGATTAATCAGCACGGGCATGGTAGTTTTTGCATCTCTTAATTTACTACCAAACACTCCTTCTCTCCTGAGAAGAGATGTTTTGTTACGTGTAATTAGACCATGTACGCAATCCTACGTGGGACCTGTTATGTTGGCACAGGAGGATTGCAGAGCTGTCTCCAGGTGGGGAATGGTGACATGCTGTATGAACAAAGGTATGCTGCGTGCTCATTTGCAAACCTCTGCTGGCTTGGCGCAGGCAGGAGCGGGGAGATGTTAGGGCTGGAGGCACACGTGGGCTCAGCAACTGACTAATTGTCTGGGGCCTAGAGGTTCAGAAGATAATGGCTGAAGCATATGGTTTCCACGGCTTCTAAGGTTTTCTGCCTCCTGAGAGCAAGGCCGACAACAGCCACCACGAGGCTAAAGGGCCTGGACTTCAGAGCCCCTCCCTCCTTCATTGGACACATGCTCGGGACCAGGAAGTCTCAATGCAGAGCTGGATCTGCTTTTAGGGAACCAAGGGGTAACTGGACTTCAGAGAATGAGGATGTTTCGAGGTCTTGAGCTCTGATCTGGGAGCTTTTCCTGAAAGCCTGAAACCCATAATTCCCAGCATCACCTGAAATGAAACTCTCAAAGCTCCGTCTCGCAGCAGCAGCAAAATGAAAAAAGAGCACAGAAGCACCATCTAGCCTGTTTTGAAAATTCTTCACTAACTTGCTTGGAAACTCCACTCATAACTCAAATTGTACTAGAAAAAGCTGTTCTGAATCCAAGTCAGTCAGTCAAAAACATACTAGCTTTGCTTTTGTCCTCCGCTGTCTTTCTGTTCCTGTTAATGATGGAGAAGCAAGACCGGTTGGGATGACTTCAGGCCATGTTTTCACAGAAGCCAGAAGCACACTGGCCAGACGGGAGAAGGGAGGTATTTGACACCAACCACTAGACTCATGGTTAAGAAGCTCTAGAGTGTGGACATGCTTTGGGTCAGAGGTTCCCAGTTTGTGCTTCATCACCTACTAACTGAGTGACCTTGGGCAAGTCATTAGCTCTCTGAGCCTCCATCTTCTCAGGTACCCAAGGATGATAATAGCAATAACATCTGGCCACTCTCCCAGGACCTTGGTGAGAATGAAATTAGAAAATGACCATGAAAGAGCTTGCTAAGCCATATTCTGCTGCACAAAGGGAAAGCCTTGTTAGCCATAATACTGACTCTTCCCATCGGTGATAGCTCTGACCTGGAAGTTGGGGAGGAGGGGGCTGGCTCTCTAGCGTACCTGGCTCAGGTCGGTCCCTTTGCAAAGGAACAGCACTCAGGAGCCATGCATGTGCCCGTCACTCACCAAGGGACCGCTGTCAGAAGGTGCTGGAGGAGAGGCACCAGGGCTTGTGTCCCTCAGGTTTGACACAGCATAATTGTTTTGACATATGACGGAATTTGTCCTCACATGGGTCAGAAAAAAAGCCCAATACTGATGCTTTTCATCTAATTTCAATTACAGTCATTAAAACCCTTACTCCTGAGTCAAACCTTCCAAAAAGCCATCAATGACAGCCCATTACAGATGAGTTATTTATAGCGGTGCATGTTAATTTTACAGAACCACAGACCAATGATTCATGGCTTGGCATTAGTGAGAGACATCATTCACCGGGCTGAGCGATCTCTGACATAACCAGCACAGCTCTGTGTCTCGGCAGGGACGATTCAAGGCCTCCGACTCAGGGCCAGACCTTGCAAGGAGCAGAATCACCAGAGCATCTGGGTCTTGGCCGTTCCCACCCACAGAAGACTTCTGCCCTCGGTGGGGAAGAACAGTACAATCTGATTTGGTATTGGAGTGTGACACCTATGGGATTCTGGCTGACATGAGACTGGCCCTGGGACAGAGTTTCAACTCTTCCTTCTCACAATCTCAGCTGTTAGTCCGGGCATTCCGTAGACCTCATATTATTGCTGTTATTCAGTTGCTCTTGGGGGGATCTGATATTCACCTGGGCTTGATGGAAAAAGATGGCTCTGGGGCCATCGAAAGCCCAACATCCTTTTATCCAAACTACTTCAACCTCAAGTTCATAAGTGCCACTTTGACAGATCAATATTGGGCTTCTTGATTCTCGGTCTATTTGTAGCTGAAATTCTCCCCCTTGATTAAAAATTCACCAAGAGGCAGCCTGATGTGACATTTATGAGTTCCTGGAAGTCCATAAATGTTGAATGTTAGAAATTAGCCCCGAGTTGTTTAGACGATAAAAAGCAACAAGCAAGCAAGAGGGCTAGTATTCAACACTCCTATATTTTTATTTTCTGTCTGTGGACACTCGTGGCAAAGGGGAATAACTACAACTTCCTACAAAGCCTTTCTGTATTGGATGAAACTTTGTACAGGTCCATACCTCTAAATTAAACCCAATGAAGCGAAGTCGGTCTCCATGGAACTGACCGCCTTATTTCTTTCCCACCTCGTAACACTTTGGCGATGGGTAGCTTGCCCAGGTTCCCTGCTCTGTCCTAATGGGGGCCATGATAAACACTGAAATGAATTGCTTTTTTTGCTCTATCTTCATACAATAGTAGCTCTGAAATCACGGGGAGGTAAGTGGGTAAAAATAAATTTGTGACCTCATTATTTGGGAGTTTTCAACTGCAGAACTGTTCCACACTCCATCCATAATTATTTCTTTCAAATTATCTCCTACCCACAACCCAGCACTTTTCTGAGGCACTGTTCCCTTTTTTAAGTGACTTCTTCAGACGTTTCTATAATGTTCTGCCTCTAGAACTTCTGGGCCATTGATCATAGTTCTGGGAGCTTTGCACCCTTCCTGGGAGGCCTTGTCTAGTCGAGGCTGAAGTCAATGATGACACAGAGAAGGTTAAATGACTAAGACTCTAATCACCACCCTGAGTACCATTCTACTATTACTGCACAGCCATCCGGAGAGTTTGTATCTAGAATGTCAATTCTGCCAGGCAGCTGGTACATTTTATACAATGTAATGAAATACTCTTCTTGACTCTCTTCGAATGGAGAAACCCAGAAATGTGCCATATTATGCATGGATGCAGGAAAGTGCAATGGGAAGAGGATAGAAGCTAGAGCCAAGTTGTTGGACTTATCTCCAAGCTCTACCATTTCTTAGAGTGTGACCTTGTTCTTTAGCTCCTCTGTGCATCCATTTTGTCTCCCGTAAAATGAAAGTGATCATGGTACCTGTCTAGGAGGGTTGTTATGAGAGAGACAATGCGCTGATATTTGGAGGCATTACCTACCACACAGGAAATGCTGGGTAAGTGTTTGTTAAATAAGAGACTTTTCAATTTAGGAAATATTTATGGAATACTCACAGCCCGCTCTACAACACAGTATTAAGTAATGTGGGGATGTTAGAAAATGAACAGGGTATTTCAGGCTTTAAAGACAGTGTGGGGAGAGGCATAGAAGTATACCAAATAACCCAGAGAGTAGGGCTGGTACACGCTGTTTGCAGATCTATCACACACAGGTGATGCTGGACATGCAATGGAGGGAGGGACCACGGTACGTGGGAGGGGACCAAGAAGGTCGCACAAGAAGAGATGATATTCAAATTGTTCCTTAAAAGATGAGTCGTATTCCCAAGGGCTCCTAATGTGGAGCTGTTGACAGAAGGCTGTCCCGTGCACCCAGCACCGGCCCAGAGCCAAATTGCTACCCTGCGTGTTCACCCAAGGCCTCTTCGTCTCTGCTCTGTGCCTCATTTCCCAGGTCTGCCTTCCTTTCTTCCTCTTCTTCCATCCCTCTCTCCACCGGCAAATTTCTACCACTGGCCTCACTTTTTCTCCAAACCCTTTCTTCTTCCTTATCTCTCTTTCAATCTCAAAAGTAACACAAGCAATTTTAAATGACTCAAATAATATAGAAGACCCTAAAATGAAAAGCAAAATCTTCCTCCACCCCTGACTCCTTGGAGGTAAGAGTGGTGTGGTGGTTATGAAACATGGCCAAGAATCCCTGATACTTCTCCCTCCGAAGGGCACCGTTTATATCCCGGGAGTGGACCTACAACGACTTCCACCCATAGAGAATCACAGAAGTGACAGTGTGCTTCCAAGGCTAAGGCATAGAAGACCATGCAGCACCTCCCTTGTTCATCCAACACTCCCTTGGAGCCACAAGCTGCTGTTTGAGGAACTCAGCTTCCTTGAGATAGCCCTGCTGGAGAGGCTACATTTGGATTCTCTGGGCGATACTCTCAGCGGGGCTGGCCCATCGGCTTCCTCCAGTACTTACGTAGCCTCCTCTCTTAGTTAACACACATCATTGCATAAGCAAACCACAACTTATTTAACCTTTCTTTTAATGATAACTATTCTAGCAGCTTCTAGTTTTTTGGGCATTATGGAAAAAATCTGGCAATGAACACTCTTATCCATATAACTTTGTGCATTGTATGGGTGGTCCTGCAGGATTAAACTCCTAGAAATAACATTGCTGAACCAAAGAGTATGTGCTTTAAAAAAAAAAAAAAAAAAAAAAGTTGTTTGGTAGATACTATCAAATTGCTTTCCAGATAGGCTCTGCCAATTTAGACTTTTCCTGATGGTGCATAAGAGTGCCTATTTCCCTGTAACCTCACCAACACTGAGTCTTCTCAAACTTCTTCATGTTTACTCAAACTTCAGAGACAGAGAACTGTCTCTGCCTTCGTTATGATGTGCCCTGGCTTTATACGGTGTAAGCAAGCTCTCCCAAGTATGTCTTGTCCAAACCTGCAAATTCGTGGGGCTGAGGTGCAGCAGAGGAGGGGAGGGGGCATTCAAAATGGTAAAGGACAAAGAGAACACAAAAGGGCAAGCTATTAATAACTTAGGGGGAAGAGAACTAATTTAACAGATAGGGGAGCCACAGAACATCACAGATTTGCAGAGCAAATGTGTCAGAACACAATGAAATTCAGCTCAATGACATTCGGCTAATGGTGTTAATCTGAGGTCCAGAATGGTGCAGTTAAAAAAGGAGGAGGTTGGGGGCTTATAAAATGAGGAGAGAGGAAAAACGAAGTTCTCTCGGTTAATCAAAGTGCTCACTGGACAACTGACTATAAATAGAATATTTTATAATGATTGATTTCAACTTGGACAATTCCACGGTAGAGTCAGGAAGAGTGGCTCCCAAACCTAGCTGCCTAGCAATATTACCTAGAGCGTTGCTTAGGAAAATAAAGAAATTCCGTCTTTCTCACCATCGCCCCTAACACATGCACAGTCATCGTGGGCTTCCATTCAGTTGGCTTGCCCTTTTGACTAACCCATCAGGTCACTCGGAGGCAGAGCAAAGTTAAGGACAATTTTTCTGGAGCAGAGCTTCTGAAACTTCAACACACATCAGAATCACTCAGGGAGGAGTTATCAAAACACAGATTGTTAGGCCCCACCACAATAGCTCAGATTTTTAGAATTTGCTTTTCTGACAAGCTTCCAGGTGACGCCGGTCCAACTTGAAGCCATTGTTGTGGCCGCCATACGGGCACCAGCCACACTTAGGAGCTTGCTGGAAATGCAGAATCATAAGCCCCTCCTCAACCTAATGAATCCGAGTCTGCATCTAACGAGATCCCCCAGTGACGTGAGCTTATTTAAGTTTGAGAAGTGATCCCCTGTAAGTCTTACTTCTATTGCGTTGGAGACTGTCCAAGGGAAAGGAGGCCTGAGGGAGTAAAAGGCTGCAGGACGGACCCAGGTTCTAGTCCTTGTACTGATAACCTTGATGTTAAAAAACAAATTACTTCATCTCTAATGGTTTCTAATTCCTTGTAAATAAAAGGGACACACTGGGCTAAGTGATCTTTTAGATTCCTTTCCTTTTTTTCTATGATTCTATGATTTCAATGATTCTATGATTCTAATTTAGTAATTGAACCATTGTAATTTAGTAATTGATTTAGTAATTTAGTAACTGAACCATTGTTGTGAGCTGAATTGTCTTCCCGCAAATACACAGGTTGAAGTCCTAACACCCAGGACCTCAGAATGTGACCATACTAGGAGACAGGGTCTTTAAAGAGGTAATTAAGCTTAAATGGAGGTCCTCAGGGAAGGCCATAATCCAATATGATGGGCATCCTTACAGGAAGAGGCAATTAAGACACAGACCTGTACAGAGGCAAGACCGCGGGAGGACACAGTCAGAAGCGGGCCATAGGCAAGCCAAGGAGAGAAGCCTCAGCAGAAGCCAGTCCTGGCTGAAACCTTGATCTTAGACTTCTAACCTCCAAAATGGTGAGGAAATAAAAGTCTGTGGTTGACGCCACCTGGTCTGTGGTTATAGCCAGCTCTAGCTGAATAATATACACATACTGAGGTTTGTAACTAAATCCAGATTAGATTCTAAATACCAAAGTCCAGCTTCAATTTTCTTAAAGATTTTGTTTATTTATTTGTCAGAGAGAGAGATCACAAGCAGGGGGAACGGCAGAGGAAGAAACAGGATCTCCACTGAGCAAGGAGCCTGATGCAGGATCAGGACTTGATCCCAGGACCCTAGGATCATGACCTGAGCTGAAGGCAGATGCTTAACCAACTGAGCTACTCAGGCGCGCTTGAGGTCCAACTTGTTATCAAAGCCCATTCCCCCATCAGACTGATAAGCTCTGGTAGGCAGGTTCTCCAAGAATGCCAGGGCTTTCCACATGCAGTCCCCCAGGTTTTCAAGGCAACAACAACAATGGTGGAAATTCATTTCCTTGGATTCCATATCCAAGAAAGATGGAGCCCCTTTTACTGCCGAACCCTCATCCCACTTTCCCCGGTCTACTCCTCACTACCACACCCACTCCCACCAGCCTTCCCCACTCTGCCGGGAGTTCGCTTCACATTTGGATCTCTGACTTCTGATCTCCCCCACCTCCTTTATTCACAAATCAAACAAAGGACACTACTATGCCCTGATTCTGTTTCATCATCCCTTTGCCCAAGAACAGGTTTGTATTTCTTACATTTTCATTCAGATCATTTGTTTCTCTGCTAAACCCAGATACTGTTATAGTGCAAACAGAAGCGAGACATATGATGGCATGATCCCGCCAGTGTAGATCCGTTCAGATTCTTTTCCCACTTCGCTCTAGTTCCTAGAATAATACAGTTAGAAATAGGGATTCTAGAATTCTTCCAGAGAAATGCAAAGACCAGGCATCAAAACACTAACAGAAGAATTGCCATTGTTTTGAGAGCCCTAACGGCCAGGCTATTTTTCATAAGGAAAGGCTATGGATACCTTGGGTGTTTTCCAGTAGAGACACAAAATAGTCAAAGTCCCACAAAGGCAAGAATATTTTGACTTTTTCTGAGCAATGGGGAAAATGTCAAAACTTTTTGCTTTTTCCGTTTGCCCATCAAGGTCGTCTAGAGCTGTGCTTCTCAAATGTAAATGGGCATGCATACTGCCTGAGGGCCTTGTTCAGGAGATCTAGGGTGGGGCCTGAGGGTCTACCTCTCCTAATTGAAGCCCACGGGGCTAGTCCACTGATTATACCAGGAATAGCAAGGATCTAATGGCAACAAGATTGGATCCATGGTTTTTGCAGATTCACTGATAGCTGAAGTCCAAACTCTAATGTTCGTTTTCAATGGGTGTAGGCCACTTGACCTTGATAGAGATGGGTGTTTGAGAGACACAAAACCCCGACTCCATTCACTCAGGCTCTTGACATCACCTGAGCTTTGAAGAGGCCAGTGAGACCGAAGGAAGGCATCCAATTTGTTGGCTATTATGATACGTGGTCTGTCCCTGCTCACGCTCCTGCACTGCCATGAATAGAGGGAAATAGGTGATGAAGGCAACCACAGATCTGAGTTTTAGAACCTAATAAACATCCCCTTCCTACTTCCCTTGTCCTTGGAGAGACCTACCAGAGGCCTGGTTGTAAAAGTTCAGGAGAATTCTTGCCTGATCCCAGGCAAGTGGGATGGCAGTGGGACTACACTGCCATAACCAAAAGTACCCACGAAAGAAGGCAATCACAGATGTCCTTTGTAATGCACCAAGTTTCTGAGTAAACCCATAGAGCAGTTTTCCCAAGTTGTCTGTACCTTGGGGGTCACCTGGGGAACTTCAAATACTGTTATTGTCAGATACAACCCAAAAATATTGTGATGTCATTGGTCTGGGGTGTGCCCTGGGCTTCAGAAATTTTTTAAAGGCCCCAGTCCCCAACCCCAAGGTGATTCAAATGTGCAAACAAGTTGGAGTATTATTGCTATGAGAGTATATTGATTGATGTTGTATGATAACTGTTTTTCCCGATTGACTTATTTCACTCAAATGTGGAATTTAAAAAACTAAACATGAGGTCATAGGGGAATGGAGGTAAAACGAAAAGAAAATGAAAACAGAGAGGGAGGCAAATGGTAAGGGACTCTTAACTGGGGAAGAAACTGAGGGTTGCTGGAGGGGATGTAGGTGAGGGGGTGGGATAACTGGGTGACGGACATTAAGAAGGGCACTTAATAGAATGAGCACTGGGTGTTATATGCTACTATGACTCACTGAACTCCACTTCTGAAACTGATAGTACATTATGTGTTGATTAACTGAATTTAAATAAAATAAAATTTTGAAACTTTAAAAATTTTTTAAAAGAGTATCCTGACTGAGTGCAAGGATGGAAATGAGAGAGAAACTAGTTTTCTGAAAGATTCAAGACAGCTGCCACTGAATTGTTCATTCATTCATTCATTCATTCGTTCGTTCCCTCACTTATACATGTGTCCAGGCCTTTATGCAACAGAAAGTGAGAACAGACTTTGTACCAGTGCTATGCTGGGTCCTTGAGATGAAGAGAGGAAACACAAAGGCCCTGACCTCAAGGGTTTAGTGTCAAGGTGGGAGAGGTAGATGAGTAAACAGATAACCAGAGTACGACGCAAGAATTCCATTGTCATGGCTGTAGAATATCTGAAGGATGACCTCTGTGACCCAGAGCCGTGTCTCTTGTGCAATGACCTCTCTCAGGTCCAGGCAACCAGGTATCAGTTCTGATGCTAAGAGCATGCTGTACTCACTCATTCAATAAATATTTAGCGAATACCTATCATGTACCTATCCTTGAGTGAATTGCCGAGTAGATTATAAATGAATCCATAGACTCAATAAGCACCCAATCTCTCAGAATTTCTAAATTTCCTAGTAGAATAGGTGTCTCTTACCTCTACCAGCTTGCCATCCATTCTCCCTTCTTCGACCAACATTCAGGACTTCCTCTAAGGAATAATTGCTCCACCATTCTCAGTCCACATTATCTGGGAGAGCTCCTTTCCTTTCTGCGGAACATCAAATCTCCGTGGCTCTGATTTTGTCCTTGGACTTAAACCAGGTGTGTATATAGACATGGAGCTATTGGCCGCCATCTTGAAATGCAAAGAGAGCAGCTGAGGATGAAGCCAACCTGGAGAAGAAAGCCAGGAAGTAGACGCTGGATCTGACCACACTGTTTGCCTGGATGGAGCCATGCCTTTATCCCCCCTGCATATGCTCACAAATTCCCTCTGGGGCCTAATCCAGTTTGAGTTCGTTTTTCTGTTATTTGCAACCTAAAGAGTCCTTGCTGGTACAGCTAAAATGGATTTTTTCAGAAACATTTCCATTTGCGATTAAAAAAAAAAATAAACAAACCCATTACTATCTGTTCGTGAATTGCTCAGTTTCCTGTTTTGTGAAAATGTGTTTTTTAGAGATTCTATTCTAATATGTACTTAGGCGTATAAATGGAACTCTGTAAAGTAAGTCAGATCATGAGCTCAAGATGTTCTTCTGAAAAGTATTTAAGTGATGCTATACCTAGTTAGTGGCTGCCAGCTCATGGCTCAAAGAGCAGATGGAGAGAAAAATTTCAGGTTGTTCTATTCGTCTTCCAACAAGTACCTGAGAAACCTAGGTTTGAAGAGGCTCACTTGGGGGTTTTCACTGCCTGGATAGCACGGCTCTGGGGTTAGAATCACAGAGAAAGAGATGCTGGGGAGCACAGAGGTCCCACAGCCAATCTGCTAGGAGTCCCAGCACAGGGGCGTGCTCAGCTCACAGAGGACCAAGATGTCCTGGGCCCCAATGTGCACAGTGATTCCCACGAAGGTGGCAAAGATCGCAAAGGGAGCTGGAGGTTAGATGGTTAACCTAAGTTTATCTCTTCACCAACTACTACTGGTCCTTCGGAATATCTCTAAAATTATAGTCTTGGTGCACCTGGGTGGCTCAGTAGGTTAAGCCTCTGCCTTCAGCTCAGGTCATGATCTCAGAGTCCTGGAATCAGAGTACCGCATCAGGCTTTCTGCTCAGCAGGGAGCCTGCTTCCCCTGCCCCCACCTGCCTCTCTGCCGACTTGTGATCTCTGTCTGTCAAATAAATAAATAAAATCTTTTAAAAATTTTTAAAAATTAAATTATAGTCTTGATTCCAAATATACAAACATTTTGTCCATTTCGTCATGTGCCGAAACTAATCCAACAACCTAATTGTTCTTCCTATCTTCTATAGCACACCCCGAGTCCATCCTCCACATGCTATCAGAGCGATCCAATCACACTACCTACATAGAAACCTCCACATTTGTCATTACCTACAGAAGAAAGTTCAAGATTTCTGCCAGAGTCTGTTTTGCCCCTACCTGCCTATCAAGCCTCCACATCTAGTTCCCAGCACGTGCTAGGCTGCTTCAAGTATTAGTACCTATGTCCATAGCATTCATCCTGCCTTCAACCTACTTGGAAAACTCCTCTTCGTCCTTCAAAACCAATTCCTTCTATAGGAAGCCTTTCTTAGAATCCTTCCACCTTTAAAGCCAATTCTTCACTGTACTAATTCCCAATTACTTTTATCCTCTAACATTCTATTGTATGTTTGTCCTTCCATCTAAATTTGAGTGCCTTTAACATAGGATCAGTTTCTTATTCATTTCCCTATCTCTACTACCCAGTACAATGCCTGCCATATAGTAAGTACTCAGTAAATGTTCAATGAGTTAAACTGATCGCCTTTATCTTCAAGTCAGTGTTGAGGATGATTTAGAAAGAAGTATCCTGATAATCAGGGATAAGATGCAAATTGGGTTACGATGTGGTACATAATAGCTAAGAAATAGTGATAAACTTTACCCACATGTTGATATCTTTTCTGAAGGAATATCTAATTTAACATGTAAAACTTAACCATATTTGGCTTTTGCATTCAAAGCAATATATTGTGACTAATATTGAAAGAACATATATTTATAAAGTGTGTAGGTTTGAGTTGAAATCTCCATAGAAATCTCAAACACAAACATATATCCAAACACCTTCTACTTCACTCTGGGAGAAAATGGGATTCTAATTACCTCCCCTAAATTAAGTAAAAATGTCTAAGAGAAAAAGGAATTCTTTTAAAATAATAATAATAAAAGAAAAAGACATTCCCTAATTCCTAGTTATGCAACATTAAAATTAACTCGTTGAGGCAATCTAGGCTGAATCCAGAGGGTCAGAGCAGGCAATGGGAGAGAAAAAAGTCCTTATCACCAATCTGCCATCCCCACTCTGGTGACTGGGTCCCTGAGCAGTGATTTCCAAACAACCTGGCTCAAAGCCAGGAGCAAGAACCAGATGGCCCCTCATTGGTTTTTCTGAGTCTCCATTCACCTTCCTGGAGAAGCCCTGCTTGATGTGGGCTGTGTTTATTCCTAGTAACCCTCAGACTTACAGCATCACTGCCAATGAGCTGCAGTAAAAGAAGAAGGGGAAAAAAAGCAAGCAAGGAGAAGGAGCCGGAGTTTGCCTTATCAAATAGGCGAAGACTTTCACTTGCTTTTTACTGGGGCTCTTAAAGTTGGGACTGGTTTTCCTGTTCCCGGTGCCCTGTTCTGTTAAGGACCTACACTCAGATGAAAAAGTTGGGAACTGGGGGGTATTCCCCTCCCCCACTCCCCGATTTTACCTCTTTGTTCGCATCACAATTTCCTCATTCACGCTAGATTAGCCTCTCCAGGCAGTACTCTTGGCCTCCTCCATGCCAAGGACACAATCCGGTTCATAAGTACATTAAATCCTTAAAAAAATAAAATAAATCAGCCCTCGAGAGACAAATGTAACAACGTGGAATTTCTGGGTTCTCCACCAATCTAATTACAATGGCTGTGAAAGGACGTGTGCCTAATTAAACTGCCAATCAAGCTGAAACGATACACATCCTATTTATACAAATGTTTACTCGCGGGGGCGTAAACCAGTCCTTTTGACAGAGGAGGCGGTAACCAGTGATTAAAAAAACAAGAGAGATAAGGCCTCTCCACCAACAAAGAAAAGTCACCTAGCTTAACTTGGATTAAGTTAAAAGTAACCTAATTTAACTCAAATACATCAGATTCAGGGGTTTTTTTTCCTTAAAAAAAAATCTTTTTACTGGAAACGAGCATATCATGTGTCTAGTTTGCTCAATGTCTCCAGATCGAATATATCCATTTTCTAGCACCAATCAGAGAACATGTCTGGCACCCCCGAAGTCCACCACTTTCCCTAATCAGTCACTCCCTCCTTCCCTTCACCTGTAGCCACTGTCCTATCTTACCGAGCTTCTGTTTTTGTCCTTTGGGTAAATGGAATCATAGAGTATGTACTCCTGAAGTGCCTGCCCTTGTCCCTCAACACAATGTTGGGAGACCCACCGGCCCCAAGTTGTGCTTACGTTGTTCCTTCCTATTGCTGGGTAGTATGACCTTGGGACTATCACAATCCACCCCTCCGGTCTGCTCCTGGTATGTGAGCTGTTGCCGGTCTGGAGCTGTTATGTGTACAAGCTGACCCTTGAACAACACAGATTTGCATGGGCCCACTTATATGTAGATCTTTTCCAATAAATCTATTGGAAAATATTTTTGAGATTCGAGACAATTTGAAAAAAGCTCCCAGATGAACCACATAGGCTAGAAATATTGAAAAAATAAAGAAAAAGTTAGATATGTCACGAGTGCATAAGCTATCTACAGACATTATCTCTTTTATCATTTACTACCATAAAATATACACAAATGCATTATGAAAAGTTAACATTTATCAAAATTTACCCACACAAACACTTAGAGACCACATATTATCTTTTAATTTGTGATGTCTAGTGTTCGTAATACAAGTGCCATCTTGCAAGACTTTATATCACATTAGACAGTATTAATGTACAAACTGACAGACAATTCATCTTGTAAACAAATGACGTAATCTCACGGTATTGATAAATACAGCACAGCACTGTAAATGTATTTTCTCTTCCTTATGGTTTCCTTAGTAATATTGTCTTTTCTGTAGCTTACTTGATTGTAAGGAGATAATATCGAATACATACAACATATAAAGTATATGTTAATCGACTGCTTCTATTACCCGCAAGGCTTCTGATCAGCATAGGCTATTAGCAGTTAAGTCCTGAGGTTGGGGCGTGGGTTTCAAAAATCACACGTAGATCTTCAACTGCAAGGAGAGGCTGGCAACCCTAACTCCTGTGTTGTCCAAGGGTCAACTGTATTGCTGCCATCAACATTCTAGAATGTGACTTTTGGTGAAATAGGTTTCCAGAAAAAAAAAAAGAAAAAAGAAAGAAAGAAATAGGTTTCCAAACCAACTGGGTAAGTAGATGGGGTTGTAATTGCAGGGTCATCAATTGTGCATACGTTCAGCATTCATAGATGTTGTCATGGTTTTCCAGTCACTCTCCCACCAGCACGGGGAAACGAGCTACCCCTTGACTCTCTCCCTCGTGGCTTGGACTAGGCAGTATGTCACTGCCTGTTTTCAGATAAGGAAGACTTGTGAAGGTAACACTAAGGGACAGCTGGGGCTCCAGCTCAGGCCCTTGTCACCTGATCACTAGAGCTCTTATTCCTTCTGCTCACGGCCTCACAGGGGTTCTGATCTGGTGTGGTGGAAGGTACCCTACACCTTGTTCTTAACGGAGCTCCCGGGCTCCTTTCTCCTCTGTCTTGTGTCATGGGGCTTGTGGACTTCACTGGTCATTTTGTGCTGTGAAGCCTTAATCCAAGGGGCAAAATCATCATTTGGCTTTGGGGATCCAAGTCCTCCTCGTGTTCCTTCTCCACCTCTACTGGTTCCTTCTGTCCGCCCCCTCCCCCCAACGTCAGTGTCACAGTGCCCCAAATCTCATCCTTTGCCACTCTGCTCCCTGGCTGATTGCAGAGACCATGACTGCCCCGTCCTCCAGATCTTCCTGCTTCTACGGCTTTTGGGCACATGATGGGTCTGTTCTTGCTGTTCTTCCTGACACCTCTTACATTCAGCTGTGAGGCTAGTCTGGCCAGTGACTGTGAGCAGAAGTTACACGTGTCTTCCCTTGAGCCAGAACATTCCATTGCCAATGCAAGCCTCTCCAGAGCCCTCCTTGTCCTCTTGCTGCTCTGTCAGCCTGAGTCCTAGAGCCAAGAAATATAAAGCAGACCTCACCGTAATGGACATACGGCATAAACAAGAAAGAAACACGTTGAAGTTACAAACCACTAAGATTTGGGAAGGTGGCAGGGGCACTATTGGTCACCTAGCCTAACCAAACCTATTCTAACTGATACAATGAGAACATTTAATTCCGCAAATTTAGTTAAAACGTATTTTGACCGTTCCTAAATTTTACCTCTTAGCTGATCCTGAACCCTTAACTCCAAGCCCATCTACCCTACTATCTTTTCTAAAGTCTCTCTTGGAAAACTAATATATATCTCAAATTGAAACATGTCCAAAGTGGAATTGCTGATCTCCACTCTGTCCCCAACCTGAACCACGCATCATCTTCCATATCTCAGTGAACAGCAGCTATAATATTCCCATGACTCAGAACAAAAACCTCGGAAATACTCTTGTCCCTTCTTTCTCTTATACCCCACATTGACTCCACAGCAAATCCTTGCACACGGACTTCACTTTCAAAATAGACAAATCTAACCTTCCCTTGGTTAGCTTATTTAGATACCATGGTTTTTTCAAAAATGCATTCTACTGGATATGAGCATTTTTACCCACCTTCCTTTGAAACTTCTCACGACACACCCTCTCACCCTGCCCCCCAACCTATTTGCCACAACATCATACTCCGGGCTCTCCTAAACTTCCTTCTTTCTTCGTAGTTCTCTGGCCATGTTCTGTCCCCCACAAAAGTTTGCTGATCTTCTATGAGAAAATCAGGGCTTCTTATGGTTTTAAATTTCATTTTATCCATGTCTCACACGATGTATAAACCATGTGCGGCAATGATGGTACCGGGAAAGATTTCAGAAGGTATATGGATGAAGCCTTCCATTTAACAGTTAGTTTAAAGTGTATTAAACAAAATATAACGAGCACATAAAGCCTGAGATTTCACAGATATGACCGCTCAGATGAAGCCAAATAAATCAGCTAAGTCAAATTAAAGTAAAATATTAAATAAACACTACCATAGGAGGCACAAGGTAGGGAAAACTATAAGCACACACACAAAGTTTAAAGAACACAGTAAGGATCCTCAATGAATAAGAGTCAGTTCTCTTCTGTGGATGAACGCTTCTAGCGGCCACCTGGAGAGCCCCATTTGCGACACCCACCATACCCTCAAAATTAATAAATAAACCTCAGCTGGATTTTTCCCTTAAAACCAATTCCCCCACTTATTCAAGGACACCACTCTTCCAGCAGGCCAAGTTCAATAACTGGAAATGACCTTTTATTCATCTCTTTCTTTCATTGCCTTTATTCACTAGATTTTAAAATCCTCTAATGACTGTCACGTGTACCCTTTCTCTTTTATTTTCATTAGCATCACTCTAAGCCGTGACCCAATTACCTCATACCAGATCATTGCAGTGACCTCCAAACTAGTCTCCTTGTGTCCATGTAAATTCAGATTGTGCTCTGCCTGGACCCTAAAATCATCATTGCCGTGTTCAGTACTTTCGGTAGCTTCCCCCAAAGGCAATGTTCAAGATCCCTAACCCCATGCTAACAGTAACTAACATTTACTTAGTTTCCTGTATGAAAAGCCTTACAGGAATCTTATTTAATCCTGACAACCCCATGAGATAGGCAGGACAGATGAGGAAATGACTTACCAAGAGCTGGTAAGAATTCTATCCCAAATAGCCTTCAGCCAGTAACTTTAAACAGCCTCACTAGATTGCTCATTGATAAATTTAACATGATTTCTCATCATGTGCCAGCTTTATGTCCTCTGTTCCATTTCCCCTTTCCCCCTCATTTAGGTGAGGCTCATTCCTGCATATATTGGAGCTTTATTAAGACCCAGGTTGGCCCTGATATTCCGCCCCTCCCACTCAGTCCTCACCACCTTCTTACACAACATCCAAATATGCCTCCCCTTTATATAGGACCCAGCTCAAATTCCACCCCGTATATGTCACTAAAGCCAGAACTAGCACTGAAAGAAATAGATGGCTATCCTCCCGGGTCTAAAAACGCCCTTGCCTAGACTCTGAATTGGCCCCTTCCGGACCTGATGTTAGTTAACCTGTGGGTAAATGGACAGAAGGAAAAAGCCAATAGTCCCACTCCATCCTATGAACCCGTTCATGAGTCCTATGAGTCCGTTCATCTCTGACTTGAGACTGTTTCAAGGTAACGCAAGTGGACACAGTTCGAGCCTTTGTTTTTCAACATTTTATGGGCACTGGACCTTTTCCAGCTCTCTATTCTTTATGTTTAGTAGACACTCAGTAATTTAGTAACACGGGCTGATTTCCAAATGTGCCAGGGTTTCAGAGAGCAAGGAGTCCAGGCACGTGTCCTGCCCTGAGAAATCAGCGACTCGTGGAGCTCTTGGTCCACCAGCTCATCTTTTGCTTGTTGAGCTTTCTTCAGTTGGTCAACTTCTTCCTTGAGTTATTGTTCTCCACAGAGATCAGGAAAAGAAATAAAGGTGGTAAAGATAAGCTCTTTTCTGTTCTTTTTGTTTGATGAAAGGCCAGCAAAAATCAAAACAAACAAACACACACTTCTTAGAACTCAACGGGAATTTAGTCATCATCTAGCTCCACCCGTTCATTTCAGAGATGACAAAACTGAGGCTCTGGCAGGAACCATGACCCACGCAGGGTCACACAACTAGTCGCAGATCTGGGATTGGAACCGGGGGCTTGGACTTCCAAGGCAACTTTTAAATCCCAGGTCTATTCATTGGGATTCTAGGTTTGCAAACTTGGTTTAGCCACGTACTGTTCCTGGGATTCTGTGTTCTTAATTCTGCAATGCGGAAAATAGGAATGAGTACGTCTATTTGGAAGGATTGTTGTAAGGATCCAAGTCGAATGAAGTAAGTAGAGGGCAAGAATATAACACATGATAGTTGCTTAATAGATGTTCAAGCGATTCAGTCAGGTGACAAGAAGGAAGAACCTAGAAAAGACATATTTTAAGAAGGTAACTGAAAGATTGCCTCTCTAAGACCACAAAGTTTCTGAGCAGCTGAGAGAGCGTTGAGATGGGGCTGGGGAGAAGGGTGGCAGCAGTGAAGGGGGGTGTGTTAAACGCTAAAGGTGTTTCAGCTGTTTGTTTTTTAAAGAAAAGGTGTGTGTCAGCTGGGTGACTCATGAAACACTAATTAAATTTTTGCTTCTTTTTATCCTCGTAAAACAAACAAACCACTTTTAGCAATGCCGAGCTTTCTGGAGACCCAAGGAAATAATTGCCTGAGTCTCACATTAATTTTTTTAGAAACTAGTTCTAAGTCTTAGTTTGGGCTTTGTTTTTCAAGACGTTACGTGAGTTACCAGAATAGAGTCATAGTTGAGGTGGCGACGCCTGATCCAGTAGGAAGAGAGACAAAACTGAGGGGACTTCTTCCCAGCCCTGTCACACTGTCTGAATGTACGAGCTTGTCTCCTTGCTGGGTCTCCGCATAGCAGCCCGTGGGTGCTGTGCCTGGTCCTGAGGCTTCGATGTCTATCTTGGACCTGCTAGAGGTCCCTGGAAGGCAGATTCCCTGAGTGTCTCTGTCTGTCCTTGTCTCTTTGCTCTGGAGACCATCAAGCTTAGACCAAGGTTTGTGAGTGCTGATATTAAATGATCAGGATAATTCTGATCTTGCAAAATATTCTGAGTGTTTTAATTATGAAAATGTGCAGATGCAGAAGAGTACAGGGAATCATTTAACAGAGACCCGTGTCTCTCAGATCTGACATGTTGAGTGGGGCTTTTTTCTATTTGCTTTAGAAAAAAAATTTAAAGCAAAAATTTACAGATAACACTGAACTCACCACGTGGAGATGACACTCAACCCCCCACCACCAGCCCATCCCATTTCCCTCCTTCCCCAAAGGCAACCACCATCTTGCAGTTGAAATTCATCTCTATACTGTTGATACTTCTACTGTTTGATACTTGCAAACAAAATATAGTATCAATTTCTCCTTAAACTTTATATAAATGGAGGCTCCTGGGTAGCTCAGTGGGTTAAGCCTCTGCCTTCATTTCAGGTCATGATCTCAAGGATTGAGTCCTGCATCAGGCTCTCTGCTCTGCAGGGAGACTGCTTCCTCCTCTCTCTCTCTCTCTCTCTCTCTCTGCTTGCCTCTCTGCCCACTTGTGATCTCTCTCTGTCAAATAACTAAAATCTTAAAAAAAAAAAGAATGAGAAAGTTTAAAAAAAAACTTTATATAAATGATATCATCTGCACATATATTTTTGTATCTTGCCCTTTTCACTCAGCCCTATGTGCTTGAGATTTATATATATGTTGACACATTTGAATCTAGTTCGTATTGTTTCAGCTACTAGAAAATATTTCTTTGTATGAATGGACCACACTTTACCCACCACATTATTGATGGGCATTTAGCTTGTTTCCAATTTTTTGCAACTACTAATAAGACTGTAATGAATATCCTTGATCCTATCGGCTTGTGTACATGTGCAAGATTTTCCCTAGGACATACATCCAGAAGTCAATTCCTGGATCATAGGGCATTTATATCTTAACTTTACTGGATATTGACAAATTGTTCTCCAAAGGGGCTGTTCTAACTTATACTCCCATCTCCAGCTTATGACAGTTCCTCTTTTCTTTTCAGCGCTCGCCTTACAAGAACTTTATTTTTGTTCTTAATCAAATTGGTGTAAAAATGACCTTTCTTTGTTTTTTTTTGTTTGTTTGTTTAAAGATTTTATTTATTTATTTGACACACAGAGAGAGATCACAAGTAGGCAGAGAGGCAGGCAGAGAGGGGGGTGGGAAAGGCTCCCTGCTGAGCAGAGCGCCCGATGCAGAACTTGATTCCAGGACCCTGAGATCATGACCTGAGCTGAAAGCAGAGGCTTAACCCACGAGCCACCCAGGTGCCCACCTTTCTTTGTTTTAATATGTATTTTCTTTTTTACTAAGGTGTTTACATATTTTAAAATGTATATCAACTCTTTGAATTTCCTCTTTTGTAGCTTCTTTAGTTCCTTTTTTTTTTTCTAATTTCTCTCTCTTTTTTAAAACATGTTTATAGAAAGGTAGTCTCAGTATCATCCCTTGTTAGCCATGCAATAATGATTTCCATGTTCCTAGACTCTCTGTTATTTCTACTGGGCCCAAAGACTCAATGTGAAAGTAGCCATGGATGAGCCCTCATGTTCAGTTACCCAGGGGCAGTCCGTATGGAATGATCATGGCAGATCTCAAAAGCAATAATATGGCAGAGCTGGGTCTCAGAAATCCTGGTTTTCCAGACTCAGTTTGACCCGTGATAATCGGAGAGTTTTCAGACCACTTTTTTTTTTCATCTATAAACTCATAATATTAATACCAGCCTCAAGGGGTTTTGTGAAAAGCAAATAAAATATGTAAAATCACCTTTGAAAATGTTCTACAAATGTTAGCCATTATTAGTTGCAACAACTCAAATACAAACTTGTTGTATTAGTCTGTGTGGGCTGCCATAACAGAGTATTACAGACTGGGGGACTTAAACAATAGGAATTTATTTCCCTAGAGCTCTGGAGGCAGGAAGTCCAAGGTCAGGCTGTCAGTACGATCTAGTTCTAGTGAGAGCTCTCTTCCTGGCTTGCAGAAGGCTGCCTTCTTGATGTGTCCTCACACAGAGACGAGAGCAAACTCTGGTGTCTCATCTTCTTACAAGGGCAACAACTCTGTTGAATTAGGGCCCCACCGTTATGATCTCATTTAACCTTTATGGCCTCTTCGTAGGCCCTGTCTCCTCTAAACACAGTTTCCTTGGGGGTTAGGGCTCCTGCATAAGAATGTTGAAGACACAATTCAGGCCATAGCAGTCGTGGTACGTTGATGTCCACTGATCTATTTCCGAAGGGACCTAAGTGTCTTAATTTTTCATCAGGACTAGATGGGAACACCATTAATTTTGCAAAGAAGTTATCTCTGGCTTGCTCTATTCGAAAGCATGACTGTTATCAAACCAAAGTTTGACCATTTCTGTGACTATCATCCGTATGGAACACACCCGTCAGTCTTGTTTCCATGCCTGTCAGCTTAAAAGTGATTGGGTAAGCAACAGAGCAGAATTATTCACAATAGCCAAGTTATAGAAGCAGCCCAAGTAGATTCTTGTCAACGGAGGGATGGATAAAGAAGAAGTGGTGTGTAGGCATGTACACACACACACACACACGCACATATACACACTGGAATATTATTCAGCCATAAAAAAGTAATGAAATCTTGCCATTTGCAACAATGCAGATGGAGCTAGAAAGTATTATGCTAAGCAAAGTAAGTCAGAGAAAGACAAACACCGTATGATTTCACTAATAAGTGGAATTTAAGAAACAAAACAAACAAGCAACGGGAAAAAATGAGGAAGAGAAAGAGAGAGTAAAGCAAGAACAGATTCTTAGCTACTGAAAATAAAGAACAACAAAAAAAATCCCTTAATTGATGGTTAGGAGAGAGGAGGTGGATGGGGGTATGGGGGAAACAGGGGATGGGGATGAAGGAGGACACTTGTGATGAGCAAAGGGTGTTGTATAGAAGTGTTGAATCACTATATTTCGCACCTGAAACTAATATTACACTGTATGTTAACTAGCTAGAATTTACATAAAAGCTTTTTAAAAAGTGATCAGGTAAAGAGACTAGATCAGTACTGCCCAGTAGAACTTTCTGTGATGTTAGGTTTCCTGGGTGGCTCTGTCAGTTGAAGTGTCTGCGTTGAACTCCGTTCAGGATCCCAGGGTCCTGGGGTTGAGTCTTGCATTAGGCTCCCTATAGAGTAGGGAGTCTGCTTCCCTCCACCCGCAACATCCACCCCCCACTTGTGCATGCGCACTCTCTTTCTCAAAAATAAATAAATAAAAACTTTAAAAAAAAACTTTCTGTGATGTTAGAAATGGTCTATAAAATCTATACCAACACAACAACCACATGTGGCTGGCTACTGGGCATTTCACCGGTGACTCGAATCACTGGAGAAGTGTATTTTTAATTTATTTAATTTTAGTAAATTAAATCAGAACTATAAATATGAATCAGACCTATAAATATGGAGAACAACCTGATGATTGCCAGAGGGAAGGGGGGTAAAGGGAGTGGGAGGTACCAGCTTCCAGTTAGGGGATGAATAAGTCACAGGGATAAAAGGTACAACACAGGGAATCCAGTCGATTTTATCGTAATAGCATAGTATGGTGACAGATGGCAACTCCACTTGTGCTGAGACTAACATCACATATAAAGGTGTAGAATCACCATGCTGTGATTACCTGAGACTCATGGAACACGGCGTGTCAACTACACTCAAATTGAAAAATTAAAAATGAGTTAATGAATGAATGAATTACATGTGAAGAGCAGCACGTAGGGAGTGGCTACTGCAATAGGCCGTGTGCTCCGCAGGCACCAAAGGACTACTCCAGCTGCTGACTTCTCCTCCCTTATCGTGAGCACTGAGATCCCAGACTCTGTGCAAGAGGGTGCCTGGTGTCTCCCTGTGATTTAACAGGAATGTCTGATGATCTAAAGGAGCCAGAATGGAAGTTGGGGGCTCACACAATTCCAAACTGAAGTATGGGTGTGTCCGGGCTGAGGCTTGCAAGGTCAGGAGCGGTCAAAAGGAAGGACGACACAAATTCTAAGGGGAACAGTCCTGCAGGAAGTGCAGCTCGGGCAAGGTCAGGCATTTGGAAAACACCAGATTTTTACCTTCCCCAAGTTTCCTTTTATTTTCAGGGAATCTGTAAAATAATCCGTAACGATAGAGGGTTTCCAGATTTACGATAGTGAGGTCCTCTTGTAACCACCCCGGACTAAAACTCGACAAGCCTGAATGAGAATAGGAAAAAAAGAAAGAAAAAAAAAAGCAGCCACTGGTTACTTCAGAAGGTTTCGGCTTTGAAAATTACTTTCCCTGGGTCCCAAACAGAAAGGAATCACAGAGCAGAGACGATTCTAGTCAGACCTGTCATTCCCAGTCCCTTCCACCGCAGGCTCTGTATTCTGCTCCCCACTCTTGTTAGGATACTGCATAGAAAGTTAACAAATGCCAGTTCCCAGACTGTCTGAAACCTTGAGCAATTAGTTGAAAGGAGCAAGTTTCCCGATGCTCCATCATAAGATCGTAGATACTTATGGATACTTATGGAAGTAGATCGTAGATACTTATGGAAGCCAGGATTCCGAATCATTGGTCAACATGGAACACAAGACGTCTCCAAATCTGCTCTAGAAAAACAGGTTTGAGAATACCAGCTTTTTGACACAGTGTTTAGAATCTTGAAAGCTACCTCTTCAAATACGGGTGAACCTGAAACCCCTCACTGTCTCTTCTCTTTGGCTCACCCCGACACACACTGCCAAATTGTATTTACTGGGTTTGTGATTTGGCAAATGCCTTTGTGTGCCTGACAGCCCAGGCGCTGGAATTATGAGAACTATTCTATTGTGTTCAGATCAATAGGCCAAACCCACACTTATTTTTTAGCTCAGAAAAAGCTTTCCATTTGCTCCCCTAATAGCCTTGTACATCTGTGCCAACAACCAGCAAACCAGGACGAACTGTCCCCGAGCTTGAGCAGGGAGATGGGACAGAAGCCACAGGAACAGCTTCAAGGTTCGGAGGTCCTAGGGGTCCCTTCACCCTCCGAAGTGTCCACTCCCTGACGAACTCACCCATGCACTCCCTCCCCTCCTGCATTCGGCAGGCTTCTGAGGGCCGCCATGTGCCCTCGGCCGTGTGCCCTCGCTCATCGCTGTGGCTCTCCCAGAAGATGTCAGGATCCAGATGACTACAGGGACACAATCTGGGCCACCTCAGAGAGGAACCAAGCTGGGAGGAATCCCAGTGACTTTTCCAAAGTCTTATTCTAATCTGACTATTCACCCATTGGGCCCCGATGCCTTTTGTTATTCCTCATATTGTCTTCCCGCCTCCTGCCCAAGATTAAGAATAACCAGGCAAGTTTCTAGAACAATGTGCAGTTAACGACACACTTTCCTGAGAGTGAGTTCTAATGCCCTCCCCAGGCAGTCCTGCCACTAGGTCTTGGAAGCATTATTCGACCTGACTGAGCCACATATCACGGGGGTCGTAATAGTAACAGGTTTCATATGGTTATTGGGATATTTGAGGGGAAACTCTCCTTCCAGGGGCCTCCACAGTCATGCACACGCGCTGCATCTAATTCGCTGTCCATATTCTAACTTCCACGAGGCGAGGTAGCACTGTTTCTCACCAGCTTTTCTCTCACCTAGACTCAATAACAACAAAGCATGATAGGTTTAACACTACCCATGGTGGCATTTGGCCATGTCTTGCACCTATAAATTTGAAAAAAGAAAAGAAAAGCAACAGCCTCACTTGGTCCCACGCCACGGAATGAGCAGAGAAAAGCTCGGGGATGCACAGCCTCTCAGCCCAGCCCAGTCTGGGTGCCTTGCGAGGTTCTCCTCTCCCCGATCACCTGACTAACTTGCTTTTTAAACTCACCTGTGCAACAGGGTGGGCCTCCTGAGGCCCCTTGGGAGCTCCAAGGCCTCCTCGTGGCTGGCAATGACTCCTTAGCCTGTCCCTAAGATCAAGGTGTCCCAGTATGACCTAGACACCCACCCACATTCCCACGGGCACCTCCAGGCTTGGTCCCTGTGCCCTTGTTGACCCCATAGCAACAGGCAAAGGCATCTGGGACTAATGGAACTATTTTTAATTCAGAAGGAACTAATTTCAACTATTTTTAATTCAGAAGGCTTAGCCCATGTTCTCTCAGGCTTTGGGGATAACCAACCTCCATGGGCTTTGGGGGTAACCAACCAATCAGTGACCCACCTGGTCATTCTTCCCAGAGATTCCTGAGACTGTAGAGGGCTTCCTAGTGAATATGCTAGAAATCCTGTCTGTGCTGAGCAGGTCCACGTCCACCTACTGGTGAGAAACAGGAAGAGAGCCTCAAAGCAAGGCCAAGGGTACAGGCGGTAGCCAAGAAAACAAGCACTGATCATCAGGAGAAAGAGGAAAGCAGACAAAGAAAGATGCTTTTAAAAGGAGAGATGGTATGTTTAGGGGAAGACTTCATTTCAAATTATCACCACACTGGGGAGGTTTAGAAGGAATTTCTTTCCAGAGAGACCTGAATTAAAACCATCAGATTCCGATGTTAGACATCAAGGGGGTCGGCTGGGCGGTGGGGGGAATGTGGAGAAATCAAGTAGCACAGAATAATCATGGCTTGTAGAAAAGCTGATGGTATGGTCCCCTTAGATTTTTCTTTTTTAGTGGAGAAAAATCAGGTACAATTTTGTCTTTATGGCAAAGTCTGCCCCCCAGCAATGATTTACAACCCAGTCCAAGGGACCAGTGCCCCGCGAGTTCTGTGTATTTACTCCAAGCATCACATCCCTACCGCATGGAGGCAAGGCCCCTTTCCCTGAGCAGGTCTGCAAGCAGGAGAGAGAGTTGTTTTTCCCGACTCATATGTTGATACGCAGAAAGGAGGGCAGCGTTCCTCGCTACTCCGTGTAAGCTGTGCTATTGAAGTCCCGTTTCCTGTCAATCTTCCTTTTTTTTCCCCATGAAGCTTTAATTTTTTGCCACAGCACTTTCTGCATTTTTGTTTCCTGCAAACCTCAGGAAATAGCCTGAAATTAATATCGTCAGATGCTTCTAAAAGTGCTGGCTTGGCGGCATTGCGGAATGCTCCTGGATGCCGTTTTTTGGATGAAAATATACCAGTTATGCCCCCATTGTTTGCAAGAGAGGTCTTTGAATGGAGTTGTGTCTGGGATGGGACCGCACGGAAATGCAGGTTTACAAAAGTGGGAATGGAGACCCGGCTTCTCAGAATGAAGAGCCAGACGAGCAAGAAACACCTCTGGGGCTCAGAGTGCTTTCTCAGTGCCCCAGCAGTGGGGAAACTGAGGCCGAGACCCCTTACTCTCATTTTCCACGTTGGATTTTTAAGTCTTGGGTATGATCCCGCTGCTCTAGGGCTCCCAGATATGGCTCCGAAGAGGAAGACAAAGTGTCGTGAGAAATAAAATGAAGTAGAGAGATCATTTATTAGCCTCTGTGTTCTGGAACGAGTACGGAGCTGGGGGAGGGAGCACCCCGATCCTCACTTGTGTCGTGTCTCACTGGCCCGGAGGAGCCCAGATCAGCACAGAGGCGGGCAGTCGTGAGAGCCAGCTGTGCCCCTGACCTGCCTTAGCATTTCTCTCTCTTTTTTTTTTAAGATTTTCTTTCTTTCTTTCTTTGACAGAGAGCGAGCGAGCGAAGAGAGAGCACAAGAAGGCAGAGCGTCACATAGAGGGAGAAACAGGCTCCCCACTGAGCAGGGAGCCTGACATGGGGCCCGACCCCAGGACCCTGGAGTCATGACCCCAGCTGAAGGCAGCCGCTTAACCAACTGAGCCACCCAGGCCCCCCTTCCCTTAGCACTTTAAACAGACCCCTGCGTCCCCACCTTGCAGTTTCTCTGTCAGCCCAGTGGGGACAGGTGACAGGGTCCTCCCACTTCACCGAGCGAGGACGTCACACCAATAAACTTGTAGCAACCACACGAGCATGCTTTGGGGTTTTGAGGGGGCTCGTGGGGCATGAATCAAAATTATGGTTATTATTGTTCACTTCTGTATCTATGACCTCCAAAGAGTGTTAGATGAGGTCACACTCTTTCTTTCAACTCTCCAAAAATCTATTTTGAATTCTTTGTAATACTGAGGAATACGTAGTCTTTTTACATCCTTTGTGCTTTACTCACCTTTTGGATCAGTCAGTGGCAGCTTCTCCTCCGGTGCACAGTCTCCATCCAATCAATCTGGGATACCTGTTGATTGCACAACCAACTCCTTGTTCCGTGTCTCTATGTCCTGAGTTCAAGTCCTCCTTTCTCTCCAAGTGTTAAAACCACGTGATTAACTTTCCTGCTCTGAGCCGTCCTGCTGTGGGCAGTGGCCACATGACCTCCTGCCATCTTCCTCATACATTGCTCTAGTAGGGAAATAGTGGGGCTCAATGGTCCTTCAGAGATCTTAGGCGAAAACCCGTATTTTTAAACAAGGATGCTGTTCCCAGAAAGGCTAAGTGAATCCCCCTGAGTCATCTTGCTAACCGGGGGTCAGAGATGGAGTGACAGCAGCCAGACCATTGAATACCGGTTCTATCCTATGGCTTTTCATGTCCAGGGATGGAGCTGGGCTAAAAACAAAGCTTCCGAATACCAGGTACAGACTATTTCTTACCAGTGTACGGTAGAGCCACATAGCGAAAGAAAAGGAAGTCAGGAGGTAAACATCTCAGCACTGCTGTGGCTCTTCCACGAAGTCAGAAAACTCGAGTTATTTCTTACTCCTTTCCTTCTCCCAAGCATGGGTCTTTGTTCCGTGGCGACAAGATGTCTGTTCCACCTCCAAGGCCTCAAGATCATGTTCTAGGGGTGCCTGAGTGGCTCAGTGGGTTAAAGCCTCTGCCTTCAGCTCTGGTCATGATCCCAGGGTCCTGGGTTCGAGCCCCATATCGGGCTCTCTGCTCAGCGGGGAGCCTGCTTCCTCCTCCTCTCTCTCTCTCTCTCTCTCTGCCTGCCTCTCTGCCTACTTGTGATCTCTGTCCGTCAAATAAATACATAAAATCTTAAAAAAAAAAAATCACATCTAGACAGGAAAAAGGAGAAGCAAGCAAAGGCCAAAGGGCCTGGGCCAGGTGAGTCCCATTTGATGAGTCATGCACTGGCTCTCCCAGAAGCCTCATCTAGTGGGCTTCTGTTGACCTACTGTAGTGGGGTACTTGGGTCACATGATGCTCCTCCAGCTGCAAGGGAGCTGAGGAGGTCCCTAGTTTTAAGTGGTTACAATGACACTCAGAAAAAAATTAGGGTTCTGGGGGCGCCTGGGTAGCTCAGTGGGTTAAAGCCTCTGCCTTCGGCTCAGGTCGTGATCCCAGGGTCCTGGGATCGAGCCTTGCATCGGGCTCTCCGCTCAGCAGGGAGCCTGCTTCCCCCTCTCTCTCTGCCTGCCTCTCTGACCACTTGTGATCTCTGCCTGTCAAATAAATAAATAAAATATAAAAAAAAAAAATTAGGGTTCTGTTAGTAAGGGTTCGAGGATAATGAATACAGGTAACTGGCCATCTCAGCCCCAAATGCCTTCCTGCTGTTGTTCAGATATTCTCCGGTTCTACCCAACAGACTTTTCTGGTCCCATTTCTTCCTGCCCGCTCCGTATCCCAGCCCAGCCCAGAGCATCCCTGCACCCCCCCTCTCCCCAGGCAGGTGCTGTTTTCTCTCCCTGTGTCGCCCACCCCTTTTCTAAGTTCACCTCTTCTTTAAAACCCAGCTGAGATAGCGCCCCGCTCATCCTGATGCTCTCAAATGCAGTCAAAATTAACCTCTAACTTTTCTATTCTTTCATAACATATTGTATTTATTTCTGTTAAAGCACTACTCACATCCCACTTGGAATTATCATTTGCCGTGCCTGTATCTGCCTCATTCAGCAGGATGGAAGCTTCAGAAGAGCCAAGATCATATCTTGTTTATCTCCAGCACAAAGTTTAAAGTGCTCTGTGTCCCATATTAAATGCCTTGGTGTTTATAATGGAATTTTTTTTTTCCCGTTTTGCTTGCATGGCTAATGATAGGTGAAAATGAACATCTCAGAAAACTGTGTGAGTGAAAATGTTGTGACTTCTCAACCCCCCGGAATAGTCTAGTACCACCCCCTTGGAGGCTGGAGGGTGAATTCTAGAATTCTCTTCCAGCCAGTGGACTCTGTGATCCATTTAACACAGTGGACTCTGCGATCGGGACTCTATGATTCAGGGACTGGTGGCTTATTCTGCCTCCTCTGAGCTCTAAGCTCACGAGCGTGACATGGACCACAGTTCCTTTGACCTTTTGATTGGATCTGAGCCCCCTGAATTTCCACCAGGTTTTTCCGGGCTGACCTGTTTTCGTTTCCAGGCTGAATCTTTATTAAGCTGAAGTGACAGCTAGTCTATCCATCCCCTGACCACCATCGCACCGCCAGGATTCCTTCTCATGCCTTCTTCACTGTGCTCTGTGCCCTGAGGAACTGACTCCGTGGCATTCATCTCCGGATTCCTTTTCCTTCTCCTGTCCCGTTGGATTCAGCCATCAAGAGTCACAGAAAGAGATGGGAGAGAGAAGGGGTTATGTTTCTTCCGCCGCCTTTCTGCTTCAGGGTTAGGTCCTGATACGGGCAGCACCTGTCCCTCTATGACTAGAACTCTTACCACTTCCCCCCCCACCCCCACCCCATGCTTCAGTTCTCAGAGGATCCAGAGACACTGGTCTCACCACTCACTATTTCAGGGTGAGGGCAGTAATGGCTGAATCACTGTTCCTTGTCCCTAAGTGCCCAATACCAGCTTCTATTGGTTCCCTTCACCCTGCCCACACCTCTATATGTAGTCTAGAAAAGAAATTTCTAAATTTCTAAATTTCTAAATTTCTAGACTTAATCTAGAAATTTCCTTCAGATTCCCAGCTAAGTTATTTTATGCCAGGATACAGGCTGGCATGCCTGCCTAGGCCCTTTCTCCGTGATCTGCAATAAACGTCTTCGGTATAACAACTGATTCAAATTTTGAACTGGCTCCACAAACGTGCTTTCGATGATTGTCTCCGGAGAAGCCCTGGGTAGTGTTTTCCTTGCCTTCTCCAAGGACTGAGGGAATCTGCCCCAAAGACTCAGATCTGGTGTCTGTTTCTACAACTTGTGCGATCTGGTGTCTGTTTCTGCAACTTGCACATTTCAAGAATGAACCTCCTTCTCTAATACAGAAAATGACACCTGTCCTGGGGTGGGGAACAGGGGACATGTGCCTGATGGATATTAAAGTCTCTGGTTAATTAGATCGAACACCCAATCAATTGAAGAATGCTTTCCCCAAGACTTCATCCCTCTCCGGAGTCAAAAAGTTTGAATGCGGAGAGCTGATCTAATAAACATCAGGTGGTCACTCTTGGAACCCAGGACAAACCCTTTTCTGCTTTGTTTGTGTGCTCCTGAGTGGGCTGAGAGAACAGAAGCCCCCAAATTCTCCCTGAGACGGGCATCCGAGAAACACAACCTCAGCCAAGTAGAAGGCAGAGATAATCTTTTTCTCTTGTCTTCTCTCTCTCTCTCTCTCTCTCCCCCTTCTTTTCTCTCTTTCTATCTTTTAGCAGAGAAGGGGCAGCAGTGGAAAGAATACGCCTAAAGCACTTGTTCATTTTTGTGCATAGAAAGTGATTAACAAATCTGGACTTGATAGTGATTAGTTCAAGGTGAAGGCTGTCTTGCTCCCTCCCTGAGGTCTGCTGATCATGTTTCGTCTGTGTGTTTCAAGAGTTCATTTTCGGTCCTGTTTTCATTTCCTATATTTAGGCCAGATTTAAAAACCTGGAGGCTTGGTGTGGCTCCTATTTCCCCTGGGCCCTCACCTATTCCCTTGTGCCCCCTTGCCCTGACCAGGATAACAATTACTACTTCACTGGGAGCCTGGTTCAGATAAGAATGAAAGAAACAAGTCTTCCCTTAGAAAGCAGAGAACAAAAGGAAATGAACACTTCCATTTCTGTTTCCTTGAGGCATATTAAAGCAGACTATCTTTGGAATCTAAGAGATAGATTGTTAAATGCAAAAAAGACATAATTGCAGAATAATATATATCATGTGTGTCTCTATTTATGCAAATGTATATAGAATGCTTGTCCTTAGTTGTGTGTGTAAACACATAACAAAAGACTAGAAGGGTCCACACAAAACTGATAATGGTGGTTACCTCTGGGTGTAGATTTGGGGTGAGGATTGGTGAAAGAAAGTATTCACATTTCCCTCTGTATGTGGTAATATTTGATTTTTTAAGTGAGATTGTCTTTTTTAGCTTTTGCTTACATAAGTAATATATGACTTCAATCACCAGTAGTGCATTCTTTAAAATAAAAAATTTTAGTTCTTTTCTTTCCCTTATGTTCTACAAGGAAAAACCAAATCAATTTTTTTTAAGTTAAAAAAAATTGAGATTTCTTCACTTGAAATACATTCTCTATCATGTTGGGGTGTCATTGTGCTTCCTGATGATGATTTAAAATAGATAGTAATGAATCATCTTCCCCAGCAAGTTTGACTCAGTCAAGTAAAAATGATTCAAAGGAAATCAAAATTAGGAATTAATCTCATTCTCTATTACAGTTATGCTTCTCCTATCGAGTTTTCTGGCTTGTGATGTAGGAGATGGAACATGAAGTGGACAAGAGAGGGCAGTGGGTACCCGTGTCTCTAACCTTGCCACAACTCAGGTCAGGCTTGAACCCTGAGCCTTCCTGCTCCAGCTGAGGCCTTTGCAAAACTTCCCTGTCTACCCTGCCCACAGCAGACACTCCTCCTCAGAGCCTCTGGGTCACTGGATCACTGTCAGCTTGTCTCAAAAGCTCATGCTATTGTCCTTTATGTTTTACTAGACTGGAACAGACTCCCCGAGGACAGAATGCAAATCTTCTTCAGCTCTATGCTGCCAGCACCTGTTTCTAATGCCTGACACAAAGTAGGTGCTCAATAAACGTGCCCCATGAATATTTGAATGAATGAATGAATGAATGAATGAATAAGTGGTTGGCTGAATCAAGCAATGCTTCTGATTCGTGTCTTCACCTGCATTGGCAAGTATTTGAGGATAGGGACCTGTGTCTTCAGTCTTTTGTGTTCCTTCTAGTGTCCTAAGAAAGGAAAGCATTCAGCAAATATCTGTTGACCAATTTCTCATTTATTTTATTTTATTTTATGATTTATTTAATTTAAGATTTCAGAGAGAGAGTGCGGGGGGCAGGAGCAGAGGGGATGGTAGAAGGAGGGGCAAGAATCTGAAGCCAACTCCGTGCTGTGTGCAGAGCCTGACATGGGGCTCGAACTCACAACCCTGAGATCACAAACAGCTGAAACCAAGAGTCAGAGGTTTAACTGACTGAGCCACCCAGGTGCCCCAATCTCTTGTATTTTAAAGGATGATGAAAAATATTCACAGAGATTTATGTCTTGTTTTTTCTTCCCCCCTGCCAACCTATTGACAAGAAAGAGAAAAAGAGATGTTTTCTTTCCATCATGGTAGCAAATTCAAATGGGGTACAGAAAAGTGGGAAATGTTGACAAAAGAGGAGAATGGAAATTCACCTCCTGACCTTTTCAAGCTCAGGACTTTCTATGCCCCTCTAGAGCCTGGTGTTTTCTTACTATGTACTTTTTCCTCCCCATCAGGAAGCACGCCAAAGCTCAGTAGAGAGCCCGTTGCTGAGTGATCTCTGAATTTCAGGTAGTTAAAGTAGAAAGTGGCACTTCATAATTATATAGTAATGGCATAATTATCTGAAGGTGCCTTATAATTACATCCCTCCTCCCCAAGCTCCTTGAGCTGCTTCGACTGGGATACATGGTTCCTGTCCCCTTCCTGTCCTGTGTCAACGCAACGCCACTGGGCCAACAGTAAGCATTTGGCAGGGATGGTTGTATCTTAATAAAGGAGCAACCCTCCAGTGGATTCTTTCAAAAACTTAGAACTCATGGACTATCATGGCTCCTACGTGGAAAATTCCATTGCAAGTCATTCTGCACATAGCGCCAGATAAATGAGATGGGAGGTTGAGAGATCATTGTGAAGCCATTAAATCTAGATGCTTCTTCAGTATTATCTCAAAGGGACTCTGTGACCTCGGTACACCATCCTAAAGATCTCCCCCAGACTGCCATATGCAATTTGTCCTTATTTGTAATTTCCAATCCCATGACAACCAGATTTCCTATTGGTTTAGCTTTGAAAGAAAAGGAAAAAAATCACCACCACTCTCCACCAAAGAAAAACATCTGCATGTTTCCTTTGTCTTAAGGTGGAACAGATCTCCAAAACGGCAACCTCAGAGCGAGCAACACACCCAGACACAAGGGCAGAGAGTGAAAACAATCAGCTCAGGGGGGAATAGCAAGGGAACTTTCAGTCAATAGCATACATCACCTGCTTTGAAAAATGGCTGCCTGCATGAACACCCCGTCTCAAGAAAGAAAGGGCCAAGGGAGCCATTAATGAAAGCAAGAAACTCAGTTTTACATCTCGTTCAAAAGATGGATTCACTGTACTCCTCTCAGTCCAGGTGGGTGAGTCAGTTTAGTGTGGAATTTGTCTGCCCTCACTGAAAACTCTGGTTAGGCAATGAATTATTCCAAGTAAATTAAGTGTATCGATCCCCTCCCCTTTCTGACACTTTGCAGATATTGCTATCAAATCATGCTCCATGCAAGTGTCAGTTTTTGCCACAGACATCTGAAGAGGGGAGCAAATAATCTCTTGAGTTTCTCAGAGCCTAATAAGTACTCGTGGGGTATGATAGACCTGGAGAGGACCAGACAATGAGATTCCCACTGTGATGAGCCCAGCTGGTTAACATAGAAGGCTAGCACACTCAGCTGATAAGAACAAGGTCATGGGTGTGCTCCCATATTTCTCAGGGAGTATCAGGTCTGGGCACAGGTTCCTACGGAACTCTCGCCCATTTTCATGCGAAGGCAAGTAAGCCATAGAGAAGATCAAGCTAAGGAATATGGGGAGAAATGGTGACTCTTACCACAATTCTGCAAGAACAGTCAGACCTCAGAGCCTATGAGTAGGAGTCAGCCTCTTTCAAGGTGAAGGCGTGTGTCATTTTATTAGGGGCTCAAGTCGGGCTTGCTTCTTTGATTTTTTTTTCCCCATCATAATGATCAGACTCATCTTTTTCTGAATGATAAATTCATAATCCAAAAACAACAAAACAAAAGATATTTCTCTATCTTAACTAGTTGAGCTGTCTTTTTGGACCAAGAACAACCATACAAAGGCTGTGGAATTTATTTCAAGGATGAATTGTCTAGAGATGAATGGTCTGGCTCAGATATCCAACAAATGTATACTATGAAGTATTATTTTCATCCACATTAAAGTCTCTTATCGCATTCTCAAATGCTTATGGTTGAAAGGACGTGATGTCTGAATTTGCTTCAAAATAATCCAGTGAGATGGGAGGAAGGGAGGAAAGATGAAACAGAATTGGCTATGGCTTGATCTTTATTGAGGCTGGGTGATGGTCCGTGGGAATTCTAATACCGGTGGTTCTCAAACATTAGCAGGCATCCAAATTATGAGCAGGCTTGTTAAAACACAGATAGCTGGACCCCAACCCAGGCATTCTGATTCCAGAGGTCTGGGGTGGGACCGATGGATTCTCCTCTCCAACAAGTTGTCAAGGACTACTGATGCTGCTGGTCCGGGAACCCCACACTGAGAACCATTGTATTACCCCAGACTCTCCACTTCTATACGATTATGAAGAATCAAGGGGGACTGAGCTGGGCTGGCACAATGAAGCAAGCTGGAGAAGGAGTTTCTGCCTCTTCCTGCTCACACCCTCAGACAGACACAGACAACAGAAAAAACACTGAGTAATCAATTCAATTCGAACTGGACTGAGTTGGGGAAATTAATGTTGGTTTTTCTCATGGGCTTTGAACCTGTGTTCATATAATCGTTATGGAGTGTGCTCGCTTCTCCACTGGTTTGGGACTGTGCAATTAAACATTCCGAATAACGGGGATTTTTCTAGCTGTTCTTCTAATACAGGAGCTGGAGTTGGGCTGTGTTTTATATACAAGGCTAACACCACCTCCCATTTGCCTGGGACTTGGGTTTAAAATGTGTACTCGGAAAGCTTTCCCTCTGGATTTTCAGATAATGTTCCAGGTGATGGATATGGAATTTCTTGGATCTCATGGGGTCTAAAAGCATCTGATGATGAAGAAAGAAAATCTCAAGCTTGAGACTGGATAGTCCTAGAAACAGGACTTTGTTGGCCTAATTTTATGGTGTTTAGATGCCTTTGGCAAACATTTGCTAGATGCCAGGCATTGAGCGATACAGTCTGCAAAAATAAATTCCCCAAAATGATCCTTGACCTTGAAAATTCCCCCAAATGATCCTTGACGTTGAAGATTTCACACAGAGTGTAGAAGGTAGATGTGTAAATAAGTAATTGTAATTGCTAACTGTTGTACAATAAGAGCTCATAAATGCTCTGGAAACTTAGATGAATAAGATGCTCGTTTTTCACTGAGGGGAGGAGGAGGGAAGCAAACTTCCTATGGGAAGAGAGTCCAGTTGGTTCTCGAGCAAGGGGCACCTGTTTTTTAGCCAAAGGGGCGAGGGAAGGAGGAAAGACATGCCAGGAGAGGAAATGGGCTGAGAACGGTACAGAAAAGGAAAAGTGTCTGCTGCCCCTAAGCCGTGAAGAGTAGTCTGGCTTAACGGTGGGTTGTGAAGGAGGGGGCTGGCAGTGAGGCAGAAAAGGTACATTGGTTTAATAAGGCCTTATAACACGATGGAGAGTTTATATTCTACCGTAGGGAGCATGCGCATTTTTAAGCACGGGGAAGATATTACAGAACTGCATTTCAAATGCATGTGGAGGACCCAAGGGTGAGACTAGGCAGTGAGTTGAGGGGGGTATGGATTTAGGCAGAGGTGATGAAAACTGGAAATTGAGCTCCATGGTTGAGAATATTTTGGGTAGGAGGCCCATTGCTAGCATGTTAATAGGAAACGGGTGTGTGTGTGTGTGTGTGTGTGTGTAAGGGTCTGAACATAAATAAACTTATTTAGCTTTATAAAGATAGATATACAACTTTTATATCTATCTCTAGATAGGTTTTTTTTTTTTTTTAATATGGACAGAAGGAAGGAAGAAAAGAAGGAAGGGAGGAGGCAGAGAGAAATCCAGGAGAGAAGGGAAAGTGCCGTACACAATCAGCAAACAAGAGAAAGGAGTTGGTCACCCGGGCAGGAAGCAGGACGAGGCTTGTGGTGAGGTGCATCTGTTCCCTGGGCTGCCGAAAGGTTTACTAAATTCTAACATCGATCGGCCCCAGGGCGTGTGTGTGCCTGTTTGTGTGGGGAGGGGTCATGAAATGGAATAATGGGGGAAAAGAATAAAAAGCAGCATAATCTCTAAGACTTTGAATACCACAAATGAGTCATCAAGTGGAATTTCACTTTGTCTTTCCATATTTCCACAATTAGCCTATTCATGCACACAAAAAGAGCACATGGCACATTCCGAAATGACCCAAGACTTGTTCTGAGCACTGAAGAGGGATGCTGGGACCCGTCTTCCTGCCATCCCTGGAGCGTGGACAGAGGTCCTGGCCTCTGCACTCCGTCGGTGATGAGACAAGGCAAGGGGGCCCCGGCACCTCCTTTCATAACGCTTCTCATATCTTTTCTTCCCTGTAAATTATACTCTGCAGGCCTTTGCTGGGAGAGATAATGCTGCTCCCATGTGAACTGAATACCCAGTGCCCCTCATGCATGAGTGTGTCAAGGCTAACCAGGTCTATTGTTCTTAAACAGTGCTGCCGGAGAATTGTCTCCTTGTGCAGAACGATGCTGAAGAGATAAAAATATCTTTCATTTCTATAGTGCTATGCATCTTAAAGTGTGTTCCACATTTTGCAAACTATATATAGGCTCAATTCATTACCCATCCCCATAAAATACAGCCAGAGCCGTGGCAGGCACATGCCAGATGTTTGACAATGGTTTAATAACGCAGCGAAGAAGAAGTTAAATTGGATTCAGAAAACAGGAAATAGGATGTGGGGCACTAGGTAAACTTTTCCATTCATTCAGCATTATGTGTTGAGTGCCTACCACCTACCAGGGCAGGAGCTGCTACAGGGATCGTGAACTGGGGAGGCCCACTTCTACCTGCATGGAGCTGCCGAGATCTCGAGCTGCTGCAGGGATCGTGAACTGGGGAGGCCCACTTCTACCTGCATGGAGCTGCCGAGATCTCGAGGAAGAGTCACAAGCAGCCCCATTGTCCAGGTGAGTAGGATTTGTATGAAGACGGAGTTAAAAATACAAGGTGTCCTGGTCCTTATTGCCTTTCAAGGGAAGTCTTTACCACCAGCCACGCCGGCCTCAGCACTCCCTTGCTTTAATGAAATGTTTCCATCCAATGCAATTATAGGATGTATGTTGAAGAAAAGCTGTTCTGGAAGCCAGAATCCAGGCTGGTTGTGGAGTATGGTTCTGGGGGAAATAACGAGAGGAGGGAAAGCACCAGCGGAGCGAGTTGTGGAAAGACTGAGGACAGTCAGAGCAGGGGGAACAGGAAGGGTTTGGGGGGAAGCCGAAACCAACAAGAGAGCAGGGCAGTCTGGGTAGATTTCAGGCCGGTCACTGTTTTCTCAGGGGTGGGGATCAGCCACGCCTAGTCACTTGCCCTGACCCTGGGGGCTCCGTGCAAGCACCCCCAAATCTCTCCAGTCTCAGAGGGGTAGCCTCTGGAGAATAGGCAGCAGAGTCTCAGGACTGGGAGGGGCTCTGGAGAGCCATTGTCTCAATCCAGTCATTTTCATAGATGAAGAAAGCCGTGCCCAGATTCATGAAGTGAATGCAAAAATTCCGTGTGTCCAGGCCAGAGCCGGGTCCACAGACTCACCGTGATGCCCTCCCTCAGGCTTGGTCTTTGGCGAATCAGGGGAGACAGAGTCATCCTGCCCTTTGGAGGATGTTTCCAAAAGCTGAAGACCTCATCCTTTGGGCCCTTCTGTGCTCTCATGGAAAGACTGATCACAGGGATCAGGGCTTATAACCCACCTCCACAGATGTCATAAAAAAATGTGGCTCAGAAAATGAAAAAGAAATTGGTTAGAAGACTGTGACTGTTCAGGTCAGACAGGCTGCCACCCAGGGAGGACCCCTGAAGACCATTTGGTCTCTGGAAGGATATGCGGCTTGGAGCTCTTATTAACTTACCCAGGACGGAGAGTCGGATTACCCTAAACTCCCGGGAGAGGCCCGTTTCAAGATGTGTTTAAAATCCCTGGACAAGAAGGTATTAGCCAGCTCTGGCAGGATATATGAAAAACAAAAGGAAATGTGGTTTATAATGTATCTGTGCAACAAATATTGTGAAGAGGCATTAAACAGGAAATTCTCCACTCATGATGACTGCCTGTCTCCTAAAACCACCTCTCCCTCTTCCTCTCTTTATTCGGGGTAACAGCACCTGGGGAACACAAGGAGACAGAGAGAGCGCGTCCAGCCACCAGGAGCGGGGTGGGAGAGAGGGGAGAGGTGAGCAGTACAGATATGGGGCTGAAGGTTGGGGCTCTGGGCTGCATCTCAGCCCCCCATCAACTTCCTGTAGGACCTCAGGCAAGTGAGCCTAGGCAGACCCACCTAGAAAGGATCCAGCCTGACAGATGACCTCCAGGGCAATTTCTGTGTCATTAAAAAGCCAATGAGCTGTTTCATAAATTTTTTCCCATGTCTCCACCTGTGTTTACTTCCTTTCAACTAGAAGACAAACTACTTCCCAACTAGAAGGTCTCCGTGTATGCATTCCACACGTCTTTCTTAAGTATCCCACACAGGCCTTTGCCCAAATGGAGTAAATAATAAATATTACAGACATCGAACTCACAGCCAAGGGAAAGGTCACTGGAAAGTAGTGATGAGCTACTGTCTGCATGGCCGATAATGAACTCCAGCAGGAGCTTCAGCAACAACCCCCCCCCCCACATACACACCCCCACTGCTGCATCTAGACCCCTCCTGCCTCACTCTCTTTGTCCCAGACCTCAGAAAACTCTGGGGGCACGCTTTCTGCCAGGAGAGCCAGGTTTGGAAGCAGTCCTGCAGAGACTTGGCCCTTCCAAAGCTTCTTGGCCGCCGAGCAGCAGAATCTGCAGGCAGCCCTCATTCTCTGTGGGCTCCGGCCTCCCCGTAGCTCTCGCCTGCCAGCGCCAGGCGGTTCAAAGGACACAGGACTGGGCACTGAAGGCCCCGGAGAGGGGGGGCTGGGGACTGAAGAACTCGGCCTCCCGGGCTAAGGTCCAGGAGAGGAAATGCTGGAGAGGTTGCCACCTGCTGGCGAGGGACCCTGGCTTGCGCGGTGGGCGCATCAGAGACCTGAAGCCGGGATGTGCAGAGAACCAGAATTCGGGCAGTTATCCAAGTGCTTGGTTTTCTGCTGTCTCTTTAGGACTGTCACCTCCACGGGGTCGTGCCCGGAGCCCAGGTACCCTCGCGTCCCGCCTTCGGGACACGCAAGCTCCCACTGGGGGGTGGGGGGAAGGTCTTCCTCCTCCCCTCCCTTCTCCCCTCCCCTCCCCATCTTTCCCCTCCCTTTCCTCCCCTCCCTTCCCCTCCCCTCCCTTCGCCTCGCCTTGCCTCGCTTCGCCTCGCCGCGCGCTCGGAGGTCTAAGACTCTCCACTCTTCTCCATCAGGTGGAGCCGTCCGCGCCTCCCGCCCCCCGCCTCGCCCGCGAACTGTGCGCAGGCACCTTGCAGCGCCAGGAGGTTAACCGAGGCCCCGGAGGAGGTGAGGCCAAGGAGCGGCGGGGCGGAGATGGCCGGGCCGCCGTCGGGGCTGGCGCCAGAGCCCGGCCGGCTGTGGGTCCTGCAGGTACCGCTGTCGTTCTCGCCGCCCCACGTGGTGGCTGCCGAAGATTGCCGTGGTTTTTCCGGCACTCAAGCTTGAAACGCCTCCCGGTCCTTTTAGAGGCAGGCAGCTCACCACTTAATCCAAGCTTTCTTTTTCCTCTCTGCCGGAGACCGGAGGCTGCGGGGAGGGGGCGGAAGGGGGTTGGGGGAGGGCGGGGTGGGAGGAGAAGTGAACAGGCCCAGCTGGCGATCTCAGCCGGTCTGAGGGTCGTGAGGCGTCTCAGGGATCAGTGCGAGAGGGAAACAAGGTCCTTCCAACCTCGGATTCCCACCATCCCTCTCCTGTCCAAGATCGAGTGTGTGTGTGCCTGCGGTGCGCACACGCCTGTACGTGAGCCTGGTTTCGTGTATTGCACAGTTCGCTCGCTTCATGACCCTGGTTTTGTAATATTTCCTTAGGGGCTGAATTAATCTGGGCCCCAGGCCACTTAGGAATTAGCAGTCAAAATGAAACAGCAGCTTAAAGGATAAATGTTAGTTAAAATATCCAGTGTTGCTTTGTAGGTATGGTCTACATTCTAATATTATTAGTCTTACTCGCTGCAAGGCTTGCCTTAGGAATGGTGCCCAGACTTTAAATTTCTCCCCTTACCGGGTAGGTCTTAATGGAGACCTCCTACTAAAGTTAAAGCATTCTACCTGCCATGTTCTCACTCTTGACATGTTGTCTGGCATAGGCTGTTCAGAATCACCACCCATCCTGTGAATGTGTTTCTGATTTGCCTCTTCTGTTTCACTGTCTTCTCTGTCAGCGGGGCTGAGGCTGTGCTGACTCTCTGCTTCTGTACCTTGTTGCTAATTTAGCTGATGGGATGCCTCTTTGGGGTCCTTTTGGTTTTTGTTGCTCAGCATTTCTTTTTCTCCCCCCAAAATTGCTTACAAATTTCCCTTTGATCTGTTTAACAGCCTTGAAGGGATGCAGTTAAATAAACTATTAAGTTAAGAATAGAAAAGTCAACAAAGCAGACACCTACTAATTTGTAGATCTTTGATGTCAACTACCAGATGTAAGTAAGCTCCTACCAGCACATACTTTTCTCAGGCGGCCCTACTTCTCTTTTCTTGTTCATCAGTACCAAGGGATACATTTTTAAAGTTAACATCCACATGGAAACTTGGAGTTGGAATGTGCCTGGAAGTCAGTAAAATCCCCCAAGTACGTAATACTAATGGAAGGAAGGCTAAGAGTCCCCCAAACATGTCCCCAAGGTCCAATGAATGAAGAAAGCAGTAATTGATTTTATACTGAAAGGCACACACCAAGAGAGCATGTTTTAGCTTTGTCCCCTTACTCTTTTGTCCCCCCACCTTCTTCTGTAAAATGCTGCATATTATACACAGTTGTAACTATCCTTATAGTTTGGGCCTTATGTGTTTACTCTGCTTCCATACTAAACTGTGAGTTCCAGAAGGCATGGTCTGTGCCTGGGATTTTAGCTCCCCCAGTGCCTGCTTATCCCAGGTTTATCTAAATGTCCATCAAGGAAACAGATGTAGATAAATTGTCTGTTATCCTGGAGGAAAACAGTTTGATTTGAGTGTGGGCTTCACGACAGGTAAAAAGACCTGAAGGTTCTTCAGAGGCAGTTGCCTATGACCTTGGCCTCTCCTTCGCAATAGGATTCACAGCACCTCTTGGAGAAAAAGACACTCTCAGAGGGATGGAGTGCTTATTAGAGGAGAGGCTGCAAATGCAAAGGCAGGCTACTCCCCTCTCCTTGTTAGGAAATGCACAAACCAGGATGGTAATAATAATAAATGGGCATGTGTCACAAACCTGCTCGATTTCCCTCTAGTTCCTTCATTTTGTTTTGGAGGACTAGTGCAAAGCAAACTATGGTCTATTTCCCACCTCACCTCCCCCTCCTAAGAAAGTCTCCCAAAAATGTAAAACGTGCTTATCTCTTCCCCAACTCTGAGACTCCCGCTGCACGCGTCGGCCAAGTCCTTCCCGGGAAAAGATGCATCGCCCCGCTCCTCGCGGCTTCTCTGTTTCCCTTTCAGCCAGTTCCCAATCCCCCGTGCAAAGGCAGGGCACGCATATTTTAATGCGTGTGCATGCATATAGTCCTAACTTCACTCCCTTTGAACAACCTTATGCGGTGTGGACAAAAAGTCCCAGTCGGCTCCCCGTTCAAGATGTCTTTTGGTCAATAATGGTGACAAAAGCTGCATTTCCCCCCGTTTAGGGGGAAAAAGGAGAAGGGAAGAGAGAACAGAGCCACCCCCGCCCCCCCCCTCCGCCGCCCTCCGCTTTGCATAGATCCCCCTTTTCCAAGTGTTTCCTCTTTAATTATGACCTGTTTCCCCTCCCTCTCCCCCCGCCCCAGCTTCAGTGAAAGGAGCCCTTCTGTCACTCGTCACTGGCTCCCGCGCCCGCCCGCTCGCGAGCTCGCTGTGGGAGGAGCCCGCCGGAGGAAGCCAAGCCGTGCGCCGGGGCTGCCGAGAGCCACAGAATGGATCTGCTCCGCGCGGGGACGTCGCTGACGAGCCCGGCTTCCCGCGGCGGCTAGGAGCCCGGCCACCCGGCCACTGGCATCGGCAGGCTGCGGGGACCTGGAGGCCCGGGGAGAGCGGGGCCGCGCCGAGGGACGGACGCACGGACAGACCGATGGTTGGCGCGCGCCCGGGAGGACCGCGGCGGAGGCTGAGCACGGAGAGCCGCCCGGGAAGAGAAACTCACTGCCGACCCAAGTTGCCCCGCCGGCTCTCCCTCGCGGCGCTGAGGAATGAAACCTTTCCAGCTCGATCTGCTCTTCGTGTGCTTCTTCCTCTTCAATCAAGGTAGGAGCCCCGCGCGGCGGCCGGAGTTGCCAGGAAAAGTCGGCTGGGGTGGCGGCTGGCGGGGCGCGGGGGGTTGGGGGCAGGAATCGGGGGGCCGGCTTCCGAAACTCGCCCCGATCCTTGCGTCCGAGGTGCGCCGGCGTGGCTTCTGTGCCTTTGCCAATGCAACAGAACGGTCCTGTTTATTTTCCTTCTGCAAGGAAGGGGTGTGGGAGGGGTGACTTTCTCCTCTCACTTGTCAACCTCCAGCCCAAACTCTCCGATGCAAATGAGTTCTTTATGCTCCGGTATGTTAATGAGGCAGTTATCTGTGTGGCTCTGGCGCCCTGAACTTCTGGGCACCTCCTCTCCTTCCGACTCAGGTTGGGAGAAGGAGCGGGGCGGGAAGGGGAGCTTTGTTTAGGTGGCTCTTTCAGCTCGAGGAAGGTCTGACTTGCAGGAGTGGATTCAGAAGCCGGTGTGTACGGTTACACGGTGGCAGAGGGGGCCGCCCGTTAGCCAGCGCACCGCCGGGGTGATGTGCGGTGGTTGGGGGAGAAGCTGGGCAAGAGTTTCATTGGACGTAGTGTGCTCGGAATAAAGCTGAATTCTGAATCCCACACAGCCCCGGATTCAGGGTCTAACGTGAAATGTCGCCCCTGGTGCTGATTGTTTACTTTGCGCAGCCTAGCATGGGCAGAGAGGCTGGTGGACTTTTCCGGAAAGAACTTTGCTACCTCTGGGCTGGCTCCCTGCCCACTGGAGCCCTGGGGTGGGCGTGGGGGGGCTGGCCTGGGGAAGGGAAGGGGCAGGCGATCTGGGCAGGGGCTGCGGGGTGCCTACTTAGCCAAAGGCATCAAAAGTCACCTGTAGAATTGAGTTCCAAGGGGGGAAGTAAATCAGCTCCTTCCCACTGGTTAGGCATGCCAGGGCTGCCTCTGCCTTCTGAGGCATCATTTGTGCCAGCCTGCTGGGCTCTGAGAGGGACAGGACTCTCAGAAAAATCCACAACAGAGCATGTCCATCTGTTGATTAAATGAAGGGTAAAAGTTTTCAAGGAAGCAGAGCCCCGCCATGGGGGGGGGGGGTGTGTGGCTGGCTTTGCAAGCGAACTGCATGTCTCCTTTTCTTTCCCTGTCAGGGAGAAGCCACATGTAAGCAGAAACCCACGCCTCCTGCCTCTGCTCCTGCAGTGGTACTCAGGGTCCCTGCGCATTTCCCCTTTATCAAACTTTGCTCCTGGCCATCCTGATGAAACTCAGGGGGGGTGGCTTTCCCCCATTACAGTGTGTATGTGCCCACCACCTGCATGTAATTATAATGTGGACACACACGCACACACTCGTGTATTCATAGGGTAGTGTGCATGTCACCAGGGCTCCCTACAGCAGCAGGAAGATAAATTGCCTTCCCTAGAGTTTTCAGGCTGAATGAATAAGAACTATCTCAGAACACTGGTACAGAAACAGTTTGGGTTATATTACCATTTTGTGAGATTACCTTCCTTGGATGCCTGTGTGTTGGCTTAGGGGCAAACACACACACTCACACACTCACACTCCTGTTCTCCTTTGCCTCTCTTCCCACTGTACTCAGGAAGTCACCTGTAGAATCCCTAAAAGGAGGAGCCCACCACGCCCCCCACAAATGTTCATGGGACCCGCGCACATGTTAATCCGCCCGTGTGTCGTTGGAAAACTGGAGCTGTGCTTCTCCTCTGGATTGGCAGAAGAAGCCTTTGGTGTCTGAGTGCCTCTTCGGTTGTCTGAACCACCGCAGTGTGCATCTTCTGCTTTGCTTATCCCTTTTTTTCAGTACCGGAGCTCCTTCTTCGCTCTTCTCATAGGAATCTTTAAATATTTACCTATGGAGGTTAAATGCTCCGTTTCATCTACCCTTAGCCCTGAGAGCACTAGGGAGAAAGCACAGTGCCCTGCAATGCCTACTTCCTTGTGATTCCTGAGTGTTCTGAGCGTGGCCGGCACTGCCCGCCCTACCCAATGGTGTAGATGTCGTGGTCCACGGGGCTCCAAAAGAGGTCTAAAGAAAGACCATGAGACAAAGTGGTGGTAACCTGCCAAAATCCCTTGCATCACTGGACACTGTAGGTTCCATGAATAGACAGCTTTGGATGACAGGAATTAAGGGCCAAGTGGGATGCTTTTTATGGACTTTGGTGATATGTTACCTTTTGACTTGATCCATAGACCTGTGTTTTAATGTGGATGTTATCCTGAGTATTGTGAATCCCCCCAGAGGATTCTACTCAACCCTACACCTATATGATCAGTTCCTAGACTGTGCCCACCCCTACCTGGCACTGTAGACTTCTCAAGTTATTAGTTCAAGTGCATCTCTTCCGAGAGGTCATGGGAGGACCTGCCCACAGGCTCGAGGTCACTCCTGCAGACAACCCCTGCCTGAATTTGCACCCTGCCTGGCGTGCCCCACCGAGTTACCCATTTGACCCCCCCCCCCACCTCCCTCACACTCTTCCTCCTGGGATGCTTTCCAAGGAAATGTGCAGGGACTCAGGGATGCCCCTCCTCTCAGAGAAAACAAATGTCCAGGCTTCTTTTTGGACCTTTATCTGGCACTCTCATGACACGTCCGTCTGCTGCCCAGCACCTCTCCCGGTGGGAGCCTATGTGTCATCTTAGAGTTTCTGGAAATGCAATTCTCGTGCTTCCAGCTCCCGTTGTCTTAGTCCCCCTACAGAGGGAGAGCTTCAATCGGCGCTCTGAACACTTCCTTAGCAAAACACTGAAGTCAAAACTCTGAAAGTCCCTTTCAGTTGCCCTTTCTGTCCCAGTGTGTCTGGTATTTATTCACGTTTACTTGTTCTCGAACCCCTTTATAGAGAGTGAAATCCAAGTCTGTCAGTGTCAGTGATACGCTGTATCCCCTCTCCATTTAAAGTTTGGGCTTTTCCTGTAAATGGGAGATTGAATATTTATTTATCTTTCCTAAGGTGGCAGTAGAAAGACCAAATGGCGTGCCTCCATTTCCTCCCCTGCCAACGTCCCCGGGCCTGGCTCCCCACAACGAAATGGCGAGCCGCCAGTGTGTGCTGCTTGTGGGTTTCTCTCTTGCTGGGGACGCCTCTCCCATCAGCTGTCAGGACTGCGTGATTTGTACAGAGAGGGATAATGTCACAGCACAATTTGCCTCCTGTGGAGAAGAGGCATGTTCTGCTCCTGGGTGAAAAGGGATCGATTCCCTTGTCATCCATAAACTTGGAACTTGCGACATTTTTTTCCCTTTATCATTTCTGTTTGCCCACAACTGTTTCCCTCCATGCCCTCCTTCATCTTCAAGACCCGCGAGGCAGCCTACACCTCCCCGTCTTAAGTAGCTGCAGAGGAGTCATGCGCTCGCAGGACGGAAGGTCGTGTTCCGCAGCAGATCCAAAAGTCTGGGGAAGGCGCAGTGATACTAAGTTGGTGCCTTGAACTCAGACGCTCTTTGGAAGGGTGTTCTTTCTATCTGCACACTGACATTTTCCCCTAGCACTCCCAGACTGTCCCGTCTGGCCTCAGAACCTCCCAGGGTTGGAAAGCTCTAACTCTGGCCCAATCTAGATCTCTCGTTGGATTTTCACGCATGCCAGGCTGCTCTGAGTGTGTTGGGGGATACGGGGTGGGGGGGCAGTGAGAACTGGCATTTACCTGTCAGCGACAGTCCCTGATTGAGGATTCACCTGGGCTGTCACCTCCCCCTTGGGAAGAATCGAATTGACTTGCTCTCCCGACCTGCTGGCAGGAGTCACCCAAAAGGCTCTCTGACGACTACCTGAAGGTCAGACGTTCGTGGTGACATGAGTCTCCAAGGGGAGAGAGTCTGAAGCCAAGAAGGGGCAAATAGCTTGTGAGTGGAGACACCCAGCTAGGATGAGGAAAGCCACGAGGATGACAGGAAGCTTGGAGAGGAAGGAGAAACTGCTTCGAGATGTCTTAACTTGGGAGAAGCTCCCTTGGGGAAGGAGAGGGGCACTGAAAGATACCAGGAACACATCAGAGGCCGCCAGAAGAATGGGGGGCTCCTAGGGGGTACAGGCTGAGAAGGCATTAGAAAAAGAAACTGGGAGTGAACCGCAACTTAGCAAACGTTGAACCTTGCCCAGAACTGTCATATAACAAAAGATGAGGCAAGTAATAAGCTGCTCCCCGCACTGGCACCCCGAGTGGTATGACGTCTTGTCTGGAGGAGGAAGAAGGGTTCCTTCTGTCCTGGAAGGTCAGTGCACAACTGCTAAGGGTGTGGGACCACTTCTTGAACAAATCCTCGGTGTGAGGGGAACTGGGACACATCCCTTGGGCATGGGGGTGGTCTCCGTGTCTGCTGCCCAGCAGGAAGCTCTCTGTTGCCAGCCAGACCCATTGGGGAGGGAAGAAAAGCTCCCCAGGGGGAGAGGGGTGCAAATGGGGGTCAACGCCCGCACACGGCACTTACAGGATACTGCAGGGGGCCTCCCTCTTGGGTTACAAAGGAGGATCTCACTTGGAACATGGCAGCAGAGAGCTAGGCATGGCACCAAAGAGCAGCTCTCCCTGGTGTGCCTGTGTTGGTAGGAGCCAGGGCCAGCAGGAGACGGGGTGGAGCAGGGGATTAGGCCTGAAGATGCAATTTTTCTTTTTTGTTCAGCCCAGTGGGGGTGACTTAGGCGGCATTATATTGCAGACCCAAAAAAGCACATGAATAATCCAGAGTGAATTCAAGAGATTTCAATAGCAAAATAATAACAATACTAATGATACCTTTGATTTGCAGAGTACTTTTCTTCCAAGGAGATAAAAAGATAAACTGTTTTGGAAACATGAACAAGGAGAAGAAAATTGGCTGTGACGGAGGAGTGGGGAAGGAGGGCCAACAGCATTCATTTTAGGGTCTCCTAAAAATCAGGGCTGAGGAGGGGGGCTGTTACATGGGCAAGAGGCATCATTCTGCAGCTCCCGTTCCTTATCCTTCTAAAACGGTGAAATACATAACTTTGAGGTGAAAAACCAGGCATTTTTAATGGGAGCCAACTAGAAAGAGTGAGGCCACATATCCTGCCTGTGCCTGGGAGCAGAGACCCTGATTCAGCAGTGGGGAGGGTCGGTAAGATCGGGAGAAGGTCGAAACTTGCACTTGGACTCTCCACCCCTCCAGCGATCCTGATTTTAATGATGGTGCTGGCGGCACAGCCATTGGGGCCCCAGTCTTCCCACAAGGTCAGTGGACACCCCAGTGTTCACGTAGCAGGGTCGGGCTGGGACGGCTTCTCCGGGGGAGGTCTGCTCTCTTGGGTTGCTTGTCGCCTCATTGCTGTCCACAGGGAGTGAGGAGAAAAACAAGGCAGCATCCCATGCCTGGCTGGGCTAGCTTTGCCCTGTGTTCCAAATACAGGGGGTTTTATTTCCATTGAGGAGATGGAATCCATTGCTTTGAGGCACAGATGATATTGTATATGGTTTCCTTTTCCCTAGGGGAACACCAGAATCTATAGTTAGGCATGCACGTCCGGTAAGAAGGTAGATAACTTACAGATCGTTGCAATACTTCTTACACGGTGACGCAAAGAATGCCATGTCTTGCTTCCTGCCAGACCTTGAAGATCAAGCCTGGAAGGGCTGCAGCCTTCCAGGCTCTCTTGGAATCCACACCGTTGCCATAGAGTGAAGATCTCCACCGCCGTATTGAATGTGAACTTCCATTAACATTCTGCTTCTGAACCACGGAAGGAGCTAGGGATCCAACATTGTGCTCCCCCCCCCCTTTTCTCTTCTGAGTGTGAAAATGAGTACTCTGGCTGTATATTTCTAGAAGTCAGTAAATGTCAATATTGGATAAGTGTTTCCTTTCTATCACTGCAATTTAGCATAAGCTGCTTGGAAACAAATGTCTTCTGTAAGCATACAATGTTTCCATGAGTACACAGTCAACAAGGCTATGAGGATTAAATAAATGTCAGCTTTCCTTGAGTACACTGGTAACAAGTCAAATCCGTGGAAATAGTGACCAGCCTGGGAAAATCCTGCTCCCTGTTGAATTATTCAGTTGCAGTCCTGGCTGGGGCTTGGAGGGTGAGAGGGGCTCACCCACCCTTCCCTCTCACTCCCGGATGGAAAGGCAAGGAGGTCGCCAGGCATAGAGAATGACCAAGATGGTCAGCTTCCTTGGCCTGTGTTCCCTGGACAGTTGTTTGTAAGTTCAGACTCTTTCTAATCCTTGCCTAGAAGACAGGAATTTGAAATCTGACACTGAGTTGCATGGCAACCAGGGCTCCCATTCATCGTTCCACACTTTTCCCCAGGGGCTCCATACTTTTCCCGGTGTCTCAGAGGGCCACATTCTCTTGGTCCTTCTTGATGCACTTGAGGACACCAAAGCTCAGCCCTTGGCCACTCAGCCCATGCTCATGGTAGGCCAACTGTGTGGTGGGCACTATGCCAGGGACTTCTGAGGCAAAGACCCCTTAAGACATTATTTCTGCCCAGGTAGGGGCTCTCCACCTGGTCAGGGAGCAGACACTTTGACTCATGGTTACATGACGAGCTCAGAGTTGTCAAGAGTATTCTGAGAGCTACTGAAATGACCAAGGGCATCAGAAAGGGCTGCACAGGAGGCAATGACTTGACTTCAAAGGATGCCTCAGAGCCCTCCTGGGGAAGCACAGAAAAGAGTGTTCCGGGTTTGCCTTAGTATGTGCAAAGGAAAGAAGGCAGGACAGAATGCCATCTGTTCCGAAGCAATGGGTAGTGTGGGTGGCTGGAATATGAGTGTGTGGAGGGTTGTGAGAAGCTCAGAAAGGGGAGGGTCAGCTTGTCATAAATACCATGCTAAATGTTTTGATGACTTAACACTCAGAGTTAAGTCTATTCTTTAGAAACATTGTGAGTAGCTTCTGAGTCTGCTCTCCTCTCTGTGCCATGCATCCTGTGGATAAAAAAGGGGAAGAATCCATTTGTTATTTATTCTTCTTGCTTTGCCATGTCTTTTATATGGGGCTTTAAAAATGTGGAACTGAATGGACATACACCCATTCTCTCCAGCTCACCTTCCTTCATAGCTGGTATGTAAAGGGTGGGGAGGAAAGTAAGTGAGAGCAAAAGTGTGGAGGAACCGACCTTCCCTGTTGGTCTGCTTTCCAGAAGGAGGCAGAGAAGAATAGCAGGTAGACGTATATTTAAGAATAAGGCGTTGGATAAAGAATGTGGCAGGGGGGGCGCCTGGGTGGCTCAGCGGGTTAAAGCCTCTGCCTTCGGCTCAGGTCATGATCCCAGGATCCTGGGATCCAGCCCCGCATCGGGCTCTCTGCTCAGCGGGGAGTCTGCTTCCTCCTCTCTCTTACTGCCTACCTCTCTCCCTACTTGTGATCTCTCTGTCTGTCAAATAAATGAATAAAATCTTTAAAAAAAAAAAAAAGAATGTGGCAGGGAACCACGGAGCACTCGGAAGCAGGGATGGCTACGTGCACGCTGGATTGTGAGCCAAATGGTGGCCACTGAGGAATGGGACTTACCCATTTCTGGGGCCCCGAGAGGCTCACCTAACACTGAGGACGAATGGTAGGTAAACCAGGAAGGGAGACAAGAACAAGGACAAGATAAGTAAGAAATGCTTAGAGACATTTTGCTGATGATTTCTTTGCTGTTCTGAGGAGAAAGCTAAGTTTTGCTGGCTTTGAGGAAAACAAGTTTACAAGCTGTGATTCCACTCAGAAGATGGTTAGAAATGTTTAGAAGTCTCTAGTATCAAGAGTAAAGAACGTCATGAGATCTACTTATGGGTTCCACATTTGGGGCTGTTCTCATCAGGAATTGGTGGGGATTTGGCAGGATGAGCTCAATAGTGAAGCAAATACGTGCATTGTTCGGCCAGAAATAGGCAGTGACGTAGCTAAGACTGTCGATACTTAATCCTAGTGTCTAAGGCTAGCCTGCTGAACAATTTCCCACTGCTGACAGTGCTCTAAGCGTAGAATTCGGGCCACCAAAAAGGGAAGAGTCAATTCCCCAGGAGCGGATCAAAGAGTAGACTAGATACCACTCGAATCCTCTCCGACCCCACGATTCCCTGAATATTATGTTAGCAACAACCTATTGATTCTGGATAATAAATTCCTAGAAGATAGATGATGTGTTACAGATGTCTTTTTTGTCCAGCACATTTTCTCGTAAGTGCCAGCAAAGCCTGTTGGTGATGGCAGTAATAATGTTTTGATGCTGCTGCTGGTGGTGGTGATGAGTATTGGTGTAAAGCCTCCCAAGCTGTAGAGTGCCATTCTCAAGCCCTAGTTCATTTCATTACTGTGCTAGCATGAGAGGCAGCTGTCACACTGTCATACCCTCTGAAAGGTCATGTTGCTCGACCAAAGTCACTCTCATCTGCTTCACTTTTTCATATGCCTCGATGCTTCTCAAGATGCTGGGAGATGCAGTTGCTTCAAATCATCCATCCTGAAAAATGCAGGAGAAGATCCTAGGCAGTGGCATAAGAGGGAAGATGTTCTTCAAACTTGTGGGAATCCTCGGTGGCTAGGCAGAGAAAAGGATTTTAAGGATTTCCCATGAAAACCAGGGAGCTGACCTTCAAACCTAGCCTTGCAGCTCTGTCTTTTGATTCCAGGCTTTTTCTGAGTTGGTTCCTTCATCTTCTGACATTCAGCTTTACCTTGAGGCCATGAGGTTTCCAGGGGTAATGACAGGCCAGCCTCTTGGGCTGAATAGCAATCAAAGGGATGTTGCTTGGATAGTTCCTTTTGCGGCTGTGTTGACAATTAAAAAGAAAAAAAAAAAAAAGCAAGAGTAGGAACTTTTATTCTCTTAACTGGTTGATTAAAATATCCATTTCTTTTATCCACCCGCCCTGGTGCCAGGCATGCTGCTCAGCACAGAGGACTCTGAATAAATGTTGGAATGTTGGCATGAATGGCAAAAAACAATGCAAAGGAAGAGAAAGCAGGGTTTCTGACATCACATATGTGGGGGCTGACAAGGCCCCCCTGGGAGGACAGAGGAAGATCCCAGCTATTTGGAGTAGGAAGTTGTTCTTCTCTGAGTGAGGCCTTGAAAGAGCAGGGGGTCACCAGGGACAGCGCCAAGAGAAACACCCTCCTGTGAGCCACCCACTTTTCAGTTTCAACAAAAAAATCCCAGCCCTGTCCTTCTGTTCTTTAATGCATGTCAGTTTCCATTTCTGTCAGTCACCGGGGAGTGTCACAGGTGACTCGGCTCTGGTGCACTGTGACAGTCCACCTGTCGCCCTTGGCGATGTTGGGAGCTATGAGAGCTTCAGAGTAGCAGTGGGCCCTGGCTGGCTCATCATGCAGGCAACCAGGCAACAGAAGCTTAGAGCTTTCTCCTGAATACCTTTCCTGGGTACCACAGGAGAAGCGAGGCCACCCTCCCCTCCTTCCTGACCTTGTGAAAAAGAGAAATTGCCAATTAACCTCCCAGGGGCTTGACCCTCCATGTTCTAGGACCCACAGTTTTCCACGCCTCGCTAAAGAACGCTGGGTCTACCCCACATTCACAGGGAGTCCCATTTCATCAGAGAGCTGGCCTCAGAAGCCTTTTTCTTACAGAGAACGGTGCACCTGAGTGAGGGGCCATGTGTGGGAGAGAGAGAGGGCCTGTTTTTTACTTGGGTCCACATCAGGCTGGAGCTGGTGGAAATATTTTGGGATGTGAAACCGGTGAGCACTGCAGTTCCCGCATCAGCCTGATGGTGGCAGCAGCTGCGCTTGCAAAGCCCAGGAGTGAGCTGAGCGGAGGCCCAGAGGGGCCCTTAGTCGCAGAAGAGCCAGACTCTCTCTGCCAACTGCCTGGGTCCTCGCCTGCCCATGACAGTGGGGCTGGGGCAGCTGAGCCAGAGCAGGGAAAGGGCATGAAGGGAAAAGACCAAGGCTTCGGATTGGCAGCAGCTCCCCCCGCCCACAGAGGCTTGGGTGCTTTCTGCTGTTTCTGATGGATGTGAGGGCAGTGTGCCTTATAAGGGGAATGTCTGAGCAGAGGCAGGTGGGTACAATTAAAAATGTTCAAGGGTGTGGAAGAGTTGCAAAGAGAGACCTCAGCTAGCTGTCCATTTCCTTATGGCAGGTGTTTTCCCATGTTGGTGTCTTTCCTGTGGGTGATGAATGCATCCGTCCCTCAACGCCCACCCCCCCCCCCACCAGGGGTGGCTGGCAGCCAGGAGCCCCACTTCCTGTCCCCAGCCCCCAACCTGGGCCCACTGCGCTTCTCCCCAGGAGTTTGCCTCTTTAATGATCCAGGAGCCAATATTTCTGCTTCTGCTCCCCTCTCATGCTGGAGAAGCAAAACAAACAGATGCTAAAATTAGTCTCATTATTCCTGATCTCCCTGGCAGGCTGAAGAGGTGCTACTCTGTTTTCATCTCTGGACAGAAACAGACACCATTAAGACAAATCATGGTAAGCAGTGGTTGTTCATTTCAGAGCGCAACTTACCAGGCAAGGTAACCAGAGCCTAAGGGAGGGCCCTGAAATCCCACGCCCGCCCTGCGGGGAGGTGACAACTTGCCCTTTTCACTTTTTTTTTTTTTTAAGATTTTATTTATTTGACAGACAGAGATCACGAGTAGTCAGAGAGGCAGGCAGAGAGGCAGGCAGAGAGAGAGGAGGAAGCAGGCTCCCCGCTGAGCAGAAAGTTCGATCCCAGGACCCTGAGATCATGACCTGAGCCGAAAGCAGAGGCCCAACCCACCGAGCCACTCAGGTGCTCCCCCTTTTCACCTTTTGAAGATTGCATGTATGTGTCTCAGACCCCAGAGTCAATTTGTGTGCAGCATAAACAAAGACAGTGGGACGTGGGGTGAGGGAAAGGTGAGGCCATCATTGGAGCAGCCCACTCCTTGTCTTCTCTGAGTGGCTTGATTGGCTGGTGAACTGGCCGTGTACGTTGCCCGACACCATTAGACGTTATTTCATATCCATTAGGTTTGGGTTGCCAGTAGGATTTTAGATGAGGTTCGCTCAAACCCAAGCGGCTCCCGCACCTGACTCCCCGTCAGAGCCCTTCGCTGCTTTGCCGCTAGCAACGTGAGTTGCCACCGGCCCGATCTGTCTGTCCTCAACGCTGTCTGTCTTCCTGGGAAGGGGCCAGGGGAGTGAGGGAGGGGTTCCCAAGGGGGTAGGAGAGAGAGTAGGGTTGTTCTGCCCATGTTATTAATGGAGGGCCCCTGGCACGTGGCAGGTGACTTCCTGAGCATCTCTCGTCAGAGAAGAAAACATTTTGCCTGAAGTTGGCAAAGCTGTATTTCCAGCTGCTGATCAGGGGCTGCATGGGTTAGCGAGGAAACAGAAGTGCCTCATATGAGAAGCTGCTGAGCGTGATGGAGAGTGATCTCCCCACAGAAGAAGGCGTTATACCCACGTGGTGCGTGTCATCGGCTCGCTGCTTTCCCAGCCTCTCCGTGGGGCCAGCCTGCTCCCCACTCTTCAAACATGAGCTCCCTCGGGGCTTTGGGAATCCCTCGATGGAAAGCTGAACTGGGGAGAGGGGAAATGGTGAGAATAGGAAAGAGTCGAACTCCATAATGGTCTCCGGATTCCGGCCTCACAGCGCGTCTCTTAACTCTGTCGTGGTTGCTGACGTGGAGCCAGCCATGGGGAGGTGTCCCGGAGACCTAGGACCAGGTCAGCTGAGCTCTGCCCGCATTCCCCTCTGTCACCCTCCTGGCAGCCCAGTAAAGCAGGATGGTCAGCCCACCTGCCAGTGAAAATGACCAAGGCGGATATCAAATAACTTGCCCACAGATTCCATAATGTCGCCTCTCTCTCCTGGGGAGGGGTGGGACCACCATTCAGACACTCGCTTGTACCCCTCTGGCCCTTGCTTCCCGTTTCTTCAGGAGGAATTGCCCTCACCCTGGTGGCTTCCACAGCTGTGGGCCTGGCAGGGGCCGCAGAACACCTGGCCTGGTCCGTGGTTCCCCCCCTTCATGGCTTGTGGGGCTTATGACCAAGAGCTGACCAAAACAGAGGTAAACATCGCCCCACGGACAGAAGCTGAGTAAGAATTCACAAAGCTCCGCTCCCCAGTGGTGGGCGGGGGCTCGTTGCTTCCCCAGCCCAGATCGAGTTGAGATGAACATTCTGAAAACACAGACGCTGATTCCTTAACAAGGACCCGTCACCACCTAACTTTCTTTCAGTGGATTTAAAAAAAAAAAGAAAGAAAGAAAGAAAGGAAAAAAGAATAAACCCCATTCTGCTGAGGGAGAGATGACCCCGGTGTTAGCTCACTGGAAGAACGGAGCTATTCTACACGAAAAGGCGTCGCAGAGCATCCAAACCCTCCTTTTTGTCAGGTCTAGAATAGTAAAAATGTCAGGAGACCACATGGTTCTGAAATGATTAATAATGGTCGTTAGAGGGAGAGAGAAAGGACTTTGAGAACGTGGGAGAGTCTGAGTACCGTTCAGGCCCAATTCTCCTCACTTCAGCTCCGGCAGGGCCATCCTGCCTGGTGTCAGAATTCATTTCTGAAGATGGCCTGTCTCTACCTAGGCCATGCTCAGGATCCTGGTATTAGCGGAAGATAGACACTTCTATAAACTAGCAAAACGTCAAAGTTCCTTGACGTTTTCAAAGCTCCTTTGGATTGAATCAGCGGAGTACAGAGGAAGAAGGCAAGGCAGATAGATGTCTGCATGGGAGACCGAAAATTCCTTCTTTTGATGCCACAGTCTGGGCCTTTCGGTGGAACCCATGGCTTCTGTCAGCAAGTGCATTGTCAGCTGTTGCCAGGGCTCCAAACGCACGTGGGTGTCCCTTGCTCTGGACATGAGCTTGGCTTTGGGTTTTCTCTTCATCAAACCGGGCAGAGGCATTCACAGAAATCCATGCTTTATAGGTGAAAACAGTTGCATGCTGAGCTGATCCGACTGGGAGAAATACCATCCGGAAAACCTTATTCCTTCCCTCCCCTGTTCTCCTGTTAATAATAATAGGAAATCTGCATTTCCCTCTCATGATCAACAGACGGTCATTGACAAAGATCCATGCCACTGATTCCTTGCCAAGGAAGGTGCAAATATATGTCCTGCTGTATTTTTTCAGTTAAATCATCTTCTTACATTGTGCTCTCTGCCTTAAATGTTCGTGCAGTCAGTGCCAGGATGTTTCTGCCCTTCCTAAGGGCTCTTGCAGCCATAGGGACTGAAAGGAACCTTTCCTAGTCAAAATAGGAGTGCCCTTTGCGCTGGACCGGTCTACCCCTTTTTACGGAATAGTGTTTTATGGAATAGTGCTCAGAGTATGTGAATGTGTGGGGCATGGAGGTCACAGCTTCCCTCGCAGTCGATACTGAGATGCCTTTCAAACCACTGCTGAGTAGAGGCTTGTCCAGAGAAAGAAGGTGGGTGCATTTTGGCACAGAAATCACCTGCGTCCCCTTTTCACACCACCCTGTCCTGCCCCGGCCTCCTCTCCCTGTGAATACCACTTTTACTCATTTGAGCTGTATAAGTGCTCTGGAGAGCAGTTCTAACCAGAGGAGGCCAGGGAGCTGCCTTGAAGAATTTTCACGTTACATTATGATCTCAGGATGACGTGCATGGTGAGAACGGACTCGGGAATCACCATGGGTGGAGCACAGGGAACCAAACAAGTGAGAAGGCCAGGAACATAACAATTTGGAACAGGGTGGCTTTGCTAGTCTCTCGCTGATGTCACTGCTTTCCTCACGACTGAGAAGAACACACGTCCCTTGCTGTCTTGTCCCACCTCTGGAGCGCCCGGGAAAGCCACGTGATCTTCTGCACTGACAGGGAATAATGGAGCCAGGAGTGGCCATAGATTTTTTTTTTTCCTTCCACTTGCACTTTAAAATGTTTATTTTATTATTTTATTTATTTAAAGTCAACACTGTACTCCAGAGACGCTCATGTCCATAAAGGATGGATTTTCTGCTTGGCACAGTGAAGAGATTCAGAATGTATGTAATAAATAATGCACCCCGAGAATTCTTGTTCTGTTTTTTGTTTTTTGTTTTTTTTAATCTTCAAGGTCAATACAACCACCGACATTGCTATTCACTTCGTTGCGAACTGGGATCTCCTAGCCGCGTACTGTCATTTTATTTTCCAATTCATAAAAAAAGATGTTCTCGTCACCAGGCCTCTGGGTCTCTTTATTCAACCCAGATCACCAGTGGGAAACCGAAGGCAGGGACTGATGAATACAGGGGTGGAGAGGAGGGTGGGGAGCTGGTGCCAGGTTTGAAGATGCCCCCAGTCCCCCCCCACTGCTGGCTGCTGTGTAGGCCTCGTGGGTACTCCCAGATGGGTAACGTAGTGATAGAAGAGAAGAACGGGGAGAGGAGCGCAGGTGCCTGTGGCTGTTTTAGTCTCCTGGAGACCCTAAGACTGTAGGGTTCAGAGCTCGAACTCTCCCTGATCCAGAAAGGCACACTCATGTACGTGGAAGGTTCTGAAGTTTCCATTCCCCACCTTAGCCATGATGGCAGCCAGTGCGCCAGATTTCAGGGACACAGAAGGCTCTGTCTTTGGATGGTTGTCTGTTTCTTTGACGGTGTCCCAGCACCTTCAGGAGAAGAATCTCTCTTCTCCATTCTCAAACCCTTCACTCCAGCCAGGCCCAGCTGCTGGCGTCTCTGAGTGTGATTTGCTCCCCCATACCTCCTGCTTTTCTCCCCTGTCCTTCTTCCCTCTAGAAGGATCTCCGCTCTTTGCCATGTTGGCCTGGCCGACGTCTACCCTGAGGATTAGCTCAATTTACCTCCTGGAGGAAGTTTCCTTACTTCTCTCCTCATAGACCAATTTAAGTGCCCTACCTCCTTGTTTCCACAGCCTCCTGTGAAAACCCCTAGTAGTGCTCCTAACAGTATATTAAGAAGACTTTTTTTCTATCGGCCATCCCTTCTAGATCGTGAGCTTCTGGAAGCCAAGGGCTGGGTCCTGTGGGTGTCTGTGTGTGCCGTGCTCTGTCCAGCTTGGGCACATAGCCGGCACGTGACCAGACTGTCGCTAGCCTCTACCTTCTGTGCCTGGCATTTCTCTTGCCAAGCTGTGGAAGTGCTTTATCAGAGAATACATTCTACTTATCATTATTATTGCCTTCTGCAACCAGAGTACCTGTGAGCACAAACTAATCCTTGGGGAAAAGGTGGTAATAATTTAATCCCTCCTTGCATTTATATGGCACTTTATGCTTTCCCAAATCCTTTCACATTTGTTATGGGCGACATTCCTCACCTTACTTGGAAAAGTAAGAAAAATGAAGCCAAGTTATGGTAAGGGGCCCCTCTGAGGTCACACAGTGGTAAGTGTAAAAGTTAAGACAAAAACCTAGGATTATGCAATCCAGGCCCTGTGGTTCTCCCAGCCACCCTCCCTGTCTCCTTCCCCTGGGTTCCTGTTCCTGAAGAGCGTAGGCTTAGAGGGTGCCTGGTGGAGTGGGCCCCCAGGGGTGTTTCCTGCATCATCCCATGGGGCGTGGTGGGGTGAGGATCTCCATCAAGAGGCAGAATAGCAACTTAGAAGGAGGCTGGGACTGGTGAAGGCAGGGAGGCTGGTGAAGTAGGGTTAGCTGGTTCCAACTGAGGCCCAAAGGTCTCTCTCTTGTAAAGGAGGCAAACTAAAGAGAACATCATAGCTCCCAAGGTCTCTCCCAGTGCCTGGTACTCGGCTGGAAGCAGCTGCTTCTGCTTCTTCTTCAAGATTTTATTCATTTATTTGACAGAGAGAGATCCCAAGTAGGCAGACGGCAGGCAGAGAGAAGGGGGGGGGGGGAAGCAGGCTCCCCGCTGAGCAGAGAGCCCGATGCTGGGTTCAATCCCATGACCCTGAGATCATGTCCTGAGCCAAAGGCAGAGGCTTAACCCACAAACCACCCAGGTGCCCCGACTAGAAGCTTCTTCCTGGGCAGCCTTTCAGTGGGTGCATTGGCTATGACCCTCCCCCACAGCACCTCTGCCATGAAGTGTCAGTCTGTCAGCCTGTCCGTCTATCAATGCTGTTGAGTGTCCAGAGCACCTTCCAAGAGTTCCTCATCCTCAGCCCAAGTCTGGGACACAGGCCCTGGACTCAACAGCGCCAGGAAGCCATTGCCTTGTTGCATACATGTGGCATGGCTCTGGGCATGGCCCCCGAAGGCTGGAGGGAATCAAGCTTTTCCTGCTAGCTGGCTGCCTCACAAAGCAGTTCCTCACTGAGCAGGGAGCTTTGAAACACCATGAGGGAAGCATTGTTGTGGAACCATCCACAGGGGTAAAGCATCTGCCGTCCTCTGGTTCCATCTTTCCAGATGTGTGGTGCTGGTAGTCTCTCTTCAAAGCGAAATACTGTATGGCTTTTTCGGGGACCGGGCGGTGGGGAGGGCAGGCCTCCCTTCTCAGCTTCGTTCATCAGAAGAAAGAAGCTCTCGTGCCCCCGAGGCATCCACTGTATATTAATGTACAGATACAGAGATAAACTAATTGTTAGGCATCTAGGTTGGTGCCCGTTAGGGGCTATCCTTGAGGAAGAAAAAAATAGTTCTCTGTATTATTTTCTGGGTTCTGTGGTTCAGAAGAGAAACCGCAGCCGAGAAAGGCAGGGTGGGGACTGTTCTCAGTTCCCTACAGCTGTTGTGGCCACAGGACAAACTGTAATGACGTACAACAACACAAGTGTCTTCTAGCCTCGGGTGTGCAAAGTCTAAAATGGGCCTCACTGGGCTGAAGCTGAGATCGGTTCTTCCCAAAGGCTGCGGGGGGACAATGGGTGTCCTTGGCTCTCCTGGCTTCCAGTGGCCCCCTGCACTCCTTGGTTTGTGTTTCCTTCCCCGCATCACTGGAACCTCTGGCTTCGGTCATAGCTCTTATTCGAGCTGCCCCTCCCCCGCTTTCTCACAGGGATCTTGTGATCACACCGGGCCTCCCTCCCGTACAATCCAGGATAATCTTCTGTCTCAGGAGCTCTTCACTGGGTCACAGCCGCAGTTCTTTTTGCCTTGTAAGGTGACATCTTCAAGGACTAGGACATGTCCACGTCTTTCTGGGCTCATTATTCTGCCCGTCACAGGAAGGAACCAAAGGCACGTGGAGCTCAGTGGCCACCCCTTCCTTTCAGAACAGAGTAGCCCTTCTTATCCTCCCTGTCTGTGAGAGAAATCTGTGCCTCAGTCTCCCTTTCTGTAAACTAAAATGATCTTTCTGCCCATTTATATTTATAAAGCACTTTGGGATTATTGAGGGAAAAGTGTTTAGGAGGAGATGGTTCATATGATAGGACACTCTGACTTGGTATGAATTACGCTTACATGGATCAGTCAAGCTACTTACTACCAGATGCAACTATGGTTGGGTCCCGTGGGGGAGAGATGTGGGGGGGCGCATCTATTAGATTCTGTAGTTAAACCTCACTAAATGGTTCTTAATAGCAATTTACTTTGGCTTCATTAGCACGGAGTATGGGAACTCTCCTTTAATATACCATGTAGCTCAGCGTCCTCCAGTCTTCGGAGTCATTGAAATGAAATGGAGATCTACACAACAACAATAGTGTAGGACAAAGAAAGAGGCGCTCTGTCTACACGCGACTGCCGTAGGGGTGGGAGGCTCACCACCTGAGCTTGGATTTGTCTCTCTTTGCCTCCATGCCTAGTTGAGTTTCTGGCTTTTGACGGAGGATCTGGCTAGGAAGGAGGCAGGGGACATGGATATAAACTGTGTGGCAGTGAACGTGGGGCGGCAGGCTCCAGGGTGAGTGGGTGTGTCTTACCACGTAACAAAACAAGGGACAGCATCTACTGTGATAGTATTAGGCACCACGTTGGGTCACTTAGGTCGTAAGATTCAGTCAGTTGATAGACTTTAAAAGGCTTTATGAGGTCTCCCTCGGGTTAGAGGCTGAAGAAGTTTGGAAGCTTAGCCCTTCTCTGCCCACCCCATCACCAGAGGCATCAAAATGCTGTAGGAGGTTTGAGGCTTAGGCCCCTTCCCTTGGTGTACAGGGAGGCATCAGACTGACTGACCTTGTCGGACTCCAGCTCTGGAGCCTGCAGAACGAGCAAAATGTGAGGCCCCCGGACAGGCATCTGAGTCACCCCCCCATCCCGTACTCACCCTGCCAGTTTCCCGGGGAGTCTGCCTCGGAAGCCCAGGAAAGAGACACAATCACGGACGATGATAGCATCTTCAAATAGATTTATGAAATGTTCCACCCTCGAAGAGTCTGTGTCCAGGAAGGGTTATGTTGCTGTTCAACAGTCCCCGGGAGGGCATCACAACCAGCCCTGGTCCTCGGGGCTCAGGGGAATTAAAGGAGAGAGACAAGCCGCGAGAATGATTATAATCCCATTATGCAGCGCTCCCCCTATTTATTTCTTCATATGGATGAATTTGTATATATTTGCATTTTGTTCTATCTGATAATATGCATAGAATTCAAATTGAAATGACTTGAATAGATTTGAATATTAATGAGGCGTTTAAAGGCTGCCATCCCTGGCAAAGTCCCTGCAAGGGAGCGCATGGTGCAGCAGCTCAGAAATTTCCTCGGGCACCAGCACCTCCAGGCAGTGCCCCCCAGAGGCCCAGCTGGGCCCGGGGCATTGGAGGAGGGACACGCTATGGGGTGGAGAGAGAGGTCTCCCCTACAGCTTCCAGTCACCGAGCCCAGAGCCTACGCCGATAAGGGGAGTGTTGAAAACAGCCCATCCGCAAGTGTACGTGGCTTGAGGTGTTTTCAGACATATGGTTTTAACAGTGCCATCAAAGGCAAGATGTTTTCCCATATTAAGAAAGGCCTAATTGCCTTTGCCTCATAGAATTTGGTGGAAAGGGGCAGAGTCCTGTTTCAGCCAGACAGGTACAGGTGTGGAAAGTGCAAAGGATTATCTTCTACCTGGAGTCCTATGGCTCCAGGACACTTCACACCTCCTGCTGCTTTTTCTACAGGATCATGGCAGTTGGTCAGCACGATCTCTGTGGGACTGAAGGCCGTCTGTCCTTCTTGAGGCTCTGCTAAGGAAACGACTTGATGCCAGTCACTGCAGCCCCTCAGTATTAACATCTGTAGCCTGCCTAGGCCCTGGGCTAAAGTCTAAGACTAAATAAGATAGAATGGCCTGTGCACTTGAGAAAGACCCACTGGGGTTTGATCGGCCATTGTTTCCCCTTTTCATCAAGAGACGTGGGTAAAAGGTAAAAGGGTAAAAGGACCTTTTAGGTGGACCTGTGGTGAGGCTTCAAATTGCTGAGCCTCAAAATCTGTAGACCAATCGTGTAAGAATAGTGATTTGTAGCAATTTCTGTTGGGTTACCAGTTCTCCCAAGAGTAGAGCTCTAGACATACCATCATTCATTGCTGAAGTACTAGGGATCATTGTTTCTAAGGGATTCCCAATTGTTGTATCTGTCCTAACTGAATCTCGGTTAGTTCCAAGTTCATGCTCCTCATACCATTTCTAACGGCCAATTATGAGAAGTAGTAACGAAAACATACTTGTGAGTCATTTAGCTTCCTGCTATATGAGGCTCCCGTGTCCACCCACTGTCATTTCTAATCCAGCAATCTGAAAACCAAACTCCTCATTTTATCCCCCGTTGTAGTCCTAATCTCCGTCAAGGGTAGCCCCATATTCCCAACCTCCTTCTGAAACCGGAGGCATCACCAGCCCCTCCCTCCTCACCCGCATCCGACCACTTCCACCATGACAAATTCCATCTGCATTTTTCTCTTCTATATTGCCCTACTCATCCTCATCATTTTCTTCCCAAATACTAGAGCATTCTGTCGAACCCATCACTTGTTTCCAGAGTCATCTGTCACCACTGTCCTTCACTAGCTTTATCTTCCCAGTTCACCCGTCAAATTCACACTTCTGCATCTCAGCCAGGTCCACAGGGCTACCCTTGGTCTATAAACCAGAGCCCGAATGTCTCCACCTGGTATCTAAAGTCTAACTATCTCCCCACCTTTAAGGTACTCTACAGTCTGGCACTGACTGTCCTTCCAGAATGATCTTCTCGCCATTCCTCCTTGCTCTCTAAGCCGTGGTGGGCGTGGGGGAGGGGAGAAAGAATACACTGCACCTTCTATATCTTTGTTTATGCCGTTCCTTGGGCCTGGGATATTCTTTGCTCATCATTTCTTGAAATACTCTTCATATCTCAAGGCTCGGCTCAAACGTCTCCTCTTCCATAACTTATTTCCTATTTCCAGCTCAGCGATGCTCTTTTCTTTGTGCCTCTTGACCTGACGTACGTATTCGATCGCATCATGTATTCTGTCCTGACCAGCCTGGTGTTTTCTTGATACCTTATCAACTCAATCGCAGGTACCATAAGGAGAGAAGAAACTCGAATGTTTTACAGTTTTTGTATTATCTCATCACCTAAGACAGAGTTCAACAACTGTTTAATGAGTAAATGAAATGAGTATGTGGGAAAGTTTTAGGACCGCTGAGGGCATGTCCAGGTCTCCGCGACATCCTGTGAATTCAGCCCTTGCCCTTGTAGCACCCGGCCTTCTAGGAAAGACGCTCCCATTTATTACACACCTGCTACATGTGCCCGGTGCTTCCTTGTGATCATTTGATTCTCGGTTAAAAAAAAAAAAAACACTGCAGAAATCCTTATTTCCAGTTTGCAGGGGAGGACATGGATCCTCACTGGGGTAAAGAAATTTTCCTTAGGTCACATCCCCAGTGGGTAATAGAATCAAGGTGAAGGACAGCCCAAGCCTCCTGGCTCCCCGTCTCAGGTTGTTAAAGCCACCTGGCGTCAGCCGGAGAGCATCCAGGCTCTCGGCTTCCCCAGACTCTGTGTCAGGCTTCAGTGCTCCGGGAGAATGAGTTTCCCTCAAATCAATCCTGGATGTGGTTATTATTTTATAGGGATGTTGTAAGTTGATAAGGTAGCTCTTATATGTTAATAGCTATTGTAATGTTGTTCTTAAGGCCTATTACTCGTGCTAGTTTGTATTTTAATGTGTGCAAAGGTGATTACAACTTTAATATGAATGTTAAACAGATTAGCTGATTTATATGTAAAATAAATAAATAAAGGAAACTCATACTCTCATTTCTATTCATTCCTCTGTCCTTCTCTCTCTTCCCGCTCTGTCCAAAAGCAGATGTGGTCTGTGGAGCATTGACAATGGAACAAAAAGGGAGTGTTTTCTGGGTGATAACTAGTGGTTATAGACGGGTCTTTTGTTCCAGGTGAATTTGGACTTTCTGTCCTTAATAGCTGCTTGTCTGAGATGTTGCACGCTTGACAGTGTTTGGAAGTTGTTTTGTTTGAGAATTGTGCCTTCGCCACTCTCTCCCTTCAGTCTTGTCTCCCACCTCTGCTAAGCCCCTGTTGTTTTCTCGTGCCCACTGGAAAGTGTGCCAAACTTCCAGAAAGGCTAGTGTCTGTCAGTGCACTCCCGTGTATCCAGGAGCGCAGGGCACAGAAGGGAAGACAGATAAGAACACAAACAATGAGAGTGCAAAAAGAAGGGGGCGGGGGCAGGGGCAGGTCTGCACTTGGTTATTCTGCGGGGGCAGACAGGAGGGGTGCTAACCCGCTTGGTGGAAAGAAAACATCTTCCATGAAGCAAAGCTCCAAGGATGAGTGAAAGATAGCTAAGAAAATGAACGGAGGGAGGGGTGGAGGTGGTGGAGGCGTTTAGGGGAAGGAAAGGGCATTCCAGGCAGAGGGAATGGCCTGTGCTGTCCTGAAAGCATGGACTACAGCCCATTCAGGGAGCTGCTTGGATCTCCTCCAGGGGCATTGAGGTCGCTGGGAGCACTACTGACTTAAGGCACTATGCACAGAACCAGAGATCAAGAAGCTTCCCAGCCAAGGATACTTGGAGTAGAATGAATACTAATCTTAGGAATTATAATAAAAACAGGACACTGGGCATGGTCAAATACCTATCCTAGGCTGTAGATCTATTGCTGAAATCCATAGAAAGGAAAGATATTAAAAAATGGGTGATCAAAACAAAAAGTGGCTCCGGAAAGATGGGAGCTTCAAACAACAAAACTAACTTTGATGGCACAATGTAAATTATCCTGATGAAATGAAGGAGGCAGCATCTAAAGAAACCAGCATGGCCTCACAGACAACTGGCCAAGGAGCTCAGGTTGTAGAAAGACAAGTGCAGTGGATGGGAAGAGGGGTGTTGGGCACAGGATGGGGTCAGAAGAGGAGAAGGGGTCAGTAACAAAGGTACCGGTGACATAAAGACATGGAATGAGCCAAGCTTGGAGAAAAAGAAAAAAGAAAAAGATGATCACAAGATACAACACAATGGAGATCTTTAGGCTCCAAGAAAAAGGCTAAAAAGGACGGCTTTTCTTGAGAAATAAGCATATTAACCAATTGTGGAGGACTTCTCACCTTCTCATCTGGTACTGCTCTTCTGTCATGCTTTTCGTATTTGAGGGAGAATAAACTTGGTCGAGAAAGGATTAAAACCTGGGACGGGCACAGCACGTAAGAGGCTCTCTGTAAGGCGGTGGTTGAGAGTCACTGGATCAAGGGCTAGATGCCACCAGGAACTTCTCCTGGCTCAGTTTACCCTTCTGTAAAACAGAGATAACAAGTATACCTAAGTCAAATATTTGTTGAGCAGAATAAAGATACGATGCAAATAAGACACTCGTCTGACGCATTTGAGAACCCAGTGAATGTTAGCCATCATGTTGTTGACGATGAGGATGAGACGCTAATCTGATTACCAGCCCCCAACGTAATTAACCTCCCAGGATACTGAAACAATCTGATGATAGGATCCAGGAACCATTCTGGGTGGGCAGTCATCAAGAAATACTGGAAAATAGGAGAGTCTGGAAAAATACCACGGTTTTCCTTAAAGTGGAGGTATAGATGGGAGTAGATTCTGGAAACAGTGGACAGGTGGGCTTCATATAGACTTCCAGGGAAAAAAAATCTTAAAGAGATTAATTTCATGCTTCATAAACACCCTGAAAGTCGCCCGTGGTCACCGGAAACCACCCTGGGCTTGCTTAAGAGCAGATCATGCTAACATCTCATTTAAGAGAAAAAAAAAATCGGCATTATAATTTCATAATATGCCTCTCCTTTGTATGTTGTATTATTCACAAATTTGATAAACAAATCTTTCTCTGTCAAGTGTATTATAGAGTCTTAATTGAAGGAGGGTTTATTTATTGAAATCTCAGTATGAGTCAGCAGTGTGACACGTTTACAAATAATGGATGCTCTGGCTCCATCAATAGAAAGGGCTGTGTTCGTAGTGGGGACACCAGCAATCCCGTGGTGCTGTCTGCTGATGTGACCACATCTGGGATGTGAAGAAGGCTTTGAGAGCCAGGATGGTGAAAAGCCTGGGAGTTATGTAATCTGAGGGAGGGTAGAAGAATTTAGCATTGTTTAGGCGGAAAAGGTAAGACTTGGGGGTTCTCTAGCTTTATTGTGCATGAGAATCACCTGGGGTGTTTGTTTAAATTACAGATTCCAGTGACTCCAATCCTTATATTTGTAGAGATTCCGATTCATTAATCCCAGGAGGAGCTCAGGAAATTACAATCGAACAAACATTCCAGGTGATTCTCATTCCAGTAGTCTACGGACCATGTTTTTAAAAACATGACTTAGAGGGAATAAAATAACCATTCTCAGATACAAAAGTTAGAGTCTCCCATGTAGTTTAAAAGAGAGAACCCTAACCAAGAAGTCCTCAACTCTACTGTCGGCCACTGGGGAGGGTAGGAACACTGGTGTTCTCATTTCTAGTTTCCAGTACAGTGTCGGGCACACAGTAGGTGGTTAGCAAGTACTTGTTTAATGAAATTATATGAAGGTCAGAGAAAGAATCATGCAAGAATGAAAGCTTATTGAAAATGAAGCAGGTGGCCTTAGGCAAGCAACCTGCCATCACCAACCATCTTTTTGGGGAGACTAGATAATAATGGGCAAGAGAGGGCATCAAAGAGAGTGCCATGTTGGAAGAAGGGTTCAATAAGGTGACCACCAGCGCTTGCCACATTCTTAAACATGAACTGAAGAAATAGAATATATTGGAAAAGCTGATGGCAGTACAGAGATAGTGGAGTCAGAGAGGTATAGATAAAGAAAACATGGTGACATGCACTATAGAAAAGATTAAGAAGCAAACAACAAAACATTTGAAATACAAAGAGATGATCAAGTCTGAAGAAGCACTGAATATTTCAGCTGTGGGTGTGGAACCTGCAGTATTTAATCATACGTAACTTAATTCAACCCCAGGCCTTCATTGAGCACCTACTGTGCACAAATAGGAAACTGAGCGAGCTGGTCTCTGCCTTCAAGGACTCCCAGGGTAATGTAAGAGGTCGTGAGCCCTAGTTCTGCCCCAAGGATCACAGAACAGAATGTGAACCTTGGCTGTCCTAGTGGGGAAAGAAAATGGGAGCATCACAAGGGAAGGTCAGTCAATATCTGTCCTATCAATAGCTGTATCCCCCACACTCAGAAGGTCACTGGCATATTGGGGGCATTGACAAATATTTGTTGGATGAATCAATAAAGCAGAGAGTGAATCAATGAGTCAATAAAACTAGCATTTATTGAATCCCGCTTTGTCGGTCCATGCGGTGCATACTTTGTACATACCATTGCTCTTGAGTTTTCCAAACCCTGTAAAAAGTATTATTCTCCTTGTTGGACAGATGTCAGGATGGAAGCACTGTTGAGTTACATGCCCAAGGTTCAAAGCTTCTAAATGAGGGCTGAAGTTCCTGAACTTGAGCTGTCCACCTCCTTAAACTTGGGCCATTCTCCTACCATGCTAGTCTAGACAGCCCCGTTCTGGACAAGAGAATTGAGGCTCAAAGAGATGAAATGACCTCCTTAGGGTTGTCCTGGTCATTTGCGGTAGAACTGGGTCTGGCCCGAAGCCCAGTGGTTTTAGGAGCAGTAGGACCTCTTCACATGGCAGCAGCCGACCCCACTCCACCCTCCCATGTCTTTCCTCTGACCCTTGAGGACCCTTGGCCTTCACACAGAGGACTGTGCTCTCACTAGCTCTCTCTTTCAAACGGAGTAGGGGCCCCTGAGGCTACTTCCACATTGCTTGGGTCAATTTGAACTTGGCAATGGGAAGGGCAGCTCATAATCACAGTGGTGTAGAATTTCTAAGAAGACTTCCCCACCCTAAAAATGAGCAGATTTTTTTATACCAGGGAGCATTTAGCCTGTTACCCAGAAACCTGTGACTCACATGCCCACTCACGCAGATTGGCCCCGGGATTCTATTTCTGCTCGTTTCCTCAAAACTTTGAGTTGGCAGTGGCATAGGTTTTGGGGCTAAATTGTTCTCCATTCTCTAGGGTTCAGCTCTGCCCTCAGTTGTATGAATATATTTCCATTGACTTTGGCCAGTGTCCCGATTGAGTGAAAGGGAGGGCAGATGGAAAGGCTATCCTCTGGGTCCGAGTAGCATCGTGTGCCTTCTTCTATCACTTTCTATGTAGGTGACAGGGGGAAACGAAGAAAGGAAATGTTAGCTGTAGCATAACTTTGTTCCTACTTAAGAGAAGAAGAATGTGTAGGCAAAGAAGAGAAGGTACATGTGATGTGGTGTGGGGTGTCTACCCATGTGCAGACATGCGTGAATAGGGTGTGTTCACACCATCTCCATCAGAGGCCTTTGAGGCAAGCAGCAGGAGCTGTCTGGCTGACAGGAACAGGCAAGAATATTGGACAGGTCACATAATTGCCAGAATCAGGCCCTGCAGTGGTCTGAACAAGACTCTAGGTCATCCTGCCAATCGACACGGCTGACCCCTGCATGGGTCTTGCCACAAAAGCCGGCTCTGCAGGGAGGGATTCTCTGCTTGATCGTTTTGCAACATCACTAAGTGTCCAGGGAGACTGAGTTTGGGAAGTGGGTCAGATGAGCAGCCACTAGGTCCTGGGCGTGGCCCGCCCTCTAGCTGCAAGGGAGGCGGGGAAAATCAGGGCCTGGAATTTTGCACCTTCTACCTAGAACAGGAAGGAGCCTCTGTTTCCCACTGAGATGCATAAAATCATGAATTTCTCCCCAGTACAGGAAGGGTAGACAAAAAGAATAATATCCATCACAGGCACACCTGTTGGGTTTTTTACTCTTACCTTTGGGGTAACACAGCATGTGAAGGCATATGTTTGTACAGTCCTTTCCACTAGGTCTTTTCTGTCCAATCTCCAGGTCTAGGAAAATGCATGCAAAGTAAATACACCGTGATATGTTTCAGTGAAAAAGGGGATGGGGTGTTGTACCCTCGAACTCCTCTGGACTCCTGAACTTTCCAAGCAAAAGAAACTGGATTAGCTTCTGCGTCGCTCCTGTGCAGTGGGTTTATCATCATCAATTGGAGAAAGGGTTGTATAAATTCTCTACCGTGAATATGTCTAATCTAGACCGATTGCATTTTTGTATGTTGTTTTTACTCGCTGGGCTCCATTTCTGGCCATCCTGTCTGTACAGGGTACTGAGCCTCCATCACCCAGATTGGGTATATTTGGAAGGATCACTGCAATGTATTATTAGAGCTTTTTGAAATAAATCACAAGATTTCCTTGCCTCTTTCCTGCAAGCCTTACAGGATGGACCGTAGGGAAAGACACAGAAAGGCTTCCTCGGTGCCCTTTGCTCCTTTGGGTTAGACATGTTTGTTTTTTGGTGGGCACCTCCTTCATTAACACCTTCGGTTGAGTTCAAAGCAGAGAACCAGAATGACATTTTTTCACTTCCATGATTCCACTGAGAGCTCTTACTATAGTAACTCCCCCTCATAGGATTGCTGAGTTGAGGTAACGTGATCCTGTTTTTACGGGTTTGAAAAAGAAAGAGTCTCCGTGATATGCCAAAGGTCAGATGACATCATGGGAAGACAACACCCAGAGCAGAACAGAAAAAGCCTGTCCCCTCCCAGTGGCTTTTGACTCTCACTTTCCCGTCTAGCTGTTATCTCTTGAGAATTTTCGAGCAATTTGTAACAATTACAATCTTTTAGATAAAGATCATTATTCTCAAGGTGTAGCTGGGAAAAGTGGGACGCTGGATGGGTTGCCTCTTGCCAGCCCTTTCATTCAAGAATCAGAGACACTCCTTGATGATTTTTCGCTAATGGTTTAACCTCCTCAAACAGTGTACTTTTCATGATGTTTATTCAGTTTTGTTTCTGGGATTTATGTCACCGTAATGCAGATGATACATCAGCTCATAAATAGTCAAATACCGCGTAAATAAGAATCTGCTTCTTAGAGGGAGATGACAGTGAAGAGATACAAAGAGAGACAGAGGCTGTTGTGTTTGGGGGATAAACAATAAATTAAAGAAAAATTGAAAAGCATTATCTGTTTAATATTTCAAATCCTAAAACTGCCTGAGCCTTTCACAGCCACTGTAAGTGAAGGAGGTGAGGGAGACTCGAAGCCTAGGTAGAGGCCACAGCATCACAGACGGTGTCCATCTGTCCTTCCATCACTGCATAGACAGCTGGCAGATACTGACCAGATTCTAATGCACAGGTCTTTCTACAGTTCCTAGACATCACTTACTTGGAAATCAGCAAACTTTGTTTTCAGGGAAGCATTGTTCTGAATTAAACTGGATTCCTCACCAGGCCACAGACTTTTACCTACCTAGGAATGTGGTTGAGATGTTGTATGTTTGTAGTTTTAAGCAAAATAGAAAACGCTCCTGTCACATTATCAGTAAACTCATTCACAGTTGAGTAATTGAATAAGCAAAGATAAACTCAAGAACTGTGTAATTTGGTATTTAATAAAAGTCAGATTTTGTTATATGACAATATATTGGTGCAATATGTACATGACTTTTCTGGACCCTCTGAGAGGTTGGATGCACACATTTTTAAGGGTTTTAAAGATTGATGGTACTGCTTTCTTTCTGTCTCGTTTTGCTTCAAGCCTATGTTTTTTTTGTTTAATTGATAGATCCCCATCGCTTAGCTTTATATGTATCTATCCATAATCATTAGAATGCTGTTTAATAAAGACAATGTGAGAGAACAGAAGAAAGGGGAAGAAAAGAAGAAAAAAGGAGAGGATTTCCCAGGGAATTTAAAAAAAAAACTTTATTAAAAGAGAGCTAAAGAGAAACGTGTATAAATACGGAAAACACAGTGACCCAAGTGAAATTAATTGAGCAGTGAAGAGTGAAAACCAGGAAGAAGAGAGGATTTTTCAAATGCATCGGGCACCAGGGTGATGGCGGAGAAGGTGTTGTCCATGTCCCATCCCCAGGGGGCAGTCTCCAGCTGGGGCAGTTTGGCTTTCTGGGACTTGGGTAGGAGGCACTTTTCAGAGCCTTCTGTCTTGACTCAGGTAGAATCTTCCATTCATCACGTTGACACAAGGCTCTCTTTGTTTCCCTCATTGGTTTTGTTGGAATTAAATGCCACCCCTCCAGAATTATTTCATGTATCTATTTAGTCCCCAGCCTCCTGGAGTCCCTGGGCAGTCAATAATAGGGAGAAGGTAGAACAGGAGAAGACTCGGGAAGGTTCTCCTGCTCCCTCTTTTTCTCCACCCAACAAGAGAATCCTGGAAAGAACTCATATCCAACTTTGAGTAAACCCACAAAAATTCCCCATAGTCAGGGATGCCATGTCTCCTCCTCAGTGAACTCGAATTAGCCTTGTACCATCAATGATCTGAAGGAGCATCAAGGCCACGGTCACACTTCATTGAAGGTTCTTTCTCTACATAAAGATCTTTCTTCTCTTTACTCCCTTGAATGGGATTTGCCTAAGTGGACATTTCTGTATTCTAGTTGGGGATTGCTTGCAGTGCCCCAAACACCATGTTGCATCGTCCCCCTCCGCACAGCCCCACAATCGTGACAAGATGTTCTTAATCCCCTGCCCTGGCTCATACCTGCTCGTTCTCCCGGACTCTGCTAGGGCATCGGCTCAAGAGATTTCTTGTATTCCTTCCGGGAGTCTCCAGAGCACCCATGCTGCCCTCCCTCTTAGTGCTCCCCACACCACACTGAAGGGCTAATACGTTTGCCGCAGCAGACAGCCTCCTCTCCCTGGAGGACTAGTGTATCTAAAGATAGAAAGCTACCTTCTCTCTCCATTCCCGCTGCCCACGGGAGGCTCTCGGCAAGTGCTCACTGAATGAGTGAAGGAAATGAACTTCCCCTGACCCCCGTGATGTCTTCTGACCCTTTTGCCCCCAACCTGTTGTCCAACATTGAGAGGTGGCTTACTTGGCCTCTGCATGCCCTCTTCTGTCCAGCAGAAGTTGGCCGTGCCATGAGCCTGGCTCTCTCACGTGTGGGTCCCAGAGCACCGTCCTCAGACGCAACCCTTCCTCCACACATCGATTCAAGGATAAGGCGGGGTTTTCTGGATCCGATAAGACTGTCAGAAAACACCTCTGATCATCAGTTGTTAGAGCCAGAGGGACCGCAAGATGGTCCAGCCGCACCCTTTTGACAGAGGAGGGAATGGAGTCCCAGAGAGGTGCCTCTCCTTTCCCAGAGTCCCACAGCGAGCTTGCTGGTGGGCCTATGACTGGAACTTTCATTTTCCACCTTGCCCCATTTGTAGTGCAAGGTCATGTGCGCCCGATTCCTGATTCATGGGCTCCCAAGAGCCTTCTCTGGGGATAGAGTGAGTAAAGGGGCGCAGTCTTACAAATGGACTGGGTAATAAACATGGCCGCGCACCCACCTTCCAGCAGCTTTCTTCGGGAGGAGCTTAGCACACTTAATAGGCTGCTTGTAAACAGCAGCAATTTGAATAGTTTCTCCGGAACGCTGTTAACATTTATATGTGCTCCATTTCATCTGTGATCTGCTCTTACAAGGCACTGGTGAGCCTCTGATGGCAGCACTCGAACGACCCAGACAGCTTCATCCCAAATGTTCAAACCGAGCTGAAAATTTGGGAGAACCGAAGGTATTCATCTCTGTAAAAAATAAATAAATAAATAAATGAATAAATAAATAAATAAAAAACCCAAGCTCATCGACTGAAACTGCTCTTCTCCATCCAGATACATTAACTTTCTCTTCTTTTCCCTTTCTTCCTTCCGCGTTTTGCCATTTTACCATGTTCTGGTTATTGCCCACATCTGGAGCAAGGCAGCTGTCCCGTGATGTGCAAGCTGCGGTATGTAATTTGGAGAATTTGAATACAAATATCTGTTAATTAAAAAAAAATACAGAACCATGTTTGTCAGCTTGTAATTATGTAAAGAAGAACACCAACTCCCAAACTAATTTAAAAAAGCAAAATGAAAATAACTTTACCAGCGGCTTTATAAATTCTAGCAACTCTACGTTTAGCTATTAACTTTCTTCAGAGCATCCCAAAGTCCTTTGCCGACGTCTGTGAAGTTCCTCTGGGGAGAGCGGGAGAGCCCAGCAGGGATGTCACGGGAGTGGGAGTGGGCTGACAGTCAGGTCACAGGACTCTGCTCTTTGTCCCCTTATGATGAGTCTAGCGTAGGGTTTCTCAGCCTTGGTGTTGCTGGTGTTTGGGGCTGGGTAGTTCTTGGTCGTGATGGGCTGTCTTGTGCAAATGCGATGTTTCACAGCTGGGCCTCGACTCACTAGGTACAAGTAGCCCGTAGAGATGCCCTCCTCCCCAACTTGTGACAAACAAAAATGTGTCCAGACATTAACCAATGTCCTCGGGGAAGGATGGGGTGTCGCCCCCCCGCTGAGAAGCGCTGTCATTTTCATTTGCTGTCTAACGAAGGAAAGAGCCCAGGCCGTGGCCTTGGAAGACTCAGGGTTAAGCGACTACCTCCCCATTCTAAGGATAGGACCTTGACCAAATCCGCTGGCTCTTCTTGACACCTGTTTCCTCATCTCCACGGTGGGTGGTCGTGGAGATCCAATAAGATGTAGATCTCAAATATTTTTTTAAAAAGTCACACTGAAGGTAAGCTTTATCATCATTATTACTGTAAGGTGGCCCCTGATGTGAAAGTTTGGAGGGAGGTCCTAGGCCAGGTTGGCCACACTGTTAGGACTTGAACCTCATTAGTACAGAGCCCTCTATGTCCCAGGCTTGGCGGGCAGGGAGAACTTGCCATGTGCTTTGCAGATATCTAGGGACATTAGCGAAGGAGCATTGAGGGAAATCAAACTGCTGAGGAACAGCTCATAGCAGCAGAATTGTTTTACTTACACAGGAGGAGGGACTGAATGAGGCCCCCCCAACCTCCTCTCTCTACCTGCTCTTCTCCCCAACAGGCCAGGATGTGTGTGAGCTATCCAGGCAGCTATGGGGCTGTGTAGACACTGGGCTCTAGGTCAGAGAGAACGTCAGAATCTTTTTAATGGTATTTTAAAAGTAAAGGCAGGTGGATGGATGAAGTAGCCTCTGAAGGGCCCTTCCAGCTCAGGAATTCCAGGATGCTGGGTATAGAGCTGGGCGTTCTGGAATCCAGACACTCCCTTATCCAAGCCACGAACTCCTGGGGGGGAGTATTAACAGCAGCACCTGTCACTCACTGAGCCGTCGCTCTCTGCCAGGAAGCGTGCCACGCATTTTCGGTTTATCATCTCATTTAATCTTCCAGACAGTTCTGTAAGGTAGGTTTCATTCCCATTCCACAGATGAGAAGGCTGAGGTGTTCGCTGTGAAGCTACTGGTCACAGCGCGGTTAGTGCCGTTTGCAGGATCAAGTTGGTCAGTATCTCATCTGAGCTCATTACGAGGAGGGTCTGTCACATGCCTCTGGACTTCAGACACATGAGCACTTGGGCAAGGAGCCTATGAGTGGACTCGAGAGAAGGATCGCCGAGCTGCCACTCGCAGACAAAGCCAGCATGCCCGGCGTTCCCAGGTCTCCTCCACCGAACATTGCACAGCCCCACGGCCTCAAGTTTGAAGGCCAAGTGGTATGGGAGGGTTTAGTAGTTTGCTATGATGTTAAAAATAAAAAATAAAATAAAGACAGGAGGGAGAAGCTGACAGCTTGACTGCAGCACACACAATCAATACACCCAAGATAACAATTTCTACAGAACAGTGCCTTGCTTATCCAGACCCCCAGGAGACACATGCCGCTCTGACAATCAGCTGAAATTCTGACTTGCTACAGATCTTTTCATCTCCTGCCTGCTCTTGCTGACTTTTTCATTTTACATTATTAAATATTAAACCCTGTAAACACTTTCGTTTGTCTGTACCATCCTGTCCGTCAAATTACCCTTTCGTAACAGCATTAAATCACATTGGTATCATTTACTTCCCCGAGTAATTCCAAAATCCTATCTCAGGATAAAACAATGATGTGCCTTAACTGCTGGGGGTCAGGACTCCTGTGTTCTTTTTTCAGACCCTGCATCAGCTAACCATTTATATCTCTTCAAGTCAAATTGTTTCCTTTCCAAGCGAATGGAAGGGGCATGCTATTAAGACCCCACTTGTTCCCTCTGACAGATTTAAAGGCGATTGAAATAACTTTGAAAATTCAACATTCTAGAAGTTGAGCCCCATCGGCTCAAGTAGTGGATTGCAGAAAGCCTCTCATCAAGGCTACTGTCTTGATACCCAGAACATGTCAAATGCTGTTGCTTCTCTGACTTTCATTTCATTTCTCTTCCTTGGCTCTGGAATTGCTCATTATTTCCCTGTGTTAAATATCCAGAGAAAAATGGAATGAGGCCAACATGATACGTAGGAAAATAATACATTCCAAAGTCAGAAGGAGATAAGATTGTTGGATTGGCTGTTTTTAGATGATCCAAGTCTCTGTCCTCTCCGTTAGCAAAGATAATCAAAAGTTTATAATATTTAAAATTCACCTTTGAGACAGTAGAAAAGAAAGGATAATTGGATCCACACGTTCAAATGCCAATTATTTGCACGTTAGAATTTTATGACGTTTCTCAGTACCAGCATCTCGGAGCCCTCTTGTGAAAGTCGAGGAAGTCCAGAGAATTGGAATCTGATGATAACCATTGTACAAATTGAAGAACAGTCCATGAATCTGTTCCCTCCCAGTGACCACCAGTGGACTCCTCTTAAGAGTCGAATACCGGGACGCCTGGGTGGCTCAGTTGGTTGGACGACTGCCTTCGGCTCAGGTCATGATCCCGGAATCCCGTGATCGAGTCCCACATCAGGCTCCCAGCTCCATGGGGAGTCTGCTTCTCCCTCTGACCTTCTCCTAGCTCATGCTCTCTCTCACTGTCTCTCTCTCAAATAAATAAATAAAATCTTTAAAAAAAAAGAAAAAGAGTCGAATACCACGTTTAAAGGCTAGAACTTATGATATGTAAATACTTAAAAATACAGTGGAATCAGCCCAAGCAGATTTCCCGACAATGGGAGACAAGTTACTTGAATTGAAGAAACGAAATCAAGTGGACTTAGGATTTTATGGGGAACTTTAATGAAGACACCGTTCTATAGATCTTTGCTAGCCTCCCCCAGAACTCCCAGCCTGCCGTTAACCCCAACTGATCTTCCCATTGTTGTGCTGTTTATTCTGTAGCCTAAGTAAAATTATTTAACCTTTTCTTGGCTTTAATGATCCATCTGTTGAGTTGGGAGAACAAGATGCTTATGCATCTGGCAGAGGATGGTGCACTTTAATGAATGTTTGGAAAGTACTTTGAACATGAGTGCTTAGTATTAATGTTGCTTTCCAGTGCCCTAGACACTCTAATGAGATGGTGTCTTAATCTGTGTCACAGCTAATTCATTTTGGAACTGAATCTACTGTCTACAGATCTCAGTTTGGGGGGTCACTGGGAAGATTTAGCTTTCCCGGGGGTAAATATTGACCTCCTGAGCCTCTATTAATATTTACCTCCTGGGTCAATAAATGTCAGTGTTGACCTTGATAAAAGTCAATATCTCCCCAGAACCTCAGGGTCTTCTTCATCTGTGATGCCTTAGTTCCAGGTCTGTCACTTGATTCTCTTCCAATAAATCCTTATCTGCAGGACTTTATATATAAAGGCAAGCTGTTTGCGTACCCTCAGGGGTAAAACTGCTTGGTATATCTCTAGGCACTAGTGTAGACCTGCAGAAGTGAAGCTATCAAAGTGCTTCTAAGAGAATTCCTGATTTTAAGCTCATCCTCTTCTTCTCGCGGGGAGGGATCTTCTAGGAGGATCTACTTAACATGAAATAAAGTGCATACGAGGCAAAGTCCCAGTAGAGTCTATCAGACCGGACAGTTCTGTGCACGGAATATCTGAAGCCTGCCCCTGTATCTGGGACTAGGGGGCCCTGTGCAAATGCAGCCCAGCCTTGGCCGTTAATCTGAACACGCTAACTACAATCACTAGTGCTCTTCTTGGCCAAGGAGTCCACGTAGCTCTCCCTCCAAACCACGAGCATCTCTGGAATGGTCTATGGGCTGGGCTAAAGTCTACTGTTTTATAAGTACAGATTTTGTCCTTGAGTAGTTGAATTTGTTGACTATTTTTTAAGAAACTACTGTGCACAGAGAGAGTTCTTGCCCCCTCTCGGCTTCCACGCATACTCACTACCTATGAGGGGCTGAGAAGACAAAATTGCATGAGACATGGTGCTCAGCACTGAGCGAACTTTCTCTGTGACACGGACGGAGTTGAATGGCTTCCTCATTTTTCCTGTGGCTCAGCTCATGCAAATACTTGCACCCATGCCTCTCCCACTGTGAACACGTGCAGACTGGGGACCTGGGGCATGTGTCCGTCTTTAGCGTTGGACTCCTGTGGGACAGGACTGGAGAAGGTCATCCACTCCAGGGACAGCTCTTCTAACCACCTCCAGACATTTTGCCAGCATCACGTCATCTGCAATCTTCAGGGAATTGTTGGGGAACTTGCCTTGGCTGAAGCGTGAGAAGCACGTTTTCTAAGAGTAGGAGGTGTCTGCCTTGTAGGGCCTATGGAGGGGGCGATCTACGGGAGAGAGAAGGGCAGTCGTGAAATGCCACATCAGTGGCCTGGCTGCGACGTTCGTCGCGTTTTCTCTTTGGGGTTTGCATTTAATTGCTTTCTGTATAGATTCAAGTAGAGAGACTGGTTCGTCACAAAGTATATTGTTCAGAAAGTTGCTGGGATAAACAGATTTCTAAAATAAAGGTATGTAAAAAACTCAAAATTCTGTCCAGCATGTCTTATGATAAATGAGACATTTTTTATGCATTTCTCATTGATTTATCTGCTTTTAATGGGCCCATTTGTAAGGAGCAGTGCTTCTTCGCTTTCGAGGATGGTGTGTGTGTGTGTGTGTGTGTGTGTCTTCGGTCAGGGATGGTAAGGGAGAGTCTAGCAAGCCCTTCCTCTCAGCAAGCTAAGAGGGGAAGCTAGATCTCCATGATTCCATCAATGCTATCAGGAACTCGAGCTATCAAGGCCAATTCTTTTATTTGCCTAGACATTTCCAAATAGTGAGGATGATCGATTGGTAAGGAGATGAAAGGGAAGGAGACTCTGGAGTTGTCCACAAGTAGGGTCTGTGTAGTCTGGATTTTTACCTTAATTTGCAGCTTTCCATCCTGCCCTTTACTGGTGTCCTGGCTGCCTCATGTTTATCCAGGAGCCAGCTCAGCATTCTGGTCTCCAGACTGTTAGCAGCTGCCTGGAGCCACAACTCAAACCAAATCCATCTTGATGAGTTTGATTAATTGAACTTCGAGAGTTTTGCTCTGTGCGGGTCTTTTGAATCGAGGTCTTAAGATCCCAGGCAGCATCTGTGGGGAGAACTTTAAATGCACCCCAGGGTCTCTTTATAAAGATTGGGTTTGCTTCGGTGTCCTAAGCTCCGTTTCTGAAAATGGCAAGCAAAAACAAAAACACGAACAAACAAGCAGAGTCTCTTAGAGCAGAGCTCGTCTTCTCCCACAGGGGATACTTAGGATGGTAGCTACCTTGCTCTTAAGGTAACTGCATGTTTCTATTTTCCTCATTTCACATTTAATCAAGGGGAATTTGCCTTTTATTTATTTCTGAAAGTTAAAGTAGCTTCTTTTTTCTGTTTCTTGTTTCCTGGGTCATGCCAAGTTCTTATCAGATGCTGTGCTTTCCTTCCTCCTTCCAGTGGACTTTCAAGGGAGGTCTTTCATTCATTCAGTGAGACAACAGCCATTCATTAAGTATCTGATATTTGTCAAGTACTTTGCTGGGAATTGAGGGGTTTAAAAAAAAAAAAAGAACAAAAATATCAATCAGGATTCCTGCCCAGAAGGAAGACAGAATCTAGCATAGAAAGACAGGCCTATACAAATATGGGCAGTAGACACATAGAAGAGATGATACAGAATGACCTTAAGCAGGACTAACGGACATGGAGGGTAGAGCTGAGATATGAGAGGAGTCAAGAGTTTAAGCGTACTGTCCTTGAGCATTAACTGGATTTAGGGAGCGTCAGATGGATGGCCCCAAGGTTGGGTAACAGAGTGAAAGGCAAGACACTCTCTGAAATAGGGACCAGCACGGGGAAGGTAAGTCTGTTAGAAAGTGCTGCCATCTCCTTTGGATGGGTTGGGAGAGTGTGTGTGCAAGAAATATCCTAGGAAGGTTATTAAGTTGACGATTAAATATACGGTATTAGAGCTGGAGCTTGGAGGGATCTGGACTAAAGAGAAGGGTTTGCAGTTTTTCAGCATATGGGTGGTGGGTGGTTGGAGCCTTGGGAGTGGGTGAGACTCTCTGAGTATAGCATGTGGAATGAGGAGAAAAAAATGATAGGACAAAGCCCCAGTAAAAACCAACATTTAGGGGCATATTAGGGTTCTCCAAAGAAACAGAACTCTCTCTATATATATTATATATAGAGAGAGAGAGGGAGGAAGGAAGAGAGAAAGAGAGACTGATTTATTACAAGGAATTGGCTCCCTTGATTATGGAGACTGAGAAGTCCCACACTCTACCATCTGTAAGAACCAGGAGAGCCAGTGGTATAAATTCCTTTCCAAAACCCAGAGGGAGGAAACCCAAGAAGAGCCAATGTTTCAGCTCATGTCCAAAGGCAGGAGAAAGCGGATGTTCCATTCAAACCGTCGGGCAGGTGGAGTTCCCTCTTACTCTTGGAATGGTCAGCCTATTTGTTCTAGACAAGCTCTCAGATGATTGAATGAGGCCCGCCCACGGTAGGGAGGGCGATCCGTGTTACTCGGCCTACTGATTTAAATACTGTTCTCATTCAGCAATACCCTCATAGACATACCAGAATACTGGGTGTGACCAAATACTGGGGCCCTGGGCAAACCGGTCAAATGGCCATATAAAATTAACCACAGAGACAGATGGGTTAAGAAAGATAGAAGAAATGCCCTCATTTTCATGAGTAATCCCCAAGCATCTTAACGACCTTTTTGCTAGGCAAATTTTGCATGTTTCCATTCATGGGCACACAGTATCATGACTGAACCAAAAAAAAAAAAAAAGAAGAAAAAAGTGTGAAAGGCACTGGTAGACCATCTAGGTATTGTAGGAGAATTCACAGATCTAGAGGATTCCGTCCTACCCAGTTGAGTGAATGAAGTTGGTGTGTAGCCATAGGCAAAATGGCAGAGTGAATGAACATGCCCACGGGACAGGGAGGGACTGATAAAGGGCTGATCAGGCTGGCAGTCTTAGGGTCCTGGATATGGGTCCCTCTTCTATCTCATCGCTTAGCAGTGGGGGAGGGGACCCCCGAGCCAGATGATGGGAGGAGAGAGGCTCCTGTGAAGAAGCTTCTTATGGGCTCTTTTTTTTTTCCTTTAAAGACTTTATTTATTTGACAGAAAGAGACACAGAGAGAGAGGGAACACAAGCAGGAGGAGTGGGAGAGGGAGAAGCAAACAGGGAGCCCGACATAGGGCTCGATCCCAGGACCCTGGGATCATGACCCAAGCTGAAGGCAGACGCTTAACAACCGAGCCACCCAGACGCCCCTCTTATGGACTTTTAACCAAGGTTAACAGAAGGGTATTGCCAGGAGCACCAGTCCCTGTAAACTTCATTTAGGATCTGGCCTCCTGTGGGGACATCATCCCATGTCTCTAACACGCTGTCTCTGTGCCCGATCAATGATCATGATCACACTTTCACACTCCCATTCCCACAAGCCCTTTTATTGTATTTTTTAAGACTCGAAACCGGAACTACTAGAAACTAGGGTAAGCTGACGTTTGTGAAGTGCTGGGGACTGTGGCCCACGTACATTATCTCCTTGGCCTCTTGGAGTAATCCTCTGAAATAGTCCAGCAAACCTAAAACTCAATCCACTTGAGATCGTAAGATGCTCCAAGGCTTCAAGACAACAGAGACCTCTGTTGTTCATTGTGCTTTGTAAACTGCAAAGGAGACTACAATTGCATAATATTATTGTGCACAGACACAGTAGTCTTTGACATAGATGGCACCCTGCCCATTTTACAGAGGAAGAGACAAACGTTCCTTGAGGTTGATTTGCTAGTGGGTGCCAAAGCCAGCGCCAGACCCAGGTCTGTTGATACAGCCTGGCCCTTCCCGTGACCCTATGGTCCTTCAGCTTGCCCACAGAGGAAGAGGCCAAGCTTTGGCCTCGTATCTCTTTTTTTTCTCTCCAGTCCGAAGTCAGCACTGACTCAGCAGATAGCCTGAGATCTGCAACAGAGCCAACCCTGCCTCTCACTTCTTAGAAATATTTCCCATCCAAGAACTCACTAGACTGCCGCAGTCCAACCTTCCTCTACAGTCTGTGGCCTTTTTCAGACTCAGAAACTACAGAGTGGGCAGTGCTAGAGGCTCTGTCCTCAGATACCCTGAGCATCAGGTAAGATGGGTCTGAGCGCTCACCTTCCCCTGGCAACCTGTGACAAGCTTTGCCATAAAAAAAAGTTACATATTAATTCGTGACAATTAATCTGTGACTTGAAAGGGGCATCTATACCATAAGTGTAACCTCTGGACATTTCGATTTCCAATCTGCACTGTGAGATAACATCCTGAAAATGAAATGAACTCATCAATTAGCAGTGTTCCTTAGGAAAGACGGATCTGCAGGAGTGAGCAGCTCTCAGCATCTGAGCCATGGCGATTATAAGCAAGGAGCTGGATAGTCATGGGAAAAAAAAAAAGAGAGACACCTGAGTACTTGGGCCTTGTGACAAGTCACAGAGGCTGGAAGGTAGAAGGTCAGCTGAACCACTGGCTAGCTCTGTCCTCATGGGCCCGAGCTCCGTGAATTCATCAGTTTCAGGAGACATTAGTTTGGCCACCACGGGGTTGATGGAGGGATATCAGAGAAGCAGAAAATGTGGGCTCTGCCGTGAAGACTTGGAAACGGTCGCACAGTCAGATCATGCCCAAGTGAGGTGGCTTAGAACTATCACCCAGGTTAGCATACACAGGAATCTAAGTTGAAATGGGGCCTGGCGGTCATGGGCGTGTTTTCCTGCCTCTGTGTCACCAAACCGGGGTTGGGGTGAGGGGGGACCAAAATCATCTGGCAGCAGCTGTAAAAAGTGCTTGTAGATCCTTGGTGAGACGTCATCAGCCCAGAACGGTGCATTGTGTTTTCTTATTATATTTAATGGAAAATTAAAGCACTCGGATATTTCCAAAGTGTAATTTGTTCTGATGGGTAGGCTGACAGTGAATTGGGCTGCTTCACTAGGGAAGAGTCAAAAAAATAAATTAAACAAATTAATGACTGTGACGCATTCCGGGGGAAGGAAAATGCAGTTGACTGTCTACCCCCATCGCCTCCCCTAACCAAAATCATCATTTTTTATTGCAGTCGCATCTCCTTGGGCGGCCACTTCTTGTGGGTATTTTTAAAGAAAACTTCCCCTCCAGTTGTTTCCTTTAGCCCAATAAGCACAGTTGCTAATTTTCTCTCATTTGGAGATTCCCCCCTGGAACCATATGCCATTAAAATGCTTAGACATGTGGAAATGGACTGATGAAGATATGAGGAGACAGGGAGTTGCAGACGAGGAGAGACTTTGTCAGATGGAATGACTCTGACAGCAGATTCGCTAACCAGAAGAGAAAGAGGCCACCACGGGAGGGCGAGGAGGAGAGCAGTACCCAGCTTCTGGAAGGGTCCAGAAGGCGTTGTGTTCCCAGTGCACAGCTCAGAGCACAGCCTCCAGCAAGTGCTCCTTGGCCCAGTGAGTGAATGAGTGAATGAATGGACGGACGGATGAGGGAGTGAAGGAGACAGAGGAGTGCCGGATGCGGAGACACAGGCCCATGGGAGGGGCCTGGGAAGCTGGTCACTGTGGGAGGCGGAACTTGCAAGCGGAGGGGGGCAAGCGAGGGCCACACCGAGCCCAGCGTGGAGGTTTGGGCATATAACCCTGGTGCAATATGGACCCACAGCTCCATGTCCCCTTCTCTCTCTCTCTCTCTTTTTTTAAAGATTTTATTTATTTATTTATTTATTTGACACAGAGAGGAGAGAGAGATCACAAGTAGGCAGAGAGGCAGGCAGAGAGAGAGGGGGAAGCAGGCTCCCTGCTGAGCAGAGAGCCCATGCGGGGCTCAATCCCAGGACCCCGAGATCACGACCTGAGCCGAAGGCAGAGGCTTTAACCCACTGAGCCACCCAGGTGCCCCTCCATGTCCCCTTCTTGACAGATCTTTTTTTTTTTTAATTTTGCATTTATTTGTATGATTATGCAGCTCCTGTTTCCAGGGTAACATTCAAACCAGTGAAGAACGGGTATAGGGACAGCATGAGCCCACTAGAGCAGGCACGATCGGAGTGGACACGGAGGTACCAGACCAGACAGACAGCCACCCAGAGCAGAAGCCCTGAGTGTCTCTCACTCCCCAGGCCCAAGCTTTCTGATGTTGCGTGTCTGCTTTAATATTTCACATCAAGCCTCAGCACCTAGCCCCAGCCTCCAACAGAAATACAGTTCCACGGTTTAGACGCTGTGCCTGCTCTGTGTTTAGGAGCCACTCGATACATACTGGTGGACTATTGAGGGGAGGGGAGTGGAATGGAATGGAGCCCGGCCTATAGTCTCCCAGGCATCCCCAAGGCCCCCGGGACCACCCTGGTGGGCAGGCACGCAGAGAAGGGAGGGCAGAGGCAGATTCAGGCCTAAGGGCGGCCAGGACTTTTGCAGTAAAGTGCTTTCCTGGACTTGTGTAAGTAAATCTGTTAATGCTCTCCTGCTTCCTCCCCTTTGTTAGGGAGCCCGGCGTATTAATTAAAAAACTACAGGCCGCTGTAAGTCTCTCCTGCACAAGGATTAAGCCAGCTTTCTGTCAATTGCTTTCAAAGTGATTGCTATTTGCTAGAGAAATGCTTTCTTTCGGGGTTCAAGCACCTTGTTTTCCCTTTTCCATCTCCTCCATTACCTTGTTACCCTGCTGGCCCTTTCCCTTGTTTCGTGCTGCTGCACACCTGCAGCGGGAAGACGGTGGTGACGTGCCACGTGACAATGGCAGGACGTCCTCTGACAGGCATGGCTGTGTGGGTGCTAATGTCATCAGTGCGAGGCCAGCGGGTCAACCCTGCTCCTATCGACCCCTCAGCTTCGGCTGACTTAAGGTACCCATGACCTATTCTTATCAGCCATGTTTGGGGTACCAGTAAGGGGGGAAACCAGAGACAGGGTCTCTCCCCCATAACGTGCCTCCGTTCACCCTTCTTTTTTGCACCCATTCCATTAGAGTTACTCACTCTATGGCAGCGAGCACATCAAGAGAGACATTTCTGCCTTGTATGACGAAGAACTTTCAGATAGAGCTCTTTGATAGAGCCGTGCCATTTACAGAGATGAGACCGTGGTAAGCACTGAGTAATGACTGTTAAAATGAACTGCCCGTGAGATTCAACTAGATGACCTTTAATGGCCCTTCCTGGGTTGAAATACAATGTTGTGAATCAGGCTGTCTTAGGAGGTTTTCGAGGAGTTGAGAAGACCTCTCCCCTCCTCCACAGAGAGGGAAGGTTTGGCCCTTTCTGGGCCGTCTGCCCTGCCTGGCTTGTATTAAATGCTGGAGGGGGACAGGGTGATGGTGGAGGGAGATAGGACAGCACCAGAAAATCGGGGCAGAATTAAGCATTTCTGAGCTGCCAGACTGTTTGTAATTGCAGAATTCGTGTGATCAGCAATGAATATTAAGTAAGTCAATAAATTCTCCATTGAAATAATCATCAGTCGTAATAGCTCAAAATATGTCTGAACTCAACCGTAATGTGACTATAAAATAAAATGTCAAATTTGAGGCACACTTTTTTTTTTCCCTGAGAGAGAGACCTGATCCGAACTTCCCAAATCCCCCTCTCATCTTCACTTGGGCACAAGCAGCATCTGACTCCATCCTCTAGGCCCCGTGATGTGATGACTTTGCTACCTCAGTCCCTCTCTTCCGGAAACGTTGAGAAATGATAGACAGTATGGAAGAGGTTCACGGTCCTTGATGAGAATTCAGGCTCCGTGTGCACACGCACACACACGCGCACATGCACACCCATGTCTGGCAGACCTGCGTCTTCTGTGCACGCCACATAGCAGATTGTGCTGTGAAACCCGGCCTCAGCAAAGAAGGAAAGGGGAAAAGAAAAGATCTAAATCAAGATAACATAAATAAGCCTGTGGCAGGCAGAGAAAAACCCAAACAACTAATAACACCAGGGAAAAGTCACTGCAGAATTTATATAAAAAAAGCATATCAGAAAAGCTGTTTGAGAGACCTCTGAGACGCAGAAATCATGAAAACTCTTTCCTGCCAGCCTGTGGCTTAAATGTGTAAGAATTACTCTTTTGTGAGAAGTTGATGACCGATTTGATCATTTTCTGTTCAACAATCACTCTTTTTGTTTGTCGTCCTACTTGGTGGATTGACGGGTCTCTCCTTTTCGCTCTCAAATGTACATGCATGCACGTGTGTGTGTGTGTGTGTGTGTGTTTAACTCCTATTTGCATCTTTGATCTTCTTTCCTTTGGCTCTTCTCTTTGGATTGTCAAAATGTTTAAGTCCTACACAAATAAACAAAACTCCATTGCTTCTTAAACCCTCACTGTCCCTCTGTCTCCTTTTTTCAACCTTTTACAAGAAAACGCATAGGACAAAGATATAGATAGTTGTCCTCGCCAACTTTGTCCTTAAAGCATAATTTCAGTTCTTCTTCCTCTTTTCCTTTGGTCAATTGCTTCTTTCCTCAAGAGGAGTTCATTGCTACAGACTTCAATAAAGTGGAAAGGCTGTCCAGGGAGCATTTGGCCGATCCCTCTGCCTCTCTGCAGGATTGATTGGACCAGTCGATCTGGCTGCTGCTTTTCCTTCCGTTACTCTGAGGCTTGGTTTTCCTTCTCGTTGCTTTTTCTCCGGCGTCTCATGTGCCAGCATAACAACGGGCACAACTGTCTTGACGCTTCCAAGTACAATTAAGTCCTCCCACGAGGGGGAGAATGTACGCACGCTTTCCTCCTGACACAATACAGTCTTCTCGTTCAGGGCTATCTGCTACTTTGAGCTGCTCCTAAGTAGGATACACCCATCTACCAGTGGCCAGTACCCCCGTAACTTCCTCTTATGTCCAGCACTCACACTGGTCAGTAAGGCATTGTTGACCATCTGTTGTGTGTTCTGCAGAAAGCCAGATGCTATGGGTGACAAACTAGCAACGTAAGACATCGTTTCTGCCCCTTTGAAGTTTATGTTCTAATTAGAGGAAATCCAAACAAACGAAAGCCCATTATCAAATGCCCAAAGTGTTCATACTGATGCATCCAACTCTCTTTTAAACCTCAAGTCTCCAGATGATTAGGTCATCTCTGTTTCTTTTATTTTGTCCTTTGTAGCAAAAGGTGTGTGTGGCTTCTCTGTTCCAAGGCTCTCCTAAGCAGCTGTGCTTTCCCTCTTGTGGGGTACAGATGATAGCCCCAAACATGTCCACATCCTCATCTCCAGTGCCTGTGAGTACGTTCCCCTTACAAGTCAAAAGTGACCTTACAGACGAGATTTGATTACAGATCTTAAAATGGGGACATTATTCTAGATGACGTGGGTGGCCTTCAGGTAATCCCAAGAGCCCTTATGTGAGAGAGGGGACGGGGAGTGGCAACAGGAGCAGAAATTGCAGTGGTGTGGGCCATGAGCCAAGGAATGCAGGCAGCCTCTAGAACTTGGAAAAACCAAGGACATAGACAGTCCCCTCAAGCTTCCAGAAGGAACCCAACCCTACCAACCCTTTTTTTTTTAATGTTTTATTTAAATTCAACTTAGTTAACATACAGTGTATTGTTAGTTTCAAGAGTGGGGCTTTAGTGATTCATCAGTTGTCTATAACACCCAGCGCTCATTACATCATGTGCCTTCCTTAATGCCCATCCACCAGGTACCCCAACCCCCCACCCACCTCCAACCCATTTTTGACTTCTGACCTCCTGAATTGTAACATAATGAATTGGTGTTGTTTCCACCTACTGAATTTGCAGTCATTTGTTGTAGCCAAAGTCGGAAACTCACACACAACTGCGTCATCCCCAGCTACCTGACCCACACTTGCATCTTTGGTCTTTCACCTTCTTTTCCACAGGCTATGGGTGGCCAACAAGTGTACATTATAAATAAACAACTCCATTCGTTTTTAAACCTTCACCAGTCCTCTATCTTCTATTCTTTTTTAACCTTTTACAGCTAGGTTACTTTAAAAACAGTCTAAGGCATTGATTCTCAAATCTGTCTATCACCCAAATCTCCTGAACAGTTTTTCTTATTTTTTCTTATTTTTTTAAAAGATTTTATTTATTGGACAGAGAGAGAACAGCAAGAGAGGGAGTACAAGCAGGGGAAGTGGGAGAGAGGGAGGGAAGTGGGAGAGAGAGAAGCAGGCTTCCTTCTGAGCAAAGAGCCTGATGCAGGGCTCGATCCCAGGACGGGATCATGACCTGAGTGGAAGGGAGACGTTTAACAACTGAGCCACCCAGGCGGCCCCTGAAGAGTTTTTCAATGATATGCCTGCCCAGGCTCCTTCACATCCCTGCTGAATTGGGACATCCCCCCACAACCACCCACTCACTAAACTGTGGCACTTACCACACCCGTGAAACAATGTGTGATAAGGTAACGATGATTCTCCTCCCCGTCCCCCATCTTCATAACCACTAAATGTTGGCACCACACGAGGTCTGCAGGCTCTGAAACTCTGCTTCATTTCACGGACCTGACCACCTTCTTTCTGGATATTCTTTCTTTGTCTTCTAGGTCCTCCTACTTTATCACTCAATCCTCATTTGTTTTCCTGCATTGCTTTAAAGATCAGTCATCAGATCTATGTGTATCTATTTATCTGTCATCTTTCTATCTATTTTGAGTATTTCCGTTATTAATCTCCTGTCTGTCTTCTGTGGGGCTCAGCTCCTCCTACTGTTAGGTCTTCCCCTGTGTGGATAATTTCTCAACTTGAAGCTTCTTCTCTGACCTCTCTTTCAGCCCCAGCATCGCTTTCCCAATGGGTTGCTAGACCCTTCCCTATAATAGCTACACTTTGTTAGATGACTTTAGTCTTTGCAACAGTCCCATAAGATCTTAGTCCCATATTCACAAATGAGGAACCTTAGGCTTATGGAGGTTATGCAACTAGCCAGGGGTCATATGTCGCTGTGAACCAGATTGAAAATGTATCCTCAGCATTCACCAGAATTCCCAATTCTTCTTCTTCTTCTTTTTTTAAGATTTTATTTATTTATTTGACAGAGAGAGAGCATAAGTAGGCAGAGAGGCAGGCAGAGGGAGAAGGAGAAGCAGGTTCCCCGCCGAGCAGGGAGCCCAACACAGGGCTCAGTTGCAGGAACCTGGGATCGTGACCAGAGCTAAAGGCAAACACTTAACCGACTGAGCCACCCGGGCACCCCTCAATTCTTCTTCTGACAAATTTACAAAATCTATTTATGTAAGGAGCTTCTTTTGGGGGTTCTGAGTGCCTGAATTCAAGTTCATTACCATGCTTATGTTTCTTACTAACACAAAGAGTGAATATATTTAAGTGTGTCCATCTCAGACATGAGCTGTCTAAGGAGGATACCAGCTTTTCTCAGGGTGACGTGCCTATTTTTCCATTTGTATAAAACTTCCCTTGGTTATCAATTAAAAAGCCTTTATGCGCCTGAGGTCTTGACCAAGTTCACACAGAAGAAATTGCCCTTTTTCTGCACTGGGGGTTTCTAGGACAGTGACTATATAGTGAACGTTTTTCTCCAGCGTTATCCCAGCTCCAGGTACCTGGCAGCATGATTCTAGGACTTTGCCAAAGATGATTTGAATAATGGCACACTATATTGAACTTGGGAATATTTTCCTGTGTCATCCAGAAACTCGCTTTTTTGAAAGGACCCTTATCTTTGAACTTCCTCCTACCTCTGAGTCATTTCCCTGCCCTCTCAGGGCAGGAACCCTCTCTCTAGACTGGGCTAGTGTTGGGAACTCCCCTTGATTTGGGAGGCTCGAACTTTCTTCCCTAAGAGGACTATCAGCTCAGGTCTGCTTCCTCACCTTCCTCATAGGTACCCTATGCAAATGGAACCCCTAGTGTCCAGTCCTCACACCCTAGAATTCCAGACATAAATATGCGGATGGTGGCTCCCCCCACCCTTCAGTGTAATGTGAGATGAGAAACAGGAGAAGTCATCCCAGATCAGCACCAGGTGGCAAAGGTACTACCAGCAGGACCTCAGAGAAGGATAGATCTTCCTACATGGAGGAGGAAAGTGGAAGCTTCCCTTGAAATGCATCAAGCAAGAGTAGAGACCTGCAGGTAGAAGTAAGAATGAGTGGGGGGAGAAAGGGGGCCACAGAGAGGAGATTACCCCGGTTGAGCTGGAACATTTAAGAGCTATGAAATTGTTTCAGCGACTGGGCTCAGATTCCAAAGGATCTTAAACACTAGCCAGTAGAGATTTGCTTTGGTGTTAGGGACATTGGGGATCCTTGTCTATTTTAAAGCTGGAAAGTGATCTAATGCTTTAGGTTTCCATAAATAACCAACCAAAAGGAAGAAGGAAAGAGTGGCCAAATGTCTTAAATTCCTCTTGGGCCTATTGCCTGATTTATCTTGGACCCCAAACACACAGACATGTGCAGATTTTCTTGGATTATTTATTTTGGTTTTAATGTACACAGTGGAGAACTCGATGTGAGCTTGGCTGGATGCTTCAGAGAAAAGGGCTGTGTTGTGTATGCATCTGTTGATGCAACTGGTACAGACCATCTGTGGGTGGTTCCTGCCATTCTTAGCAGCCCTCCTTCTCTCTTGGAGAATGAAGGCTCCTACGCTGAGTCATTTGGTGGCCACTGAATTTTATTTTAGGAACGTGTCCTAAATACTGCAGGCTTCCCACGCACTATGCAGAAGAGAATGCCCTTTGAGAAGAGGATTCCTATTTGTCTGACAAAAGCTTGCTGCCAGGGCGATCTCTCTCTTTTGTCACTGGCTGAATGGGGAAATGCTCAGCCTTTGATCTCCAAGGGCGAGAGCAACCAGGGAAGAAGTGTAGCCGCCTGAGATGGTTTGAGTCTGAAAGACATCTTTATGTCACGCCACATGAAGAGGCATGGCAATCACTACTTCAGTGTTCCAGAAGGATCAGAATCATAAAGTTTAAAAACTGGAAGGGACCCAAGAATCCAACTGCCTACAAATCCCATCAAGTCCCTTTACAGCAGTTCCTGTTAGGGGTCATTCTGTTGCTTCTTGCTGCCTTCTTGTGACCAAAGACTCACCACTGTGAAAAGATTTCTAACCCACGGTACCCAGTAAGTTCAAACACTGTTAATGGAAGCACATCTAGAGAGACTGAGTTAGACATGTTATGAGCTCACCAGAAATCATCCCTGCAGAGCCCACAAATTCCTACCTCGGAATGTATCTAAGGAAATGAATGAATGAATGAAATGAATGAATGAAAAGCAGTAGTAGCTATCATTTTAAGCACTTGTTCTGTGCCTTTTCTCAGAGCTTTCCGTATATTATTTTACTTATGCATTCAGCCCTAGTGTTTTATGGTGTGTGTGTGCGCGTGCGTGTGTGTGTGCACGCGCGTGTGTGTGCGTATGTGTGTGTGTGTGTGTGTGTATTTGGGAGGTTGGGAGGGTCAGGGATTCTGTGAACATTTTAGAGCTTTTGAGGACAAACTAGGCGTGTTTCCCCCCCCGCCCCCTCATCCCCTGTCCCAGCTTCTGAATTGCTGTCCAGGCCCCAGCCAGTTGCCTCCTTAAAACTGAACAAAACATTTCCCCACTTTGCTTCTTATCCTATGGTTGGTTGGGGTGGGTTACTTTTCTCCTCCCATCCAGACAAGGCAGGTCCCTGAAGAGGTAGGATTTTTTGGGAAGCCTTTGAAGAAAGCTCTGAAGAAGGGAAACTGATGGGTCTTCTAAAAGCATATTAATGCTTAATTGTTTCTGATGTTCTTTGGGGAGCCTGGGACACTCATTTTCTTGATGTCTCAACCCTGGGGAAGAGTTGCACTATCTGTCATATCAGACCATGAACTTGGCTTCCTGCATGGCAGTTCTAGAAAGACGCCACTGTCTTTTTAGCTGTGAGCATACCATTTGACTTTCCTGGACCTTAGCTAATGTCACAATGGTTAGAAGAGGGTCTAGGTCCCCTTGAGCTCTCACTTGCCCTGAGATCCTTCTAGAAACGGGAGCAGAGTCATGCCCAGAGAGTTTTTCTCATGCCGTGCTTGAATCTTGATTGGTTTTTTTTTATGATAAAGTTTAATTTCAATCATATGGAGTTGGTTTCTTATTAAATCAAAGGAGAACGATATCAAGCGTGATAGGTATTGTACTTTAAGTTGATTACAAAAAGCATTTATTGAGGGTAAACCACTGGGCGATGGATAGAAAATCAATTACACGGTAGTTAAACATCCAATAATATGTGTTTTAATGAACAATTCATATTTAACACCTCTAATGAAATAATGAACTGTGTTGGAGTTTTGGGGTAGCCAAGCAGCCTTTGGGATATAGGAGTTAACTCTTAAGGAACCTGACACCATGTTTTTGGAAATAGCATCTCATGGCATCATGGTTTTGAGGGCTGGTTCATTTCCCATTCCAGCATGTTTCCTTGACCCATCTAGAGGGAGATCCAAGACTACACTGACATCAGAGGGGTCTGAAAGAGGCAATCATTATTTTGAACTCATTAAGATGATGCTGTGCATTATGAAATCAACATTTCCAGATTTCTTTAGGTAATGTAGAGAGCCAGACCATCCTTTTTTCCATTTCATTCCAGTCTATAGAGACCCTTCTCTCCTCTGTCTGCCATATTGTCTCCCACACGATGTAGGAGTGCCTGACTCAGAACTCTTTATCTTTAAAACAGGGTTTGCATGGATTCTGTTCATGAATAACTCAATGCAGTTGCTATTCATGCTTTTCCTTCTCACTACGCTGCCCAATCAAATGTGATTTCAAGACAGGAAGGGGCCAGCCATCCAGTTTCGGAACCTGCCAAGCCACCCACACTTCTGGCTTCCCTGAAAGTTGTCCTGGAATTTCCTGTCTCTGCCTCTGCTCTGGGTTCTGTAATAATGCGCAGCTAGTGTTTTCAACGGAGTTCACAGTTTGTGGCTCTGGAATCAGACCATGGTAGAGTCTTTTGGCATAGCGAATTCACAGATATTTTGCAGAGTTACCGGAGAGGTGAAGGAGAGAGCAAGGAGTAGAAGACAAGAAGAAAATAGCAGTGTTGAGGTGGCAATTGAAAACGAGAACCAGTGAAGCGGGGAGAATACAAAGTGGCTATTTCATGGGTAGAAGAACGCTGTAGGGGAGGTTCACTCGTGAGCAGGAGAGGCTGAATGAGGAAGGGACAGTAGGAGTGAGAAAGCTAGGAACTCAGAAAACGCTGGCTTTGGTTGACATTGGGAGGCTCAGAAAACCAAGCTGGGGTAAGTAGGAGAGTTAACACTTGGGAGTTTGGGCTCTACAGCCTGGCAGACTAGATTTCTGGTTCTTTCTGACCCTTTCTGACCTAGCTATGTGGCTGGAATGTTCTTTAACCCCTCCGGACCCGAAGATGCAAAATCTGGGTGCTTATATCATGGACCTAGTACAAGGTCCACCACACCCTTCTCACTCAATAAATACTGAACGTGTGCACAATCGCATCTATTTTCTGTGATCATTTTGTGCAAATAAATTGCAAAAAACCCATGTAGAGCATTTAATGTGTTGCCTGGTACATAATAAGTATAACCTTAATAATGACGAGAATTATTATTGCATCTATTTTTAAGATACACAAACATCTGATTTTCTGGAGCTGTTTGATCTTATTATGTAAATGATGTCCTTCCTGTTATGAATATCAGGACCTGCTCTATGAATATCAGTCATCGTAGTGACTGACATAAAACATGTTTTCAAGATAGGTTAATTAAAGGGGTCAAGTGTAGAATTTTAGACAGGGGAGGTCACCTTACTGAACATCAAGCCTGGCCTGTGGATTCCAGAGGCACGCCTGTGAATCCTTTTCTGACCTCTTAGAAATCCCCGTAGCAGAATGGCATTTGGTTCAGAGGAAGCTGAGGCCCAGAGAGGCTAGGTGATTTGGGCTAGGTGATCCAGTATGTGAGGATCAGACCAGAATCCTAGCCCCGGGCATGCAGTTCCCAGTATGGCAGCAACCAAGTCTTCCCTTCATTTCAGAGGAAGAACGATGACTTGAGACCTGGTATCTAAGTTCATGTTTCTTCTTCTCTAGTCTATTGCCTCAACCACTTGGCCCTGACTACGTAGGGTTCTTGTTCTCACAAGCCCTACTTCTAGGGCTCTGGGTTCCAGGGCCGAATTCTTGGTAGTTCTAAGTAGACAGACTTCTGGACTCCATCTGAATTTCTAAAACACCAGCTCTGCGATAGGGAGAGGCCCCAGTCTAGCAGTAGTCACCAAAGGCTGTGGGACGGGCCCATGAAATGTGCCAGGAACGAGATGAAAGAGGTGTTGAGAAGCAAGGTCCTCATAGCAGGATTAAGAATTTGGGGCGCCTGGGTGGCTCAGTGGGTTAAGCCGCTGCCTTCGGCTCAGGTCATGATCTCGGGGTCCTGGGATCGAGTCCCACATCAGGCTCTCTGCTCAGCAGGAAGCCTGCTTCCCTCTCTCTCTCTCTCTGCCTGCCTCTCCGTCTACTTGTGATCTCTCTCTGTCAAATAAATAAATAAAATCTTTAAAAAAAAAAAAGAATTGGATTGACCTGGGGCACCTGGGTGGCTCAGTGGGTTAAAGCCTCTGCCTTCGGCTCAGGTCGTGATTCCAGGGTCCTGGGATCGAGCCCCACATCGGGCTCTCTGCTCAGCGGGGAGCCTGCTTCTCCCTCTCTCTCTGTCTGCCGCTCTGCCTACTTGTGATCTCTGTCTGTCAAATAAATAAATAAAATCTTAAAAAAAAAAAAAAAAAGAATTGGATTGACCTGAGACAGATTAACAAGAGAAAATCAAATTTAAAAGGTGCCTCTATGGGGAATCCACATAGACATGGAAATTCCAAAGACCATCAGCCAAAATGAAGTATGTATGTCATACTGAACTAAGGGGAAGAGGGTAAGGGTCTGGGACTTCAGAGAAAAGGAAGGCATTTCACAGGTCCATAAGAAGAGCAGATGTTTGGTAATTAGACATTTGCCCTACACATAAATGGGTCACTGAGCTAAAATGCAACTGTTAATAACCCTTATTCTGGGAGAGACCCCCAATTTAGATTCTTCTATGTGTTTACAGGAGGGACACAAGTTTCTCTTGAACCCTCAGGGCTAGTTGCCTTCAGCTCAAAATAATCCACATGCCAAAGTGGCACATTCTGGGTGGGGGGCTGTCCTGAACCCCGTCACAAGACCGTGCCTTTGGGGAGGGAAATGGTAATTGTGCTTCTTTAGACAGTGATTCCCTACTTTTTTTGGCCGGTGTGGTGGGTTGATCAAAGGGAATTTGCCTAGAAGCAGGGACCTGGGAAGAGAAGATTTGGTGACTGTGGAGGACACCAGAACATGATGCAGGGTGTGTGAGGGCCTTCATCCAAGAAGCATTGGGTTGCATTTCCCCTTCTGTCCTGGTTTCCTGTAGTACTTCCCACACCCCCATCCCCATTCCCTTGGTACCTCAATCCAGGGACCTCTTAGAGAAAGGCCTGACACATGACAAGTCCTCAAAATGTATTTGATGGATGAATGAGTCCATGGATCCAGGAATCCACGGATCCACGAATGAATAGAATTTTAGAGCTAAACAGGGACCTTAATGGACTTCAAGTGATGACTATAACCAGTATCGTTGAAATTATTAATTCCAGTAAAGTGACTCCTCAAATACTAACAGAAGCTTGAAAATGAAGAATTTATCATCATTGGCATGCTTATTGTTGTCCCAGTCATGCTGGTGGTCTGCATGGGACTTGGCCCCCTCTTTTCCAGCTACCTCAAGGAGATGGGAAGGCTACAGTGTAGAAGCCCAGCGCAGGCGGGGTCATCTGTCGTGCAAAACAATGAGACTATTAAGGGGTGTAGAGGTTAGCAGCTTCCTCTGAAGGCCAGGGGAAAACCTGAGGTGTGCTTCCCCAAGACCTGACGGAACATATCTGAAGACCTGCTAAATCAGGAGGACAGACTCAAAAGTGGGAGAACGACTTCTTTCCAAAGGACCAGATGTGCTGGCTGGAAGGAGGATGAAGGAAGCAGGAGCTGAAATGGGTCTGGGTTCCCTCCATGAAGTGAGCGGAGATATTCTGTGGCCCCCAAAGCAGCCCCTTACGTCACACTCGGGGCTGAATGTCGCCGATAGTGGCTGAGGAGCTGCAGATGCCGGGTCACCTGAGAAGGGATCCTGGTGGTCTTGTCATCACCAAAATCACACCGGGCAGCAGCGAGATGGGGGTGGGGCGGCAGAGATCAGAGCCATGAGAATCTTCGAACGTGTCAAAGCAGTTTTGTCATTGCGAAAGCAAACCCAAAGCGAAGCATAATGGAGAACTCGAGGCAGATAGAGTCTGTCAGGGAGATTTAATTTGTTTCAGAACTGAGAGAGTTGCGAGAGCCCCCGTTCTTGATTGGAGTGGACAGCGGAGAGGAGGGAGGGTTTGGGGCTGGTTTCATTCCAGATAGGACTCGGGTAAACCAATCAGAGAAATGTCTTCATTAGGGTCTTGAGTAAAAGGCAAGTGGAAAGAGGGCAGAGCACAGCCTGGAGATTAAATTTGGTCAGAGCCAATATCTGACAATCCCCCATGCTGTTATCCAAATGGGAGCTAATGCAACCACGAATTAGCAGCCCCAGGAGTGATGCAGGAAGGGATTCAGCTCTCTCCAGCTCTGCCCCAGTCTAGACAGAGAGAGGAGCCATGGAGGCTGGCGTGGCTCTCTCAAGGCATGCAGGTGTTAGAGTGGCGGCGGGCAGCAGGGGGGCCGGGTTTGGGGGGAGCGTGGTGGGTGTGGGTGCGAGGTGCCCCACTTGGGCGTCCCCACTCAAGTCTCCGAGTGTGAGCCTCAGTCACGTCATAGTTTGGCTCGGCCAGCTCCGGGAAGGCCCGAGGTGAGTCCCACTTCTTCTGGAAGGGTTCACCTACAAGGGACCCTCATCCCCTCTGAGGAAATGTGGTCTTTCATCTTCTCACCTTCCTCTTGCCAACCTGGAGCAGGACTCTCTCTTCCCAGTCAGCCCTGGACAAAGCTCCCTGGCTGGTAATTGACCAGCTGCCCCCCACCCCCCCATAGTAGCTATGCATGCCATGAACGCAGTGTAATAGATAAGGTCGTCCAATCATTACGTCATACACCGGAAACTAACGCAACGTTGGACGTCAGCTATACCTTAATTAACAACAACACAATTAGGAAGTCCCCACCCAGCCCGAATCAATGAGTGTATCACCCTCCCCTGATAACCTGGAGAGCAGCCATCCCCAGACTTTGTTTTCCACAGACCAGAGTGTTAATGAAACTAAGAGGACATGGGAGACTATGGGTGGCCTTTCTTCCACTTGCGGAGAGAGCTCTTTAATGCCTGGCTTCAACGAAGTGCCTGTCCTTGACCCCTCACATCTGTCATTCTGGCCCCACTGACCCCACAGTCATGCCCTTTTCCCTGCCTTACAACCCGCATGGCACTGAGGCCCAGAAATGTATTTGATATTCATGCATTATTGTTCATTTATCTTTTGGTCTGTTGACTTAATCTCGTCCTGGGTTTGTCCTTCACCCGTGCGCCATGGTATGGTGTAAACAGGCTCTTATGTTCCTCATAGACAAAATCAGCCGTGTCCGGGTGACTCTGTTTGCACAGTGCAATCTCTAAAGGGGCCTTCTTTTGATAGTGTTGGCGATAATGATATCAGATTGTACCAAGAAGGGCAGAGAAAAGCTGTGATTAGATCCAGGAGTGAGGCTTACAATGGCAGAGATGGGAACTCCCTCCATCCCTCCCTGGGACGGGGCTCTCACTGTCAGTGAGCAGGCAAGAGGAGAGGAAGGATGAAGATTAATGTTTTACCACGGTGGCTGCTCAAGGCCCAAAGCCTTGAGCCAGTCTCAAAAGCCAGTCCCCGAGACCCCCGAGGGAAAGGCCCAGTGGAGCAGTACCAGGGCCTATGGCACTGATGGAAACATTTATCAGAAATCAGTGTGCATGAGAGCTTTGGAACAGAGGCTTGTCCCAAGAGACTTTGTCTGCTGTGGGTGAGGAGTCAGGGGGAGATCTTAGAATAAAATCTTTTAATGTTCCTCTGCACAGCAATATAGCCTCCTTAATATGACAGATCAGAGCTCCTGGCGTACTTTACAGCCTGCATGTTAATGAGCCAAGCCCATGGAACAGAGCCATTTGGTGTGGGGGGAGTTTACAAACAACTTGGCTTTGAGATACTCACAGAGAGAGAGAGAGAAGGGAGATGAGGTTGCCTTGAGAGCAGCAGGCCTGGAGGAGGAGGCCGCCTCCTTGCGATCCCTGGGACTCAAGGAAAGCCCCCTGGGAGAGTCTTGGCTCTTGTAGTGACCCCACAGAGAGAGCCGGGGAGGACCTCTGAGACTGCATGCCACTAAAGGACCCCATTCATTAAAATAATATGTGAAACACCCTCTAGCACATGCCACAAGGCTCCCCGGATGAATGCAGGTCACTGTCGCCGTCTGGCTGCCACTGTGTGGTGCTTCACTGACCCTCTGCAGCTGGGAGAGCAGGGGAGGGAAGGGGACTGAGGCTTTCGCAGGAAGGGGTCAGCCCTTGTTTGAGTCCGTGGTTAGGGTTATGTCCAGATCCCTTATAACCAGGATCTGGGGGTCACTTTGTTGCAGTGGCACAGCGGCCGGTGTTGACTGGGCTCTTCAGAACATTGGAGATCTCGTTATAAGAACGAAGATAATGGCGATGGTGTTGATGATGATGCAGACACCACGTACTCAGGGCTTACCATGTTCCAGGGCTTTAGATGCAGGGATCATTTAATCCTTACACCCAATACTTGATAGTACTGTTATTCCATTTTTATGACCAGTAAACTAAGGCTCCAAGAGATTAATAATAGCTCGATCAGAGTTATAAAGCTCCTTAGTGGCGTAGAATGCAAACATATTTGTCACTGGGGAAGTGTGAACCGAACTCCCTTGAAGTGTGTTTTATCATAGAATACTTGAACTGGGAGGAATTTCGGACATCATCTGGCCCAACCTTTCTCATTACTCAGGTGAAAAAACAGCAGCCTGGAACACGCAAGGGACCTCTGCAAGACGAGGACGCTGGGAAGTGGCCACGCGGGTGTTAATGGCCGCTCTTCTGAATTCTGTGCTTTGTTCTGTACAAAAGTTTGGGCACGTTTGTTCTCCTTCGTTTTGGTGTGTGCTACAGGATTTTAATTTTTAAGTAACTTATTGATGGCTGGTGGTGATTTGAGTGGGAGATGAAACTGAAACATGATGGAACTAACCCAGGGGGAAAGCTTGCGCCCATTGAGCAGTTCTGGTTGGCCTGAGTTGGAGACCTGGTATATGCCCCGTCTCCCCCAGGGACCCGTCACCTGAGATGGGAGCTGCCCCGCCTTGGGGCTGTGAGGGACGGACTTGTCTGGGTCTTGTCCTGGGATCCCTGTTCATCCAGGCTTGTATCTGAACACTCAGAGAGGATGAAGACCAGGGAACAGGGAAATGCCCAGAGATGGTTTTTTCCCTTCTCTTTTTTTGTTTTTTTTTTAATTTTATTTGTTAGAGAGAGAGAGAGAGAGATCACAAGTAGGCAGGGAGGCAGGCAGAGAGGCAGGCAGAGAAAGAGAGAGAGGGAAGCAGGCTCCCCGCCGAGCAGAGAGCCCGATGCAGGGCTCGATCCCAGGACTCTGAAATCATGACCTGAGCCGAAGGCAGAGGCTTTAACCCACTGAGCCACCCAGGCGCCCCTCTTCTTATCTCTTCTTATCTTATCCACCTGAGTATGCCCAACAGAATGGATGTAAATGCCAGTTTATGCCCCCATGTGGGGCTGCTTAAGAACCACCTGGAGAGTAATTTAAAGGCAGATTCCTAAGCCCTACTCCCAAAACTTCTGATTCAGTAAGTCTAGGTTGCTGTTCATCTCTGTTTTTAAATTGCCTCCCAGATGATTCTGATTATCAACCAGCATCATAGCCACCACTGAAGGCTCTGAGGTCATAGGGCAAAAACGCAGCAACGGGGGGAAAGATCAGCTAACAAGGATGGCCAGTTAAATGAAAAAATGGTGGTGGAAGAGTTTTTGGGTTTTTGTTCTGTTTATGTTTTTCACTATTACCTCCGAGCTTCCCCCAGCAACAATGCTGAGGATGAGTCTGATGTCAAGGAACCAGAGAAAATGGAGTTATGGGTAAGATCTGTTATCTTAATGCCGATGAAATTTTCAATAATTACAACTTCTTGTCAAACATGGAGACTCAATTGAAATGAGATCATGAACAATGTCTGAATTGTCTAGATCCATTCTCCTCTATGTGTTATCCCTGGTAGTCAGCAGATAAAGCACCCATCATGCGAGGTCATTATCTGGATAAGTGAGGCAACTAAGAAAGGCAAAATAGGAAAAACCAATTCTGCAGTCACCCAGCCATGAGCGAATTCGCTGGGACAACTCAGGCTGATGTAGCTAGGGGAGAGGAGGAAACCAGAGCACAGTCCAAATAACTTGGTGACAATCATAGCCTCATTTAGTGCTGCACCAGAAAGGATAAAGTCACTGCCTGTGGAAGCAAGGAGGTAGGGACAAGGGTAAGTTAGAAGAATTCTGAGACCATTCCTCAGTTCTCCAGCTGCTGGATTCCCCAAGTGAAGCATTGTGAGCCATGTGACGGGAAGAGTATGGCAAACTCAATATCAAGAACATGGTCTTAGCATGTGGAATGAATGTCTGGCCCCTCTGGGTCAAGCAGAGGAGAACAAAGACGCACACGCATGGGCACACGCACCCACGCATGCACGCACACATACACACTCCATCAAAATGGGGAAAAAGTTACTTCTCTCCGTTGTAAATTTAAATGAAGTCCAGAGTAGTGAAGGCCATTTGTAAGGTCTGCTGAGCTAATGGATTCATAATGACTTTTAAAGCTTCACTCGGGTAAGAAATACTGTTCATTTTTTAATTGCATATAATTATACTTTTTCATAATCTAGGGCAGCATAGCAAAAGTAAATCTACTGGCTTAATTATAAATCTTTTTATTATCTGGAACCCTGCTGAAATAAAAGGAAAGAAACAACTATTGTTTTTTTTAATCTAGTAAAAAGGATTTAAAAAAAAAATACCCTTAATGTTAAATGAGTTATGATGCTTTTGATGGGAGAACACTGGTTTGTTCCACGTTTGATAATCTTTTGAGGGGGAGAAGGCTTTTGTGCAAGTGCCAGGGTGTTCTGACCTGCCTGTGGTCCAAACAGCTTCTTGTCCTAGGGGAGTGGTCATTTGCTGGTCTGTTCAATAAGCTAAAAGAGTCCCTTTTGTTACCTCTAGAGGTGGACTCTGAGAATAGCTTCAAGCTTGAAGGGGCAGGGAGGTGGGGGATGTGCGGTGCTCCAGAAAAGGTGGGAAGTTTGAAGAGCAGAAGCTCCCCAGAGCATAATCAGATTACTCTTTCCCCTGGGCTCCCTTTCCGATCTTCCCAAGACCCTTATAGGACCCTGTGGCTGGCTCAGAGTGACCCCGGGGGAAAAGATGTACCTCTAAAGGATGCAGGATGCTAACCTGGCCAGGAAGATTCATTGTTTTTATGGAGTTAAGATTTGCTGTACTCCTAGTTTCTTGTAAAGTGGAAGTGCTGGATCGATCCCATATAGGGAAATAACACCATCTGGGAGGAGAAAGCAAAGTTTGGGCCTCCACGAGTGTGTCTGAGGGAGGGAGAGTAGGATCACACAAACACAGGGCAGTTCTCCAAGTTCAGCTCTCCACAGGGTCACCCCATAAGACAGCCTGTCAGAGGCAACTGTGTCCAGAAGACCGCAATCTGGGTGAGCAGCAGAGGCCATTAGCCCTGGAGCCCGAGGAAGGCAGGGGGGGAGCCTCTTGGCGGCCCTGTCTCAGAGCACTTTCTGGACTGTCCTGAGGACCTGACTTCTCCCTGACACAGAATTCCACGATCCCTTGAAAAGGCATCAATCCTGGATGCCCCTTGTTTAAATGACTCAATTATTCCATCATTGTTGGGGAGGCAGGGAACCCAGAAAGAAAAACTAATTAAGCTCTTGAAGGCTGAGTAACCCATTTGGGCCTGATGGAGATGAATGGTCTTGAAGCCATCTCAGAAGGGGGACATTACTTCCTGAAAGGAGCCAGCAGTTAGCAATTAAATCCTCTGAACTACTTTTCGCCAGCCTGCCCCAATTCCAACCCCATGCCCAGACCCCCATGGCACCTCTGTGGCCAGACTATAGTTCTCGGGCTTAGAATGCTGGCCAAGGACTGCTTCTCTCTTGGAAACCTCTGCCCGGGCAGCCTTCCCTGGGACTAGTCTTGACCCTGACATGGAGCTTCCCTTCTCGCTCTGACTCCAGCCTCCCGACTGCTGTCCTCAGGCCCGTGCTGCCAGAAAGCGGCGTTTTAATTGGGAGAAGGAAGCAGAATCACTCCTGTCCCGTGGAGAGCTCCCTCAGTGCCCTCTGATGCCTGCCACCGGTGTGGGCTTCCTGGAAGAGGTGAACTTTAAGGTACAAAAGTGGTTGTAAACAGTGAAAAGAGAATCCTGTCCAGAAAGTTTCTTTAAGTGAGAGTTTAAAGTATGAACTTTGCCACATCCATGCAAGCATGATGACTTTTGCTTGCCAACCTGAATCGAGCTAGGAATCATCCAGCCCCATATCCAGGCATGTAATGCTTTTTATCGGCGGGTCACTTAATCCTAGGGAGTACACTTTTATTCCTCTAGACCCCCCTCGTAGCAGACAAGACACATGCCAGTTCAAAATCCTGGCACTGGCACTTCACTTGAACAATGTACTTGACCTTTCGTAATCTCAGTGTGCCCAGCCATAAAATGAGCATAATATTACCTAGTTTGCACAGTTACAAGAATTAGAGAAAAGTCAAGTACCTCGTGAAGTCAGAGGCCTGGGACCTTCTCGGTGTTCAACAGGTGGCTTTTGTGACGGTCACGGTTGTTGCTGTATTACTAGATTCAGAAAGCTGGGTGCTAGTTGCTGTTTTTCCAGTGGTTGGCCGTTTGACCTTGGATGAGTTGCAGAGGTTGTCAAAGCCTTAGCTTTGGCATCTGTGAAGCACAAATCATGATTTCTACCTTACCAGGGAGGGAGAGGTTTGGCAACAACAAACACAACCCAAGCACCGTGATTTAAACAAGTAGGCTTAATTCATCTCGCTTAATATGTCTTCCAGGGAGATGTTTCGAGAGTTGGTCTGGCAGTTAACCGTGTCAGGACAAGCAACCCTGGGGGCTCTCTGGGGCCCTCTGGGCCTTTTGTACGGGTTTCTCCCCTTGTGCTTCCAATATGACTGCTGTCCCTTAAAGGCACCATCACTTGTTCTAGGCACAGAGAAAGTGGAAGAGGAAGGGACAGCAGATCTGCCTCTTTGGGTCCGAAAAGCCGAAGCTTTCCCCAGAGCCCAGTCAGCAAACCGACGCCCACATCTCAGTGACTGCAGCTGGATGAGGGTCAGGCCAGTCAGCCAGCGGTTTTTGCCTCACATCTGCTGATGGGGCCGTGAGAACAGATGGGCCAGTGTATGTTAAAGCGTTTTGTAAAAGCTTCACAAAAGTAAGTTATTATCCTTCCTCTGGCTCTTGTACAAAGGAGAGGCCAGTCTACTGGTAAGTGGTAACTGTATTGTTCAGGCCTTTTAACCCCCACAGAGATAAATGGAAGGCATTCCGAAGGCAATGGTTGTTTTAGTACTAGCCCATAGGTCATATCCTCTTTCTGACCAAGCTGGGGGTTATCCTGCCTCACTCTGCCAGTGAGATGATGTTTGAATTGGGCTTGGTGACTTCAATTGTCTCTGCTTGATATAAGTAGGAGGCTACGTCCTAGATAAATACAGCAAATTTCTAGTACCAGCAGGAGGTATTCCTGAAAGGCTCGTTCGCCAGTAATGGGGTGATGTTAAATTAATCATAGGTAGTCTCCTTAATGTGTGCCCTCCCATTCACGTACCCTCCTGACATCCTTAATAAGCATCTGCTATTTTTAACAGCTTTATGGAGGCATGATTTACATACCATAAAATTCACTAAGTGCACAATTGAGTGATTTTTAGTAAATTTACACAGCTGTGCAACCATGACTACAATCCAGGTTTAGAATAATTCAGTCTCCCTCTGAAAAAGACCCCTGCCCATTTGCAGACAAATCCCCACAACCCCACCCACCCTCACCCTGTTCCAGGTAATTACTGAGCTACTTTCCATCTCTGGATTTGTCTTTTCTGAACATTTCAGATTGACACAGTTACACAATATGTACTCTTCTGTGTCTGGCTTCTTTCACTGAGCGTGTTGTTGAGGGTCATGTTGTAGCACATGTCATTAGTTTGTCCATTTGTGTTGCCAAATAGTATTTCATTGTTAGGGATAAAGAGTCGATGATGAACATGTCAGTTCCTTCCACCCTTGGCTTATTATGAATTTGCCGCTGTGAACATTCACATATACGTCTTTTTGTGGACATGCATTTTCATTTCCCTTGGGTAGATCTCTAGGAGATGAGTTGCTGTGCATCATATGATAACTTTATTTGTAACATTTTAAGAAACATCAAGCTGTTTTCCACATTTTAGTACATTGCTACATTTGTTACCATCGATGAACCTGCCTGGACACACCATTACCCGAAGTCTATAACTTACATTATAGGGTTCATTCTTGGTGTTGTCCACTCTATTTATGGGGTTTTGACAAATGTATAATGACATGAGTCCACCGCTAAGGCATTGTACAGAATAGTTTCACTGCCCTAAAAACCGTCTGTGCTCTACCTATTCATCTCTCCTTCCCTTCTGACCCCTGGCACCCACTGATCTTTTTACCGTCTCCATAGTTCGCCTTTTCCAGAATATCATGTAGTTACTCATAAAGTATAAAGCCTTTCAGATTGGCTGCTTTCACTTAGCAATATGCATTTAACTTTCCTCTGTATCTTTTCATGGCTTTCATCAGCTCATTTCTTTTCGGCCCTGAATAATATTCCATTTATGGATGTACATTGATTTATCCACTTACCCATTTCTACTCAAGGACATCTTGGTTGCTTCTAAGTATTGCCAGCTATGAAGAAACCTGCTACTATAAATAAAAATCTGGGTGCCCTGGTGGCTCAGTGGGTTAAGCCTCTGCCTTCAGCTCAGATTATGATCTCAGAGTCCAGGGATCGAGCCCCACATCAGGCTCTCTGCTCAGCAGGGAATCCGCTTCCCTCTCTCTTTGCCCGCTTGTTATTTCTGTCTCTCTCAAATAAATAAATAAAATCTTTATTTAAAAAAAAATCTATGCGAGGGTTTTGGTGTGGACATAGTTTTCAACCCACTTAGGTAAATATGAGTATGCTTATTGGATCATAGTGTATGTTAATTTTATAAGAAACTGCCAAACGAACTTCCAAAATGTTGGTGCCATTTTGCATTCCTACCAGCAATGAATGAGAGTTCCTGTGGCTCCACATCCTCACCAACACTTGCTGTTGTCAATGTTTTGGATTTTGACCATTTGAATAGGTGTGTAGTGGCATCTCTTTGTTGCTTTAATTTACAATTACATAATGACGTAGGATAAGAAGCATTTATTTATATGTTTATTCACCATGGGTGTTTCTTCTTAGGCGAGGTGTCTCTTCGGGTCTTTTGCTCATTTGTTAACCATGTTCTTCATTTTCTTATTGCTGATTCTCAAAAGTTCTTTTATATTTTAGATAACAGCCCTCTATCAGATACATCTTTTGCATATTTTCTCTCAGTCTGTGACTTGTCTTCTCATTCTCTTTTTGCCTTTTAAATTGGGTAGTTTGCTTTCTTGTTATTTTAAAAGAGTTATTTCTATGTTCTGGATACAAGTTATTTATCAAGTATTTGATTCAAAATGTTCTTCCACGGTGTGACTTATCTTTTCATTTTCGTCTTTTGAAGTGTGGATGGTTTTAATTTTAATGAAATCCAAATTCTTCATGTATTCCTTTATGAATCATGCTTTTGTAGTTTATCAAAACACTCTGCCTCACCTGAGGTCACAGTGGTTTTCTGTTTCCGTTTAAAAGTTTTGTAGTTTTGGCTGTAACATTTAGTTCTCTATCAATTTTGGGTCAGTTTGTGTGGTGTGAGGCAGGAGTCTAAATTCACACTTTTGCATGTGACTATCCAACTGTTCTAGCACCATTTGTTGAAAAAACTATTCTTCTCCCATTGAATTGCTTTGAATCTTTTCAAAATGTCAATTAGCCATAAACATAAGGGTTTACTTCTGGACTCTCAATTCTGTTCCATCAATTTAAATGTCTGTCCTTATGTCAGAACCAGACTGTGTGGGTTAATGTAACATGTTTCAGAATTGGGAAATGTAAATTCCATAGTATTTCAACTTTGTTCTTTTTCAAAATTGTTTTGACTCTTAGGGGTTTCTTGCATTTCTATGTAAATCTTGGGATTGGGATGCCACATTTCTGAAAAATAAAATAAAACAAAAAATAACAAAACTCTGCTGAGATTTTGATACGAATATATTTCTAATGATATCATGATTTGGGAACAATTGCCATTTAATATATGTGCTGCCGAAGCGAGCACTGCAATTGCCATTTAATATTATTGAATCATCCTATCCACGAACATGAAAAGTCTCCACTTATCAAGAACTTCTTTAATTTCTCTCAGTGATGTTTTTTAATTGGCATTGTATGAATTTTTCATTCTTTTGTTAGATGTCATTCCTCAGTGCTTTCCTGTTTTTGATGCTGTTGAAGATGTTGAATGTCTTAATTTTTGTGTTTGGATTATTGCCAGCATTTAAAAAGAAAATTAATATCTGTATCTTGATCTTATATCCTGTGAGCTCATTGAAATCATTTATCCTACCAATTTTTTTGTTGATTGCTTAGGATTTCTCACCTCGAGGATCTGCTACAAATGCAAACAATTTTCCTTCCTTCTTCCTGGTTGCCAAGTGTCTGTTATTCGATTTGGAATGTCATAAAACATTCACAAAGAGTGTAGAAGAGGTCTCCAGGGCAGATCAGATGAGGACTGGGGTGGGAGGCAGGGCCTGCAAATTGGAGCTCGGTGGCAGAAGGGAAGGGAAGTTTCTCCTTAGGCTTTAATGCCTTTAGGCTCCCTATTCATTTCCCAAGGTGCTAGCATGGAGGAATCGCCATGCGAAAGCCATGCCTGGGTTTGATGGTAGGGACTTTGATGGAAAAACAGGAGACATATTATTTTTGAGGCCCTCCCAGTGAAATGGAACAACTCCAATATTTTTTTTCCACTTTGTTCCATGAAGAAATGGTTGGTTCCTCTCCCATTAATCTGGGTGTCTTTTTCTGCTAAGGAAGGACTGGCCAGCACCCCACCTCTTCCGAATGGAGATGGAGAAATAGTGACACAGAGATGGCCAACAAACCGTGGAGAAGGCCTTGAGTCTATCTGCCACCACAACAGTAATTCCAACCTTGAACAGCCATGCTTCCTCCTCTCCAGTGAAGTGCCTTTTAAATAATGCCTCATTATTTAAAATGCAATGGCTATTACTGCTATGTGAGCTGTTATCTATTTATGTTGACTATTAATAAATTATTAGACCATATTGTGTGGGTTTTAATAACTCCATAGGAAGAGAAGCATGGCCAGGAGGTGAAATCTCAGGCAATTACAAATTCATAGGTTGAGTTAATTTTTTTCTAACACACAGAAGCTGTTCACTTACAAGTAAATTAAATACATAGGCCTGTTGCCCTTACTTAGAATTCTGGTCATGCAAAGAGAAGAGACTCGCAGCAGATGCACAGTTCCTGGCGGGGAGAACCTGCGGGGAGCAGGCCAGAGCTGGGACTGCCCAAGACAGGACCTGCCGCCTGTCGGGTTGTATGCATTGAGCCTTGCCCTTCAGTGTGGGCCGGAAACCTCCATCAGGATATGAGTGGTGACGGTCACGGTCATATCTGTGTGAGGCTAAGCAGGGCTTTTAAAATGTATTATTCTAAATCAGCCTTGAAATAGGGCCCCCCAAACGGGCCTGCTTTACTGCTTCCCAGATGAGACCCAGGACACCGCTCCCACTCATGTCCTTGCTTACTCTAGACAAACCGGGCGAGGCTATTTGAAAATCAGAATTAGAGTGTCAGCCAGGGAGATTCTTGATGAACTCTGCTCTGAGAGGTCAGACAGAGGCAGAGAAAGCACCACACTTCAGCCGCAAAATGGAAATGGACTCCAATCATTTTCTTGTCAGCCCGGATTTTAAAATCAATACACAGCCTCCTTGATACATTCTTATTCCTTTTCTTCTTTTCTTGCTGTCTGCTGAGGGTGATGATGGATTTCCTTCTCCAGCTAGCTGTGGATAAAATCCTTCTTCTCTCCTTGGGACAAGTGTGCCATGTCCACACCCATGCAGGTGAGAGCAAACTTGCTTTCCCAGCTCTCTCCAGGGGGTGGCACGCCTCGCCCCTGTGTATCTTTCCTCATCATCTTTCCCCCTTGCTGTGAGGGGCTGACTCCGCCTTTCCTCCTTCATTGCTCCCATCTGGAAACCAGGGACAGTCTTTCCTAAGATGTCAGGAGGAAGAATGAATACAGGTACATGGCTGTTTCCATTAAACACTCGAGTTATTGACACAACTGGTACTACTCATGATTGTCACCCTTAGCCTTGCTGCTAGAAGACAGATTTGGACACAAAACAGGTTCATTCTCCAGGATAGCCATCCTAGGGTCCTAGGGTGTCTTTTCAGGGGAGCTTTCTAAAGAAACGTTTTAGAAGGTTGTCCCCAGCCTGGATCCCAAAGATGCTGTGGGCTCCTGGAGCATCAGGAGGTTCTTCTTTGGAATTCCCTTCTTGTTCACATGAGCATGGGGAATGCTGCATAATGATTGACAAGAAAGGAAGGAGCAAGGAAGGAGGGAGTGAGAGAGGGAGGGAGGGAGGGAGGGAAGGTGGCTAAGAGATTCCATTCTGTCTATTCATTCACTCAGACTTGATTTTAGGACACACCGTGTGCCAGTCACCCCAATAGGTAGGGGTCAGGCATACAGCAGCACCCAAGACACAGGCCCTTCTCCCAAGAAGCTTATTGACAAGCTGGGGAGACAGACGATGGATGTAAATAGACAAACAGCAATGATCTGCTTAAGTTCTGTGTCAGGATAGGCACAGAGGGCTGTGGGAGCTCAAAGGAGGGTGTTCAGCTCCCCCAAAGCTTTCTGAAGGGTGACATTAACCCTTGTCATGTGTGGGAGTGGGAGATGGATGGGGAAACTGTATAAACAGTTTCTGTGTATACAGAAGCCTGGAGAAAAATGACTGGCAAGCGTGGCAATTTCAAGCTGCGTGAGTGTGGCTGGAAAAGAGCATGGAGTAGAGAGTGACAGGTCAGGAGGTTGGCGTGATCCCCAGTCTGTAGCCCACGAAGAGCATGGAAGAGGCCATGTGAAGGATTTAGGACGCAGTCCTGAGGGTATGGAGGGCCATAGGGTTTGTTACCAGGAAGTGGTGACATGAGCAGAGAGCAGTGTCATAAGACCCTCTGACTGCATTGGGTGTCCATGGCTGGGTGGGTAGCGGGGGAGACAGGAGCCTGGTGTGAAGGAGGAGACTGGCCTGGACTGAGTGGGTGACCTGGGAATGAAGAGAATCCAGGGATCCTCAGTGGGATCCTTGGTGAGGGGTCCAGACAGTCTTGGCCGGGAAGAACACAAGGCTTCAGCCAAGCAACCGGCTGTGTAACAGAAACAGCTTTTCCACATAGAGAAACTTTGAGGGAGGAAGGGGAAACCCCTGCCTCGGGGTCCTAGAGAGCTCAAGAAGGTAAGGAGAGGCTTGCCCCAAACTCAGGAGGAGAACGGGAAGGTCACGGGTACCTGGCACGGACTTGGAAACAGTTGGGAGTGGCCTGATTCCAATGCACCAGACTCAGGGCTCAACGGGCAAGGGTGGGATCCAGAGTACAAAGACTGGAGGAAAAGAAGGCTTTGGAGAGCACAATGGTGTTCATTCATGAACTTACCAGGTTGCTCCTGTTACCACAGTAACATGTCAACGGTTTTGTGGATCTGGGAGAATTAAAAAAAAAAAAAAAAAGCCCCTGAGTTACAGTACTCAAAGCAAATTAGGTCAGTGTTACGAGTTATTAATTTTAATGCATTAAGAGAAGTGTGCAGGGGGGAGTGAAGTGTTTTATTTTTTTTCAAACACAGCAAATGGGAAACAGCAAAAAGTACAACAATAATTACGCTGAAAGCAAAGTGAAGTGTTCCATAAAATGTAAGAAATGAAGAAATGACACCCCCCTCCTTCCTCCTTCCTCAAGCGTGGTTTGGAGTCTGTGTGGGAGGTGGGTGGCTCTCCCACGGCCTTCTGATGCAATTACGAGTTCTCATTTCACTTCTTTGTGCTCTGCCGCGAGTGTTACTTAAAGCCAAGCTGAAGTTCAGCACAGAAAGAGAGCACAGGGGGGCGTTTTTCTGGGCTGGGTTACATTGAGTGTGGAATCGCTCATAGGCAAATGTGCAGTCTGACGAGGGGAAATTGGAAGCCGTGAATAGATTCTCCAGGAACTTTCGTGCCCACGGGGACGCCGGGTGAGCGAGGGTTTTTGGTTTCTGGGCCTGGTTGACTCGCTCTGGCAGCTTCCTTCCCAGACGGAGCTCTGGGTCTCCGGGCTGCAAAACTGGGTCATGTGCTGTTCCTGCTCAAAGAGGTGGCGTTGTGTGGTTTTGTCCTGTGTTATTGGACTTCCTGTTGTTGTTGTTGTTGTTGTTTTATATGACTGTTTTCTGTCCGATCGGTTTGGCTTCGCTGTTTTGCTGTTTTGGAGGCAAGTCAGAAATGCCTCGTTCCCGATGGTGGTGTCTGGATTTGACCTCCTTCATTTTAGGCACAAAAGGTCTTGCTCTCACCCTGACCCTGCGTGCCTTTTCCTGAACACATCCTTGCCACGTGCATGCCCACACCTCTCCCCCCTCACTCCCCATCTGGGTGGCGTCCGGGTCCTTAGGTGAATTTTAGGCTTGTGGGGAGAATCTAGGAATCAGCACTAGGCTGTGGTGGCATCATCTCTTCTGACCTCCTCCTGGGGCCTGAATACTCTGTCCTGCTTGAAACACTCTTCTCCTTTGCCTGTAAGAGAACTTTCTCTCGTGCACCTTTTCTCCTCTCCCTCACCACCCCGTGCTTCCTCCCCACTCTGACTTCTGTTCCCTGCCTGGGTTCTTAAAAGCACATGTAGACTCAACACCTACCACCCGCCCCCTTCTCTATTTGCTCCTGACTTCATTCATTCATTCCTTCCTTCATTCATTCTTTCTTTTTGCCAGTCAAGAGATTTTCTTGTGACTCTTAAGCCTATAATTTGGCCTTAAATTTTTTTAAAGATCTTATTTATTTGACAGAGAGAGAGAGAATGAGAGCACAAGCAAGGAGAGAGCAGCAGACAGAGGGAGAAGGAGAAGCAGGCTCCCTGCCAAGCAAAGAGCCCAATGGGGGACTCGATCCCAGGACCCTGGGATCATGAGGTGAGCCGAAGGCAGATGCTTAACCGACTGAGCCACCCATTGGCCTTAACTTCTAACATAAGCTCAGAGGAACCAGTGAGGTACCACCAGCCATGCAGGTCATCAGCACTACGAAACCATTTATTTAAAACTAAACTCAGCTTCTGCCTCTCCTCAGTGGCCTTAGCTGTGACTCCACCCCACTCTCTGTGCGTGGATAATGTTTCTGAAGTAGCCCAAGACCGTCCCTATCCTCCTGCTGCCTTCGTCAGGCCTGGGCTCCAGCCCCTGCCCTCTCCAGCCCATTTGGAGCCACTCTCCCAGACACAGAGCCAGTTTGGGGGGGGGGGGGTGGCCTCTCCTATCTGAGCCACTCTCTGCACTGGTTTCAGAGTTCTTGCAAAACCCGCACCTGACTGGGAGCATTCCCTGCCTGTGGGCCTGCAACAGCTAAAGATGAAGTAGGAAGCATTTCCAGGCCCGGGGAAATCCGGCCTCCAGCCATCAACTTCCCCTCTCTCATTTCCAGCCACTCTTCCCCACCCCACCCTCCAATCACACACCTGCTCTTCCCTAAATGCCCTGTGCGCATGCATGTGTCTGAGTCCTTGCTCCCCATCTTCCCTCTGATGGAATCCATCCCGTCTCCTCTCTGCCTAGCGAGCTCCTACTCATCCTCAAAAGCCCATGAAGCTCCCATGAAGACTGAATCCCCCTTCTCTGGACTCCTGCAAAATACCCAGACTGTAGCACTTCCCACAGCACACGGTGTGTGGACACATTTCTGGCTCCCGTGTTAGGTCGCAACCCCCTTCAGAAGTGCCGCCTCTGAAACTTCACCCCAAATGGGAACATTTTGCCCTTGTTATGCTTGATTCACATCTTACTCTTTTTCTCAACTCAATTCTCCGCTCGTAATGGAAAAGTCGTGAGATTTCATCATAACCTACTTAAGACCGTCGATCCCAAAGGTGGCAAGACCTAAATGAAATGAGAGACAGAAGGTCTGGAAATATGGCTCAGGTGGCCTCCTCTGGGAGACAGGCTCTCTCTAAGGTCACAGGTTCTAAGAATGGATACTCGGAGATTTTGAGAACACAGGAGCGCTCCAGATGAGTGACAAAACCAGTCCCTGTCCCTGACCCTTCTATGACTCTTGCTGGAGGTTCAAGGGGCTGGCAGGTTTGGGAGCAGTGAGGGAAAAGCCCTTGAAATTCTGGTTTCTTTTCTACTCTGTTATTAATTAGATGTAGTAAAAGGCATGTCGACAGTTTTCTGTAAAGCAGTCTAAAGGGAGAGTGGTCAAAGGAGAACTTTCATTTTTCATTTATTAAAATAATGCATTATTTTAATGACAAAAACAGAAAGAAAAACGTAAACCTGGTGGAATCTCACAGAAGTCCGACAGATCTCACACCTAGCATTGCTGAGTAGGAACAGGTAGAGAATGGTGTGTGCCATTGGGTAGTAGTACACGTCAGTATATCCATGTGTACACACGCAGTCGGAAATTCCACCAATATTTATTGAGAAACCACATGGTGGTCAGGTAGGCAGTGTGTGTGTGTGTGTGTGCACGTGTGTGCACGCACGTGTGCTGTTCCTGGCAATAATTTGTACAACCCCATCTCCTCTGTCTGGCACATTCTGGACACAGGGCATGGGGGAACAGATTTTTTTTTTTCCAGAAGCTAATCTACCTTGTGAATGGAAAGCTCCACTTTAATTGATTCTATCTTTCAAGATCCAAGTAACCTATAATCTTGGCTCCGTTGTCAATATTTTGCCTGCATCTTCCCTCAGCCTTTAACATGCAGATAGGGCTGCCCGAGAGCTGCTGTCACGGCTCAAGGTAATAATCTGCTTTTGATTTCTTTTCCCTTCCTTTTTCCTACACCCTCTCTCCAATCCACTAAAACGGGGGAAAATCCATAGCGATCAGAAAAACTTCCGACTGAGACATCTTTCTCCTTTCCCTTTCATCCACCCCTCCCCCGCCCTCGTTAGTATTCAGAAACCACCCAAACCTCAGAGGTTTCCACGTTGCTCGGCTGTGCACGGCATCCCAACCAGAGCGGGGAAAGACGTCCTCCCCGGACACGTTGCGGTTGCTCTTGGGCCGGTGCCAGGTGCCTTCCAGCACGCTCCCAGGCGTGAGTCTGGCAGCAGGGCACTGGGGCCGTGATGGCAATGGTCCAGGGCCTTCTGTGGGAGCACAGAGGGCTCGTAAAGATAGGAATTCAGCAGGGAGCTGTCCCTGACACTACACGCTACTCGGGGGGCCAGGGGAAGGGGGTCTTCCAACAACAGCCCCTCAGAGCCATAGTGCTGTCGGGGGTGGACCTGGAAGGGGAGCCTTTAGGACTCTGTTGTGGCTCCATGGGGAGCCGCACGATCCCCTATGACAGGAAAAAAAAAAAACTCAGATTGACCTAGGAGGCTTGCTGATGATACTGGGCATGTGCTAGGAATGCTTCATGTAAACATTCATTCTCGAAAGCCGAGAGCTAGGCATTCTTCTCCCCACCTTCCAGAAGAGGAAACTAAATTGCTTGGCTGAAGGGGCACGACGAGCAGGTGGTGGTCCAGATTTCAAAGCCAGCTGCGCCAAGCACCTGCCCTTTGTCTGTGAACCAGGTTCTTCCTGGCTCCTGGAGAGGTGGGCTGGGGCCTGAGGTGATGTGTGGTTGAGGAGTCCAAGGTCCGGGGATGCGAGGGAAGGGGAGGGTCGTGCACGGCTGGATGCCAGGGGAAGAGAGCCAGAGCCTCTCAGCACTACGACTGCCCAGCTGAGGAGAGGTTACGCTTCTGGAAATGGATGTCCCATCTCCAGGTGTGCCCGGTTTCTGTCAGCCTCCAGCTGGCAGAGAGCCCTGTCATCTGATGGCTGCAGATACAGTGAGGAGGGGAAGGGCTGGAGAAACAATGGCAGAAGGGGGAAAGAGAAGACAGGTGCGTGCACTCATGGGGCCTTGGCCAGGGAGCAGTGGCAGAGATGGGAGGGAAGAAGAGGGAGCTGAGATGATTTTAATGCTCTTACCTTAGCCGAGTCCCTGGTGGTGGCTCTGGGATGTTGGCTATTCTGAGCTGTGTGGAGAATGAAGCTGGGGGCCTGGTGGTCACTGACAGCAAGAAGACTTAATGCCAGGGGGGAGAGGGCAGACTGGGCAAGCTCCCAGGCACTGACATCTGCTCTCCAGCTCAGCCCTCGTGCTGAGCTCATTCCAGCCCAATGGCCTCTTCCATTTAATCCATAAATCCCCGTGATGCCTCAGGTGGCCTCTGTGACTCTGTGCCTGTGTCATGGGGCAGCCACTGAATTTTTCTGCTCTCCACTCCATCCGTTTTTTTCCTTCGTAGGCTGTCGTCACTGACTTACATGCTGGAGAAAAGCAGACGCTTGCTGCTGCCTGGCAGACGCGTCATGCGTGTGTAGCCTCCATTCACCTGTCGGGACGTATGCGCACGCGCAGTAGATTCCACAGCACTGACAGCCGAGGCAAAGGGCAGGAGAACCTTCCAGTTATCAGTGGATTGTAATGGCGGGGGCGGGGGGAGATGGCAGTGGTACCTTTGCAAGGGCTGCCATGATCCTATAAACCCTCACCCTTTTCCTTGTGGAAGGAAGGAGCTTGGAAAAATGCACAGCTCTTTCTAGAACAACCTCTTTCAAGACTGTGTGAACCCCTTTTTCTTTTCCCTAAAGCACAACCCCTAGGGATTTCCTTTTATTTCTTTTGCTGTCTCCTGTACCACCGTAAACACACACACACACACACACACACACACACACACAGCCACAATGAATATCCTTGCATTTGGGAAGTGAAACATAATAATAACAACTTGCATTCCCAACATCCAGAGAAGCACACTAGGAGGGGCAGAGAAATGAGGTGAGCGTGTCTGTGGGACAGGGACGAGCCCGTAGCTGGCGTCCAGTTAGTGCCCAGCGTCAAGCCACAGCAGGAGTGAGGGGAAGCATAAGGACAGGCGCTTTGCTTGGAGAGATGAGGATTTTAATGAAGGAGTGCTTCTCTTTTTCTTTAACCCTTCTTCCAAATCCCCAGAGGACCCTGCCTTTTAATAAATGTTGCTCTGGGCCAGTTTCTGGGAGAGAGAAACAGAAGCTGAAGAGTAGTCAGTGAGTCGGGGGTGTGAAGCCAAATTTCTTCCTTATGGCAAATGAGCAAATACAATAATGACATAACATTAATAGGCACTGGACTTCTTGTGTTTCTCGAAATCCTCTTCTTTTAGCTCCCAATCATTTTTTTCACTGAACAAATATTTTTGCAGCACATGATAAGTATCATGTCCTATGTTGGGTATTGGGAGAAAGTTGCCTGAAGGATGTAAGCAAGAGTTAGAAGATTTAATTTGCGATTTGAAAGGTCCTTCTCTACCTTGAGAAGAATGGTTGAGCCAGAAGAGGAAACTAAGGCAGGAAATCAGTTGGATGGATTCTTCCAGGTGAGAGAAGATGGTGATCTGAGCTAGAAAGTGGAGAAGGAGCAGAGGGTAGAGTCAGAAGATGAATAACCCGCCAGCCACAAAACTACTTAATGACTACTGACTATCTATAAGGCACTATGATAGATGCTGGGAATAGACAGCAATATTTATGAGTATGATAAAAAGAAGGTAATGATGGGTCATAGGAAAAAGAAGAAGACATCGACCACTGGGTGAACAGAATAGCCCGTCATGGCGATTGAGATCATGTGAGGAGGAGAGCGTTTTGGGGGCAAAGCTCTGAGTTTCATTTTGGACACATTGAGGTGAAGTTGCTGATGGGACCTCTAGTTAGAGATGTCCGGGGAAAAGTTTGGGCTTGTGGGGCTGGAGCTCAAGAGAGGAACCTGCTCTGGGATTATGGAAAGAACCTTGGCAGAATTCTTAGTGAATGCCAACATTTAAGAACGGGGATAAAAAAAAAATAAGGGTCCACAAGGCAGACTGGGAAGAGACGTCCACAAAAGTAAGAGGAAAGCCAGGAGAGGATGCTGTCCTAGAAACCCAGGCAAGAATGTTTCAGTGAGAGAGAAATGACCCTAGTGATATTGAGACAACCAGTGGCCGTTGGAATTCAGGGCAATGAAGTCATTAAACCACAGAGAAAGACGTATAGGAGGCAGGGTAGACATGGACACTGGAACACTGTGGGCTGAAGAAGGAGTGTCAGTGAGAAATCGGTACTGTAAAGGTATGCAACTCTTTCAAGACATCCAGCAGTAACTAAAGAGGAGACAGTGGGAAGTGGCTGCAGGAATCCAGGGTGAAGGGGGAGTTGTTGCTGCTGCCCTGTTTTGAAGATGGGAGAGATTTTCATGTATGTTAATCCTATGGAGAAGAAGGAGAGGGGGTAAAATTGACAGGACAAGTTCCCTTGAACGTGAGTGGAGGGAAAAGAGAATCCATAGCAGGGATGGAGGGATTAGCCTTACCTGGACAGTGGTACACATTTCTCATATAACAGGAGGGAAGGTGGGAAGGATTGGGATGGGTAATGTCAAGATGATGGGTTTGGATACAAGACATTGAGAAAACACTTACCTGTTGACATCTGCTTTCTCCAGGAAGTAGGGAGAGGCCCAAAGTTTAAGAAGAGTGGAGAAGGTTTGAATGAGCCTTTGTGGGGAATGGCAGATCCAATCACAGAAGCTCAGAGGTGTTGGAGATGTTGTTGGGAGTGGGGGGTATAGTAGAGGTTTGTAGATCATCTATTAAAGTGGGGCCAGTCTGAGCATTGGTGTCATTATGTCCAGCTCTTCTCAACTTCCCAGAATTAGGCACAGAGAAGGGAGATCATCAAGGGCTCTGGGGTTGGGGTTTTCTAGGAAGGTAAGATGTAAGGACGAGCAGTCAGTGCGGTGGTTGAAGTAATGGACCACAGGATCCGAGCTGGACAAGGAAGAAAGTGAATGTGCAGGACTTTATAGGTTAGGGAGAAAGTAGAGGCCACAGAGTGGTGACCAAGAACACATCTGTCTTAAAACTTATTCTGGGAGGGGCACCTGGGTGGCTCAGTCGGTTTAGCTGGTTAGGTGTCCAAATCTTGACTTCGGCTCAGGTCATGATCTCAGGGTCCTGGGATCAGACCCTGTGTCACACTCCGTATGCGGCAGGGAGTCAGCTTGTCTTGATCTCTCTCTGCCCCTCCCCCGTCGCGCTCTCTAAAAATAAATAAATAAATCTTAAAAAAGAAACAACTTATTTTGGGAAATAGCCAAGTGAGATTAGGAAATTAGGAAGCTGTGAACACGAAGTAAGATGTCTCCATTTATCCTTCCAGAAAAAAAGGGCCACAGCCCTGCCCACAAAAAAAGAGAGAGAGAGAGAATGCCAATAGTATCTCCTCACATGTTGACTTCTTTCATGGGAATCCCAAATCTGGAGAGCAAATGGATGGAATTCCACAGTGAAGTGAGTCTCTCTGCATTTATGAAGATTTAACTGCACCTTTTGTTGAAAGTGCAGTGATTCCATAGCATGATTTTAATGCTGTGCGTTTATCTTTGTCCAATCAGTAGGTCTTTCGGGGTCCTGAGATCCATGTTATGGTGATAAAAAAAGACATCTTATGGATCGAGTCTCGGGTGGGAGATCATATCAGATTGTGTGAAGGCGATAAAATATGGTTGTTCAGAGCAGGAATTTGGAGGTTCAATTCCTAACCTAGCCATCTATCATCAGTTTGACCTTAGGAAAGGGAGTCAGTGTTTCAGAGCTTCCGTCTAGACAACAGGGAGAAAGAGTACTTCATGGGATTGATACAAAGGCTAAATGATATAATCATCATGAAATTAAATAAGAGGTTTATAACCACCCTTAGCATCATGTCAGGCATGTAGTAATTGCTCAATAAATGGCAGTCAGGGAGGGTAGTAATGCCATCACTGGTTAAGGCAGAAAGAAGGAGAACTTAGAGTCTAGCTACCAACCCATTGCCAGCTAAGCCAGCCCCACACATGCCCTGCGTTACCACTCCTGCCCGCCCTCTATGGAACTCTTCAACTCCCCGGCATCTAATCCGAAAGGCACATACTCCTATTTAGCCCACATCGGGCAAAGCGTTTCCCTTCCAGACCTCCGCTGACTGTGCGAGTTCAAAGAGCTTCTGCGCAACGAGCTTGGCTGAACCGAGGCCTGTCCTCGGCACCACAGGTTGAACAACCGAATCGCCCGCTCTCGGCTCCGTTATCTACTCAAGCCAGAGAAGCGGGCCTGCCGCTGTGTTGAGGCCTTGGGGAGGTGGCTCGACATCAAGGACCTGGGTATCAATTATTCTAATTGTTATTCCGCACCACGGCCGGAGCTGCCAAGGTTTAAAGCGGCTTCCATCCTCCAGATCCATAAACTTGCCCTTGGCTTATGGAGCCAACCATAGTAGTTTAACAGAAGTGATTTTAATTACTCAGCCAGAACTACAGAAAGGAGGAAGTAAGGGGAATACGTGGCTGTGATCAGTGTTTAACCAAAGGGCCTGGAATTCTCTCCCGGGAGCAAAGGTACTCATGACGGCGACAGTCCCCCCACCCCACCTCCGCAGTGTTCTGTCCCACCCACTACGCCAGACCATACACACCGAGGCATCAGATGTAACTGAAAATCGCAGAGCTCCTATGCCTCTATTCTACAAGTTACACCATGTTTATTTACTGTTTGAAAGGTGCGAAAACCTTAGGGCACGCTATAAAATTCTATTTCCTTTGGTCTGTAGCAATATACCTCTTTCCCTCGGCTAGTGTTGTAGGAATGTCTTACACTTCTAATTCCCTCTCTCTCTAATGAAACTAGACCAGGAAGGCCTGGCACATGCTTGCTACAATCAATTGGTCGTGGCTGCCTGACATTAATGTAGGAAAGGATGCTGATAAGGAACTCTAGCCTTGATTAGTAATGTCTGCCACTGGCACAGGAATGAGGAATAAAGCACCCTTTCTAGGTGCTTGCAATCCCTATCTTAGATTATAAACTTCTAGGTGACGGGGAATGAATGATCTTAGTTCTCGGTGTAAATGTACCTTATGTCATGAGTTACTGATGATGATGGTGAAGGATACGCATGCAGAAATAGAGTCATTTAACTAGTTAGCTAAAATCTGGCACTTGCCCTCCAACCCATAAGCTAGTTCATCATCTTGTCAGAGAATAAGCAACTCAGTTTACAAAGACTTCACTCCTTACACTAAAACAACTTGGACAGTCTAAGCACCGTCATAAATATTAGACACCAAATTGTCACAATAAATGAAGGGGGAAGTTTTGTGGTGTGGCAAATTCTTCTCTTCTACTATTAAATCATGTTTATTTGCTTGCTTGCAATTCACCAAATGTCCCCAGCATCCGGTGATGCTTCTGAGGCTCAGCTGGGCATATGCAGGAGAGGGAGCGGCATTAGGAGCAAATGAATGACAAACATTCCTTTTGCTTCTGTGCCATCTATCTTACTCAAGTTGTGTGTCCTTCAACTACCGTACCGTGGGTCTCTGTGTCTCCTCCGAGAGGCACGTATATCATTGTTTACTAACCTCATATTTCTGAGAATGCACAAAACCAGTTTCCCAGGCGGCAGTAAACATGTCAGAGATCAGCATGGAGTCTTCTGGAAGCCTCGCTTGAGGGGATATGTCACAAAATCCACAGTCTGCCCCATCCCCGTGACCCGCATGATCACTCACCAAATGAGATCGAGGGTTCAGCGGTGACCAGAGGCACAGCCCAGTTGGATGGAGGAAGAGACATCCCACCGCCTGTATCATCTCATTCTCCAGAAACTTCACCGTGACTCTGAAGTTCATCCCTAAGCTTAGGAAACTAGGAGAGGGCACAAAGGAACTGGAACCAGAAATCATGGCAGCCACCAAAAACCTCATAATGGGAGCTAGATTTTTCCAGTTCATCATTCTTCATCCCCACAAAACTTACATCTGTGTGGTGATCCGTTGTCCCCAGGGGGACAGCTGCTGGAGAAACCCCACCTGCCTTCCATCGTGGCCTTTGGTGGAAACATCAGGCTTAAGGAGAACCTGGGGACGTCAGGTCATCTGTCTAAACCTTCATCTTCCTTCTACAGGTGTAAAACTAAAGGTTGGACCAGGTGGTCACTAATGTCCTTTCTGGCTCCAAAATGTCTATTCAAGACCTATGTTCATATTCAGTCAAATTTTAGCTAAGTCGGCATCCCCCATTCCATGATCAAGGGTAGTTTGTTTATCTTACTTTTTCACAAAGATGGGAAAAGCCTTCCTCAATTAAATTGCATAGCCTGGCTTTCCACACTGATTAGTTGAGTGTCATAACTTAGTCATAGTCCCAGAGAATGTTCAGAACCGTCTGTCTTTCTCATGGGCCTTTTTCTGCCCTTGAGAGGGTATGAGCTTAATGAGTCATTCTCTAGCGTGCTCCAGGACCCATGGGATCAACATCGCCTGGGAACTTAATAGAAATTCAGATTCTGGTGCCTCCCCCAAGACCTATGAATTGACACACTGGATGGGGTTCAGCAGTCTGGGTTCTCCTAAATCTTCCAGGTGTTTCTAAGGCATGCCAAACCTTCAGAAACAGTGACTTCCATGAAGAAAGTCACACATGTTGAGAATCAGGTGACCTGTTTTCCCAGTGACCAGCCGTGGGATCTTCAGTTATGTACACAGTAGCCGGCCTTCAACTCCTTTATACATAGACTAAGGATGACTTTGCCTTTGTTACCCACTCAGGCTACCAGCCAAAAACAGCACATCAGTAGGTGTGGACATGCGGTGAAAGGTTGAATATATCTTACATACGATTAGACTTTCATTCGTTCGTTCATTTAACAAAGTATCCTTCATCATCTCTCTGTGCCACACACTGATCTGGGCGGGAGGGATACTACATGAAGAGGACGGATGAGGTCCTTGCTGTCATGGGGCCTGTGCTTCAGGATGGGTCCTTTGTGAAATGCTCTGATATTTGCAAACCACTAGAGGACCCATTTCAAGATTAGGTTCGGAGCTCGCAAGGGAATGAGAAAACGTGACATGCTCTCACCTGAGAAGAGCAGGGTCAGGTTATGTCAGGCGTAACAAGGACTGAGTTGACTACAACGTGAATAAAGCTGTATTGGCCACCAGGACAGAATGCAGGGAGAGAGAGATGACACTTGTCGAGCGGGGCCTTGCCTTGATGACAGAGGAGACTTGGATGGATGGTGCTCTAGGTCTCATCCAGTTTACTTATCTCATCCAGATACTGCTTTTCTGCCCTCTCCCTGCAAGTCTACTATTCTGGCTTGTCTTGCACAAAACCATTAGAGCCAAGTGTATTGATAATTCCTGAATTCTTTTTCAGAATCATAATTGGCCAGATCTCTAACATCTGAGATATGGACCCAATGAGAATAGACAACTGTTCCTCAGATGGACAGACCCCGAAACAAACTTTTAGAATTGGGGTTTTAATCCTTGGCCAGTATCGTGGACAAGGAGCTTTTTTCCCCCTTTTAAATCCAGAGCTAAAATCCAATTTCCTAAATTTTCTGAAAAGAAATGAAAAATATGCTTGGGGGAAAAGAGTGGCTCGGGAGAGTTTTTGGACTTCAAAACCCTCAAAAATCTTTTAATGATTTAACTGTAAAGGAATCAGAAACATACTGATGAAATCCCCCTTGATATCCGCATGGTGCTTACAGGTTCTGAAGGGAAGATTCCAGCAATGAAATCTGCTATTTTTTTTTTTTTTATCAAACCCAAACCATTTGAGATGCCTGGTGAACTCCAATATGATGTAATCTTATCTTTTTCATACCAATCCCTTCTCCCCAAGGGCAGAAGGGGAAGGAAAGGCCTAATTAAGCAATGGTGGTTTTTAAGGTTAGAGTCTTAGGTGGGTGTCAAGTTATCCTGTGCCGAGTGGCTTGTGATGGTTACACTGACCCGCAGATGTGCTGTGAATCTACAGTGTTGAAATGTTAATTGTCTAATTTTGTGCTACTTTTCAATATACATTTGGCAAGACTTGTTCCATGTTAAGTTTGGGAACAGTAAATTTCCAAGCTGTCATAATATTGAGGTCTCATGTGTATTGCCTGCTCTGCATAATTAATTGTAAAGTGATAATTTGTACACTAAGATATTTCCATTCAAACATGAAAGCGAAAGTCTCAGCATCTTTGCCTCCAGCAGGCAGAAGAAAATGGGCGGTGGTCTATGGTCCCAGGGCTTCTGCAACACCCTTCCTCTCACGGAGGCCCACCGGCTTGGTGACCTGCAGGGACCTGCAGCTGCTCAGGCCTTGGCCCCTGTTGTTAACCCCACTACTTTCCAAGTCTCATCCGTTCTTAAACGTTGTCCCAGCTCGGGTACTTGCAATTTGCCTAGAGGGAACACTGCGTGTCCTAGGTCAATGGTGTTGGGAACAAGATCCGGTCTATCCTAATCCTGCTCATTCTCGGTGTGCTTGAGCTGGGGACCGGTGACCTGTTCACCATGAGCATGGATTCAGGTGCTGGTCATGAACTCCCTGGTCATGAACTCCCTCTGAAACATGTGCAAAGGTATCAATCGCAGAGAGAAACCCGCGCCTCCGCTGGGCAATTCTCACAATCCATGTGCACCCTGCCCTGCCCCGCACTTGTAGTGCTCATACGTGATGGTCTCTTCCCAAGTCAACTTTGGGAGAGGTACTTTCTAGGGAGGAGGAAAGCAGTGTTTGGGCTTTAAATAATGGAAATTAGCTCCCATTGGCTTCAGCCATTGGAAATTTTGTTGTCTAACAAACCAAAAATCCAGAACTAGGCACTGTTGAATGAGGTACTGGGTCCATTCTTCTGTTTTGTCTTATCCCTTCTTCCTTCCTGGAGTGCCTTTCCCTCATGCTGGCCTCCTTCCTGGTCACAGGATAGTGACCAGGCAGTATGTGGCTAAGTTACACCCATCATTCTGCAAACACCCTTCAGCAAGCAGTCCCCTCTTGCATCTCCTTGATCTAAATAGGGTCACTGGCCCCAGTTCTGAACTGATTACTGAGAAGGGGGATTGGAGAGCTCTTAAACCAATCAGGCTCATTCAGGGAGCTGGGCTTCCCTAAGCAGTAGTGCTGCTATTTGATGGAGGAGAAGTAGAGTGGATTTGGGGGAGTCAGTGGCATCCCCCAACCGCATTTGGAAAATCTGGTATCACCTGCGGTCACCGTTGATCCCAAGTATCTCATGGAGAAGGGATGTTATAGGAAGATGGCAGACATGAGCCCAGACTTCCTGGCCCCCGAGACAGGTGTTCAAGAACTACAGTATTTTAATCTCATTGGGTAGGTAAGACCAGGGGTACATTCCAAATTTCACCTGCCTCCCAGCTACTGCGATGAACCATACTCACTCGGCTGTGAGTCTCATCAAGAGAGCCAGTGGCTCCCAAGGGCATGGCCTCTCTGGCCTGTGCTGATGAGTGCACCCCAGACGTCACCACTCAGCACCCTCTTGTGGGTCATCATGATAAACTGGCATTGGTAATTATAGAAATGGATGAAGTTCATCCCTCGTTTCCATTATCACATCAAATCCGTCTTGGCTATGCCTCACCTGCCAAGCCAGTAGGAATGAAGAGAGAGGCTGGCAATTAGGTTGATACAGCAGGCTGCTTTGCGATGCCTCAGATTCAAAACAAAAATCCTGGAAACGTAATGAATGTCAGGGGCAGGAGCCCCGTAGCTACACAGCATGGCCTTCTGGAGGAAGGCACAGTTCTTTTTCCTTCCTCTGCTCATCAGGATCTTATTCCAAACTAATGGATAAGATGATTTGTTTTGATCTCACAACTCATGGTGGGTTGTGTGTGTGTGTGTGTGTGTGTGTGTGTGTGTGTGTGTGTGTGTGTGTGTGATCTTGGTTGATGCCTGGTGTGACAGGTACCAGAAACTGCCTGGAACCTCTTGAACAAGCTCACTGAAGAAGAGTGACCTGCAAAGGGGAGTTTTTGTGGAGGGAGGTGAAGAGATACTTTGGAAGGTAGCATGCATGATCCAGAAAGCTGAAGAGACAGGAGCGTCTGAGGAGGGAACACTAGCTCAGGGTACCCGTGGGCATCACCTTTAGGTCCTTAGACGCACTCTGGCCGGGTGAGTTGCTTAGGGGAACAGATCGTGAGCACATCTCCAAGGGATGTGTCCATGCTTTTGACTACCTGTGCTTTCACTCTCCCTTGTCTTTCTGAAAAGAGAATGGGTCTCCAGACTCATCTTCCAGAAACTGGATTCACTTCACTGAGCCTCCAGATGTAGCCTCATTCTTGCCAATGGTCTGAATGTCCCCAAAACAATAGTCATGGTCGGGGCTCAGACTTCTTGCCCTGTCTCTACTGAGTTGTCCCCTGTGCTATCCTTATGAAAACATTCCACTGTCCACTGGGGGCCAGAAGAGGAAATTCCTTCATAATAGTCCCCCCACCCCCCCATCCCCATCCCCTACCCTTACCACTTCCTGAGGCTTCATCCACATGTCAAATCATGCCTCCTTTGGGGAGAGGAGTAAGACAAGCAGAAATCTGGGCAAGTTTCCCCTTCTCTGGCTGCCAGTGGCCAGCAAGGCCATGGAGGTAATTTAATGGCTGGGCAGCTTTAACACCAGAGTGCTCTTCTCTGTCTCTGCAACAGGACACACATCGGATTGGGCCATATGGAGACTTTATCAGCAGATGCATTGGCTGCTTCCTCTGTCTGCAAAATCTCCATTAAGTTTTTTAATTAGACAAATGTCAGTTTTTTACTCAGGGTGAGAAACTGTTTTCCGAGTTTGATAAGAATGCCATTTTCAAAGAGGAATCTCAGCATGAGGACTGTCTTTTCTTTGGTTGCCTCCTTCCCCCTTCATGACTCCTACTTGGAGAGGAAGAGTGGTTCTGAAAATAGGTTTTTGTCATTGTCATCCGTGCTACCACTCTTTCTTCCTGCCATCCCTTGGGATTTCATGCTTCTGGCTGCTTCCCCTCCCTCCCATTTCCTTCTGATCACAGTAACTTTCTCCCCCACAAAGGATAAAATACAGGGAGAATGACTGTGGATCAGAGCAGTCTGCAGAAGGGGTACTGGAAAGCCTACCCTTCCTTCCTCCTGGCAATTGGAACATCTACCTTTCGGTCTGGCTCCCTGCTAAGCACAAGGGTCCAGTCCAGAGTCACTGCTGGATCTCTTCTACTATTGACATCACCTGATAACAAGGATAGCCAGTGGTCTCTCCTCCATCAGACATGTTGGTTTCTACCAACTGAAGGGAGCCAGAAAGGTTGAGAATTTCCTATATTCCATCAGAGTAAATATATTATTTCTTGGGAACAGAAGCATGATCTGGGTAATGCATTAATGTAGATTAGTTTGTTGGGGTTTGAGCCCCAACCCAGCTGCCCTGTTAACCATCTGATTTTGAGTCTTAAAGACGCTGAGAAACTAGCCCAAGTCTCTCTTCCAGAAAAAGGAGAATCTATATGATTTACCTCCTGGGATTGTGTAAGAATGGAATGGATTAGTTTATGGTAATCTGTCAACATGGCATCTGGGTCTTAGTAAGCTCTTAGTAAATAGTAGCAAGATTTATCATCAAAACTACCCACTGACTCAGGAGTCTGATCATAGTTCTTCTCAAATCCTTGTTAGGCCCCTTGTTACCCATAGAGATAACCAGAGTCCCAATCAAGGGTTTAAAGACCTTTTCTACATGCTAACCCCCAACTCCAGAAAGGCCTGAAGATTCCCCAGATGATCCCTTCTCCCGAGCCAGACAGAGAATTCCTTGGATGACCCCTTCCTCTTCTTTTGAAAGAGAACCTTTATACCAAGGGCTGCATATGAACCAGATAGCTACCTCCTTCCCCTTCTTGAGCACACAAAGTCCACCTCCTCCAGAAAGGCATGAGATGGGTCTTTTCAAAGCCTGGACGCTCCTGGGAGTGGAAGATTGAACCGTCTGCCAGTTCTAGGGGAGTCAAAACGCTATAAAGAAAATGATGCCTGGTGATAGACTCGGGACTGAGTTAGGTTTGTTGCTTTGAGTTCAGATAGACAATTTAGGGTGATTTTAATGACTCTGAAATGTTTTATCTTTTACAACCCCTGAAACCACTGCTCTGCAAGCTTAACAAATGGTTGCCTTTCTGTTCCTCGCTCCCTGTCATCTTCAGTTAATACAGGCTCCATTAGGAGTTGAGAAACTTATTATTGCAATAAAAAAATATATCCTATCCATATCACAGACCATATATCTGAATCTTGCATAACACCCTCCCAGGGATCAATCCATATTTTAACCAAGTGTTTTATAATGGCGGTGCTTCGGTTCCATGCACAACTATTTCTGTGAATGCCGAGAGGATAATAGTGAAAGGTCATCTCCGAGGTCTGGATACTGCTCTCCTAGGTTTATGGAGAACAACGAGCATTTCCCCTTCTTCTGGCAGGCTTCCCAAGAGACTCCTCGCCTGCTGAAAGAGGGGAAGGCACCATAGGGATGGGTGCTATGGTGACAGCCCCTGCCCCTGTCAGCACAGCCCATTTCCAGTTGTCACCGCCCCCTGGGGTGGATGTGAGGGGTGCATCCCTGAACTTAGAACACCTTCTCATTGGCAGAGCCACGCCCTGTGAGTTGGCCCTTAGCGAATGTTGAAGGAACAGGTACTGCCTTTCCTCATGCGTACCTCTTAGAGGCACTTGCCAGGCATTTCTATAATACAGAGTGTTTCATGAAAGAAGCCTTGCTCTCTTGCTTTGAGGAAATGCCAGGTTAGTGAAGAAGTCCACATTCAATCCCATGGCCATAGTGCTGTGATATAGAGAGCCTTAGACTGGGACCCAGGTTTTGGTTCCATGACTTCTGTTAACTCCTTCCTTTCCAACCTCACCCCTGCCCTGCCCTACGCTGGCTATTTTATACTCAACCTTCAAGTCTCAATAGACATGCCATTTCTTCAAAGATGCCTCCCCATTTCCTCTCAGCCTCTTCAGAATACGGATTAGGTCTCCTATCCTTCAAGGTCATGGTGTTTTGTGTCTTCATAGCTCTCATCTAGATTGTCATCATGTATTTACATGACTCTTTGTTCAACGTTCATTTCCTACATAGATTACAGTTTCCCTAAAAGCAGGAACTATTCTATTTAATTTGTTGCAGAATCCCCAATATCTGGTGTAGAGGAGGCGCTTAAATATCTGTTGAATGAATGAATGAGCGATTTTGAGCAAATTACTTCTCTCTTGTGGCCTTTGGTTTTCTTAATAATTGTCATAATAGTCCATGTTTCTAAAATGCTTATCCTTATACCATGCCTGTTTTAAGTATCCCACATAATAATTATAATTGTTAAATTATAATTATAATATAAAATTATTATAATAAAATTATCATAATTTAATAACTATAATTAATCTTCACAAGAATCCCATGAAAGGGTCTCCATTATTTCCTCCATATTACATATGAGAAAACTGAGCAGAGAGGTTAAGTGACTTACCGAAGGTCACACAGCTGGTAAGAGACAGAGCCCAGGTTTGAATCGAAGTGATCTGGCTCCAGAGCCCCTGCTTTGGTCTTTTTAAAAGATCTTTTTAGCTTTTGGTGTTTAGGAATTTAGAAGCCCAACAATTGGAATGTCCACCTAGATTCATTTATTTAATAAATATATAAATATTTCTCAAATGTCTATTCTGTGTCTGGGAACTGGAGATAATGCAGCAGAAGCAAACATGCCTGCCTTCATGAAACTTACATTCTGATCGGGGGGGCAGGGGGAGGAGAGGATAGTAAACAAAGCAAACAACAGATCTGGTAGGTTCCATCCTAAGTGCGTTGGAGGCCGGAAAGAGGCTTGGCGGGTCTTGTGGGTGGTGGTGTAATTTCATATGAGGTGGTCAACAAAGACTCTGTTGAAAAGGTGACACATGAGTAAAGGTCTGAAGACACTGAGCAAGCAGGACATGGGGACACTTGGGGGAAAAGCATCCCAGAAAGAGAGAGGGCTGGGGGTGCCTGGGTGGCGCGGTCAGTTAAGCATCCGACTCTTGGTTTGGGCTCAGGTCCGGATCTCAGGATGGTGAGATCAAGCCCCAAGCCTGGCTCCGTATTCAGCAAGGAGTCTGCTTAAGACTTTCTCTCCCTCTCCCTTGCCCCTTCCCCCGAGCCATGCTCACTTGCTCTGTCTCTTTCTCTCTGTCTCTCAAGTAAATAAATAAATCTTTTTTTTTTTAAGATTTTATTTATTTGTCAGAGAGAGAGAGGAAGAGAGAGCAAGCACAGGCAGACAGAATGGCAGGCAGAGGCAGAGGGAGAAGCAGGCTCCCTGATGAGCAAGGAGCCCGATGTGGAACTCGATCCCAGGACGCTGGGATCATGACCTGAGCCGAAGGCAGCTGCTTAACCAACTGAGCCACCCAGGTGTCCCTAAATAAATAAATCTTAATTTAAGAAAAAAGGTTTTGTTGGCTGAAGTTCTCCTATGCTTTTCAACCTGTCCTTTCAGTGAAATACCTGGCCTGGAGTCTGCAAGATGTCTTTTTCTTATATTTCAAGGTGTTGGGTTCCATTGGAAATGACCTTCCGTTTCAATTTCCTCTCTATTGCAGCCAACACAAAGTGCTGGGAAAACTATGATATTCTTTGGTGAAAAGACTCATCACTATATTTGACACAGATAATGATTTGATAAAATGCAGACAGCCCCCCCCCCTCAGGAGGTAGTTCTGTGTTGAGGGCATATTGGCAGACGTGGGAGGCACGGGGTGCTTGCTTACTCACCATGTCTGGTTAGTGTGAGGTCTGCAGAAAGAGTTTGAGGGACATCTCCAGCTGGAAGAGAGGTGGTTTTACATTTCCACCAAGTCCACATTCAACCACCCTCAAAACAATAGTCACGGTCGCACCATTTCCTGACGGATTCTTTTGTGGACTGTGTGCCGGGCCCCATGTGGAATGGATCACAGGCATGAGAGGGGAGCCTGTGTTTGAATAAAAAAAGGGGACTCCAGATCCCTTCATAGATTTGCTTCCTCTTCCCTTGGAGTGTCCAAATGATGACCCTTTCTTCGTGCATTTCCTTTGTCAAACAGAATACCTCAGAAGCAGAAGATTTGGGGTTCAGCCAAACCACTCTGACTCCCTCCTGCAGACATCAGAAGGGCAGAGCAGTCCACGGTGAGGCAGACAGCCTGGAAGGAGGCCAAGTGCAGCTGCATCTGGGGGGCTGCCCTGGAGGGCTTCAGGGTCCAAAGGGATCAGAAACTTCAGGATCTCGTTTGTTTTATAATGTGTACAAAGCACATCTTCTTTTTTAAATACTCTTCCTGATTATTTGTGAATGTAATGCTCCCCAAAGTGCTAAAAACAATGAAAGGAAATGGTATGTGATTGCTGGGGCAGGAGAATCCACATAAACTTATTCTGCTGGAGGGAGATCCAACTTACTGATGAAGGCAGCAAAGAAATCATTATTCAGGTCCTTGCTGTCACGTGGCGTCTACAACTTGCCTCTGTGGGAATAGGCTTGCTGTTAATGCTTCTTTGTCTGGGCCTCAGTTTCCCTCTACTGATAAAAGACTAAGGATCCCAGCTCTTTCTCCACGGCTCCCTACCTTTCCAGGCTTCTCTTTAACAAAATTAACACCACCAGTGAAAAGCATTTCTCTCACCATACCTGGCAGGATAACTTTGATTTGGAGACTGGGAGTCATGTCTTTGAGCCTCCTGCCTCTCCAGTGGTCAGCAGGGAGAGAGAGAGCCTATCAAACAGTCTTCAAAGGAAACAGAGAGCATGGGGAGTGAGAGGGGCCAGGGTCTGCAGTGAGAGCATCAGGGAGGAGCTGGGCGGGCCTGGAGACCACAGCAATGTAAATGGAGCCTGGGGCCTGGGGCCCACCTCCCAGCCTTGAAGTTGGCCAGGCATTTGGTTGTACAAAGCAGCTGCTTTAGCAGATGAAATGATTTTTGACCTGGAGACCTAAACTGACAGCTTTGTGTACAAGCCCCAAACAGATTCACTCTGCCCGTCAACCTGTTTTGTCTTCCCGTCTGCTCTGCGGCACCAGGAATTTGGGGCTAGCTGGGTGTGTGTGCAAGGGACCCCCTGCAGCACTCTGGGGAGCCCCCCCCACCCAGCAGCCGCTCCCCAGTGGTCTCCTTAGCCACCAGCCTGGGCTGACAGCCGGCAGTTAGGGCTCTACGTCAGGCCCAGGAGTTGGGTGAGTGATTACTCCACTTCCCGTACGTCTCTGACGTCTTGTTATGGGTTCACGGCCAGACAGGTTAGACAACGGGGAGCTGCCTTTTCAGCACGCGAAATCACATGCCAATGCAGTGTGTGGGATGAGGCTTTCAATATGTTTGTGGGTCACAAATGGGATGGGTCTGATAAGGCCTCCAAGGAAAGACCCTCTCTCCCTACCATCTGACCCCTGAGCGAGGAATAGTCAATGCCACACATTGTTTCCTAGGCTCTAGAATCCCGGTGAGAAAGAGAATGATGGGCACACCTGCCTAATGTGTGGCTCTTGACCGAGCTGATGAATGGAAGATCTTTAGGACCGCCCACCCCTGGTGCCATTTTGAAAAGAAGAAAACAAGGCACTTGAGAATTAAGACTTTCTCTTAAAAGGTTTTGCGTTTGTCTCGCGGGAAGCCTATATCAGAGTCTCAGCTAACAGCCCACATATGAGCATCTCCTTTACTAAAAAAACATTAACACCTCCCCCCTCTCCCCCTCCACCTGTGCATGGCAGTTTACTGGAAGCCAAGTCTGATCTTCACGGAGAAAACATTGAATCAAGTCTGGATCTCCCTCTGGAAGCCAAGCCGTGTGGCATCAGCAGAACCTTCCATGGGTGATACGAGATACTGCATAGACACTAAGCCTCATCCTGCCCTTGGTGCCAAAGCAGGGAATCATCCAGACTCCTCCAGATTGTTTTCTCCCTAGAAGCATTGCCACAAATACCCACCTGAAGATGGGTTTTTATGTTACCTACTATTTCTTCATCGTCTTGACATCATCACCATCATCGACAGACAATTATTTACCATGTATTCTAGCTACACTGGGAGCTGTCCTAGATACCTTCAAAGAACATTTCACAGTTTCTATTCTCTGGGGTCTCCGTGTCTCAGAGGGATAGCACTGATGCTTACAGACGCAAAGAGAATGTTGCAAATATTGAGTGAACATGGAATGAAAATAGATAAGGAAAGATTAAATATGTACATTATGCATACCTCCTCCCTTTACCCCTTTTCCCCCAAGCTACAGATGTGCTAAGCAGTGGCAGGGGACAGATTTTCTTGGTCCAAGTAGGAATAGTCTTAAAACAAATGATTTCTTTCCCTGCTGTCAAAGACATATACTTAAAGTCATCAGTAGAAAGCCGTCAGCAGCTGAGCTAAGAAGTGTGGCTAGGAAATGCTAAGGAAATGTTATTAGGAGTGACCCCTTATTCATAAAAGATTTCGTGACCGAGTCTGCAACGCCAGTGTTGGTCCAGACCTAGTCTCTTTGTTCAACTGTAGTATCTCAACGAATAATCAGTCTGATTGGAGTTGGAAATGCAGTAAATATCAAGGCACAATTTAACTAGCAACTGCAAAATACCAAATAATCACAGGCATGGGGGCCTTTTGGCCATAAAAATGCAGACGTTTACCTTGAATGTTGATTGAAACCACCGAGATTTTGTGCCAAATGAAGCTTGAAATGTATCATCCGAACTACAGTGTCCAACAGATCAAAATAGTCCTAAAATCTTCACCTTTGTATTAAAAAGAGGTTTCAAAAGGGATGGTCCTCTTAAAGCCAGACAATTTGCTCTGTGCCATCTTCATAAAATCATAGCAAAAGACTTTCAGGGTCTTACAATCCAGCCTCTTCACAGTGCAAAAACCTCTGCTTGAGCATTACCTCCAGGCCAGGTTGGAAATATGCTGTCTACCCAGGGCAGGCCTCTCACAGGGTCACCTCAGGGAGGATTGGTTCTGTTCCAATGGGAACCAAGGGACTGTGCTCATGGTTGGGTGCCTACAGCCAATGCAAGCCTACCAAGCAAGGTGTCCAGATAATTCAGTCTCCCTTAAGGGGGTGGAAGCATGACTTGGGGTATATTGAATTTTCGTTCCTTTAGGAGCCTCTTCTTCTATTTCCTGCTGGCAGCTTCCATTGTCATGTTGACTGGTTAAGGTGACTCTGGGAAATGGTGGTGGTCCAGCGTATCTCATTTTCATAATTGCCAGCCTCCTGCAGTTGCAAACTTCTGAACATGCCATAAATCCAATAGACTGAATGACTCTGGGAGCTCGGCAAAGAGGCTACAGCTTTTCTGTTTCCACTGAGGCCAGGGTTATGAGTAGTAATAAACTCAGCAGTCAAGGTCAGAAACGTGATTATATGGGGAAATGAGAAGAGGGACAGAGAGAGGAAAGCTAGGCCAGAAAAAAATGCTCAGCGATCCTTGCTTTGCTGAGTTTTCAAATTCATTAACAACCTCAATTATTCAATTCCTCCATTTTACTCTGTAATTAAACACTGTTACAGACGCTGTATCTACCGAGGGAGGAGTTCAAACGGCCTCCTCTTAGTAAGTGTGCAACTATGGTCCTTGCACTGTTAACCCGGAAAAAAAAAAAAAAAAAAAGAAAGAAAGAAAAACAGATTAAGAAAACATGAGTTCATCAACCTCATACCTAATGGTAATTGTAGAGGGACATTATTTTCCCTCTCAATATAGCAAAGATGACTACAAGGCTTCCAGCATTTTTCCCATAATAATTTCTTAAATCAAAAGCATATTTGCCGATAAGAGGGTGCTTTACCAGAGCTATTCTTTTTCAAATAATTAGGCAAGCAAGAATCCAAAAAAGCAAAAGTGCAATGTGTTTCTGGGTGAATGATGGTACTATTATTTTGTGTGTGTGTTTATTTCACAAGGTCAAAGAATCCTGGGCTCCTTTTTAAAAAGATTATTATTATTGTTTGGATGAAGGAATGAAGGAAATATAGCAAAGACGTTGGATGACAGCATTTTGGTCACCAGATTGCTGTTCATTTAAAGCAAAGAGAGAGGGAAGTCACATCCACATAGCCTCCGAAAGAAATGTGATTCAAACACAGGTTGGAGGAAAACAGAACACCAAATTGCAACTTTTCTGTGATGGGAACTAGATTTCTCCATACAGAATATTGGAAGGAAGCTGTGCGCTAGCGCTCGCCCAGTTTTCTGTCCACTTCTTAATACATGGCATTACTTTCAGTTTTCCCGTACACCTGCCCCCACAGATTGTGGCTTCATAAGGGAAAGGAGTATGCCTTTCACTTCCGTGTCCCCAGAATTAGTTCTTTACCAGACAACTCAGCAGGGACCAAAGAAATATTTGTTTAAAGAATTTGCCAGTGTAGGGTGGTATAGTTATGAGTAAATTCTCTTAAATTCCCTTTTACAAACTCATTTCATAGGAAATATGGCCTTGAAAGTGATGAGCAAATCTGCATTATGTAAATAATGTGTGTGTGTGTGTGTGTGTGTGTTTACATATTTCAAATAGAATAATTCAATCCCAAGAATCAAACGCAGAGCAAGCCAGAGATTTTAAGCAATGGGAAGGAACTCCTTCTCCTCTAGTAAAGAAAAAAAGTAGGTTTCATCTGCCCACAAACTGAATCTGTCTTTTCAATTATCTATAGCCCTCTACACAGTAGGTCCTCCCTTGCCTGTGTCCACCACAGCCCCTTTAGGTGGGACAGTTGGTTGGCCAAGAGGACCCAAAGCCCTCTGCATGTTCCTTTAAGGTCACCCCACCAGAGCAAGGCTTTGTGGGTCTTCTTGACCGAAAAGTGACACCCAGGATTCAGGATGTTTTGTAAGTCCCAGAGAGCTGGGCACTGGCGGGGGAGAGGGGCGTGTTCTCCACTGAGCTGTGGGAATAAAGAGTGGGGTCACAGAGGCTCTGCTGCACCACTCATGAGACATTTCACGCTAGAGCGGGGGTGTCCCGGCAGCCAGCGGGCAATCGGCGGGGGTCGCTTTAGCTGTGAACTCTAGGATGGCCTCAGTGCCAGGCAAATTCATTGGTGGATTCTTTGTTTCAAGGAGGACGACAAGGTCTGGGAGGAGTTTGTACTGGGCACTGTCCGGAGACGTGCATTTTACTGAGCCTGTTAAGTGAGAAAAGGACTTTTTGGATCTCTACCCTCAAGAAACGTACAGTTATGCAGGAGAGATGAATTGAAATCACAACTGCATGTTTGGGGCTAGCCTCCGTCATGTCAGCATCATATATGGTGGCTTCAGACACTCAAGTTGTGACTATAATCGGTATGGCTCGGGTTCAGATGATTGGGTAGGGGAATCGAGGGCTTTGAGCCCCATTAAGAGGTTCCCTGCAGGGTCGTGATTGTCCCCAGCCAAACCCCATTCTTTCTCTGGCCACGATCCTATTTCATTGCTAATTGAACTGTCCCTGAGCTCCTTCTCCCTCTTCACATCGCTTCGGAGAGAATGGGTCTGCCTTTGCTGAGACCGCACATTTTCCAGACTAGCAACAAGCCGTCTCCTCCTGAAGAAGCCACACCTCAGGGAAAGGGGACAACTTCTTGCTGCAAGGGTGACAATGAGTCCTTTGTCAGTGCTGCCCACAGAAGAGAAAAACTGATAAGAGCAGAACACTAAAAAGAATCTGTAACTTGAAGCATGTACCGTGCCCTGGTTTGAGCCAACATCCCGGATCCCCTTTCTTGGTTCTGTACGTTGGTCTTTGCCCCTGCATGTTCCTTTCTTGTCCTCTACCTCTTGCAACCTGCCCTCTTCTCCTACAGCTTCCAAGAAAAAGCAATTGCTTGACTTAACTTGCGACTGTTGTGAGAGCACCTTTAAGTAGGTGCAGTATGTCCCCTCCAACAGAATATTATGCAGGAGCTCGGCAGCCCTGAAGATACACAATCAATACTTCGCCTGAACCATTGATACCCTTGCCCATCACTTAAATATCATTACAGGAAAGATTTCAACAAGATCGCGGCACATTATACTTTAAAGTTTGACTTTAAAGGATGCCTGGGCTTTGCTGAAAGGCATTAGTAATGGAATTCTTTATCTCTGAGCTTAATTTATTCTAAGGAGAATAGGGCCATTATCTTAAATCTATTTTTTTTTCCAGCAGAGAAAACAGGCCTCAGAAGTCCAGCACTTATAAAGAAATCATTGTTTAGTTACTTTTCTCTTTAACCCTTTGCAAAAGGGGGTGGGAGTGTGGTATTGGAAGATGAATGTGCATTCCGATCGGGAGGCCATTGACAGACTTACAATATGCCTTTTTTTTGTTTTTTGGGTTTTTTTTTTTTTTTGGTCATTTCTATTCCTGGGCTTCTCTGCATTTCTTACATGTGAGAACCCTACAGTCAAGTCGTTTGTGTAGTTCTGAACCCCCGCTAAATCCACTGCCTCCTTTGATCACTGGTGATGGAAAGGTCTTTGGTTGGAAGAAGGCGGGGATGGCTAACCAAAGGAGTCATGTTCTGGTATTAAGCTACTTGGTATACATCAGGCGCAAGTCATGTTCTGGTATTAAGCTGCTTGGTATGCATCAGTTGCATGAGAACCGTGTATTTACACACATGGGAACAGATACGCTTGCATTTAGCTCCTTGGCTCTGGCGGTGGGTCTCCATCATGCAAAACAACTGGTTGGAAGAGCAGAGAAAATGTTCTACCAACTGACTATTCCTTTTCCAAAGCACTAGCCACGCAGTGATTGACAGGACTCTTTCTTGCTACCCTCCCTGGTGACTACGCAAAACTGAAGAGTGGTTGTAACATTGTAGAAGGAGGTTTGTACTCTGGGAGAGTCTCTGAATAGATGCCATACGTCTACAGCTTCTTCCAGGGCCCTCACTTGCTCATTTTTTTCTGCTCGAATACGTAAAACTCAGCCACCAGGTCTCTGTGATACATTTGGTTGGGGCCAGGTTTGGGGATCACTTGTGAACTAAATCATGTATCCAAGTGTTATAGACCAGGGACAACGGCTTCCCTAGCCCTAGGCTTCGTTGACGTCCCTGCTCAGCCCTTTTCTTGGTAGCACCTTTCCCTCCCGCTGCCTCTAGAACCTCAGCCCTAGGATTCTTGTGGTTGGATATGCCAGTTGGTGAGAATGGCGTGGCTTTCCAAGGGCTGAAAGTGATCCAGCGCTGGGGAAGTTTTGTCCTTCAGGGCACTCTTGCAAATTGGCTAGATGGAGGGAGAAGAGCAGGCACCATTATATTTCCAGGAACAGGAAGCATATCAGTGTTCCACATCTAACTTTTAGCTCCTTCTTTTCCTTTGTCAGGATGACACCTTTTTTTTTCCCGCCTGCTATTATCAGAGATTTTGTGTTTAATGATTACTGAGTCACATGTTCACAAGTGCAAATAATTGATGACCTCCATCTACTCGGCTGTCTTCATGTCTGCAAGGAGTGAAAACCTGTAAAGAATTCAAACAGGTTCCTGTTTCGATCAGCATTTCCAGGTGATCATCACGCCCAAGTCAAAAAGTCAGTGTACTTCCCAAATTAGAACCATCTGTATAGGAAATCTCCATTTTACAGGAGCGTAGTGCATCTGTTGTTTGTTTTTTTGTTTTGTTTTGTTTTCCCACCCTGGTGGGTCAGTTAGTTTGTAATCGTCTCTAATTGACTTTCTACCTTCTGTTAGCCTTTATTACCTGACTCACGGGGAGCTCAGGAACGGGAGAGATTTTCCACCTGCTTTCGAATCCCCTCATCTTATAACATCTCTACTGATGTTAAGGATAAGTAGATTCAGAGGATGGTTGTAAAAGGGAGCTGGACCGTAGCTATCAGAATCACCGTTTATGCTCATCTCTACTCCATGTTTTCAGGTATGTGCCATTTTTTTTAAGATTTTATTTATTTTTTTGACAGAAATCACAAGTAGGCAGAGAGGCAGGCAGAGAGAGGGGGAGGCAGGCTCCCTGCTGAGCAGAGAGCCCGAAGCCGGGCTTGATCCCAGGACCCTGAGATCATGACCTGAGCTGAAGGCAGAGGCTTAAACCACTGGGCCACCCAGGCGCCCCTGTAATGTGCTACTTTTTAAGTTGAATATAAGCTGCAAAGACTCGGGTTAATCATCGTTCTCAACTTATGGCACATTATCACCCATCTAAGAACTCTGTGCTCTAGATGTTTCTACCTTTATCCCTGGTCCTCAGACCTATGTCCCTTCCCCTTCCCATAGGTCACTGCTCTATTTGACATATGTCTTTGAATACATGTAAATACATGAACACATGCAAAATATGTAGCATTTTCTCTGAATGATTTTAACTTACCTAAAGGACATCGTACCGTGTATATGATTGTTTCTTCGGCCCAGCCTGGCTTTTTTTTTTTTTTTTTTTTTTTTTTTTTTTTTTTTTTAAAGATTTTATTTATTTATTTGACAGAGAGAGATCACAAGTAGAGAGAGAGGCAGGCGGAGAGAGAGAAGGAAGCAGGCTCCTGGCTGAGCAGAGAGCCCGATGCGGGACTCGATCCCAGGACCCTGAGATCATGACCTGAGCCGAAGGCAGCGGCTTAACCCACTGAGCCACCCAGGCGCCCCCCAGCCTGGCTTTTAAGAGCTGTTCATATGTTTAGACCTTTACCCAGTTCTCGTCTCTAACGTCTCTAACTGTATTAACAAGACTTTATCTAGCTAGGCCCTTTTGATCTCTAAGCTGCCTCTAGTTCCATGCCCTACTTGCGTGAACCTATTTGAGAATTCTGCCATTCACACCACAGGATAATATTTCTGGGTACGTCCGGATACCTAATGGCATTAAGTGTTGCCAGGTGTATTCTAAAGTAATTGATCAGTTTACATCCTTGCCGTTGGTTCTCTGACGTGCCTGTTTCCCGATGTGCTCACCGACCTTCGGCATCCCCCGCTTCTCTAACCTTGCTAACCTAATTGATACAGGGCATTCTTTCATTGTTACTTTCATGTTCCTCATTACTATTCAAATATCATCCGGGAGTACCCGAAATAAAATGCTCAGCTTCATGAGGCAGCTGTTGGAGCTTCCCAGCCTGTGTGAGCGGCAGGGTTCCCAACGACAGTGCTGACCCTGTAGGACTGCAGGGTCTCTTCGGAGTCTGAGCAGCTTGGACAACCCGAGCGTCCCCTCCCCCACTCCCATGCGGAGGCAGAGACACCGCCTCCCTGTCCCAGCTGCAGCTCGAGGGGTCCTCCATCAATGGATGTGCTCACACTCTCTTGGTTTAACGTTTCTGCCCAAGTGGCCCACAAGTGCCATCTTATCAGAGGATCAATTTTATATCAGAGGGTCATTAAATTCTTTTTTATGAGAATAAAATGGGCTTCCGCCACTGCATGTTGTACCACTGCGCGCCCGAAACTAGAGAGGAAATCAGAGTGGAAGAGATTTAACCAAATTATCCATCTTCAGAAAATAAGCTCCACTGCAAATGTATTTTTGATGTGGCATTGTGCAACACAAAGAGAGGAGAAATAAAAACACGCTAATGGTCCTGTTATATGCGAGCGGGAGGACGTTGTGACTTTAACCCTCTGTGCACGCTGGGCTTCCCTCTCCTTCCCACCGGCCGCCAGGCAGGGATGGCGTGGGGAGGAGTTGACCACGTGCAGGACCCAAGCTGGAAGCTCCAGATGGACCGAGGTCCCATTGATTTGCACAGTCACTGGTTGTCTTTTTCCAGGATCAGAACACTTGGTGAAGGCTTTTAATGTCCTCTGAGGGTTGGGATACCCGAAGGGGTGGTCGGTCTTGAACTGCGTGACCTCCCCGCACCGTCCATGACTGACCTGCTCAAGTGGCAGCCTGGGAAGAACACCCAGAGGCCTCCCTCCCCCACCGGCTGGGCCTGTGGTCAAATCCCTGCTCTTCCCAGTGGGGCCCCGTGCTCAGCAAACCCCGTATGGACGGTGAGTTTGTTTCGGTGGTGGTGGTAGTGCCGTGGTGATGGTGTTTGCAGTCCATACTCCAGAGATCTTTTTCTTCTGTCAGTCACGTGGGTAGTTGCAAGAGAGGTCGAGGCAGCCTGTGTGGGGGAGTTGGGCACAAGACAGACCCCTGGGTCCCTGCTTCCCTGACCGCTTGCTCCCTAGTGTCCTGTGAGTGCACGGGTTTGGAGGACAAGGAAAGGAGTCAGCAGCATCCCAGGGAAACCACAGCAGTACTTACTGTAATGCCCCCTGCTGGCGAGGTGCGGGATTACACGTGATTGGGTTAGGTAGGCGTGAGAACAATTTAAAAAAAAAAAAAAGGAAATGTGTTTGGATACGACCTAAGGAGGCAAACAATTATACAGACGAGACCTACAGTGCTGGAGATGGCTGGGGGGAAATGCTGTGGTCACGCTGTCCCTCGCCCAGGCTCTGAGAAGGTCCTGGAAGCTCAGCTGGCTCATACAGTCTCCCACATGCTGTATGGCTGGTGCTGAAGCCCAGGTGGGGACAGGCCCCACATCCTTCATGCTTTCCCAGGGCATCCGTGCCATTATTCCAACCACTCGGGACACCCTCAGCTCTGCCTTGGGATTTTGATGTTTTCTCCGTTCCAAGTGAACGGTGGAAGTCTTTATTTACTTTTATTTATTGTTATAATTTTTTAAAGATTTTATATATTTATTTGTCAGAAAGAGAAAGAGAGAGAGCACAAGCAGGAGGAACAGCAGGCAGAAGGAGAAGCAGGCTCCCTGCTGAGCAAGGAGCCCAGTGTGTGGAATGCAGGACTCCATCCCAGGATCCTGGGATCATGACCTGAGCGGAAGGCAGATGCTTAACCGACTGAGCCACCCAGGCATCCCCAGCAGAAGTCTTTAAAATGAGTGCCTGGCCATGGTTCTGGCAAGGGCACAGTTGTGTGGAGCGGACAGAAGCCTCCTGACCAGCTCAGGTGCTGCTGCTCCCTGGGGATCATTCTTCTCTTCGCAGACGAGCAAAGGGCCAGTTGTGCCTCGGCCGGCACCGTGTTGGTTTCTCAGATACGCAGTTACCTCGCAGTGGATTAGAGGCCTCGCGGTGTCCTGGAGAATGACTTCCCTGTGATTAATGGAGGCCTTGCCTTTAAAATGCCCCAGCTCCGTTTTTCCATTTGCCACAAGCCATGCATGTGCTCTTCAGAGGAAACAAGAATAGAAAAAAACTATTTGCAAGATAAGTGAAGAGAAATGTAATCCCTGAGTGGAACGAAGGGTGCTCTGAAATGAATGGGGGATAATCCCTGTGTTGTCTATTACAAATGCACTTTATTTTTCCATTATCTGGCTATGAGAATGTGCCATTCGCTCTAAGGGACAAAGCCGCTGCAGTGTCTTCTCTTTATGTCATAGGAAGTGTGTACAGCAAGGGGTGTTCATTGCCTGGCGTCTAAGGCGGCCTGGCCAAGGGGGGCAGCTGGGCCATGTGGCCACTGAGACTCCCGACAAAATGAGTTCTGTTCCAGGCTCAGGACAGCCGTAAAAAGGAGGCTTAGGGCAGTGAAAGAACAAATGTCCACCCATCCCCACCTGCTCCTGAGGCTGAAGGACCCAGCGCTCCATTCACATAGGCTTGCAATAACTAAGAGACCCATAACTCAGTCCCTCGCTCCGTCTGAGGCCTGGGACTGATCTCTGTTTCCTGATCTGGCATTCGGTATCCTTAAAGGGACCACAGGAAAATTCCAGCGCCTCGTGAGACAGCATTGTTTCGTTGGTCCCTTTCCTCTTCCCGCCTCCCCCAGGAGCCTCTCTGCGCACGTGACAACCTCTGTTCCTGGGAATGACTTTTGAGAAGCTCAATCTCTTTCTTTTGAGAAGAACACATTAGGAATGATCTATCTCACATTCTTGGTGGGTAAGACGGCTCCCACGTTAGTACCTAGCGCACTCAAGAGCTCGTGTGATCACCGGTCAGGAAACTCTCATGGGGAGGGGGTAAGTGCCACTGGCCTGTTTCCATGCTTCGGGGCCTTCCACAGCCAAGTGCACACGTGGAGGTCTGTGGCGTTCCCGCAGGACGCTGCCTGCCCCGACCCCAGCCTGACCGGACAGACGCACCCAGGGCTGCCCGCATTTTGTTCTTTCAACTCTTTGGTCTTTTCTGCCCTAGACCATCCCGCGTGCTGCTCTCCCGCCCAAGACCGCCCTTCCCTCTGTGTTGATCATGGAATCCCAACTTATCTAACCTCAGCTCAAGCCTCGCTCTCTGCCGGGGTTCCCCAGCCCCTCCCCCAAGGAGGTCAGGCCACAGCACCCCATCTTGCAAAACACCTTTTTATTTTCCTACACATGATTAAAAGTAAAAAAATCAGTTGGGTTGTCAGCTGCTTGCTGTGATCTCCCTACCCTGGAAGGTAACCTCAGGAGGCCGGTCTCACCCCCACGGAGATAGCCCCTTACCGAGTGACTAAAGAAATGAAGACAACCTAGCTTTCTCCAGTTTGTACATAATCCCTCGTTTCATCATTGCCTTCACTCCCACGGAAGGAAGACAGGAGGGCTGAGGCTCACCAGCACCTCTCAAAACCACTTTGTCCTGAGGTCGCCCCTGCCCCAACATGATGGTTTGGGCATGGCAACCATGCAAATATGTTTTGTCATAACTACCCAGCTGAACCCAGAGAGATGTCCGCTCAGGAGGCTTGTGTCTCATCCTTGTCATTTCCCCCAGCCCATGGTCCCCCGTGGTATCCAAAAGCCCACCCCGAACACCGAGCCCCATGCGGGTCAGGGTAGCTGCTTATGGAGGCCAGCTCTCGGGCTTGTGTTCTGTTCTGCCTCCCAAGAGCTTACAGATTCAGATACAGAAACTGATTTTGGCAAATACATCCAGAATATGCTGACCGCGTAATGGAAACACAAAACTATGGATGTGAAGGTCCTTATAATATACCTCGTTTAATAATACAATCTTTTTCTCATCGGGAAGAAGCAAGTTTAAGTGCATTTGGAGGTGGCAGATGAAGGTTGTCCAGCTAAGGGAGTTGGATAGAAAGGATGGGAACCTTCCAAGTCCAGGGAGAAACAGATGATTTTTCTAGCAATAACCCAGAGAGCCTGGCCTTTGAGAGGGTCGATCCCACTTCCAGCCCTTCAGGTGGCTGGTTCACTGGTTCCGCTTAAGGCATGAGCTCAGCAACAAATTAAGTAACGTGTCCCCAATAAATGCTAATAAGCCCCAAGAGGAAACAAGGGCATTCCCATGCATACCAAATATACTCATTAGCATCCCTGCTATTATGAAGAATAGCAAAATGACCTTGCAATCATTAGAAGCTTAAAATGCTATGACTTAAGTTTAGAGGGACACATATTACATTGTAAAACCTAATTAGTGTTACCTTTGCTAATTGCCACCTAGCACTAAGCTAGGTAAAATAAATGCATGATGGACGTCCGGGGACATCAGATATAACCCCATCACCAGTTTTAAAGGAAGTGAAATTATAGGGGAAGAGCCATCTGAAAAGATGTTTTGTCTGAATTGTTGTGAGTGGTTTGCGGGAAGTGGGGGAAGCATGTGCAGTCAGTGTATTTATTTGTGTGAATCCTAAATGCTGAAATTTTCTCCTGAGAACACTGTTCCTCTCCTGTGTTTCTCTAATGTGAACGCCGGGATGCCAAACAATAGGGGGAAATTACTGTAGCACCAAAATCCTTCCCCAGCGTGAAAACAGGTGTTCAGGGATACAGCGAAATTCTCTCTCACAGGCAATCAGAAGACAGCCCTCTCCCAGCCCAGACCTGCAGCCAGGACATCAGGCAGCCCTCTGTGTTCAGGAGTGGATCTGTCCACTAGATGAACTCTGCTTGGGTCTCTCGTTCACCCTGGAGGAAGATCGGGAAGCACTCGTGTGGGACTGTAAAGAAACTCCGAGCACCTTTCCAGCTCAGGGTCGCTGTGGCCATCGTGCCCAGGACACAAAGCTCGGGTCAGGTCCTAGTGTCTCTTTACTTTGCAGACAATATCAAAAATAGTCAAAAAGGTTGCACCTCCAACCACACCCAGCCTCTGGAAATGCGTGCCTGCACGCGGGCGCGCGCACACATACACACACACACACAACAAACACACATACACACAGAGCTGCGCCTTGCTTCCAGCTGTGCTCAACATTCATAATAAGGCTGTGAAAGAGAAATTATTTTCTTAGGGTTGTCAGGGTGTTTTTCCTCCTTCAGAATAAATGATAGCTGATTTTTCCAGAAACAAGCCTGTCACTTGTGCCTCTCTTGGGGGCCCTCCTGCGTATGTCCTAAACAGTACAGATTAAAATCAAGTCATAAAGTTTTACAACCAGCAGTGGTCGTAAAGCTAGTTTAGAGCTTTGTGTTCATGCTCAGTTCTGAGGAGGGCAAGGGGTCCTCCGAGGTCCCACTGCCTCTGCTGGGGCAGGAGCAAAAGAGGGAGAGGAAAACAGAGCAGGGAGGCCTCCTTCCACCCAGGCTTTTAGCTACTTTCAATATCAAGTGTGCGTGTCACATTTCATTTGGAAAAGCAAAACTTCCAAGGCTAAAAATAGCTAGAAAGTCACCAAGAGGCCACTAAGGACCAGGGAGGCTATGCGATTTCCCCCAGGTGCACCTAGACCCCGGTAGGACCAGAACCAGAATTTGGGCCCCTTGGATCCAGGGTTCCATCCCAGAGTTGGGGTTCAAGGAACATGAGGAGCACCCACGGCTCCCAAAGTCGGTGACGCCTTACAGCCTACACTTGCTGACTTCCTGAAGGACATCATGCTCCAGCCGTCCTTTTACAGACAGTCTTTGGCCTTCTTAAATAAGATTTTGTTCATGGAGCTCAATTTCCCAAGGATAGCAGGGACCTCACTTGGTGTGGGGGCCACTCATATTCTGCCTGCTGCTGTCTCAGCCTCCGGAGCCTCCCACACCGCCCTGGCTCCGGGAATGTCCCCTCCTGGTGGCCTTTCTTCTTTGACTCAGCTGGTCAGGGCTGGATTCTAGAAGCGAAATTGGCTCAGTGTGATTGCTGGAGTCGGTGCGTTTGCCTTGATGATTAGGCCACCTGGCTTCTCTGACTTCTCTGCCTGAGACCGTTAGCACCAGCAAGACAGATCGGCCGCTGGAGCCGTCCTCCCCCGACCGCCCTCGAGACCTCCACGCAGCGACGGCAGGATGTCCTCACAGGGCAGCCCCGAGGGGACACTTCACCTCCCTCTTCCTCCTCCCCCTCGTCCTTCCTCCCACCCCCGTACCCCCATCCTTTGTAACAGCCAGAGAGTTTTTTTTTTAAAGTGGAGCTGCTGATAATTAAAATTATATCTTTGTTCCACCAATGTATGAAACTCTAGGAAGTCATTATCAGAGTGAGACAGTGATATTTTGATATCCCTGCATCTTTTTGATACAAAGAATCAAGTTCTAAGGCACGAGGAGCTAGAGTACCACACTATTTCTTAATCGCCCTTTATAACTTGCGGTGTCTCAGGATGCTTCTCAGATGTTTCCACTGTGGCTTATGTACACTTCAAACCCGTGTGCCGTTAAATGCAGAAGCCAGGTACTGAATTAATGAAGGCAGCTTCAAAAGCGCACCTCTCTGGCAGGCTGAAGATCTAAGAGCAAACGCAGAGAGGTGACGGGGCTTTGAAAAGTACTAAGCACGAACAATAAACCTCATTAAATAAAGTCAGCAGAGTGGGCTTGGAACTGGAGTCAGGCGAGTGGGGGACGGAAGAGGGGATAGTCCGTGCCACAACTGACTCTGTCCGGGACCTGGGGTTTGGGGCGAGGGGGATGGGGTGGAAGAAGGGGTTGTGTTAGGGACAGTCACGTGACCCAAACAGAAGCAGCACTAAGGGATGCAGCCAGGAGGAAGCTGGGAGAGCACAGGGCACGGGCAGGCCACCATGCTGACCGACTGGGGTAGACAAGCACTCCGAGTTGAAACGTGGGGTTGCTGATTCCTCTTCGGCTTCCCTCGGCCACTTTAGTAACCTTTCAAGAAGGCAGAGCGTTTGAGCAGGGCCTGCAAGGGAAGAGAGAAGCTGACAGAAACTGCTCGGCCGTCAGAATGGATCCCCAGAAGCCCTGTGCTAGTGCGTGCAGTCACTGTCGAACAGAAGCGGAGCAGGGACTTCTGGAACCCTTAGCGTACCTCTGCACACAGCCAGGGAGTAGGAGACTGGGGGCTCAGTCACTACGAAAGGGGGAAGTTCTTCATGGGATGTAGCTAACAGCACGTGGGACGATTATGGTGTCAGACTCCTGCATGGGTTTCAGATGTGGATTGGGGAATATGCAGGGAGTTACGGTAGGACACAGCAAGGGTGGAAAAAAAGGACGGCTCAGCCTTTGGGGCTCCATGCTTTCCCTCTACACTCCTCCTGCAGAGAACCTGAGGGCCCTTGCCGAGTAAGGGCTGGCCCACTGGGATGACCACGGCAGACCCATTCTTGGCCATCATGGCAGTCAGGGCTGCCCATCCTAGGGACAAGGCACTCTCTGAAGGTGAGAGCACTGTTCTCTGTTGTGCTTGCTATGCACCCCACCATTCTCCTCCTGTTTCCCCCCAACTCCCTCTAATAATTGTGTCTCCGTTTTAATTCAAGAATTTAACTATAGAGATTACACTGACCCTTCCCTCCAGAATGAAGGGATGTGGGATCCTCCACCAGATTTATTTGTGATTGTGGCTGGGGGTTTATGTAAACTAATTTATTATTCATGATACTGACAATTTATGCAGTGAATGCAATTACAGGCTATGATTGGCTGTCGCAGCTAAGGGCTAAAGTGCCTCTTCCTGGGATATGCAAGAAAAAAAGGCAGAGGATATTAGAAAAATAGTCAGTCATAGCAGTATTTTTTTATAAAGTGATCCCCCCCAAATCTTCATTCAAAAAAAAAAAGCTAATTTAATTTCCCAAATACCCTGTAAAAGATATCTAATTATCCGCTCCTAAATTGCTCTCATAATTTTTCCAAAGATCTCTGTTGTTGGTGCCTTGGTGAGTTCTCCTTGTCTACAAGCGACAGGCTGCTGTCTCAGTGCATGGGTCCCGACACAACCTACTCAAGACGACTCTTCCCAATACTGAGCGAAGTCCTGATGCCTCTTCTAATGTGTTAGCTCACCGAATCACGAGATATTTGAGACCTAAGACTTGAGCTGCTTTCATGTACAGTTGTAGGGGCAATAGAAGGAACTGGCCTCTTTTTTAAAAAAAATTTTTTTTGCTTGTTCTTTGTTCTAAGAGGAAAACTTAAAAAAACCAGAACAAGTCATGGTACATCCAGACAATGGCATAGTACTGAGCAGCAGAAAGGATTGAAGTGCTAACAACACAACAATGTAGACGAATCTCACAATACTTATGCCAAGTGAAAGGAACCAGCCCCCAAAGGAGTTTCTACTATGTGATTCCATTTTTGTAAAGTCCTAGAAAAGGCAAACCTCTTTTTTCTTTTTAAAGATTTTATTTATTTATTTGACACAAAGAGAGAGATCACGAGTAGGCAGAGAGGCAGGCAGAGAGAAAGGAGGAAGCAGGCTCCCTGCTGAGCAGAGAGCCCGAAGCGGGGCTCGATCCCAGAATGCTGAGACCATGACCTGAGCCGAAGGCAGAGGCTAACCCACTGAGCCACCCAGACACCCCGGCAAACCTCTTTTTTAAAACAGAAAGCTGAAAGTTGCTTTCCTGCAGGAGGGCAAAAGGGAGAGATCAGAAAAGTGCATCAGAAAACTTTGGGGACGTTGGGTGTGTTCGTCATCCTAGTGGCAGTGATGGCTTCATGGTGAACACATGTCACGACTTCTAACATTGTACACTTTAAACATGTGCAATTTACTGCGTGCTAATTATAGGTCAATAAACCTATCAAAGCAAATACACACCCTTTATTAAGTCCTAGCTCCCCTGTTGACTAAGTATGTAACCTTAACTTCTCTGGACGATAGTTTACTGACCTGCAAAATAGAAATGATAAGGCTTGTCCCACAGGGGTATTAAGACCATCAACATGAGAAAATAACAATCCAGGTGTGTGTGTGTGTGTGTGTGTGTGTGTGTGTGTGTGTGTGTGTGTGTGTATACATATTTATGTATACATATGTATGTATATATATGTATATACACATATATGTATATATATATATGTATACTAACAAATTTGTAAATGATCTTCATCAACTTGAACCACTGTATAAGTGAAAGGATTCAAAACAATTGCTCTGGGCCTAGCCTGCTACCACGAGGAGAGCCGGTACTCTATCTTTGTTTAACTGAAGGAGGACATCTGACACTTAGTAAACTTTGTTTGGCACCACAGAGTCTAAATATTATCTAGTCATTGAACTTCTTTGTTGTTGTTTTTTTTAAGATTTTATTTATTTATTTGACAGAGAGAAACGGAACACAAGCATGGGGAGTAAGAGAGGGAGAAGAAGGCTTCCCGCTGAGCAGGGAGCCCAATGCAGGGCTCGATCCCAGGACCCTGGGATCATGACCTGAGCTGAAGGCAGACCCTTAATGACTGAGCCACCCAGCTACCCCTATTCATTGAACTTCTGGTAGGGAATCATGGAATCCTGAAATGGTACATCTTAGAATAGGAGGGAGGCAAGCAAGTGCAGATACCCCATCCTAGCATCAGAGAGATGAGACAGAATGATGTCTAGCACCTGACTTGGGGCCCCTGGCCCTGTCTTTATAAAGGATGCTTAATGAAGGAGATCGTGGTGACTAGGCTGATGGAGACGAAAGTCCCAGAACGTTTTGGTGTGCTCTCCCTAGGCTCTTCTCCTACGTAGGAATTGATCTGCAGAGAGCCTGGTAAGAATCTGATAAGAGCCCTTTAAATTCACAGCACAGCGAAGTGGAATTGAGGTAGGGGCTGAGCTGAGCTCCCTTGCTTGAAAGACTCTTCCAGGCCCCCGTAAGCTCTGAATTGTAAATTGTCTGATATCAGCCTTTGTGGCGCTGTCTGGATTAGCAGCCCGAACTCTCAGAGTTTTCTCCCCAGCTTCCCAGCAATCAGTTCAGCCCACTTGATCGGCACCTGCCTCACTCCAGCCCATGCTGCGTGTTTATGTTGCCCTTTGCAGATTCCAAAATACTTTCACAAAGTTATCACATTTAGTCCTAACCTTTGTTCTATGGGGTATATAGAACAGGCCCTACAGGATTCCAGTTTATGGTTAAAGGAATTGATGCCCTTGTCGGAACAAGATTTTTTCAAGGACCCTCACTGAGCAGAGGAAAGAGAAGAGTCAAGTCTCTACCTTCTAACCTCTGTTCCCATGCTCTTCCTCCCATCCCCAAGGAGATGAATGACATCACCCTTGGCTAACTCATTCTGAAGGCAACATTATGCCTATTCCCGTTTTGCACATGTGACAGAAAGAAGTAATGTGACTTACATGGGGTCACACAGTGGCCAAATAGAGATTGGTCCTGCCAAATGCAGCCTTCTTCCACTGTATGAATTTTATCTCCAATATTCGGTTCATTTTAAACATTGTTTCTGCTGCGCATGCCATTCTGTGGCCTTTACGTTCTGGACCAAGATTGGGGAAACCTTGGGGTTCTTGGGGGTGGTGGGGAGGAGAGGGTGAGGAACGTAAACTTGCTCAGTAGACCAGCCCAGATCCCTTCCCCCCTGCAAATATGGATGGGCTGTGGAAAAACACCTCCCAAGTTGGTGAAGAATGAGCAGTGACCCTTTTGACTTCATGAATTTGGAAAAAGAACAGCATGGAAGCTAAATCTGGGCAGATAAGAGAATCCTCCTTGGAAAGCATGCTGACCGTGACCGTCATCAGTAATGCTCCTTACTCCTTAGCCTCCAATCCTCAAAGCATCTCCCCACTGTTCCACTGACAAGACACGCTTGTCTTTTAGTCTTAGAGTGATGAATGCACGCTTGCTCTAATATTCATAGGGTACATTCAACGCTGAACCTGAGCAATTATCAGGAGTTTTGGATAGTCAAACTCTGATGTTGCAGATGACATGATACCTCAATTATCCCAAAGCAACCATTTCCGAACTGCCATCCTTAATTTTGTGCCCAGTTTATCTTGCAGGGACCCCTGCATGCTCCCCTCCACCACTGCCCCCTGCCTTTCCCACATTGTCCCAGAAGGGTAGTCAAGGTGAAGCAGTGTCAGACAGGGAGGCTGATCTCTGGTTCCTGGGCTAACCTCCGATTTTGACTTTCCTGAGCCCACTCAGAACCATTATCCTCTTTTCTGAATGTTGAAGGTTTCTTTTTCTCCCCCCCGAGGAGACATTTATACAACTGATCACTACTGGAATGTGAATTTTCCTGTCAAGGGTGGGACAGAATAAAGAATGTGGCCGTTATTCTCTGCTCATAAAAGAGGCTTCCCTCTAGCTGTTATTCAAAAGACGATCTACGTCCTCCCAGCCTTGGGTCACCCTTCAGACTGGCATTCCCCAAGCAAGGACCAGCCCGATGCTCTGTGCGTGGGACCAAGGTGTCCACCGAATGCAGAGCTTGGCTCTCTAGCACAACTGTTCACTAATGGTCTAATTAACTATTGCAAACTTCAGAGGACCCAGCTAACTATAATTGAGAGATCAAGAGAGGCTGCCTGGAGTTAGACATGCATACTAATTACTGAATTATCCAACACCTGTTTTGGAATGTAGCACGGAAACATGGCTATACTTTCAGGCAGAAGACCTCCGGTTTAAGTGAAAAGTTTGTCTTTAGTGAGCAGAGTGAAGCCCTCTACTGTCCGATGAACCATACACCACTCTTATTGACACTGGTAGGTGATCAAACGAGGGCTAAGGGAGTATAAACTAAGGCAGGAAATGAAATATTCATGCAGTGAGACCTTGGGAGGGATTCTGAAGGGGAAGACAGGGAATGCTTCAGATGGGTATAAATGACTGTGTTGATATCACGACAGAAGCAATGCTCAGGATTACTGTGTTTCACTAAATACTTCCGCATGGCCATGGCAGAAGATGTCGCCATATTGAGATTCCCACTCAGAATGTTGAGATTCCTGCACTCTTTGCTTCCAGCTTCTCCCTCCTTCAGATCCCTGGGTTTGTCCCACCATCGAAAGTGCTTATCATGAAGGACTGTTGGGCTGACACCACTTAGCATCTTCACTAAGACCAGGCAGAGTGGGATGGAGGCAAGGATGTCCAACGAACAGTGAGCAGGGGAGGGTGTGAAAGAGTCAGAATCTCGAGATGGAGAAGAGCAAAAGAGCAAGGGCCGAGAGAGAGGAGAGAGTCAGGCTCAGGGTGAGAAGTGCATTGAACGTAGAAGAGAAGGAAGTCTCCCATGGTCCCATTCCTCATGTTTACCAATTTGCTTCCGTAACCCATCATCATTGATCTCAGACAGTTTCTTAGATGGAACATTTGTTGCCAAATAGAACAACGAGACCTCTTTTCAAAGCCCCAAAATACTCTAGAATTACACAAGACAATGGGGCAGGCCTGGGGCCCATAACCTGAGATAGCTCGTAAGCCAGCTGGTTGTCCTCCGCTCCGTGCTCCAGCTAATTGAAACTGTCTAATTCAGGAAAAAAGGGAGTCTCAGTTTCCACAAGAGAATTAACAAATAAATCCTAAATAAAAAACAGACTCAGTAGTGTGCTGGCTTTTTCTCAGTTGAAAGAAGAAGGCTTTATAATGGTGATGATGATGGTGATGGCAGTGATGGAAATGGTTAATATGATCCTGGGCATTTACCAACAATGCAAACAAAATTCAAATAGATCTAAGGTTTCTAGGATTCTAGGGTGATCTGTACTTCAACAGTCTTTCCCAAGAAATTTAATACATTGGATAAAAAATAGACCTGAAATTTTCTCAGAACGTCCATTTCAGGAAACCAGTCTAAGATTTCCACATTGCCATCATTTCTCAAGGAAGGCTGTGCCCATAATGAAGGCAACATGAAAGTGTTCTTGTGGAAAAAAGAAATAATAACTTTAACTGAGGGCACCCATTTAAAATAAAGCACATCAGAGGGGAGGTGGGTTATGGGGCATTAAGGAGTACACTTACCATGAGGAGCACGGAGTCATGTGTGGAACTGTTGAATCGCTGTGTTGTACACTTGAAAGTAATATAACTCCGTATGTTAACTGCCCTGGAATTAAAAGTAAAAAACAAAACAAACAAACAAAAAAACTTAACAAAAATAATACCGAAGGCAACATGGACATTGCAGAAGATGTCACCATACTGAGGTGCCTTCTGTTTCCCACCATATTTCTACTACGGATCCAAGAGCACTTGAAGGTGAATCTTTCCAGACTTGACACGCTTCTGCCTTTGAGATCTTTCTCACTGCTGAGATGTAACAATGAAGACATGATGGCTGTCCAAGACTGGAGACTATAGTACCTATGGACGCCAGATTCCTCTCTCATATTCAAGGTCTTAGCGGTCTTTGAAATGACCCTATATCCGACTACATCCAATCTCAGTGTAGATCTTCTGTATTAAGTTTGAGTCTGTGGAAGGGTTTATACATTTAAAAAATAACTTGGGGCACCTGGGTGGCTCAGTCGGTTGAGTGTCTGCCTTCGGCTCAGGTCATGATTCCAGGGTCTTGGGATGGAGCCCTGTGTCAGGCTCCCTGCTCAGTGGGGAGCTTGCTTCTCGATCTGCTCCTCCCTCCTCCCTCCCAGGCTCTCTCATGCACAAACTCTCTCTCTCTCTCTCTCTCTCAAATAAATATATAAAATCTTTAAAAAATAATAATAATACGCTGACTCAACCTATAGCCCCTTCACTCAACGTGTATTCCAAAGTAGGGTTGGTTGAATTATCAACTCCAAACGATGTTAACTCTGCAAACGTTGTCATGTATTGGTCGTCCAGTTTGAAGCTCTTGAATTGCTAAGCAGCCACTTGTCCTCTTGTGTATCTCAGACCCTTACTGACCACTCCACCTCTGTGCTAAAATATGGTTGCTGGGCTTTTCTGGATGACCCTCTCCACTTCATTAGCCTCTCCCGAGAGAGGACATCATGGTTTTTGAGCTCTCCACAAGCTTGGCAAATCTCTTTATCTCATTTCTCTGGGAATATGCCTCAGAATCTGCCATCTAGTTGACCAATTAATTCGTTTTCTGGGTTGTGATCTTGGCTTGCTTGCTCATTTGTCATTTTACCCTGAGGACTTTGGGGCTGTGTTCTGACCAACCCACCTCTGCTTTCTCAGAGCTCCTCAAGCACCTTTTCTCTGAGATAGCCCTTCATCCTGGCAGTTTGGCTATCTAGACCTACGCTTTTCTCTGTACTTGGATCTTGAGCCCAAATTATAAATTTTTTTGTACACACATATATCAGTGTGGGTAAAAACCCTCAGGTTGAGTTGAGTTCATGTCAGCACAAAGTCAAATAACAAGGTTTAAGTTCATCGATCGGCCCATTCTAGAACAGTATGTATCCAACGGTAGTCCTAGAGCTACTTCCAACAAAATATCTAAAGTGATGATTTAAAATGTAGATTTCCAGTGACCTTCTCCACATTGCTGCGCAGAATTTTTGTTCAGAATGGAGTCCAGGATTACTAACAGGCTTCACAAGTGAATCTTAGGCACACTGAGACCCATGCCATTACAGATCTTTTCTTCTAACCAGTAGACCCAAACTATTTTTTATTCATTTATACAGGCCTATTGCTTCATGGTGTCTTAAAGTCAAAATTACCATAAAGACTCACGGGGATCATTGAGGGCATTTGTGCCCTCTCCCGAGGAGCCCAGACACCCTCCATTTAATACCTGTAGAGCTGGGGACCTCGTGACATCAAGAGACTTCCATTGTTGAGCTGCTGTAATGATCTTTGTGCTGATTCAAAAACTGTATCTCTGCCTCTCCATTCCAGTTTTTGACTCTGAATAAATGCATAACAGTCCTTCTTTTGTACAACATGCTAATTTTGGGTCATACATTCAAATTATCAAGCACTTTTGAGCACCTTTTGTGAATCTGTAAACCAGACTGTGGAGGGCCTGGGCATTCCAAACCGAAGTTCTAGACCTGATGCTTGTCCCTGAGCTCTTCATAGTGTGATGCGGGGAAGAGGAAACCATATGCCTAGGGAAGAAAATGCCAATGTAGACATGCTCCAGGAGTGATGAGGTGAGAGCAACAAGTGCGATATAATTCATGGCATTCTAGAACATTCACCACAGATTAAGTCCCCTTCCCGAAACTTGAAAAGAGTGGTGAATTTTTTTCCAAGTGCAGAGAATGAGTAAAGGGCATTCCAAGCAGAGGTGCCAACATGAGAGGAGTCATGGAGATTATGACAGTGACCGTGCACTTGGGACTAGTGCAAAGTTCTGTGTGCATAGGACCAAGAAGACTTGGATGTGGGAGAGGGAGGTGACATGAAGTGAGGCAGGATGCGTTTGTTGAGAATACACTGTAAAGGGCTTTCAATGCTAGGCTGTTGGAAGATGCCTCTCCTGACACCCCTGGTCCCCTGCTTGGCCTTTTCCTGTTGTCCCTTTTCCTCTGAACTGTAGCTGGCTTCTTGAGGACTCTCTCCAGCATGTGATGACCTTCCTATCTCCTGCTCAGCTACCAGGGACTTAGGCCCCTGAGTCAGTATTTGACTCCGTCCCTTTTTTGGAAGAGAAAAGCAAGGCACATTATGGTAACAAATCCTGCCTGCTTTCACTTAAACCCAAGGAGATTCATCGCCTTTCATGGAAATGATACTTGCTGTGGTGGGAGAAGCAAGCATGTGCCCTGAAATCGGCCTATGAGCAGATGGACTCAGCAAGCAGACCTTTGAGGTCTGTCTAAATTCTTACCTGTCTCCACTGCCTAGTCCCTGAGGGTCCAAAAGGTCGTATCAAGGAAGGCAAGGGTCTCTGAATCCATGGTCCCTGGAAACTCCAAAGCTTTCTTCGTTTGGGTGACTTTTGAAGTTTCTGTGAAAAACTCTCCGTCAAAAGGTACCTATTAGTCGAAGCGCGTGGTAGAAATTTTCCCAGCAGTCACTGCGGTCAGAGAAGGCGGAAATCCTACCTAGAACCTTCATAACTAGAAGGTTCGATTTATTCACAACCAGACTGCCCTACTGTGCATAAGCACAATGAAATTCTAAAATGTGTCCCATACTGCAAAGAAGGTTTGGAATTATTAATCTAAATGAGAAGGTAATGTGTGCACCTGCTCATACTTTAACAAGTGGTTGGCAATTTTTAGATACATTGGAAAGGATCCTTTAGTGAAAAGTGTTCTCAGAGAATGTCAAGAGGGCATGAGTGAACACGAGGTTTCCAGAACTAAAGTGCTCATTTCCCAGACGTTCCGTAGCACAAGAAAATGATATGGAAAATGACCTTATCAGGGGCCCATTTAGGACTTGACCCCAGGAAATCTCCTGAGGGGGGCTTCTAATCTCCAGGCACTACTTAGCCCATCCTGTTTTCCTGGCAGTATTGGCACTTGTTTTTCAAAACAGGGCACCTTTTCTTCTCTCTCTCTCTGTAAGTTGCATTAAGAGCTTTAGGCAAAAGCAGCCAGTTTCTAAGCAGGCCATAGCCTTGGACTTCTTGTCTTGGGGATCATGACCAAGGAAGCTGCAGCAAGGCTTGTTCTTCATGGATTGAACCAGGCGTCTTGGCTGGGAAGCCAGGCCGGAATGGAGTTTGCATAATGCTGGCCCGGCTGTGGGCTCTGCAGCCTTTCACACAAGGGCACCCCTCTGGAGAAGCCTGGAGGAAGAAAGTGGGATCGGTTGGCACCTGAGAGATGCCCCATTAGCAGAACATAGGGGAGGGGAAGGGGGAGCCACACACAAGGTTCAGCCCATTTATGCCACTCGGTTCCATTCTGGCTAATAAAAGATAGACTCCCCTATTAGGTATATTACACTGTCACTGTGATTGGTGGAGGGAGCAAAGTACTTATCAGCTGAGTGAGTATTGGCTGTCACTCCTGTTATCAAGCTGCCGGCTTATTTGCGATTTTATTTTCAGATGTGATTGACAGCTGGATGGCTCTGACATTCTCGGCGCAAACATACAGCCTGTTATTATGCTTGCATTAACATTTTGATAAACACATGGTGCAGCATTGGAAAAGTAATTACATGTCATCACTTCAGTGCTTCATCAAAGAAAAGTTTACTGTGTAATTGCTCTGTGATTTACCTAGGTAGAATGTGTTACATTCCACAAAGCCTCTCTCTATTTAATAGTTTACATTTACTCTTTAAAATACACAATATCCCTTCCCAGGGGCTTCCATGGTCTAAAATAAACCTGGCAATATAATTTAGCCTTCCATAAATATACTTAGATATTACTGTGAAGTACTTTTGCATAATAGTTATTTAATGCTAAGTGTAAATATTCAGTGCATTATATTGGCTGAGCTATCCAAAAAAAGAAAAAAAAAAAAAAAGAACTTTTTGACGACAGGGAAAAATGGAATATTGTTACCTTGGTTTCCGCATTAAGAAAGGGGCCTTTTGCCCTTGTATTTATATCCATGCTTTTCACAGTGACATCTAATTTTGCAATAAAGTGACTTGAGCTGAAGCACCTAGCAGTAGAATCTAAAATATTGGTTCTTGTTAGTGTTTAAAGAGCTCTTCTGATGTGGCACTGAAAGGTATGCTGGAGGAAAGCACAAATGATTGCAGGGTACTTGGGAAACCGAGCCGAAGGGATGGTTTGAGTGATGTTCGCTCAGTGGGATCTATCTGAACAGTTGGATGTCTAGGGAGCAAAAGGTGGGGGGTGAGAGGATCGAAGCAAGTAGTTGTTGAAAGCCCCCGACAGAATCTCAAAATTTAAATTGCTTTTATGACTGATATTGGTAAGGCACTTTGAGTTATCATGTGCTTTGTAATTATTGATGAGTAAATCCTTGCAGCTGTAGCCAAAGTCAAGTAGGCAGAACCTTTCTAGGATGCGTAATGGTCGTGTGCACATCTGGGTTAGCCACCACTCAAGAAAGATTAGGCACAAGGAAGTATTGGGGCGGGGGGGGGCAGATGACTCTCACAATAGCTCATCCCTTTAGCTTTTCTACCTCCAGAGTTCTTCCCTGTTAAGATGCTCCCCAGTAAGTACCATGGCTCCCTTCTTGAATGACTGAGTGGGGGACGATAGTCTATTCCGGGAGATGGAGGCCCCAAAGAGGGCTGAGCACTCAGGAAAGGGCATGGTATTATAGGTCTCCAGAAATAGAATCTTCTGGGTCATGAAGTCATTTGAGTCCTTGAGATGGCCTTCACCACTAATCCAAGTGGTCTCCCTGCCAAAGGATTAGTCTCTCCAAGGATCCACTCAAGGATCAAGGTACCAGGATGAAATGGCTGAACCACAAAAACCTGAGGGAAATCCAAAGCCGTTCGATTTTCTGGGACAAAAAAACCCTTTGGCAGAACTCATGGTTGCGTGGAAAGTAGTTTGGCAGTGAGAAAATAGGGAGAAATGGAAGAGATTGCAGGCTGAGCTTGAAAATGAAGGTGGGAAATTCACATCTGGACAAAGACAAAGAGGAACGGCAAAAGGATCACAAGAGCGTGCGGACCTTGGTCTCGATCAGAAGGGCCTCTAGTTGTCCCAACATCGTGACATCTGTTCAGCTGGGTCTAAAGAGCGATGGCAACTTTCTCAGCTGCCTCTCCAGTGCAGCTGGCAGCCACAAAAAAGAAACAGTTAAAATACTCATTTCCAGATGTGTGTAACGGTTCAATAATTCCACGTTAGTGTATATTAATCCTCTCTGGAAATTGGCATTAACTCGGCTTTAGCACTAGTCTAAATAAACACATCAGCTCTTAGAGCAGGAGCTTCTTTGCATAACAGCTGCATATAGCATCTGCATCCTGGTTATAGGTTCCCTCTACATTACCTCTAAAATGAGCTCCCCTTTCCCTCTTTACATTTAGCTGGACTTGGAATATTTCCTCCTCCTGCTGTCAGGGATGGTAAGAAAGATGCCATTGTAATTGCCAGTTGGCCTGCGGAGTAATGCCCTGTAATTGACAAAGATTGCTTAGCTGCAAGGAGGAAAGATACACTGATTAGGAGAGATCGTTTTTAATATTGCATTTAACCTGCACTCCGTTTTTCCCCTTTGCTTTTCACCTGAGCCCTGGAAAGGATGGCTGCCATTCTTTGCTGTGCCACTTCTCTCTGAAGGAGAAAACCAAAGCGCAGTGAGGTCCACAAGGGAACACTTGCTACCTTGGGAGTAATTTCACTGTGATGAGAGGCTGAAAAGCCTTAATATGGATATATGCCGAATTACCCAAAAAGTGAATTTGTTCCCCCTCACATATAATGTAGCCTTTGACCTGCCCATCCCAGAGGTGGCCAAGGCTCTCACCATTTTTCATCCGTGCCTCAAATTACTAGGTCATATTTTCAGATCTTCGTTATTTTCGTTTTTTGTGTGTTTGTTTGTTTTGGTTTGGTTTGGTTTATTTTAGCTCTTGCCTTTGCTTCTAAATTCAGGGTTTTGTTGCATTTTTTTTTCCTTGAGAATCACATTGACTTTTCTTTCTTTTTTTTTTTTTTAGAGAACTTTATAAAAAATTGCACTGTTGAAAAAAAATATATAGGGGCTCAAATGCATTTTTCATGTCCTTTCATGCTTTATTGATTTTTTTTCTCTCGTTTTTCTTACAAAAGAAAGTTTTAATGCAGTTTTGGGAAAAGAAAAGTAGTCAGCAGTTGCTGCCTCCCCCTGGACTGAAAATACTGGACACCTTGCTTAGAAATGCCAATGGCGGGACGCCTGGGTGGCTCAGTTGGTTAAGCAGCTGCCTTCGGCTCAGGTCATGATCCCAGCGTCCTGGGATCGAGTCCCACATCGGGCTCCTTGCTCATCAGGGACCCTGCTTCTCCCTCTGCCTCTGCCTGCCATTCTGTCTGCCTGTGCTTGCTCTCTCTCCCTCTCTCTCTCTGACAAATAAATAAATAAAATCTTTAAAAAAAAAAAAAGAAGAAATGCCAATGGCGTGTATCTCTCTATCAGTCTATCTCTCTAAGGGCATGGAAGGTGGTGAAACCCTATTAGTCACCTGTATGTGACACTGTTCTTCTTATTACACACTATTTTAATAGCTACAGGGGACTTCTAACTTGCCACAGTTTTTAATTCTGCATTGAAGTTTAAATGTCCTGCAGGGAGTTTCTGATGTACCTATGGGACATTCAATCTGAAGACAGAATAATTGTGTCCGAGAACTACGCCACCTAGAGAATATGTATTTATCCATCATCCCCCATCCACACACCTACCTCTCTGTCTGTGACTGAAAGATCTTGTCTAAAATGGAAAAGCACTGGATTAAGAGTCCAGGGAACCCAGGTTTGAATCTCAACTCTAAGACCTTGGACAAGTCACCTTCACTTCTTGTAGCCTAGGACCTGTCATCTGTGAAGTGAAAAGCCTGGGCTATATCTATATTCCTAAAGAGGAATCCAACCTTAACGCTGTAACAATTTCGCATCTATGATGTTACTATTTTGCTTTCTCATGCATAAGAAACAAATGTGAATGGTGAATTCAAGATCTCTGTGTTATTACATACTGCTGTGTGTCACATACAGCTGTATATTATATTGTTTCCCTCAGCCCTGCTTTTTTGTACAACATTCTGTGCCTGGAGATATTTTGGCAATAATTCACCCAAGCTCTCTCACTCGCTGTTCAAAGTCACCCTTGCACATACAGAGGTTATGCTAGCCAAATCAGGTTGATAAGTAGTGATAATTTTCCAAACACCCAAGTCAAAAAAGCTTTCGTCTAAATCAATTGGTGCTGAAATTATTTTAGCTCCCAGGATAATTTACTTCGTTTCTCTGGGATAGATCTTGTAGTTGTGCCTGGGAAGTTGAAGAGGGAGGTGAGTGAAGGAGATAGATTCTTTCTGTTGCAGGATTGGAGACCTTAAGCAGGTGGCCTGAGTTTCATAGATCAGATGATCTGCTTTCCCTGACCTTTTACCAACCAAGCCCTGTCCCTTCAGACTTGCATTTGACCTGAATGTACAGAAGCCATAGGAGGTTATGGGAAAAAAATACATTCATATATGAAATCCGATGTTCAGATCCAAGCCTGGTTCTGGGTGTAATTTGGCTCTCAGCTGGCTGTCCATCCCATGAAGAGAACTCTTCCCTCCAGTGGATCTAGCTAAGAAACATGACAGTGCCTCTTCTCTCTTAACAGAGCTGGACATCTGCTTGGCTTGCCCCTTCCCTTTCGGAACATCTGCCAGGCCTCCTATCTGCCCAGCAAGAGGTCGCCAGCCTGCTTGGCCAAGCGCCACAGCCAACTTTTACATTTGTGCAAACTCAAACTCCCTCCCGCCCATTTCTTATCTGTTGTTCCTTTTCCTTTGTTCTCACTAATCCAGCCTTTTACATCATTTCTGTGTTAGTCCATGTTAGACATGTATGTCATTAATGGGCTATCAATTATGAAATATTTTGGCTTAATGACAAAGTCATTACTTTCTCCTTTTTTAAAAAATTTTTTTAGATTTATTTGAGAGAGAGAGAGAGTGAATGAGCACAAGGAGGGAGAGGGAGAAGCAGACTCCCTGTTGAGCAGGGAGCCCGATGTGGAGCTCAATCCCAAGACCCCAAGATCATGACCTGAGTTGAAGACAGATGCTTAGCTGACTGAGCCACCCAGGCTGCCTTTTTTTTTTTTTTTCCTTCATTAAAAAATATTTACTGAGTGGATACTGTGAACCAGCACCGTGATAGCTGCTATCAAGTAGCAAAGAACAGAGCGACATGGTCTGTGCCTGTTTCTCCCCAAATGTCATGTGCAAGCAAACCATCCAGACGGCTGCCATGTAGAAGCACCTCTTCCAGATTTTTCTTTCCTCTAGTCGATGCTTTTAGCCTGGTAAATGGATTCAGTGATCCTGCATCTGGCAGATACATTCCCTCCTGGAGGGCTCCTCTGTAGGCTTGCTAAACAGAGCCCGCTCAATGGAACTCACCAATTCTTATTCTTGGGAGAAAAAAAAAAAAAGACTCAAGCCTTATCTCGGTTGTGTTGAGCCCATAATATCTAGACCAGAAAGTTCTGAAGGTTAGATAGAACAGGTACACTTTGAAGTGACTACTTGCAACACGAGGTCCCCTAGCACCACCCTCCTGGGTTCCCCTCCCATCACCAAAGTCAAGGTGGCTGGTGGGGAGGGGCACCTGCCAGGCTGTGCTCTCCACCTCTGGGGAATCAGAGATTTAATTTCCATTTCACCTCCAAGCTTTGGCCTGTTTATAACATCTTATGATACAGGGACAAGTTCTCCCGTGAGATGCCATGTTTTCTCTCAAAGTATTCATTTCACTAATGATCACAGCGTGTTATTATGTTTTCCCTGTACTATTCTATAGATCATTTTTATGATGTAGATACAAACTTTTTGATATTGTAATTGTGAAGCACATATTATGAAGACAAATGCATTGGGCATAATGAGAATGGATTGCCAATAAAAGTTGGAAAACAATGAACCATTTTTAAAAGCTAACCCTTATCCGGAGCACTGTCACTTTGAATGTTCTGTAGAAAGGCCTTTGGATGAAAGTAGCTTATTTTTAGTCTAACGTTGATAAAGGTTTGACTTTGGTAGCATCTTAATTATCTGATAAAAGCCAGAACCCTCTGCCTTGCTCACCTCTAACGTCTAATGACTTCTGCTGGCATTAAAATTATTGCCATGACTCCAGAGAGGGAAACGAGAGATAGCAGCATTGGATTTCAGAGATGTGAATTAGAGTTTAAAGAGTCACTTGGTTTTGTTTAAGCAAATTACAAAAATAATGGGTTGCCCTTAAAAGGTCTGTCTCATGTATTGTTATATCCTTCACTCAAGACACCCCTGACAGCCCCATTCCCCAGATTATGTTTCCCACTAGTCATCAGGAGAAAATGGTGATCTCTGGGGGGCTCTCGTCTGTGCTTGTTCACTTTGCTTCTAGATTCTGAAGAGCAGAGAGGGGATGAGGGCAAAGTGAGCCAGTGTTCCTGTGCCCGGAACGTAGGGTCACATGTGGAGCTGGGTTGGAGAATAAATCGGTTGATCGGCTGATGTAAATTCACAACGTCTTGTAACTTCACCCAGGGTTGGAGACTGAGCTCCCTAGAGGACAGCGTGTGTTCATAAGCCACGAAGTAGTAAACAAAACAGACACAGACCTCTGCCAGTTGAAGGGCAGTAAGGTCACAGGAGAGCATGATGTAGACTGAGCTATTAGCTGTATGACCTTGCCCAGGTCACTTCCCCTCTCTGGGCCTCTGTGTCTGTCTTCGCTACAAAACTTAACATCTCACGCCCCCCCGCGGGCCGGGACTCTGCAGCCACGACTCCCCGCACAATCAACTGGGAGGCTTCATCCCGAAAACCTCCCCTCTCGAAGAGAAAACGTGCCAGTTTAAGTATTGGAGGAAAACATTTTGCCGGGTTGACCCAATTCCCACATTAAGAAAATAATGCCCAGGCCCATATGGCTAATTCCTTCCCAGACTGTTTGTTTGCCATCACGCAGACCTACCCTGAAAATGAAGTATCTGCTCAAGTTTCAGAATCCAAATGGAGCAGAATGCAAATGAGGAGGATAATGGTAGAGAGGACATTTACTTTGAAAATTCTTTCGGGTGTAGTCATCAGCCGCAGAGAAGCCGCCGGTGTTGATTTTTTAACCTCGTTGCTTCGTGATTCGAGCATGTAATTTTTACCTTGAAGAAGAGGTGTCATTTACTGAATGCCTTCCCCTGCTCTCTCTTCTTTACTTTTTAAGTTTTTATTATTTATCTTCAATTTTTAGTTTTTGGCTTCAGCCTGCATCGACCCTTGGTGTAAGCAGTGAGAGATCCGAAATAATGGGCTTTTCTTTGCCCTGGGTCTACGCTGTATGACCTGAGCCGGGAAGGGTAGGAGAGCTTCTGGAAGCCGCAGGGGCTTCCTGTCGGAGTCCTCCCTATCTGATGCCTACCGGAGATGGAACTAAGTGTGACATATGCCACCAGGACAGAGGGCTTCACTGAAGTAATAGTTGGGGTGGGTACCACTGGCATCTGTCAGGAGCCCACAGGAGAGAGGGTTGCAACGCCACGGACAGTGTTGGGTTAATCTCAGTAGCTGGTGGTTTGAGCTAGAGAGATGGGATTCCTTAGGAGTCCTTTTTGGCCGGGGGGACGGTGAGAGTTGGTGTGTGTGTCCCCATCTATGGCCTGTCTGATTGGATTCATCTTATAATTTCTTATCTTGGCATCTTTTTATACTAGATAAACAGTTAGTACTCCTTGGCCTGGAAACAATTTCTGCCCAGCACCCAGATAGTGGTGTTAGGCTGGACAGGTGCTTGGAACCGCCCCCCTCCTGCCCTGCTGGGGCACCAGGTCCTCGCGCACACAGAGGTGTCTGAATGCTTTTGTTCTGGGTGTGAGTTACTCCTCTCCTTAGCTTTTAGTGCATTGGAAAATAATTTTCATGGGCTAGTAATTATATAAAAATTGCTTTTGCTTTAAACAAGAATTATGCCTGAATCTTTTGAGCAAGAAGGAAAACGTGCAGAGGGAATCATTAATTTTGAATAAAAGCACTTACTTTCCTGTAACCAACAAGGGAGGGAAACAGGAAATTGGTGTTTTCTACAAACAGCCCAGTGCCGTTCCCCAATCTGTTTGCTTGATCTATTACGCAGTCACCTGCAAAGTTGAATGTCTTGTTTGGCCTGAATCTTTTATTCTTTTCCCTCTACCTATTTTTTAAGGGCTGTGTTATATGCATACCTCAGCCTTCATTTGCATCACATTAAAGTAAAACATTTTAAATTTCTTCACAGCAGAAGTAAATCTGACAGACTTTATGAAGCTATTATACCTGCAGGTATTTTATACTTTTAAAATACATTCTTGTCAAGCTATCTTAATTATATTATTATATGTACTTTTGAACTTGTATCCGCTATTCCGTGATATATTACACTTTTGACAGAACTGTCCTAAAAAGCTACAATTTATATCAAAGTACCCTGGCTGAACAAAGATGTATCTGTTATAGAATTGGGAAGAATTTGTTAATTTCCACGCTGGTATGTGTAACCGGGGTTGGAGCGGGCTGCCATAATTTTCCGTCTAGGTGATTATGGAAAGTGGCACGTCACCCTTGGCCTTCAGCAGCAGTGGCCAAGGAAGGTAGCTGATCTCCAGCCACTGAATGACTCAGCATCAGTGGGAGAACACTGGCCTGGCCTGGACGCCTTCAGGGTCAACTCCTGGAGCCAGGCTGCCTGGACCACAGCTGTCCGTAGGGCAGTCATTCGACCCACCAAGAAAATAGAGGGCTGATCGGCATCTAATTTCCTTCCTCATTTCTATTCAGTGTCTTTCTGGCAGCACTGAGCGGGAACGTGGCCACACTCCCAGAGAAGGTGGACACAAGACTGGGGTGGGGTCAGGCGGGGTGGATACAGGGAAAGGAAAGTCAGACGCTCCAGAAAACTTTTCCAAAGGCACGAGGGGCAGAGGTTCCTCCAAGCGGCGGCTTGGGTCTCTGTGTAGCTGTTCTCTCTGCACACGGGGCAAAGGGGGGCCTCGGTCATCCCTCCGGGCAACCCAATCAGATGGGGGAGATAGCGTGAATTGCTCCGGTCACGGTCACGCCTCTTCCTTCATTCCCTGATGTTGGGGTGGCCTGAGGGGGCACACTCTGTGAAGGTAGGCCTGCGGGATGGAGCAGGTCCTTTATGAGATGTGTGGAAAGAAGGCAGAGCTGGTTTCCACCCCAGAAGCTCGGGGCTTCCGGTCTCTTCTGGACTCAGGTCCCACCTCCTTTCGATGGTCTGCTTTCCCTCTCCTTACTGACGACAGCACTCCTCTGATCACACACACACACACACACACACACACACACACACACGCTCTCGATCTGAGAGAGACAAGCTCATTATCATGGATGTGCTCAAGCAGATGCCACAGAGGGGATTTCTCCTTCTAGGGAGAGGCTGGTGCAAATGACAAAAAGGCCCTTTTCCTCTCAGATCATCTAAATTCTTCCACAGCAGGTCTGCCAGTTAGATCCGCAAGATACTCCGCTCTTCTGCGGAGAGTCCGGGGGAATGACTATATGAAGCTTTATTCAGAACCCTCATCCCTTCCCTCGGGTAAGGTTTGATTCCCTTCTTGTTCATGGTCTCCCAAACCCGATGAGGTATATCTGTATCTGGGACAATCAAAGGTGCAGAGAGGGTCGGTGACTTACCCAGAGTCACACAGCATAATGTAACATGATGGGACCCCAAAACCCAATTTGCCTACTATCCATGCCATGGGCCTTCTCCCCTGATTTCCTTTGCGGTCAAAGATGGCCCTGCAAGTTCATCTCTCACTCAGACTCACAGGTTCTTTATAAATGGTGGTGGTTCTTGCTTATTCTGCCCACACACAACCTAAACCCGGGCATCAGAGCAGACGGCGGTATGCTCCGCACACCCTGGCCAAGAGCACACAGTTGTTTGAGGGATGGAGATGGCTTCGAAAGAGCTATTTGGGACTGTTTCGGGCATCATCTTTACCAAAGAAGCCTCTTGATGTCTGCTCCTGGCTCTAGAGGGCCCCCTCCAACCCCCACTGGACTGGCTTCCAGGGCAGAAGTAGAACTGCGAGCCTAGAGAAAGTGCTCCATGCCTCTTGAGGGCAAGTACATGAATTTGGATCCAGGCTCTCTCTGGGACAGGAAAAAAAAAAGTCCCGTTGCCCTATGCAGAAAGCACACATCCCATCTGGCCCCACAAGTACCCTGTGGCCCCCATAGGGCCACGCCTCCAGGATCTCCTTTGTCTCTGCCCATGGCTTCGCATGGCGTGGGCAGAGCCCCAAGGCAGGAACCGAGCAGTGGCTATGGCAAGGGCACCTGCTCGTCCTGCCCTGCGTGATAGCAGGAGGTGGCTACGCCCCAGGCCTCCTGGAGGCCATGCTCACATTATTGCTGCTGCCTTTGCAATGAGTGGAATTGGAAGCATGGAGGTTAAGGGAGCATCTGTCTGTCCAATTTGGGGCCTGCCAAGCCTGGGATGAGGAGGGCGTGGTGGAGCCAGGAGGGCTCACTGTGGGGTGGTGGTGTGGGCTGGGCCAGGAGGCTGTGTCCTGGGGAGCGGTTTGCCTCCCACAACATGGTGTCTGACTTTTTGTGAAGGACTCACTTTCAAGGAGACTTGAATCTCTAGAGTTTAGGGATGGTAGCCTTGGTGGGAGAGCACTCCAGCTCCAATCGAGCCCTCTGGCTCTGACCCCGCGATGGCAAGCCATTTCCGAGTAGCAACCCACTTGACTAGATGGGGCTTCCAGCCGGCCTCGGCCCCGGAAGCCAGCCTGGCTCGCTTGCCACTTTCGATAATTATGTACTCGGCAACAGCCAGCCGTCTAGTGCATCAGCTGTCGAGTGTGTGGCTCAGGCCGTCCTGGCGTCTCAGGGAGGTCGGGCGGCATGGGCCGTGCGGCGGGGCCTTGCGGCAGGGGATGGAGGATACACTCTGCACCCTGGCAGGATATGAGGCAAGGACAGAGAGGACACAGTCTTGGACCGTGGACAGGAGCCCTGCCGAGGACAGCGAGCACCAGGGCCACGCACTCAGCAGTGCTCACTCCCGCTCGTTCATCACGGCACTCTTGGGCTCTAGTTTCAGAGTCTGCACCGGGCTGGATGAGCTTTATCAAGACGGGCCATTTGAAACCGGTCGAGAAAAGGGCGCTGGTGAGACCGTTTGAAAGGCCACTCAGGGTTGGTACAACAGGATAAATAAAATAATGAACCCATTACAAGGCACTTTCGAGCCACTGTGGCTTTGGTAGCTGAACTTTTATCACTTTGGAAGCCAGAGAGAGGCATAGGGATTAGCTTGCTTTTGGACCGAGGGGTGTTTTTTTCTGCGTAACATGATCCAATTTAACGACTATCCATGGAGCATCCGTTCTGGGAGAGGAACTTCCAGCAAAGACGTGATGTGGCTGAGCCCCTGCTTTCAAAGACTGGATGACTCTAGCTGGGAGTGAAGGGAGGTAGGGGGCTGATAAGGCAGATGCTTAGATGAGTATATCATGAGAGGGATACTGTCGGCGTCCTACGAGCATGCAAAATACCCAGAGCTAAGACTCTTGACATGATGAATGAATGGGTCGACCTGGTTTACTATACTTGGACAATGGGGGAATTTATCTATGAGCATATAAGTATATCTCTGCAATTCATGAAGACTATGGTGTCCTACTTTGGGTTCTCCCAGAAATAGACCCCGCAATTCAAGAGCAAGCAGTTCATTTGGGAGGTGACCCCACAGTGGGAGGGTGGGAAGGAGAAGGGAGAGGAAGGGATGGCATCTACAAGAATTCATTATCCAACAAGTCACCATGGGGCCACCCAGAGAACAGACCTCAAAGTCATCCCAGCTGAGGGTTAGGGAAGCAAGGTGTTTATCCCCCTGCCTTCATCTGTCCCTGGCTGAGGACTGCTTCCTCTTTGTCCTGGTAGGAAAAGATCCCTTAGACCAAGGGTGCCACTGTCAGTAACCTTCTGCACTTAAGGGGACAGAGCAAGGCGTTAGCAAACTGAAGTATACACAGGACTTTCTCTTAGCCGCTATACTACTGTACTTTATCACGCTTCACCCTCATCACCAGCTGTAATAGAGGCTGTGCAAGCCCCACAGCTTGGTATCATGAAGAGCGGCAAGGTGTGAACGAATCCCAATGCCGCCATTTTGTTTCACTGAAGAGTAAAGGCGGGTATCGGGGTCAGTGTCTCGTGACCACGCTCTTCCCTGTCTCTCCAGCGAAGGCAATGTTGCCTGTCCTCAAAGGCCCACTGGCCCCACTGACTTCTCTTAAAGCTCTCTCCTACCACACCAGTGACCTCACTGATCTGCGGGGTCCTTTCATTATTCCCTTTTCCATGCTCCATGCCACACAGCCCTCCCCCAAGGCGGCCTGGCCTGCTCTCTGGTCGCCACCTCCTTCCTCCAGCCTCAGCTTCGCCTCCGCTGCCACAAGAAGGTTTCTCCTTCTGCCCTGTCCTCTGTGTCTGCCATGTCATAGTAGGTGCTAAATGGATGTCCGGTGGTTGACTCTGCTGTGGTCCGGGATTACACTTCCCTAAGGAGAAGCTTGTTCTGCCCTTCCATCCGCACCCACCAGTCTTCCTTGAGCTCTGCATTATTTAGGTTTTTCCATAATGAGGAGAAAGAAAAGCACCCACGTCTGGCAGCTGTCTGGCCAGTCGATGAAGGATCGAGTTTATATTGAACGTCTCTTGCGTGTCTGGCTCTGAGGCGAGGTGCTGGAGGGATTCAGAGCGAGAAGGCATGCGTGGCCTCCTTAGGGAGTTCACAGTTTTATCGTGGATGTAAGCGAAAACCTAAAAATCAGTTACCTCAGACGTAATACTGGACTGAGAGGCAGTAAAAGTAGTGGTTAAAGGCTCATAAAAAAAAAAAAAAAAAGAGAGAGAGAGAGCAGAAACTCTGGGTTCCAATTCTGGCCACCTTACATGCCTCCCAGCTGAATGTAGCCTCAAGTGATGACCTCACTCAGGCTAAGCCTCCATTCCGTCACCTGGAAATATCAACAGCACATCCTGATGGGTTAGAGCGGGTAGAGGCATTGCATGGAAAGCACGTGGCACCCAGCAGTTGCTCCATGACGTTTATTATTATGTGTTACATAATGTTAGTGCTGACTCTTCCCTAATTCAAGTCACTGCTGACTCCCGAGTCTTTGGAAGTCTGGGGAAGCAAATGAGTGGAAAGAGCTGGCTTAGTCACGGGAAGAGCAGAAGATCGAGTGGGTGTGAGGTTGGCCCTCGAAAGAGTTTCAGAAGTGGGAGCGATTACGGGCGGGGAGAACAGCTGCACGAGAAGCTCCACGGCGAAGGCAGGTGGCGGGCGGGCATCTCCAGACACCTGGAGCCACGGGCTTGCAGGGTGAGTGGGAAGAGAGGCAGGAGCACAGGTCCTGAAGGGAGGGACTCGATTCGCCCGGAAAATGGTTTTAGGTCCCTGCGGCAGGCAAATAGCATGATGGTAGTGGGGTTTCAAGAAGGTCATGGTGATGGGAGTGTAGGATGGTTCTAAGTTCAAGAACCGAGAACAGGGTTCACACACAGGCTGTGGCAAAGGAGAGGACACCCTGCCTGCCCGGGGTAGGTGGAAAGGGAAGCAGAATCTCCCTGCAAGATACAAACTGCTTTCCCCTCGTCGTCTTTCCTTCTCGCTGCTGGGAAGTGTGGCTTCTCCATAGTGCTCAGATGAGGGAGAAACCCCAGCGTGCCCCCATACCCCAATCGCTCTCCTCAGGTCCCAGTCCAGATATACAACAGAAGCAAACATATTTCCCTTTCTTCTCTTTCTGGGCTCCAAAGACGACCTGATATTGGTAAATCACCGCAGCAGTCTTTAAATGATGTATGAAATGAAAAATCCCTTTCCTGTGTATTGGGAGGCCCCTGCCTAGCCTGGGTTTTCTCTGCTGGCCTGGCTACTGTATTATTCAGCGCAGAGACTGCCAGAAACTCAGTGGAGGTGAGAGGCTTGGGATCACAAAGAAAAACAAAGTTTAAATTAAACACACACACAAAAGAAAAGGAAACTATCTACTGAAACATATACAAGTCTTTCTCCCTGGCCCGCACCTTTTTAAGACCATTTCTGCTGAAGCTTTTTAGCTGGGAAAACTTTTTCTCTACTTCCTTGGGCGTATTTCTTCTACCCTAAACCCCTATTCTCATTCCTTAGTTTCTGAGTTATTAACAGCTTCAGAAGCCTGTATAATTAACAGTATGTTTTTTTTTTCCTTTTAAGACTATTTATGTACTCTAGAAAGAGAGAGACAGTGCATGCAAGTGGAACGGAACAGAGAGAGAGGGAGAGAGTCCTAAGCAAACTCCCCACTGAGCCCGAGGTGGGTCTGGAGCTCACGACCCTGAGATCACGACCTGAGCTGAAATCAGGTATCTGAAGCTTAACCAGCTGTACCACCCAGGCACCCCTAGTTGATAGTATTTCTGTTCATTTCTCCATGACCTTTCTCAACTCCTGTGAGCGGTTGTGGGTGGTCAAGGTGGGAGGGACATCCATAATGGATTCGCTCAGATTGGCTCCCCTCCCCCACCCCCGGAGTCCTGCAGTGTGGCCCCGTAGGGTGTGCAGGGATGGCTGTTGCTACAGCAACCCGCATCTGCTTTAAGAAGCCAGGGAGGCAACTGTCCACCCGACCTCTACCCCAGCATCTGCTGATCCCAGGCTAAACACGTCCGTGACCCACTCTGTGAACCCCATCAGTACAGAAAGCAACAGGCAGCCTCTTGCCTCTCAGCCTGAGCTACAAATAGACTGAGAGCCTCCTCCGTCTGCCGGGAGACCAGGCTTGATCAATTTGCTTTTAGCCGATGAAATAATCATTGATGTTTAGACGGACTTCTAATCTTGGCGCAGAACAGTCAAGAGGCGTTTTAGCTATAGATGGTAAAAGGGTTCATCCTGGGATATATTTAGCCATGTGGCCTGGGGGCAGGAGACAAAGAGGACTTGGGATCCAGGAAACTTGTGGGAGCTAGACCTGCTGTGTGCCTGGAGGTGCGTCCCATAATTGCCTCCACTTTCTCTGAACGGCCCCTAGGTGGGCGCGGAGGGTTCACGCACAAGTAAGAGCGAGGAGGGGAGAGGAGGGCCTCCGGGCTAGGTACTGGGTGTGAGACAGAATACAGGGTGCGTTCTGTCCTTGCCTACAGGCTGGGAGGGAGACAGGCAGGTGAGCAGACCACTGTGGGTAACCAGCGAGAACAGTGTGTGTGTGCCCCGACAGGGAGGAAGGGTCCGGAAAGCTCAGAGCAGACCCCCTGGGACCACACTGCCTGCACTTGACTCCTGGATGCACTCGGTACTTGACCAACGTTGCCCCTCCATCCTTCGGTTTCCTGACCCATTAAAAGGAGATAAATCTATCCTAAACTCATTGGTTTATTGCGAGGGACAGATACATGAAAAACACATACTTCAGTGAAGCATAGGTCCCTACTTCTTATGGGGAGAAGAGTGAGCAGGGAGTCACCTGACCCTGAGTGCAAGTGGAGTTTGCCCAAGGCCAGTTCCCACGGAGCTGGAGTCTCGTAGTGGAGAATCCCACAGCTCCGTCCCTGCTCTCATGTCTACCATGTGGCTGCACATGTCGCGGTGACAAGGCAGATATCTTAAGAGGCACATGGCCATCGTAGGGCACTTCCACCTTTCTCCAGACTTCACAGGGCAAAGGAGAGGGGGGATGCTCCATGACCAGCATTTTCAGGATCATTCCGGAAGCTACCCTCCTCTTACTCAGGAGACAGAGGCTCTGGGATGGTGTGCGAGGCTGAGTTTGAATTAGGTGTGACTCGTTCCTTCCTGGGACTCTGTCTCCTCATCCATGAAATGGGAGTAACAACCACAATTTCTTGACTTCCCAAGGGAAATAAGTAAAGGAAAAGGCTCTTCACAAACCAGAGTGTGCTCTGTGTTTTATAATATACTTTATCTGGTCAGACACTCTCTTCTGCCAAGTGTTTAGCTTCAAGCAGGATGCCCAGGGAGGGAGGCAGGAAGAGAAAGCCAGTGCCCACTTGACACATGTATCCTCTGAACCGAGCTGACACTTGGGGTGGCCAGGTCACAGCAGTCCTCATAGAACTTGCTCGTGGCCCGCCGGCTCTAGAAGAGCTTTGGTATCCAGTCCAGACCTGCAGGCTCCCTTTTTTGTACGATCTTTGGCAAAGGAGGGATGCGGGACAGAGGAATGGCAGCTGCTTGGGGTTTTGGAAAAGCCAGAAAAATCTCCCCCTGCACATCCAGCTTTAAGTGCCTGCAAGGATGTGAGCCTCATGGACATTGTGTTCCACACTACGTGCGTGCACGCATGCAGGACCCACTCCTTCTCCCCCCTCCCCCATTCACACTTCTGGGACCCAGACTTTGGGCTGAGCTGTCCTCCTGGGCAGCTGGCCCCCAACACAGAATGGCAGCTGAGCAGTCCTCCCATCCTTTCTCCAAGTAGCCCATTCCTAGCCAGCAGCCCGGGTGCTGCAGAAACACCTCCGTGCTTTCTCACACACCTCGGTCCCGAGGAGGAAGGCAGCAAGGCCCCAGCAGCTAGGCATCAGCGGGAGTTGCTGACAGCCTTTCAGACAGTGGGGAGCAATGAGGAAAGGGCGAGGCCAGTCCCTAACCATCATACTTCCTACACATTGAATTAACGCCTTGTCACTCACAGCTCGGTCTCCCAGTGCTGGCTGTCACGGCCACGGAGCAGGTGCGATGCCCAGGCTCTCTGTAGTCAGGGAGCCACAGCGAGAAACTGCCAGCCAAACTCCCACTCTGTCTGTTTCTTGAACGTCTGGCAGTGTAGACTCAGCCTCAAGGGTCTACACTGTCAAATGTGTCACTCTCTGGCAGGTAGATTTCTCTGTGCCTTTTCTCTGTCTCTCGGAATCAGAGAATGTGGAACTGGAAGGGCCCTTTGGTGTCGCTGATGAAATAACGAGGTCCACAGGGGTTCGAGTAGATGGCAGGGGTGGTTGGGAGAAACTGGAGACCAGCGGTCAGGTGTCTGCCTTCCTGGTGCAATGCTCTTTCTGTCGCCTGAGCAGGGAGAACATTGAACCTGTTCGTTCATTAGGGCTTCTCACTGCGATCACGGGGCAGGGACCAGAGTGCCCTTTCCGAGCCTGCCATCCACGTCCCCGTGCCCGTAGAACTGGCACACCTCCTGTCTGCTCCGATGGGTTCAGGTTTACCCAGTGGAAGAAAGCAGCTCCCAGGAGGAACGGAGTTTTGTCAATACCCACGGCAGAGAACGGGCTTGATTTCCAGTAAGAGTCAGTGAAGCTGGGAAAATTACTCATTACAGTTTTATTGATATTCACTTCACTCTGCAAATGACGTGGGGTAGTTCTGACAGGATATCTCCGTGGGATTGGCTGAGAATCCATTTGGGTGGATGTGGGTTAATGGGGCTGAAGAGACTAAAGGTTTCAACTGCATTGGCCCTATTTTGGGGGATCTCTTCTGTCATGAAGATCAGATGATGTGTCTGGAATTTCTCCGGTGTTTTCCCTCTCTCGCGCCGTCTCACCTAGATAGCACTGGACCTCTTCCCTTGTCTGTGGCTCCGTTCATGAGGGCTGCTCACTGCCAAGGAGGGCAGGGGGCTAGAGGGACCTCTCTCCGAGCCTGATGCCCACTTGCCACCCAGACTAAGGTAGTTCTGACACTAACAGTATAGAAATATATGACTGGATGAGGCGTCTGGGTGGCTCAGTCAGTTAAGGTCCAACTCTTGGTGTCAGCTCGGGTCATGATCTCAAGGTCGTGAGGTCAAACCCCTCATTCAGCTTCACGCGCTCAGTGCAGAACCTGCTTGGGTTTCTCTCACGCTCCCTCATGTTTTCTCTGTCTCTCTCTCCCTCTCAAATAAATAATTAAAAAAAAAAAGGAAACACGTGATTTAGTGCTCACCTTGTGCAGAAAGATTTGTTACACATGGGTATGAGCGGAGTGCCCCCAGACCTCAGTGACAGCCTGTTGGATGGACATGTTCCTTGGACGAGCACCAGGGAAACACTGTCCATCCTTCCTGACTCTTGATCCGGGCGGGGAGAGAATTAATGACTGAATACTTAAGTGTGGGCTTTCTTGGGCTGCCGGACAACCACCAGTATATAAGCACAGACAAGCTCAGAACCACACGTGGGGAGCTTTCTGAAATTCATGATGGGCTTTGATGTAGATCATCCCAGTTGGTTCTCACCAATATCCTGTGACATGAGTAGGGCTAGAGGATTTTTGTGAATTTGTTATACAGGAATCCCCCGCCTTTTGAAAGATCATGGTATGCCACTTCGCTTTAATGAAAGACCTACATTAGTACCTGTTGGCTAAGCGTTACAGAGGCGGCACCCGAATCCCGCACAGCACTGGTGGCCCCATCAGGCTCCTTCCACAGAAACCGCTGGCTCAGCATCTTGGTATTCACCCCCCAGAGCTTTGAACTGTGTCTGTGATCCATCTCAGTTTACTTCGTGCATCCATTCGAAAGATGTATCCTAAGGTATCAGAAAAGCCTGAGAGAGGATTTGGGTAGGGAGGGTGGGTGTATGAACGCTCAGAAATTTTTCTGTATTAATTAATGGCAATTGCTTCTTTGCTCTACATCATTTTGGCTACCTCAGGTTTCCTAGGAATGCTGTATTCCTGTTTCAGGGAGCAAGGGACACCTGTGCTGGTCATTTGCCTTGTTTGTAAGCTCAGCTCGATTCCCCACACTTCCCCTGCGAACTCTGCTTTCCAGACTCCCTTCCAGCTGACTTCCAGGCAGACTCAGCCAGCGCAGGCTCTCACAGGGGTGAGAGGGGGTGGAGAGGGGCAGTTAGGCAATGTCACCCTGCTGTCTCAGCTTTCAGGTGTCTCGAAGATGGCAGGGGTGTCTTTTTGGTGGTCCCATCTCCCACCCACTGGCCCTGACTCCTGAGTTGAGGAAATACTTCCCTTGTGTCTCTAGTCCTGGCTTGGACTCCACCTTTGGGGATCCTCAGTCTCTCCTGTTGGACTACGTGGCATGGATTCTGCTTACCTGGATACAGCCTGACCCATACATTCCCGGAAATGATGAAACCAAGCCCCCAGGACAACATAGGTAGGAGGTGCCGTGTCTTCTAGTGCAAAACACATTCTCATGCTTCCAGGACCCGGCCCTTTCCCAGCCCACGTGAGGACAAGGAAAAGGAGCACTCAGATTAATACAAATCTGTTCTCAACACAGAGAGAAAAGCCAACACAGAAGAGAGGAGCAGAGAGGATGGAGAATTTGTTTACACCTGGGAGCATCCATAAAGACTGTGGCAGAGGTGGCTTTGGGGCCTGGTAGAACACGAATATGCTGAAATGGGTGTGCAGAAGGTCCTTATTTCCTGAGCTGCGGAGAAGGATCAAGTGTAGGCTCACTCCGCTTTCAAAGTGTCCATCACTGCTGACCTGCACTGGTACTCCCAAGATGGGATCCCAAGATGTTCATCCTTGGGATGAACTTGGACCAAGGCTGTGGTCTCCTCACTGGGCTGTCCATCTGTTCTCCACCCCTATTAGGAGTCCCTCTGAAACATACATCCAGCCAAACCAATGTCCCATCTAGAAACTTTTGTCAACTCCTTGTAACTTTTAGGATTTGGCCCTTGACAGTCTGGCTCTTCTGTCTCTCTCCAGCCTGCTGTCTGGCCACACTGGGGACAATGGCCAACTCTTGAGCAGGTCATGCATTTCTCTCCCTTGGCTCAAACTCTTTCCTCTGCCTGGAACACCCTTCTCCATCCATCAGATTTCCTTCCTGTCATTCAGTGCTCTTAAATGATACCATTTCTATAACTCTCCCCGGAACTTCTGCCTGAAACATAAATAAAGGCTCCTTCCTCTGTGCTCCCAGAACCCACTGCTCACACTTTCATTAATTTTTTATCAAATTGTCATGTCGTTGTGCACGTACGTGTCAGTGCCTGCACCACAGAGCTCACAGCCTGGTGAGGGAGAGCCTGTCTTCTGCATTCCCAGCACTGAGCAACAAGCACTGACACATAATGAATGCTTTTCAAGTGTTTGTCTCATTGAAATTAATTCCAGCGTCATCCCTCCTCTTCCTTATCTCCTTACTCCTTTCCTGAATTCCCCCTTACTTCAGCCACAGGTCAAGAGTGCCTCTTCCCTTCCAGGCTGTGATGGGCTCTTGGAATCCAGGGGCTGAGGCATGAGAATCCTGAGCCACCAGCGACCCAGACACAACTTTGGGGGGATTGTGCTTTTCCACACGGTAGTATACCCTGTCAGAGTTCAACACAGCCGTAAAGTTAAATAATGGCTGGGGAGAACAAAATTAAGAAAATTCCAAAAGGGAAAGACATGTGTTTTCAACTGGGATAGGTGCGGATTTAAAAAGAGGCGGGTAAGACAGGTAAGCCAGCAAGAGGTACTGTGTCGGGTGGACCAGAAGTAGCAAGACTCAGGCGAAAGTTGGTGCCCTAACAAGCAGTCTTGCCCCCTTGTGGCCTCTGGGGGCGCCTGCCTCTCCGGCCTCCACTCTGGCTCTTCTGAAAGTCACTTCCTCTTCCTGGAAGCTGGGGGGGGGGGGGGGGGGAACCCTTGGGAAAAAACTTCTTTTTTTTTTTTTCTTAAAGATTTTTATTTATTTATTTATTTGACAGACAGAGATCACAAGCAGGCAGAGAGACAGGCAGAGAGAGAGGAGGAAGCAGGCTCCCCGCCGAGCAGAGAGCCCGATGCGGGGCTCGATCCCAGGACCCTGAGATCATGACCTGAGCCGAAGGCAGAGGCTTTAACCCACTGAGCCACCCAGGCGCCCCGGGAAAAAACTTCTTTGTGCAACTTTGTGCAAACTTCTCAGAACTGGGTAGCAGTTTTATCTCTAATGACAACTAATTTGTAGATGTTTTAACCAACGTTTTAAGCTTTTTCGATGTGTATTAGGCGTGTGGTTTTCTCTGTTAGATTATTAATGAACTCTGGTACCCGAGAGGCCCCGTGGGGCAATCCCTTCCTTGCCTCTCTGGGTATGGCTCCCTCCCTATCCTTTGAGACTGCTGTCCACTGTCCAGTCCAGTTGCCTATTTACGGACAGGTTATATAGCCCTGTGGTTGGAAGCAGAGATTTCTGAAACAGACTGCCTGGTTCCAGTCTCAGCTAAATGGAGCTCCAAGGCTTTGGGTGAATTTCCATGTCTCAGCTTCCTCATGAGTAAAAGTGGGGATAAAGATGGAAGCTCCTTCAGGGGTCCGTCTAACCCTGTGAGACTAGAATAAGTCTAGAATAAGACTGGAATATATGTAAAGTGCTGAGAACAGTACCTAACACAGAATCGCCATGGGTAAGTATTTGCTTTTAGTGTAATTATTTTTCACCTGCACAGCCTGTGGTCCTCTCCTCTTCCCACCTGTGGGCCAGGGACAAGGGCTTTGATACCGTATAAAGTCTTCTTTATAAGACTCTCCCTAGATGGGTAACTCGGCAAACATCAACCGTTGTCCTTGTCTAACTTGTTTAAAAGGAAGTTTTGGGGGCACCTGGGTGGCTCAGTTGGTTAAGCATCTGCCTTTGGCTTGGGTCATGATCCTGGGGTCCTGGGATGGAGCCCCCTGCATGGAGGGGGCTCTCTGCAGTGAGGAGCCTGCTTCTCCCTCTCCCTCTGCCTGCTGCTCCCCCTGCTTGTTCTCTCTCTCTCTCTCTGTCAAATAAATAATTTTTTAAAAATCTTAAAAAATAAATGAATGAATAAATAATAAATAAGTAAAAGGAAGTTTGTGCCCCAACAGCTCATTAAGTAAATCTGAGAGAAACCAGAATCCGTCACTGGCTGGGACCTCTGTCCTAGGACACTAGCCCTTCGGCCAACTCCGGAAGCCCCCGCTGGGAACGGCACAGCTGCCTTGTTTAAAGGAGGCTCACTTCCCCCCCAGACTCTTTCCCCAGCAAAAAACACAGCCCCTGCTAACAGCCTGAACATGCGGCTGCAGAAAGGCCTGTGTCTGCAGCCATCAACAGAACTATGGCCGAGATGGTTTGGGAGACGGTCTTTCCATCAGCATCGCTTTGCAGAAGACTCTGCGTACTGATTGCCTCTATACAAGCCTGTTGGCATGTCCTCCAGCAAGAGCAACCCAGCTCCTCTTCCTCCTCAGGACCCAACAGGAAACCACACATAGACACAGACACACGCACACGCACATGCACGCATGCTCTGCTACTGACACGGCCTTGCCAAAGATCAAAGCCAAAAGATGCGTCTGCCTGGTGGACGGCAGGTGAGGAGTCCCACCGGTGCTGTGTGTGCACGTGTGTGTGTCTGTGTGTGAAGGAGGGGTGGAGAGGACACATGCTAACCTCAAAGGAAGTCAGAGCTGAGAGATTAATCTCTTTAGCTGATGGCAAAACAGCAGCCAATGGCGAGCAGTACGCACTTCACCACATCGTGCCAGCTTCCCCTTCCGCCCGCGCACCCCTTCTTAGCATTTACAACGGCCTCTGGGGCACAGAAAGGGAAAGTGCATTTGGCAGTGCTAATGTCTGCTGTTTAAGTCCTGTTGCCTCATTGAATCTAGCCCGGCAGCCTCTCTGACGGCAGCCTTCGCCGGGATGTGCGTTGTCCTCCAAGGTTAATGAGAGAAAAGCTCCGTTGGATGAGTCTGGTCTGTATTTGTGTATATTTGTGTATTTTGCTGCCATGACATGATGGCTGAAATGGACCAAATTGCTTCCCAGTGTGAAGCCACAGTAATATTTCTTGGGCTTTGGTACGTGAGCCTCCTGGCCTGCTTGGCTGGGGCCGTTTGTGCTGTAAGTGGGGCCTTGGCTGGGTGCCTGTGTGATCGAGTTGCATGTCTATTGCTTATTTCATCTTCAACACGAGCTCTGTGCCCTTCCGCTGTCTGGAACGGGGCCGGGGCACCCGCTTAGATTAGACGAGGTTAATTTCCCCAAGGTGGGGCATGGAAGCAGGAGAGAAGGGCTTCCTTGCATCCCCGTAACAGTATTCTACTGCCTCCAACCACCGCATCCCGGGCCGAGCAGGATGGCCCAGCCTCATCCCTGCAGCTGGTGACCAGGGCAGCTCAGAGACTTTCCTTCACACCCCTCCACCGCCTCCTTTGGAATCAGACAAGGGATTGTGTTAGCAACCGTGTTGGCTCTGGGGTCTGGAAGATTGCCATTCCAGTCCTACATACCCTGCTTACAAGAGGTATGACCTTGGAGGAAGTTCCTGTCTCAGGTCAGAGGTTTAGATGCCATCGCTGGGCAAGGATCCCTGATGAAGTGCTCCCAGGAGAAGCAGGAAAGAGAAAAGTAGCAGAATAGAGACAGGAAGAAGCCAAGCAAGAGTGTGATTTTAGGCAGAGCTGAAGAGCCCGTCTCGGCTGATCCTGCAGAGAGAGATGTGTGGAATGTAAATGCATGTTAGAGTGTATCTAATTCTGAGCAAATACTCATCCCTCACACCAGTTGTTGGCTGAGGGCCCAAGGGACATAAATGCTCTCAGGTATTTCTCATTCTCTGAAAATTGGGGCAAATAACAGGGCAAGATGTCTCCACTGGCCCAAGGGCGCGCGCACACACACACACACACACACACATACACACACACTCCATAGCTGCAGGTGGGACCAGGGCAGGCCAAGCACATGAGGGTAGAGATGGGCACATGGAACAAGCAGGAAGACATAGGGGTCTGGGTGGGGCACCAGCTGTGTCCCTTCCACTCCCAAACCTATGAGCCTTATGGCTCTCACTCGCTTACGTAAATGATCCCACACCTGGCAATGCACATAAATGCCAGCTCCCTTCTCTTCTACACTCCTATCAGGTTTCCTGCCTCCCTTCAACAGTTGCATACAGTAAGAAACTGAATGCTCGGACCCCTGGGTGATTCTGTTGGTTAAGTGTCCACCTTTGGCTCAGTTCATGACCTCAGAGTCCTGGGATTGAGTCCAATGTTGGGCTCCCTGCTCAGCCAGGAGTCTGCTTCTTCCTCTTCCTCTCCCCCTTCCCCTGCTTGTGCTCTGCCTCTCAAATAAATAAATAAAAATCTTTAAAAAAAAAAAAAAGAAATTGAATGCTCATGATACATTGTTAAGTGAGAAAATATTTCGGGATGTAAAACTTTGTCCCTGACATTTTCACCATTTCATAAAACATTTAAAAAAAAACATAGATTCCCAGAAAATGTTGTTAGAATATACTCGGCATGCTCACAACAATTATCTTTGGGTACTGGAATTATGAGTTATTTATTTTACCTTTATATTTTCCTGACTGTTCTATCACAAGCCAGTGTTATTTTTTATTTAAAAAAAAAGATACATTAAAACACTGCGGCTTAGAAAGATCAAGTAGTTTAATTAAATACTGTGAGAAAAAACTTAAAGGCCATCTTGTCTTCACTTGTTCCCAACTCCTATGTTTAGATGCCGAGGCAAAGTTGTGAGGTAGATAGATTTTTATCTTTGATTTTCAACTCTTACCCTACTTACATATTTTTTGTATTTTAATAGAGATTCTGCTGGATACTGTGGCTTAAATGAAGTTAAGCAGGTTTCTTTGCTGTGAAGTTTCCCTGAGCCTTCACTGTCTGAAAGTGCATTATGACTCTTCTGGGTAGATGGATGGAATGGCTAGCCTATGAGCTGTTCCCTGGGGAGCAGCAGAGTGAGTTTTATCCCAGGGACCAACTTTGGGAAATACGAGGCTTAAGGCAAAGGGAAGTCGGAGTGTCAGGAGCCCTTTAAGAAAATTTTTTATTTTTTTTTAAAGATTTTATTTATTTATTTGACAGAGAGAGATCACAAGTAGACAGAGAGGCAGGCAGAGAGAGAGAGAGGGAAGCAGGCTCCCTGCTGAGCAGAGAGCCCGATGCGGGCCTCGATCCCAGGACCCTGAGATCATGACCTGAGCCGAAGGCAGCGGCTGAACCCACTGAGCCACCCAGGCTCCCAAGAAAATTTTTTAAAGGCAGGACCATCTTTTGCTGCCTCCAAACCTCCTCATGTTGGTATCCACTGGGTCCACAGCCTCTGCCTGGGTCCACAGCCTCTGCCCAAGCCCACCGCCCGCAGCCTAGACCAGGTCCAGGAGAGCCCTGACCCTGAGAAGCTCTGACAAGTGAGCCTAGAAATAGTGCAGCAGCAAGGGTGGAAGGAGGGAAGAAAACATGGGCCATCATCCCAAGGTGGGCCTCCTTGTGTCCCAGGCTAGACGGCACCCAAAGCCAGCAGGAGAAACAGGCGGGAAGAGCCGCAAGATGAGAAAGGCCAGGATCAGGACCAAGGACAGAGGCAGAATCTTGGCTCTCACTGAGGCTGGCCACAAACCAGGGACATAATGCTGCTTTTTGACAAAGCAGTTCTGAGTGGTGAAATAGCAAATTTGTGAAATATGGTTGCAGAGAGTCTGGCCTAAGAGCAGTTTCTCTGACAGCCGGCGTAACACGATGATGATGTGCCCAAGCTCCGGAGTCAGACTGCCTGGAGAGGAGTTCTGCCCACGCCAAGCTCCACGCTCCCAGAGAGGGGCTGAACCTCCCTGCCTCAGACTCCTCATCTCGATCTTGGGCATCAAAGCCAAAGATGAATCTACATCTATGGAGGATTATTTTAATTAGGGCTGTAGCTAGTTTTTAACACGTGGAGAGAGGGGGGATGCTGAAATCATCGCCAGGAACCAAAATGGAACCCTGGGACATTGCCGGTGGGGATGTAAGTGGCGCAGCCACTGTGCAAATCCGTATGGTGGTTCCTCCAAAACCAAACAGAATTACCATATGACTTAGCGATGCCACTCCTGGGTGTCTGTCAAACAAATGAAAGCGGGAACTCAAAAGATGTTTGTACACCTGTATTCATAGCATTCTTCACAATAGCCCAAAGGAGAAGCAGCCCAAGTGTCCATCAACAATGAATGGATTAACAAAATGTTCTATGTTCATACAATGGGATATTATCCAGTCTTATAAAGGGGAATTTCTGACACATGCTATCACATGGATAAACCTTGGAGAAATAATGCTAAGGGAAATAAGGCAGACACCAAAGGAGAGAGGTTATGTGATTTCACTTATGTGAAGTACTCGGAATAGACATATTCATAGAGACAGAAAGTGGAATAGTGGTTGCCTATTCTAGGGAATGGGGGAATGGACAATAGGGGGTTATTATGTAATTGGTACAGAGTTTCAGTTTGAGAAAAAGAAGAAAAAATGGATCTCGATGGTACTCATGTTTGCACAGCGTGAATGTACTAAATGCCCCTGAACTATACACTTCAAAATAGTTAAAATAGTAAATATAGTATCATGAACGTTTACCACAATAAAAAAGAAAAAGAAATATCAACATCAAAGAGAAAAATAGAATTAAAAAAAAAAAAAAAGCAACTGCGTATGAGGAGTTGAAGCCAAATGTGGGGAGAAGTTTCTCCCCCTAAGAAAAGCTCTCCCCTCCCCCAACACTGGAGGGCCCTCTCTCCCTCCATGTTTTCAGAACAGGCTGGTGTGATACAATTCCTGTGCGTTATTTGCTGATGCAGAGGACTGAAACAGTTGACCTTGGAGATCAATCGCCATGCATTTATTTTCTGCCCCACTGTCAATGTCGTTAAGTAAAGACCCAGAAACATATTGTTAATGTCTGACATGCAAAGTCTCTGTCATGTCTATGGAATGCAACAGAGTATCAAGGTTTCTGCAAAATGAGCCCAGAGTTATTGAAAGGAGTTCGAAAAAAAAAACTGAATTTCATAAAAATTATTTTGAGAATCATTGTTACAGTATTGTTACAAATCCCTAGGGAGCATATGCATAGTGACAAAAATTTGGAGGGTGCTGGGTAAGTAGGAGCTGTCTTAGGCTGGTGGAACTGTGGGTGGATGTTTTCCATGTTTTAATTTCTTTTGCAGCATCAAATATTGTTTTAATAATAAATTAAATTGGCAAAACGGTAACAATAACATTTGGGAAACTACACACGTGAAGAGCGTATTAGGGTTGACATTGTTTCTCTTCCCCACTTAAAAGCCCAGACGTGGGAGTGGGGTAGGTTGAAATCAGACACAGCTTATTACACACAAGGCCAGTCTCCTCATATTAAAGATTCAAATTATGGCCACAGGATAACTTCATGAGATGGCAGTTCACAGAATCAATAAAACCCCAGTCTGTTTGGAAAGCCAAGTTGCCCATATGCCAAAATACATATTTTGCAAATTGCTTAATTTACATTTGAAAGGACCAAACCTTAATTCTTCAAGGAGCTGAGTGGAGGGATTGAGAGAAAGTGAAGGAAAAAGAAAAAAGAAAACCCACCCAAAGGATGCAATCTTAGCATCCTTTCATGGTTTTGCAATAGACATAATTTGATTGAAGTTGATAGTGTTTAGGAAAAGGAAATATTTTTCCATGAGGAAAGGGGAAAAAAAACCAAAAAACTCAGCAACAACACAAAGGCCTCACCAGAGTTACATGGTCTTTGTTGCCAGTGAGATTTTATGGACTCAAGAATGGAGACAACAGCTTTCCGGGAGAAATAAACACAGACACACACACACAGAGACACACAGACACACAGACACACACACACACACACACACACACACACACACACACACACAGTGGAAGTCACCTCCTCTGGCCACAGATGCATTTAGCAAAAGACACGAAAAGAGCGGCCCCTCCCTGGATATTGTCTGAGGGCGTCTTTGTTCTAGTCCAGCCTGAGGACCGACTCACAGCTTCTGCTCAGGGAGTCTGCCGGCCTTCCAGAACTAGGCACAAAACTAAGGGCACGGGGACCAGGTTCAGAGCCTGTCAATGCTTTGCTATGGGGCCTTTAGCATGGTGCCTTAACCCCCTGGCTCCAGCTTCTTCTTCGACAATGAACATAACAAAATCACAACAGATATTTTGACCTCAGGTGCAATGTCTTACATTTGTAGAGGGATTTCGAATCCATAAGGTGTTTTCTCTGCTGGTCCCCACTTCACCATGTCATGGATGTCCCCAGCTGGTTCTATGAAGGCAGACAGAGCTCAGGCGTGGGAGCCACAAAGCCGGGTGACCTTCTGCAGAAGACTTCCTATCTCAAGAATGAGTTTCCTGGTTGTGATGAGAAGTAAGAAAATATATGTAGGATGCCGGGCACATAATAGGTGCCCGGAAGCAGTCAGTGTGCTCCTTCCCAAACCACGCAAGTTGAATAAGGGGGATTAGATGATTGGTCTCGGGTTAGATAGCTAATAAATAGCAGGGCTGAGATCAGAACCACAAGCATCTGAATCCAAGCAAACTGAGTGGTTGTTCCGCTCATTCTCTCCCTTCTTATCCTCTCAAATTCCTGGAAAGTCATGCTTTGTGAGAGAATGGCGAGGGGAAAGCCAGCGCAGGCAGGCAAGGAGATGGCGGCCACCCAGGCCTCTTGAGAGGCCGTGGCCTGCTTTATAGCTGCTTCGGTGTCTCCTGGCCTGTTTATTGGATCCCCCTGCCTATGTGTGTCCTAAGGGAGCCCAGAAGAATAATCCAGCTTTATGCTGTCCCATCAAAAAGGAGCAAATACAGAGCTCGTGTCCCTGTCAGGCTGTCTCACTCTCTCACACTAAGGGGTCTACCACTTGTGTCCCGCAGGCCAGAAAAGAGAAGGAAACACTCCAGGCGATGGGGTGGGAGGGGGTGTTGAGTCTGCTGTCTCTGTGGGGTTGGAGGACTGGGAAAGGGGGAGATACCACCCAGAGTGACTCCCAGAGCGTGCTCCAAAATCGGTTCAACAATTACTCACTTTCTCTAATTTAGCCAGAAGTGTCTATATGCAATATTCCCGAGGAAGTTTCCATGAAACCATCTAGAGCAGTGCCTCCCCCAAGCGAGTAAGTGACGTCCTGATGCCTGGCCCAGGACTTTTCCCATAGCCGCGTGCCATTGCGGGAGGGCACCACAGCCCCGTGACCCACACACTCAGGTATCCAAAATACAGCTCTTTCATTGAGTAGGCTACCTAAAAATGCAACACACACACACAGACACACACACACACACATAGGCAGTCTGGTCCTGTGTGTAATTGGAACATGGGTAAATGGTCTGAGATCAAAGTCTTCTCTGTTTAGGATCCTTCTCCTTCCCAACCCTTGGAACCAGGACAGACCAAGGCCCTGTCACCTTCAGAGAGGGGCACCCAGGCCCCATGAGGGCCACCCATATTACTTATCTGAACTTCCAAGAGCAAATCCCACTCTGCCGTTGACTCAGTTGGTGTCTATGTGGCTCGGTCCCATTTTATCCCCTCACCCTCCATTCTCACTGCCTCTTTGGCCTGGCTGTTCTCAGTGGGGTATCCTGAGTGAGCCAGATGGAGGTCTGTCATCCAGGGCCCTCGTCGATCAGCCTTAGCCTCTCCAAACAGCCAGGGCCCCTCATCAGCTAGATTCCCAGGTCCCACATTTCCGCCAGTTGAGTTCTCCCTTTGACTGTGGTGATAAACATCGGCTGAAACACTGTCCTCTGGAGTTCCTGGCAAAAGTAGTCTCAGTTGACAGCAGCAATGCTAACCGGGGCAGGCCACTCACTCCTGTCCCTTCGCCCGTATCCACTTAGATGGGTTTGCCCCCGGTCCTGTGGAAGGTGCGGAGAACATGACCCCAGAACGAGGAGATAAAAGAAGAGGCAGCAGCTTGGGTAGAGGACGGGAGAGGCCTGGGTTCACTCTGTATCCCCCCCCAACCAAGGGAGCCTCCCTCTGGGGGTCCTGCCAGGTCGGGAGGCCAGGCTGCTGGAGGCCAAGTCCCCTGCTCAGGGCGCCACTCTGGGTAACAGCTGCCACAGGTGCAGGACTGCAGCCGTGCCCTCTCTCCGCCTGCACTTCCTCTTCTGAAAGGAGAATGGAGTCCAGAGAATGGAGTCCGCCTGACAGGATGGCAGTGCGGCTCCCCTGAGACAATGTGGGTGAAATTTCCGAAATCCCACAGATTTCGTAACTCTGTCATTGGCTCTCCGCCTCTGGCTCCTGCAGTCCAGGCCGGGCCGCCCTGCTGGGGCCTCACCTTTTCCTGGTGGCTGAGGGAAGATGGGCTGCTGCTCCCTGACAGAACCAGATTGTTTGTGATTACTGTTCACCTCTTACTTTCGAAAGCGAAATGAATAAAACGTATGCAGGTCATGGACACTAAAGAGCCTGTTCATATCAATTTGGGAGGAGTTGTCAGCTTTGATTTATTAAGTAAAGTTCTGAGACAGGCTGCCGGCGTGCTGTCAGTCTCCCGATAATGGATGGGCCTCGCAGCTGACTGCCCGGTGACAATTATGCGTCCCAGCCCCTCAGTCTTCAAGAGAGGCCGCCATGGAAAAGACAGCACACACATGAAGACAGTCTCACTGGCTTGGTGGGTGTGGCCTCCTCCCCTTCGTCCCTCCGCCTGTGGTGTCTTCTCTTCAGTGCCCCCCACCCTATACCAGTTCTCTCTCAGACCCGCCCCCTCTTTAGCCAAAGGTTGGAAAACTGGGTTTTCCAAGCCTGTCTCTTCCTCACCTGTTGGTTACCTGTCAGGAGGGATGGGGTGACAAGGAAGACCGTACCTGAGCAGGCTTCCCCCGAGACCCCATTTCTTTGCCACACTTTAGGACCTCACTCATAGTAGCCAGTATTCCATTACCAATTTGGCTCATTTGGGGGTTCATAGTACAACTAATTAGGCTGTGAAAAATCCCTGAGGGACGGGACTGGGCAGGTCCAAATGAAATCCAGGAATTGAGCGCTGGAATCGCTCCCTGCTGTCATAAATAATAAAGTGAATGAGCTCACCCTCTCCGACACCTACCATGAAATCTCTCCCGGGGTAAGGATTTCACGAGGACCTTTACACTTGGAGATCTTCCAAATTCCCTGTGACTCCGAGGCAAGATCAAATCCTATCTCTAGACCTCCACACTTGCCTTTCATAGGGTGGGGACACAGTTTACCTGCACCAGTGGGTTTTCCATTAGTGTTTTTTCTTATTTTTTGTCTTGCTCAGAGACTGTGTATTCCTCCTGGGGAGCTGTTCTGTGTCATCTCTTGCTGGCCTGATTGTGCAGGATATTGTCCTAAAGGGCAGGAGAGAACGAGGAAGCTGTTGTACAGAAACAGGGACCGGCCTCTCAGTTTGGCCTCGGATTGTGTGCAGTTAGGCAGGAAGCCCGTGGATAAACTCAGAACTCTCCAGTTCTTCAGAGAACCAAGTAAAGGCCTTGCTTTTACAGAAAGAAAAAAAAAAAAAATACCTGTATCTGTGATGCTCAGTCCTTCTGAACTTGGCCCCTGTTCTCCCCTGACTGAGAGGGCAGCTCTCAATCGGACTGAGGGAATGTCCTGCTGAGTCAAACTCATGGTCAGCCCAGCGTCTGCGGCAGTTGGCTCTGTGGTGGGCGGTAGTCCTCTTTCTGAAAATGTGTCCGTGTCCTCTCACCAGTAACTTGCCCTTCACAGCCTCTCAGTTGTGGTGCCACCAGCTCGTGACACCTCCTGGACCTCACTGTATACGCCATCATGGGGGGCCAGAGCCAAGTCTGACCATGAAGCTCTGCAAATTCTTCTCCCTGAGGAGGAGGCACCACTAGACCCGTTCTAGCACTGTTTCTAGAATTCGATCCCAAGGGAGGGTGACCCTGTGGATGTTAGGGAACCTCATCTGAAAAAGAAGAGAGTGAGCCCCGATACAATCATGGTCTTCCAGTGGGTAAGTGCTTATCCCAAGGAAGAAGGTGCCCGGATGTTGGTGCTCTCCACTTGGAACAGAGTCGATAGAAAAGAATTTGTATCACAGAATCCTAAGAGAGTTAGACCTGATACAAGGGAGTGTTTTCTCATAACTGAGAGAGTTAGGTCCTAAAACAAAGTTTGTAGACGTTCCTTAGAAGTTCACACATAGATAGTCGAGCAGATGGGTCCCTGTGGCAAGGGTCAGACTGGACTCAGCTTCACGGGTTGAATGCGCTATCTTAGTCCATCGTCCCGGACACAGAACCTGGATATAGCATCTGATGAAGCCGAGCCACCCCATGGCAGCTCCATCAAAACAGGCTCGGTGACACCTGTCCTGAGTGGTCCTCCCCACCACCCCATCCTGAAAGTGCTCTCCTCTCTCCTGTCCTGCCTCTTCACTGAGCCAGAGCTCAGTGGAGCTGGACATGCCCAACCATTCTCCCCCCTGGCCTATCCTTACCCAGCCCCAAACCCCAGGGAGACACAGAGGTGGGGTGGAGAGAGGAAGGGAATGTTAGTCCCTTAGGACTGCGGCTTATTCCTCCTTGTTTCAACCCAAAGATCTGCCTTTGAACCTGGCCTTTGTCTTTTCTTGCACAGACTAAGTAGAAAAAAGACAGTTGTTGAATAGATATGCATAAGAATAAGACCTTTCTGGCCCATTAAGAGAGAATCCGAAAGACTGCTGTCAACAATAATTAAAAGGGGTACCTAGACCCTGAGCGCAGACAGCTCCCTTAGGGACAAAGATGATATTATAGGGTACAAAGGAGCTAGTAAGTTTCAAGTTTATTGCTACAATTAATTGAAATGTAATGAATATAACTTTGTTGCAAGAAATAAACATCTATCAAGTACTTACAGTGCCTGGTCCTAGGAATACAGATCAGTTGAGTAGGACTTGTGGCTTTGAGGGCCCAGCCATCTGGTGAGCCAGACCAACATGGAAGCAAATAATGAAGTGCTGTGACCTTACAAGTGTTATAAATAGATTTCTACAGTAAGCTGTAGGTACCAGAGGCAGGATTCATACTGTAATGCCTTCTGAATGCCTGGCACTCTTCTGGATGTGGGGATACATGGTCAGGAAGTAGATACAGGCCTTTGCCTTCATGTGTGCTTATGGTCAGATGAAAACCCCTCACTCTTCCTGAGGAGCTCAGATGAGGACCCAGGGGAAAGGGCCCGAGTCTTGCAGAAGAGAGCTTTAGTTGTTCCACAGATCGACAAGGGGGGTGAAGGCTATCTGGACAGAGGAACAGAAAGTACAAGAGCATAGAGATGCAAAAGCATGGCCTTCTCTATTATTCTGCAAACCCAGGGCCCCCTGCCCATCCGACTCGACCGTTGGATTTTGTGAGTCATGAGAAGTGGGACTGTGTTGCTAAGACGTCGTCTGAAAATGGTCACTGACATCCGTAGGCTTGATCCTGGCACTGGAACATTCTTGAAAATTTTAACTAGCATGAACCAGTCCCCGTGGCCATGAGATTCCTACAGAAATCCTATATAAACTGAGAAGAAACCCATCTGGATTTTAGTAAGTTCTAGACTTGAGATTTGCATGAGTTGCTTCTTTGTGCTGATAGGAAGGATAAGAGAGAAACTCTGTGCCTGGGGCGCTGGGGTGGTTCAGTCGTTAAGCCTCTGCCTTTGGCTCAAGTCGTGATCCCAGGGTCCTGGGATTAATCTCCGCATCGGGCTCCCCGCTCAGTGGGAAGCCTGCTTCTCCCTCTCCCTCTCCCCCTGCTTGTGTTCCCCTCTCTCGCTGTGTCTCTCTCTGTCAAATAAATAAAATCTTAAAAAAAAAAAAAAAGAAAAAAAAAGAAACGCTGTCCTCAAAACTCCAAAATGGCATGAAAAGGAGTGTTTAGCAGTGTCAGTAGACAGCCAGATCATTTAAATCCCCATAGTGGATCTTGTGTTTTCATATGTCACTCTCCCAGGCCACATTGCTCTGTGTGCATGTCCCCGGTGAGACTTGATTTTGTGGCTTTCGCTGTGTGCACTTGCCTTCCCAAAATTGAGAATATAGAAAGCATTCTGTAAGACAGCCAGCCGAAAGACGATTCATCCTTGTCCACTTAAACATTCATGACAGCTTGCATTTTGGTTCAAAAAGACACTTGTTTATTTAGATAAGATTTAATTTATTCATAATTTACCTAAATTTGCAGGAACGTGCATGTACCTTTTAGCATGGAAGTAGCATAATACATAAAACATTACCGAAGCACGCCAATAGGACAGCGACAGCAGCAGAACCCGCCTGGATGTTTTAGGGAGATAACACATTTCCACCAGAGCAGAGAACTTCACACAATGGCCTGGGATTGCTTGCCGGTAATGTGCTGACTCATCATCATCTTCTTACACAAGGCAAACTTCTTATTAAAAACTAAAATGTCTATACTGTTGTGTGACGTTGAAGAGCAGCTTTCGGGAACCAGGCTTGTGCTGGCTTTTCCCTGGTCAGGAGTCACTTCCACCATTATTCTCTAGCCAATCCATTCTCCTCTGCCTGTCCTCAAACAAAACAACAAACTACCATGCCCTCTACATTTCCAGCCCTTGGATGACAATTTTACCTTCACATTCACTTGCCCATTCATTACTAAGGTCCGTTGTTCACTTGTTGCATACAAAGACTATTCTAGACTTATTTCAACTGCCTTGTAGAGAACCTTATCTGTCTCCCACATCAGACAAAGAACTCTCCCAAGGCAGGTGCTGTGTCTCGTTCACCCAAGTAGTACAGCGGCAAACCCTGACCTTGGCCTATTGTAGGTGATCGATCCATGTTGTCCATGATCTTGGTCATTATTTTCAGCAGCATATGGAAATTCTTAGCAGTAGAGGGAAAAAAGGAACTTTCCACGAAAGTTTTCTGCATGAAAAACTTTTCCATGGCTTCTCATTGGTTATGAGCCTGACATCCCTTCATCCTGACCCTACAGAAGAAGAACAGTCTGGTCTTAACATAGAGCCAGCCAAGGGAGTGGCCTTTCTTGGTATGCGGGGTCTCTCCAGTGGGGGCGCCATGTCTAAGCTTTGAAGGAGGAATTGGAGAGACACAATCCAAAGAGAACGTAAGAGGATTTAAAGGAAGGGGATTTGATTGGAGTCTTTGCTACCTAAAGGCATTAAAACTTTATAATGCCAAACAAGTCCCGTTTTTCTTTATTTATGGATCATATATTTCCCCCCTTTATTACTGCCATACATTTTTCCAGCCTGACAGCTGATAACACTGAAAATTCACTGCTAGCAAAAAATTCCATTTACCACTCTCCCCAAGATAATAATTTTTAAATTAAAGGAGAAAAAAATACATGTACATCGATCTGCAAAAATATCCATGTTGAGTTTCAGCCCCGGAACCCACAGTCCACACTGAATATGGATCTGGGGTTGGGAATCACATGTTGATCAGAGTTCAGGGGGATTCTTTTAAAAACATAACATGCAAACATCTGTTAGCTATTTACTTGGGGAAGAAATATCAGACCAGGCCATCTTGGTTTCCCAGAGTTGGTGCAATTTAATTTCAATTTGTCAAACACGGTACCTTGGTGGAGATGTGTTTTTTTCTCCGTGATTTATTAGAAATGTTCTAAGAGGGGCAGTCTGTCACTCCATGTATTTCAGCCAGTCCCCTTGAAGTTTCTTTTCCTTTGGCTCGAGATCCAGATCCACAAGAAAGGGAGAAACAGCCTAAGAGATAAAAACCACAAGAGGGAAAAAGAGAGAAATCAATGTGCTTTAAACATGATGACAGGATGGGTTGTTTAAATCGCTTCTGCACATTGATTTAAAGCATGCCCAGTAGAAACCTCTCTTATATTAACAATCTTTTCCCTTCATTTCAATCATCGTAGTTGCTATATCTTATTACCTTCCAGACAGATGATGTCCAAATATAATGTTGAGTACGATTTTTTTTTATTATTATTATTTGTTAGAGGAATGATGGGCAATGACTTAGAGGTCTGGGGACAGTATTAGTATCATAAAGAATGCGAATTCCATCTGGCAGCGTGCGCGGGCAGCCGGGGCACTGCATATGAGGGAGGCGGGCGCCGGTCCCAGCCCCGGGGGATCGGGAGGGAGTGCGTCCCTGGAGTGGTCTGCCCCAGCCGGGTGCCTGTGTGGCCGCCGCAGGCTCACCCTGCCTGCACGTGCAGGGAGGTGGCGAGGTGCCCCCGGGGGCTGTGTCTCCGCAGGGGGGCCCTGAGTGCCGGCTGCACCGCCGCCCCCATGAGCGCACCTGGGGGTACCCGCTCACCGGGCTGAGCCGCCACTGGGGTCTGGAGCTGCCGGGCGCCATGCACTGGGCTTGGGCGGCCGCTGCTGTGGCCCTCGGGCTGCAGCTCTCGCTCCTGGGGGCCGTTGGGGCGCGGCGGAAGCCCAAGAGGCCTCAGCAGCCCGGCCAGCGCACTGAGCCCCCCACCGCCACCACGTCCCACAGCGAGGGGCTGCTGGGCTCCCCCAAGCCACCTGAGGGCCTAGGGTCTGAGTTCTCAGACGCCCACATGACCTGGCTGAACTTCGTCCGGCGTCCACACGATGGGGCCTCCAAGAAACGGGGCCGGGGCCAGGACAAGAAGTCGCGAGGCCTCTCTGGCCCCCCTGGGCCGCCCGGGCCGCCCGGGCCCCCCGGGCCCCCCGGTGCCACAGTCACCCAGGAAGCCCTGCTGCGAGAGTTTCAGGAGATGCTGAAAGAGGCCACTGAGCGCCTGTTCTTGGGGCTGCTGGGCCCATCGCTGCCTGAGGGGACAGGGCGGCTGGTGGCCGAGGCCTTCCACTGCGCCCTGAAGGGCCCCCTGGTGGTGGACGAGAAGACGCTGGTGGAGCTGCATGGCTTCCAGGCTCCCACGGCCCAGGGCGCCTTCCTGCGGGGGTCTGGCTTGAGCCTGGCCTCAGGCCGGTTCACAGCCCCATTGACCGCCATCTTCCAGTTCTCCGCCAGCCTGCACGTGGACCACAGGGAGCCGCAGGGCAGGGCGAGGGTGCGGGCTCGAGACACCGTGCGAGTGCTTGTCTGCATCGAGTCCCTGTGTCATCGACACGCGTCCCTGGAGGCCATCTCGGGCCTGGAGAGCCGCGGCAGAGTCTTCACCGTGCACGTAGAGGGGCTGCTGGAGCTGCAGGCTGGACAGTATGCCTCCGTCTTCGTGGACAACGGCTCTGGGACAACCCTCACCATCCAGAGTGGCTCCAGCTTCTCCGGCCTGCTCCTGGGCACGTGAGGGCCAGACAGGGGGCCCACGGGGCCCACCCACCCCCACTGTCCACTGTTAAATCTGTGGTCCCAGCAATAAAGAGCTCTCAGCCCTTAAAAAAAAAAAAAAAAAAAAAAAAAAAAAAAAAAAAAAAGAATGCGAATTCCAAATAACCCAAGGTAATGATAAATCACCTGCATCTAACTATGGATTATATCCTAGATGCGTTTCTCGAAATGACCGCTCTTTCAGCCTTCAGAAGTGTAGAGAGATGGGATGATTCTGGCCATAGACTGTATAGGTTGTTGGGAACGGGGAGCAAGTTGCTGTCCCCAGTGATAGAAACAAAGCTTCCGGTGTGAGAGGTGTCTTGACAAAATCCCCTTTCATCTCAATTGTCAGACTGCTGACATCTTTTGTAAAATTACTTTTAGCTGGCTTACCCATACTTCAGTTCTGAGGGCGGGGAGCCATCATTCCCCGTGTCATTTTGATATTTTCATACCAGAGCGACTCTGTGACGGTCATGGGATGGGAAAGAGTGGAGAGGGGGCTTTCTATTCTGGATGCATGTCGTAGATGAGATCTGGGTCCCTTGTAATTATTATGTAAGTAATCCAATGATAGAGAATCCAGCCCACCAATTCACTAGGTTTCTATCCCTGCTCTGAATCTTGGAGCATCCTGGTGAGTCAGGACCAGAGATTTTCATTCCAGGCTTCAAAAAGTTTTCTGAACTGTATTTGGACATCTTCTTTTTTACACACGGAGTGAGTGTTTTCATATATGTTGTCTCCTTCAGTCTCACAAGGCTGGGTAGATTATACCCATTTCTCAGTTGAAGAAACTGAGTTTTAGACAATTGCCATTTACCCGAAGTCACACACTTGTTAAACACTGAGATAGGGATTCAACCAAGTGGTTTTTTCTATCCCAAAACTTCTATTCTTTCCTCTGTACTGCACTAGTCTGAAGCTGTTGTTTTGTTCATTCATTAATTTTTTTAAAGTTGTATTTTGCTTTGTTTTGTTTTGTTTTGTTTTAGAGAAAGAGTGCACACAAATGGGAGTGAGGGGGCAGAAGGAGAGAGAGAATCTCAAACAGGCTCCACATTCAGCCCAGGGCTCAATCCCACAATCCTGAGATCATGACCCAAGCTGAAATCAAGAATCAGATGCTTAACCAACTGAGCCACCCAGGTCCCTCTGTTCATTTAACCAATGATTAGCCATTTAACCAAATTTAACTGAAAGATACTTACTCAGTACCTTCTCTATGTCAGGCACATCGATGTCCAAGGTGCCTAGGATCAAAGCAGGGAACCACTGACCCTGCTATTAGGGATCTCGGGTTTTGTCAGGGTTTAACACGCAGGTAAGTTTGCTGGGTCGGTAGAAGAGCTAGAGCTGGGGTGTGCACGGAGTGTCATGAGAGCATAGCTGAAGTCTTCCTGACCACTAGGTTCAGGGAGAACTTCCGGAAAGCGGGGCCCCTATCTGAAATCTTATCCTGAAACATTTGCACGTTTCATTCCCTAGAACGATGTCTATCTTGTGCACTTGGAGGTTATAATTCATAACTAGAGGGTCTATTCACCCACTCTGCAGTGAGGAGTCAAGGAAAAAAATCTCCGCATGTTTTCTCTTATCTGTACAAGTCCTATACACAAAGAGGCAGTTGGCTCTCTTGCTGTCATGTTCTTTCATGAGGTAAAAAAAGGAAAAATAGTAAGGGAAGATGGGAAAGAGGGAGGCAGAGAGAGAGGAAGGGAGAAAGAAGGGTAGGGAACGAATGGAAGAGAAGGGGAGGGAGGGAGGGAGGAATAGAAGGAGGGAGGGAGAGGAGGGAGAGGAGGGAGGGAGGAGAAAGAGAGGGAGAAAAGAAAAGAAAAGCAGCTCCATCCTTTGGGAGGCTGAGACAGGCATCTTTAACTGAATTGTCAATACAGTAAAGAATTTTTGAACTGTTTGGTTTAACTTAAGTTCAGGCAGTCTGTTCATCTTCCTTATATCTGCTTGGCTCAGATCCTTATCATTTACCTTTGAATCCTGGTAAGGAGAACAAAGGCTATTTATCAAGGCTTTGTTGGAGTCAGGACTTACACCAGGCGAGAACCTTCAAAGAGAACAGGTGTAATAGTTACTTGGAGGCCCTTTTTTCTCCGCCTACCAAATGCGCATTTCCCCCTCTGGAGTTAGACCAACTGCATTATTACAGGAAACAGTCCCCCAAGAGAATACTACACTTCCGACATCAACTACAAGTTCAGGAGTGTTCCCAAAACTACCCTTAGGTTTGATCAATTTCTTAAAGCAACTTACAGAACTCACTGGGAGCTATTTATACTCCTAATTAAGGTTTTCTGCAGGGAGGAGATTCAAGCCAGCCAATGGCAGAGGAGCTCAGGGCAGAATCTGGGGAAGTACTAAACGCAGGGCTTCAGTTGTCTTCTTCCTGTGGCATCACATTGCTTTACCTTCCTGATATTGACGTCTGGCCATACATGGGGAATACTAGCAACCAGGGGAACTCACCTGAGCATCAGTGTCCAGGATTTTCACTGGGGCTCCATGACAGAGGCATGATTGATTCATTGATTGGTTGATTGATCATTCTCTTGGTTAATCTCAGTCTCCGGGTTCACTGATGCCATGTGACCCAATGCCCCTGACCTCAATCACATCATTAGACTCTAGAGTGTGGATCAAATTTCCCCCCTCCCCCCATACAAATGAAGACACTAGAGACACTGGCGGAGACACTGACCAAGGCCAGACTCTTTGGGGGCAAGATTCAATTCCTTACAACACTGTCCTCAGCACCCAGCTCCCAGCACCCCTTCATGTAAACTTGGCTTTTGTCCTCTGGAGTCCTACAGCACATTGCCTCTGCCTCTGTTTGCACTGAGTATCCTCTAAACTCCTCGGGCCCAGAGGCCAGATCTGAATACTCACTCTGTGTCCACACTCAGCACCTATTGAGTCAAGCGCAGACTAGGTGTTTAATGCATTTTAGTTGGGTCAAATTTTTCTATTTCATGAGCAAACCCATCTTTGCATGGATTTATAAGGAGTTTGCATCTTACTGGTTGCTTCTCTTTAGCTCTCTGGCTGATATTTTACCTTTTTTTATTTTTTTTAAGATTTTATTTATTCATTTCACAGAGATCACAAGTAGGCAGAGAGGCAGGCAGAGAGAGAGGGGGAGGCAGTCTCCCTTCTGAGCAGAAAGCCCAATGCAGGACTCGATCCCAGGACCCTGAGATCATGACCTGAGCCAAATGCAGAGGCTCAACCCACTGAGCCACCCAGGCGCCCCCATTTTACCTTTTTTAGACGCATTTCTTCCCTTACATCGAACTACAGGACATCACACTTTTTTTTTTTTTTTTAAGCTTTTACCAGCATGTAAAACCTGTGGCTGCATCTTAGCTTCTAATGGTCACAGAACCTTCTTAAGTCTGACCAAGCACCATGTAGCTTTCCGTGCACGTCGATCATGTCTACAGGAGAAAATTCTTTCCAAACCCTGGGAGATACAGAGTCCAAAGCAGCTCTTCCTTGCTTTGTTGTTATTTCTTCATGTGGTGACATTATTAAAGATAAGTCTGCAGGAGAATTCAGCCCGCTGAGAATCAATCACAGGACTTTGGATAGAAAATTCCGCCATGGTAGAAACAAAAATCTGCCAACAAGATGTAAAAAGTCGAGAAGTGGCCAGGAAGCCGCTGAGAAATGCACAATTTGCATGCACCTGGGTCATTGTTGCTTTTTTTTCTCCCTCGTATCTGTTGTCGTGTGTTTGCTATCGTGTGGGTGGATCCCCGATGTTCTGAGCATGATCAGTAGGAGGAACGCTCACCAACAAAGCAATGATTTGCTTGCCCCGAGCTTCTAATTACGTGCCAGCTGTGGAGTATTCCTCACGTGTCTGGAAGGGTGCACAGACTAGGTTCCAGTCTGCCAGCTGTGCCTCCAAGAGGGCTGCTGGCAATGCGGGCAGCCCGTCCCCCTATGCGTCAGTGAGCACGGACAGCATGTGAACGGTTGCCCAGACTCCTGTCAGGAGAACTCTTTGCCCTACACAGTGGGATTGGGCAAGACTCTAAGATGGCAGAATTTCAAACCAACAGCATCTCAAGATAATACTCAGTAATGGCATTCAGAGTGTCCCCTGAGTAATCTAATTTCTAATCTTTCCTCAATAGTGAGCTGCTGAGATGATCTTCAGTGTCATTGGTTTGTTCTCTCTCCTGCCAAGAGCCAGAGTCTGATAGAAGAGATTCTTGGGGCTTTTAAGGGGAAAGTAACTCCCACATTGTGTCTGTGACTTAGGCTTTTCTCTTAGCTCCGAACCGGTCAGGTGTTAACTGCTGTACCAATGCATAATTTCATCCTGGTTTCGAACTGCTTTCGTGGTTACAGTCATCTGGAAGGTCAGCTCTTTTTTTTTTTTCTTTTTTCTCTTTTTTTTAAGATTTATTTATTTATTTGACAGAGAGAGAGAGAGATCACAAGTAGGCAGAGAAGCAGGCAGAGAGAAAGGGGGAAGCAGGCTCTCTGCTGAGCAGAGAGCCTAATGTGGGGCTCGATCCCAGGACCCTGAGATCATGACCTGATCTGAAGGCAGAGGCTTAACCCACTGAACCACCCAGGCACCCCAAGGAAGGTCAGCTCTTGAAAGAAATCATGCCCCACCCAAATTCCGGGGCCTGTGAGCTATGGGAGCCTCCTCACCCAGCCTGCCATTGAAGCGGATATGATGGGATCCTAAGACCCTACAGAGTGGCTCCAGAAATTATAGGTCATCTAACCTCAAATCACAATCTGAAATTATATATGGCCATACATGTATGGCCATACATATATGGGGGCATTTCAGCTACCCCTGGTACAAAATTATAACATAGAAAAAAGATCCTATAGAGACAGGAGACAAACTTTCTCCCAAACACTCATGCATGTGGGTAGATGCACTCAGGGAAGCAAATGCAGAGGGCACGGAACTTGAAAGAAGAGATGGGATGGGCCCCAAAGACCAAACCAAAATGAGGCCATCCAATGAAATAAAAGCCCAGGAAGCGACAGGGTATTTGTTCTTCCTCACAAGTCCGGAGTCAGAGGTAAGCCGCACATCATTTTCGGAAGTGTAAGACTTCACCCAACTTGTAAAAACCAGGAGCAAAGAGAAATGTGGAACTCAGTAAGGTGGGAGGATGTGTGTAATGATTTCCAGTCAGGGTCTGTGGGACCCGGCAGAGAGCTCCATGTGTCCTCAGCCCATTCGTCTACCTGGGGCTATGGTGTGCTCAGAGGGCTAAAGGTGTGAGGGCATACATCCTTCAGACATGCGAGTGTGTCACCACCTGTCTTCACCGAGGGATTCCAGTTTGCATGTTTCACTATAAGGGAACACTTTACAACTCATTGCACGGCTCTCCTCACAGAAGGCTGCTGATCTGTGGAAGGTTGCTTCCTAAGTGGGCCCCACAAATGAGTGGTCGACAAGGCAGCATGGAGCCAATTCTGCAGATGCACAGATAGCGTAGTTGGACGCATTTCTCTGGCAATAAGGAAGGGGCTGTGTGGACAGAACTGCAGCTGACCTCTGGACCGCACCAGTGAATCAATCCCATTTGCCACAGATTCTTTTAGTACCTTTTTGTGTGTGTGTGCCTTTTTGTAACGTGCAGGTGTGCCTATTTCACGCTTTCAAGGGCTCATTACCTCTGGAAGTAAAATACTTCACAGTAAAAGGGAAGATGGGGGCCCCACATTAAAGCAAGCTTGCTTTATCCTTGTGCTGTTTTCAGGAAGAAGGGTGGAACCATGTGACAAATCACTTCTGTTTGAGATAGGCAAGAGCCGGGCATCTAGGAGACTAGATAAGAGAACTTGAATGATCCTATTATAAGGATAACAGCAGTGAGAAGAGTCTATGGATGGCATACACGGGCACATTCGGTTGATTTAAAGGTGGTTTGGCAGCCTGAGACTTGAATTCTCTGCTTTGGATGGCTTCCATGCAGACCTTTAACATTATTTTAACATAGCTTGATCTGTGTGCCACGGTGAAGTCAACTTGAACAGATCCACGTTAAAAGGAAGGGCCATCCGTGCACCAAACAGTCACGTAAAAACAAGCACTGTGAGGTCCTTGAGGAGTAAGGGTGCAGGGAAGGGGTCCACACTCAAAAGGAAGAGGTCTTCTGCTTTCCCCGTTGCCGAGACCTGGGCCACACACGCCCTTTCAGAGCCCACATCTGCTCATCAAGACATTCCCAGCATGCAAGCCCAACACCAGCCTGGAGAACAGCGCCCTTCAAAATGAAAACCCTTTAGGAACATACATTTGCAAGGGTCGTATTGCAGGACCACAAGTTTTTCTCTCAATCCGGTTCTCCCCTAATGAGATACACAGCCCCAGCTTGGAGTAATATTGAATGTGCAGGGGGTCTGCTGTCTTGACAAGACTCCGGCTTCAAGCTTTCCTTAGGAGAATTCCAGCTACTGGGAGGGGAGAGGAGGATTGCCTTTATGTATACCCTCATCCAGGGATCTCCTTATAAGAACAGTTTTATTTCAAAACAGAATTCTCACACGTTCATTTATTTATTTTCTCCATCACATTTCTCTCCCCAGCATATAATCACGGTATGAGGTTCACTTTTAAGACATACATTGACCCCTAGGCCTTCCGTTAGTAGATGCAGCACCGAGCGGAGGGAGAAACATTTCTTCACACAGGGTACATACCGAAGTTCATATCAGCAAGCACGTGAATAACTTGACCTTGTTGTTCCATTTGACTCTTGCTTGCTGTGGAATCAGGGACATGTAGCTCATTTCCCTTATTTTAAAAGAAAAATGCAGAAATATTTGATGGGGACATAGCATTTAATTTTTCAGAGTTCCCAAGGTTTAAATAGTGTAAAACCAATATAAACATAAAGACTTAAGGAGTATATGATTTGTGCAGTTTACATAGATATAGATAAATTACATAGATATAGATTAATATCTGCATGTCCACCAGTTATATGCCATGCAGGCAATTTCTAAGTAATTTTACAAATAATAAGACTTTCCAAATGCTTGGCCAGTAGCAAGCCATTAGTCCTTTGACCACCTGCCATGTCTACCGATCACGCTGAATAGCTTTTGCAGACTTAGAACTTGAGGTTGTTGCTTTAATCACAAGGCCTTAGGATCCCCTCCGGAAATATACCAGCCCCAGTGCACTTCAAAAAACCAAACCAAACCAAAACAAATACATATTTTCTCTCATGTGTAACCCCACCTTGTAAGTTGTGGGTGCAAATTATTCAGGGACACATTCAGGAATTGCTGAGCCAGTTAAGGAAGATTGCATTTGTTGCTTCTAGAAGTACCTTGAGACCCTCGTGCTCGCTTCGGCAGCACATATACTAGAAGTACCTTGAGACCCTCAAAATTATGCAGACCAGTTTGAAAAAACAATGGTTCCAGGGAATGCTTTCAGGCTGTGTGGAGGTCGCCTGATGGTTATTCAGCATAGAAGAAGATGGATGGGTGGGTGGATGGTTGGTTGTTTGGATGGACGGACGGATGGATGGATGGATGGAGAAAGAAAGAGAAAGAGACAGATTCAATAAATAATGAGAATAACCCTGAGAAAAATGTACCCTTAGTTTATTTATTAAGTTTATTAGTTTTATTGAATTAGTTTATTGAACCCCATATTTCTGTAGCCCTTGCTCCCCTCCTAGAACACTATCTTGGAGAGGGTCATCTTGCACCAATGAGTAAATGGGATAGTGGCAATCTCAAAATTAAGCTTACCTGATAGCTATCAGATAATACCTTACACCAGGTATCTGATACTTACCCAGCAACCCTAAAGTAAATATCACTGTCCCTGTTTTATAGATGTAGACAGAGTATATGACCCATACAGAATAAACAATTCGCTTAAGACCAGAGAGCTGGTATGTGGCAGTGCCAGGATTCAACCCCGATTTTGCACGATCCACAGTCCCTGTGTCAAAGCTTAGCATCTGTACAGTCTGCATGATTTTAATACCCAGATTTCAATTAAGATTTTAATACCTATGGAAAGACGTATGTGGTTGTGCCCTTTGGCCATAAAGCAGCATTCCACTCGTTACAGTGTGATCTTTCTTCCGATTGTTCTAACGAAGGACCGTCTAATAACCAAATGGATAGAGGCTTCAGAATCCAGGCATTGGTGACACAAACAACAACCACTTCTTGGCACAGGGAGGTAGCCTGTTTGGGAAGAAATCATTTCAAGAGCTCTCACACTTCAGCTGCTATGCTACGTTAGTTTCGCATTCAGGCAGTTAGACAACAATGAAGGCATCTGGCACCAACACCTTTCTCAATGCCTGCCTGGCCAATCCCAGCCTCGCTGGCCCTTCACAGCCGCACTAAAATCCAAACACTAAGCGGTGACTGTCACCAAGCCACCTGTAGAATCCAGGGATGCAAAAGGATAAGTCCCTCATTTAATTGTAAATGTGAGCTCCTTGCAGTCCAATTCAGAGGGCCGTCACTTAGAAATGTTAATGCTATTTATTGTAGCATGCATGGGATAATGGCATTTCTCAACATCTGTTTTCATTTAAAATTTCCAAGTTGCCTTTGTGCTCCATCCTGCGGGTGCCGCTCAGTAATGATGCTGTTCATACTTAGGAAGCAGGAGGATGGAAAGTGGCAAGTGGGAACCCAAACAAAATATTATTAATGAATATTTGCAGCTGCTGGTGGGACTTGGTGAGTAGCTGCCAGCATCAGTGACAGAATTCATCTTGTAAAATGTACCTGTGATAAATATCCACTAGGAGTGATTAGCAAAGGTTATTCATTCATGAATGACTTGCAAGCAAACCAGCAATTTGATTGCCACTGGTAATGGGATGTATTTTTTTTTTCTTTTGCAAGGCAACCAGGGGCTTAAGATCACAACATGGCCACCATGGCCACACTCAGCTTTCTCTTTGTACCTTGAGAGGTTGAGTCTGGAAGAAGAAGATGAGAGAAGTGTCTGTGTGGTTAGGAAATGAACTGTGGTGAGATCATGCACATAGGTCAAGACTCAGGTCGAAATTCATTTCTTCCCAGCAGCCTTTTCAGCAACTTAAGCCTTCTGGAACCTTCCTTGCAGGTTCCCACTGCACTCATATGACTGTTCCATTCATTTAGCATTTAATCAGAGTTTCCCTTTTTACAGTAAAGCCTTTCACTTGTGCATTTCTTATCTTTCTGTATATACTGCAGATTCTTAAGGTTCTCTTACCTCTTTGCCACCATTGCCTTGACCCACCATAGCCTCCATGCTTGGTTCCTGGCACCTAGCGGTTCTCGTTAACTGTTTCTTAAATGAAGAACTATGTGAATAAACACACAATGAGTAGTCTCCCCAAGCCAAGCCGAACTACAAACCAAGGATTTCTTTTTTTTTTTTTTTAAGATTTTATTTTTAAGGAATCTCTGGACCCAACATGGAGCCCAACGAACTCATAAGATCGAGCATTGCTTGCTGTATTGTCTGAGCCTATCAGGTAGCCTTACGAGCTAAGGATTTTAAGTAACTCCAGGATAGGCAAGAAAGTGGTCTGACAGCTAGGGGATATACTCAATAATGCTGCGATGCTGTTGGTGACAGGTGGTGACTACACCTATGGTGATGAGCTTTATGTGTAGGATTGATGAATCACTATGTTGAACACCTGAAACTAACATAACATTGTGTGTCAACTGCACTTTCATAATAATTTTTTCAAGTAGTTTGAACGCTACGGCTCTTGAAATCATACCTGGAAGGCAAATAGCTTACCTCTGACCTTTATTTTAATACCTATAGAATCTAGGGGGTGACTCTTCGTCAAAAAGATTGACCAAGATCTTTTTAATCACCCAGGAGTGACTAACAAAGGCTATTAATTCATGAATGACTTACACACAAATTGATTTCTTTTCACATCCATTTCTACATCTTGTGACGTTTATTCTTTGTCTTTCCTGGGGTGGAGGAAAATTCTCTTAGCTTGCCATTAGCACTCTGTGACACATTCCATAGTTTTAGCTCAGACTTTTAGCCCCAACAGGTCTGGACAGGTCCGTAGTTGCTCAGTCTCTCCTCCTGCTTTATTCGAAGGCTACTCAGGATGGAGGAGGCCTCAGAGCCTTTACCAATACCACAGTAATCTCTTCAGGCTGCATACAAGTGGGCCTGGAAGTGTCAGGAAGTCATCACTCCTGGGGACACCCTCAGCCAATGGGAGATGGGAGCACGTGGGTAAACCCTCCAGCCTCCTTTCCCTTGGGGACTAGTCTGGAAGGCCTTTGCTAGGATGTCCCAGATCAGCATTCATGGCATTAGCCTCAGTAATGTGCTCTCCTACTGGTTTCCTCTTCCCCATCTCATGTTTCCATTCCTTCATCCCTGCTCTGAGAATGCCCTCCCGGTCAATTACCTATGCTCAAGCCCTGGTCACAGACATTACTTCCAGGGGAACCAAACTATTCAATGTGGATCAGCTCTGACTTAAGAAAGAAAGAAAGGAAGGAAGGAAGGAAGGAAGACAAATAAATTAATTAAATTAATTAAATTAATTAATTAATTTAATTAATTAATTAATTGAAATTAATTGAAAGTCCCAGAACCTAGACATCCACAGGACACAACCTTTAAAGGCTACACATTCATTCCACAAGCTGGCATTGGCCTAGACATTCCTGGGAATATCAGCAGAACCTCTTTACAAGGCCTGGCAAGGGTGAAGCCATAAGGCACCTGGAATGCTAGATGTAAGTAAATGCCCATTGGGGGTGCTTGGGGGTGGGGGTTTTGCCTTAGGTGTTCTCATTTCTCCCCTTGTCCTTGCTGTTTACAAAGCACATTAGACAACTGCTCTTAGAATCTAATTTTATTTTAAACCATTGCACTCTAAGAAATCTAGAGCTTTTATGCAATGATTTCCAAGATGCCTTCATAGTAGAGAGCAAGCGTACATGTGGGGACAGGAGTCCCAGAGGACAGAGGCCAGGAGAGCTGCCTTCTAGAAGTGCCCACCACTCACTAACTATGCAGCCTCAGTCATGCCAACATTTCCAGATGGGAAAACTATGTCCAGTCGATAGGGTGGGTGTATGGATTGACTGGGAGCCTATAAGGTGAAGCACTCAGACTATAAGTAGTAAACCAGGATACATGGTAAAGCATTGGACGAATTACTCATTTTTTAAAAATGCTATCATTTCATGAATGTTTGCCGTGTGTCATGCACTGTACTAAATACTTTGCATACTTTATTCCATTCACTTCCCATTATAATCCTCTAAGGTGAGTCATAGTATCCTCGTTGTACAGATGAAAAATTAAATCAGAGAAGATAAGGAAAATCACTCCCTCGCCAAGGTGACATGTCAGCTGAGATTGGACCCAAACCAGTCTGATTCTAAAGCCTGATGCTCGGGGCACCTGGGTGGCTCAGTTGGTTAAGCACCTGCCTTCGGCTCAGGTCGTGACCTTGGAATCCTAGGATTGAGTCCCACATTGGGCTCCCTGCTCGGTGGGGAGTCTGCTTCTCCCTCTAACCTCTCCCTTCTAATGCTCTCTCTTTCTCTCTCTCACATGAATAAATAAAATCTTTTTTAAAAAATATTAAAGCCTGATGCTCTTAACATTATGTCATTTGTTGGAATTTTATCCAGAGAAGACCATAGGACAAGGTGGCGCCAGCTTCTCTTTTGGACTAGGTCAGGTACAGGCAGGAAGAGAATTGCTCCCTTCTCCCACCTGTGACTTGACTCTCCCTCCCACACCTGGCACCCCTTTACCTTACACAGGTGCAAGTCAAAGAAAGTGGCATGGACCAGAACTCATGCATCCTCTCTAAAGCGATCACTTGGAATACGCTCTCCTATTCAGTGGTGCAGCCTATATCCCTACAGTTCCAAAAACCCATTAGCATTATTTTAAAAACCGGTTCAAATGAATATCCTCTAAAGCACATTACTATGTACGTCACCCCCAGAAGAGACAACACCATTACCTTTAAAACAGTCCAGACTGGGGGCACCTGGATGGTTCAGTTGGGTTAACATCTGACTCTTGATTTCTGCTCAGGTTATGATCTCAGGGCCCTGAGAACCACACACCCCCAGCAGGCTCCCCACTCAGCCCTTTGCCCCACTCATGTACCCTCTCTTTCCTCAAAATATATAAATAAATCTTTTTTAAAAAGGCAGTCCAGATTGTCCAAGGCAAGAAATTTAATGAAACAACTGAATCTGGGCAGACTGTCTTTGGACTATTTCCTCCAATCAGGTCTTAATATCTGGGAGCACAGAAAGGCGGATGACATTTGGTTCTTCCCTATTATTTATCTAAACACTGTACCAAGCATGAAATGGAAAAATCCAAACTAAGCCAAAGGCAGCTAGGGTAGTGAACACCCCCAGAGGGATGAAAGAAAGCCGTTCTCTGTACCATCATCCTAACAGACTGGGAGAGGAGGGTGGTCTCTGCTTCTACCGCTTCATTTCAACATAGCCACAGAGAAGCTGTGGCAGAAACTCTCTCTTCCTGGGTCAGAAATGAAATGTCCTTGTGCAAACTTCGTGTTTTGGGGGGAAGCACCTTAGGCATGGTGATAGATACATGTGTGTTGCCCTCCCGTCTTAGTGCTACATTCCTGGAGGCAAATAGAAATGGTAGCATCAGGTTGAAACCCCACAGGCTCCTGCCTTTCAGCAGAGCAGAACACATACCTTTGGAAGAGTTCCAGCACCTGTGTTGAGCGATGTCTCCCGACACCTCAAACAGATATTTCCCAGAACATCCGAATCCTGGAAGTTCAAAGCAGAAATAGCGTTTGAAAAAATTGGAGGAGAGTCAGAGGAGAGAAAGAATGATGATCCAAAGGCCTGAGAAACAAAAGGACCCATTTCATAAATAGCCATCAAAGAATCTTACGATCGTTGCATGGTAATGTGAGGGCAAGGGGCAAGTAAGTCAGTAATCAAAGCAAGGAAAGAGGGACGCCTCTAGGACTACTGCTTTGTTCATTCTCCATTCATTCCTTCTGCGCACAGTTACTGAGCATCTCCATTATGCCCGGGCACACAGGTTAAGGGGTTCGGGATACAAGGGTCATCAAACCCAAGTAGAGTCCCCACCTGACAGCACTCACCATCTAGCAGGAGAAACCCATGTTGATGGAAGGATCACACAAATAGAAGTTCCCTTGTGAGGTTGCTAAGTGCTGGGAGGATGAGACATCCAGAGCTGTGGATGAATATGGTGGGTACATGTCTATTCGGGAAGATGTCTCTGAAGAGGGGAGATCTGAAGGACGGCTAGGAGTTAACCAGCTCTAGGAAGGATCACCACTCAAAAAAGTCTGCAGGAGGGGTGATGACTAGCAAAGAAGATGAACAGAAAAGACCTTGGGAGGGAGGAAGAGCAGGAGGCAGATCTACAACCAATGAGGAGGCGCCATTGGAGCCAACCCCGCCGTTCTCCTTGTGGTTTCCAGTGCTGATGAACTGGGCAGAGGAAGACTGGCAGGCTCAGACCCCAAAATGCCCCTGTCAGGCTGAACCTAGAAGGAAGGTTCGTCTTCATAGGCTATTTCCCAAGAGGGCTGCAAATTCCACCATTGGAGAGAGGAAGAAAACCTGATGACCCATGTCAACTCAGTGATCTCGGGCAAGACCTTAATCTCTCTGTGGCGCAGTTTTTTAATCTGTCAAATGGGGATGGTAGGGGTACCTACCTCACTGACTTACCGGGGGGATTAAATGTGTGAATATATATGGTGTGCCGAGTCAGGGGAATTCAGGAGAGCCTGAGAACTTGGATGGGAGGAAAAGTTGCATTCTTATTTTACTCCCTTCTAAAAGAAATGTACTATGCCTTTAACAAATATAGACAACAGGAGTAACGACAGTTACCTGTGACATTGTCACCGAATAAAACCTCAAATATTTTCATGACACATGACTGTTTTTGCAGAATCTCAAAATATTGTTTATAGCGGTCACTACTTGAAATTATAGGAGATATTAGGCCTTTACAGGATCTTTTTGTTCATTTTATTGATAAAGAAGCCCACACTTTACCGCTCATTTGTTTTCTAATATTTTTATAATCATATTTCAGTTTTATTTCTTTCATTTGTAATCCTCATTATTCCAAGAAGACGTCCTCAGTGTCACCAGACTGTCGGATATTTAAGAAGTCCTGTTCTAGGTCAAGTGTTCAGATCCTAAGCATAATATAGGATTTTATCCCTAAGAGCCCTTGGGGTGCCTGGGTGGCTCAGAGGGTTAAGCCTCTGCCTTCAGCTCAGGTCATGATCTCAGGGTCCTGGGATCGAGCCCCTCATGGGGCTCTCTGCTCAGCAGGGAGCCCGCTCCCCACCCCTCTGCCTGCCTCTCTGCCTGCTTGTGATCTCTCTCTGTCAAATAAATAAGAGCCCTGTCTTTATTGTCCCACCTACAGCCATAGTGTAGTAGTCACTGGATGGTGGACAACAGACCACACTCCGAATCAGAAGGCCCATATGCCAACCAGGAAACTCCCTGTGGCTACATGTGAGACTTCGGGCAATTTGTTGACCCTCTCCAAATATAAATGTCCTCATAACAAACCTTAGGTAACATAACATCTGCCTCACAGAGTTGTCATGGGTATGAAATGAGGGCTATTTCTGTGAAAGCACTTGGCATAGACAGGCCCTCCAAAACCATTCTTTGAATCGGATTCAAGGCTGTGGGCTTTTCGGGACATTTGCATACGCAGACATCAGCTTGTAAGATGAGAATGCTTTTCTGTCTCCCTCCTGCAGGGACTGGGGGCCCCCTGGGATGCTTGGGGATGGCTTTGACAGCAAGATGCCAAGAGGAAACCTGTGCTTCCATTCCCAGCCCTGTCCCCATGGGCAAACCATGCTGAGCCAAGGAGTTCACAAAGATCAACGTGAAAAGGGAAAACAATTTGTTCAGAGACCCCAGAGTCAGATACTCAGTATGCCAGGCTTGTGGGGTTTTTCAGCTTTAATCAGCATCAACTTGATCTTATTTTGAGGGATGCTAACGAGTCCAGAATATCTACAGGTAGCTCTGGCCAGACACCCTGGCTACACACCTGGTCCCTTCCCATTCCTCCCTGCCCTCCAGGAGGCCACTTGGCACCGGGGTGCCCGGACTGCTGTTCTAGAGTCGGCCGTCAGCTCCTCCTCCATGGCTTCATCTGGGAACAGCGTGGCAACAGTGCTTGTCACGTTGGTTGGGTTTTTGGTTTTTTTTTTTGTTTTTTTTTTTTTTCTTTTTCCCTCTCCTCTCTCTTCTTTTGTTGAGTTCCATTTTTCTGAAAAATAATTTATCGTGGCAAAAAAGACAGCAGACAGAGAACCCTGGAGACTGATTTCCCCCTATTTATCCAAGGCACTGGCCCGGTGCTAGCAATGACAAAGCACATTCCCCACGGCAGGGACCCACCAATGAGACCAGCCAGGCTCTGGAGTTAAATAGCTTCTGTTCTCTGAGGAGCTCAAAGCACTTTAGAAACATGAGCTCATTTGGGGTCCATTCTGACCTGGATTCAAAGTGCTCCAGGATCCTCCCCGGACACAGCTGTCTAAGACAGCCTGCCTTCCTGCTGAGGCCATTCGGTCTGCCTAGAGTCAGAAATATGGAGGCATAAAACCCAAGTCCAATGAGCCCGTAATGAAAAGCAAGGGCCCTGGAGGTTAGATGACCGACTTTCAATTGGCGCCCCATGGCCTCCAGGCTCTGATGGGTGCCTTAGCTGAAGCAGAAAGCTTTCTTTTCTGATGATCAAAATAAATCATGAATAGGAACGCACCTAGCACAGTGAGTTGCCAATAGTAGATACTCAATACATGTTAGTTGAATCCAGACTGTTCAGAGTGGTGCGAGCCAATGAGTTCAGGTCTTGTTGTGTTACTGAGGATGGATAGCTTCATCTTACATCCGTCCACCATTTTGCTTTCCCTGGGTCATCTCTAGTGAACACTGGAGATGTGTGGCGGGTTGGAGAGGGCCACAGAGCCTTTGACATCCTTCCCATTGAGAGGTGCGATCACTGGATCCCATGGAATCTGGATGGGACCTCTGACTGCTCTGACCTATAAGAAATGGTGGATATCGGGGTGCCTGGGTGGCTCAGTGGGTTAAAGCCCCTGCCTTTGGCTCAGGTCATGGTCCCAGGGTCCTGGGATCTAGCCCTGCATTGGGCTCGCTGCTCGGCTGGGAGCCTGCTTCCTCCTCTCTCTCTGCCTGCCTTTCTGCCTACTTGTGATCTCTGTCTGTCAAATAAATAAAGAAAATCTTAAATAAAAAAAAAAGAAAGAAAGAAAGAAATGGTGGGTATCATGATCTGTATTTCCTGGCCCAGCCCTTAAGAGATTATCTCTGCAAACACTATTTCCAGAAGCCCTGTTCTGAAGAAGTCCAAGTTAGCCACCTGCAGGGCCCCTCCAGTTGGACCAGCTGAATACCTCTATGGACCAAAAGAACCCCTCGACCAAGCCCTCCCTATCTGAGTTCCTGACTCATGAATCATGAGCTATAACAAAGTGGTGGTGAGTGTAGTTTTGTTGTACAACAACAAAAACCTCACTGTTATGTGAGTCACAAAATCACCCAAGGTCAGACCACCTTCCTCAAGAAGACATATATTAAAATTAGATTAAAACAGGAACAGGGTAAGAAGTCTATAAGGGCGGGAGCCCCTGGAATGTGTGATCTGTGCCCCGCTTATAAGTGGGGCCCCTGCAGTTAGGGGGGAAGAAAAGGTCCCAGAGGAACAGCCATATCTCCTCTCCCTTCCCCTTCCCACATAACAAAGATAGTCATTTTTGTCATGTTTGAGAACGTGCTCCGTGACCAGGCTACATACTTTATATAATAGTAATGCCATTAGCCAACTCTCAGGTGGCCCTTCCCATGTGTCTGGCAGCATTCTGATCCTTCACACACAGTAGCCACTGATTCCTGATAAAAATCCCACAAGGGGACTGCTACTGTCACCCCCATCTTACACTTGAAAAAGCTGAGGAATGGAGAAGTCAAGAGTCTTGTCCAAGGCTACAGATCTAGAGGTACCTTGCAATATTTAATTCCTCCATTAACTCTCTATATTACTTTCCTATTGTTGCTGGAACAAATTACCAGAAACTCTGTGGCTTGAAAGAAACAACACAAATGTATTATCTTATAGTTCTGAAGGTCAGAAGCCTTAAATGTATCGCACTGGGCTCAATCCAACGTGGTGCTGGCAGGGCAGTGATCCTTCTGGAGGTCCTAGAAGAGAATTAGGTTTCTTGCCTTTTCCACCTTCTAGGGGTTGTCCACGCCAATGCTTGGTATGTGGCTCCCCAACTTCACCTTCAAAACCAATAATGACCAGTCAAGTCTTTCTCATGCTGCACCATTCCTGAAAGAAATCTCTTGCCATCTCCTTTCCCTTGTAAAGACCCTGGTGATTACATCGGGCCACCTGGGTAACACAGGCTCATCTCCCCATCCTGCTAATTAGCAACTTCATTCCATCTACAACCTTAATCCCCTCCTTGTCATGTAACATAACATAGTCACATGTTCTGGGAGTTAAGATTCAACCATCTTTTGGGGGGGGCATTATTCTGCCTACCATCCCCTGTAAGAAGGGAGTGATTCTATCTCCCCCATTATAAATGAGGGAGCCAAGGATCATGGTAGTTGAAGAATTTTCTTTGTGTGTGAGTGTCACCACACAAAAATGCCACTTCACCTGAAAACTGTAGGGTCACGGGCTAAAAAGCATTCTGGAAAATGGCTAGATAAGCCTTTCCCAGAGGCAGGGATGTTGTTTGGAAGTCAACTAAAAAGATCGCTATGCCTTTCCACCAACTCAGGGTGGAAATAGAATTTTCTGTCAGCTTCATAGTGGTGAGAAGCGTGATTGGGGGTTTTCCCCCCTGCTAGCTTGTCCAGCCCTAACAAAAGAGAGAGAAGCCTTGTCTGGGAAAACCCCTCTGAGATTGCTTGCTTATCTGTCCCCAAGAATTGGAGAAACAACATTTCTCATATCCAGTAAGGCCTTCTGATAGTGAACTCTGTGATAAGGAGACTTCATTCATAGTGAAGCCAGAATTCATTGCCCTGTATCAACCCTCTTAGTCCTGAGAGATAAAGAGGCAATGTTTTGGAGTTCTTTCAAAACATTTTATGTGCCCATGGTATTCCAGCCCTAAAAAGCTCAAAATATGCCCCACGCCATACATCACGAGCCCTGCCCCAAACGCAAGGCCTCGCGCTTGCCAAGCTACTGTGCTCACGTTCCTCATAAAATGGCGGCCATTCACTGAGCATTGGCTGCAAGCCAGGCACTTGAGATGTAGGACCTTAAATGCTCACCAAAACCCCTGGAGGTAGGTGCTAACCTGTCTTCTTACCCTTAGTTTCCACATGTGAAAAATGGGGATAAGGAAGCTGTCTCCAGCGGGTAAGTGGCAAAAGTAGGGTTTCAACCCAGGTCTGTTATGCCTGGGCCACTTTCCATTCTGTCTCTAACCTGTGTGCTCTGCCTGCTCATTACTTGTCCTTCTGGAGGGCTCTCCCCGCATCTGTCATTTCACAGGACTCCTGGCCCTTCTAAGGCCGCCCCACCCAGCATGAAACCCGCCTGGGATGTTCTGTCTTTGCTGCCTACTTTAACCAAAACCCTGTACCTCTTACACTGTGGTAGCCCGTAACTCTGCGTCTTTATACATCTGTATCCCTGGGGTTTATTCACTTTCCCAACACAACTTGGGAACTCCTCTGGTACAGAATTCATCTCTTACACAGTATCTCACTTGACAGCATCCTGGAGCCCGCCGTAGGATTTGCTGCCCTTGTTTGATAAGAACACTCTGACCTGTGGAGTGACCGACTTTATCTTCAGAACATCGATATTATTAAAGAGGCTTACTATAAAGTTCCATCAGAAAAAATTAAGAAGCATATCTTGCGTCCATGGCCAATTTGTTGTTGGGTTAAACCTGGAACTTACGTATTCCATATCCCAACTCCCTCTGCGGCATTCTCTCTACCCCATGGGCTAGCTGTCATTGTTTTTCTTTTTTTTTTTTTTTAATTAATTTTTTATTTTTTCACCATAACAGTATTCATTATTTTTGCACCACACCCAGTGCTCCATGCAATCCGTGCCCTCTACAATACCCACCACCTGGTGCCCCCAACCTCCCACCCCCCACCCCTTCAAAATTCTCAGATCATTTTTCAGAGTCCATAGTCTCTCATGGTTCACCTCCCCTTCCAATTTCCCTCAACTCCCTTCTCCTCTCCATCTCCCCTTGTCCTCCATGCTATTTGTTATGCTCCATAAATAAGTGAAACCATATGATAATTGACTCTCTCTGCTTGATTTATTTCACTCAGCATAATCTCTTCCAGTCCCGTCCATGTTGCTACAAAACTTGGGTATTCATCCTTTCTTTTTTCTTTTTCTTTTTCTTTTTTTTTTTACAGCTTTATAAACATATATTTTTATCCCCAGGGGTACAGGTCTGCGAATCGCCAGGTTTACACACTTCACAGCACTCACCATAGCACATACCCTCCCCAATATCCATAACCCCACCCCCCTCTCCCAACCCCCTCCCCCCATCAACCCTCAGTTTGTTTTGTGAGATTAAGAGTCACTTATGGTTTGTCTCCCTCCCAATCCCATCTTGTTTCATTTACTCTTCTCCTACCCCCTCAACCCCCCATGTTGCATCTCCTCTCCCTCATATCAGGGAGATCATATGATAGTTGTCTTTCTCCGATTGACTTATTTCGCTAAGCATGATACCCTCTAGTTCCATCCACATCGTCGCAAATGGCAAGATTTCATTTCTTTTGATTGCTGCATAGTATTCCATTGTGTATATATACCACTTCTTCTTTATCCATTCGTCTGTAGATGGACATCTAGGTTCTTTCCATAGTTTGGCTATTGTAGACATTGCTGCTATAAACATTCGGGTGCACGTGCCCCTTCGGATCACTACGTTTGTATCTTTAGGGTAAATACCCAGCAGTGCAATTGCAGGGTCATAGGGTAGTTCTATTTTCAACATTTTGAGGAACCTCCATGCTGTTTTCCAGAGTGGTTGCACCAGCTTGCATTCCCACCAACAGTGTAGGAGGGTTCCCCTTTCTCCGCATCCTCGCCAGCATCTGTCCTTTCCTGACTTGTTAATTTTAGCCATTCTGACTGGTGTGAGGTGATATCTCAGGGTGGTTTTGATTTGTATTTCCCTGATGCCGAGTGATATGGAGCACTTTTTCATGTGTCTGTTGGCCATCTGGATGTCTTCTTGGCAGAAATGTCTGTTCATGTCCTCTGCCCATTTCTTGATTGGATTATTTGTTCTTTGGGTGTTGAGTTTGCTAAGTTCTTTATAGATTTTGGACACTAGCCCTTTATCTGATATGTCATTTGCAAATATCTTCTCCCATTCTGTCAGTTGTCTTTTGGTTTTTTTAACTGTTTCCTTTGCTGTGCAAAAGCTTTTGATCTTGATAAAATCCCAATAGTTCATTTTTGCCCTTGCTTCCCTTGCCTTTGGTGATGTTCCTAGGAAGATGTTGCTGCGGCTGAGGTCGAAGAGGTTGCTGCCTGTGTTCTCCTCGAGGATTTTGATGGATTCCTTTCTCACATTGAGATCCTTCATCCATTTTGAGTCTGTTTTTGTGTGTGGTGTAAGGAAATGATCCAATTTCATTTTTCTGCATGTGGCTGTCCAATTTTCCCAACACCATTTATTGAAGAGGCTGTCTTTTTTCCATTGGACATTCTTTCCTGCTTTGTCGAAGATGAGTTGACCATAGAGTTGAGGGTCCATTTCTGGGCTCTCTATTCTGTTCCATTGATCTATGTGTCTGTTTTTGTGCCAGTACCATGCTGTCTTGATGATGACAGCTTTGTAATAGAGCTTGAAGTCCGGAATTGTGATGCCACCAACTTTGGCTTTCTTTTTCAATATTCCTTTGGCTATTCGAGGTCTTTTCTGGTTCCATATAAATTTTAGGATTATTTGTTCCATTTCTTTGAAAAAAATGGATGGCACTTTGATAGGAATTGCATTAAATGTGTAGATTGCTTTAGGTAGCATAGACATTTTCACGATATTTATTCTTCCAATCCAGGAGCATGGAACATTTTTCCATTTCTTTGTGTCTTCCTCAATTTCTTTCATGAGTACTTTATAGTTTTCTGAGTATAGATTCTTAGTCTCTTTGGTTAGGTTTATTCCTAGGTATCGTAGAGTTTTGGGTGCAATTGTAAATGGGATGGACTCCTTAATTTCTCTTTCTTCTGTCTTGTTGTTGGTGTAGAGAAGTGCAACTGATTTCTGTGCATTGATTTTATATCCTGACACTTTACTGAATTCCTGTACAAGTTCTAGCAGTTTTGGAGTGGAGTCTTTTGGGTTTTCCACATATAGTATCATATCATCTGCAAAGAGTGATAGTTTGACTTCTTCTTTGCCGATTTGGATGCCTTTATTTCCTTTTGTTGTCTGATTGCTGAGGCTAGGACTTCTAGTACTATGTTGAATAGCAGTGGTGATAACGGACATCCCTGCCGTGTTCCTGACCTTAGCGGAAAAGCTTTCAGTTTTTCTCCATTGAGAATGATATTTGTGGTGGGTTTTTCATAGATGGCTTTGATAATATTGAGGTATGTGCCGTCTATCCCTACACTTTGAAGAGTTTTGATCAGGAAGGGATGCTGTACTTTGTCAAATGCTTTTTCAGCATCTATGGAGAGTATCGTATGGTTCTTGTTCTTTCTTTTATTAATGTGTTGTATCACATTGATTGATTTGCGGATGTTGAACCAACCTTGCAGCCCTGGAATAAATCCCACTTGGTCGTGGTGAATAATCCTTTTAATGTACTGTTGAATCCTATTGGCTAGTATTTTGGCGAGAATTTTTGCATCTGTGTTCATCAAGGATATTGGTCTGTAGTTCTCTTTTTTGTTGGGATCCTTGTCTGGTTTTGGGATCAAGGTGATGCTGGCCTCATAAAATGAGTTTGGAAGTTTTCCTTCTATTTCTATTTTTTGGAACAGTTTCAGGAGAATAGGAATTAGTTCTTCTTTAAATGTTTGGTAGAATTCCCCCGGGAAGCCGTCTGGCCCTGGGCTTTTGTTTGTTTGGAGATTTTTGATGACTGTTTCAATCTCCTTACTGGTTATGGGTCTGTTCAGGCTTTCTATTTCTTCCTGGTTCAGTTGTGGTAGTTTATATGTCTCTAGGAATGCATCCATTTCTTCCAGATTGTCAAATTTGTTGGCGTAGAGTTGCTCATAGTATGTTCTTATAATTGTCTGTATTTCTTTGGTGTTCGTTGTGATCTCTCCTCTTTCATTCATGATTTTATTTATTTGGGTACTTTCTCTTTTCTTTTTGATAAGTCTGGCCAGGGGTTTATCAATCTTATTAATTCTTTCAAAGAACCAGCTCCTAGTTTCGTTGATTTGTTCTATTGGTTTTTTTTGGTTTCTATTTCATTGATTTCAGCTCTGATCTTTATGATTTCTCTTCTCCTGCTGGGTTTAGGGTTTCTTTCTTGTTCTTTCTCCAGCTCCTTTAGGTGTAGGGTTAGGTTGTGTACCTGAGACCTTTCTTGTTTCTTGAGAAAGGCTTGTACTGCTATATATTTTCCTCTCTGGACTGCCTTTGTTGTGTCCCACAGATTCTGAACCGTTGTGTTTTCATTATCATTTGTTTCCATAAATTTTTTCAATTCTTCTTTAATTTCCTGGTTGACCCATTCATTCTTTAGAAGGATGCTGTTTAGTCTCCATGTATTTGGGTTCTTTCCAAATTTCCTCTTGTGATTGAGTTCTAGCTTTAGAGCATTGTGGTCTGAAAATATGCAGGGAATGATCCCAATCTTTTGATACCGGTTGAGACTTGATTTAGGACCAAGAATGTGATCTATTCTGGAGAATGTTCCATGTGCACTAGAGAAGAATGTGTATTCTGTTGCTTTGGGATGAAATGTTCTGAATATATCTGTGATGTCCATCTGGTCCAGTGTGTCATTTAAGGCCTTGATTTCCTTGTTGATCTTTTGCTTGGATGATCTGTCCATTTCAGTGAGGGGAGTGTTAAAATCCCCTACTATTATTGTATTCTTGTCGATGTGTTTCTTTGTCATTGTTTTTCTTAAAGATAATTACCACACAGATAAAATGGGACAGGGACCATGGTATATTCTGTTCATCGGTATACCTGGAACAGGGCCAGGCCCCTGGGAGGAGCTCGAAAAATATTGCGCAAATACATGAAAATTGTTGAAAATATTTTGAATATAAATTCCAGATGAGTTCTTCAATTAGCTATTAATTAGACAATTAACTTAATTATCCCTGATCGAATGGAACCCAGGTGTTCTGGACTCTAAGCCAGTGCAGAGTCCAACTCTGAGAGTTTAGAGTGGGGTCTACATAATGATAATCATAATACCCTTCCTGGATAATTGTGATATGTTCTGAAGTTCAAGAATCAGTGCTTCATTAGAGGATGGTTTGTTGTGGGTTCTGAACCTGGCAAAGGGCAATAAGTCACACTGATCACTTGTCTGCAGGTAAAATCCCTCTGACAGGGTTGGCCAAACCAACCCTTTGACCCTTCTGCCCTTATGCTCAGAGAGGGGTCCAGAAGACTGCATCCTCCAGGCAGTCCCCCAAAGTGGGACCAGAGTCCCTCCTGAAGGCCTGGCGCCATCGGAGCTGCGAGAGGAGCTCCCATGAAGTGGTCTTAATTGGGGCGGCTGCGCATGTCTAACTGGGAGGCTGCATGGAGGAACCATCTATCAATTCTGCCAGTGACGAATGGCAGGAAGGAGCAGCCTCCCACACAAGGGGCCTGCCCGCTCTTGCTTGTCCATACCTCATTATGCCTGAGAAATTAATATTCATGTTGCTTTGCCTTGACGAGCAGGGTGGAGTAATGTCAGAAGTGGTTTCCTGGTTCTTTGTCATCTTGCTGTCTGGTGCCTGAGTGGCACCTGGGGCTGGACCTGTATGCAGGAAGTTCCCGGGTTTGCTCCCTGCCCATCTGTTGATGGGATCGCCCACAGGCCCTGCCTCTCTTTCCCCATCCTTCCTCCTCTTGCACGGCCTGGTGGGAGTCCTGACGCTCAAAGATGCTCACACCTCTTCCCCAGCAACTGGGTCACCTTCCTGCTCATTTCCCGGGCCTGCCAAGGAGGTTCAGTTCAACAAAATGTATTAAGGGTTCACCATGAACCAGGCTCTGGGCCAGAGTAGGGATGGGATGTAGGGACGCATTCCTGGCCATGGGGCCACTCACCGTCTCGTAAATGTCTCATATCTAAGGAGGTTGAATGGCTGTGAAATCCTGGCAGAATTTGGGAACCAGAGACGGAGGGATGGACGGCAGGTTGAGGCAGATCTGAAATCAACAAATGCAGTGACTTTGTGAAATCTACACGGCAGGGGGCAGGGGGATCCTGCCAATCAAGGAGGACTTGCTTCTCTGTAGTAATTCCTAAGCCTCCAGAGAAGTCTAAAGAAACACACACACACTTCAATTTCTAGTTTAAACCACACACATAGTAAGGTGGAGGGCTAATATTTTACGGATCCCTATATCATCCTAGGTGCTTTGTATATGTGCTTTTATTTAATATATGCAGCAACTCTGCAAGATAGATGTCACCATAATTAGGTGAGAAAACTGAGACTCAGAGAGGTTAAGGAACTGGCCCAAAGCCACACAGCTAGTAAATGGTAGAGGCAGGATTCGAGTGTCCTCTCCCTTACTCTGAAGCCAGCTGAGGTCCTCCTACTCTGCCACACTGCCTCTCCCTGCAAACACTTTCTTCCTTGCTCACTCTTCCTAAGTCATGTTTGGCCTTTTTCAAGAGTCAGGAGCAACTGCAGAGATCTGGACTGTAGTCTGTGCTTTTCCTACTGTAGCCACCCCCTGACCTCCCCAACTAGAACACGTTTCATGTGGCACCTAGCTGCCTGCACACCCCTCCCCCCGCCCCCTACCTCCCGGCTGTGCAGTGTGTCTGGCCTTGACATTGAGATTTGCCTCAAGCTGATCTCTGACAGATGCTCTTGCCCACCTGAGAGGTAGCCACTGTGCCAGCTGCCTGCAGGGTCTCCACATCCTCAAAAGGGTCCTGATAGTCTCCTCAAGATTGAGCCACGCTGGTGGGGAGCACAGCGCCTTAATGAGCTTCAGCTCTTTCGAGGCCCTCCCCCCGCTGAAGGCAGTGATTAGAATGCCGCCTGGCTCACCAGAGGCTCTTGTGAAGGGAACCATCCCGGAGCCAAGCAGAAGGGCACCGACATCCAGAGTCTGCACCCTTGGATTGCTGCTGGTGAACAAGTCAGAGCTTCTCTCCTCTGGGTGACCAGAGGCTCACCACAGTGATCCCCTCGGCCCTCAGATCGCGCTGGAGCTGGGGCAGCCAGTGCTCAAGAGAGTTAAATCCAGGAATAAGTCCATTCCTTGTTACTCCATGTGCCATAATGATGTCATTTTCTGTGCGTGTCAGGACGTGAACAATTTGGGGGAGTTCTGAACACAGAGCTCCACGTAGCTTTCCAATCCCTTTGAGACCTGACGTTTAACACTGGGTCTGTTCGCACTTCTGCATGTCATGTCATGGAATCATTTTGTTGTCCCTTGGACTAGAAGGCATGAAAATGCAAGGCCACTCCTGCTGGTTTGGGGGGTGGGTGGTAACTAATGCAGGGCTTCCATCAGTGGGGAAGGCTTGGTGATGTGGATGTCTGAATGGTCAGAGGAGTGGGCAGAGTTGGCCCATCCCTTTCTCTGGCCCTTCCATTGAGCGATCCAGCAAGCAGCATGGCCACCCCACCTCCTTCTGCCTCTGGAGACCAGGAGGCAGAAGCCCTTGGTCACCTTGCCATCCTTAGCCAGCAAAGTCATCTAAGTCGCCATCGGCTTCTGCTAACTGGCTTGGCCATCGCCCTCCACGTGTCACACTCTTCCTCTTTGAAAACCCGTTGTGACTCAGGCAGATCCTCATTTCCTACCTTTTCCAGTTGACAGATGCCAAAGTAAACATCTTAAACCTGGGGAGACTTGTTGATTTCCTCTACCTCCTCTGGTCTCAGACAGGCTGATTTATACACTTGGCTCTTGGGCTGTGTATCTATGGTCCAGCCATTTGTATTTTTTTCTCTTTCTTGTTAATTTGAATAAAGCTAGCTTTTTCCTGTTTGGCCTTTTTTCCCTGCACCCCCACAGCTACAGGCTCCTCCTTTAGCCCTGCTTTTAATGCAGCAGGTTCTCCCTTTCATCAAGTAACATGTTCCCTATAACTACTTTTGATTGTGCCCAGTATATTTGCATTTGTTTAACGAGGCTCTACTCAGCGGCTCCTCATCAGTGCTCAGCCTGTGATTAGAAGGAATGTCATGCTCATGCCATTTCCAGGTCCCTTTCAATAAATCAGTTATTTCTCTTTTCTGAGTTTGTTTCCTGGACAATTACTGATTGTGGTGAGCCTCCCACGGCCCCTAGAGTGGATTCCGTCTATCGCAACATGGAGAGCAAGGCTTGGAGCCAACAACAGCCTTCGGTTTTGCTTTCAGGTAGCCGCTGACCTTCCAGCTTGGGGGGGTGAGGGTGAAAAGGAGAAGATCGATGAGCATCCCGGAAACTTGGTGTGTGAGCACTTGGCAGATTCCCTGGTTTGGAGATTTGTACCTGGGTCTGACTTTAACATTCAGCTTTGGGGATTATAAATAAAACTGTGCCAGGACTTGCTTTTTCCATAGTGGGTCTCTAACTTTACAGTTAATTCAGAACTGAGGCAAAGAACCCAGAGCCCAGAGAGATGAAAGCCGCCATCAGTCCTCTCCTAAAGACAGCAGCCCTTGTAATACCATTGGCTTGTCTAACAATGGATTCCCCACTCAACCTCAGGAAACCGTAAACTCAAAAAGAAGTCTTCCCCCAAGAGGAGAAAAACAATTTGCCTATTGTCTGTGCAATTTTAGGATAATTGAGCTGACATGCATTTGAATGATAATGAATAAATACTATTCTTATTTGTTATTTACCTACTTTCTCATTTTAACACACAGCACTAGTGATAATTACCAAAGTCTATATTTATAGAAAACTGACTCTTTCTTAAGAATCCAATGGGGCAATTATCTCCATACTGTATGTGCTGTTTTTCTGTAAATGTTGAAAATTCAGTAATTATCACTAGAACTCACTGTGGCATTTTGAATACAGATACATAATAAGGAAGGAGGTCACTTATTCATTAATATTCAAAACACACACTAATTCTTCCTTTTCTTTGGTGGATGAGCTCAGCTTTGGGTTTTGTAAGAAGTTTACATAAGCCAGTTGAAAACTCTGCTATCCTGTGGCTTTTGTTTATTGAGAGTTGATAAGAGCTTTATCAAAGGGAAAGTAGAACGAGAAATATATTTTATAATAAAAATAATAGTTCACATTTATTGAATACTTATTATGTGTCAGGTATTGTGTGATTTCAGAAATTGTCCTCTTCATTTCCTTGATGTCTTTACAAAAAGTAAGTACTATCCTTCCCCCATGTTACAGAACAGTAGATCGGGGATTCAGAGACGTTAGTAACATGCTGAGGTCACACAACTACAGAGGTGAGAACCAGCAAGAGAAGTAGGGTGTGTCTGGTTCTGTAGCCTTGTCCATTGCGTGGGAATCTAGACTACACTGAATTCATCTCGGTGGCTGAGCTGGAAGCTTGATATACCCAGACTTGACTCAATAGAGAGCTATAGTCATAAGGGCTACTTGCTCCATGTGGTTCCAGAGAACAATGAAAATGTCCAGAGACGTGCTTCATCTATTTTAACTAAGCCAACACCGTTGAGAGTAGACTTCCCTTTTCATAAGACTTTGGAGCCCAAAGAATGGGCCATCAGGTTTTGGTGTTCCGTGTCACTGATTAGTCCTCTGGTTTTAGGGTACAGTTGCAGGAAAGTGACCTCAAAGAATCCACTCTTCTTTTTTGTTTGGGCTTTGGTTTCTTTTAGTACTTTGCAGATCCTGACTATGAAGCTCTGAGTTAAGGACTCTGTTCACTCACTCATGATGGAGACCTCTTTGTGAGAAGTTCATCATCTATGTTATCCTCAGTGTCAATCATCTGACCTTATGGGTCCTAATGGCAAAAGGATTAATGGTAGTCAAGATGGTATAAGGATCCTAAGCTCTCTATGAGTTAGGGAATTCGTTCTTCAGTCATTCTTTGAGCAGAAGTCCCATACACTGCAGTGGAAGTCAGGTGGGCAGAATCCCCAGGTAATATTTTGGCCCAGAATATTTGTAACTTTTTAACCAAAAATGTCATCTTGGCGGTGTGGATGTAGGATAAGAGGATAAACGAGTAGCAACCCGAGGAGTTGTAAGCAACGGGGATCAGAGGTCCCACCAATTTATTTGCTTCGTACGCAGGTGGCGCGAGGCGCTTTGGACTAATGAACGTGTTTTTAATGATTTTGAAGTGAATCCCAAAGCCTTGTTAATACTCCAGTCACAAAGGGAAATAAGTCTAAAAATGCCTTCATCTCCCCGAGTCCTGGGTATCCGAAGGCATAGTCCTTGAATCAAGTTATTTTCAGCTCGAATGCATTGCTGAATCATTTCATCTAAATTTCCACCACCTCCCTAAAGTCTTGCAGTTATTACAAGGAGAGGCAAGTCCTATTTCGATGATGGAAGTCAGTTTACGCGGCTGAACTAGGGGAAACAGGACGCGACCCATAGGGAGCTGAGGCGAATGAAATGGAAAGCAGGCATTATCGCTTTGATCTGTTTGTTATGTGCTCAGTGTGGTCCTCCCTGGCCATGAACTCCAGGGGGAGCCCAGCTTCCTGTCAGAGCTCAGGTGAGCGGGCTCCCATAGCCCTCTTCCTACAGGACACCCCGTGTTCTCAGGCAGGTGGATGGCCATTGTTCACACAGGACCAGAGAGACAGTGCCACGCCCAGAGCTCAGATTAGAGCACAGGTTGACTGTAAGGCATTGGCTGACTGCTTGAGCCTAGTCTCAGGGAAACAGTGACTTTGCTGCTCATCTCAACAAGAAGGACCTGAACATCCAACACAGGGGCCCAAAGTGGGAGCAAACTAAGAGAGCCTGATTACTAACATGACCTCTCAACCTGCGATCTGACAGGTTAGAATCTAGTGATCAGATATTTGCTAGCGTTTGTGTAATGTCTCCCGTGTGCCGGATACTGCTGGGTACTAAAGATGCAGAATGGACTCAGGCAGATGTGCTCCCTTACCTTTCTAGTAGGTAGGACACTTCCCACTAGAAATGGTTCGTTGTGTTTGCTGGGCGACATTTGTTACGGAAGGCTGTCGGAGTCCATCAAGAAACAAGGTTGTTTAGACTGAAGACTACACCCAAAAATTGTTGGCCTGGGAGCACACCCCATCCCCCGACTTGTTGCCACTGTCCACATCAGCTGCATCTTCAAAGAAATATTAATGAGAGCCTACTAGATACAGAGCTTTGTCATCAATGCCCGAAAGGTCCAAAGGCAGGACAGCCAAGGTCTTTGGTCTTCTCTTATGATCACAATAGGAAAAAAACAGGTTAAGTGCTAGAAAATGACAAACTGTATGCTTAATAGGTGGAATCTATCATATTTGGCCATCAGGATAAATGGTTCACATGTAAATTGAGGTTGAAAATTCTCCAGTCCCGTGAGTGCCTTAACCTCATATTTACCAGTGACAATAGAAGGTCTGTAGCGTGTCAGTATCAATGCTGGGCTTGTGGGAGGACTGAATTAAGAAATAGTCTCTTGACTTTTAATTAATGTTTTGACAGCTTGGTCTGATTTCTTTTAGGCCTAACGAAGTTCATTGCTAACGCTGAGTAGTTACAAAAGAAGGCTTTAGCTGTAAGTTGGCCCCGTTCCTATCCAATGCACACTGGTTCCTACTCGCTCATTCATTTTCCATCCACTCATGCATTCAGCCAAACAACTATTTATTGAGAATTCTCTATGTACCAGGCACTTTCAAGGTCCTAGGGGTATGGAAGTAAGTAGTCTGGACTCAGTCTCCTGACCCTTTTGGGTCTTACAACCCAGCGACCTGCATGGGGAAGTCCAGACAAGGACCATAAGACTCCATAACAATGTCACCTGTTTTCTGGATCAAAGTTCTCCCTGGAGAAGAGGGTTTGATGGAAGGGAGGGGAGGACAGGGTCAGGGAGCACCTCCTTGAGAGCAGCAGCACAAAAGAAGTGACGGTGTCAGTGGGCCCTGGGGGTACCTCAGGCATGACATTCCTTGCTAGGAATTGGCGATTTAAACGTTCAGATTCGACCCTCAGCAGGGACCGGCGCCATGCCAGGGGGTGCATGAGCAGGCGGAGAGCTGAGGCAGCCAATGGAATGGAGCAGATGGGGTTTGTCCAAAGGGCTGCTTGGCTCATTAGTGGGCACCCTCCTTTCCGCACAGGCTCCAACAGGCTCGCCGACACCCGCAGCTGCCGGGGGTAGAGCCCAGGGCTTGGGGGTGGGGGGGCTTAAGACAACCTCCAGAACAGCCATCCCACTCCCGGGTTGGCAGCCAGGATGGCAACGAAAGGTGGAAACTGCTCCTTCTTGCTCAGCCTCCCTGATTAATTTGGTGTTTCAGACCCAGTAGCCCATGAGGTCTTCATCCCTTTCTGTTAACTCCTCCAAACAGATGTCCATTTTATGAGCCATTTCTGAGCCTTTCCTTGGGAGCCAATTTCCCCTCCTCCGCATTAATGCCTCTCTGGCTTCAGCCAGCCTCCAGAATGCTAGCGATGCCCAGGTGTAGGGCTGAGCACAGAGAAGATCTGGGGGCTTATCCTTTTTCCTTGCGGTTCCATTCCCATTTATGGGATGTTAGCAAGCCAGTTAACCTAACCAGAGAGAGCCCGTTACAGCTTGGAAACATGTGAAAACCAGAGATGCCGGAGCGACCCTGCAGGACTTGGGGGTTTATACAACCTGTTTTTTTAAGGGCTGTCCAAGAAAGAAAGCCTCACATGTGTGCAGAAAGCTAATATTATGGTAATCAGGGCAGTGTGGTGCGGCTGTGAGTTTTCGACAACATAACAAGGAACTTATCGCTGTTTTCCGCTGTTACTGCATATTCCTGGAATCCTTGCTTGCTGGAGAGGCGTGAATAGAAGATTTATTTTGTATTGTTAGACTGTCAAGGCACTCTAGAGCAACAACTTTCAAATGATAACTTTCCAAGCCTACAGAAGTTGTGAATGACATGCTTTTAGTCCAGTGTGAGCCCAGGCGCTGACAGCTCTCCCTCTCCCCATCATCCTTCACTTGGCCACTCAGTGCCCTATATGATCAGTGACTCAACACACTGCCCGTTCCAAACCCAATGGGGCTATTATTAAGAATGACAGAAATCTATTTCTGGCCATGAAGCAATCTGAGGCGACTGACATGTCATCATAGAAAGAGAACTTTTTGACACCTAGGCCCCCCCCAGAGCCCCCAGGAGAAACTTCTTTGCCAAAATTGAGACCATTTTGTGCTCGCTTCGGCAGCACATATACAAAATTGAGACCATTTCAAGTTAAGTGGGTGTGAGAAAGGATTCCGAGGTAGGGTGGGGAAGGGAGGGGTGGGGATGTGCAATGAGACGGAGGTGGTTTCACGGCTGTTTTGTTTTCCCTCTTCTGCCTTGGCTGGTCACTTAGATCTTGGGGAGAACACAGATATTCCCTAGAAGCAAGAAGGCATGGGGGCAAAGCCTTGTAGGCGGCAGGACCTCAGGCTCTTTTTCCTTGATCTCTAAGCAGCTGAGGACACTGGGAAGCCTCTAGCATCTCCACTTATCCAAGAGCTATTGAGTTAATTAATTAGCAAACAAATCTCTCCAGCAGGGCTACCGATAGATAACATTCTGAAGACAAGGAATGGAACAATTGAATTTTCGACTCCTGCTTCTCCCCTTTTTTTTTGCAACTGCACAGAACCTTCGTTATTCCACCTGGCACAGAGTGGGTGGTCACATGTCTCTCTCCCCCATTGGATTATAAACTCCTTTGGGGGCACGGTCAGGGCCTCTCCTATTGTCTCCCATCACCCAACATACAGTGTGCTTCGAGCACACCTCCATCGAGGGCTACCGGATTGAATTAGGGTCCCACCTGATAACAAGACTGACGGCCTTACGGTGCCCCTGCTTGAACACAGAGAATATTGCCTTTTCCCTTCAGCGTCATGCTTCATTTCATTTGCTCCTAGGCCTGGGAGTCAGGCTCGTTTTCAAGACTGGGTGAGCGTCTTCTTCTCCGCTGCCCCTTAATGAAGGTTCTGCTGAAGCCAGGGGCTCCGTGTTGTGAAACTGTTGTTGTGGTGTTACTCGGGGCTGCTGAGCAGCTATGCTTTTGGGTTTATTATTAGAAGCCTGTACACAAGGGCTGGCTCCTCGCCTGTTTTTGTTTTTTGTTTTTTTCTTTTCTTTTCCTAAGGCAGCTGAAAACAGAATAGTTCCATTTGTTTTGAGGGGGGGAAAAAGAACAAGAGACTTTGCAAACAGTTATGAAAAAAGCAGAATTGGACCATTTTGGAACCTCCCGACCTTGACAGTGTCCCTCTAATGCTATATAAACATTTGTTTTCAGTATTTAATAAGCTGCCAGCTGACAAATTGCGGAACTTTTTGCAAGAGCCCCTTATCTTTTCTAGAACCACTGAGATGGCAAAATATATTCTCTGTCTCAACAATTCACTCTATATTTGCATGTGGAAATTGGAAAGAAAGTTGTTTTTCTTCATTTCATGACAAAACTCAGACCCCAAAATACAATTCAGCATTTAATTTGAGCTCGTTAGAGAGTGCAGAAAAGGCCCCCAGCCAGTTTGGCTCAGGTTTGCTGCTGATGTTTCTGTTGTTACAATTAAAATTGATTTATAATGCTAAGGACACAAAACACCTCCGTGAGTTGCCCGTGAACCTGGGGAGTCAGTGGCCCCACGACATCACTAGGAAATAAGAAACACAAACCCCTGTGAAAAAATGCTGTTATTTTAAGGCTTTAATAACTCGGTTACAGTAGCCCAACAGAGGCTTCCCCACAGCGTGAGACGGTGGCCAGTTCGCCCGGGGCAAGGAGAAGTTGCCAGAGTCACCCCATGGAAGCCGCTCCTGATCACAGCTTTGCCAAAAGCAGATCGGGGAGAAGAATTTAGGACATTTCATTTTTAAACGCATCATTTCCTTCACCAATGCCTCCTCCACTTGCTTCCTTTACCCTCCCAGGCTCAGGAGGGGGCTCCTCCAAACTGCAGGCCCTTGTCCCCGACCCCCAGGGCAGGGGCTGTACCCCTGCTGCAGGCATGGAGTAGGGGCACCCAGCGATCACGGGGAACCCTCCTTGCTCGTCTTCCTCCCGATCTGCAAGTCAGGGCCTCCATTCACTGCATCGGTGCTGGGTGTTGGGTGCTGTGTGGGCGCGTGCGCTTTGCGAAGCACTGAGGGACACACACACACACAGCCTACACCCTCAAGCTCTCAAGTGGAAGGTAGGCCAACAGGCAGTGGTAACACGGAGCTAGAGTCTGGGAACGGGAACCCTGGATTCATCTTCGGGCAGGTTACATGCCCATCTTGAGTTTCTTTCCAGCATCTTCCTCAGAAAGCTGTGGTGAGCATTACTGGAGAGACCATCCACGAACCAGCTGACGGAGTGTCTGACACGTAGTAAGCCCAAAATAAATGATAGCCATATCTGTCCGAATAAAGAACCGTGGACCCCCGGAATAAGACCACTACCCACATCTCCGAATGGGCAGGCGGGACAATCCCAAACACCCTCTGGAAATGGTCTTGAAGACCGTTTTGCAAAATCCAGGTGAGGGGTGGGGGGAAAAGACAATTCAGGCAGCAGAAGCAACGAGTTTCAAGACATGTAGCCGGGAAACCGCAGTGTCACCGGGTGCCTGTAAGTGGCTTCACGTCATGATGACAGGCGGAGTCTTTGTTCCCGACTGTGCTGTGGACTTAGCACCGTGGCCCAGGGCGAGACCACCATTTCAACTTTTTCATCAAAATCCATTTTGAAAATTTTTCATAGTTACCTATGCATGTGAATGGTTAGACCTGTCGCTAATGAGAAGGTCTCGAGAACTCGAGGCTGAGGGTTAGCGTGAGCGTTGGCTGCTGGTTAGAAAACCTGCAAGTGGCAGAGGCCGGGGGTAGCAGGACTGCGCGACCTTATTTTCCAGAACTGTCCTTTCTCCTCGTGTCTTCCTCGCTACCTGGAAATGCAACCAGCCCTCCCCTGAGCACTCTGACGGGTGTCCGGGCCACCGTCCGAGAGCTCAGTGTGAGAAGTTCCTTTGTAAGCTGAGACTGTAAGGCTTTATCTGTGGGAGTCAGGATGGTCAGGAGAACTACAGCCCCAGCAGGGGGTGGGGTGTGGGCAATCCCTGTCCCAGCCTCCCTCCCTCCCGCTCCCAGGCATGCCAAGTACAGGAGAAGGTCAGGACCCTCTCCTCTCACGGACATCCCCTCTGCAGAAAACACAGTTAATGTCTGATCCTTTCCTAATAATGCTGTTACTATCCCTAACTCCCAGGTTAGGACTCTGAGGCATGAGGGAGCTCATGTAAGTTGCCTGCAGATACACACATCATAGAAGGAGAAGTTCGGCTCAGGGAAAGTGTCCGCTGCTCCAGAAGTCCATTCCTGCCTAAATAGAAGACTTCTCTAACCACTACAACTATGGGAGCTCTCTGGCATTGAATTCTAGAATCTTAGGACTGTAGAGGACTTATTTTCTCATGAAACCTCCCCCCCCGCCGCCCCAGCGTATTCCCCCAGAGATCTACAGGAAGAAGTGACTGTTCACCCAAGGCCCCAGAGCTATTCGGGGGCAATGCTAGCCAGGGACTGTATTTGAAGGCAGTAGATTCTTTTTTATTACCGTCACCATTAGTATGCCTATTGTTGTTGTGAGCACATGAGGGAGAATATTATTCATGTTTTTATTACCTCCATGAGGCTCATCAAGGCTGAAGAATCAAGACAATAGCTTTCCCTGAAGATCTAAGCTCGGTTTTCCTCTTACTCATTCCCCAGCCTCTCTTTTTGTCTTTTGGAAGTTCGAACTCAAATTGGAAGATTCGAGGTCTGGATGTTTGTGTAACAGCTAGGCTGGTGTCTGTTCAGGCATTTAATTTGGCATGTGACATGTTGGGTGTGGATTTTTTAACTGTGCTGAAATAGTACCAGGGTGGAGTTGGGGACTCAAGCACCTGAAGGGGACAGAGAAGGAGCAGGTGGTGCTAATAGCCTGAGACCACTCAACTCACCACTGCCCAGAGGGTTGGGTTCCAGCCTCTGTCCCCTGGAGGTGGGCAGGGGCTTAGAAGGTGAAGCTGAGCTGAGAAAATCAGAGATAACAATAACATCTCCTTTCCTTCCTCTCTCCCTTCCTTCCTTCCTTCCCAACTTCCTCTTTCAAGACTCCCTTCCTTCTTCCCTCCGTCTTTCCTTCCTTCCTTTCTTCTTTCCTTTCTCCTTCCTTCTTCCTACCTCCCTCCCTACCTCCTTCCTTCCTTCCTTCCTTTCTCCTCCCTCCTCCCTCCCTCCCTTCCTTCCTCCCTGGTTTTTCTTCCTTTTTTCCTCCCCCCCCTTCCTCAGTCTTTCTTTCATTTACATACTAAATAAATATTTAATGGCTATTGTATACTTTGTAGGATGGAGATTAGCAATCACCCCAAAAATAAATGTTCTCCAGATGTCAAGATGACAGGGTGAGGAAGTATTATTTCATTTATTCATTAATTAATGAATGGCAACTTAGAGATGACTGTTTACAAAAGAGATCAAGGTCTGTTTTGATGAGACATCACACAACACCAAAGACTGGGGTTCAAAGTGAAACCAAATGGTGTGGGTGGTGGCTGGTGGAGGAAGTTGTCCAAATAGTGCACTAGGACCTTTGAGGTAGATGGCTAGAACATTTGAGTAATTAAAGCCCCTCCATCCAGTGTGGCTTGTAATGGGTTAATCTCTTTTCCCCTCCGGACCTGTTTATTAATGAGAATTAACCCTTCATCAGACCAGCAGTATGAGACCTAAACACATAAACAGGTCTTTAATGGTTTTTAGAACACTTGTCATCACTGTGTCATTTTATATATTCATTCATGAAAGAATTAATCTGAAAACAAAGATGTGGATTTCATACATTGACTCATATATATGTACATGTACACATAAGCAAATCTTTCAAGTTAAGAATCATCTAGCAAAACTCATCAGACCTCATGAACTGTGCTCCTTAAATAAGCCCACTTTTTAAAAATCTCAATCCCTCGTAACCCCTCCCACAACCACACACCCATCCCAAATTCACCCACCCTCTGATCTCAGCCCTTAGCCAGGAGAGGTCCAGTCAGTCACTAGAACGTGAACCTTGACCTTTTTCGTATTAGCAGTCCCTTGGAAAACCTAGTTAAATCCTGAAACTCACTCCCTGGAAAAACGCACCCGGCATTTGTAGATGGTTCCAAGAAGTTCATCTGCTCTTAGGAATCTGAGCACTCCCAGGCAGGGAAGCCCTGCTTGGCGAAGAGATTCCTATATACCAATGACTTCCTAACTTCCGTTAGGAAATGTAATAAATGTGATCTGTCTGTGGCTTGTAGTTTTGTTCGACCTACAAATGCCCATGTATTTTTTTTAAACAAAAAGAAGTGACTAACTTCAGCAGGGAGGTATATTACAATGTTTCTTTCTCCTTCACTAAAATTTCTTTTTATCAAAAGATATTTCCCGGGGCGCCTGGGTGGCTCAGTGGGTTAAAGCCTATGCCTTCGGCTCAGGTCATGATCTCAGGGTCCTGGGATCGAGCCCCGCATTGGGCTCTCTGCTCAGTAGGGAGCCTGCTTCCCTCTCTCTCTCTCCGCCTGCCTCTCTGCCTGCTTGTGATCTCTGTCTGTCAAATAAATAAATAAAATATTTTAAAAATAAAATAAAATAAGATTTTAAAAATAAAAGGATATTTTCTCATGGGTCACCTCCTCCCTCTCCCCCCCAGCCAGAAACCAGTTTCAGACCTATTTCTCCAGGTGAGGTTCATCAAAGGACTCCAATCCGCTGCCTCTGACATCTTCCCCTAAGCCCCTAAATAATGGCTATCTTCCGCTCTCTGCAAACAAGAGGAGATTTGCCATTGGAGAGCATCTTTCAGTTTATAGACATTTCCCTTCCACCCTTATGTATTTAAGGAAGAAAATTGCCACTTATTTGTACAAAGTAAATTGGCTTATGCGGCATGATAGGCTTCTCCGCTCTTGCGTCTGCCAGGAAAAGGTCATCCTCAGACTTTCGCACTCTGCGAAACTCAGAGATTCTTGACAGCGAGTAGAGAAATCACACGCGCCTAAACTGTAATTTCTCTCGTGGATTAAGACCTCAGTGATCACAGGTTTTGGGTCTCAGCAAGTTCGTTTCCAAGCATATTGCTGGCTCTTGAGCAGGATGTAAATTGTACGTCCTGCGCCCTCAATGAAATGTCTGAGACAGACACACACATAGACACATGTGTGCATGGGCACACACACCTACACATGCATGTAGGTATGCTCCCAGGCAAACACACACGCATGATACATACTTACAGACTCAGACACACATATATGCATGCACATAAACACAGACATGCAAGTTCACATGCCAGTTGCTGTCACTCTTTTCAGCGTCGATAAATTTTCTGTGTACCATTCTGCGCTGTCCTACAGCCGAGGGCCGTGTTCCAAGTTGTTGTTATCAGCCATCACCCTGGCAGCTGATACAGACCTTGTATGTGTGGTGGTGTGGTCCCTGATCCCCCCGCTCTTGCCCTTGAGTGTGTCTGTGGATAACTGAAATGAAATGAACATAAGACAACCAGATGAGACAAGAGATAAGATCCCCACATGCTGTCCCAGGTCTAGCACAGTGTAGAAAGTTAACTCTTATCATAATGGGATGGAAGGCTTCCTTGGATGAAGAGGCCATCTATTCCTGGGGACTCAGTAATTTACAGGAGAATTTCATAGTAGGCAGATATTATAATTTTTACATAAGTTTAACTAACAGTGAGTTTGTAATATAGATTCTTCTAGTCCTTTGGGAGAAGGTAGTTTCCTCACTTTAATCCTCTGTTAACCCTCATGGGACTAGCTGCTGCTCCTAGAGAGAATCGGGGGCTTTCGTACCTCTGTGTCTTTGCATAAGCTGTTCCCTCTGTTAGTAATGCTGTTCCTTCGGTTCCACCCCTGGTGGTCTCTGGTTCTCATTTTTGGGGCCCAGCTCCATCAGGTTCATCTCGTGCAGCCTTACCCACGTCCCTCTACACAGCATGGACGCGTCACAGTTTGTTAGGCAGTCCCACTGCACGAGGAACGTGCCACTGGGGAACTCACGCTACATTTAATCCGTTCATCCCGGACTCCGAAGACCGGGTGTTTCAGAGGGCCAGGTGTGCTCCTCAGACTCCTCTCTGCTCCCCTCCACAGGATCGCACCTGGCATCCTGTCTGGGCTGGCCCTTTATTTTCACATACTCAGTGCTTCAGAACTGATGAATGAAGGAATCAATTAGGCAATTCTGTAATACCCATTTAGGAAGCTCCCGGGGAATACAGCTCCCGTATATATAGAAACTGTTTCTCTGTGCCTTGTGAATGATGAGCCCTAGTACTAATGCTCTCTCCCAAGGCTGATCTTCCTCTGTTTCTGCTACCACCTGCCTGCACCGTGCCTACTCTATGTGTAGGATTTTTTTTTAATATTTTATTTATTTATTTGACAGAGAGAGACACACAGGGAGAGAGGGAGCACAAACAGGGGGAGTGGAAGAGGGAGAAGCAGGCTTCCTGCTCCGCTCAATGCGGGGCTCAATCCCAGGACTATGGGATCATGATCTGAGCCAAAGGCAGACGCTTAATGACTGAGCCACCCAGTGTGTGTAGGATTTTTAACCTCTCCTTGGTTAGCTTCTCCCGTCGAAGCAGGGCCAACCAAGAAAGCAAGAGAAACCACAAGCAGATGCTTAAGGCAGGAGGTAAAGGGCGAGTAGTAACCGTGACATTGAAACAGTTGCTGAATGTCTACTGGCTTTGCTCTTCTTCTCCATTGTGGCCACAGACAACTGGTTGGTGGTGTCATTTGCCTGTGGGAGAGCAGTTCATCGGGGTGTAATCAACGGATGGGGATTTGGGGTGTTTTGGAGCCAGTGGGGTGGAATCTGGTTTTATTTTTGCTTCTCTTAGATTTTAGAATAATTTAACTTTTTGTTTTAAACTAATGTTAACTTAGAAGGGACCCCGTGACAGGCACTGTGGAGGCACGTGTGTCTCTTCTTCCTGTCCCGTGTTGTAGGATATGTGTTTTGATTCCATCTTACAGGTGACAAACAGGTGATAGAGATAAAGTGCTGGGCAAGGTCCTATAGCTTGGTGAGTGGCAGAGGGAGGATTTGAACTCAGGGCCTCTGGCTCAGAGCCTTACACTCTTTGCACTGCATCCCAGAAGTGAATTTTCCTCTCCTTTGATCACCACATGTTAGAGACTTGAGGATAGATACCCCCTGAATCACAGAGGTCATTTGGGGCTATGTACCTCCCCGTCCAGGCTGGAGTCTGTGGCAGGGACAGCCCAGCACCTGGCATGGTGTTCTACATAGAGCAGAAACTTAAGAAACATTTGATGAGAAATGGTATTATTATCTGGAGTCCCTAGAGACACTGAAAACATTCATGAAAGTTAAATATCTGCCAATACTTAGTGTAGAAAATAAAGCAAGTGCGTTGTTTAAAAAAAAAAAACAAAAAAACATTCCCAGGGCGCCTGGGTGGCTCAGTGGGTTAAAGCCTCTGCCTTCGGCTCAGGTCATGATCCCGGGGTCCTGGGATCGGGCTCTCTGCTCTGCAGGGAGCCTGCTTTCTCCTCTCTCTCTCTGCCTGCCTCTCTGCCTGCTTGTGATCTCTGTCTGTCAAATAAATAAATAAAATCTTAAAAAAAAAATTCCCTATAAAAACTGAAACTGGAAAGGGATACCGTTTCTAGGTAATCCTCAGTTAGGCAGAATAAACTTGGTTAGCCCTAAATCCATATTTCTTTTTGAGCCTTCAAGTTAATCAAAGTTTTACTAAAAATCGGAAAGCCCAATGAGATCGAAGCTTTGCAAAGGTCAGGTCCACCGGCATGCATGCCCCAGAGACACTAGGGGCTAAAGCAGTGTGCCCAGTGTCCTCATTCCTAAACAGCCCTGTCCCTCACCAACCCCCAGCAGCCAGCAGACATCCTATTAAGTAGAGCTTCCTAAAGCCACAGCTCGGAACCCAGCCACTGCGCTCTGCCGTCCCATTATCCCCTCTCATAGCCTCATCCCCTATGTAATGATACCCAGCTTCCTGTCGGGTCCTTCATTGTCTGGGGGTTAGAGAGTTCTGTTCAGCCGGAAAGCCTGGGGTTCACGCCTGGCCCTCAGAGCGGCCCGTTTGTGTGCTGGGGACAGAGTGTTGTATCTCAGTCACTAATGGAGCTGAAAAGGTGCCTGGGGCTCATTATTCTTGAGGTAATCCTGAAGGTCACGGTCCTACAAATGCTGTCTGCAGGCAGAAAAGGCAGGAGAGAAGGATATTTAAGATATTTGAGAATCCCGGCACTTTTTTTTTTTTTTTTTTTTACATACAAGAGGTATAAGGTTTCTGATATTCCACTGCAGCTGAATCTTAATCAAGGGAGAAATCCCTCCCTGGAGACCTCTGTACCTGCCATATGTGTCACTTACACTAATACTGAGTGAGGCTTTATTTCTCCAGGACCCGAGCCCCTCCTGTCTGGGTTGCCATAGTGCAACCCCCTGCTTTATTAGGAAAACGTGGCTTGCCCCCACTAGAAGGTGGAGCAGGAGCTCAGGCAATGGGGACACTGGGACAGGTCAAGATCATGGTAGACAGAGATAGAGGCTGTCGGTCCCGCTTGGGGCAGATTCCAAATGGCCCAACCTAGTTTCTTGTTGGCCTAGGCCATTTCCCTGACCTCTCCCAGGAGATTCTTAATGATGCCAAGCCTCTGGGCACAACAGATGGGCCCTGCCTGCGGCCCCTTAAGATCCGGGGACAGATGACCTGGGGCCATGTAAAGAATGGAATTTAAGAAACAAAACAGAGGGGCGCCTGGGTGGTTCAATCGTTAAGCATCTGCCTTTGGCTCAGGTCACGATCCGCACAGTCCTGGGGTCTAGTCCTGCATCAGGCTCCCTGCTCAGTGGGAAGCCTGCTTCTCCCTCTGCCCGCTGCTCCCCCTACTTGTGCTCTTTCTCTTTCTGTCAAATAAATAAATAAAATCTTAAAAAAAAAAAAAAAGAAACAAAACAGAGGAGCATAAGGGAAGGGAGGGAAAACGAAAACAAGATGAAATCAGAGAGGGAGACAAAACATAAGAGACTCTTCATCGCAGGAAACAAACTGAGGGTTGCTGGAGGGAGACGGGTGGGGGGATGGGTCACTGGGGGATGGGCATTAAGGAGGGCACATGATGTCACGAACACTGGGTGTTACATGCAACTGATGAATCACTGAATTCCACCTCTGAAACTAATAATACACTCTATGTTAATTCACTGAATTTAAATTTTAAAAATGAAGTGGAAACATTTGAAGGAAAAAAAAAAAAAAAGAGTGTGGTCCTCGGTCCCGGCTCACATTCAGATCACAGGGGAGTTTCGGAGTCACTCCAGAGACGCTGTGGAATTGGTGTGGAGGTGGGCCTGGGGAACTGTTATTTGTTTTAACTCCTCATGTGATTCTGAAGAACAGCAGAGAGGGGGGACACTCCTCCGAAGCCTTCTCCAAGACCCAGCTCACTCTTGGGCTCGGTCTTCTTCCCACCCCCTCACCCAGGGCAGGCTCAGCTCCTTCGGGTGCTGCAGGAAATCTCGTACCATCATTCTCCCAGATGTTCATCCAGTCTGACACCCCATCCTTCCTATCGGCTTCTCTCTTGAACCCAGCTTTAGACCCTTAGAGCATTTGCCGCCTCAATCAAAAAGCATTTCTTAAGCTACTGCTACCCCACATCGTTTCTCTTTAAGAGATCCTCCGTGCTCATCCCGAAGACATGTCCACACAGCCAGGTAGAACCATAGTGACCAAAAGGACCTAAGGGATGCTGGAAGGGCAGGATGAGAGCCAGATAGTTAGAGACCCTGCGTGCAAAACAAGGCTGTATGATAGCCCCACCCCGAGCCCCAGGCCAGTGCAGACATCAGTGGAACACTAATCCTTGAAGTCAGTAGAAGGAAGACCTGTAATGCTCTGCTTTTCCTGCTGGTGATCTCTTCTGTTCTTTTAATGAAACATTAAATGGCAAATTCCTACCGCCAAGAGATGTTTTCCTAATTCTTTAGTTACCCCTGCTTTTCTGGGACCCGGTTCATCTGCTTCTGTGGCTCTAGATGCCCAGCCCTGGGCAGACCTCACAGGAGGCTCCCTGGACGCCAGTCGGCAGGTCAGGAATCCCAGTGGGCAGTGAGCTCAGGTTCTGGCAAAGCAGAAGCCTGGGACAACATATTTTCAGAGATAGGGGGCCTGCATGCCTAGGACCGAAGGGTGAGGCCTCTATGCATCTCTCCAGGTCCTCCCTTGGAGCCTATGAATTAGGGAAGTGGTGGAGGCTGCAGAGATGCCTGCCCGGGGCCCCCAGTGCCAGGAAATATTTCCTCTTCACCTGGCTTTGGTGGATGCAATGAGCCAATGAGCTGTGGTTGCAGAGGTCATCAGTTTCTCACAGCGGGGAGTGGAAATCCACCCCATTTCAAGAAAGCTGCCTTTCTCCTCCTTTCCAGGCACAACTGGATGGAGGAAAGCACAAAATCCAGCCAGTGCCTCACTTTCAGTGTCCACATGCTCTCAGGATTTGCATGTACATGCAGATGAATTGTTTCAAGTGAGTCAGAATACAATTATTTCATTTCCCTTCCCTTCCCAAATTGTTGATGTTTAGAAATAAATTGCTCCCGGTGCTTCTGATTTACAAGGACAAAATGCGAATGTGGGAAACAGGTTCAGTGGAGTGATTTGAATTTCCATTACAATTACAGTTCTTTTCAACCATATGATTCTGTGCTTTCCTGGTATACATCAGCCCGGAGCTGGCCCAGCTCAGGGGGCGGAGGCTGTGGCTGCCACGGGCCCATCAGCAGCCCAATCCCACAGCCCCAGCTGCCACAGGCCACTGGAGGGGGAGGAGGGATTAGGACTGAGCTCCACAGTCAGCGGGTAATAAAAGGAGTGCCTATCAGGGTTTACCTTCCTGGGTCCGCTGGGAGGAGGGCGTAGTTGAGTTCACAGGAAACAGATGACTGGGACCGCTCTGCTCCGAGAAGCTGGAGGGTCCTGGACAATGACCAGCCGATTCTGACTTCCAACCAGCTACAGCCATGCCATCAACATGATCCTGGGATCTATCGGGTCCTGGGATCGAGTCCTGCTTCCCCGCATCGGGCTCCTTGCTCAGCCGGGAGCCTGTTTCTCCCTCTGCCTGCTGTTCTCCCTATGTGCTCTCTCTCTCTCTCTCTCTGACAAATAAATAAATACCAAGTAGATTGAGTCTCCTCTGGGCCAGGTATTGTGCTAAAAACTTGACATGTTTTACGCTCACAGAGGTTCTGTAAAATAAGTTGATTTTATGGATAGGAAACTGAGTCTCAGAGAGGTTCAGTAAGGGACAGAGGCAGGGGTTAAGTCTGAATCCGTCAAATATTCAGAGACCAAGCTGGTGATTCCTGCACCAGTCACATCCCCCACATCTGCAGACACAGGGTTTAGAAAACTGCGGTAACACCCCAGGGTTCTGGTTGGCTCATTCCAGGCAGTCCTGAATGTGGACCTCAGGGAGTCTGACTCTCTCCCCTTCCCTTTTCCCACGGGCACCAAGTCCTGCTCCAGACAGGGTGCAGAAAGGCTGCGGGCTATCAGCCTTTCTGACCCTGGCCCTGATAGGAAGCATCGTCTTTGGTATCTGTCTCCCTCCCCGATCTGTGCTTCTCTGCCCAACTGTCTGGCAGGTGTTTTTCTGAGTCCCAGAGCTTCCGCCAGACTCCCAAGCGTTCTAAGCTACAGATCGACTCGGGAGCAGCAGCATTTAAAACGAACATGGGGGGTGGGGGAGAGCATCACCTAACACAGGAAGGAACGCAGCGATGTCTCTAGTGCCCTGTCACCCAGTAGGTGCCTGCTCATGCTTCCCACAGGAAGGAGAATTTAGGTTCAGTGGCTGAGACAGAGGGGCTTTTCAGATCACACCACTTACGCAACCTGCTTTTTTTAAGGTGCAGGCCCGCTCTGCAGGCGCGGTTGCGAAATCCCTCTTCCAGCCATTCCGTTCAGCCGGTCTCTGTGCTTCCTCCTTTCCTTCAGATTAAGCAATGCCCACACCCTGTGCAGCCTGACAGGGCCCGCAGAATTCTCTCTCCGAGCAAGAGAATCTTCAGCCTGGAGCCAGGGAAACCAAGGCGCGCACAGGGAGGGAACCCCTCCCAGTTTACACTATTAACTGGTCTTTGGGTAGTTGTTCACCATTTTAATACGTCATCGGGGAGGCCTTATTTTGTGTCTTGCTTTTTAGTTTTCCTTCCCGCGGCCTCTCCCCTGGTCACCTCTAGGAACTGAAGTGTGTGTTCCCGATTCCAACTTGACTGCATTAGCAAAACTAGAATAAAGCCTAGGGTCCACCCCCCATGGAAACAAAAGTGTCCCAGGGAAAGGTTAGTCTGAATAGCAAATTAAGTGAAGACATGATAGCAGAGTGGCTTCTTATTGGCTGTATGAATAGCAAAATAACCAGACAAGGTAATAGCTCAGCATGAAAAATGTGCTGTCATTTTTGATTCATGCTTTTCCCGATGCCTGTGTGAGGCTTTACCCAGGGTAGGAACGAGCCTGGCGTTACTACTGAGGCTGGCCTGGGAGAGCTGACACCCTCCCTCCTAAGAGCTGTTTCTTCTAGGATCCAGGTGGGGAAGAAGAGCCAGGGATTCAAGCAGCACTATAATTAATTTTTTTTAATTAATCAGCTTTGTTTCTTAGAGCAGTTTTAGATTTACGGGAAAATTTAACAGAAAGTACAGATATTCCCATATTTCCCGTTATTAGCATCTTGCATTAGTAGGATATATTTCCTACTACTGATAATCCAAGACTAATATATTATTATTAATTAAAGTCTCTGGTTTATAATCGGGTTTACTCTTTTGTGCCATACAGTTCTATGGGTTTTGCCAAATGTGTAATGTCACATATTCACCATTACTGTATCACACAGAGTAGGTTCATTGCCCTAAACAGTCTCCTGTGTTCTACATCCATTCCTCCCTCCAAACCCCCAAGTGCTCACAACTGCTCGTCTTTGTACCATCTCTGTAGTTTCGCTTTTCCCAGAATGTAGTGTAGCTGGAATCATACAATATATAAGCTGTTCAGATGGGCTTCTTTCCGTTAACAATATACATTGAAGTTCCTGTATGTCCTTTCATGACTCGAGAGCTCATTTATTTTCAGTGCTGAGTAATATTCCATAGTCTAGCTATATCACCGTGTGTTTATCCATTCACCTACGGAAAGACATCTTGGTTGATTTCAGGGTTTGACCATTATGAGGGAGGAAAGGCTGCTATGAACATTCATGTTCAGGTTTTTGTGTGGATGTGACATTTCAACTTGTTGCAGTAAATATCTGAGGAGTGCAATTGTTGGATCAAATGGTAAGACTATGTTTAACTTTATAAGAAACTGCCATGCTGTCTTCCAAAGTGAAGGTGCCATTTTGCATTCCCACTGACAGTGAGTGAGAGTTCCTGTTGCTCCACATCCTCACTAGAATTTGGTTGTACTTTACTTTTAGAAACATCCATATAGGGGCGCCTGGGTGGCTCAGTCGTTAAGTGTCTGCCTTTGGCTCAGGTCATGAGCCTAGGGTCCTGGGATCGAGCCCCGCAATGGACTCCCCGCTCAGCAGGAAGCCTGCTTCTCCCTCTCCTACTCCTCCTGATTGTGTTCTCTCTCTCGCTCTCTCTCTCTCTGTCAAATAAATAAATATAATCTTCAAAAAAAGAAAGAAAGGAACATCCAGATTATGATACTTTAGTACTCCTATAGACCAAGATTCTATGACATTTTCACATGTATTCCTCTTTTGATTTCTGTTTCCACCCTGCGAGGAAGATTTTGTTATCCCCATTTTATGGGTGAGAATACTGAAGCTCAGAAAGATTGTACAAAGAGGCCAAGGTCACAGGCTAAGTGACAGGGGGAGGGGCTGGGGTCCAGTCTTCTGAGCCCAAAGTCCAATGTTCTCTTGCTTTGATCCCATTGAAGCAGCCGAGGAGAAGGTACCCAGGAGGGAACTATGGAACCAGGCCAGCAGACTCTACCAGGCTCTGCCAGAGCTAGACTACCCAGGAGACAGCCTGAATGTGTCCTCTGGGCACCCAAAATACCTTTTGGATACAACTCCAGCTGTCATGACAAACATCAGAATGTCGTTGGATGCCTCACCTTTGTTTTAGGTCTTACAGTTGTCTGTATTTTAAAATAACACAGGCAGGTACTCTCACCCTCCCACCAGCATTGGAAACTCAGTTATTAGAAATGCATTCATTTCGGGCTTTATATAACTGCAGATTTTTCAGTAAGCTCCTACTGAAATACAGGCAGTGGTTGGTAGTGAAGGGAAGCAACAGGTGCTTTCTGATCGCAAACTGAGTCACAGGAGAGCTCAGATGTGCAGAGGAACCGGAGTTATCCCCATCTGCCTGTTCCTTATCTGAACTTCTCATGAGCAGGCGTTTGGTCCCCTCCAACACACTCAGCCGGGTGTAATCACTTAAACACTTTACTTAGTTAATTCTCAGTCTCTTTGGGTGAAATGCAACTCCTCCCTTTCACACCTTCTGGGGAAAGACTCACAGTGACCTTGCACGGATTCTTCCATGGGGGGAGGGTCACTGTTGGTGAGAAATGACGTGCACCTGCTGCCACGGGAGCCTTCTGCTGAGCCCCCAGGTGACATCTGGGACTGGTGTACCTTGCTGTCATCTGTCTCCCCTTCTCTCTTTCTCCCTCAACCTCTGGCTCACTCATCAGACTTTCTGATTCTGCGTCCATGTCCAAGGGGATTTGGCAAGGCTTGAAAGGCAAAGTCAACTCTCCCTCAGCCCACCCTGGGGTCCAGTGGTGGCACCCAGGGGTCCCGCGGTGGCACCCAGGAGGGTCGGGGGACACTGTTCTCAGATCCTGCTCCCTACAAACGGCTTGGCTCCGGTCTCCTGTCCCCACTCACTCATTTTCATACGTGCCCTAAGAACTCATTTCTTTTGAAAGAAGGCTAAGAAAAGGAAATAGAGCTGCATGATATGTACAATTTTCTGCAAATTCCGTCAACATCAGGAGGGGCTGGGCTTTCATTTCCCACGAGCTGAGGCCCAGATAAAACTGCTGTGAGCAGAAGCCTGGTGAGCTGGTGGCTGGCAGCATTCGACCCGGACCAGGGACGAGGAATTGCTATTTTTATGACAACACTTGCTGCTCTCCCTTTAGGATTTAATACCTGAACTATTTCCCATCTCATCAGGTCAACAAATAACAACAAAATTGTCAGTATAGCACCTCCCCCCCAACCAAAGTGTGCTCTTTCCTCCACAAGAGGTTTCCTAACCACAGACCCTTCTAAAGCAGACAGACAGCGCTCAGGAGGCAATTTCTGATCTTTTGTTCACAGAGATGGCTTTCCCCTCACCATTCTAGCAACAGACAGAGGCCATTCCAGGGACCTCTCTTTTTTTCCTCCCAAACCTAACAAGTTAGCTCATTTTCATTTGCATTCTCATTTGTGAATCCTCCACACCACCCGATTTAGTCAGTATGCTATTTTATTCATAATTTTTAAAAGAACACAGGCCGTTTCTAAGCAGAGCACAATAGGCATTGTTCTTGTTTATGATGTTTCCATCCATCACTTGCCCCTCTGGGAGCAGGAGCAGGAACTGGAAGGCAGAGGCAAAGCCTGGCTGGTGGTGGAGACCGACAGGGACGGCAGAAGAGTGCCCCCTACCTGCACCGAGTCCCCAGGGTTCCCACCACCTCTAGGCTCAGGTTTGAAATCACTCTTTTCCTCTGACTCGCTGGTGATGATGTGTGCTCTGTATTTATTCATTCGCTCATATGCTGTTTAGGTTTACCTCGGGCTGAGTGTAACACATGCCAAAACAACAGGAAAAAATAATTAATCCAATGGTTGAGTTGTTTGTATTCCAGGTTTTTCTTTATTGAGCACTAACTGTATGCTAGAGGTCATACTATTAGATCCTTACACTAATCCTAGGAGTTAGGTTACCAGACTCATTTTAGAGAGGAAGATACTGACATTCTGCAAAACTAAGTCCTGTGATCAGTGGCGCCAGATGAATCTGGAGTGAGCCTCTTGCCATGACTGTGAGGCAGCAGCTTCTGATGAGGAATCTAAGACTCTGGGCCTTTTCTTCTGTTACCCACCCTTTCTTTCTTCAATGAACCAGCATCTCAGACAAGGGGCAATGCCTGGCAATTTCTGACTGGGGAGAAAGAGACAAGTGGACAGGGAAGAGGGCCAGTGAGAGGACACCTTGGAGCGGGCAAGAAGGGGAATCCAATATGGCGCTCAGACTCCTGGCTTGAGCAGCTAGGTGGACGGAGATTTTAGTTATGAGGAATAAGAAAAGGATGTGGTCTGGGGGAAGCAATGAGAATAAAGAGGTTGGCTTGGAAGGAGCTCAGCGTGAGGTGCCTGGGAGACATTCAAGAGAGGGTGTCGAGTAGGCAGTTAAGGTTTGGGCTGGAGATATAAATATGGGAATCATATATGATGGAATTGATGAGATTCTTGAAGAAAGCACAGCGTAGAAAGAGAAAGGTCAAGGCCAGCGACCTATATCTTGGGAGCGGGAAGCAAAAGACCCTATCAGGGAGACTGAGAAAAAGCCAAGAGAGAGGTGTGAGTGGGAAGCTGCAGAGTGCACTGTCCGTGAAGAGAAAAGCATTTGGAGAAGCTGGGAGGAGACGACTGTGTGGAACGTTTGCTAGAGCTAAACAAGATGGAGGCAGAGGTAGATAGTCCTCAGGATTTGGCAACATATAGGCTGGCCATGGTCTTGGCAAGAACATGTTTTTGTAACCACAGGGCATAAACTAGAAAAGGTAGATTCGTGTGTGAATGGGAGGAAGCTAAGTGGAGCCACTGTGTACACCCAGCTTTTTCCAGAAGTTTCCTTGAGAAGGATTCAGGGGAATGGGATGATGGCCTGAATAAGGTGTGGGGTTTCAGGGAGACTTCAAGAGTGGGAGATCGTTGAGTATGGGTTGGCTTGTTTTTTGCCTAATGGGAATGACACAGGGAAGAGAGAAAGAGTTTCAGGAGGCAAGAGAGGGAGGAGGTAATTTAAGGAATCCTTGAGAAGGCGGGAGATGAAACACAGAGCACGTGAGGAAGAGCTGGCTGTTGCCACGAGACACCAAATAGAAGCGATCAGAAGAAAAAGATGAACGCGGAGGTAGGTCTGTAGATCTGGTGGCAAAAATATCTCATTTCCCCAGAAAGCATGAGCGTCATCACCATTTAACAAACCTGTGTGAAGGGCCTGCTTAGCCCTGTGGATGCAAAGGGGATGAAGAGTAGTATTTGCCCCTGAAGAGTTCATGGTCACAGGAGGGAGGTAGACACCTCGATTACACCCTCGTTACATGATCAAGTTATTCCTAGGCTGTGCAGTGCAGGGGAACGACACCACCCGGGACATCCTAGGGTCAAAGAAAGCTTTTTGCTTTGTTTGACAGGGTGCCGAGCTTCACACACTAATAGGTGCATGATCGATGTCGTTCTTTGTTGGTAACGATTATTTAGAATTCCAATTTTCTACCAGCGGAGGTCATGCTTTGGGAACCGAGGTCTGCAAAACAGCTCATTATTTCTCCCTCCTCCTCCTATGCCACTGACAGTCTACTTCAGGTGGAACCCTGACCATCTGCAGATCAAAACAGTCAGTTCCTTTGATAGTGGTTGTAAATCCGTTGAGGTCAATAATGTGCAGAACTGGGGATGATGAGTCCAGTAGGGCTAAGGCTGGCTTTTAACCCAAATATTGTAGAAAATACAGTGTAGCATGGCAGAACGTAGGTCCTCCCTCCATCCCTAAAGCAGGCCCCTCTTGGTGAGCCGGATGCTCCAGCTCAACATCCTCAAGAAATTCTGTGCTGTCCCTTCAGATGGCTTCAACAGGACTATTGACCCTGTGCCAGGGAAAGGTCAGGGAGGCAAGAAAGGGAGCCTAGCCCCACCTCAATCTCATAGCCAAGGGCCCCAGACCCTGAAGAAATACAGACTCATGGGGCACCTGGGTGGCTCAGTGGGTTAAAGCCTCTGCCTTTGGCTAAGGTCATGATCCCAGGGTCCTGGGATCGAGCCCAGCATCGGGCTCTCTGCTCGGCGGGGAGTCTGCTTTCTCCTCTCTCTCTGCCTGCCTCTCTGCCTACTTATGATCTCTGTCTGTCGAATAAATAAATAAAATCTTAAAAAAAAAAGAAAGAAAAGAAAAGAAATGCAGACTCAGTTTGCACACCCACCCTCTCTGCGGCAGCACAGTGAGAGGGTTCAATCATAGGCCAACCAGTGGGAGTGGAAGCCCAAAAAGACCGAAATGGAAGCCAAAGAACTAGGATCTGCAGAGCAGCTGTGGGAGCTAGTGGCCATAAGACTGGAAAAGAGGGGCACCTGGGTGGCTCCGTCAGTTCAGGTCATGCACTCCCCCTACTTGTGCACTCTTTCTCTCTCTCTTAAGTAAATAAATAAAATCTTAAAAAAAAAAATGGAAAAGAAATTTCTCACCTTTCCCAGCCTCAACTCCATCCCCCTCTGCCCTGCACCCAGAGTGCCTACCAAGATGTTAGGTGTTGGGAGCGCAGAGGATTGTCAAGAACAAGAGCATGGGCCCTGGGGCCTGACTGCCAAGTTTGTCACCGACCAAGCTGTGGTTGCTCCTGACCTTGCACTTTGGTTTCCCATGTGTAAAATGGGGATGATGATGATGATGTGAAGAGTGGCTACATCGTCGGGTTATTCAAGGGAGGAAATAGAGTCGTTCCTGGTTCCTGGCACCGAGTAGATATTTAATAAATAAAACCTGGGTAAACACAGAAAGGAGGATTTGTGGGAGCCGACCTGCGGCCATTGTTAGAAGAGGATCTGGCAAGCCCAGTTCACTGCGAATTGTCCCTCCTAAGGCAACTGTCTCCGCTGGCTGAGCATATGGCAGGCTCAGAAACAAAGGCCCAGGCGAGAGCATTTGTGCTTCGCTGAGCGGTGAAAGGAAAAAGAAAGAACAAGAAGCGAGTTGATTGTGTTCCTGAGACTGGCTGTCCAAACTGTACGGGTCCCTTCTGCCAACTGAGGAGCTAAAAGAACATTTACATTCATTAAAAATTTATCTTCCCAGGTAAAAAAAAAAAAAAAAAAAGGACCCATCTTCTTTTCCTCTCATGAAAACCATGAAAAGAAGATTCCAGAAGTTGGCACAAAAAGTTGGATCTCCTTTATCTAGCTCTGGAAGGAAAATGGTGGGGAAATTCTGTTGTGTTTTGGGGGTGCACTTATGTTTATTGGGGTGGGGTTGGTGCGGGTTTATTATTCTTGGCATTTGGCAAGGATCGAAATTCTGCGAGTAGCAGATACCATAAGGCCACTGGCCCTTGCGATATGACTAATCGTGCCAACTCCCCACGCATTAAGCAAGCTGTTTGCTTGTGGTCCACACATTGCAAATCAAAGAGAATCCTGAGAACATGAACAACGGGGGGCGATAAAACATGGGTTGATTGGCTCCATTATCCCATCATTCTGTCATCAGCCGTCCTTTCCTGTGAGTGGCCCCCTGGCTCAGCTAAAATTACATCTGGCCCATCCTCCTACCGTAACTGCCCCCACCCACCCCCGTGCTGGCCCTTTTAATTCGGATAAAAGGCCAAAGCCCACCATGGTCCGTCAGCCAAGATTTCCTCTAACTGCAGATGAAGGGATATAGAGAGAGCCCCCCGTCTCTCCCTTCGGACCCCCACTTGCAAAAACACGTGCTACTGATTGCTCATTCAGAAGCACCGGCTCTATCTCCTGCCCTCCTTTCCCACTAGGCTCCCGTCACTACCGGCCGCCCAACCAGGAACTGTAGCCTAATTAGGGTATCAGCGAGGGCCTCCTCCACGGTGCCTTGCAAGCTGGACCAGCCCAATTAGGTCTCTATCGCTTCGGCCCGAGCAGCTGGGAGGCGGGGACACTGGCACGGGGTGAGGAAGGGCATCTGCTCCTTGGCCGCCCGGCCCGGAGCAGCATGCGAGCCTGGAGTTGGCCCGCTTCCCCCATTCAGTCTTGTTTGACAAAACTCCCCTCACTTTGATAAGGAAAAGACCCCCAGACCTGATCCTGGGGGAAGTCAGTATGCCTGTGTTGGGAAAGCTTTATACACCCTTCTTGGGCAGGCTGTGTTTCTGGGGAGGTTATTAATTTTTATTAAGTTTCTTTTCTTATCGATGGCCATTATTGTGCTTTTCTACACATACAATGGAACCCCTTTCTACTCTTCATAAGCATTGGGGGACGACAGGACTTGACGTATTTTTAAAATAATGTCTTCCATTAGGATTCAATATTACCACATCATAGAAAATTTGGAAAGTAGAGAAAAGGAAAAAAGGATCAAATCAAATCCCACCAGTCTAATACAAACACTGTTAGCATTTTGGCAAATTTCCTTTGAGTCTTTTTCTTATGCATATTTTAACATAGTGGTAATAATCTTTACTTACATTTTTTATCTTCCCCCCTTTTTTCACTCAGCCTAGCTATCATATGTAATTTTCATATTATATAATTCTCATAAACAGTCATTTTAAGGGTTCCATAATATTCCATCAAGTGCTATGACCATAATTTTTTTAACCATTTCTCAGCTGTTGAATACTTAGGCTGTTTTTGCTATTATGCTTATAGATTTTTTGGTGTGTAGAGTAATTTTCTGAGAACACATTGACAAAAGTGGGTTTATGGAGTCAGAGGGTCTGAATGTGTTTTTGATTGCTGATACCCGCTGCCCAGTTGCTTTCTAATTCATGTTCCAGTCTAACCATATTCCATATAGGCTTCTTTGTCCGTATTGTTGCTGTTATGTTTGGGGGGACATATGACCCCTGCATTGCACTGATGCGGTGATGGTCTGGGCTACCTTGTCCCTTACCAAATAGACCCTTCTATCTTCCCTAGAATGCTTCACACCATAGGGCACTTCATGGACAAGGAAGGAACAAATGAGTCCCCTAGCCATGCTGAAGGGAAAGGCAGCCTTGGGAAGAAACGTATCCGTGCATTTCTTTGTTAGGGTGAAATGCAGAAAATTAGTGTTGGACTTGTCATGCGTAGCTCAAACTGGTTGTTTTTGCTGTATTAAGAGATTTTCTTACAGAGAGACACCTGGCTAGCTGTCACAAGGCCACATGTAAATAATGACAAACAACTCTCTGAGGACACAGCTCTGGATTGATTCTTCTTCCCTCCAGCCCTAATCCCCCCACACCTCCCAGACTTCTTTGCCCCCATGGGGGTTCAGTGGAGTTTGATGTACTTATCTTTGTGGGCAAAATATAAGTTGAGAATGCCTTTTCTAGAAAAATATCAACTTCTTTGACACACCTGGCTTTTCTACCTCCAGACAGGTAGAAAGCCAGAGCTGTAATTCTCTAGGTTTGGAAAGCATTGCTTTCTTGAAGATGACCACTCCATTGACCACTGGTGCCTCATGATGTTTCTCCTGGAAATTCATGGGTGATCCCTGTCGTGTAGCCATTTATGATGCAACTGACTATTCTTCTGTTATTAGCAATAATTAGTGCTATGTTTGGATGCAGGATAAGGGCAAGACAAAATGATGATAGAGGGTAATTTTGGCTTTAGGATTGCCACACAAGGTTGTGCAGGTTGTTCACTGCACAAGAACACCAGGCTGGTGAGAGAAAAGAAATAGAGTTAAGTTGAGACTGCTACTCTGCTTACCAAAAAGACTGATACTCAGCCACTATTCAGTTCATGTACCCTAGCATGAGGCGATGTCCACTTATTACTATTATTCTAGGAGTACCATTTTTTAGAATTAACTTTTTATGTGAGAACAGTTTTAGATTTGCAGAAAAGTTGCAGGATAGTAGGGGGAGTTCCCATATACCCCACATCCAGTTTCCTCTATTGTTAATATCTTATATTTGTATAGTATACTTGTTACCGTTACTGGATCAATATTGATACATTATTATTATAAACTAAAGTCCATACTTCATTTAGATTGCCTTAGTTTTTTTACCTATCATCCTTTTTCTGTCCCAAGATCTTATCCAGGATACCACATTGCCTCCTTGGGCTCTCCTTGACTGTGATGGTTTCTCGGATTTTGTTTGTTTTTGATGACCTTGACCTTTTTGAAGAGTACTGCTCAGATATCCTATAGAATGTCCCTCGCCTGGGACTGTCTGATATTTTCTCATGACTTAGACTGGGGTGATGGGTTTTGGGGAAAACCACAGAGGTAAAGTGCCATTTTGATCAGATTATATCACGGGTACCTTCCATCACTGTAATGTTTCACTGTTGAGGTTAAGGATGATCACCTTCCTGAGGCCATGTTTGTTGGGTTTCTCCACCATAAAATACCCTTTTTTCCCACTTTGCCTTTTGCTTTAGAAGGGCATAACTCTGTGCACCCCATATTTAAGGAGTAGGGAGTTGGGCTATTCCTTCTCAAGGGCAGAGTATCTACAAAAATAATTTGGAATATTCTGCCCTGGAGATTTCTCTATCCTCCTTATGTAATTTTGTACTTTGTTGTGTATTTACCCAATCATTTATTTACACTATGAGTCTATATGTAGTCACATGTCAGTATGGACTTATGGACATTTATTTTGTACTGTGGGTTGTAATCCAACACTACTTTGTTTTGTTGCTCACATTGCTACATCTTTGGATATCGGGAGGTCTTTCAGTTGGCTTCTGTCCCTTTGGTATATGCCCCATTATTGTGGGCTTCTTGGGCTATACTGAATTGTGTCCCCCAAATAAAAAGTGCTGAAGTCTTAACCCCCAATATCACAAAGGATAACCTCAGAAATAGAGTTGCTGTGGATGTAACCAGTTAAGCTGAAGCTATAGCCATGTAATCCCAAGTAACTAGTGTTTTCACCTCTTCTTCTTATATGAAGAGGACAGGGGGTGCCTGGGTGGCTCAGTCTGTTAAGCGTCTGACTCTTGATCAGGTCATGATCTCTGGGTCCTGGGATTGAGCCCCTCACTGGGCTCCACGCTGAGTTTGGAGCCTGCTTATCCATCTCCCTCTGCTCCTCCCCACAAATTCTCTCTGTCTGTCTCTGTCTCTCTCTCTCTCTCTCTCTCTCAAATAAATAAATAAATAATCATTAAAAAAAAAAGAGGAGAGCAACATGGAGAAGATGCACACGTGGAGACAGATAAAGAGATAGGAGTGATGTATCTACAAGCCAAGAAACACCAAAGACTATCCATAAACACCAGCAACTAGGAAGAGGCAGGAAAGGATTCTCCCTTACAGGTTTCAGAGGAAACATGGCCGTGCTAACACCTCGATTTTGAACTTCTGCCCTCGAGAACTATGGGATAATCAGTTCCTATTGTTTTAAGCCACCCAGTTCATAGTAAATTATTATGGTAGCTCTAGGAAACTAACCCAGAGCACTCCCTTATTTTCTAGCACTGCAAGATGTATGTGACTTCCCTCAGTCCTAGAATCAGCCACTTCTTCCAAGGCCTTCCCAAAAGACAGGGAGAGGAAGTTTGTATGTGAGCGAACCCTCACACATATACATTATTGATAAACATTTTCTATGTAACATCTCTATCTATGTGAAGTTTAGCATATATCCATGCTGATGTCTCTAGCTCTAATCCCTGACCACTTTCTAGCCACCTCCTTTTGCTCCTCTGTAACTTTCACTCCAGCGGTGAGAAGCCTCGTTTCCACCATCCGTCCACCACTTACCTAATTGCTCAACTCCAAGGTACAAGTATAGCAGATCAGAATTGTTAACCCAGGGATTCCTTTTCAAACTCACACAAAAGATGCTATATAGACTGGTACACATCCCCCCGCAAAGTGCGTTTGCTCCCTGGAACCTCTGCCCTCCACCCCCCCCCCCCATCTTCTCTAACATCCAAACTAGTCTCCCAAACGGATCTGTTGTTACCGGTTATTTATACCTTCGCATGAGTCAAGATGAGCAAGGCTAAGTACAGGAAGAAATGCACGTCCAAGTCTCAGCTTTGCTGAACAGACAAAGCTTTTCTTCTTATTCACATCAGATTCTGATTCAGTTGGAGCCTCTCCCTTCACCTCTAGCTGTATCGTTTTTGAACTTGGGGCCTGCAAAGTAGGGACAGGAGAAGAAGAAAGATCACACGCAGGGCATTTTAAAGACCCAGACCTGGAAGCCACCTACCTTCCCTCAAGCCACACCCCACAACAGTCTCACAGCCGGAAGCTAGTTTGGGAAGGCCAGGCCATGGGGGTCTCCCTGCAAGTTCAAGGAAAGGAACCCATCACTGAGTACATTGCAACATCTCTGCCTTAATCTCCATGTGAATTTAGGTCAATGTGTTCACTCTCCCCAAACCAGTTTTTTTTTTTTTAAGATTTTTTATTTATTTACTTGACAGACAGAGATCACAAGTAGGCAGAGAGTCAGGCAGAGAGAGGAGGGGAAGCGGACTCCCCACTGAGCAGAGAGTCCAATGCGGGGCTCCATCCCAGGACCCTGAGACCATGACCTGAGCTGAAGGCAGAGGCTTAACCCACTGAGCCACCCAGGCACCCCCCCAAATCAGTTTTACTTTAAGTCTTATTTTAACTTGGTTACAAGAAAGGGCTTGTTTATAATAAAGGAATTTTAAATAAGGGAGAAGAGGAGGGGTAGTTTCTGAAGTCTTTTTAGTGCCCCATTCCCCCCCAAATCTATCATATGGGCAGATTTTTTTTTCTACCAATATGTTGATGATATCTGATTTTTTTTAAAAGCTCCATCGCTTATTAATGTCTCATCCAAAGCAGCTCTACAGTCCGCTTTTATCAAAAGTTCAGAGCGAAGGCGGCAGATGAAGTGGGTGAGCCGTTTGGCCCTTTGGCGTCCTTGCGTGATGCGGGAGCCAGGGGGAGCTGGGGGCACCACTCAAGGGCACCTTTCTTCACATGATTTCTGCTGTTCTAGAGAACACAAATTTTTTGCAGAAAGGAAGTGAGCCTCATTCTTCATAAAATCTGAGTCCTAGAAGAAACCTTAAAAATGAGGTCTTAGTAAGTTTAAGGACATGGAATACTTATGATAATTGAATATTAAGGGGGAGGAAAAGTATGAGACAAAACTGTATGCAGAGAATGATTTCACTCTGTAATATCCTATGTACAGAGAAAGCAGAATAGACTAAAATATTAATGATGGTTGTTGCTGGGTGGTGGAGTGATGGGTGTTTTTAATGATCTCATTTAGACTTTTCCATATTTTCCAAGTTTTCTATACTGAGTTTACATGACCCTTAGAATATGAAAAGGAATGCTTAGAAAAAAATTTAAAAGAGGCCCAATCCAACTCCCCTCCCCATCCCAGTATGGGGAAACCAAGGCACAGAAAGAGTAAACCATTTGTTCACCATCACACAGATATTAAATCAAAAGATCAGGAGCCAAAGTGCTAGCATAGATCTCGTTCTTCTCCATGGCTCCTGTTAGAGCATAGAGCAGATGTAGACCCAGCCCTCGGGGAGCTCACACCCATGCCACACACACAGCCACACACCCGCCCTGTTCACTCCCGCCCCGAATGTCCAGAGTTAAAAAACATATCTGGACTCTCCATTTTAGCCCAGAGACCTGGGAGGTCTTGCAGTCTCTGCTAAGGGGACAGGAACTTTCAGTTAACATCTGACATAGGCAGGCCCTGTGCCAGGAGTTTATGACTCCCTGAGACCCAGTAATAAGAACGGGAAAAGGAGGGCTGGGAGAGGATGACTAACATTTGAATTCACAACAAACCAAGCCATAAGGCTGCTTCATCCCCATTTTATAGATGAAGAAACTGAGGCACTCCCAAGGCCATCAGTGGCAGAGCTAAGAAGCAGACTCATCCCAGGATTTCTGGCCCAAGGTCCTCCTGAGAACAGCATTACCACTAAGTTTCACTGCTTTCCCACGTTTCAGCCTCTTAAAAGCTCCATATAGGAACGCCGGGTGGCTTAAATAAGTGTCTGCCTTTGGCTCAGGTCATGATCCCAGGATCCTGGGTTGGAGCCCTGCCTCTGGTTCCTTGCTCAGAGTGGAGTATGCTTCTCCCTCTGCCCCGCACCCCTTGCTCATGCTTACTCTCTCTCCCTCTCAAACAAGTAAATAAATAAAATCTTTAAAATAAGATAAGAGAAAAGCTCCATGTAAAGGTGTGGAATGCATGTAAAGCCCACAGATTGTATCCCATGCCTGGGATTTCAGTAGGCTCTCCAGCCTCACCCTGGAAACACCTGTCAACTTAGCACAGATGGCCAGGCCTGCGTCCCGGGAGGAAAGCTATGATGCCAGATGTGGACATCTGGCCCCTTCTAGGTACCCATTTACCGTTGTACAGGACATCCCCCAAGCTTGATACTCTGTCAGAAGGCTGCTCGGGGAAGATATATACTGATGAGAAATCTGAGCCCCCAAATTCATTTTTCAAAGAAGCCAAGCAAATCTGGTGATTTATTCTCTGTCATTCTGATCCCAGCATATGTTCCACATCAGGTAAGTGAGATAGAAGGGATGGTTCAGCAAACATTAAGTTAAAAGAAACCCTGTCAGGCTTCCCCCGAAAAGCTGGGTTTTATTTAAAGCCACAGAGTAATTAATTACATTGAGTAAAAAGCTCAGGCTCTCTCCTGCACACCACTTCTCCAGTGTTTTCCGCAGAAGATACTGGGCTTACACAATCGTGCACACGCCCACGCGAACTTCAGTCCGTGTTTCTTCCTCACTCTCTTCTTTCTTGTCTACAGCCTGTCCCTGTTTTCCTTTAAATCTGAATCCCTCCCTGCCTGTCTTTCTCTGTGCTTCTGGCCCGTTGTCCCTCTCCTAATCCCTCCTCTCTCTGCCCTTCCCTGTGACTGCCGCGTCTGGTCCTGGAAGCTCAGTCCTCCCTTCTACCCATAACACGGCTTTTCTACCTGTTGGTGCCTTAAAGCCAGGCTCAAGCCAGCTTACCCCCTCCAGCTCTGCCTCTGGCGATTACCTAAAACTTCTTCTCGCCATCCCTGCCAGCCCTGTCTCCTCCTGAAGGTACACGTGGTGGCAGAGCCCTTGGTTCATTTGATTCCACTAGATCCTAAGAAGGGAATGGTATGGCACGTGACTAGTTCGCGGAACCCGGGACGGCATCGTGCGGACTGCAGCTTGCTACCATAATGACTGTTGTACGGAGCCCTGTAGATGGGCAGATGGAAGGAGGAGAAGAAGAGAGGAAGGAAGGAGATGATCAGTCCATTCATACATTCATTCAAGAAGCATTTATTAAGCACCTGTTGCATGCTAAGCTTCATGCCAGGTGTTGAGAATATGGACCTGGTTCTGTTTCTCAGCAGTCTGGTTGGGGAGATACACGTGCAAGCAAGCGTTACAACAAAATGGGAGACGTGTTGCAAACAGTGATTGCACGAGATTCAGGTCTATAGAAGGAGACCATAACATGGCTTGAGTGGGGTAGATAGAAAAGAGCACAAAGATGGGTTTCGCAGGAGACACTTCTGCAAACCAACAAAGTAGGAAAGGAGAACAAAGAAGAGAAGAGGAAGAGTAGCCCAGTTCAAGTCGCAGAGGAATAAAGGACTGAGTTCTGTTAAGAGACCCACTGGTAGGGAAGGGCTGGGACAGAGGTGAGTGGGCAAGGAAGACATAAGGTCTCAGAAGCCTTAGAAGCCTTACCAAGGAGTCTAGACTTTAGTGTATGGTCAGTGGGAAGATACCAAAAACAGAAGCAAGGGAATGACATGGCCCATCTTGTATTTTTTGGTAAATCCCTCTGGCAGGTGAGTAGGTTGGATTATAGGTGGCTGGAGACAAGTGTCCAGATAAGGAACGACAGGGCTGCGCCGGCAACAGCAGTGCGAACAGATGTCAGGGGCATCTGTGGGGTGGTAGGCCCTGGGCTAGGGGCTCTTATACCTGTCACCTTGTGTGTCTTCAGACACACGTAGACAACTGCATAGCTTATCAGGCAACGCGGAGCACACACATCTGGTAGACTATTGGATCCTAAGAATGACAGTTCTTCTCCGCTGAAATATACAGATGGGTCCTTTAATGTAATTGAAATAGCTTGTCTTGGTGTTTACACAGACTAACTGATAGCTTTTGTTCAAAAAGAGCTAACATGGCACTCTTCGTACCCTGCTCGTGGGATTCTGTGTTGGCACAACCTTCCTGAAGAGCATCGTGGCCATACTTCTCAAAAGCTGTGAAATATGCAACTTTTGTTCCAGCAATTTCTATTCTAGGAATTCCAACTAACGAAAAATTAGGGGTGTGTGCAAAGACCTAGCTAAAAGGATATTTAGGGCAGCGTTGCCGTCGTAAGTAAAATACAAATTGCAACAACTGAGGCGTGGCTTAATACATTCCGGCAGACCTGTACGGCGGCTTAGTCTCCAGCCATGAAATGCCGTGGGGCGGAGGTCTATTCAGAGACGTGGAAAGACATTCACATCAATTTGGCTCCTGTTCAAAGAGGCAGTCTACATGGAAGTGGGCGGTCGCTATGCAAACACGGCTTCAAGACAAACTTCTTGCACTAGTTTCCAATGTATTTTTAAGTGAAGGAGCAAGATACAGAACAACATATATAGTATGACACCATTTTAATTAAAAAGAAAAATATGCACATGTGAATCTCATGAATATACAGCCCTAAAAAGGGCGGCGGGATAGCTCCTGAAACGTTCTCTGTGTTTATCATTGCAGAGAATCATGGGAGGAGGAGGTGATTTTAATTTAATCTTTTGGGTTTTTTTTTTTTCCAAATCTTTTTATACAGTGAGCATGTATTTCTTATGTTTAAAAAAAAAAAAAAGGAGAAGAAGAAGAGAATGGGGGAAGGAAGCCCATCACAGTCCATACAGCTAAGTGGTGGGTGAGTCTACCCTCCCCCACTGTTTCTCTTTTTTTTTTTTAATTTTATTTATTCATTTGAGAGACAGACAGTGTGAAAGAGCATGAGAGGGAGAAGTCAAAGGGAGAAGCAAAGCTGGGAGCCCGATGCGGGGCTCGATCCCAGGACTCTGGGATCATGACCTGAGCCGAAGCTGAGCCACCCAGGTGCCCCCCACCCATTGTTTCATTTATTCGCCCATCGTGCTTGATGTCTACTTCTAGACATCCCGGGATGTACCAGTGACACAAGGATAATTAAGCATGGGTCTTATCCTCAGGGAACTCACCATCTAACAAGGAGATTGATTAATAGGTGAACAGTTACAATGTTATAACCTGTTACACTTGTTATAATGGCGTAACAGGTAGAGCAGTGATAGAAACATTTACGTGGTTTTATGGGCTCCTGGGTGAGTCTGGGTTTATCTTGTAGCTGGTAAAAAGTGACTTGCTTTGGGTTGCTACAGTTCTGCTCTCCATGTCTCTATCCCAGTCTGCTCCGAGAATGGCTGGGAAAGAGGTGGGATGGTGGTGGGGTAGGGGAGTTTAGCGGGGAGAGCACTGTGCTGGGAGTCACCTCTATCCTGGCCCAGAATGTCTTTGTTGTCTGTGGAGCAAAACTTTGTGGTTTGTGTATAAGACCTTTCTCGGGCCGTACCTACCTTTCCAACCTCCCCTGTACGGTTGCCTTCGTTAACTCCACATGCTGCTCCACACCTGAACTGTCTCCTTTAGACCTTCCAGACCCTTTAACAACTTGATAGCTTTAAACGTCTTGGTCTCTCTTCGGCTAATGCAGTGTTTTTCCACCTCTCAACACCTCCAGCGTTTGGGGCCAGATAATTTTGGGTCTGGGGGTCCGTATCCTGCCTGGGCATTGGAGGATGTTTGTAGCCTCCCAGGCTTCCCCTCAGGAGACACAGGAGTGTCCCTCCAGTCATGACAATCAAAAATGCCTCCAGACTGTGTCCAATGTCCCCTGGGGAGCAAAATTGCCCCAGGTGGAGAAGCACTGCGGTCACTGACCATGTGACCTTGGAAAGGTCAAAGTTGGCCCTTATAAGTAGACAAAAGCTGCATACCGCCCTGTGGTTCTGGCCGTCCAAGGTTCTGTCAGCGTTTGCTGGCCTCCTCCTGCATGCTGTGGATGAAGGGGGGACGGGAAGAAATCTTGTTCCTCTTCCCTCAAGTTGCTGGGGAAACAAAACCCGTATTTATCAAACAGCAAGCAAGCCTCGGATGGCAGCGTGTGCGTGGAGCCCCGCTCCAAGGCCCCGATGGCTCCCCTGGGGCAGTCCCCCTGGTAATATTCTTCCAGGGCCCTGGGGAGAGGAGACAGTTTCTCTCTTGACATTTGAGGCATGGTAACGCTCACAGATGGCAGCGCAGACGTCTCTCAAGAAGCAACATGGGGCACCTCTGGTTGCAAATCCAAATTTCCGACACCTCCCCACAGGCCTCGCGTGGACATGGCTGCAGCTGGCCCGCTCCACGCAGGGCCGGGAAGGCTGGGCCACTGGGGGCTGAATACGAGCCCCCATCCCCAAGGTCCTGTCCGAAAATGCTTCCCCTGGGGAAAAACAAATAGCAGGGCATTCCACTAAGCAATCCCAGTATTCTCTTTGGATGACTACAGAATTTTAATAGTTTACTTCTGCAACTCTCAAATCCTTGGTTTGTCCCAGAGACTGGTTCAGCTCATGCCAGGATATCCCCCCCAAGCTTCGGAAGGAGGCCCTGCATTGGGTCAAGCGAGGGCCTATGATCGAGGAAGGACTCAGTCCCTCTTGAGGACCTGGACTGACCCTCGTGTTTGCTCTCCTGGTATTGAAACCCAAGGTGGACCCAGTCTTGAAGCCGGAACCCTGCAACACCAGATCTCTGCTAGGGTGTATCGTCACGGCTCTCATGCATCCTGTCCTCTGATTCTCACAAACACCGTGAGAAGTAGGCAACAGTGTCTTCAACCAGCCTCCGTTGTGTGAGGTTTCATCGCTTGCTGAAGTTGGCACAGAAGCCAGAACCCAACACCCAGGTCTTCTGACTTCCCACACGGGCATCCTGGCATCTCAGGAAGCTCCATCTGGGACACACATCCCCTTCCCCAGGCTCCTAACCCCTCCCTCTGCAGAGTAAGAACAGAGACATGGAGAGACCATAACTGCTCTTGCATGGGGGAGGGAAATCCCCTGGACACGAGGCTGGACCAGCTTCTAGAGGCCAGGGCCCCAGCACAGCTGCAGAGACACAGAAACGCCCCCGAAGTGAAGGATATTCCACAAGCCCCCAGGCCAGCCTGACTGCTCCCAGGCTCCTAGTATGCTGCGTCGGGAGCCTGCTCCTGGACCTACAGGAAGGGCTGGTGTTCGCCAAGCCACAGAAGTCAGGGGTCGTGAGGCAGCCTGTTTCTCCAAGTTCAGCAGGTAAAAAGAACAGGGTCATGGCCAGTATGGTGTGTAAGAGAGCCTCAGACTCCTTGAGAAGAAGACAATTCGAATCCCAGCCCGGACCCCCAGTTGGGATCCCTCATCTAGAAGAAGCAAATAAAGAGCGTTTGCCCCTCCACGGTCTGTGTCGGCTTAAAAATAAAAATTTAAAAATCTGGGACGCCTGGGTGGCTCAGTTGGTTAAGCAGCTGCCTTCGGCTCAGGTCATGATCCCGGCGTCCTGGGATCGAGTCCCACATCGGGCTCCTTGCTCAGCGGGGAGCCTGCTTCTCCCTCTGCCTCTGCCTGCCACTCTGTCTGCCTGTGCTCACTCTCTCTCCCTCTCTCTCTCTCTGACAAATAAATAAATAAAATCTTTAAAAAAAAAAATTTAAAAATCACATCCTCCAAATATGTTTTCCTATAGCTGGTCCACAAAAGGCAATTTTTTTTTTATTATTAGGATGTATTTCTTGAGCAGTTCTTAGGCAGCTGGGTAAAAAGACAGGCTCGGTCCTGCCTCCGTGGCCTGGAGACCAGGCAGGCCCCAATCGGGTTGCTCAGACTAGCATCAAGGGATGGATGGGGGAAGCTGAGAGGAGGGTCACGGCTGTTAGGAAGGAAAAGGGAAGTGACACTGTCCCAGGACTCATATTTATCTCCTAGAGGGGGAAGATGGGCACCTCCATCAAAGAAGTACCACTGCCTGCATCCCTTATACAAAGTTTGCTTCATTAGAAGAGTCCATGTTGGGATGCCTGGATGGCTCAGTGGGTTAAGCAGCTGCCTTTGGCTCAGATCATGATCCCAGGGTCTTGAGATCGAGCCCCGCATCGGGCTCCCTGCTCAGCAGAGATCCTGCCTCTATCTCTCCCTCTGCCTGCCGCTCTGCTTACTTGTGCTCTCTATCTCTGTGTCAAATAAATAAATAAAATCTTTTAAAAAAGAGTCCATGTTGCTGGGAAAGATAAGCAACTTGGTGCTTAACTCAGTGGGACCGGGGAGAGTTCCATTTTGCTGTCGGGCCCCAACGCCACATCCATCTGAATTTTTAAACCAATGGACTCCTTCAATGAGTGATCTAGCAAGCAGTTTCTTTTGCTTGCTTCCCATGACTTTGCATTTTGGGGTGGGAGGTGCGGAGAGCAACTGGAGGTGAATGGAGTGATTTCTAAGAATGAGTGGCTGTTCTGGGAGCTGGGAGCTGGGTATGCGTTGTGTGTCCTCCTGGCTTGGAAATACTCGTGTGCCCTGGACAGCTGGTCCTTCGTAGCAGCTCAAGGAACTCGGTCTTTATTTTTATGGAGATGAATCGCATTGTGGGAGTTCTGGGGCCCAGCTGGGCATCCATCCCGGGGTGCTGTGGGGGTCAGGAATCTCACAGACCATGTCCAGGACTTGATACAGGGAAGCACCTTAAAAAATAGGAGCTTTGCATAGTGCGAAGCCAGACTGCACTGGAGCTGGCTGCCAGCTCGCTTCCCAGGGACGAGGCAGATCTGTTGGCTCAGAAGATAGGTCGGCGTCTCGGAGAGCGCCCTGACCTGGAGAGATCCCCCCAGCCCAAGGGCTCAGCTGTGCAAAGCAGAATTTTTCCAACTGGAGCTGAAAGAACTTGACGGGAGCCCCATTCTGCCTCTGGGGGAGACCCAGGTCGTACAGATGCAGAATTGGGGTACAGGAGTGTGCTGCTCAAATCTACCCTCGGCCCCCCACCCCCGTTTCCACGCTGCACACACGGACGCTGCACTTGGCTTGAGGGAGAGCCCACATGGCGTCCTGGGTCTGGGTAGCCCAGAGCTCTGAAGAGCAAAGCAAAATGCCATCATTGAAGTCAATCCTAACTGCTTCCAAGGCCTCCCCCTCCAGTGTGTCTGAGGACAAAGCCCATCCCAAAGGCCACAGAGGCCCCACTCTGCTGCCCGAGGGACCCAGTGCACAGGCTCTGGCCACCAGCTAGAGGCGACTGAGGTGACCATTAGCATGGGTCCAAGTTTCTTCTCCCTCCTCATATAGACGAGGTAGTCCTTCCTAGATCCTGTTTCCTATGAGAGTTAAGGTTAGATTTTAGGGCCCTTGTCCATAACCCTCATCTCTACTTCCTACTCCTTCTCCATTTGCTTCTAAAAAAACATGAGTATCTACTTCATTAACTTGACATGTAGGAGCCTGTACATGAGTACTTAGCAGAGGTCCAGCCCCAGAGAGCGGACTTCCCATAAGGGGCTTTGGTGTTCACTCTGTTACCCCCAAGACCCCCATCACACCTGCCTCTGCTCAGAGGACCTACAACCCCTCTCCCCTGGTCTCTTTCCTGTTTGTCAAGATACTTGGGGGCACGGGAGACAGGGAGTATAGTGAGTGGACTAGAATGTGTCCTGCTGCTGAAGCTTTGGAAAGTCCCCAGAAGTATCCAGATCATTTAGAGTCACAAAAGTTTCTGCTTTTCATCCATCACTCACTAAATACTCACTCTCTGCCAGGTTCAGGGTTAAGGACTAAGACTACGGAGACAAATAAAGCAGGCAGGTCCTGGGTTCTAAGGAACACATGAACACATACACACACACAGCTTGAGAGAATCTATGACAGAAGCTTTTCCTATGACAGAAGTTAAAGCTCCCCCTGTAAGAACTCTGAGTTGTTTCCATGATCTCTGCATTTCTGCCCTGACCCAGGTTCTAAACCCAGCATTAGCTTGCGTATCCCATTGGGCTTGCATTCATTAGGGTTCTTCAGAGAAGAAAATCGGCAGGATGTGTGTATATATAGAGAGAGATTTATTTGAAGGAATTGGCTTACACGATTGTGGAAACTGGCAAATCCAAAGTATTCAGGGCTAGAGGCCCTGGAAGAGTCCCAGGCCCTTGGACTCAAGTCCAAAAGTCCTGCTGGCAGGACTCCCTCTTGCTCGGGAGAGGTCACGCTTTGTTCAACCCAGGGCTTCAGCAGATTAGATTAAGTCCATCACAGGTAGACCGCATCGGAAGCCACTCTGCTTCACTTCAAATCTACCAACTTCATCTTCGCAGAAACTACATCTTCACAGAAGCATCCAGAATGTTTGACCAAAAATCTGAGCATCATGACCTAGCTAGGTTGACACATGTAATTAACTATCCCAGCCCTATCCTACCAGGAAACAGAATTGCAGTGATTTCAAAGATTCCTTCATTTCCAGTAGTTTAGGAGTCTAACAGCTCTAGTAAACCAGATGCAGACAGTCCTTTCCCTATTGGAACTTTCCAGAGAACCAAGCTATCCTTAGCGGTTTGCCCAAGATCACTGATGCCACCAAATGATTCCCTAGCTTACTCCACATGACAGAACCTCAGGACATAACCTAGCTCAGTGGCCTAGTTCTGTTGGTGAGAATCATCTGGAGAGACTTCAATAAACAGACTGCCGGCCCTGATCCTGATTCATTAGCTGTGGCCTGGGCATTGGGAGCCTGGACCTTAAAACCCAATCAGCAAGGAAGTAGCTGCTTGGGACCTGGGAAGAAACAGCCCCAGGGCAGGAGGTGGCAGGAAGCACCATGACTGCATCCCGGGAATCTGCTCCACTACGGAACCCCCAGATGACTTCATCATGGGTGGTCTATGGGCACACTTAGAAATGCTGGCCTGGGGGCACCTGGGTGGCTCAGTAGGTTAAGCCTCTGCCTTTGGCTCAGGTCATGATCCCAGGGTCCTGGGATCGAGCCCTGCATCGGGCTCTCTGCTCAGCGGGGAGCCTACTTCCTCCTCTCTCTCTGCCTGCCTCTCTGCCGGCTTGTGGTCTCTGTCTGTCAAATAAATAAATAAAATATTTATATATTTTAAAAAAAGAAGAAGAAGAAGAAGAAGAAAGAAAAAAAAAAGAAATGCTGGCCTGGCCTCTCCAAGGTATCACAGGTAGAAGCATTATGTGTGTGTGCGGCGGGGGGCGGGGGGGTTGCGTGCAAAGAGGATACACTTAAAATCAGTTAGCAACTTGCCCTTCCCCTTTGCTCTCTCCGACCTGTCTGATTGCTTCCCTGCCCGTTCTGCCCTGTGCCTGAAGCTTCCTCCTCTAAACCTCTTCTTCAAATGACAAGTCATCCCTGTAAGGCACCATTCTTGATATTTCTCTAGCTCAGAAATGGTATTAGCAGCCTCAAGGTGGGGAGCCTGCTCTTACGAAAAGGAAAAAAAAATTGGCATTCTTCCTGAACTCCCCCCAACCCAAATCTTACCTTGTTTTTGTTTTTGTTTTTTATTTGTAGTATACCTTTCCTCCCAACTAACACTTGGAGATTTCCTTAAACTTGCTCTGGCATGGGCGCCTGGGTGGCTCAGTGGGTTGGGCCGCTGCCTTCGGCTCGGGTCATGATCTCAGGGTCCTGGGATCGAGTCCCGCATCGGGCTCTCTGCTCAGCAGGGAGCCTGCTTCTCTCTCTCTCTCTCTCTCTCTCTCTCTCTCTCTGCCTGCCTCTCCATCTACTTGTGATCTCTCTGTCAAATAAATAAATAAAATCTTTAAAAAAAAAAAAAATTTGCTCTGGCAGGTTTAGTGGTCTAGGAGAGGTGAGAGCCGAGCCATAAATGAGAGCCTGCCGTTCCCTCTGCCCAGGGAATTGGCTGAGACCTCCCTGCTCTCCAGGCAGGTGGAGAGATTGTGGTTCCCAGAAAGTGGCCCCTCCCTCCATCTCAGGCAGGAAGCAGGTGGAGAAGAGGGTTTTAGGGAGGCAGGACTGCATTTGCGGATATGATGATATAGCCAAGGCAAGAGGTTTACTCTTGATGGACGCTCAGCTTGTCAACAGAAGAATTCTAGAGATGGGTCTCGGATCTTTGTTTCCAGGGTAGATTTCTGTAGAACAAAAGCCACGTCTAGCTGGAGTAGTCTGGACCCAATCTACTCTTCCATGACAGTGTTGACTGACCACCAGATGATCTTATATTGGTCACTTCTAGTGTTTCACGGCCGCAGAGGAAACCAGTCCTTCATTCCGTGCCCAGGTAGACACAGACAATACAGTGCTAAATATGAGAGATAGCGATGTGCTACCCCGGAGAAGCCCACAACAGGGCTAAGAAAAGAGGGAAACAAGCCATGGACAAGTGGATAATGAATCAGATTTCTAAATACCATGAGGGAGAGCGGCAGGCAGCACTGGATAGTGGAGAAGGCTATGGACTCCCTGAGCGGGCGCTTCAAAGTTGGAAACCTCACTTCGGCCAAACGTTCTCCATCAAAGCATTTAACCTCTCTAAACCTCTGTTTCCACCTCTGTTAAAAAAAATAAATAAATAAAATAATGAAGTGAGAAGAATCAACTTTGCTTGCCAGTTTGGTTAGGATGACCGAGATCATGAGAGGGAAAGCAGCTCGTGCAAGACTCGGCATATGACCCCTTGTGGTGAATTTCAGCGCCCATCTCTGTCCCTTCTCTCTTCACGGGGTGCTGACTGACACCTCTCTTTCCCACCTGGGATGACAGGTGAAGCCAAAGGCCCGGCTTCGGGAAGAAACGAAAGCGGGGAGGGTCTTCTTCAAACATCATCTCTGAGGGGGAGGTCCAAGAATGGCGTGTGACAGTTGGGTGACTCTGTCTTGTTGGGCATGACTGGGTGGAAATGTCCTGTCATTCAAAACATGTGCATCCCAGCCGCCTCTGTAATTACTTGCAACAGGAGGCATGATGGACTTCGCCTTCCATTTTATAACCATCAAGGCATTTTTTTTCAAGATTTTTATTTATTTGACAGACAGATCACAAGTAGGCAGAGAGGCAGGCAGAGAGAGAGAGGAGGAGGAGGCAGGCTCCCTCCTGAGCAGAGAGCCCGATGTGAGACTCGATCCCAGGACCCCGGGATCTTGACCTGAGCCGAAAGCAGAGGCTTTAACCACTGAGCCACCCAGGTGCCCCCATCAAGGCATTTTTAAAAAGATTCTGTTAATTGCCACTTATAGACGATTATTATCTATTCAGAATCCCCTGGCGCAAATGAATCACACCATACATGTGTCTGAGCTCTTTCAATCCACTCACTGACCCCACGTGCCGCTTAGGCTGTAGTAACGAGAAGAGGAAGTGACTGGCTGGTAGGGAAGGGCCAGAAGTCTCGGGAGTAACCAGACGGCTGTTCCGGGTGTCTGTAGGTCAGGGAGGAAAATCTGTATATGAGCTCTCTGGGGAACATTTAAGGCAGGAGAAGAGAAAGGAAGTAAATGGGCGGGCTCTGTTTGTAACTGGAGGGAGCAAATGAGACAGGCTTTTGGCCAGCATGAGGCAGGGAGGCTCAGAGAGCCCTCACCCAACTCAGGATTCCTGGTTGCTTGCTCAGTAGCTGTTCCAAGTTCAGCCAACTGTTCAGACTCTGAAGGTTTTGAATTGGGGAAGGAAGGAAAGAAGGAAGGGAGGAAGGAAGTAAGGGAGGGAGGGAGGAAGGGAGGGAGAGAGGAAGGAAGGAAAGAAGTAAGGGTTGGAAGGAGGGAGGAAGAAAGGAGGGAGGGAGGGAGGGAAGGAGGGAGGGAGAAAGCTCGATGCACCTGCAAAGAGCTTACCTAGGAATTTTTAATGGGACCTGGAAGTCCTCCCATAGAGGGATCTAGGGAGAAATCAATCAGTCAACATGGTTACTCACAGAATCTAGCTGTGTGCCCAACACTCTGCTTCGTCAACCCTACTACGTATGTATTATTACCCTCATTTTATAAATGAGGAATCAAGGCTCAGGGAGGTGAGGTCAGTTGCCGAAGGTCCTACAACTCATCAGAGTCAATATTGAGACCCACCTCTTCTGATTCCAGAACCTGGGTTGGAAATGATTGTATTTTTCTGTCTCTTCCCTGGGAGCTAGGGCATATGAACTCACCAAGGACAAATTTCTACTTCCTTACCCTTCACAGGGCCTAGCATTGGGCAGGAGATTCGGGAGACCTTTAATTAAAAGTTGCTAAATGAAGGAAGGAACTAGGGGATTGAGAGATTTGTCCATGCATTTCAGTGTTAAATGGAAATATGCCCAGTGCATGAATATCATATGCAAATCAATATCTATCATGCTCATTAATGCCTGTGTTGGTGTTATACTGGAGAGAGGAGAAGGTTGCATGGTTTTTACTGGGGTGGGCTCCCCTTCTCGATGACAGTATCTTCCCAATCAAGTCTCATGACTTGAGCAGATATTGCAAGATTTGTATGACTCTAGCCTCTCTTTATCATCTATCAAAATTCTATCCATCCTTCAAGATTTGCTTCCGTGGAGTGTACCCTGACTACTGGCCCTTATCAAATCTATTAAGCCCCTACCATGTTCCGGGCCCTTCACTAAGAGAGACACATGTAAGCTGGTAATGGCAATGTATTAGACCTTGTGCAATATTAAAAGTGTGTACGAAGGAGGAAGAAAAGGGAGGGATTGGCAGGAGACAGCACCTACAGGAAGGTTGGGGAAGGCTTCACAGAGGAGAAATGTCTGAGTTAGATCTCCAAGTCTGCATGGGAGACTGACAGGTAAAAAGATTGAGAAAAGAGATCCCAGGAGACAGCCTATGCAGAAGCATGGAAATATGTATTTTGGAAACTATAAGTACTGCTTGTTTTAAAAGATTTTGAAACACAAAGCAGATCACATTACTTCTTTGCTTAAAACACTTCGCTGGTTCCCACCCACAGAGAAAGAGGTGTCGACACCTTGCTGTGGTTGGCATGGCCCGCCACATTCTAGTCCCTTCCTTCTGCTCAGACATCACGCCAGGCACTTTTCCCCAGACTCATCAGCTCCAGCCATGGCAGCCTCCCTGAAAGACACCTAGTTCATTCTCACCTCCAGACCTTCACACTTGCTGTTCTATCCACCTGGAGCTCTCTGTCCTCGGCTCTGCTCTCCCCCCATTTTGGGGAGAGAGCACTCTCACATTCCGGGCTCAATTCAAATGTCCTATCTCTATCCCATCCCAAGTAGTCTTCTGACATACCTCTAGTTACTCATTACCATATTTTACTTTCTCCTTTGCACTTTTCATTGTTTTAATCTATCTTACTTATTTATTGATGGATTTCTCTTCTCAACATATCACACCAGAAGTTTATAAGATCTGCAGCCTGCCTGACTGATTCACATGCATTCTTAGAGACCTGGGATATACAGTGCATGCAAATAACAACCACTCGGTATTTGTGGAATAAGTGGGTGGATGGATGGATGGATGGGTGGGTGGATGGGTGGATGGATAGTGGATGGAATTACTGCTATTCTTCTCTTCAATCTCTTGTTGTGTTTATAGGTGTTCAGAATGGTTTGACAATTATCTAGCTGAATTCCTGGGACCAGATGAAATTTAGGTCTCCTACACCCCCCCCCCAATGGTGGCTAGATGGGTGGATGGATGGATGGTGGATGGATGGATGGTGGATGGATGGATGGATGGTGGATGGAATTACTGCTATTCTTCTCTTCGATCTCCTGTTGCGTTTATAGGTGTTCAGAATGGTTTGATAAATATCTAACTGAATTCCTGGGACCAGATGAAATTTAGGTCTCCTACTTCCCCCCTCCCCGCAATGGTGGCTAGATGGGTGGATGGATGGATGGGTGGTTGATGGATGGTTGGGTGGTTGGATAGTGAATGGATGGATGGATGGATGGATGGGTGGATGGATGAATTTTTTTTTTTAATAGTGATAGTTACTGGTCAAGGCTGATATAAGGAGCCATAAAGTTTTAAAGTTGGAGAGATGTTCAAGGAACTGTGGATACCATGAAGATAATTTGGACTTCATCCTCTAGCTTATAAGGACATCAGGAAATCATCATTATCACTAGATAATTTAATATTTGATTACATCTTGCCTTGCATTGGCTTCTGAGAGTTTCTTATGCCTGAACCTTAACTCACCATTAAATTGCCAGCCACATAGCATTAGTCAATTTCTGAAGAGAATTCTACTTAGTCTTTCAACATTCATGACTTTATGGGTACTTAGGGGCAAGATTCCTTTTTCAAACCTCTCTAGTACTGGGTTGAACATTGAAGATGTTCTCAATAAACATCTGTACGGATTGAGTGTCTGAGGTGGTCCTTTAAAACAGTAAAAAGAAAGAAATCGGAAACCAGTCACAAGTGTTGGTGAGGATGTGGAGAAAAGGGAACCCTTGTGCATGGTGGGTGGGAATGGATATTGGTGCCACCACTATGGAAACAGTATGCACACCCCTTAAAAACTAAAAATCAAATGATTTGAAATATTATCCAGTGAAACCACTTCAGAGTACTCGTTCTAAGGAAATAAAAAGTAACTTAAAAAGTACGCACTCCTCTGTTCATTACAACGTTTACAATAATCAAGACGTGGAAGCTCCATAAGTATCCACAGTCAGATGAATACATAAAGTTGTGGCATCTATAGGCAATGGATTATTATGTAGCCTTAAGTAAAGGAAATCCTACCATCGCCCATGAAGGCGTTATGCTAAATGAAAGAAGTCTGACAAAGAAAGACTAATACAATAGGATCTCGCTTACTTGTGGAATCTTAAAAGCATGAATAAATAAATTTTAAAAGCCAAACTCATAGATACAGAAAACACATTTGGTGGTTGCTTGTTAGAGGTGGGGTGGGATACACAAAATGGGGGAAGAGGTCCAAAGTTACCAAGTTCCAGTTATAAAAGAAATAAGTTCCCAGGCTGTCAGGTATAGCATGGTGAGTGTGGTGATTAATAGCTATTGTATATGTGTATATGATAAGAGAGTAGATCTTAAAAGTTCTCATTACAAGAAAAAGCCTTGTAACTAAATATGGTTTGAAGGTTAAGGCTTAATTATGCTGATCATTTCACTTTGTATGCAAATATTCAATCATTATATTGTACACCTGCAACTAATATAAAGTTTTATGTCAATTATACATATGTATTTATATATTTAAAATATATATAAACTTATATATAACATTTTATATGTATTATATATATGTTTATATAAATAAAATATATGTAAAATATATAAATATATTTATACAAATATTATATAAATATATTATATATATATATATATATATATATATATATATAGTGTGTGTGTGTGTGTGTGTATACACTTTTTTTTTTTTTTTAAAGAAAACAAACATGTCTCTAGCACTTCGGTACCGTGACGATGTCTGGGTGCTGGGCTAGGTGCTTTCTGTACTGGGTTCCCATGGCTGCCCTGAGCTGCATGTTTTATTCTCCCCATTCATGGGTAAACTGCAGTTTATAGAGAATAAGCCACCTAGACAAGTAGGGGGTCTGGGGTTTAGACCTAAGGTTCAGGACTCCTTCCATCATTCCTTGCTGCCCTACAGTCGATTTTGTGCCCACATTCTTGGCTCCAGCAGTCCCAAGGACTGTCTGTCCCAGACTCAGGGGCCACGATAAAACCAAGTGCTCAGCGGGGCTCCCTCTTGTCTCTGGAGCCTGATCACTAATGGCATAAGCTGCCTCTTGCCCCAACCATGCCACCAGCCCCCTCCCTTGGCCTTTCCAAGAGGTCCTTTGACCTTTGGGCTGGGCGCCTAGCAGAAAAAGCATAGAGAGGGAGGCTGATTCCTAGGCTTGCTGTCTCTTCCCGAGTCCTAGTGCATGCCATGGGTACCCCTGTCTCCCCACTTGAACCTGACTCCCCTGGGAAACCCACCACTTCCACCGATGTGTTTCCAGCATCATCCCTAAACATCCACACGCAGCAGGAGTTCCGGAGGCTATGGGGCAGGACACATCTCTTTGTTGCATGAAACCAGCCCCCGTACCTCCTGCCAAATGTCCACCTTACCCAGGAAGCAGTCACTGTGGCACCCCCTGCTCCAAGCAGAGCCCTTGGTCTCCTATGGCCGGACGGGACTAGGGCTTTGTCTTCGAGCCCAGCTCTCTGTGCCTCAGTTTGCCCACATGCCGGTTGGAACATTCCCTCTCTCCTACCTCCACAAGGGAATCCTAGGGACTAATTACTGTAAGCAAATCACTTTAATTATCATAATTATCAATAGCGCTTTCTGACCCCCAGTCAGAGAGATGATCATTAAACTTTGCAGCTCCCCCCTCCTCCTGCCCAAGGCCGAAAGTTAATCCCATAAGTCCCTGTTGATATGACAAAAGCCCCAACAAAGCACGTCCCTGAGCGTACCCCGCCTGGGGAAATGATAATGGAATGGTTCTGCCAGCGTCACCACGAGGCACAGTAATCTCTTGGACCGTTCCTGGAGACCCCAGTGATGCCATCTCCTTCCCCGCCAACACGTGTGCTGGCCCGGGATACATGGTTGCACACTTGCTTATCTTCTTCACAGAGTAAATGAAAAAAAAGGGGGGGAATAATGCCGTATCCCAGGAGGAAAAAAGAGAAAGAATGCAAAGTAGCTCAAGATTCCAACCCTGCCCCTCTCTCCCCCATTTTTTCCTTCTCTATGTAGGAGTGAGTGTTCTAATTCTGCAATGCTGTCATTACTGTAATGGGCTTGGCAGGCCCATATTATAGCACTGAGGCTGTCAGCAAGGGATGACACGCTGTCTGTTACGGGTTCCTACTGTTCTCAGCCAACCGAGGACCAGGAAGACAGGGGAGGACGAAGGGAGGGAGGTGGGGGTGGGGGGAGAGGCTCCAGTTAGTTTAGGCATTCTAAGACATGATCCTTTTAACCCACTCACAACATTAGACATGAAATGATGCTAGATGCCGCCACCCCTGGAGGGCTGGGATCTGGAAATGGGAAGTAAACAGCAAAACAAAGAGGTGAATTGACTGCACTGAGAACAGCCTTCCAGCGCGACCGAGCTCAGATTGTTGGCAATGGATTCTGTAACACAGAGTTAAAAGCGAAATTATAGGGACACCTGGATGGCTCAGTTGGTTAAACGTCCGACCCTGGACTTCGTCTAAAGTCATGATCTCAGGGTTGTGAGATCGAGCCGGGCATCGGGCTCCATGCTCAGCGGGGAGTCTACCTGGGATTCTCTCCCTCTGCCCTCCCTCCGCTTCTCTCTCTCTCAAATAAATAAATAAGCCTTTTTAAAAAATCTATAAAATGCAAATTATAGAGCACTGGATTATGGGGCTTGGCCAGAGGTATGTTTCCCTATTCAGGGATCAAATTAAAAAAAAAAAATTAACTGGGGAAAGAAACCCATTAACGTAAACCTGGTTAGAGCATCCAGCTCTAAACACTTTCTCACATTTCAGCCCCGCTACAGGATCCAGAAGTAATTCATCACCCCGAGGAGAGAGTTATGTTTAACCATCCCAGCTGAGGTCAACTTTGTTGCTGTGTCGCTCCTTCTAAAACTGCCTGACTCCCTTCGCCTGAACTTGGACCTCATTAGAGGGAGAGGGTGAAGAAAATTATAGGAGTGCCCTCTTCCCGGAGCCCCAAGGAAAAGGGCTTTCTTAAATGAAAATAACTGCAGAAGTAAACAGTGGTGACCTGGCAATTATCAGAACATTGTTTATTCCATGTAGCTAAATGTGGAGTCACAACCCCATGGAGACACAGCGTTACCGACACCTCTGATCGGGAAGCTCACCGGCCGTGTGCTCCGGGAGGCCTGGCGGGGCGGCTGTGGCCGTGGGCTTGCTAATTTTGATGCCACTCCTGGTGCTCAGGAGGACTTGAGCAGTGTTGGCACGGGCCTTGGCTCTGCTCTGCGGTGCCTACCATTGGGGGCCTCCCTGGAGTGGAGAAATGCCAGGAAGAGAGTGGGGAAGGGCCCAGGGGCTTTGCTTTCTGGGATTAGAGCAGTAAGGAGATAAATCTGTAGATGGGCTTGCCAACCATGGTGTCAAGATTCTCCTTAGGGCAGCCCTGCAAGGTCATGGTCTCCCATTTTACAGATGGGAAAACTGACACCTAGTCGCTACAAAAAGAGTTTGCAAAGTCATGGGATATGGTTGGGCCAGGGGTTGGGGACCACCAGGGGCTTCTCAGTTACCAATGTGTGGCCACAGAAGGTTTGAGTATTCTAAATAATTTCATCATTTAAGGAATGGTTTCCTCCTTTTATCTCTAGAAATGGCATCATTGTCCCCCTTGAACTATCTCCAAGCTGATATCTTTTCCTTTTCCTTTACCTTGTATACTGTTTGTACCCTTGAGTTCTTCACACTGTAGCAAGGCCTTGTTCCTGACAGAAAGAGCTAAGGTATGGAGGAGAATGACATTTGGATGGTTTGTGGATGCGGACCCAGGCCAGGATTATGGGAGCTTTGGACCCAAGGTCCTGGGTAAAGGGGAGCTACCCCTTTGAGACTGACATAGGACCACAGAAGTAGCCGCATGTCAGGATGGGGCCCCAGAGGCTGACAGCACAAGCCCAAAGCAGATGAGTCACGCGTCCCACTCGTGTGTGACGCAATAAAACCAGCGCTCAGGGTCTACCTTCCCAGAGAGCAGAGAAGTCACAAAGATCCCATATACGGAGACTCCTAGAGTGAGTGAGCAGTTGTTTTAAGGACTGAGATCCAGTTGTCATTGGCTCCCAAGGGCTGAGGAACCTCACAAGGCAGTGGGGTGCCACGAAGAAGGGGGGCATCAGAGCTGGATAGGAAAGAAGAAGGTCCTCTGTGCTTCTGGAAAAGATGTCTCTACAGAGAGCGACACAGCCCTGAGGCCACACCGCGCCCCCCCCCCCCCCCCCCCCCGTTGGAAGGACAGATCTCTGTAGGTTCCCTCTGAGGCCGAGCCCAGCACAATACAGTCGTTTTCTCCTATCTACATCTAGCCAGGAAAGAGACGGCGAGAGGCATGACGCATGACAGAACCGATATTTGCCAAGGCTCGGGGCGCTGCTGCTGCCAGCCCGTTGATCAGAATGACCCGCTGTCTGATGTCTTTCGTGGAGAAACTGAGTTATGTTTCATCTTGCCCCAGGGTATGTGGGTGAGTGGGTTAGACAGAGGAAAAGTTAGCGTTTTATTCATTCTGATCCGAATCCCTTTTAAAACTCAAATGGCATGCATAATCTTCCCCTTAATTAAAGCTTCTGAAATATCACTGGGCATGTGCATCACCCCCCGCCCCCCCTCCCCGGCCTTGGCCTCTCTCAGCCGGGATGAAGGGAGAGCTTTACTGGAGCGCACACGGGTGGCGGGGGGGAAGATACGGGAAAGGAGAGAAAAGGTTCAAGAGGCAGAAGGCAAAACAGTGGGAAGGTCTGCTGGGAACTACGTGGGAAACGTAATCGGGTAGAAAAGTTGGGGAGTCCTAGAAGCCATTCACATGTACTACATGCTGTACCTGTTACCATGTTCCTTCCCCACCTTTGCGCACATGAGGGGGTGTTTCTGTTACTCCGATTTTGCAAGTGTGGAGACTGAGGCACAAACGCTTGATGGCATTCAAGTTCAGACAGCAAGAATGAGGGAGAGCATGGCTTGCTCACCTCCTGCCAGATCCCACCTGGGCTTCGGTCCTTCAACAGGGACACACTTGTGGGGTAATTCACAAGGCTATTCTCACACACCATGTGTGTGCCGTGTGGCTCTAAAGAGACTAGACTCCTCAAGAGAAGGACCCCGTCATCTGTCACCCCGATGATGCTTCTCGCCCCCTCCCCGCTCCCCCCCTCCTCTCCCTCCCCTGCACCAGGCTCTGTTCAATGCTGAGCAAAAGATGAGAAAGGAGAGGAGCTACCAAGACCCTGGCGTGGGCGTGGACATTCCTGAGGTCATTCGCTGCATGTATTGAAGATGACACTGCAGCCACAAGGCAAGTCGTGGAATTGTCACTTTATGGCAGGCTGAAGTTGGCAGGAGTTCCAGAAATCATCCGGCCTAACTCGCTCCCTTAGCGCAGGAGCAGGGGGAGCTGTGCGAGCTGACGTAGCTGGTGAATGGCCGAGCCAGAGTGAGCTCTTGACCCAGCCCGGCCCCCTCTCCTCTCTGCCGCCCGTGGAGAGGAATGTGTGTGGAAGTGGGGTCGATCCTCCTGGGCTCTTGCTCCTGTCGCACTTGTAAACCTGAATCCCAAGAGCCCTGAGTAGGAGTGGCCTCTGAGAGCCTATCTCCAGCGCCACTGACCACAACCAAAGAGAACAAAGAAACAGAGAAGAAATTTGGGCCAAGCGTGGGTTGGAAGGACCTGTTGCAAGAGGACCCCCAACCTCAATGGCATGTTGTTCCTGCTTCTACTTGACTTTTGGCCAACAGGGCCTGCTGAGCAGGTGGATGAAGAAGAACATGACAGGAGACTCCACCCCTGGGGCCCTCCACTGACAATCACCATAGCAAAGGTCTCTAGTCATGGCTGTGTGACAAAGGCCCAGCTTAACCTTTCAAACCAAAGTAAGAGTTCATTACTTGAATAGTCAGCAAGTGAGCCATGGAGCGTGACTCCCAGCTCTGGTCCACAGGGATTGCTCTAGCTCCCGCTGTCGTGCCCAGACTTCAGTCAAAGGAAAGAGGACACACAGATAGGCAGCATCTGTCTCTTTCTCTCAGGGCCCTAGTCCAGAACTTGTGCACGTCCCTTCTGCTCACACCCCGTGGGCCAGGACTTGATCACATAGCTGCAAGGGAGGCTGGGAAATGTGCGGCTTCTTCTGGGCAGCCATATTTTCTCATATTCAGAGTGCTCTTTGCCAGTAGCTAAAGAAGAGTGGGAGAATGGACAATAAAAGACAGCTGGTAACTTTTGTCTCCGTGGACGCTATTTCTAACGAATGTTGCGCATCTGCTTCGACAGGCCCGCGCAACTCCGTTCCCCAGCCCAGGGGTCCTGCTGGGGAATGTAGCACTCACCAGGGGAACCACAAAACGAAAGGTGAGCAAGCCAAGATGAACCCCTAGGAGACCCAGACGAAATTCAATTATGGGAAATTCAGAACTGCGGATCAGAAAATGAGATTGAAAGCAAGGAGCTACCTCCTGGGGAGGCCCCCCAAGAGATTTCATAGTAATGAAGATAAAACCAAAAAGAAATAGTGCAGATGATAAACCTGCTCCAGCCCCCAGGGGCTGAGTGCGGAGCCCACTGGTCTACTTCATAAGATCTGGTGATATACAGAAACTACACGGTAATTACATTTCTACAGGATTAGTCCACATTAAGAGCAGCTATGTCCCAAAATAATAACAATATAACCAAATAATCTGCTCTGGGAGTTAGGCTTACATTTACTTGCTAACCACCCTCTTTCTATTTACTAATCTTGACACCTCAGGGCATTTACACTGAGTGTCTACTGCTAACTTCCCACTGAAGGACAAAGGAACAGGAGATAGGATGGGGTTGTCCTGCTCCCAGGGGGCGGCGGAGAAATGGGGACTAAACACTGTCCTCTGCTGGTGATCTGCAGGCAAGTCACCATATACCTCCGGCCTCCGTGAGTCAGAAAATCCTAAGGATGATCTTCCATTGTCCCCTCCAGTGTGATCCTCCCGGAAGGTCTGCCAATAGCCTTGGCCTGGGAAGCGCTCAGGGCCCTGACAGTCTGATTACCATCCCTCTTCCTTTGGGCTCTGCATGGCCCCAAGCTCCTGTCAGCTCCCTCGCTGCCCAGAGCTTCCACTCCTTTTCCAACCAGTCAGGACAGGGGTTCCAAACCCTAGCCAAGGCTGCAGAAGAAGAGGTGGGTTGGAGGATGTGGGTGCTCTCCATGCCCAACCCTGTGTCTCCGTGGTCCAGCATCAAAGAATGGATAGAGGAAGTGACCTTCAGCTTCTCACTTCCACCTGTAGTGAACAGTATTGGTCCTAGAGGGGGCAAATGGACAAGAAAAAAGACTTCCTTGCCCACCATCCCCAACCGGACGAATCAGCCTCCTTTAATAGTCATTCCTGAAGTGTGTTTAGCACTTTTCAGCTTAGAAGGCACGTCCACACCCACTGTTTCACTGAAATCTCAAGACAATCCTGTCGATAGGTGTTACCATTCCTATTCGATTGATAAGGACACTGAGACACAGAGGTAGTTCAACCAAGGCCATTAGCACTAGTAAGTGATGGAGCTAAGACCAGAATCATTGAGTCTGGCTTCAAGTCCTAGACTTTTTTTTTAAAGATTTTATTTATTTACTTGTTTGTTGGTTTGTTTAGAGATAGCGAGAGAGCACGACTGGGCGAAAGGTAGAAGGAGAGGGAGAAGCAGACTCCCCACTGAGCAGGGATCGGGAATGGGACTCGATCCTTGGACCCTAGGATCATAACCTGAGCTGAAGGCAGCCGCTTCACCGACCGAGCCACCCATGGGTCCCCTCAAGTCCTAGACTTTTTCTAGTATTTCACAACGGCCTCCCTGTTCCTAGTAGATCCTGACTAGACCTGGAGCACTTGTCCATGCTGCTTGCGCACAAATACTTCCAGCCATAGTAGCTGCTCAGTGAGAACAGGCACGGAGTCACAGGTGCTTCTTTGGATCACTCTGGCATCCAGCTCAAGACCAAAGGAGAAGAACGTTCTTGCAAATGGATGAGAAAGGCAAACCGTAAGAACGCACTACAGTACAAGACTCTGAAGGAGCCGGCTACCAGGAAGAAGTGAGGACAGTGCAGGTAGGCTGGGCAGAGAAAGCTCTCCTCCTCTCTGCGAGGGGGCTCACCCCCTCCTCCTGCTGTTCGAGCTCGGCCTGAACCTGATTTGATGATCCAGACTTCACAGTAGGGGAGCAATGAGCAATAAAGAGGAGACACGCGTTGGCAGCCTCCCAAAATTCCAGCATGGAGACCTACGGGTGACCCTCTGACAGAGAGAGTAAGGAGGAAAAGAGAATCTCAGGGTTGTCAGGACCATGTCTGGCACACCTTAAACACCCAGTAAACATTTGTGATTCAGTGAATGGGGAGCAAGAGAGAAAGGCTAACGGGGATAAGGGCAGCTGTATGAGAACAAAACCAGTGGCATGGGAAATCGCCGAAGTCTTTCTGTCTACACGGGGTGTCTGGGGGTGGGCGTGGGCTGCCTATGGACTCTAGACCCATGTTTGGGCTTCCTTACCTGGTATCATTTCCCAGTACTTGTCCACCTTGGCCATTCTTCTCTGAAAACACCTCATCCTATCTTATTCTGGGTGCATTGCCCTACCCCCAAAGAGAATGGAACATATTAATCTTCACTTGGAGAGACTCTATGGATAATTAGTTTCTCAGAAAAGCATCTTTCTTTATTGTCTGAATAGAAGGATGTATGAAACGTTAGACATGTTTCTGTCCAATGCTTATAGTCTGGCTTCTTTATGGTCTTAGAAGTATCATCTTTGGCAGTATTTTTGTAGATACAGCTAATGAGCTCTTCCTTCTAGAAAATTCTCTTTAACAGCGGGTCATTCTCCTGGCCAACACAATATGTGTTGTTTGCTAATGATTGCTAAAGATTTTTCTTTTATCACTAACTTCCATCAACAAAAAGTTTCAGCAGTCACCCAGAATATATGCATTTCTGTGTAAATTATATCTATGTATTCCAGCCCTAGTATTATAGGCATTAAAAAAACCATTTCTGCAAAACAGGCAATAAGGAATTAAGAGAGAAAATACTTTCTTCCTGCACCCGAAAGAGTCCAGTGACTTCCTCGGGTGCCCACAACCACTTTGGAGACCACTGGTTTACACAAGATGGCACCCACTGCACCCAAAGTAAATATAATCAAAGAAGCACTTTTCTTTTCTTGGGTAGCTCCTGTGTTCCAAACCAGTGCTCAAACACCTCACTCTAAAGGGTTCCACTCCATCTTGTAAGGGTTAAAAAAATAACAACATGCCACACTTCATATCAGTCAAAGCTTTTTTGCCACAGAAGCAGTTTTAGGGAGAAATTGTCATCTAGCCCCACAGTTATGCAAATGTGATAGTTATTTTTGACACTGGTAAATAATAGTTCTGTATGCAGAGACACTGTTTTCTTACCTTATCATGCAAGGTCTCAAGTCATAATTTAGATGTTTGTAAGTGATTAGCATTTTGGGGCAATGGGAAGTAATTTGTGCAGTGTTTCCCATCTATCTTCTACCTCGAAAAGGTGATTAGCACTTTGGGGGTTGGGGGGAAGGCATGTGTAACAAATTGCTTCTCTGATCAAGGCAAATCAAGCTGTCTGATGGGATGATTGGCTGACATATATATACAAGCCATAGCCTGGGTTGTCCCGTGTTCGCATTAGAATCAACAAAGGCTGTCTTTATCAGACATGTAGCTGACTTCTCTTGAGGTGGTGTGAAGAGTGAGGGGTTTACTACCCCTCAAAATAGTATTACTACAAATTTTTTGATGCAGAACAAAAATAGAATGAAAATATGCATGTGATGTTGGTAATAATACAACAAGCATAGTACTGTGATAAAAATCTTGAGAAAACCGCAAGACAGCATTTCCAGCCCACTCTAAAAATAGCTAATTGAGAAAGATTCCTTTATGCTAATGCTCTTAATTGCCCGGGCAGCTTTATAGAGAAGTCAGTCAGTTACTGGCTAGTACTTTGAGAGTCTTAATAGCCAAAACCAGGAGCCCAGTTAAATAATATCACAGCGGGAACCCTGGTGCCTTCCTGCAAGGCTGTACTGAAGTCTTTCGGGCTAATTAGTGAATCACAGCCATCATGCAAATGAGCACCTCCTGATTGGCAACATCTTATATCTTTCTCTACCCCCCATGCAAATGAGGCCAACCGCATGGTTGTTTGTAGTCCGATGCAGAATGAGAGAGGGATAAAATTTTAGAGCCAATCTCTTTCAGAGATCACATGGTCGAACTTCCCAGTTTATTAGATAAGGAAACCAGGTCTTCAGAGATTAGGATTCTTGCCTGGCATTCCTTAGTTAGCTAGTGATGAAGCCAAGCTTCATTCCAGGCTTCTTTTTTTTTTTTTCTTTTTTTTTTTATTTCCCAAAGTCTCTTCTTTCCCTCTCCTTTTTTATTTTCTCTTGTAGACTTGGAGATTTTGCACACACAAACCCATGAAGATTCTATTACACAAACAGGGAGACTGAGGTTGATGGCATATAGTAACCCCAGATCAAGGTTTGAAGGCACCCAAGGACCGCTGGACTCACCGTCCATCATGTGAAGCTTGAGCCTTTGCCCACGGGAAGACTCCTGCGTCTTCCAGCACCAGCGGGAAAGGACATGAACGTGACTTTCATGAGCCCTTGAAACGCCTTCCCCACGTTACTTAGGAAATCCCTGAGGTTTTTCTTTCTTCCCCTAGAGGTCTAAGCCCAGGACCCATGGCTTCGGCCATAACAAATTTGTGTTACGAAGCCTTTACGCTTCGGAATTCTTGGAGCTGTCCTTTTCTTTCCTTTGTTTTCCTTTTCTTTCTCTTTTTTTTTTTTTTCCTTTTCCAATTCCTTTGTAATCATCTCAAAGCCAAGTGCTCATTTCCACTAGAACTTTAAACATTGTGCCTTTATGTAGCACAGCTTTTAATTTTCCTCCCTAACAGAAGTGATTGTTTATGTTGTAAATGCCACATTAGTCTCCGTGAACTGGAGATGGAATTGATTTTCATTTCAGAGATTTCACAGCTTGCCCCAGAACTTTATGCTTGATTGCCAATGCTCAGAAATGCATGGGCTTCGGAGAGTTTCAGAAATGATGTGTGTAACATGGCATATAAAAATGTGAGAATTGGAGCTGCGTTTTTTGCGGGGGGAAGACAGCCCCTTGCGTCTCCGTAGCTGCGTCTGGCCAGACACTCACAGTATCCAGTGCCTTGAGTATCGGGGACACCCTCAAGAAACAGACTTTAGTCCCAAGTCAGCTCATCCACAGTACAACCAACTTTCACTGCCAGAAGGCTCTGGGAGATGTATCCCTTCTTTCAGGAAGCACCTGCCCAGAACTGCTCAGGGAGGGTAGAAGTCAAAGGAGGGGTAGCACGGACCTTGAGAAGCTCGGAATCTAATTGGGGAAAGAAAACACAGGATGCCACCAGCGAATGTGGCAGACACTTGTGGATATACTCCAAACCGAATTCAGAGTGTGCACGGCTCCAAGGAGCAGGAAAGCTACACAGGCTTATAGGGACTGGAGGTGGTACGGAAGGCAGATGTCAGACTGACCCAGAGGAGAGGTTTTATTTTTATTTCTTCTCCCCTGCTACTTACAGAGCCGCAGCCCCCTCTTCCTTGGGGAGACAGTTGCATTTAACTGCTGAAGCCAACGTGACAGATGGTTCCACTCTCTTCCAGGGAAGTGAGATCATGCCAGTGACGTTCCGTGGGCCTGGACCCATGCTACTTCTGGCTTGGTCTTGGTCAGCTGTTGTCCTGCCCGTCCACAGGGTACTGCTTCCTGGGGGTCTGCCATAATTTCCTGGGAAACCCCTTCCTCCTCGTGTGCTCCTCCAAAACTGGAGTTTTTAGAACTCAGTTGACAGTCAATACAAAGTAGTTCAGACATCCGCTGTCATTCTGTTGACCATGTATGGCATTTGACAGACCATTCCGGAGGGTTTGCGTTTAAGGATGGGACGGGCAGAATAACATCTCAGCGGCACACAATTTACATAGCGGAGCTGGGGATGGCGTAGGCTGCTAGAACATCAAGGGAATCTTATTTTGAATGATTACCATCATTGTTATTGTGAACATTTCTACTTAATTATGTCTAGCTCCATCAAGCTATAAATATGTATATATTAATGTTAACAATATGAGCTTTATTGGCCGAAGACATAATCGGTGATTAAAACAGAAATCTCCGGATGTCTAAAACTGCTACCCTAAATTTATGATAGAGTATAAAAGAGCCCCAATTCCATTGCTAGTCCATTAACAAGACTTTTATATATATATATATATATCAAGATAACAACTGAATGCGATTTAATATCCCCCAGCAGGTCTCCCAGATTGGGTGGTGGGGTCATCAAGGCGGTGGGTAGTGCTATTTGTCTCTCTCTCTGCCTGTCTGTCCATCTGTCTGTCTGTCTGTCTCTCTGCGAATGGCAGATGGCAAGGACACATGCAGGGTAGGAGTGAGGGAGTGGGGAAAACTGCAAATAAGTGGTGTGGAGAAGAGTTACTTGAAGCTGTCAGGGAGAGACATTTTGACAGGGAGAGCTGGGATTAGGGCCTGCCAGGGGGATGCTGAGGACCAAAGATGGTGGGGTTGTGAGCTGGAGGCAGGGTGGGAGGAGAGGGAGGGGAAGGGGTGTCAGTATGCAGACCTTTTCCAGTGCAGACCGTTTTCTTCTCCTTAGCTGTTTTTTGTCTTGTTTGCGTACCCACCCCCCAACTTTCTGGTGTGTTTCTCTTTTAAAGAGAGTGGGGAGAGGAGGTGGTTTTATCAAGCCGAGTTCTCATTTTGCATCAAAGAACAGTATTGATTTTTCTACCCGTGACTGCTGAAAATTAGAATTTCTTCATGAAGCTGGGTTCTTTTCTTGTCATGTTCCTTATCTTTTTAAATATGATTACCTGCACTTCGGGGCTTCATGGCTAAAATCATAATGAACGTCCCCACCCACCGCAGCGCCGGGGACCAAGAGGGACTGCCTGAGGCCCATGGTTGTGGCTGTAAGAGGGCCCGGCCAGGGCCTGGTGCTGGGAGAAAATCTTTTCCCTCTGGTTACTTAAGGCCCTATCTTTGGGCCACAGGCTTATTGACTTACTACTAATTTTCTTGTCAAGCTAATTCTTCCAATCAAGATTTAAAACAAACTAGGAGGGTACTAAAGTGCTGGAGATTAAAGCTTAATGCTTTTTTTTTCTTTTTTTATTTGATTAAGATACTCTTATCTGTGTTCTCCCGGCCCAATTTAAACTTGGCACAAACCTTCCTTAAAGGGCCAGGCTTGTTTCAAGCAAACACGATTCCTTCGCATCTGCCTCTCCTGCTGTGTATTTGCTCACTAGGAAGAAGATACAGATTATTCCCACTGCATCAACTTCTAGGCAGCTGCTCAGTGCAATTTTCTTCAATGTCTTGCCATGGAAAAAGAGACCAGTCATTTCCTAAGTGGTGATTTGAGGTGACCTGTATTTTAGGAAACTGTTGGATTCTCCATCAGCTCTCTCCTACCAACCTGTAGACCCAAAGTCTTTAACAGAGAACTGCTCTGGGAGGGGAGGCTACTGAAAAGGGGGAGATAATTCAGGAAGAACATAGCACAGTCACCTGACACCACGAAATACTCAGACTCACCAGGACTTTCTAAGGGGATTTTTTCATTTATTTCTGATCCCCATGCTCTATTTCTCAAAGGATGTTGATCCCCTTCCTCGGGATCTGGTAAAGACGTTATCTACTAGATAGCTCATAAACCGAGTAGACAGTGCCCCTCCCCTTCTGAAATGCTCTGTGCATGCTTATGGGCACCATCAAAAGAAAGCTCTCCAAGCAAACAGCCAGCCCGACTACGTGGTCTGAGTTGAAGACTAGAGATGCGAACAGAGAGTGTAAAGTTAGAGAGGTAGGTCCCGGGGATGCTGGTTTCAGCACTGAACATCTTTATTTCCCATCAAGTTTTCTTTTAATCTTTGCTTTCTATTAAAAGTCTTCTCAAAGCTAATGCAATAAATTTAGATCTGTAGCCAGATGCAAAGCAAAACTTTTGGCAGGGAATACTCTATCAAAAGACATTGCAAATGAAATATGCTCTCCCTTGGGGATTATTCTACAGTTTAATTTAATTTGATATTTCAAATTAAATTAATTCAAATGGTTATGCAGTTTCCAGGGAAAACAGACTTCATTTATGATGTTCTGCCACCAAATTGTTTAGCAGCCTTCATATATCTTACATTGTTAACGAAGAAAGATAAATAGTGACAAGGTAGGCTCTTACCCTCATTTCTCAGTCCCAGCCTTAAGAAGAATACAAGCAAATCCTCCAACACCGCGTACACCCTTATGGGGTGGCATAAATATTTATTAAGACCATTATAGTTAAGACTAATACTATCTGTGGACCCTGCTATCTAATCATTCCTGAGCATGTAATGAAAACGCCTCATGAGAGGAACAGATGTGACGATTCCCATTTGATGACCAAGAGACAGGTGGTGGAGGGAATTGCCCAGCCTCATACAGGGAACTGGGAGGAGAGGCAGAAGCTCAGATCCAGGGCCCAGGTTCTCAACCTTCTGCTTTATCAGGCTATGCTCCTAGTTTGTACCTCCTCGGTAGGTCTTCATATAATCTGAATTGGGTCTGTGCTGTCCAAGAAATTAGAATATCGAGTCATTACTGAGTAAATGAAATCAGTGTAGACATTCCATGTGGGGAGATGGGGAGAAGACTCATGTCTCACAGTTGTCTTTTAATTACTTTTATTTTTTAAATGATCATACAGTAAAATTGCCCTTTTTTTCAGTTATCTTCCTCCCCACTCGCCCCCCCCCACACACACACACACAATGTAAGCTAACACCATCCTTTTGCAAGTGTGGATAGCCAGGAAGGGGACCCAATGTCCCCATGGTTCAGGATGGAGGTTTTGGCTCCCTGGGATAACTGAAAGACCTTCCTGTATGGTTCTGGAGATTCTAGCTTGCTGAGGGCCAGAGAAGGCACAAACCCTCTGAGGTAGCAAGTGGTGCTTTGTTCTCTGATGCTGGGTCACTTTAATCTGAGAGGCCTTCTCTGGTAGAGACAGTAGGCAAGCAAACGTTTACCAACATGTTATACCTCCGGGAACTTTTTTGCCTGTTTTCTTCTTTCTTTTATAGAGCAGGTTTACTGGACGTACACTGATCCTTGGGTCCACTGATGTCATGTCCCTAAGCCCTCATGTCCATATTGACTGGAGGAAGGCAGAACCTTTGGTGGAGAGTTTACATCTCGGCTACAGCCTTCATACCCATTGGCCACATGGAAACGTCAAGGCTTTTCTGCTAACACAGAATTTAATATCATCACAAGAGACTCTGGAAGAGCCCAGAAAGCTAGATATACTGCAGTTCATCGCTACTTTCCTCAACAAAGGATGCATGTTTTAGAGAAAGAAGGGGGTTTATCTAGACCAAGATCTCCTCACCGCCTCCAGCAAAGCCTTTCCAGCCCCATTTCCTCCTAAAACCCACAAGGAAACATATAGAACCAATTGCTCTTTTTCATAATCTCCCCTTTGAAAGAGTTCTCCTCCAGGGGCAGAGCCAGGAGAATCCATGGCTTTCGATTTCTTTGTCAGAAGAAATGGAATTTGCATTCCTTTGACATGTGAACCTTTGGGGGGGCAGGGGAAATATCAATCATTAGAACAATGATGTTGCTTTACACAATGGATGCTTGTAATTTGTACCTAAACTTGAAAGGGTTCAGTGTTCTACAGTTCCATGTCCGTTTCCAGGTACAACACCCGGTGGGTTTATTCTTCTGTAAGGATAATGCTATTATGCAATCATTATTATTAGCACAGTAATGATCATGTTAATTCTACAGCTACATAATTAACTCACCAACCAGTTAGCACCTAGGATCTCTTAAACTCACAAGTGCCTAACTAATCCTGACAATTTGTAATCATTTCAGTTCTTAGGAGAGGAATCTACGGAATCCTGAAGTCAGGAGGCTCCTAAAGACTGTTTCTAGTTCCATGGCTATGACCTTAGCCAGATACTTGGCTTCAGAGAATTAATAAGGGCTACAATGTCTTGAATACCTACCATGAGCCTAGGAAATGTTTAAATACAGTATCCATTTCCATCTTCCCAACCCAGTGATTTCTCTTTTTTTTTTTTTTTCTTTTTTGCAAAAGAAGAAACGGAACCACAAAGATATAAAGTAACGTTTGCAAGGTCACATCACCGTCTAGGCAGAGCTGGGATTTGAAACTAGTTCTTTCTTGCTCTCAGACTCCCATTCTGACTATAGCACTCACCCACATGGGCTTACAGATAAATGCTAATTGACAAGTATGGACTTTTGTCTCTTCTTTTTCTATTCATCCTCTTTCACTTTACTCTTTCAAGTTATTTCCTCTCTGGTTTTCTTATTATATTCAGACAAACACTGGGATTTAGCACTAAGTTCTCGCTCTTTCTTTTCCCTTTTTCACTCAATGAAAACGTTCATTGAGAATTCACTTGCAGTGGGTATTGTAATAATTACTGTGCACAGCTTTTTAACCCATGGTCCCTCCTGCCCCCCCCTCCAAGATCTCACATTCCAAAATGATTGTAACTCTCTTATCAAAGGGCTGATTGTGTAGAAAACGGTCTCTCTCTGTGACAAATACTAAACGAATCAAGTTTATTTAGCCAGCGGAAGAGAGACTCGAAGAGTGTTTTTAAAACAGCTTTCAAGTTCATAACAGAGATATTGAAAACTTCCCAGCTGTTCTCCATCGCCAGCAAGAATAGAACAGAAGGAAAAGTGGTTCGCTCAAAGCAATAGACATTCTGATTATGTATAAGAATTTTCTGACTGCGAAATATTGTTAGACAAGGAGGAGGTTTACTGAGGTGGTTGTCCTTGAAGACCTTTTCAGAGTAAGACGGTGGATTATTCAGGGAGTGGATTGAATGAGCTGAGTAGAAGGGTCATCCAGTCTGAGTCCCGGGGGTCCACGGAACACATTCAGGCAGCTCGTCTACACCGTCCACATGAAGGGGAAGTTCACCAATATTTTGGTAAAGTCTACGGCAGAGACAGAAGATAAAATATGTTTTGTATAAGTGATCCAAATTGATTTCCCCGTCCAAATCACATGTATACACCTCCATGTGGAGAAACTAGACAAGATCATTTTAAGATAACAAACTTAATTGGATTTATAAAAAATCTATAAATGTTTTTAGCTCCTTAGAGATAGGAACCATGTAAATGAGAGCCATCTCTAGAGTGATAGCCATTGAGTATTTGATTAGAACACTCGGGAAAATGGAAAGAGATAAACCTCACTCTCCAAGGACCTGGGTTCTAATTCTTACACCACCACTTGCTTCCTTATCCAGTTCATGGGATATGTCTGAGCCTCCTCTTCCTTATCTAGAAAGTGAAAAACACTATACGTACTTCCTGGTAGGGGGAGAGGGAGGTCAAATAAGGCCATGTTTGTAAATTACCCAGCAGAGGGTTGCCTGGGTGGCTCATCTGGTTAAGCGTCCAGTTTGGTTAAGGCTCAGGTCTCGTGGGTCATGAAATCAAGCCCCGTGTCAGGTTCTGGGCTCAGTGAGCAGTCAGCTTGGGATTTTCTCTCTCTCTCCCTCTGCCCCTCCCCTCAGTCACGCTTGCTCACAGGGGCACGCTCTTTTTCTTTCTCTTTCAAAATAAGTAAATAAATCCTTAAAGAATCAATCGAACACCTAGCAGAGTGTTTGCCAATATAGGTTGGTTTTTTCCCTGCAAAATGTTCCCTGGAACTTCTTCCATTCTGGCTTGGGCTGATGACTCTGGTCCAGCCCAGGAGCCCTCTCAAAGGCCTAGCTGTTTATGTTCACTGCCAAGTTCATACCACATTCCTAAAGCTCTTTCAGCCAAATATCTCTGATCTGGGCCCTTGTTTCTGAAGACGGTAGGATAGGAGGGCCTCTGCCCAGGTAACCTCACTTGATGCTCAGTGCGGACTTTGGGCACTTATGCATTTGAGCATCAAGCACTGATACAGCCCGTGTGTCATAATAGAGAGCATTTTCATGGCCCCTCCAAGGCATAGGACTGTGTTCAATGGGGCAGATCCTGAGAAGGTCGCCCCATAGTGGAAGAGCTGAGCTGGATAGGAAAACACCCAAGTTCTGGCCCCAGGGTTACCAAGAGGATCTTGAGCAGGTCATTCCACTGCTCTGTGCCTTAGTAAGGGAGCCTTTATTCCAGGCCTACTGTGCGCCAAGGACCGATGGATTACATTCGTTACTTTCAATCTCCACAGTAAGCCCCATGGTGGATAGTACAACCCTCATTTTACAAATGAGAAACTGAGGCCCAGCAAAGTTGGGAAGTTTAACCAAGGACCTCGGACAGCTCATAAACACGTGAGTAGATATTAGGACCCAAGACACATGACACCGAAATGCTCTCACACTCTGCTAAATAGCCCTGACTCAGTTTCCTCATGTAGAAAATGAGGGTGGACTTATATGAGACATGAGGGTCTCATATGGCCCAGATAGCTGATGAATATCATTCTAGACTCCTTCCCAGCCTCAGCAGCCAGCCCGAGCACATTAAGGGTGGAGTTATGGAAATGATCACAATGATTTCCATCTCTCTTTCTCCCCTTCCCCCCAACCCAGCCTCTGCTTAATTTGTCTCCCTTCCCCTAAAAGACTTTTTGGGAGTTCTCTTTTATTTCCTTCTTGGGGAAATAATTGTTGATTTTTTTTTTCTTTTTTAAGGGAAGACTTTCTGGTGGAGGGGGAAGAATGAAAACAGTACTTTTTGAAGAAGTCACGTGAAAAATGATCTTATTTCCTTTGGAGATGCTCTTTTAATAGAATTATGAGCCATCTGCTCTCCTCCTCTTCCCTTGTACCATCTTCCTGGTTTTCAGCCCCTGTGTCCCCCAGAGAAAACTGGCAGGGCTGGGTGGGGGAGAGTGGGGGGCTGGGGGCCGAGCCATTCCCATCACGCATCGAAGAATGGGCTACTTGTACAAGGCTAGCAGTGGATGCCGTTTAGCAAAGGTGTAGGAAGTCTCAGCCAAGCATAAATACCAACAAATGTTCTAGGGATTAGCAGATAAGTCGTATCAGGAGAGAGCGAGAGAGCCAAATTTATATAGTTGAGAAAGGATCTGGCTCTGAGGGAACACAATCATGGTCTATAAATACCTCCATGAAAACAGTATAAATGAAGTAAGGGAATTAATCACCGGCTCCAAAGCCGGGAGGACAAGGTGCAGTGGCCCCCGGCGTGGCGCAGGAGATGGAAAGCACAACAGTAGAAAGTTCAGAGCTTAGGGAAGCAACTGGGCACAGGCCCCGGGCTCTCCAAGGGAGGTGGCCGTGCTCCACGAAGCCTGGGGACTAGAGGTAGAGGAGATTAAATGCTAATAGCAGCACAAGTCCAAGGAGGCCCAGGAAGGCTAGATGGAGGTCAAACAAAATGACCTAAGCGGCTCTCCCACCTATGATTCAATGAACTGAGGAGTAATTACTTGCTCTTGCAAATTGCTTGGTAAATACACTGAGTAAATCAAAGCAGCCCATTTCAGCAGCAGAGGAGCGGGGGATGAGCAACCCAAGGCTGCAGACTCCGCAGAGACCCCAAGCAGAGCCGGGTTCTGTGCCTTAGTTGTCCGTGACGTTGGCTGGCGCACCTGCCCCGGGCTGAACTCACATTTCTTAACATGGACAGTAGCTTCCCTTGTCCAATGGCAGGTGCCCAACCAAGGGCCAAACCGCCACAGCTTCCCCCACCCCGACCCCCTTCTGAAAGAATCTCCCACTTGCCTCCCAGTAGCACTGCCTCCCCTTCCTGCCGTACCCTCTCCCTTCAGCAATATTAATGGCGCCTGCCTCAGTACTCGGGGCCTCCCCTCCACGGGGCCCGTTTAAAGATGGACTGAAATGCCTGCTGGGAATAATTCTGCCCGTAGGCAAGCTCAAGAATTATTGATGAAATAACCTTTGGGGGCCTGAGTCTGGGGTTTTGCAGATGCAATGGCAAGATTATTGTTTAAGTAGGGACTTGATCAGGCGGTGACCTAGAAAACAGTTAGTTCCTTTATTGCTTTCGCAGCTTCTTAGGGCTAACGCTGTCTTCTGCCACGGACGCCGGGGCAGCTTGTCGGAAAAGGAAGTGAGGGGAAGTAGGCCTTGAGACCCTGAGTTTGTCCGCATGCCCAAAAGTCCAGAAAGTACCAAGGCAGCGTCTCGCCCCAGGAGGAGAGGGTCCCGGGGACCTCCCTGGAGTCACCAGGCCTGGAGTGGCATAAAAGAGCTCAGCGTTGCAGTGACTTGCTGTTTTTGCCTTAAAAGCTCAAGCTCATCAGACTCAAGGAGCAGATCAGTCAATGACGGGGAAGTAGTTGTTAATGGAGGAGCCCTTCACGGGGGCCACAGTGCTCGGCACAGTTCTGTTGGAGACTGAGAAAGAGGAAGGCAGAAAGTCATCTGGGAAAGCCGCATCTGTGGCCAGAGGGACAAGGCAGGAGGGCAACACCTCGCTCTAGTGTAGGCTTCCAGCTGACCACGGGGATCTAAGAGGCAAGGGCCACTTGGGAACCTTCTGTAAAGAACAGCTCAGCAGCACATAGAACGGGGTGTAGGGGTCCTTTCTCTACTCTCTGCACATATCCATTCTCTCACCCCTACTCATTCCTTCCCTCGGTGTTAAATGGGCACCTATCCCATGCCAGATACTTTGCCAGGTGTGGAGATTCCAAAATCAATAACACAGGCTCTAGTTTCAAGGAGCTTGAGGGAGATGCACCTCTTGGTCATACAAGGTACTAACACTACAATAGAGGATATCCAAAGCCTTCCTAGTGAGCACTGCAGAAAGCCCTGCTTTGCAGAGAGGTAACTTGTGAACGGGCCTTTGAAGGATGAGTAGGAGTTTTCCAGTTGGAGAAGGGCAATCCAGATTGTGGACAATGAGACTGCACAACTTAATCTGGGAATGGTAAATGGTCCAGCATAACTGCGATGCGGAATGCCTACTGGGGAAGGGTGTGAGATAACAAAGCTTCCAGGATCAAGGTCTAGAAAGATGCTGGATACTGAGCCAAGAGTCCTGTTGCCATTATTTGAGTGACTCCTCACAATGCTCTAAAGTGTCAAATGGGTCTCTTAGCAAGTCTAAAGGGACTCTTAGCAAACAGAGACTCTTAGCAAGTCTAAAGGGACTTGCTAAGAGTCCCTGCATGTGGGGACAGATTAGGGAGGTGAGGTCTGCTAGCCTGGGATGAAGTCACACCCCCCCAAGCTCTGTGTCAGCTGGATGGGCTGGGAGGTTTGAGATTCTAGAATGCTGCAAGGATTCCAGTCATTTTATCAAAGGCAGTCAGTGACACGGGAAGGACACAGGACATGAGCATGGCTGTTTCAGAATTTACCCTGGTGGCAACACAGACACACAAGAGCAGGACAGGCGCTGAAGGCAGAGAAACACCACCGCTCCGTGGTGTGTGTGGACTGTCCACCTTGGAGCCACCTGAGGTCCTCACCCAGACCCAGCGAACCAGCCCCTCAGGCTGGAGGGGCTGGAGAAAATGCTTGTAATTAGCTCCCCGGGTGATTCCTAAGCACAATGGGGATTGGGAACAATGCCTTGGGAAGCGATTGCAAAAGCCCAAAATACTCCAGGTGAGAAACAACAAGGACCTGATCATGGTGACGTAGAAGGAGGCAGGTCCAAACTTTCGGCACAGTTCTCAGGGTGTGGTTGGGTGAGGGAGAGAGAGAGGTCCAAGATCACTTGGAGGTTCCCCCTTGGGTGACTAGTTGGCCGGTAAAGGTGATTCACAGAGGATAGAGTTTAATTTTTTAAAAATCTTGAGTTTGTTGTAGCTGGAAGTTACACCAGTGGAGAAATCTGGTAAGTCATTTGAAACTCCAATGTGGAGCTTACAGGACGGGAGGTAGATCACAGCCAGAGATATGAATTTGGGAGTCTTGACATATGCCCCCCACTGCTGTATAAAGTCAGTCCTGATGTACGGGGCACTTCGTCGGCACTTCCGTAACACCTTGTAGAGCATATCACACCACACTGTATCTGTTTTATGAAGATGATCCTCCACTAAACCACATGCTGATTAAGGGCAAGGACCCATCATTCATGTTCATATCCCCAAATATGCAGTGCCGTGCCTGGCACATATGAGGGTCTTTTTTTTAAAAATTGCCAAATAAATGCAAGAGAACAGAGAATGTAGGCAAACTTGAAATAAGTTCTGAGGACCTAATCTCAGGGACCAGCAACATTGACAGGGTGGGTAGAAGAAGACAAAGCTGCAATGAAGCCTGACAAAGAGGGGCTGGAGTGGGAGAAGGAAAAGCAAAGGAGAATTAGGACAAGGAGAGGAGAGGGAAACCCTACAGGAATGGCAGGGTGGCTGACAGCATCAGTGGCTACAAAGGAGCCCAACAGAGCTCTGGCTGGTCCTGGTGGCCTCTGATGGCGTCCCTTTCAGGAGTGAGGCTGGGGCTGGTACCAAGATCATCAGCATCCAACACCAGGCCTGGCCTCCAGAACTTTTGGATGGTTCTTTGCTTGCATATACAAGCAAACTGCATCGTAGAGGTGAGTGCCAAAGCCAGGGAGACCCACACTGTGTCAAGCAATGAGGGACCGGAAGAATCCAGAGGGCCCTTGCGGGCTCAACTTTCACTCCAGCCTCCCATCGCAGGGGAGTTCACTGCTTAGACCACCTGAGGCTACCTGGGTGGCCTCATCTGCTCAAGCTCCAGTAAGCTTGTTCTCATACAGGTCTTGGGGATTTGGGGGGAGAAACAAAGAACCCCGGGAATGGCCATGGCAGGTGTACCAAGTATTTGCTGTAATGCAATCAGTTGTCTGGGTGTTCTGTTTTGTCCTATTTTATTTTTCTTTTCTTTTCTCTTTTCTCACATTGGTCATGTTTCACTGGACTCAGCTCATGTGATCACACTGTAAAATTCCACTTTGTCTTTTTCTTTTCAGATGTCAAAAAGTGAGCCAAATGCTGTTTTTAATGAGCTAGGAAATTGTTCAGGCTTCTCTCTCTCTCTTTATCTCTCTCTCTCTTTTTTTTTTTTTCCTTTTGAATTGCTATAGGGTGCACCTCAAAGCTTCAGTTGGAGGCCCGCAATTTCAGAGTGCTTTTCTTTAGGCAAAAGAGGCCATCCTGTATCACAGGGATATCACCGCTGCTCAAATTCAAAGAGTCTGGAGGAACCAGGATACAGGGCTTGGGAAGTGGGAGGGTGATGTTGGGGGAGGATCCCTGAGAGCCTCTCAGGGGGATGGTCAGAGTCAGGGTGAATGTCAGGGATGACAGAGGTGCCCACTAGTCACCAGGGGTCTCCCCCTTGAAACTGGACCCTCTAGCCCGAATATTTAGCTGCCCAGTGGACATTCCCATGAGGATGGATTCTACCACCTCGACCAAGTAGGTCTCAAACAGGGTCAATTACCTCCCATAAGAAACTTTTTTCAACCTTCATTTCATGTCTACTATGTGGCAGACATGATTTTAGGTGTTGGGGGTCACAGCAGGCAACGAGACAGACATGGTACCTGCCTCCTAAAGCCTATATGCTAGAATGCAGGAAGAGCATATTGGAAATGTTGTTGACATGGTCGTGAGTGTCATAGATAATAGTAGTAAGAGTAAGGTTTATGGAGTCCTTACCATCTACAAACACTATGGCCAGTACCATGGGTCATAGGACAGGGAGACCTGGCTTTGTCTGGGGGGGGGGGGGGGGTCAAGAAAGGCTCTGAGTCTTTCTCTCAGCCACATTTAATGGCCCCTTTGGCCCCAATAGTCTTCCAGATACACACACTGGACACTAAGTTTTCTGCCTCTTCTCATACCTTCCCCTCTAGTATGTCTCCAAGGCGTGATGCTACTTCTGTCACCTTCCCCCTGCCCTTCTAGCTCTGCAGACTGTCACCTACCCCTGGAATATTACAACAGCCCTCCCACCCCAGCCTCCCTGCCTCCAGCCTCCTTTCCATCTTCTCTGATCTGCCTATCTCCAGATGAACTTTCCAGAAAGGCTGCTCCCTGCTCAACATCTTAGTCACTTACTCAACAAATATTTATCAAAACCTTTGCCCTCCTAACCCCCTAAAAAATCAGTTTGTGTGTTTCAAAAGAGAAACCCATGCCAAGTGTGTCCCTTCCCTAAAGAAGAGCCAGCCTCCTTAGCCTGGCACTCAAGACCCTCCCTGCCAGGCCAGCTTCCCAGGTTCACCTTCACAACTGGCCTCTTCCCCCATTTCCCCCAGCCCAACTTCTGCCTTCCTTAGCCCCTCTCCATGTCAAAATCCTACCCATCATGAGGACCCCCACCAAACGTCACCTCCCCCACAGAGGCCACATGTGCCTGTCTGCGTGTGTCTCACCCTCTCCTATGCATACCCCCCACACACTCCCGAGGGCCCTGCGCGTCCTCGTGCGTACCTGCCCCTGGGGAGCCTTGGCTCTGCTCAGGAACCGTACTGAGCAACTTAGCCCGATTATCTCTTATCACAATCCTCTTAGGAAGATGGCGCCACGATTACATCCCCACACTACAGATGAGTTAAAGAGGTCAGGGGAATCGCATACATAAGGTCACACTGCTAACAAGTGGCAAAGCAATGATTCAGACCCAATTTGGACCAAATCCCATGTATGTGATACCACACTGCTATTCACCAGGCAAGAACTCTTCTTTGAACAGTTATGGACCCCAGTTGCCTTGTATAGTGCATTGCATGCAGTGCACACTGACAGTTAAATTCCCAGGACCGAACACAGGGCCCAGAACGTCTCCTGCACGCACAGTAAACATCTGCAAATGCATGAATGAAACAGTTACTGGGTACCACAACAAAGTTCCCAAACCATAACAGGGAAAGTAGGACCTAACTGGCTCTAGGTTAACAAACAATCTGGGTGATTCTTCTTTTCTTTTCTTTTTTTTTTTTTTAAAGATTTTATTTATTTATTTGTCGGAGAGAGAGCAGAAGCACTGAGAGTCGCAGGCAGAACAGGCAGAGCAGGAAGGGGGAGAAGCAGGCTCCCTGCTGACCAAGGAGCCTGATGTGGGACTCAATCCCAGGACCCTGGGATCATGACCTGAGCCGAAGGCAGACGCTTAACCAACTGAGCCACCCAGGTGTCCCAGTCCAGGTGATTCTTATGCTACCAGCCAACACCTGTCCACAGAAGGATATGAAAAAACGGATCCAGCCACCCCGATTTATGAAAAGGGAAACTGAGGCCCGCAGGAATGAATTGAGCCCCAGGTTAGCAGTCTGCCTCCCCTCCCCAAGCAATCACTCTGGCTGGGCCTTGCACAGTCAGCCCAGCCCTAAGATAAGATACTACCAGTGAGCAAAAAACAAGCCCCTCTCTCCATCTATCCTGGCTCTTAAAGGGATCTTAAATTGGTTTTCCTGACTCTTTCCTCCGAGGAGGTCCTTCTCGAGGACCTCATCTTCAATAAGCTGAGCGGGGGACAGACTCTGAGCGGCTGACCCAGAAACTCCAAAACACAGCAAATCAAGTCTTTGACCCAAAAGTACCTTGTTACTGGGTTTTGATTCATGCAGATCCATCATCTTTGGGATCTACTTCCTGCCTCTTCAGAGAGGAGCCATGTTGCCTGGCAACCATTGTGGCAGGGATGTGGCAAAGCTATTGATCGATAAAGTTCTGCCTGTGTAACCTCTCCCTGCAGCTACGCTGGGCCTCGCTGGTTCTAGAAATCGCTTGTGTGATCATTTTGGAGCCACTGGGTGATGTATTCAAAAAAAAGTTTGGAATTAGACATACCTGTGCTTTACCCCACATACTGGTTGCATGATCTTGACGGATCGCTTGCTCTCTCTGATCCTTGGCTTTGTCATTCCTTATTGTGAGAGAAGACGAATGGGAAACCCCTGATTGCTTCCAGTTCTGACGTCTGTATCCTGGGTTCCATGACCTTGGCTGTGAGCTGCTGCTGTGATCCAAGTTTAGCCTGATGAAGACATTCGGTTCTGTTTCGTGTTGGCCACTCCATGTTAACAGTCCAGCCCACCGAGGCATGAAAATAAATTAGAGAGGCTAGGATGTATTATCTTTTCGTGAAAAACCCCCCTCCTCCCAACCCCTAGTTTTGCCTTGCTAATAAAACTCCGTTGCATACAGACAGACAGCCCGACTCGCTGGGAAATCCTCGAGAAATGTCGTCCATATGTTTTTAAGTCATTTACACTGAACCCATCATAATATTGTTCTTTGAAGATCCATTTACATTTGTTCTAAGGGCTTATTTTAAAGCTTATGCAAATGAACTAGATTAAGGTTGCATTCTGGAAGCTGTAGCTGGAGAATGGGAAGTTCAGTTTAAGGCTTGGTGTAAATAGAGTTTCACATGTGTTCTAAATAATTCTCCCCTCTTAGCCCACATGTGACCGGAGGTTCTCTGTGAGTGAAATGCTAATTGAGGGCAGTTAGGAGTAATGGAAAGAGCAAGGGAATGGCAGCCTCTTCTTCCCCCTTCACTAGCCTTATGGCTTTGCGTGAGTCACCCAGATGTCCTCGGTTTCCAATTCTTCTATGGGACCCACATGGGAACTCCATGGTTCCCTGGTAGCAGCAGCATTAGAATTCACTGAGGACCAGATGCTGGACATCTGAGTCTCCAAGAGTGAAGTCCCAAGGGTCTGGGTTTTTCACGTGTTCCCCAAGTAGTTCTGATGTGTACCCAGGCATTTGATAATCTGATCTCTCCTCCCAATCAACAAGATTCTACAACGGGTTGCCAAAATATCCCCTTATCCCTACCTGGGTCTTAAACTCTCCCAGGTGCTAACCATTCCCATTCACCCCGCTCATATGGCCTCTGTTTGGACTCCCAGAAGTTTGCTTTTGAAGAATCATGAAGCCCTTATTGAATTCTGGTTAGATGTAAGAAACCATCACTTGTCCCCCTCAACACACTCTGATGGGGAACCTGAAGCTGGGAGCCCAGTATGTGGCTGCATTACAGGCCCCTGCAAGACTCATCACACTTGCCCTATGGAAGTTAGTGGGCCAACAGGTGAACAAATAATACTGCATCTGTAAACTTAAACATGTATTAACATCCATATGCACATGTAAGTGTTGGCTGAGTAGCTTCTGGGGGACCTGGATTAGAACTTGGATCTGTGCTCCAAAGGGCTGGCAAAAGTGGAGATGAGGAGAAGGCACAGTGCAAGTTCAGAAACTAGGGAAGAAACAAGAATCCTCTGCCTAACAACAAATGCCTTGTCTTTGACCTGAATTGCCTCCTCCTGCTGTTGAGAAGAGAGGTTGGCTTGCGTTACATAATGTTTGGGGGTGGTTTTCCATTGAGTGCCTGCAGAAATGAGCTCCTGGTGGTGAAATCTTCTCCCTGGTCTGCCACTTCCCCTCTTCTCACAGCCCCAAAGTAAGCACTGTCTGGTAATATTTCCAAGAGCCTTGTCACTTGTTATACCATGGGGGACACTCATGGAACAATGTATATCTTCTGCTCAATGAGTCTGGTTTTTTCCAAGGACCATGACCTCATTTTCATGTAACTCTAACAAGAGTTACCTTCTCTGCTCCCAACAAGAAAAGGATCTGTCTGAGCCTGGTGAGGAAGAATTGGGAATTGGTCTTTCATTTCTGTCCCCTGCCCCTACCCCCTTCCTCACTTCCCCACTCCATCAAGGCACCATGTGCCCCTCTACCAGCTCCTCCATCTTGGCGTCTCAGTCAAGCTTCAGAGTAGGGTCTCATTCGTCGTTTCTTCCAAGATTAGAGAGGATGCTGGCACAGAGCAATGCTTTGTCCACAGGAATAAATCGCAAATATAAGCAAAGGGCTTGCCAGGTACATGAGAGATTTATAAGGGAGAATATCTCGTGTCGCGCCCATGTCAGAGCGTGGGATGACGGCTGAAGGCTAGTCAGGGATCTCCAGACGGGCTGTTCTCCAGACAACTTGCAGATGATTGCAGTGCCCAGAGTAGAGTGAACACTATCTCCATTGAATCTAGCGATAGACCACTTAGTTTCTTTCAGTCCAATTTTTAAAACCATATTTTACATCTCTGCTTCAGTTCCGTGCCATCTGCATTTTCTCCCATTAATCACATAGAACTCCCCACTGTAGCTTTCATAACCTGCTCAAAATGAATGTGGAGAGAAAACATAATTAGATGCCACTTTTTAAAAATAATACCTTGAAAACAGAGCCACGACTTAAATAAAATAGGAGGGAGGGAGGAAAAAAATCACACACACACACACAATTTGAACTAATGGGCAAAATTACCTCAGGTTAAGTTGGATTTTAAATAAATCTTTTTTTTAAGATTTTTATTTATTTGATAGAGAGAGATCACAAGTAGGCAGAGAGAGAGAGAGAGAGAGAGAGGAGGAAGCAGGCTCCCTGCCGAGCAGAGAGCCCGACGCGGGGCTCAATCCCAGGACCCTAAGATCACGACCCGAGCCGAAGGCAGAGGCTTAACCCACTGAGCCACCCAGGCGCCCCTTAAGTTGGATTTTAAATCAGTTTCTTCTTTCTCCCTTTCCTTCTCTGCCCCCTCCCCTCCCGTGAGTCCTGACAAACATAGAGTTCAGCTGGATGGATGATTAGATTTCCCCGTCCGTGCTGAAACAATGAAATATTTCTATAATATTAAACCCGTCAAACTGATCAAAGTGCAGTGTCAAAATTCTAAGTGCTCCTTCTTGCCCAATCCCCTCAGCTCTGGCAAAATGGAGCACGTTTTATTTGCTGGCCCTCAACTCCCTGAGGTTTTTAAAATCTGACACACGCTACCTGATTTGCAGGAGGTTTTTTGCTACGTTCCTACTGTAGGTGTTTTCCAGCATGGGAACCAGAGGAAGGAATTGTTGGTGCGGACTGTGTCGCCTACCAGCCCCCAGCAACCCCCAAACGCCCCTGAATGTTGCTCGCTTCTCCTTCTAAGCCCCACCTGAAATGCTGACACCACCAGGACGCCATCCTACACCTGAGCCAGGTGACAAAACCTCAACAACAGAGCATTGGCTGGCATAATAAGACCCAGGTAGGGGTCCCAGCGGCGCCGCCCAGCACCCTGACTGACGGCCCCAATACTACTCTGGAGTTGCTTGGTGCCTCAAAGTCTCAGCTGCTGTCTCCCTAAAACCAGAGTATCTCAGGGATGACCCTCAGCCCATCCCACAAGGTTGTTTAAGCAGAGGAAGAGAAGAAAGTGATTTATGGAGAAGCCCATAACTACACCAATAGAAGGTCCATTTAACATTATTATGAGGATCACCTGATGCCCTGAGGGCAAGTCACACAGGTAGGCAGATCACAGAGTAGGCAATTGACCTCAGTCAATTGTACGTGGGATCCACGTATGGAGGGAGCATGGGACGCTAGGAAGAGCCCCACTTTGGAGCCATCCCAGGCTGGAGTGGAGTTTCTGTTCCGCCACTTGCTGGCTCTGTGGCCATGAACGAGTTCCTTGGTCTTTCCGAACCACGCTTCCCTTTGTATGATGGAGATAACACGTACCTGCCATTCGAGATGGCTGAGGTGTCAGGAGAGTCAGACAAAACCTAGAGCCAAGCACCTGAAAGACAGTGGGCACTCAGCAAATGACGGCTTCATCACGGAGCATATTTTGTTTACGAGACACTGACTGGAAGAAAGAAGAGACAGGAGACGCCGCTCTGCCTTTAAGGGGCTTCTTGTCTGACACCAGATCAGGCCTAGGGGATGAGGGGGGCAGGTGAGGGAGTCCTTTTCTTCTCTTTCTTCAAAAACTTTTTTTCTGAGGTAACCACTTCATGAATGCCGCCGAGAACCACTTTCTGAGGTGGTTGCTGCTTTGGTTGTTGCTTTTATGTGGGGTTTTGTTTATTTGTTTCTTTGGTCTTTTCGGCCCTCTGTTCCTGAGACCTGCTAAGGCTGAAGTAGGAAAAGACATTTCTGGGATGGAAAAAAGGAGGGAAGGAGCCAAAAATGGGATGGTCACAGTGACTTCATTTCTTAACGAATGGGAAACAAGCTCAAGAAGTCCAGATTAAGTGCTGTTAATTACCACCCAGCAAATACTGAGCCACAATGTTGCAGGCCTAGGAAGAAAAAGAAAAAAAGAAAAACAGGACACTAGGCCTGAATGTTAACTACGGGGTTCCGTTAGCAAATCCCATGTCACATTCATGCGGCCCTGAGCAAGCCGAGGTAGGCATGGGCACACCAGGCACCGTCTGGCCCGAAGCTTCTGGAAAGCCTGCTTCCAGCTGCTGCCTCTGTCTGGGATCCTGGGTGAGGAGGGCAAGAGAACGTGCCCTGCCCAAGGGACAGGCAAAGGACCAAATAAAGTGGGTTGAGTAGGGTGGGCTGATGGCTGCTCCTAGAGGCTTCTTGCCTTGGGATGAAAGACTCTCCTGGTGTTGCTCCTGGGCTTGGCTGTGGACCTTGCACACTTCGTAACTAGCCTTAGGAAGCCTTAGGTCTTCCTGTGTTTTTTAAGTCCCCTACCCTGACCTCTGCATACCGAACCTTCCTGCCACTCACCCTGTCCACGGATGCCATCATATGCTGGAAGACTCAGCAGGGAGGGGGGAAGCACTGATGGGTCCCATGTGTCATTTCTGTGCTGAGTTTGCATGTCGGTGTCCCATTCTGCTCACCATCAGTGTGATTGCCATGGTTATACCAGGAGGGCAACTGAGACTTAGAGATGCAGAGAATTTGCCCAGGTCCTTCGCCAGGATCTGCATGTGACCGAGAAGCTCCTATTCTTCCTGTCTGCCTACTGCCCCTCTCCTAGACCCTAAGACTATGGGGGCTGCTTGGGTGGCAACGTACCGGGACAGGGTCACGAGATACCACTAAGCCTTTGCTCTGCCCACTGCGTCCTTAGTGCCCCGCCCTGAAAGCCGGTGGCTGGCGCTCTGCCCTGAGGGTGTCCTGCTTCCCTCTGGCGTCCCAGGGCCCCAGTCCCATGAGCTGACGGCCACCACACCTCGAAAGCAGCCCCGGGGTTAGGAGGATGCACTCATTCTCCCCCTTGGCAAGCACTTCCCCACTCCGCGCGCTTCCAGATCCCACCGAACCCACGTGAGAAAATTGCTAAGCGGAGCAAAGTGGGAATCTTACTACTTGAGAAAACTTGATTCCTATTTTGTTTTCCCGAATTCTAAATAAGGGCACTGTTCCGGAGGATAATGTTTTCTGATGTAACAAATTGTTGGCTCCTTAGATAGATAATGCCTTTCCATACCCCGCTGTCTGACAGCCAGGGTAGGGCACGCCCTTGGAGCTCTTGCTCCTGGAGAGCACAGGGTAGCAAAAGGGAGTAGTCTGGTGGTTCCCCCGGACTCTGTCGCAGTGACGTAAGCATGACCTTTGACCCTACCCTCACTGAAGATCCCATCTCAATTTTCCTGTCAGTCAGGAGGTTGGTGTGGATCGGGGTTTCTCAGTCTCCACATTTCTGACATTTCAGGTAGGCTGCTCCATTGTTGTGGGGGGCTGTCCTCGGTGCTGTGGGGTGTCGGGCGGCATCACTGGCCTCTCCCCGTTAGACCCCCATAACATAGTCCCCCCCTCCACCTAGTTGTGACGACCAAAAATACCTTCAGACACTGTCAGATGTCCCCTGGGGAACAAAATCATGTCTCACCTGAGAACCAGCCCATGATCTCCAAGAGTCCTTCCAGCTCTCAAGTTCTTGCTTTAGAAAGTGATAGAAACACTCAAAAGAGCTTCGATTAGGTTGCTTGACAAGAGATGGAAACCCATCTCCAATCCCAGCTCTAGCATTTACATTTGCCCTTCTTTTTTTTTTTAATTAAAGATTTTTATTTATTTATTTGACAGAGAGAGAGAGAGAGAGAGAAATCACAAGTAGGCAGAGAGGCAGGCAGAGAGAGGGGGAAGCAGGCTCACTGCTGAGCAGAGAGCCCGATGCGGGGCTCGATCCCAGGACCCTGAGACCATGACCTGAGCCGAAGGCAGAGGCTTAACCCACTGAGCCACCCAGGCGCCCCACATTTGCCCTTCTTAAAACTGGTCAGATTACTTCAGTTCTCTGAGGCTCAGTGTGCTTATCTGCAAAATGGAGATGATGTAGTTCCTATTTCATAGGACTGATTAGATGATTAAATGAGAAAATGTATGTAGGACTTCTGGCACGTACTGTATTGCCCCATAAACGGCGCTATGATTGTTAGGATTATGACTGAAAGTAAAGCAGACCATCTGCTTTCTCCAGACAGTCCCTCTTGTGACCAGATTCACATAAATGCAGGGTAACCAGCCAGCGGCGAGAACTACGTGTGGAGAGAACTTAATAATACATATTGAACATCTACTGTGTGGTCAGCACCGTGCTAGGCAGTTTCCTCCAAATTCTCCAACTAAATCAGGGATCGACATCATGGAGGGCTAATGAATGGAGGGAAGCTAATGGACGTACCCATACATCTACCAAATGTATGGTTCATCTACCAAACATAATAGTTCAGGGTCTGGAGCTATTAGGGTGTTTATTTTGTACCTTCATCATCAGGAGTGATTCCTTTCACTTTCTTCATTAAATTACGATCATCCCCTCATCTGTGACCCATGACAAATGCCGTAGATGAGAAAAGACAAAATGGAGAAGTAATTTTTTGCTGGATTTATTCACTCGTAACGCGTTCATGTCTGCTCTTTGGTTTGATTCTGCCCAAAGGGCAATTTACTTTTGTTCGTACAGAAAGAGACAAGGAAATAATATCTGTCCTTAAATCTGAGTTACGGGTTTCGATTTCCTCTTCTCTGGTTTCCCGTCTTCCAGGGCCTGACAGCTGTCTGGTACCCTCCAAAGCCACCTTCTCCAGCGAGCCCCCGTTGCAGAGAGCACATCCCTGGTCTGGCCCGCCCCTCAGGGAGGTTCTTCTCCTCAGCAGAAGTGTTGCTCTGTCACTGAGTCCCAAAAAAGAGTGGGCGGAGGGGGCTGGAAACGGGGCCTGGGGAAGCTCTCCCTTTCTTTCTTCCTGGTTGGTCAGCCCTCGGGTCTCCCTTGCTCCGGGGTCCCCGCGATGCTCCCCTGTCCTGCTCTTTTCCTTGTCTTTGCTGTTATTCACTTCCTGGCCTTGCACATCGACTTCAGATCCAAGCTCAGACGCAATCGTGTTATGACATGCCCGCTGAGTGTCACTTCCATGTCTCATCCAGCCTTCCCAGCAACCCATGTTACAGAGTCTACAGAGAGGTCGAGGGTACCCCTCAAAGTGACCCCTAGTAACTGGTCGGAAGGAGCTGCTGCATCCCTCCCAACTCCAAGTTCCAGCGCGGGTCCCTCTGTCCAGCAGCAGCCAACCACAGCTCCAACGGGAAAATCCATTCTTTCCGAGGATGGAGAAACATCCCCTGCGGAGCCCCGATGCTGCAGACGCCCAGATTGCTCCAAGCACTGCCCCTGACAGGCGCCCGCAGCAGAGCTGACCAGACGAAAACGCCATGCCAGCCACAAACTCCACCCGAGCGTTCACACTCCTGTGTCTTTGAGCCATTGCCCCTTGGCTTCAATCAGCATCCTTGTCCCCAACCCCCCTTCCCTTCCATCTGGTGGACTCCTAGTCTTCCTCCAGGATCTGTTCAGAGATCACGTCTTCAGTGACAACTTCCCCGACATCCCCATCCGTCTCCCCGCCCGTGCAGCCTCAATGCTCGGCTCACATTGCTATACGACAGGCAGCACGCCCGTCTTCCTTGTCACTTTCAGTAACTCCCGGCACGTGAAACTACTAAATAAAGATTTTTTAAATGAATGAATGGTGGACAGAAAGATGGGTGAAACCTTGAAGCGAATTAAGGAAAACAGTAGTGGAAGTATTTGTTTAGAACTGGGTCGTAGGAGCACAGATTTTATTCCAGGAAAGCCTGGGAAGAGGGGTAGAGAGGAGCCTACTTTCTTGCCTCCCACAGACTGATTTCCTGTGCTGCGGTGCTTCTCCAACTTCAGTGTGTGCGCAGATCCCCTCAGGATCTTGTTAGAATGCAGATTCTGAGTCCCTGGTGCTGGGCCGGGGCTCCCAAGTGAGCCCGAGCTGCCAGACTACACTTGGGAAACTTCCGGGCTTGGTCCCACCTGGTCTGAAGTTGCTGGCCTGTGACTGCGAGCCCCCAGCAGGGCCTGAACACCTCAGCATCCCTGTGCCAGCTTGGTAAAGCAGCCGTCTGCTGGTTATTTATTCCCTGCCATTATCACCAGGGGAAGAGGATCTGAAGACATGCCACGTCTTGTTTACAGCGAACCTCAGAAAAGTTAAAAGTGCAAGTTTAAAAAAAAATGCATCTATAGCCCTTTAGAATCACACATATCAGGGAAAAAATGGGCTAAAGGAAATTCATAAAATATTAAATGACACTGTGTCAAGACACAGATAGGGGCAGAACAGTAATTAAAGTAAACAGCACATCAAAACTCTGGCTAAAGCCGTTATTTAAATTGAAAGTAAATGTAGGAACTGATCATGTAGTCTTGTATAAATGTGTTTCCAAGAGCCTTTTAAGAATATTAATGATTATGGAAGAATAATAGCTGAATATCAATGATCATTTTTACAGCAAGTGACAGCTCAGAGGGAAAAGAAAAGAATCAGGATCCTTCAGAGGATACACGCTGGTTTGATCTTCCCAGCACATTGTGTCCCTCCAGGGGACAGAGGGAGGAGGATTAAGGTGTCGCAAGCTGATGATGCCGCTTTCCTGCAGGTGTGAGGGACGGGAAGCCACTTGGACATGGTGCATTGTCCATGACCATGGTCCTCCCTCTCGTCTAAGACCCCTGCTGAGCTCTGTGTGCATGGCCCCCCCAGATCTTCACCCTCTCTAAAAGTACTTCCCCACCTTGCTTTAAAGTTTCTGAAGAGTTCAGCAAACCAAAGCCAGAAGTGAGACTAGAAGGTACCGGAGCTGACTTTTCCACGAAGGTCCTGGAAAGTACAGCTCTGGATGGTAAGATGTTTCTCCTATGTCAGAGCTAAAGGGCTCTGTGTGTCTCCAGATGCCACCAGAGCCCAGGGTTCATGTCTTCACCACTCACGCTGGGGTCCGGTCCTCCTCCTTTGACATTGAAGTTCACCAAAATGAGAATATAGGGAATACAAAGGGTAGGCAAAATGTCTGGGGTTCCTAATAAAACACTTACACACTGCTGTTGACCTTTGGCTCAGCCTCATGTTAACGTCTGGTGGGCTTGGATTTCTGGTGAGATGAGGGGCTCCCCACTGCTGCCTTTTCTCCCTAGAGCCCCCTAAGCAAAATCTCCTAGTGGGTAGCATCTAGACATTCAAAGTTTATCTTCCTTAAAGAATCTCCTGTCTCTTTTCCTCTGTTCTCCCAGATGGCAGCCAGACCAGAAGTGGGGTCCTGGTTTTGGTCCCTGCTTCCCAGGCCAACTCCAGCCCAGGAATCAGAGGGAAATGCTCACTCTTCATCATCTTTCTGTCTCTGGCGCCAGCCTTCCAGGGACTTGTGGGGCATTGGATTAGCCATTGTTATGAAGCTGCTTAGGCCTGACTTGCTAAGTAGAAAACGTAGTCTCATCCAACCGACCAGAGAACTCCAGAGTTTTGAGGCCAAGCCCAGCTAACCCTACAGCATTGCTTGGCTTTCCTCCGTGTGCTAATGTTTTCTCAGTGTGATCTCATGAGGAGGAGTATCTACTCCAGGATTTGGGCGTCCATGCCTCGCTAGACTCAACATAATAGTGAATTAAATTATTGAATTATTACCAACCATAAAATCATTTTATTATTAATAAGAGTTTCATATGAGTACTACACGATGCTAGCCATTGTTTGTGGCAGTCCTTCCCAGATTTCCAGCACTGAGTGCCATTCCTGTCGGAATGAATCCTCTGTCTCCTAACAGAGCAGCTTGTCGAGGCTTGAAGGCAGAGTGGCGAGGAGGTGAGATTAATGAGATCCCCCCCATTCCTGAAGCTCCCTGGAAATCTGCCTCTGAGCAGCTAGCAAGGCCCCTGTCTTCATGATTTCATTCCATTCTGGCACTCACTTCTATCTCTCCTCCCTGCTGGGGGCTCAGTCCTCAGTTGCTCCCTCAAAGACTTGCCTTCATCAAAGTAGCTACTGTTGCCAGCATCTTTCTTTCATAGGCCTTTTTGTTCTTCGCTTTTGATCCAGCATGTGCTGGGGGCCCGGGCTTTTGTCTTTCAGTGTGTGAATAAATGCAAGCGCTTAGGGAGGCGGCAACAGCGGAGCAGGATTCACCTCTTGCTCTTCTCTGTCTGAGGTTGGGGGCTGGGAACGGTCAGGGAGCTCAGGACCTACCGGTGGCCTCCTTGGAGCAATCAAGTCTGATGAGCAAAACATAGCTTGGGACGTCTGAAGCCCTAAGTGTCAGGCATGGTCTTTCCATGTGTCTTTCCGTGTGTCTTTCCATGTATGTGAAGGGCAGCCAAGTCCGCTTCCTGTCCCCATTCACTCACCCGGCACAGTGCAGGGCGCTGGGTCTCAGGGAAGACTGAGTCACCTCAAGAAGACAGCAGAAGAGTGAGGGGTCGCCATCAGAATTCATCCAAGCTGTGGTGGAGGGGACACCCAGCTGAGTCTCAGGGACAAGTCAGCAATGGCCAAGTGCCAGCAGTGGGCACGGTGGACTGGGTGCTGGGACAGGGTCATGGGAGACGTGAGCAAAGTCCTCAGGGCAAGAGAGAGCTGGCTTTACTCAGAGACCAGCATGTTGTCTGGTTTCGCTGGAACAGGGCTGGAAGAGAAATGGGAAGATGGGGCTCAAGAGGGGGTAGGCAGGGGCTAGACCCCAGAGAGTTTGCAGACCATGCTGAGAAGTTGGGAAATGGAGCCACGCAGACAGATTTGCTCGTCAGTTGAGAATTCTCTTGACAGGCAATGGTGAGAGTGGCTTGAAGGGGGGATCTGATGGTGGAGAGTCCAGGTGGGAAAATGGAGCATAGTCTCAGCCAGAGGTTTTTCGGCTCTGCACCGTTGACATCTTGGACTGCGAGCTCTTGGTCTCGGAGGCCATCCCATGCACTTTAAGAAGCTCTTCAACTCCCTGGCCTGCACGCTTTCGATGTCAGTAGCAACCACTCAGTCTCGACGATCAAAAATGTCTCTCCATGGGGCGCCTGGGTGGCTCAGTGGGTTAAGCCGCTGCCTTCGGCTCAGGTCATGATCTCAGGGTCCTGGGATCGAGTCCCGCATTGGGCTCTCTGCTCAGCAGGGAGCCTGCTTCCCTCTCTCTCTCTCTCTCTCTGCCTGCCTCTCCGTCTACTTGTGATATCTCTGTCAAATAAATAAAATCTTTAAAAAAAAATGTCTCTCCTAATTTGCTTTGTACCAAGACCAGAAATCTGCACTGAAACAAACACCTCATCTGATGTTTGAAGGTCATCAGGTTTGAAGAGCTGAAAGTGAGTGGATGGCATAACTTTGGCAAAATCCAATGTGAATGTGAAATCGATGATGACCCATTTGCATCAGATGCCCTCAAGACAAAAATATATGCCAGTGTATCAATGGTTGGGTACTATTTGTACATATATAGGTTTCAAGATACATGGACACACCTTGCGATAGACCAGGTAATTATGTTATAAACCAAATATGGCTGTGTCATGTCTACCCAAAATGATCAATTTTGTCTTAGAAATGATAACATATAGTTTTTTATGTGGGCAATAATAACACAAGTCCATTTGGCTATTCAATATATTCTTTTTTTTTTAATATTTTATTTGTTTATTTGACAGAGAGCTAGAGAGAGAGCACAGGTAGGCAGAGCGGCAGGGAGAGGGGGAGAGAGAGAAGCAGGCTCTCCGCCGAGCAGGGAGCCCGATTCGGGGCTCAATCCCAGGACCCTGGAATCATGACCTGAGCCGAAGGCAGCTGCTTAACCAACTGAGCCACCTGGGCGCCCTATTCAATCTATTCTTAATATAAATAAAAAATATATTACTTAAAATTTTAAAAAAAAAAAAAAAAAACACGAAAAGGCCGGGGCTCCTGGGGGCTCAGTGGGTTAAGCATCTCACTCTTGATTCAGCTCAGGTCATGATCTCAGGGTTGTGAGGTCAAGCCTCACATTGGGCTCCACACTGAGCGTGTTGCCTACTTAAGATTCTCTCTCCCTCTGCCCCTCCCCACCTTCCTCTCTTTAAAAAAAAAAAAAAGTCTCCAGATGTTGCCAAATATCCCCAAGGATGAGCCAAAAGAATCGCTCACCTAAGCCAACATGGCAAGATCCTGAACTGGGGTGTGAGCATAGACACGTGAAGATGGGCAGAGACTGGAGGCACACTTAGCAGTCAGGCTGGGAGGGTGGCTGACCAGATGTGTGGGCTGGGGGAAGGACTGAGGCCAGGAGGACCCCAGGTTTGGAGTGACAACTAGGGCCCGTTGGCGGTGCACTGGGATGGTGGAAAGCAGAGGTGGACCCGACCTGGTGGAGAAGGCAATTAGGTCATGGAGGCTTACCACTCTTGAGGGACTGTGGGTCCCCCCGGGTGGGAGGATCCAGAAGCAACTGGCTCCGCAGTGCTGAGGGGCAGAGCCAGGGTGAGAGACAGAACTGAAATATCCAGTGGCTGATGAGACTACCCTCAGGAGGGGCGTTCTGGGCAAGAAGAGGGCCCAGGACAGTCAGGACAAGCCACTGAGAAGAAATGGTCAGAGAAGCTGATGAAAAATCAGGAGGACAGTGTCCCAGAAAGAAGACAAGAGAAGGGTGTTTTCAGAGGAGAGCCGTCACAGAGCCGTCACAGAGCCAAATGTCATAGAAATGTCAAGGAAGGCAAGGGCAGAAAAGTGCCCATCGGATACCTCAAAGGATTGTTTTGGGAGCAGATGAGCTTTTGAATGTGAAAGATCTGGAAAAGGTTAAAAGCACTAGACAAATATGACATGCTATTAGCAGTTATTAGGTTTCCCTCTCTAACCGGGAGCTCCCAGTGCTTCTGGCCACAGTGATCTCCCATCAAATAGCAGGTGTGTCCCCCCAGGTCCACACCGCTGACTCTGGCAGGCCCACACCCACCTGTGGGCTCCCCACCATCTCTGCAGCAAAATGCCAGGGAGCAGGCCCCTGTCTTCCTGTCGGCTCCATTGTTTACCAGGAGAATTCCTGGACAGATTCAGGTGAGCAGCCAAAAGCAAAAAAACAAAAACAAAAACAAAAAAAGCAAAAAGTGTGTGGACCCGCTCCTTCCCTCCAGTGGCTCGGTGAGGGCTCTGAAACCTGGTGATATCGCAGAACTGCCCAGATCTCGACTTTCCATCTCTCCTGCACTCTGTGCCTGAAACGACGCTCCCCGGATTTCACTTCCTCCTTCTCTCTTTCCATACCTTGTCTGCAAGGAACCATCTCCCTCCTCTAAAACAATTAGATGTGTTGTTAAGCCGGAAGGAAGGGATTCTTACGTGTCTTAGAAGCCGGTTTCCGTACTCTTTCAGGCTGTTTCTTACTGGGCACCACTCTGACCCACTCATCGTCTTCTGGCCCACATGCAGCTCAGACAGTCGACCAGCATGTGTGCCTGCCCCAGAGCCATGTCGCTGGGCGTCTCCTCAGCCACTGCAGAACGTACTGCCCAGCCCACACTCCTCTCCTCCCGCCCCTCGGGCTCTGCCCTGAAGACAGACAGCACCCGAGGAGCAGGGTAGTTTCTGTGAGATGCACAAAGCTCAGGCACCAGCCCCGTGCGCATCATCACAGGAGAGTAGAGAGGCCACGGAATCAACACAGAAGGCGGGGGGACTGCGGGTGCAGAATCTTTTGTCCCAGGGGGCCACGTTACTTACTAGACAAGTCTGCCCCCTCAACCCTTACCAGCCTTCACTCCGTTGGAGGTACTCCAGGCTTCCTCTGCCTCTCTTCCCCACCCTGGATAAAGTCAATGTGGTCCCGGGCTTTTGGGATCCTACACTGGCATCACTGAACCCTGGAAACCAGTAACTGCGTGCAGTAGGTGGCCAGCAATTTAACATAGATCATTTCAGCCTAGGGAGCAGGTGCCACTGAGCCCCTTATGGCCAGGCAGGATGCCCAGCACTGGGAATAACGGAGTAAGTAAGACACACCCTGCCCCTTTAGCGGGCTGCATTCCAGTGAGAGAATGCCTCCCCGGACACCTCCTTTTAATAGGGGGGTAAGCATGACACATACAATGAAAGCATGCATGGGGTGCTACAGGACCATGTCCATTCAACCAACAACTAAATACCCATTCTGTAGAGGGGAAAACTGAGGCTCAGGGGCTTCCCATGACTCACCCAAGGTCACAAAGCTCTTCAGAGGTCCTCTGACCCTGCACCTCTGTGTGTGTTTTCGGGGGGCTGGCTTCCCTGTTGCAGTGACCATAGCTCCTATGCATGGCCCTGCCCTGCAGCCTCATTATCCCACCATGCCCAGCCCCTGTGATTCTGGCCACCTCTGTGAGTCTGATACGCCCAGCGACAGACTGCCTCTGTCTTACTGTCGTGTGGAATGTGTTGGGAGGCTCCCAGGTGGCTCTGTCCTGCTTCTTCCAGAGCTGCTGCATGTGGGATCTCCGGAGGACTGCTCACAGCTGGGGCAACCCTGCTCTAAGTTAGTCACTTCCCTCGGGTTCTCCTCATCCGGGGACTTTGGGGACCCAGGCTTCAAACCAGCTTTATGCTGCCTGCAGATGTCTTCACCTGGGTCTGTGTCAGATGAGTCCCCCAGACACAGCTGTGACCCACCCCACTACCCACCCACCCCCGACCCCGCCATTGGAAGTCACAAGTTTGGCCGTTTGCCCTCACACAGACCATTAGTGTTTCAGTAGCCATTGTGGAAATGCATCGAGCAAAGTCAAATCTGATTTTCTTTGAGAGGAAAATCAAATTCTACACTTTGTGAGGCAGACTGGGAGATTAGAATAGGGAGGACCAGAAAAATACAGCTCACCCAGGGTGGAGTGGCCAGATGGAGGGGCAGGGCAGAGAAGAAGGGCCGCCGGGCAGGGTCTGGCACTCCCTGAGGAGTTCTCAGCCTTCTGGCCTCCAAGTCAACACAGAAGTCAGCTCCTCCAAATTTACACTCAGCACCGAGCCAAGGGACTACTGTCCATGGACTTGTTTAATTTTAAGGTCTGTCAACTGTGTGGCCTTTCTCCTAAGGCTGAGGCCACCAAAGAGGCAAAACCCCATGTTTCCACTTAAAAGTGCAGAACACTGTCTTAGCGGAAAGGGAAGTGAGGAAGAAGGGACGGGGCATCTGAGCCAGGCCTTGAAGGCTGAGTAGGAGTTTTCCAGGAGGAAAATAGAATGGTGGTGTTCCTAGCACAGGAATATATAAACAAAGGCATGGAGGCCCAGAACATGTGGCAAGTTCAGACATGGCGGGGAACCCGATGCAAAGTTTCACTGGGAGAAGGGAAATGATAAGGGTGGGGGGAAAGGCTGGAAAGGTGAACTATAGGTGCTCTTAAAAAGACATCCTGAGAAGCTGGGATCTGCCATGAGGCCAAAATTTATCCCCAGAGAAGCCCTCAAGGAAACACAAGGAAATTTCTGAGGGAAAATTCTAGAAACCATGTCAGAGATCTTCCCTCGACTTCTGAGGGATTTTAGCCTTAAATGGATCCCCTGAAATCACTGAATGAATTTTAAGAAACTTAACTTAGTTGTCAGACTGGGTTCAGTGGAGCCTGAGGGTTCCAAGAAGGCCTCCGAGACCACCCCATTAGGCAGACACCACGACACGGGCCTTCGGCTGTTGAGTCAACCACTGTCCACTTTTGAAGATTACCCTCAAACCCTCATCTCTTTGAACCTCGGTGATTTCATGTGTAGAACAGAAATGAAAATACCTGTCACGACCACCTAGCCCACTGCCTGACACAAAGTGTAATCGTTGGAAATATTTATCAAACGTATGATTCATTGACTTGTTGACCTGTGGTAAAGAGGAGTACAGGAAAGCCGTTATTATGGTTATTCAGACTCTGATAAGAACTCTGGGGACATAAGCAGGGGTTGGTCTTTCCCAACTCAGCCTTTGAAAGGCGTCTCATTGGAATTCAAGAGGGGAAAAGCCTTAAGAAGGGAGGCAGCTAAAACATACACCTGGATTCAATTTTGGCCTGACGTGTCTACGGAGCAGCTGGAGAGACCTCTCCAGCCCTCAAGGAGAGAAAGGTTGTGCTCCAGCTGGAAATTCATGGAGCCCACCTATCTCATCAGCAGCCCCTCCCAGATGGTGCTTGGATCTTTGGAGAGGGCTGATAGGGAGTGACACGGCTCAGAACCTCCAGGGTTTCCATCTGCTGGCTCACTCACTCTGCATCTTGTCCAGAAGAGGAATGAGCTCTGACAGGATGCCTGCCTGGACATGCGCACTGTGTGCAAACTGGGCTTGGGGGGGCCTGTCTTGTGAGGCCCAAGTGTCCAAGGTGTAGAGAGAAGGAACTCATGTCAAGGAGACAACAACAGGAAATCTTACACAGGAACCGGTCTTCCCCTGGCGATGGCACAAGACACCTACCTCTGAGGGGTGAGATGGGGGTGACTCTCTTCCCCTCATTATCTCTTAGGTCTCTCCCTCGGGCCAGTCAGGGTATGTGTGGTATCTCTGGCTAGCCTCAGCGAGGGCCTTGGTTTTGACAAAGAACCAGGCGAGCCACAAAGGCTCAAAAGACAGCTTCAGCATTCTGTTTCCATCACGTGTAGCCGGGAAGCTGCCTCCACGTCCTCTGATCACCACAGAGCTTCCTGAAAGCCATCAGATCGGCAGGCTAGCTTTTTACAACTGTGTTCTAGAATAGATGAAAACACACAGGGACCCTTGACAGGGGAGACAGCAGGGATGGCTTTTACCATCTTGTTTCCCACGTTCCAAGTCCCAGCAAACGTTTGTGCTGGCTCCTTCCTGCCGGCCTCCCCTCCTCCCTCCCTTTCTCAGATTGCGCCAGGCCATTATGGAATCCAGCAAAAATTAATTGAGCATCTACTACGTACTCAGGCACTTGTCTCGGAACTAAGAATATAAACAAATAAGACACACTCACTACTCTCAAAACACTGAGAGTTGATAATATTTTATTTGCTTTGGTTGCTCTCCAAGGGCCTTTATTTTAAAACCATGAAAAAGAAGCATCCAGAAAATGCTTAGCAGTGAGGTACAGATAAACCAGCCCCAAGTGCCTAATGATCACAGCACGTGAGTCGGGAGGCCAGGGAGAGTGGGTTCTTTGAAATTGTTACTTCCTCATCCCAGAATAAAATAGGGATAAAATAGAGTATGTCTCCTCCCTTCTCTGCTTAACCATTTCTGGCTCCCTCTCCGAAGCCCCCACCCCCACCAGAGCAGCATTCTCTGGTTCAGCCTGTTCCCTTTACCTTCCAGTCCATTCTACAAAAACAGCTGAGCCCTCTGGAGGCACCTAGGTGGCGGCGTCAGTTAAACATCCCACTCCTGGTTTCAGCTCAGGTCATGCTATCAGGGTCGTGGGATTGAGCCCTGCATCAGGTTCCGCACTCAGTGTGGGGTCTGCTTGGGATTCTCTCTCTTTCTCCCTCTGCCTGTCCTGTTCAGGCTTTCTCACTCTGTCTCTGAAATAAATAAATCTTTATAAATAAATGAATAAATAAATAGGAGGGCCCCCGAGGTCTTCTTGGGGAAGTCCAGACGTGCTCCCCGAGCACCACCGTGGACCAGTGCCACAGGCTCCGAGCCGGATGCCTGGGACAGAGATGACAAAGCTACAGTCCCTGCCCGTGGAGGCATCAGCCCACTGAAGGCGTCCTCCATGTGCCAAACACTGCAATACCATGTTCCAGGTGCAGGCGTAGAAAGGTATAAGAGCATCTTGTCATCACCCCTCCTTCAGGGCTCGGGCCTCCCCACCAGACACTTCAGCTCGTCCCCCCAACTTCTCCCAACATAAGCCCCAGTCTGCCATCCTATCGTTAGGATGCATCCTATCGTTGAGGAGCAGTCTCCTTCCCTGTTTCCAGACAGGCACACATTATGCCCTATGCACACCCTGTGCTGGACACCTGGCAGGCATTATTGTCCCCCCAGCATTCCTTGAGGAAGCTGCGATCACCCGTCAATTTGCAGATGAGGGAACGGAGGCAGAGCTAAGTCAGGGACACCCCTGCAGCCCAAGTGCCTGAGCGCCAAGATGGGAGATGCAGTCTGTCTGGACTCCGTGTTCTTTCCAAACCACCGTGCTGCTCCTCATTCAGTCGGCCCCGAAAGCACTGGGGCTTCCTGCCAGAGCTGCTCTCACTTCACGGCCCCACCCTTCCAGCTCAGCTGGTGCCTGATGTGCTTCTTTCTTAGCAATCCCATTTCTCTTTCCTCTGTCGGGCATGGGAAGTCAACCCTCTCCCAGAGCTGCTTCCAGCTTCTGCCCTTCTTAGGGGTCAGATCAGACACCCCAGCACTCCTCTGCCTTCTCCCAGCTGCTCCCCCGCTCCTGGTCCCCTCCCTGCCCCCCTTCCCATTTTTCCAAGCGTCTTCCTCAACCCTAGCCCTCCAGTGTCATCTCCATACCTAGCAGGGCTGGCCACAAGCCAGCCACTTCCTCCCTGATTCAGGTGATCGTGCCTGGTTTGTCCAGGACGGTCCTGGTTCCTGCTTATCATCCTGACACACTTATTAAAAACTCTCCATTCGCCAAAAGTGTCTCTGCTGACATGACGGGTGTCTTCACTCGGGCTGGACAGGAGAGGGAGCACGAATATAAAACCCTTGGATCTAAATTGAAAATAATTATCAGGTCTTCCCCACTTTTTATTCATCTAATGTTCTTATTTCCTGATACGTATCCTGAAATCTAGCATATTTCCTTGGGGTCTGATTTTTAACTACTGTGGTAACATCCTTCTTGGGGGGATTTGGGGCGCTGGTGGCATGGAGAACTTGGTATCGTCAGGGAGCCCCTGACAACATCAAGATCTTGATGTCAAGATCAAGATCAATGAAGATCTTGTCCCATCTTGCCGTCGTGCCCCCTTCTGCAGGCAGACAGCACTGCGCTGGGTGCCGGACAAGGCGAGACTCTAGAGTCATGCTGAGTAAATTAAATTAAATTAAATTCATCCCCTCTCCACCTTCAATGTGCCTGCCATCGACCACCTCCAACTCTGAGCACTAGGGACACGGTCATGGCCAAAACAGATAGAGCTCTGGCCTCCTTCTAGCAAGAGGGAAGAGAAAAATCCACAAATAAATCTATGATGTCAGGTAATGAATGGTAAGATCAAGAGAGAAAAACAAGACAAAGTAAAAGAGATGGCAGGCAGAAAAGAAGTAACAAGGACCAAGGTCCTGAGAAGAGAGCCTGTTTGATGTGTTTGAGACAGAGCAAGAAGGTTAGCACAGTTGAGGCCTAGGAAGTCAAGAGGAGACGCACGAGCTGAGATCAGAGAGGGAAGGGGGCCAGACGTTGACCCTGAGCCACTGAACGGTTTAAACACAGGAGCAACAGGATTCTGTTTACCCTGCACAAGGATGGGTCTGGGCCTGGGCCCAGGAAACTGGAAGAACAAGAATAGAAGCAGGTCACCTCTTAGGAGCTAATGCTCTCTTCCAGGTACAAGGTGATGCCATCTAGGACCAGGAGGCAGCAGAAGGGATGCTGGGGAAAATAGTCACTCTCTGGGTAAAAGAGTAGATGGGAACCGTTAGGGAGAGAGAGCCAGCAAGGATGACCTGGAAGGTTGTAGCTGAGCAACAGGGAAAACAAAGTTGCCATCTACTGAGATGGGGATCGGGGAGGGGGCAGGATGTAAAGGGGACAGGCTAGGAAGCAGGAGGCGGTTTTGGTTGGCTAACATTTTCGATGCCCATGAGACATCCAGAGGGAAATGTCAAACAAGGGGAGAGTTTTCAGCAGGTGGAAGGGGTTGAAAGCCATAGAGCTGAATGAGCTCATGGAGGGAGTGCATTTGGACAACCCGGAAAGCTCTGAGGTCCTCCCACATTTGGGAGTAAGAGTGATGGCGAAGAGCCAATGCTCCTACTGTGAGATCGGAATGGACCCCAAAGAGATCGCTCTCCCAGAGGCTAAAAAAAGAAAGCATTCAAGTGGGAAGGGCTGATCAACCATGTCAACCCAAGAGTTGACCATTGGATCTGGCAGTAACCTTGAAAAGAGCTGTCTCCGTTGGGGTGCTGGGAGCAAACTCCGAGTGAGTGGGTTCAAGAGAGGATGGATGAAGGGGGATATGAGGCAGCGAGAGACAGCGCTTTTGAATTCTATAAAAGAGAACACAGAGAAACGAGCTGTAGCAGGAAGGAAACCAGGGTCAAGAGAGGTGTCTCCATTTTTAAAACTTAGATATTACAGCATTTTTGTAAGAAGATGATTGAACAGAGAAAGGGAAGTGATGGCACTGGAGGGAAAGGGGACACCTATTTGGATCAATGTCCTTCGGTGGGAGAGAGGGGCTGGGTTTCAGCAGCAAAGTGGAGGGAGGGTTTGGCCTCAGGGAAATGAGGAATGACTGAGTGACTGATGTCCCTCTGGGATCACCAGTCGGGGTGGGGAGGGGGGGGGGGCAGACTCTGGCCAGGGTGGTGTTTCCAGAGCCCAGAAGCCCCGGTGAACTTGGCAAGTCACTTATTGTCTAATTATCAGCTTCCTTGTCTTAAAATGCTCACCTCCGATGACGTTTGGGAAGAGTGAATCAAATATGTGCAGGGCACAGTGCCTGTCCCATTGTAGGGGTTCGGTAAAGGCCAGGTTCCTTCTACCTGCCCTTCTCTGATTTGCCCTCTAGCATGTCTCTGGGGACCTCCGAGTCATCTTGAGAACACTGGATGGCCTTTCTGCTTCCAGGGGAGCTGAAAGCAGGAGCAGCCGTGAGCTGTAGTTCCCCCCAGATGCCCCTCCCCTACGTCTCTCTCAGTGGATTCTTACCTGCGAGTTTGAGGAGTTATTCTGCTGTGGGTATTTTTCATTTCTGGGCAGCCGGGTTCTGTAACCCTCACCTGTTTGCTGCTAGAAAGAGTTACTGCCCACTGAGTAGAAACCCAGCCAGGAGCCCCTGCCCCTCCCCCCCCACCCCCACCCCAGGGCCATCGTGCAGGACAGGTGGGTGTCTGGCCAGAAGTTCAGACCCACCTGGACTCAGGCAGCCTTGACGGAAGAGAGGCCCAGACCCAGGATGCTCCCCTTCTCTTAGCCTAAGCTCTGCAGGGCTCCCCAGCCCAGATAGGAGCTCCATGAATCCTTGACCCAGAAAGACTGGGCTCTTATCCCGAGGAAAGGGTCATTCCAGCTCCCATCCACTAACTTCCCAAGGAAAAAATGTAAAGTTCTGTCAAAACAGGTTAGTATATTAGCAATCACGGCTCACTACCATCTGTATTTGTTCCGTTTGAGGCGTTTGTGATGGTTAGCCACATTAATTATTTCACTGCTGAAGTCCCTTCTAATTTCTGAACACTGTTATTTCTAAGAAAGATGGAAATTAAATATGCCGCACATCAGCACAGGGTGGCATTACAGCATGCTATTTAGTTTGGAGGCTGAAGCTTGGTGGGAAATAACTTTGCTATTTGTAATCACAATAAAGTGTTTTATATTGTGACTCAAAATGAAGAGCAGTATGGATGGAAATGGATTTCTTGGTTGCACAGTTACCTGAAGTCCCGCGAGGGTCAGGGGCCAGAGGCTGGGGTGGGTGGGCAACCCGAAGACTGAGATGAACAGGGATGGAGGGGAGGGTGGACTGGACAGAGGTCCCCAAGTCTGACCACACCGCTGACCCACTCAAGGGAGGTTTTTAAAAGGACCAGTTTCCAGAGAGAACTCCCAGAGACTCCGGGTTCGATAGGTCTAGGGTGAGGGGTAGCCAACGATGAGAACATTCTGCCACCTGTGGTTCTGTCCCAGCTTCTGGAGCCCCTGTAAGAGAATTTACAGAAGAGTGTGAAGAGCAGGTGTACGCCAGAGGACAGTGACGACTTCCGGAGGGCTTTGGTTACAAACCGCGTTCACCGATCCATTGTTTCCCTGGACAGCATGACAGCCTGGGAAGGGAGCTTTCATTATGACCATTAGCAGCGCAAAACAAGACATGTCTTCCCTTCCTCCTAACTCCCACCCCCACCACCCCCACAAAAAGACACCGTTTAATTAAACAAGTAAAATGCCAAGAGGGCAATCTTGAAGGTGATGTCCAACGTCGAGATCCACAGTGAGCAAAGACAACTCTTTGTCAAAAGCAACATTGAGACTCCCGGCTGACTGGGGTTTGGTGAGATCAAAGGCTTCTTTGAGATCTCTTCCTGCTTGAACCTATACTCATCCTCTCACTTGCTCATTCATTTATTAAAAATGTGCTGCACAGCTAGGATGCCAGCCCTGGGCCAGCAGGGTGGAATGAAACAGACACGCCCTTGCCTTCCAAGGGAGACAGACAGACAGAACCAGAGGAGACAGACAAGTCCGTGAGTACAAGTTGAGCAGAGGAAGCAAAGCAGATACTGATTGAGAATTAACGGGTAAATCCCATTTAGATGGAGTCCAGGATAAAGTAAAAATCAGCTGATATGAATCAGATATGAATCAGCTTTCTCAGCTGGTGCCACACCCCCTCCACCACCCCCCACCCCCGCTCAGCCAAAGGCAAGCTAGCAAGTAACCTCTTGGCCTGACTTGGCTATTTTTTACATCAACTGGGTTCCAGTTTCTGCTGGGAAGATGGCTCCCCCTGGTGGTTGGAGGCCTAAATCATTACGTGCTAAATCATTACAGTATAGGAACGAATGTCGTTGTCCTGTGCTTTGGTCCAGAGCCCAGAGATCCAGAAAAACAGGAGCTAGGCTGTTCCCCTGGGATGGGGCCAATCTTGAATCATCTTAAATGTCCTTTATTCCTGAGTTTGAATCCCCACCGTTCTACTTCCTCAGTGTTGTGATCTGGGGACAAAGTTACTTAAATTCTCAGAGTCCCCAGTTCCTCACCTGTGAAAAGGATGATGATAGCACCAGTGTCAGGGCATCAGGGTAAGGATTAAATAAGATAACGAAATGACACCTCCACGTGTGGCACCGAGCAGGTCTGTAGATGTTAGCTGCTTTGTTCTTCTTAGCTTGAGATTTTCTACATCTTTCTTCCAGCTCCTTCCTGTCCCCTTTTCTCTCCCTGTGTCTTATGCCCAAATTCTCATCCTGTCCTTTCTTTCCTCTTTCCATGCTCCTTCCCCTGGGTTCCTCCTTCTTTCCCTCCTGTCTCCCTCCCTTCCCTCCCTTTCCCCATCTCCTTTCCTCTCTCTGCTTCTTTCTGTCACCTCCCATCCCTGCCCTCCCCTCTCCCCCACCACATCTTCCCAGCTCCTCATGCCCGACCTCTTGCCGGAACACCTAAGAACGAACACCGGGCTTGTTGAGGGTCCAGCCGAGGATAAATTGCATTCCGTGCTGAGGCAGAGAGGAGCCATTTTTCTGTTAGTCAATAACATAGCAGATGGCTCTTGTGTTCTTCAAAGGAGCACCGAGAGCTTTTCTGCGCACTTCACACAGCCACACTAGTCCCTCTGCCACCGTGTTCATCTTCGATGAGGTCCCAGCACACTCCATGTCCCCTCACTCTTTGAAAGGCTTCTGATGGCCAGTTGCTCCGGCTTCCTCCTCCTCTCCTCCCTGCTCCCTCCCTTTTCCTCACCGCATCTCGCACCTCTCTTTTGCACCATCTCACGTGCTCCCTGTCCCTTCCCTCTTGTTCTTTATTTACAGAATGGCCCACCTTCCCCTCTGTTCCCAAACTGCATTTGCTCAAGCAGCCTGCGATAGCTCTTCCCTGTCACTATAAAAGCTTTTTCATCTCCATTTGGAGCCGTTTGCCCCGATCATTTCTCTCTTCAAGATCACACTGATGAGCCCATGTGGTCTATAGCTGTCAACAATTCCCAGGAAAGGAGAGCACTTACTTAAAACTCGTATTTTAATTTGGGGACCCGTCAGGGGCTGGCCAGCACAGCACGGAAGCCCTAGCAACTTGCCCAGGCTGGCCAAAAGTGCACTGAGACCTTCAGGAAGGAAACTGAAAAACACAGAATGGCTGACTTTCTTTCCAAGACAGATGGATGGGGGAAGTAAGCCAAGATTGCTTTTCTCAAGTGATTCTTTCTCTGCACAGTTTTCTTTAAGGAGGAAGGAAACAGAATCATCAGATGACAAAACAGAAACTCCATCAGTTGTCTGGACATTTTTCCTGGTTGGAAGGGCAGTAGCCTTCCACACAGAGCCAAGTGCCAGGAATGGAGGGTCCCCAGCGATGCAGTCACACAGAAAGGTTGTATGTGAGTTTAGAATTTAAAAAAAAAAAAAAAATTAAGCCTAGTTCTTCATCCTGTGGCTTACTTGAGGCCTAAGAGAGGGGAAAAAAAAAATCAGACAAGTAAAACTCTGCAAAGTATCCAGAAGACCTCCTTTCTCTACAGCGGAACTTGGTTCATAAGCCTTCCTGCACACCTTGGGGCGGCTGAGGGACCTCCCGTCATCTCATTGGGTCCCCCTCAAAGTAGATGCTGAAACAAGGACTCAAATGTGCATAGTTTGTTTGGGGAGCCATCCCAGGAAACACAGATCGGGGGCAGTGAGCAAGAAAGGGAAGAAAAGGAGCCAGCGAAGGGTTCTTGTCAAGTCAGACACCACCGTGTAAGGTGACGTGGAAACTGGGCTCTTCATCCCCCCACAAACCCCCTATCCATCATTTGTGGAGGCTGCTTCCAAGACAGTCACTGCCCAGCATCTCCCACTTGCCTGGTACATGGACTGAGCTAGTTCCCGCAGCTGGGAATGATGTCCCGCTCTGCCGGCCCCCCGAGGAGTCACACGTGTTCGCACAGGTGTCTTCTGCCTGTAGAACTGAGTGCGAGGGGGAAGGTGGGCTGCACTCCAGTCATATCAGTGCTAGGCCTGTGCTCTAGGCCAGAGGGGCAGCAAGCTTTTTCTTATTATAAAGGGCTAGAGTGCAAATATTTTAGACTTTGCCACCAGAAGCTCTTTGTAGCAATTTCAGTTGACCTTTGAACAACGCAGGTTTGAACCACGCAGGTCCACACGTACAGGGATTTTTTTTTTTTTCCTATAAAGGAGTACAGACTGTGAATGTGTGATCCCTTCCTTATGATTTTCTTAATAACATTTTCTTTTCTCCAGCTGACTCTGTTGTAAGAATACAGTTTGCAATATAACATACAAAATGTGGGTTAACCCACTGTTTGTGTTAGGGGTTGACTTCTGATCGATGGTAGGTTATGAGTAGTTCAAGTCTGGGGACAATCAAAAGATATACATGGAGTTTGGATGACATGGTAGGGGTCAACACCCCTATATCTGACGTTGTTCAGGTCGTACTCAATCCTGCCCCTGTAGGAAGGGAGGAACATAAGGCAAGGAAGGTGCCTGGGGTACAAGACCAGGGCTGGGGCTGGACTAGGGGGAGTCCTCCTTAAATGGTGCACTCCAGGCACCTCCCTTCCCTGAAACTAGTCTTAACTTGACAGTGTGAAAAAGCGGCCACACCCAGTGTGTACCCAGATGGATAAGTCTGTGTTCCTGTGAAAGGTCATTGACAAAACCGGCAGAGAGCTGTCTCAGCTGAGAGGCCGTGGTCGGCCCACCCCGGCTACAGCCAGACTGGCCATTAAAGTCTTCCAAGCACCATGCTTCTCCCTGCCCGCCCTTTCCTCGTGCTGCTCCCTGTCCCACCCACCACCTCACCTCAAGGAAGCCTCCTCCCACGCCCTTGGCCAGAACCCATCCTCCCCTGGGCCCACACACACTTCTACTCTCCTTCAGAACATTTCTCACAGTGGTGATTGCATAACTAGTTGTGTAATTAGTTGTCTAATGTCTGTCTCCCTCCCCACAATGTAAGCCCCGTCAGTTCCCAAGGCCTGTTAAGTTTGCATCCTCACCCATCTGGAGCCTTTCCCATCCTCGCTGCCTTTGCCAGCCGCGCCCTGGGTGAGGCCTGCGGTGTTTCTCCCCAGGACTCCGCAGAGCTTCCTGACTGACCCGTAGATGTGTCGCTTCTCAGCTTGAAAGCACCCAGTGCTCCCCTGTGCCTTGTGAGAGCGTCCGAACTTGTAGGAACCCATTCAATCCTCATGCCTCTGCCAACCTCAGCCAACTCCCCTTGCTTCCGCTATGCTGGTCTACCAGTTGTCCGTGACTTCCGACATGAGAATGCCTCCCTTCCCATGCTTCTCAACATCTGTGCAGGCACTGGGCTTCCCGGAGAGACCTTTTGTCCTCACCCACTCAAGACACACACCCCAGCCTTGTTTAACTCCCAGCACCGCCCCAGCCCCTGCACTTACCTGATTTTTGTTCCTTGCACTGCATTTTATCTGTCTTAATAGATAAAACAGATTATCTGACTGTGACTTTTTTCAGACTCTAAAGTCCCTGAGGCCAGGAGCCAAGAACCTAGTACCCAGCACCCAGCCCCTAGCACCATGCCAGAGCTTAGGAGACAGTGAGTGAGTATGTGGTGAATGACCAAAAACCCTCGGAATACCTAAACTGTGGTTTCTCTCCAGATGAATGGCAAAACTATCTGAGTGGCCTCAGACCACCTGTTAGTCTGTGGGAGGAACAAGGATGGAAAAAAGGGGGCCTTGGCTGAAAAGCAGCACTCTCTCCATCTGCTTCTTTTCTCTACTATTTTTTTCAGGGGCGGGGGTGGGCGGGCAGCTCGCTGGTTGTCATCAGCTTCAGAAAGCCACAGTCCCAAGCGTGAAGACAGCCTGCTGCCCTCCGCTCCTTCCCACAAGCCCCACACAGTGACTGGACAGAAGCAGTGGCTCCTGATGTCCCGGGTACAGGCTGTCGTGTCCAGGCCCTCATGTGTGTCCTGGCTTCAGGATGGAGACGCCAGCACCAGGAGAATAAGGGTAGCAACCTTGGGCCTCCACTTCACCTTCTCCCACATCCCTAGGAAACAGAGGGGACAGGCTGGCACTGGACTGCACTCCATGGGCTGGAGAAGAGGGACAGGCAGCAGGAAGGGCTCCCTGGCTCCAAGAGGTCCTGGCCATCTACTGTCATAAAAGCAGGCAGACGGAGGGGACTCTGAGGGACTCGTTCCCTCAGCCCTTTCCTTACTCAGCACGGCCCCCTCAGGAATGGCTTCGGTGAGGACAGCCCTGGCTATCTTGTCCACCATGTGCGGTCGCACACACGCGCACACACTCACGTACACACTCCGCCCCACACCCCCTTATCTGCAGCGTACATTTCCCCCTCCAGGCTCCCAGCAACCAGCTGTACTGTCACTTTTGTGATTGCAGATAATTCACATTCAAACAAACTCTGACTCACCAGAGACGCAGAAAGAAAATGCTCGTGAGAGTAGGAACACTGCAGCTCACTGTTTGCTTTCTCCTTGCCGAGCATCTTTTATATCCGGAGAGGACCGTAGGGATGGGGGATTGGCTGGTGACAGTGAAAGCCAGGGACCACTGCACTAAGGAGCAGTAGGTCAGTGCCACTAGGGAGTAGGCTTCTTGGACCCCAAGGTCTCATGTCCCTGGAGTATCACATTCTCAGACATGTCATCACTTTCTACGATGAGGTGCTCTGTGGCTGGCCGTGTGGCAGGACTGCCTGGAGAGGTGGGCCAGGTGGGAGGGCGGCTCTATGGCTTAAAGAAGATCTGGCCTTTGCCAACAAATCATCATGAGGCAATGCGGACTGTACTGGAAAATCCCCACCTTACTTAATCAGACCTCTTAGCCCATCCCCACTAAATCTGAATCTCTGTGGGACTAGACAGGAGTGAAGTCTTCCTTTGCTTTTTATCCTTACAGCAAACACAGTACTCATTTTGCTAACCACGTGGGAACCGTTGATTTAGTAAGTTAGTTCAAGAATTCTCCTTAAGAGGCATCTGGGTGGCTCAGTCGGTTAAGCGTCTGCCTTCAGCTCAGGTCATGAGCTCAGGGTCCTGGGATTGAGCCCCGCATCGATCCCTCTCCCTCTGCCTCTCCCCCTGCTAGTGCGCTCTCTGTCTCTCTCTCAAATAAATAAATAAAATCTTTCAAAAATAAAAATAAAAAGAATTCTTAAATTCAGGTGGTTCCTGGCTCGTGCATCAGGTGGGATGGACCATTCCGTCCTAACTCCACCCTCGGCCACCCACTTGGTGAAAAGATGGAGCAGGGTCTTTTCTCTAAGGTTGTAAAAGCGCTTCACAGTAACTCAGGGTTCACGTTTGAAACCAGAATGCGAGAAACCTGTGTGTTTGGCCATTCAATGGTTAATTTGCTAAGCATAGACTACTCTCTTGAGGAAAGGTGAACTCATCCAGTTTCTCACCGTGCAAAAGCACTGTCCCGAGGAGGGGATTACCTGGAACCCAGGGCTCCCAAGCCCGTTCCCCCACATGGATCTTCCCCACAGAATTCTCTCTCCCCCCTCGCACCCCGCTCATTGTGAAGAGACTCAGCAGGTTGAGACTGTTGTCATGCATTCATTAAAGCCTCGTTAATTATTAAAATGGTATTTAGTGAGGTTTAGCAACTCCGAAATAAGATTTCATGTTTGTGCCAGTTGTTGAACTTCGGTAATTCTGTTCTTAATAATCGATTGTGAACTGTTTGACTTGGAATCACTTTTCTTATTAAACCCAAACCAAACCTTTATTTGAGATACTTAATTATAAGTGAGACTAATTTGCTTCCCCTCAGGGCACCAGGGAACTCTTGAGTCCACACTCGGATGAGGGAATCCCATGTCTGAGGACAGAGGAGGGTGCCGTCCCTGGGAGATCAGGAAGGGGATGGTTATGCCGTAGAGCGCCATTTGAAGAAAGAGTCCCCCAAGCTCCCATCTGCGTCCACATTAACTGGAGCTTTAAGGACGGCAGCGTTCTCGTCTCATTCGGATGTCAGCACGCTGGGGAAGGGCACTTGAATGATATCGAGCTGTCTCAGGAAGTTAGGGCTGGCTCCCCATTTGGGTACTTCTGGGACCGTGCTGACTATAAAGATGAGAGGGCGGGTGTTCTATATTTTGGTGGAAAGAACAAGGAGCTGTTCCTCCTTTTCTCAACTCTGTGAAGTCTGGTATTTCTGCCCCATGAACTCGGTGAGCGTGCCTTCCTGGACAAGGCACTGCTCCCAAACCCCATCTGATGGTCAGGGCTCTGTTCCTCTGGACAGGTCTGGGGTCTGCCCATGCCAGCCCTCCTGCTGGGGAACGCAGCAGAGCACAGCGGAATGAGCGCAGCCTTCCCGGGGAGGAGCGTGGGGTTCAGCCCCCAGAGCTGGTGCTCACTCTCTGTGTCTCCAAGAGATATTTGCTATCCCCACTCTGAGCTTTGGATCCCACAGCTCTGAAAGGACTGTGATAGTTCCTACTTTGCGGGTGCTTGTGAGGATTAAAGGTAGTGAATGTGAAATGCTCGTAGAGTCGCGCAGCGCTCGGCATAGAGAAGATGCTCAGTAAAGCTACCTCTTATTTTCAATCCCTCCCTTCATGCCCCATCGCCCCCCTTCCCCCTACTTCAGCCAGAGCCCACTTGGTCTCCTGTATTCGTTTGCTGGGGCTGCCCTACCAAAGCACCACAGACCAGGTGGCTTCAACAAGAGAAATTTTTTCTCTCACGGTTCTGGAGGCTAGAAGTCTGAGGTTGGTTTCTTCTGGGGTCTCCTCCTTGGCTTGAAGATGGCCATCTTTTCCCTATGTCTTCACATGGTCTGTATGCGTCTCTGTCCTCTTCTTATAAGGACACCAGTTGGATTGGATTTGAACCCTCCCTAATGACCTCATTTTAACATAATCGCCTCTTTAAAGACTGTCTCCACATACAGTCACATTCTGAGGCACGAGAGCTTAGGACTTCAACGCATCAATTCTGGGGAACGCAAGTCAGTCCATAACAGCTCCTCCCATCATCACAACCACTCGTTGTCTGGACTTTACCCAGTTACGGGTGAACTCTGCCTCTTCTGCTTGATCCCTTTCCACCATTGGGCCTGTCCCTCCATCCCCTACTCCTCCTGGAGAAGAGATAGGCCTGATTGCAACCAAGTTCCACTTGGGATAGAGTACGGGTAAGGCCAAATAATCCAATCAGAGCCGTGTTATGGAGAGAGCTCTGCATGCCGGGAATGGACATGGAATTACTCTAATAATTTCTTGGTCCTTTTGCTTAAGGAGAATAAAACACATTTCATAAGGTTGCTGACAGTATTAAATAAGCAAAGAGTGTAACACAGTGCCCAGTGCAATGTAGGCATTCAAACATCTCTGTCCTTCTCTCTTCACCGGGAGGGATAGGCTGGACACAGTGTTAAAGCCAGATCCATCTGGCCATGAAGACACAGGCTGTACTGGGATGGGGGACAAAAACTACTGGATTAACAGGGATCAGGGCAATTGCAGTGGGATAAAGAAGAAGAAACATTCAAGAGATATCTGAAGGAGAAACACTGAATACAGGGGGTGTTTGGATAGAAGGAAGGGAGAATGAAAAAGAAAGGGAGAGATCATAGTTGATCCCACAGTCTTAGACCTGGCTTAGTGGGAATGGTGTCTTTGGCAGAAAGCTGGAGAGTGGAGGCCAGGGGTGTTGATGAAGTCCAAGGAGGTCATGCTGAAGGTGAAGGTGAGATCTTGGAGGCAGTGGGGAAATGGGGGAGGAGGTCTGGAGCCATCCGTTGAGCTTGCCACTCTTGGCTCATCTGTCCTAGGTGCCTCTCCCGGACCTTGAACCTCACGCCTTCCCAACCGGAGGAGGCCCCAGCTGGGAACTGCCACTTGTTAATTAAGCTCTTGTTACTGATGGTGATGACTCGGTCTTGTGTGCCCTGGGCCAGGGTTTGAGACCTGAGATCAAGGACTTCCATTTCCAGTCCTCCCCTCCGGTGATTCTCTTTCGAAAGAAAATAGGGTCTTCACAGCTGAATTATAGATCCGATTTCCCATTTTCCAAGAGGAAAACAAATAGAATTCCTAAGCAGGAGTGCTTTTCTCGCTAAATGCCCTTGGTGAGTAGGACATTGTTATTCCAATATTGTTTATTTCAGACTTTCCAGGCCTTCTCAGATGCTTGACTTCACATACTCATTTTGCCTGCTTTAGTGGCAATTTAACATTGTAAACTGCCAGGAAGAAAAGGGAAGCAGCACAGGCAGATGAGTTTTCAGGCAGCATGAATATTTTCTGACTCCCTGGCCAGGGATTTCTTGCACGTGTGAAAAGTCAGCGGAAGAGCCAGACGGTTATTTCTTGATCATCAATGACACACGGGTACTTTAAGACCTGTGGCAATCATCACCTTATTTGGGAACACCTACAAGAGGCCCATCCATCTCCTGGTTTACTTTCCACTTACCCAACCAGGCTACCCCATGTGATATTGCAGGTGAGGGAACAGGCAAGAGAATGAATGAGTACGGATGGGCCCTGAAAAGAGAACTATTTTCCCAGAGGAGGCAAGGAGAGGGTGGTGTTGGCTCAGGCTTGGAAGGTTCCAGGAAAGCAAGAAGAGCTAATCATGGGGACCAAGAGGAAGAGCTTAAGAGCAATGACTTAGAGTATTTCTCTACTCGGGGAGAAATGATCCAGGGACCGGAAGCCTATCTAAAGTGCTGTAAGGAGTCTGTGGAAGAAAAGAATGGGTTAGAATAGAATGAAATGGAAGCATTATATGTGGGGCTGGCAACAAAGGCCAAGGAACTTTGACACTGGCTCCAAGAGCCAACTGCAGTCCCGGAGGACATGCAGGCTGGAAGACCTGAGAAGCAGGCTCAGGGTGCCGGCCACAAGCAGAGAGATCCAGGGAACCAAACGGAGAGCCCAGAAAGAGACTCGAATGTCTGAGTGGGGAGATAGCATATGAGAAAGGGGTATAGCAAAGCAGTGGGGAGGAAGCTCAATTAATAAATGCTGTTGGGCAACTAGCTAGATAATTGGAAGAAGAAAAAATTAAATGGGATCCCTTTCTCACTCCTTATACCAAAACAAATTCCACCTGGATGAAGGATAGATAAATACAACCACAAAACAAGAGGAAGAGAAAATGTATCATGGGTGCCCGTGTGTGTTTGTATACAAAGTCAGAGGCGAAAAACTCATCTGTGAAGACAATATCTGTAATAGAAATGATGAAGGACTAATTTCTTTCGTTTTGTTATCTGAGAGTTCTTAAAATGCAATAAAGGAGAGAGTTCTTGGGAGCCAGTAGAGACACTGGGCAAAGGACAGTCACCCCCCCCCCCAAAAAAAAGCTAATAAACATATCAAAAGACATACCACTTCAGTCATCATTGAAGAAAAGCAAACTAAAACACGGTTGATTTCTTTTTTAATCTGTCAGACAAGAAAAGATTAAAAATTTGATTATATCCCCACACCCTTGTGGACAAGGGTGTAGAGTATCTGGCTCCTTCATACATTTTTGGTGGAAATAAAAAATGTGGTAGGGCCCCTTTGGAGGATGAGTTGGCAATATCTATTCAAATTTTAAATTCACACATCATTTAATAAGAATTTTATTTTTAGGAATTTAGCCTGGAGAAATCTATTGATACATGTACACAAATACACAATTATCGGAAGGCCATTACTCTGTCCCTACAAGAAAGTAGATACAACATTTTAAAAGCCTTTCTTACAACATGAGTTTTATAAAATTATGGTACAGCTGTTCAGTGGGTTAGTAGGTGGTCATTAAAATTAATAAAATCAGTTGACACGTTTCAGTTTTCTATTTCTATGTAACAAGCCACCCCGCAACATAGTTGCTTAAAACAAAAGCCACTATTGGCTATTGTTCATGACTCTGTGGCACATCTGGGTTCTGTCTGGTGGTTCGTTTGCTCTGTCTGGTATCACCTAGGGGGCTGCCCTCATATGAAGGCTCAACTGGGCTGGAAGACTCAAACGGGTCACACAGGTGGCTGGCAATTGGTACTCACTGTGACTCGAGCTCACTGGTGCTATTGGCCGACTGCCTCAGTTCTCCTCCTTGGGTCTCTCCGTGTGATGTGGGCTTCTCACAGCATGGCGGCCAGATTCCGAGATGAAGCGCCACAAACACCCAAAAGCAGAAATAGCAGATCTCTTGAGGTTATGTCTCAGAAGTGACACAACATCGCTTTCTCTGCCTTCTGTAGAGGAAGTGGCAAAATCTTTGGGGCCAATGGTAATCCTCCGTGGTGTATTTTCCACTTATCCACACACACACGAATCTATCCATCTACCCACCTACCTATCTATGTATACCTGCAGATACATAGACATAGGCAACATTTCTAGAATGATACACAAGAAACTGGTGATAATTTTGGCATCCATGGAAAAGGACTGACTTGTTCGTATGGTTGTATTCTTCATATGCACACATATCTTTTTGGATTAAAAAAACAACAACTTTTTTTTAAAACCAGACCCATTTATTGACCCAAGCATGGGTCAAAGCATGACCCAAACTATGTTCAGTGGCTAAGCTATCAGTTTACTATCTGCTTAGGAAGTTTAGCCCCAAAATTCCTCCTGCTCTGATGGTGTGGCTTTATCTTCCAAGGACTTTGGTGATTGTTTGAAGAGGCAGAAACCTGGCCAGCCACAGAGGTTGGAGACTTTTGTCCAAACAACATGGTTTGAGGAAGATAATACTGTTTCCCTGTGGGTGATGACCTATTGTGAACCCCAGGCATCTTCTTTCTGAGGGACCCCTGGCTTGTTTTGTCACGAATTTTAATTGGTTTCTGTAGTAAGCTTTGGGACTGGTGTAGGTGGTGGGGCCAAATGTGCCTTGCTAATGCAGACATCCAGATCATCATGGAAGCCCAGGTCTCAAGAAGGACTCAGATTTCCCTTCTTTGCCCCAACTTGTGTGAAACCAAGACATCTTAAATAAAATGCTGTGTGTGTATCGAGAGTAAGCCCGAAGCACACACGTGCACATGAGTGTGGATGGAACAGTCTCCTGGAAGAAAACTGGAGAACCATGACCCCAGAGCTGAAGTTTGCATTCTGCTGAGATCTCTCAGCCAGGGCTTCTCAGGAGGAAGACCTTGAGCCCCGCTCAGCTTCGATGGGCCCCTGCAGTCCTTTCCAGGGCTCCACTCTGATAGTGCTCATTCCTTCCTTTCTGCCCCCCCCCCCACCTCTACCCTCCACTGCCTCCCACCCGCACACCTCTGCCTAGCTCTTGTTCTGTGCTCATTTGGTTCGGCAGTTAAATGGACATACGTGTTCAGTTTTCTGGGTCTCCAAGCCAAGGAGCAGGTTCTAAGTGACACATATAAAGTGTGCACATATGTGACTATAGAGCCATATCTACTGTGTGTGTGTGCACACGTGTGGTGGGGGGGTGTACATATGAAGGGAGAATGAGTCTGGTGGCATTCTCTCTAGAAAAACAGGCCAGGCAGTTTTGGAGAATTGGTCCAAACAATCTGAAGGCTCCATTTCTCCTTCATTTTGGGGAAAGGCAGGGGGAGCAAAGAACCCATATGCTCCCAGCCCAGCCACTGCAACACTGGTCCCCGAGTAAGATTCATGATCCGTGTTAGGGGAGGAATCCCAAGACAAGGATGACAGGGCCCAGGGAGAAGAATTCTGCCACATTCAGCAAGAGCATCTCTCCCTCCTTCCTTCCCTTGGAGAAACAGGGTTCTGAGGTAGGGGCCCTGGACCAGTCAAATGGCCCAGGCCCTGGAGTCCTAGCTCCATGCTGCCCCTTAGTCTCTTTGGCATAGCGGATGAAGATCAAGAGCAATGGTCTAGGGAATCAGCTGGTCTTGGGTTCAGATTACAGCTCCATCACTCCCTGTCTGACTAACCTGAGACAGGTTCTCTAATCTATCTGGCCTCAGTTTTCTCATCTATAATTTGGAGGATATACCTTACAGGGTGTGAGGGAAGGTAAAATTTAAAGAGCTTCATACAGAGCCTGACACAAAACAGGTAAAGGACGCTCATGTTGCTGCAGCTGCTGCTGACAATGATTTTGTTTGTTCCTCACAAGAACCCTGTGAGCAAAGATTTGCATAGTACAGCTCTCTGAGGCTCCATTCTTCCACAGTCTATGCAACTGGCAACGATTAGCCTTGAGCAATGCACAGCCTGCCCAACCATCCATGGCGGCCTGGCCTGTGAGGTACACCAGACAAGGTAAACATGCAGGAAGTGGCACAACTAGAATGAATCCAGGCTTCCTAGCCTAAAGAGGCTCATCAAGAGGGAAAGCAGCAATTGTCCATCAGGTGCTGCAGCCAGAATAAAAGATTGCAGGTGTCACCAGCCTTCCATGAACAAGGCAGACCTGGCCTCATTTCCTCCTCCAGGCTGTCGCCTCCTGGGGACAGATTGGGCACAGGTGGCACCCAGTTCCATCAGCCCCCTTCAGGGTACACCGTGCTCCCTATGAGATGGCTCACACAGGCTGCTGAGCGCCCGGGGTCTACATTTATAAGTCACACAGAGACACACAGGGGCACATCAAGGGCCCTGTCTCTTCCCCAGGGCAGGACAGGGCAGGGAATCTGGCAGGCTTCTACAACACAAGTGTTTTCCATCTGGCAGCCCACAGGTGTTTTGTTTTGCTCCGATTTGTTCTGGAAAGTGTCCACTGTCGGGCTGTACTGGGAGACCTCTCAGCCCCCCCAGGGCTGGGGCCTCTGCTTGTTCCTGCTCCCCAGTGCCAGCCTGTCAGCTGTCTGGGCACTGAGGAATGTGGTGACACCCACCACACTTGGACTTCACCTGAAGGTGCGACATACACAATAACGATAATAGTAACCATAATGTCGTACACTTGTGAATTCCTGTGCACCTTTCAAGGAGATCTCGCTTGCCTTAATTTGTTTTCAGTACACGTACAAGCTTGTATAAATACCTGTAGCTACCATCAGTAGGCTATACTGTGCACGACAAGCCCCACACTCCACATCTCCCATGCGTTATCATTTCATTCTCACAACAGATCTATGAGGCAGGGATTCTTCTCCCCCATTTTACAAATGAGGGTCTCGATGGGAAACAGGAACCTGGGCAGGCATTGCCAAGGTCATCTAGGAGGTCAGCGGCAGAGCCCAGATTCAGAGTCAGGGATCTGTAGCTCCAAGCCCACTATCACAGTCATCATGCTCTATTTGTAAGTTAAATAGGGAGATGTGTTATGACCTTGTTATAAAGAAAGGAATTGAGGCCTGACAAATGTTACAGAACTTGCTCAAGGCAACACAACAAGTTGATGACACATCTAGAACCCAGGACCTGGCCAATATTGACCTCGACTAGTCTAAGGGTCTCCACAAAATAAATGAAAAGCAAGAACAGAAAAAACACCAAGGAATCTTTTATGGCCCCTTCATAGGCTGTTTGCCTACCCTCATTTTTTTTTTATTATTCTATGTTAGTCTCTATACAGTACATCATTAGTTTTTGATGTAGTGTTCCAAGATTCATTGTTTTCGTATGATATCCAGTGCTCCATGCAACCTGTACCCTCCCTAATACCCATCACCAGGCTCACCCATCTCCCCCACACTCCTCCCCTCTAAAACCCTCAGTTTGATTCCCAGAGTCCATAGTCTCTCATGGTTCATCTCCCTGTCTGATTACCCCCTTCATTCTTCCCTTTCTTCTCCTAATGTCCTCCATGCTGTTCCTCACGTTCCACAAGTAAGTGAAACCATATGATAATTGACTCTCTCTGCTTGACTTATTTCACTTAGCATAATCTCCTCCAGTTCCATCCATGTTGATGCAAAAGTTGGGTATTCATCCTTTCTGATGGCTGAGTAATACTCCATTGTATACAGAGACCACATCTTCTTTATCCATTTGTCTGGGGAAGGGCATCTCAGCTCCCTCCACAGTTTGGCTGTTGTGGACATGGCTGCTATGAACATTGGAGTACATTTGGCCCTTCTTTTCACTACTTCTGTATCTATGGGGTAAATACCCATTAGTGCAATTGCTGGGTCATAGGGTAGCTCTATTTTTAATTTTTTGAGGAATCCTTATAGTGCAGGCCAGCAAAGGATTTGTCCACACTCTCCCAGGGAAGATGGAGTGTGGCTGCTCCCCAGGCTGGGAGCGGACTCCAGAACTCTTGTGGGAGCTGCCTCGAGGCGAGCAGGTGGGGTACCAGTGTATCTCCCCTGCCTTGTGCCTTTCCATCTCTCTCCTCTTGCAAAGGGAGTTCTGTGGTCCTCTGCTCCCCTTTGCTCGTTAGCACGCTGTAAGACTTCCTACGCACAGCAGGAGGGAAGCTACTTTGAAAGGTACCCAACCTAATGACTTTCCGAAGAGTCTCCATTTCACCATGATGGGCTGGCTGCAGGATGACAGGTTGCAAGCTCAAAGCCACCAAGGAGAAAGGCCCATTGATTCGGAGCGTTTGTACCCTGCTGCCTCCCTGCAGCTTCTCTTGGACGTCCTTCCGCAGCGGTGGGAACACATCCCCGTCTCTCCCACCATACCACAGAGCCCAGTGGGCTCCGTGTTTCGGCATGTCTTGTTATGTGGCGGTGGGTGCAGTAACCCCTCCTTGGTGACGTCAGCTCATCTAGGAATTCGTCACTGGGGCGGGGGGAGGGGGGTCCTCACGCATGCAAACACACATACACACCGATACTTTTGTGCAGTTCATTTGTTATGAAAGAGACTGTGTTACTGAGAAATGAACATCGGTGTTGGGAAGTGATTGAAATACATTGAGATAATTTCTTTTTAGCGACTTTGTTCAAATGGCCCTTTCATGACAATACCGTGTGGTTTTTGCAAAGAGACACCAACATATGCCCAGTCTTTCAAAAGCTATTTTGGGATGAATGGACTACTGGGCTGCTTTGTGGGTTCTTGTTAAATGAAATGAATCTGGTGGCCTTAATTCTGGGCTTTGTCTACACGGCCGGACACAAAGCGAGGAGTTGCTGAAAGGGCTGAGACAGGAGCTGGGTTTGAAGGGACGGAGCTCATTAGCCCGACACTGCCAAGGAAGGTGCGCCCATGAACATCCTGCTTATAAAGAAGATTTCGGGGTGATATTAGCCCACCACAAATTTAGGCCTGTTGGACATCATGGGGCAGGGAGGAGGGTTGCAGAAGAAAAGATTTAATGCACTGAACAGTGAGGTTAACCTCACAGACAAACTATATCTGGCCCCCACGGGCACCCGGCTGCTCCTTGGGACCAACTCCCCAGCCCTCTGAGAAAGGCACCCACTAGTTTCCCTCGGGACAAGGTCCAGCCAGGGAGGGATTCATCATGGCAAGAGAGCTAGCACAGCCCAGTCTCACCCAGAGGCAGGAATCGGTAGAAGGAGATTATGGTACACATAGTACAGTGTGATAACCTCAACTAACTTTCCAGCCCTGCGGCTCAGGGACGTGATGCTGGGTGTTTAGGGAGAAAGGGGTCATGTGGAAGGGAGAGCAAGCTAAAGAAAGAGTGTAAGGAACTCAGGAGACAAGGTCACTCTGGTAGGTGGCCTCATGGCACATCTACACAAGTGGTAGGAGGGTGGTGTTTCCCCCTCGGGAGTATAAGCAATTACAAGCTTATGTGAGATACTCTGCTGAGCCCTGGAGCCAGAAGAGAAGGATTTGAAGGGATCCTGTTGGTAACCTGTGTTCCTTACTTAGAACCACGAAAGGTGGGTTTGGGACCCTGCGTGGGCAACTGACGATGGGATGGGCGGGGAGCTGGGAAGTTTGAACAGAAGAAGGAAACTTGGAGCTGGTTTTCGAGGATGAATAGGAGCTAGGAAGGAAGAGGGAAAGCGGAAGGAATCCTGACAAAAGGGAGCATGGACAAAATATCGGGGGCAAGAAAGAGCGAGGCAGTAGCAAAGAGCGGGAGGTGGCATTCTTTCTCGGCACTGCTGGAAAGGCAGCAGCCTTGGAGGGATGCTCCCCAGCCTTTCACATCCAAGATATCTTTTGATTCTCCAAACAGCCTTGGGGGTATTAGCCCCATTCTACAGATGAATCATGAGCTTGGGCATGCACACAACTCATTAGCTGCAGTGCTAACGAGAAGAGTGGAGGGGAGGATGCTGCATCCAATCCAAACCGTCTTCTCCCACCAGAGTGGGCGCAAAGGGAGTGTGAGAGCCAGGGGAAGCAAGGAGGAGGAGGGAATGAGCCAAGCTACCATTTTCATCAATCCCAAAAAGAAACAATCTCCATCTTATTCGAGATCAATGGCTCTGACTTATCAAACATAATTTATAAACTCTGTTCTCTGAGACCCTAGAAGCTGTGAGGTGGACAGGGAATATGAGATGTCCCTGCACCTGTCCTTCTGCCCTGAACCATCCTGGACAGTCCCAAGGGCCTCACAGGGAAGTGTTTCTTATCAGTGTAGCAATCACCCCGCTTGTGTCTGTGGTAGCACTGTTCCTGTCATCCAGACTCAAAGGCTTGGAAATCAGATGTGACCACTGCCTTCCTCCTGCATCCTCAGAGTCACAACAATGAATGTTTCATACTGTTTACATCATCCATTCCTTTCCATATCCATGACTACCATGCTGCTCTAGACCTTTAATTCATCAACTGTGTCCACTTCTCTGGACAAAGTTTGTCCCGTTCCCCAGTGTCATTCCCCCCCATGTGACACCAGGTGATCATGTAATCATGATCTAAGACAAAACTTTGGCCCCTTCACTTCCCCCTTCAAAATCATCGTAGCGTGACGTAATTGCTCAGTAAACATTGCGTGAATGAAATGCACTTCGTGCGTCTACATGGCCTGACCAGTAACATGCAAATCCCTTTATCAGCCTGCGGATACAACCTGGTCTCAAGCTACCTTTTTAGCCTTATCTTCACATATAGGCTCACTCTGGCCCACTCCAAAGAAAATTGAGCCATTGTTCTGTCCATAAAGAGCTTGTACATTTATATTCTATTTTGATTGTGGCTGGTCCTCAAACAAGAAATCCCCTTCCCACTACCCTTGCCCATCTCTCTGTGGCCAAGTACACCCCATCTATCAAGACTCTGGTGGGATACTCCTTTATATAAGCTATAGAAGGTTGGACCTAAAAGACGTGTTTAAGAAAAAAGGAGAGAAGCACATTAACTTACCTCCCAGGTCACAAAGTCACTTCAGTTTTCTAAATCTCATTCGTATTCATCTGTTTTTTTTTTCTTTTAAAGATTGTATTTTTTTATTTATTTGACAGAGAGAGAGATCACAAGTAGACAGAGAGGCAGGCCGAGAGAGAGGGAGAAGCAGGTTCCCTGCTGAGTAGAGAGCCCAATGCGGGACTCGATCCCAGGACTCTGAGATCATGACCTGAGCCGAAGGCAGAGACCTAACCCACTGAGCCACCCAGGTGCCCTTGTATTCATAAAAAAAAAAAAAAAAAAAAAAAAAAGTGGTATTGACTGCCCTTATCCCACAGAATTGTCAGGAGGATCAAATGAGATCATGTATGTGAAAGTATTAGGCAAATGATTATCTGGAGTTAAACAGTAATAATTACTATGTATATATTACAGTGATTGGTATACATACATTTTTCTCTCCCTGATAAGTTCAAGATCTGGATGAATACAGTAACCACGAGCCACATGTGGCCAGGGAGCCCTGGAAATGTGGCTGCTCCAATCTGAGATGAGCTGCAAACAGAAACACACTGACCAGACTTCGACTCAGTACCAAAAAAAAAAAAAAAAAAAAAAGTCAAATATCCAATTAATAATCTAATCAGTAACCTTTATCACACACTGAATTAATATTTTGGATATATTAGCTTAAATGAAGCATACTATTGAAATAAACGCCACAATCTCTTTTTGCATTTAACATGGCTACCAGGAAATTTGAAATTCTATACATAACTCTCGTTAGATTTCTTTGGGACATCCCTGACCTAGAGAATTGGAAGCGTGTTGTATTTTGCCCTATAGCCCCTTGTGGGAATACCGTCCCTATTTGTCCGATGGATTATGATGTGAGTACACTCTTTTTTTCATCCACGCGGGAACGCTCGGGTGGAGGAATGGAGGTGATGTTGGATTGTGGGAGGACGAGCAGGGTGCAGGGCTCTGGTTCTGCCATCACCTCCGAAGTCTGCAGCGACGATAGGTCACGTCCCACGGGCACCCACAGCCGCCGCCCCACCTCTCAGCGCTCAGAAGACACAGGGTACTAGCCTCACTTCCCCTTTTTCCTGGCCACCCGCTCCATGATTAGGGCCTGCTTATCTGCAGGGGTGGGGAGGTGAGTTAGGGTGGGATCTTTCACTTGAAAGCGAAACTCACCTATGAATCACCTGCAGGGACCTGCCATCCAAAGGAGTAGCTCCTGAGATCACAGCCCCCACCGTTCCCTTCCTACGCAAGGGGAACTGGAAGCCCTTTCCCTCCTGCGTGTAAAGAGGCAGTGACTCGGGCGGGATACCTGGAACCTTTCCTACTGGGGTCCATCACGAGGCCACCTGTCTTCTATGGGACTCACTGCCAAGAGCAGGGACAGAAGCCAAATGCAGTTGGAGTCACTCAGACACTGGGCAGGGGCACTGGGCAGCCCTCCCCACACCAGTGTTGCTGAGCCACCACGGGCCACGGACACTCCCAGCCCCTCCCAGCCCCTCCCTACTCACCTCTCCCCTTCCCTTTGGATTCCCCGCCTTCCTCAGGCAGCAGAACCTTGCCTTTGACACCAGAGACACAGAAAAGGGATAGTCCCGAGCAGAGGATTTGGCCGCCGTCAGGACACAGGGACCTACGCGTGTCTCCAGGAGGGAGAATCACCACCAGCCCCCTCCTGGCCGCAGCGCGTGATGACCGGTCCTCTCTCCAGGGCTGACCCACCAAGATGGGCTGGCAGACGACAACACCCAAGTAGGGGGGACCGTGGGGCCCTGCCTTTTTCTGACTTCATAATAGCATTTGTAGAGATTATACGACTTTTTAAAATAGAGTCTTAGCAGGCCTAGGAGAGGGATTTGTCTCTCCTGAGTGTCTTTTCTTCAGGATATGTGTCAGAAGAATTCTTAAATCTTCAAAAAACCTTCATCTCTCCATGAGATGAGAACGTGGTAGCAGTAAGGCACAGTAAAAAACCTGCTGATAGACAGATGGAATGGTGTAATTATACGCAGGAGGGAGAGAGGGAGCGTTTGCTGAAATTATTAGTGTGGGCAGACAATTAGAGGCTTTTCCAGAAGATTACACTTTTCCCTCCCATCTGCGCTCCATTTAGGAGTTTTTACATTCACAATGCTATTTCCTCCTCAGCTGTGCCATTTGCCATTTTGCCCAAATTATTATTGTGCTTGACTTTGCGTTTGCTCAGACTTCCCCAGCATCCCGTCTCCGCTTCTTGGCACATGCCGGCGCTCAGAGCCTGCTCCCACTCTCCTCCTCGTCCTTCCCATCTCTTTTCCCTCCGCCCTCCCCTCCACCTCCTACTCCTGCCCCCAACGGAGACTTGAAAATGTCTACCAGGACTATGGCTGCTTTTCGGAGGCTGAGCGGGACATGATCTGCCATAAAATTAGAGAAGGTGATCAAAGCGATCTATAGCACCGTGTTCTGTCCCCCTGGGACCCGCTCCAAAGCCATCGATGAGCCTCCGGGAAATTGTTCATCTTGGACTTTGTTCATCTCTAACATTTAGAATCTGCGGTTTGGACCAGGAGGAAGGAACCAGCGTTGTCTTTCCACCCAGTTCTGCCTGAGTTCAGGTCACTGGGTTTGGTCCACATCTTCCAATTTCTTGTGGGTGCCCGGATCTAGAACCCAGCATGTCATTCGTACTCCCTGTTCATTTATTCATTCACTCAACACAAAGGCATTGAGCATCTATTGTGTCTTAGTCTCAGGACTTAAACTTGGGGGACAGGGGGTAGGAGAGAACCAACGTTTATTCCGTGGCTGCTCCCAGTGAGGCCAGCAAAAGGCTCTTTGGCAAGTGGGAATCATTGTCTTCATATTCCAGATGGGAAAAGACATTCTAAGAGGTTGAGTTGGCTGCCCAAGTCAGAGGCAGAGTGCCACGGCCTGGATCTCTGATTCCAAGGCCGGTGATCTCAACTGTATACCTTCGATCCCAGGAAAATAGACGAAGTCCCTGCCTTCTAGTGGCCCTGTCATCAGCTGGATAAGTAATCAGAGGAACATGGCAGTAGTAAATACGGAGGGCCATGAGCCAGGGGAACGAAGGTCTGCAGAAGCCAGGAGGAAGAAGTGAATGAGCATTTACAAGGAGCCCGAGGGGAACATGCCAGAACAGCAACCTGAACGTTGAGTAGAAGCTGGCCAGGGCAAGAAGCAAGGAAGGGGCCCTGTGGTCCAAGAGGCCAACAGGTATGGAAGGCTGATTGAAGGTGATTGAAAGGAAGGAGCCAATACTTCTCTTTAATGTATTTTTTTGTTTGGCCTTTTTCCCATTCTTTATACCATTTTATCCCCCAGCAACTCTCAGGTAGCCATGACCGTCTCCACTAATGTAGATGAAGAAACAGAGGCAGAGGATGGGTGAGTAACTCCCTTAGAGAGGAAGTGGCCCCACAGATCCACAGAATGAGCCCTGGGCAGGCGGTGGGACTCTAGTCTAGCTCCTGATCTGTCTCCAGGGGGCTGAGGTGTTTTTGGGTAGTGGAGTATATTCAATGTGGCCAACATGGTGCAGACAGATCGTGTGCTTTTGAGGCAGGAAGAGAGCCTGATGTCACCTCACCGAGGGTAATTTGAACAATGCAATGGGTTGGGCTCACCCTGTGGCGCTCGCACAGCCCCGTAATGGGGTATGGTGTGATGGTGGTGTGGTGTGCTGGTTGGCAGCGTCTGGCGATGGATGGAGGGTGGCTGTGAGGGAGAACGAGCCTGGAGGAGGGGACAATCCGTTAGAAGGTGGGTCCAGGGGTCAAGGGAAGAGGTGATGTGCCTGGGGTGAGGCTGTGGAGGCAGAGGCAAGACTGGGTATCTGATGGGAGGCTGGACATGACGGAGTAGCAGAGGTTGAGGATGACTAGGAAGTTACAGCCTAAGGAACTGGATGGACAGTGTTGCCGTGAACCAAGCAAGGGGTTCAAGGAGGAAGAGCAGGTTCAGGAAGAAAGGGGAGAAGAATAAATTAATCAAGAAGGAAACTTGAAGCCATCAAGGCTTTCTTCGTCAATGCATCAGAGGAGGCAGCAGTGCCAAAGAATAGGGAATGTTCCCATGAAGTGTAGATAATCTCAAGCCATTCCACTAAAAGTAAATTAGAAAATAAAGTTTTTCAGGTGACTCCACATCTGGCCACCCACTTTCATGTCTCCATGGGAGACAAAGGATTCTCCCTCTTGCATCTCTGCCCTAGATCCCCCTTTGCAGGACTGCAGAGACCCCAGAGATGTGGGAATCCACAGACAGGCAGGCCCATGGAGACACACAGACAGACGAACCCCACACTGAGTGGGGGGCGGGGACCTTTGTTTCCCTGGCTCGTCAGAATTCCGGAAGATGAGGGGAGGCCAACACTGCAAGCTAGTAAAGAACTCAGGGACAAGAGGAACCAGTGGCTTCAGAGGGGCTTCCTGAGCCTGGAGAGAGGGGGGTGCATTGACGAGGGATATAGAAGGTGAACCCTTGGGAAATGTGAGAGCGACTGATGCCAGCTTTACCAGCCAAACGGAATTCAGGCTGCCACGTGACTAAGAGACTTGGGGAGTGGAGGGTAGCAAAGCTAATCCCAGTGGATTCTGGGGTCTCTTCAACAGTACAGGCACAACAGCAAGCCCTGGGCCGGGATTCAGAAAAGCCGACTGCACTTCTGACTCAGCCACTGGCTTGGTGATCTTGGACAGGTCCCTTTTTCTCTCAGATCCCTCTGGCATTTTATAAATCTGTGATTCCTGTGATCACACAGATAAGAGCAACCCCCAAAATTATCCATGAATAGAGTCAGGGCCAGCACGCTTTTTCCATAAAGGGCCAGATAGGAAGTATTTCTGGCTCTGAGGGCTATCCGAGCTCGTTCAGCGAGTCGTCTCTGCCTTCGTAGTGAAAAAGCCGCCACAGACAGAATGCAAACAAGTGGGCTTGGCTGTGTTCCAAAACAGCTTTATTTACCAAAACAGACAGCGGCCAGATTTGGCCATTGTTTGCCGACCCCCAACATAGAGCATTCTGGGCGCAGGGACCCTTGCAATCTTCCAATCAGAGCAAAGGAGTGAGGGAGACGTTATCCCTTGGAGAGATCCCGTGCGTGATGCACAAGCCCTGGAGATGAGGTTAGGTGGGATGCTAACCTGTCTCTTCCAGCTGTCCTTAGAAGGGGGCGTCACAGTTCGTGAACACCTACCGATACTAGGTAAGTCCTTCCATATGCACAAAAAATCTGCATCCTCATTATTAATGATGGGCCTAGGGGCACCTGGGTGGCTCAGTCGGTTAAGCCTCCTGACTCTTGATTTCGGCTCAGGTCATGATCTCAGGGGTTGGGAGATGTAGGCATTGGGGTCTGCATTCACCACGCAGTCTGCTTGTCCCTCTCCCTCCCCATCCACTCCTCCCCTGACTTGCTTGCTCTCCCCCCCCGCCACCCTCTCTCTCAAATAAATAACCAAATAAAATCTTAAAAAAAAAAAAAACTCTATTTGTAACCCCTTTCAGAGATTTAAAAAATAAAGAGTGGCTCATAGAGATTAGGCCACTGTCCTAAGATCACATTACTTAGGGTAGAACCCAGATAAAACTTCAGACTCAGAAAGGCATAGCACCATTCATGATCCAAAGAAGCCTACTCTTCTTTGTTTGAAGGCCTGGTCCTGGCCCCCAAACCTGCCTCTCAGAGCAGCTTTCCCTGCACCCACTCAGAGCTGACTCAGCCCCGGCAATCATTCTTCACACTTTTCCTTGCTTCCTTGGCAGTATTTTCCGTCCCCACTTCTGAATGTCATGGAGCGTGATGCTGACACAATGAGGCAGAATCCCCAGTCCAGACAGCCCCACAGCCAGGGGAGACACAACTCCAGCACACGCGCACTGGGATACACTGGAAAAGTGCAATTCATTTTAAATAGATTCCCATAAATAAGCAATAAAACAGGAACAGCCATTTGCAGTGAGCATTTCCAGGGTTTGATGAGCTAGGAGTTTGGACGGGGGGTGGGGGTTGGGGGGGACAAAGAGTCTTTTTCATTATTTCCCCAACCCTGCAATTTTCTTTTACTGCCTGATGACTTTGAAGGGGTGGGGAGATGAACGTGGCCCCGTAGGGATGGAGCCAGAGCTCCCATCTCCTGCTGCAGTCTGCCAAGTTCAACTTCCCGATTGTCTGATGGATTCTTTGTGAGCTAGGCCTCTGTCCTTCTACCTCTTTGACCTGCCTTGGCCTGCCTCCCTCCACTGACAGCTTCCAAGTGTCCTGGGAGATGAGGTGAGCAGACGAGGTTGGGGTCCCGGGGAGGGGCAAGAACTAGGAGGCTGATTCCAGAGAATCTGAGTTTTATAAAGGTGTATCTAGAAGGTAAGTGCAGGGGGTACAGCCCAGGCCAGGGTATGGTCAGAAATGTCTTCATTTCCTTTCTCCTTTTCTCTGATGTCAGACGTGATTCCTTCGCTAGGAGGTGACCTGCCTCAGTTTACGCTAATGTGGCAAACTACAGAGACTGTCAGTGGTAGACAGTCCTTTTTGGAAGCTCACCTGACTTAGAATGCTGTACTCTAGCTATGAGTGTTTGTGTGTGTGCGTGCATGTGTCCATGCATGACATCACACACTTGTGTGTTCACTCTGTTTGGAACCATGTCCCATACCCGGGTACATGCTTCTACAGCATTCCAGCATAGTGTCTTTTTTCTTGTTGACTTTTCAAGCATTCTTCCTCTCCTGACAGGAAGTTTCCACCTGATGACTCCTCGAAATCCTCCCAGCCTGAACCTGTATTTAGAGCAGAGCCTGCTGACAACCTCCTTTGACTTTGCTCCTCATTCTGAGTCCATTCCCCCAAAGTCACTGCGCTTTTGAGGACTCTCTCGTGGGTGTGGCATTCAGTGAGGCTCTCTCAACAGCCATGCTGCCGACCCATGTTACAGATGGGACACACAACGTAACTTTTGGTTTTCTGTTACCATTTATCGTTCTCATGTTGTTTTGTGTGTGTTCGTCTGCTCAGCTGTCTGGATAGGATAACTACACACATTCATACAGACATTTCTTCATCATCTATCAGTATCGGTAGTATTGATTAGCTATGGCTGTGTAAGAAATAAGACCAAACTTGAGGGCTGAAAACTAGTAAGCATTTCTTATTACTCATCTAGCTGTGTGTCAGCTGGGCAGCTTTGCTAACCTGGGCTGGGATCAGCTAAATGGAGCTGGACCAGTCACCTGTTTTTTATTAACCTATAGGGTCATCTAGGGTGGCCACACTCACATGTCTGGTGGTTGTGTGGCTGTTGGCAGAGGTGACAGGGCCATATATCTGGCATCATCCAGCAGGTTATCACAGGCCTGGGCACGCAGGGGCAGCAGGGCTCCAAGGGGGTGCGGGGAAGTATGAGACCTCACCTCAGAACTAGACATCCCCATTTCCAGCACATTCTGTTGTCCACAGCAAGTCACGAGGCTGGTTCAGATCCAAGGAATGAGAAATGGTGGAAACAGCAGCAAAGTCACATTGCAAAGGGTGTGGATTCAGGGGGAAGGGGAGAATTGTCTGCCATGCCCACTATTGGACATATACATAACATAAACCAGGTCAAATCCAAAAATTGGTTCTGTTGTAGCTATATCCATTTATGTGTTCTCATCATCCTGTGTACACAGCTCTGATCTCTTCCAAGTTTGGCCATGGTGTGGTCATCTCAGGACCCAGCTCAAGGTGGGTAGGTCTTTGTTACTGCCAAATACGTAATCCAATTGAATAGATCATCTATTGTTTAATGAGCCACCCCATGAATTCATAGGATGACAGTAAATAAAATATGAATCCAGTAAGTTTCATTACCTCTTTTAATAAGCAATAAACAAGCATTCACATCTTCTTCACTCAAAGAAGGCTAATCTTGCCCAGAGAACAGAGAAGGGACATAGGTGGGACTGTAGCTTATGGTCTCTGGCCAGTCTCTCTCCTGCGTGCTCAGACTCCTTAATTATGTGCTCCAAGCTTTTCCTCCCTCCAGATTCGGGGTGTCTGGGAGCTTTTCATCTGTGGCCTCACCCCCTTTCATCGTATCAGTGACTTGCGTTGAGACCCAAAAGAACTAAATGCAACCACTGACCACATACTCTCATCTTTAGTCCATGAATGACTCTTTTTATTTTATTTATTTCTTTTTTTTTTAAGATTTTATTTATTTATTTGACAGAGAAAGATCACAAGTAGGCAGAGAGGCAGGCAGAGAGAGAGGAAGGGAAGCAGGCTTCCTGCTGAGCAGAGGGCCCGATGCGGGACTCGATCCCAGGACCCTGGGATCATGACCTGAGCCGAAGGCAGCAGCTTAACCCACTGAGCCACCCAGGCGCCCCAATTTTATTTCTTTCTTAATTTATGTGTTTTTCCTTATTTATGTATTTGTGACTTATATATTTTGTTTTTGTTTTTGCTTTTGTTTTGGTAGAGGGACAAGGTCAATATGTTGGAATTCTCCATAATAATTTTTTTTTTCAAATGTTGAACTGAACCAGAGATTCTTCTCTTGAACATTTGGCAGTAATTTAACAAGTGCTTATAGAGATAGCTCCTGCCTTTTCTTTTCCTTGTAGTAAAAAAGTATAACATGAAACTCACCATCTTGGCCATTTTTAAGTGCCCAGTTCAGGATTGTTAAGTCCGTTCACATTGCTGTGAAACAGAGCTCCAGAACTTTGTCCTCTCACAGTCTGAAAGTTTATACCCATTAAGTAACAACTCCTCATTTCTCCTAGCCCCAGCTTCAGCTAACCACCACTCTACTTTCTGTTTCTATGATCTGGACTACTTTAGATATTTCATATAAGTGGAATCATGCAGTGTTTGTCTTTGGGTGATGGGCTTATGTCACTTAGTAGAAGGTCCTCCAGGTTCATTCATGGTTCGTTCGTGGTGTAGCTTTTGTCAGAATTTCCTTCCTTCTTAAGGCTGAAAAGCATCGCATTGTACATATCTCTCACATTTGTTTATTCATTCATCTGAAGGTAGATGTTTGGGGTATCTATACCCCTTGGCTGTTGTGAATACTGCTGCTAGGAACATGCATGTCTCTCTACTTTCCAATGTCTTGCATACATACCCAGAAGTGAGACTGCTGAATCGTATGGTAGTTCTATTTTTAATTTTTTAAGGAAACTCCGTCCTGTTTTCCATAAGCAGCTGCATTATTTTACATTCCCTCTAGCACTGCACAAGACTTCCAATTTCTCCACATCCTTGCCAGCACTTGTATTTTCTGATTTTTTGATAGTAGCCCTCCTAATGAGTGTGAGATGATAGCTCATTACGGTTTCGTTTGCATTTCTCTGATAATTAGTGACTTTGAACAGCTTTTCATATGCTGGTTGGCTGTTTGTATCTTGGAGAAGTATTCAAGTATTCAAGTTCTTGGCCCATATTTTATTTGGACTCTTTGATTTTGTTTTTGTTTTTGTTGTTGCATTTGTGTATTTTTAAGTACTTTGATAAATGTCCCTTAACTCACCAACAAACAAGAAAACAAGAGTATTGACCTCAGTCTGTATTGTATCCCCATCTTCCTCTGCCCAGAGCAATGAAGTGCTGTCTTGAATCTTGTGTTTGTTACTGCTTTGCTTTCCTTTTCTTTTTTTCAAATGAAGTTTTATTATAGCTACATATTTTCTTTAAAAAAATAATATGGGGTGCCTGGGTGGCTCAGTGGGTTAAGCCGCTGCCTTCGGCTCAGGTCATGATCTCAGGGTCCTGGGATCGAGTCCCACATCGGGCTCTCTGCTCAGTGGGGAGCCTGCTTCCCTCTCTCTCTCTCTCTCTCTCTCTCTCTCTGCCTGCCTCTCCGTCTACTTGTGATCTCTCTCTGTCAAATAAATAAATAAAATCTTTAAAAATAATAATAATAATAATATTTTGGCTTGGATTGATTTTAACTTTATATAAAAAGTAGCATGCAATATTTATTATTTGGGGGCTTGCTTTTTTTTTTTTTTCACTCAAATTCTATTACTAAGACTAACCCATATTGTTGCACGTAGCTATTGCTCATTCGTGCTGGCTGAGGTTTACTGTTGTATAACACACCCGCGCTACAGTACATTTATCCATTCTCCTGTCGGAGTACATGCATATGGATTCTAGGGTTTTGCTGTTCATGAATAGTGCCGTTATGCACATTTTTGTCCATATCTACTGGTGGACATGCGTGCAAACTGCCCTTGTGTATTTTTCTAAGAGCGAGATTGCTGCGTTGTAAGGTATTTGACTGTTCAACTTCACAAGACAATACCAAACTGTTCCCCAGGTAGCTGCGCGATTTCACACTCCCACCAGCAATGTGCAAAAGGTTCTGTAGATCCACACTCTACCAACACTTGATATTGTCGACCTGCTTAATTTCTGACAGTCAAATGAGTGAGGACCGTATCTCATTTGCCCTCGATACACATTTCCCTGATCATTAATGAGGCTGAACGTCCCTTCATATGTTTATTGGCCATATGTGTTTCTTTAATCAAATTAAGAACTTCTGTTCATCAAGACACTGTGAAGAAAGTGAAAAACAAGTTACAAAGCAAGGCGAGGTATTTGCCACACACATAGCTGACTAAGATCTAGTGTGAAGAATATAGACAAGAAGAGACAACTCGCTCCGAAGAAAATGGGCCAAAGAAATGACAGGCATTTTGCAGAAAATCCTCCTGGTTATTATTATTAACTCTAAAGATGTGTTTGGATCCATAACAGCAGCTAGTCAGAGAGTGGAGTTTTCTCACATCAAATGGAAACTTTCTTTAGTGTAGAAGCAACTTTCCAAGGCCTTGTCCTTAGCTAGTTCAGAGATGAGTCAGAAAAGCCTGCTATTTTCTCCCTTGCCGGCTAGAGAAATCATCTGAGTCCAGAAAAGGTGTTCACAGGGACAAAAGCTCAAAGCTGAGATACTCTCCATATTGGTTTCCTGGGGACAGTCAGGCCTTAGAAAACCCTAAAACTCAAGGTGTGAAATCACCATCCTTCCCAAAGAGAATTGCTCAACATTTACCCATCAGGAACCTTCCAGAGCATTTCCAGGGAAAGTACGGAATCTTCCCTTCACTATTAATGTACTGAGGAAGGGGGGACCATTTCTCTTCCTCTAAAACTGTTCTCAGGGGACGTCTGGGTGGCTCAGTCGGTTAAGCATCTGCCTTCAGCTTAGGTCGTGATCCCAGGTTCCTGGGATCCAGTCCCTCAACAGGCTCCTTGCTCAGCGGGAAGCCCGCTTCTCCCTCTGCCTGCTACTCCCCCTGCTTGTGCACTCTCTCTCTCTGACAAATAAACGAATAAAATATTTTAAAAATGTTTTTAAAATAATAAAACCTCTCTCAGACTAATGACCAAAAAATTATCTATATAGAACCAATTTCTCTCCAACATTCCTTGGAGCCAAAGAAATGGTTAAATATCTAGGCTTTGAAGGACTTCCCTGCTGGGATGTGAGTTTCTGGTGGAAAGTAAAGAGAAGGACTGTAAGAGGGCAGCAAATAAATGAATTAAAGGCAACAGACACTAGCTGTCAATCATCTTCAACATGGGCTGCACGGCCGATAAAGCCCACAGAGGTCCATTCTGGAGTACAGCTGAGGCTTCCTTCCCAGGCCGGCCCCCATGCTCTGGGAGGGACATGGAGAAGGAAGGTCCAAGTTCTAGGAAAGCATGAGGCAGAGAGATAAATAGGGACTGAAATGAGAGTCGGCTCTCATGTCCCTGCTTCTGTTTCACTAGCCAGCCTCCAAACGTGTTGCTTGCCATTTGCGGTTAATAGCAAATGTCTTCCCATATTTATTCACTTACCTGTCAGGGGTACATATTCCCTGTGCAGCAGTGTGATATCTGAATAGCAGATTATGCCTTCAGTGCTAACCTGTCAGTCCCAGGATATCCTCCGCAGAGAGCCAGGCAGCCACGGGAAAGTGACAGGCAGACAGGTAGCTAGTTGCACTGACTTGAAGAAAACTAACTAAAAGCCAGACCCTTGCAGTAGAAACTACAAGAGGAACTGGCTAACAAGATGTCCTTTCCTATTTCCCAGCTGGGTTTGGATGGGATCATTAGACGTGTCTACACTGGGGAGTGCCAAGGTAAGACAGAGCTAGGTGATAAGACGGGCAGCTAGAAAGTGTGAAGGCTTCTCTTCAGAACGGAGGAAACATCCTGTTTGGAGCAGGGAGGAGCTGGAGTGGCCGAGGTTGTGATCCCCTTGGACGTGAGGGTGTTAGATGACAGGTCAGCGGCATGAGGTCCCTAAATTCCCAGGTGGCACATGTGAATCGGGCTGACTCTCCTCATCCTCTGGGCGACCTGTTCTCCCACATCTAGATGAAGCAAATTCCTATCCCACCTTCTAATCTCAGAGGCCACCAGCAGAACATACTGGCTCGTTTGGAAATCATCTTTCATAACTATTCTAGGATTCTTTCCAGTTGCTAAAACAGCTAATCCCAGGTTGTTGACATGTCCAGCAGGACCACGGGTCAGTTTATCACCTGGTGAGGATGGGGTGCTTCACGCCCAATACATCATTACAACTCATTCCCTCTCTCTCTCTCTCTCTCTCTCTCACACACACATGCACACACACGTCACTTCTACATAGCTTCTTTATAGCCAGCCAAACAAAAATAAGACCAAAAATAGGAAAAAAAAATTCTCCTGTCCAACCTTTTTTTCTTCCCCCTTTATTCCTTCCGCATCATCTTCCTACTCCTAGTTGGGGCCTAGAGAGTTCTGGGTAGCTAGTGTTTGATGTTATTAAGCAAAAATTTCTTGTGGCAGCCACCATGTCACCTTGTAGTCTTTTGGCATTGACAGAGACAAGAACAGAGCTTATAAAATGCACACATTTCCTTCCTTACAGGAAACTGGGACAACAACAGAGCCTTATAAAATACACACTGTCCTCCTTACTGAAATCTGCCACTGTGTACTAAAAGCAAGAAACAACAATTCCTTCCTGTATTGTTTAATTATGAGCTGACGCAGCCAAGATAAAGGCCCAACCAATCGAGGGCTCCGAAACACCAGTCATTCTCTGAGGAAAGCTGAGGTTTACTCTCTCCTTTTATTATATTTGTTATGATTTTAGTTTGTGCAGCGGTAAATGCAATATTGACATTTAGAACCTCTAGAAAAAAAAAAAAAAGAAAGAAAGAAAAAGGCAACCAAAACATTTGCTAGCTTCAAATATTTGAGCAGTTTCCAACCAGAGGCCATGGGTTTTTCTCAGTTTTTAATTTTAGTTCCCTCGCTGCCCCCCCTCCCCAACATTTCCACAGAGGCATACCTTCCAGTCAACAATGTATTTGCAATCGATATCTTTTCTGTAAAGCATGCATGCAATCATGTTCTAAATGGAAAAGGAAGGTTATTGAGTGCACTCATTGAGATCATCTGACTGTGGCCAGAGCTAGGCGAGGAGTTAGTCAGACAATGGAAACCGGACAGTGGGGAAAAGGATGCTCCCTGAATTACTAATTGACGGTGTTGGCAATCATGCTGAACCCTCCAGCTCCATCCATCTTAAAGCCCAAATTATTTTAGGTTTCTTGATACTGACATACTGGCAGAGGCAGGGAGTTGTTCTTAAAGAAGGAGTGCATCTCCTTCCCCTTAACATTTTCATAAATAGAATTATTTATCTCTCCAATCTAACTAGTGCCCAAGATACCCTTTATAGGCATTGAACCCTTTCTTTCAGTTTTCTAGATAGTTTTTTTTCTTTTTGGATGTATGGGAGGACTTCTTCTCTGCCACCAGTGGCATCTGTGACTCCGGGCTGGGTCTCTTGAAAGTCACCGCGTCATTGCACTGCTTCTATCTCTGCCCACCATTATCCATGGACTTCTGCCACTCTCTCTCTAGACTGTGAATGTTCTGGAATAGAGAGGCCTTGTGGCATTCATCTAGTATCTCCAACATCCAAGACAATGTCTGACATGGAGGAACAATGTACATTTATTGAATTAAGAAATTTTAAAAATGCGTGAATGAATCAATCAATCAATTAACTGAACATGTCAGAGATGGTAGCAGGAGAATATTCTGGTAAACTGGAAAATCTGCTTAGAGCTAATAGAGAATTCTCTCTCACACATACCCCTACCCATCGCCACCACTATGTTGTTTCCAGAACGGGCAACTCCAAAGGGCTGGAGGAATTCCTAGAAGGCTTGCTCTGTATTCTTGTCATTTTCCCACATGAAAGCTTCCAATGAGGTGAGACCGCCTTGTTTCTAAGGTTTAATGGTTCAAAAATTAAAATATTTTATAACTAACTTTGAACTAGGTGAATGGGGTGTTGTTATGTATAAGAGGCAGTGAGAATTCTTTCCTCTCTGGGCCAGACAGAAGGGGATTTTTAAATGAAATATGGCACCTGAATCAGGATGACTCCGTGAATTAGCTTTGGCAACAAAGCCAGGAGAGAAAATAACGACGAGCTTATTGCCTTGTACAAAGCAGGGCTCAGCAAATGTTCGAGGTAATGTATAAATTAATCAGCTCCTTTTTGTGGCATGCTTCCTTCATGTACCCTTTCATGGACTTGAGGCCTCTTAGGCATGTCCTGAAGTTAGGCACGTTCTAACTACATCTGCAGCTTCGTCCCTTGCCTCTCGTGTCCTTGACTCCCACGGCCAGTCACACTCGTGACTTGCAACTCCAGGAATGCTATGCCCTCCTGGGTCTTCATGCTTTTGAATGCAGGACTTCCCTTTGTCAGTGTGACCATTCTCCTATTATCGTCTCCTCAATAGCTCGTACTTACCTTTCAAATTTAGCTTAGGGTCACAAGCCAGGAAACTGTCCCTCACCCATGCTCCTCCTTCTTCAGTGCCCCAACACCCCACCGTTGTCATAGCAGCCAGCTGTCTCCCACAAACACTCAGCACACAGGACTGATGCCCTTTGTATACCTTCCATTCTGTTGGTTCATAAGGTTCATGAGAGTAAGCTGGTGTTTTCTGTCTCTGTAGCCCAGCACCAAGCACAATGCCTAGAATGGTCCATAGGTGGTTACTAATGAATGAATACATAGATGGATTAATGAAAGAACGCTAACCACTGAAAGAAGGCTGGAGATAACCTTGGAGAATCTACACAGTGCACAGAAATCTGCCTCTAGACATGAGCTGTGATCTGAAAAACATGAGCAGATAGATGGGATGGCGGGCGAGAAGCTCAAAGTGAGTGAGAAGGTAGAGACCCCTGCCAACAAGCAGGACCAGAGAGAAAGGAGAAGTTTATGGTGTCGAGGGCTGCCTGAGGCAGGCATAACTCAAACCACTGGGATAGTGGCCACGGAGCCAGAGCAGAGAATCTACCCCCCACTCCCTCTGCCGGGGTCTAGAAAGCATGAGAATGAGATATCTCATGGAAGGGAAGTAGAGGCGGAGTGACACCAGATGAGTGAGGCTTTCCCATGAGGACTGGATTCAGCACTGATGGAGTCCAAGCTGCTGCGTGGAGAGCTAGCATGAAGGAAGAGGCTCCAGGAGCCCCTCACTCTGGCGCGTTCACCATCCCATCCTGAGGGGTGCAGAGTGGCTCTGGAAACTGAATGTGTGAGCAAGGACTCTGAACAGCCAAGATGCTGCTAATAGTGGGGAAACATTCACGGTTGTCATAAGCAAGAGATGAGATGGAAATGACATGTCACAGCATTTTAATTTAGCCTTTGTATTTTAGAATGTTTTAATTAAGGTTTATCTGTTACCATTATGACTGTAATCCTGAGAAGGGCCAAGTCTGCCCAGGCATGGGGAAGAGAGGAGGAAAATACGTCATAATTAAAATAATTATTAATTTAATCTCATTAAGTAGAGATTACTAATTATTGTTGCTATTATTATGCACGGGGGGGGGCAGACCCCTTCGTGAACATGTCTCATCGGTTTGCGTGGAGGTGGAGTGCGGCAATGCCTGGGAGAGCCTTTCTCTGACAAGGTGGCTACCCCGTCTCCTTCCCATGGAGTTTCTCCCCACAGATATCCTTTGATAACTGCTGCACAAAATCCATACCATGTTGGGTTTGAGAGAGAGGTTCTGTGTTTGGGTGTGTGCCCACCACCCTGTCCTTCACTCCCCTGTGCCTAGCTGGACACTCCTTCCTCTGCTCTCAGGACCCTCTGTGGCCACCTCGCCATCCTCACTGCACTGGACTTGCTTGCAGGTCCCGTTCCCCCAGCAGGCTGGGAGGCCCTTGAAGAGATGTGCTGTGCCCTTTGTCTTTGCATCTCCTCCAACATCTCTTACCATCCCAAAATCTGCAGGGAAGCTGGGTCTAATATTGTTTCAAAATTGGAAGAAAGGAGAAAGGAGGAAAGGAAATGCGGTAGGGGAATGGGTGGTAAGATAAAAGGCAAAGAAACCTGTCCTACTGAGTGAGGCTCCTTAGCAACCTGGACCAGCAGCTTCTCCATCTTCCCAAGGGCCCATCCGCCCTGGACCCAGCACCCACACCACACACATACACACGCACACACACACATAACCTCCTAGAGCTTTCCATTCCTCATAGGTGTAAATGACTAATGAGTATCAAAGCCAAGTGATTAGGTGGCCTTTACAAGCTTCAGTAACTACCAGCATAACTATAAGTCACTCTGGCATCCTAAATGCCTGCTTGGAAAATGTAAACAAAAGAGGAGACCTACCCAAAGGAATGAATTTCATTGTAAAATATGTTTTTTGTATTTGACCTTCTTGCAAGTCAAGTGAGACTTATGTGGATTTGAGGGTTCTAAACCCGATTCCAACATGTGGGGTGGAGGGGATTTCCTACACTTCAACTCAATTCTGACACTGTCTACCTGAAGACAGCTTCAGATTCCGCAGGTTAAGGCCTGGGTCCCGTGAGACTGCCCCCACTTCAAGATGCCAATCATAAGTAGCAGGTCCCCAGGTGACCCCCAAGCTCTGTCTGACTTGGCTACAAATCAGAAGTCCCCACGACCCCCTCCTCGGGTTCTGTTAATTTGCTTGAGTGGCTCAAAGAACTCGGGAAAATGCTTACTCATGTTTGCCCATTTTTTAATGGCCACGATAAAGGATATAGATGAAGGCTAGAGGAATAGGGACAAAGGGCAAGGTCTGGGAGGGTCCGAAACACAGGAGTTTCTGTGCCTGTGGAGTTGGGGTGCATCAGCTTCCTGGGATGGACATGTTCACCAACCTGGATGCTCTCCAAATCCCAAGCCATTGGGATTCTACTGGGGCTCCATCACGTATGCATGGTAAACCATTAACTCCAATCTTCCTCTCTTCTCTCTTCTTTAGAGAATGGGGGCAAGGCTGAAAATTCCAGTCTCCCAGTGATTAGCCCCCATCCAGGAGCCCACCCAGAGTCACCTCATTAGAACAAAGGACACTCTTATCACTTATGAAGTTAGGAGGGTTTCAGGAGCTCTGGGGAGTTCCTGTACCAGGAACTGTGGGCAGAGACCAATACATTTTTTTTTCTGTTTTCTTACAAGGATATTCATCAAAATAATGAAGGGACACAACTAGCCAGATGAAGTCATAGAATAATGGATACAATTTACACTGATGGTTTCCCTGATATTCCTCAGAGCCCTGAGGTTTCATTGGAAGTACCTTAGAACCACTGCTGCAGGGGAGGGCAGTGGGAGCTGGTGTAACCAGTATGTCTTGCTTTCACTGCTTTATATAACAGTCCTTTGTTTAGATCTAATTTGTGAAAAGAGTTCTGCTGTGTAAAAAGCAGATCTAATCCCTTTCTGCCTTTTAGAGCAGAGGAAACAAGTCCTGAAGCTCGGGGGTCCCCCGGCCGGCAGGTGACAGAGGCGGGCACAGAGGGCACTTCAGTGACTCCAGTCGTGGCTCTTTCCTCCTCACCACACCCCTTTCCCTCCCCTTCTGACCTGCACAGTGAGTGTCCTGTTCTCGGGTTCTGAGCAGTCCTGCCTGATGTGGGTGGCCCACGGACCAGGCGTGAGGTTCAGCTCAGCCTCGGGCTGTCAGTGAGAAAGCTGCTCCCCCACTGATCGCCTTCAGAAAGTCCCAGAGCCAGACCCCCGGCTCTAGTTCTCAGGACCCTGGAAGGACCCTGGAGGCCACAGCCCCCCACAGCTCCTGCAAGGGGCCAGGCAGGAATTACCTCTCGCCCCCGACAGACTGATGACAGACCCGCTTCTCTGGGGCCTGGCCTGTGTTTCAAGAATACATCTTGTTTCTACTCTGTAAGCAAGTTTACCTCCTGAGAGAAAGGAGGCTGCCCGTCGCGCTGAATGGGGCCTAATTGGCTACTTTCCCTGCTCGCAGACAAAATGGAAAAGGGGCTGATATCAGCATACTTATTTTCGGCTCCCGTGCTTTTAGCTCCCCATTCCTGAGGTCTCTAAGGTCCCTGTGCTCCACAGCTGACACCCTAGCTAATCACTAACGTTTGAACACTGACTGTGTATCAGGCAAGGGGCTAAGAGAATCACACGTCGTCTTCCCAGCCCCTCTGTACGAGAGGTACCCTTGTGCTTCCCATTCTGCAGAGAAGACACGGAGGCTTGAGAGGTCCAGTGACCTCCAATGTCAGAGATGCTCTAAGTCAAAGACACTGGACACTCCAAACCCACAGCTCCTAGTGAGGCCCAGGAAACCCTCCTGGTGTCAGGTGTTCTGTTGCATTTACTCACAAACCTTCATCCCAGTCAAACTTTCCCATGCTGCCATTTCTACCTCCCAGATCCAGTTTATGCCCTTGAAAGTAGCTCTGGGAACTCTTGTCACCACCATCTGTCCCTGTTTGGGGAGGCCAGAAAATTTGCCTCACAGTACCCCTACCATACAGCCGGAAGGGCTTGACGTGGATTCTTAGCTCTAAAAATATCTCCTAGAAAGGTATCTGAAATTCTATCAGGAGTTCTTTTTTTCTTTATAATCTTAAACATTAATCCCTCCTGCAGTATTTTCTTAAAATACCAATACCCCTAAAGGGTAACATAGTGACTTCACAGCAATGGTAGGCTGCATTAATAGACCAGATTTCCTGTCCCCTCTGAAAAGGCTGACCAAGGAGCTCACCACTCCCGAGATCTTTGCTCATCTCTGGAAAAGGGAACTTATGCCCTCTCATTTCATTCTCGGGGCAGCTCCGGGAGGGAATATTTATGATCACAGTTTACAGATGAGGATAGTGTCATTCAGAGAGGATACAGTTCCTCTCATTGTCACTCCTTCCAGGCTGGAAAGAAGAGAAAGTGACCGTGGGGCTGGGGAGGAGGGAACACATTCCGGAAAGGCTTTAGGAATGGGCATACGTGACTTTCGTGAGCCCTGAGGACCCACCGTCCTGGGCACAGAAGTGGACACACACTCCACAGTAGTTTTAGGACATCTACTCTTCTTTTCACACAGGTCCTGTAGATGACTTTTTCAGTGGTTAGGGGCGGGAGGACTATTTGATGGCTTTGCATCAAGTAATAGATAACACAGAGCTTTGAATCCAGAAATGACTATGAAGATTTAGTCCAATCTCGACATCTGATCTCCTGATTCCCAAACTAATATTTTCTTTCTTCCTGCTAGGTTATGGGACGTTTGAAATCTCATGTGTAAGAAAAAAAAAAAACCTTCTGAAAAATCTTTCTGTTACATGATTTCATTTTTTTTTAAAGGTATATTTGATTTGCTTGTCATGTACTTCTTGTCTCTCAGGACCCGGGATTCTGAAAGGCAGATTCGTCAGGAATACTGATCCAATATTATTAGCTTTGCAGTGCCCTGAAACAGAAGGGAACGTGAGGGGGATTAACACGAAAAGAAACTCAATAAGGAAATGCTGACTGAACACCTACTGTGTGTGAGGCATCCTGGGAACTCCAGTGACAATAATCTGCAAAGCTCAACCTTTGAGGTCCAGGTCATATGGCCAATCTGGGGTGTCTGTGTGTCTGTGTGTGTGTGTGCATGCACACATGTGCACATACGTTTCCATGGGTACGCACGTGAGCAAGTTCTTGCCCCCGCTCAGTTCTCCACTTTCCCATGGTGAACTGAAATGAATAAATCCCCATAAACTGCTTCCCTCATGAGCAACCTTAGAAATAAGTTCTATTTACAAATATTTCATCAGCCTACCTACCTCAAAGCCCTCCGCTCCCCTGAAGACTATAGAATAACGTGAATGAAACTCAGAATGAGTTCCTTCTACTGGGCATCAATCATAACCGTCCGGGGCAGGTAGCTATGCTGTCTGGGGCAAGGCTACTCTTGGAGCTGTTAGGGAACATCTGTAAATTCTGGATGCAAAAATCCATGGCTTTGGGGCCTGGACCCTAGATAGCCAGTCTAGAGAAGGAGGGGACAAGGGGTACCTTTGTCAAGCTCCTGACATGATTCCTCGCATTTTTACTACCTAGGAGAGCGCTCCAAGTCCCTTTAGTCATTGCTGCAGGAAAATGTTTTGACATGAACTCTCATACATCATGACGGAGGTTAGTTACCAAAATGCACACATTTGCCTTAGCCAGTTTCATTTACTACCCTTTAAATTATTTCTCAGCCTTGAATATCTTGCTGTGACAGACAGAGTGGGGGGGGGGGGGGAACCACTAAGTGTTCATTTTTCATATAATATATTCCAATCCTGTTAGGTCGTCCTGCTGAAGGTAATATTTCTGGCATTCATTTAATGAAATTGACATTGATGAATGGTTAATTATACAAATTACATTCTTATTAAATCCCCTAGAATCAGTGCCTTAAAATTTCCTAGCTATGGGATTCTTATGGTTGATATCCTTTTTTTTCTTTTGCTCTGAGTATGTCTTCTGTTGGCTGCTATAAGATTCATTCTGCATATTTTTCCCTCCTCTAAGAAACTTTGAAAAGCATTAAAAATCCCCTAGTTAAGGCAATTACTGTAGATAAGTTAATCTGCATGGGATGTTTAAACCCCAGTTCTTGCATATGTTTATTGGGATTGCTTCCATTCTCTAGACAGTTTCTGTCCTAGGGGTGGGAGGAGGGAGGGGAAAACCACCTCCAGCTCAATAATGGTCTGATGGCTGCGAGGGGGAGACGCTCTGCTGTGTGGCCAACTCCCTCCTTTGGCTGCTGGCTCTCTCTATGGATCTGATAGAAGAGTCGATGTTGGTAGGCTATCGGGAGAGGATCACTAAGTGGTCCCTAGCAGGCTAAGTATCACCAGACGACACCTGTTACCCAGGGAGCAGCCCGTGTTTTGCCTTTTCGTTGGGGAATGGAAGGATGAATCCTATTCGTTAAGCAAATGTTTTTTTCTGTCACCCTGAGTGGTCACAGAGGCAGCAGATTCTCACTGAGCATCAGCCGGGCAAGGAGTAGGCACCTCAGGGAGTTGGGAACCCTCTCAGGTAATTCACGTGTTTTTGGGGGGAAAATTCTTGTTGAAGAACAGCTGCAAACTTGGGATTGTTTCCTCCCAAGTAAGAGAGGCAACGGGATAACCAGACCCAGTTTGCAAAACCATCTCGGTCTTCATCAGTGTTCCTGCCATGGAGGGAGTGGCTTCCTGCTCTGGACCCACAAGCTGCCAGGGGGGCCTCTGATGGGCTCCATGGGCTCCGCAGGGTCTCGAATGTTCCTCTGGACATTTTCCTCCTCACACCCCTGTCACTCTCGGACCGTCATTGGCTGGGGCAGGTTAAGGCTAAGTTGACTAATTTCAACCTGTAAACAAATATGGCACGTTTGGACTCTCTGTGGTAGGCTGCAACAGGTCCAGTCACCACTGAGACTGAAGTGCATCTCATTTCAGAGGGTCAGGAGGACAGACCTCATGATGGATGCTTAGAGTCAGCCAAACTCTAAGCTACCCTCATCCCCACACACCAGGGCTCCAGGGAATGATCTATGAGATGATACAGTACAGCTGACCATTGAACAACGATGCAGGGGTGGGGGGCCATTAGGGACGCCAACCCCCCATGTGGTTGGAAATCTGTGTATACTTTTTGATGTCCCCAAAACATTGCTACTCATAGCCTACTTCAATCAGGAGTCTTCTCGAGAACACAGTTAATTAACACATATTTTGTACTATATATGGACTCTACACTGTGTTACAGTAATCGAGAGAAAGGAAAATGTTTGTAAGAAAAATCGTAAGGGAGAGAAAATGCATTTATACTGCTGGACCGTCAACAATCCACGTATAAGTGGACCCGCGCACTTCACACCCATGATGTTCAAGGGTCAACTGTCTAATGGTTAAGAGTACTAACTCTTGGGTTCAAATCCAGACTCTGCTATTTCCTGGCTGTGTGACCTTCATACACTTAAACCCAAGTGTGCTCATTTACAAAATGGAGGCGATAATAGCTCCTGCTTTGGAGAGCTGTTGTAAAGCTTCAAAATGAACATAAAGCGCTTATCAAAGGCATCCACATGGGGCTCAATAAGTGAGAGTCATTTATATTATTTAGGAATGTTTTTCAACTACAAGGAACACAATGCCCTTCTGACTATGGTTTAAACCATAGGGACATACATTGTTTGCTTAACAAAAAGTCCAGAGGTAGATGGTCTCACAGTTGGTCTACCAGCTGAGAAATGTAATCCAGAGCCCAGGCTCCCTCTGTTTCCCTATTATACCATCCATAGCCTGTCACTTCTTATTTTTTTTAAGACATTCTATTTTTTAAATAAACCTTACTTTTTAGGACAGTTTTAGACTCACAGAAAAATTAAGTCGAAAGTACAGAGATTTCTCATATCTTCCCCCCCCATCCCCCAGACATGCGCTCCCTCTCCTGTTAGCAACACCCACATGCCACCTTTCCATCCTCATACTTACAACATGGCTGCCCAAGTTCCAAGCATCACATCCACATTCAGTGCAGGAAGAAGGAGGAAGGAGAAGCTCCAGCAAACTCTCACAACAAGCCTTTCCATTTTTTAAGAAAGCAAACGGTCTTCCCTAAGGAAGTCCCTTAGCAGATTTCTCCTTCTATCTCATGGGTCAGAACTTGTAAGGAGCAGGAAGCTGGGAGTGGCTTCTGAGTAGCTCTACCATTAGGATCACCTCATTCTGCCTCACAGCTTGTCTTAGTAAGCGAGGCTAGGCGTGGCCATCTTGCTGCTGATTCAAGGGTGCATGGCCACCTCCACTGATAGCCCCTCTCCGTGCAGGTTTTGCCAGTCTCCTGACAGAAGCACAGGAATGGGTAAGACCCGGTGAAAGGCATCAGGGTCCTTTTCTGCTCAAGTTCATTTACTTCTTTAGAAGCAGCTCTCACTGGAGCTGCAGGGGATCTGACTCTACCATGCTGACCCAGGATGATACGCCCTTCTCCACTTACTCTCTCGGCCTCCGAATCCGTGCCCATCCGTGCTGGAGTCAGTCTGTGCCATCCCATATTACTAGTTTTTTAATTGTACATCACAGCGGGGGTTGGGGGGGGGGATGGGAGGTATTAATCAGGTGCTGTAAGCTCAGAGAGTGATTGTAATAAATAGACTATTAAGTTAACCAAGTTTTCGGCTTCACTAGTGAAAGCTGCCATCTATCTTGTGTGGTTTTCTGCATGCTTCATTACCACATATAACCATACTGAAAAATATATGCCTTATCCTTTATAATGAGATGATAAGTTCCCTGCGGTGGGTGGGTGTAGCAGAGCTCGGATTCCAAAGCTCCACCAAGCTGGAGCCTGCAGACAGGGTGTCTAGCTGTGTCCCAGGGCCTGGCAGCCGAGGCAGAGGCCAGGGCCAGGGCTTGGGGGTGACCACAGCCTGAGCCATCTGGTCTGGAACATTCCCAAGGCACCGGGGTTCCTGCGGGCTCACACTCCTGCCACACTCCCTCCCCATCAGGGAGAAGCAGTTAAAGGAGGGGAGTTCACTCCAGCCCATGGGGAAACACCCTGTTGTTGCTGAAATCGTCCTCGTGCTGCTCTGGTCCAGCAGCTTCCATGGGACTTGGTGGAGGAGAGCCCACGCACGCAGGCTGCTGTGGGTTGCCTGTGTTCTCTCTCCCACGCCGTCCCTGCTGCAGCACTTAGCAACGCCGTGAATGTTTGCAGGCAGACAGAGCCCGATGCCCATCTGGCGTGATTGCTCCCGGTCTCAGGGCCTTTGGCAAGGCAGTTAATCCCTTTAACCTCAGTCTCTCCTCGGTAAAATGGGGTTGATAAGGCTGCCTTCTGGGAGAGGTGGAAGGAACTAGATGAGATCACAGAAAAGCACCCAGCACTGTTGCTTAATGCCTCTATCCTCCCCCCAGAGTGAAGATTGAAGTTCTCAGATGGGATGATGAAATCCTTAAAAATGACAGTAAATTACATATTGTGTGGTTCCGTTCCTATGAAATGTTCAGAACAGGGAAGTCTACAGAAACAGAAAGTAGATGAGTGACTGCCCATGTCTGGGGAGACAGGGGTGGAAGCTAAGTCTAAAAGGAGAGGAAAGGGGCTCCTGGGTGGTTCTGTCAGTTAAGCATGTTACTCTTGATCTCAGCTCAGGTCATGATCTCGGGGTCCTGGGATTGAGCCCCATGTCAGGCTCTGTGCTCAGCGCAGTGTCTGCTTGAGATCCTCCCTCTCCCTCTGCCCCCCCACCACTCATGCTCTCTCTCTCAAATAAATAAAATATTTTTAATTAATTAATCGATCAATTAATTAAAAGGATAGGAAGGTAATAGCTAAAGGGAGCAGGATATCTTTTGGGGGGTGATGAAAATGTTCTAAAATTGACTGTGCTGATGGTCCCACAAACCTGCAAACACACTAACCCCCCCCAAATGGAAGATTTCAAATGGGTGAATCGTACGGTATGAGAACTATATCTCAATGCAACTATTAAAAAAACAAAACCATCAGCACTCATCAAAATAAAATGTTTATAGGAGCAAAAATGGCGCCCGGTAGTGGCATGGGCGGTGATGGGTTGCATGTGACCTTGAGTGATCTCCCTGATCTAGACAGGCCAACGCAGGTGCCTCAAGTCCACATGCTCAGAGTCTAAGGCCAGTGCAGGGCATCTTGGAGGTGAGAACGCAAAGCCTCCTCAGAGACTCAGGAGCATATCTTTAAAGGAACACCCAGCACCTCCTCCAACCCCCACCAAAAAAACAACAAAGAACAACCCCCACAAAATACCCTGTCTGCAGCGGCTGGTTTGAGAAACGGTGGTCTTAAGGTCATTCTCCAGAGCCAGCCCGGCAGCCCCGGGGGTTGTGAGAAGCCCCCCTCGGGAGGGCGTTTCCATGACTGAAACAAGGATGGATGTGACAGAATTCCCTCCGGGATATTAGCAGGACTTCTCAGTCTCCTCCCTTCTAGAGATCTCCTACCTGTGCCTGACCCTTCAAAGCTGAGCTCCCTACAGTCCTGTGCTTCCTTCCGAGGTGGCTGCCCCCTTGCCATGATGCCCACTACCACCCCGACACTGTTAACACCCCCATTTGTATCTCCGGGAGGTCTCTCTCCAGAGCTCTGGATCCAAATGGCCAAATGGTCCCAGGCCATTCTACCCGGATGTCCCCGAACCATCCCACACCCAGTATGCCCCAAACCAAACCCATCATGCTCTCCCTCCCTCAGGCTTCCTGATCCTACTGGGTTCCTCCTTCTGGGCGTTCACCTCATGGTGCGTTCAAGTTCTCAAACCCGGAGCGCGGAGTGATCGCCAGCGCCTGCCTCATAGGTGTGTCCTCTTCCGCCAGCTACATCTCTTCCTCTTCTCTACCTGGATGACTGCTGTGGCCTCCAGGCTGCAAATCTCTCTCACTAATCCATTACCCATACAGCTGCTGAAGTGATCATTTCCCCACTTCAAATGGCTTCCCGTTGCCTACAGAATAAAGTTCAAACTCCTATGCATGGCTTACTAAACCTTTCATGAACTGACCCCGTGCGCTCATTCCTTTTTAGTCCCTGCCTCCGCCATGACCAGCTCCCAGTCAGCCAGCAAGCAGACTCTTTGTTGCTGGGAGTGACAAAGACAGACAATAGGCATGGGGATGCCCCCCACCACATGCTGGTGATTGACCTCTTTGTCCCCACCACCCCCAACTGGAGGAAAACTGTCTAATACTGCTGCCTGAGGGCTTCAATCCTATGAGAGCAAACTTCTCTCTCTATAACCTACTCCAATCTTCACCCCCGTGTGAAAGCACACGTAAGCCAATGCTAAATGTTTTCCATTGTAGCCTTAGTCCAAAATTGTGGGCTTTTTAAAATATAGAATTGAGCCTTAATTAGTAATATTCCGAGTGTATAATCACAGAGCAAAGGAAAGAAGGCCCAGCCCATTAGGTCAAACATGCTGAGTGCTGTGGAAGGCAGAAATCCATTTCTAAAGACATGAACAGTAGCTGGAAACATAAAAGGTCAGATCATTGGCTCAGTTGAACTTGATTATATGAGATTAGTGTGTAGATAAAGGCCCCAAAACTGGGATGGTGTGTTTAAGAGATAAATGAAATCAGCAGGTGAGGGGTGGTGCTGGTGTCATTTCCCTCTGAGGATCTAAGGGGCCAGCGGGAATGAGCAGACTACAGGCTCAGAGGTGAGGGCTTTCCACAGACACTGAACTTGGAAGTGACCCAATAGAGCCTCTTGACCTGAGGTAGACCCCCTCATCTGTTTTCTGATGAACATACCCTGCACCCCTTCAACTTCTCTCCTACTTTTTTGCAGGCGGAAATTAAACTCACTCTGCCATCTCCTCGAGCTACCCAATGGTATCAACACGAATAACATGATTTCATGGCTGCCCAGGCTGCTGCACTAGAGGAAAGGTTCAGAGAAGGCCAATCAGCTTCATAGAATCCATCAACTGTGACAGTCTCTCAAGCAGAAGTTAAAATTCTTAGCCCGTACGCAAAGCCCCAGCCCTCCTTCACCACTAGCCTGTTGGAATCCCCTCACTCCAAAATTTGAAAGAGACATGAAAAGAATATTTTCCTTTTGTGGGACCTCAAGCAGTACAAGGCCTTGCATAATGTCACTATCAGTTTCTTGGATGGGATGAGTAAAGAGGATGGGTACTGAGCCACAATGTCTGGATTCTAGCAGGAAAGGGACAGACTGTTGGAAGCTCTACCTCTCTAAGTACACCAAGCACCAGCCCTCCTCTTACTGTTGACAACCTGAACTTGTTCAAGCCTGTCCTTGGTGCCACTGCTTTATCCAGACACCTCAGTATGGAATCGGGACTTTCCAGAACAGGGCCAGGCACATAGCAGGTGCTCAGCGAGGACTTGTAAAGGCTGAGAAGTCCTGGGCAGAGATCCCTTAGTATGCCTGTGAAATCCCTTCTCCCTTCGATGCAAACGGGGGATACATCTCACATGAAGATAGAAGATCTAGTCTTTGTAGTTCTTTCTAAGCTACAGAATTCCCAAAATATTGCTCAGAAAATAACTTCCTCCCTCCTTTTTTTCCTATAACATTCCACCAGAGCCAGACTATTTCCAGTGCAGGGCCAAGCATTGAAGCATTGTAGCTTTAAAGTCCTGCCATGCAAGACTCTCCTCTAACATGTGAGGACATGGGGACCCAAAAAAAGTGAAGGGGCTCATCCAAGAACACACAGTTCATGGCAGACTCATGACCAAAGTAGCTTCATTCTCAGAGAAGCTTTCGAATAGATGACCCCTACTGGTCTATACTAAGTTCTGTTATCTCTCAACCCTTCCACTTATTGATTCAGGAAAAAACACTAAATATGGAGGGAGGGCCATCTGTCCTGGTGTTTAGAGCTTCTTGAAATGCATCTATGAGGGGCACCTGGGTGGCTCAGTCGGTTAAGCATCTGCCTTCAGCTCCGGTCATGATCCCCGAGTCCTGGGATCGAGTCTCACCTCCAGCTCCCTGCTCATCAGGGAGGCTGCTTTTTCCCTACCCCTCGGACCCTCCACTCCCCTCTGCTTCTGCTCTCATGCGCACACACACTTTCTCTCTCTCAAACAAATAAATAAAACCTTTAGAAAATAAATAAATAAATGCTTCTATGAGCAGAGCAAGGTTTGATAAATTTCCCAGCGGAGGAAAAGCCTACAGACTCCAACCTAGAATTGTTCTTGGATTAGGAGACTATTCCAAAAATTCCTCACCGTTCTGCTCCAGGAATCTCACATAAGGCACATGTGTGATGAGTGAGGCCCTGGGCTCCCATTCGTTCCTCCTTCTCCCGTCCCTGTGCCAGCCCTGATTGTGGCAATGAGTGAAAACACAGATGGATTTTGGAAACATATTAAGGAGCAATTATGAATTCCTTGCCTTTTAGATGCTTCCCTTTTCCCCTTGGGTCCCAAGAATTAACATAAATTCCTTGGTCAGGAGAAGCTATCAAAATACTATCCATCTGGATCTAATTTCCCGAGCTGCCGGGCTATGGAGGGACCAGAGTTAAAGGTCTGTTCATAAATTTCCCTCCCGGTGCTGCCTGCCTGAGCCCAAACTCTACCCGCAATCCACCTGCCCTGCCCAGATAACAGATGGGACCGGCTCTGATTCTGCACACGCAGCACAGCTCCCTCGCTGACCAACTTCTCTCTCTGCCCTTCCGAGCCAAATCGGGCCTTGTTACCTTGAACTTCATTTGTCTGGGTCATCTCCTTCCCTGCATGTCTTTGCAGGTATGGCTGCCCACGTTAGCTGAATACAACCAAATGCCCATTGTCCAGATCTGTTCCTCCATTGGCTCTCTGAGCCCTCGACTGCATTCTTCCTTCCTGGCTCTAGCTACACATTGTTGGAGGAGTGGGGGGATGGTATTTCTGTATGTAATGCTGTCCCCAGAGAGCGACAAGGGCGAGAAGAGGAGGAAACTCAATCCTCTTTATTATATATACTACTTTCTATAGTTTAAGGGAAGATTACTAAAAATAGGCTATAAAATTGTTGAGATTCAAGAAAAGGTTAACACAAAACAATTAGGACACAAGATAGGGAGTCAGTTAGTTGGTTAACTAGTTAGTCAGGTGCTTGATTAATTTGGTTAGGTGACAAGTAAGGGAGGAATTCATTACTATAGATATAAGAAAAGAAATACTCTACCAGCTATCTAGCTAAATAGCAAATTCCCTAAGTATTCTTAGGGTTGTTTTTATTATCTTTGTATCCTCTATCTCTGTGCCTAGAACCAAGGATGAACTAAGGATGAGATATATGTATATCTGTTATACCACACCACCATTACAGTATCATGCACAATAGTTTCATTGCCTTAAAAAAAAATTCCCTGTGATTCATCTGTTCAACCCCCTCCCCTGTCCAAGCCCCTGGTACCATTTGTCTGTTTCCTTTCTCTATAGTTTTGCTTTTTCCAGTGCCAAATGAATGAAATCATACTGCATATAGATTTTTCAAATTGGCTTCTTCCACTTAGTGATACGTATCTAAGATTCTTCCATATTGTGGCCTGATAACACATCTCTTTATATTGCCAAAGAGCATTCCACTGTATGGATTTACCCAAGTTTGTTTATCTACTCATCTACAGGGGGACATCTGGGTTGTTTCCAGTTTTAAATTGTTATCAATGAACTTGCTATAAGCATTCACACGTTGTCGTGTGCAGATAAGTTTTCAAATCAGTTGGGTAAATACCCAGAGGTGCAATTCCTTGATCCTATGATAAAAGTATATGTAGCTTTGTAAGAAACTCCCAGACTGTCTTACAAAGTGGCCGTGCCATTTTGTATTTCCGCCAGCAATGAATGAGAGTTCTTGTTGCTCCACATCTTTGCATTGTCTTGTCAGCTTTTTCAATTGTAGCCATTCCAATAAGTGTGTAGAGTATCTCATTGTATTTTTAATTTGCATTTCCATAATAACAGATGATACTGAGTATCTTTGCATATGCTTACTTGCCATCTGTATGTATTCTGTAGTGAAGTCTGTTCAGATCTCTTGCCCATTTTTTTTTAATTGGGCTGTTTGTTTTCTTACTGATAAGTTTTAAGAGGTTTTTATCTGATAATGTGATTTGTCAGTATGTTCTCCCAGTCAGTGACATGTCTTTTCAATTTCTTAAGGGCATCTTTAGCAGAGCAAAGGTTTTTAAGTTTAATAAAATCTAAATCACCTTTTTTTGTTGTTTGTTTGCATCTAAACACTCATCACCAAACCCAAGGGCACATAGATTTCCTGCTCTGTTTTCTTTCAAAAGTTGTATAGTTCATACTTTACAGTTAGGTCTGTGTCCCATTTTGAGTTAATTTTTATGTAGGATGTAAGACTTATGTGTAGGTTCTTTTTTTGTATAAAATTGTTCTGGAACTATTTATTGAAAAGCCTGTCCTTTCTTCTTTGAATTATCTTTGTGCCTTTGTGAAGAAATCAGTTGAACATATTTGTGTGGGTCTATTTCTGGTCTATTTTGTCTATTCTTTCTGCCCATCTATTTGTCTATTCTTTTACCAACACCATGCTGTCCTGATTAGTGTAGCTTTATAGTAAGTCTAGAAATTGAGTAGTGTGAGTCTTCCAAGTTTGTTCTTCCTTTTTAGTATTGTGGAGACTATTCTTAGTCCTTTGCCTTTCTATACAAATTTTATATTCCGTTTGTCTCTATCTACAAAACAGCTTACTGGGATATTTATTGGAATTGTTTTGAATTTATAGATTAAGTTGGGAAGAATTGGCATCTTAATGACACTGACTCTTCCAATCCACAAATATGGAATGTCTCTTTATTATTTAGATCTTCTTTGATTTTTCTCATCAGTTTTATAGTCTTTCAGTTAAAGATCCTATACCTATTTTGTTAGGTTTATACCTAATTTTGTCTGTCTGGTGTTTTTTCTCTCTTCCTTTCTTCCTTTCTCCCTTCTTTCCTTCCTTCTTCCTTCCTTCCTATCTTTCTTTCTTCCCTCCTTTCTTTCTTTTCTATTATGAATTGTTGTTGTTTTCCTTTCAAATTCTTATTGTTTGTTCCTGGTATATAGGAAAGAAGTTGACTCTTCTTTTGTTTTCACCGAAGGTACAAATTTTTATTTCCTTCCATTAAACTGTTGATTACATTCCATAAAAGTTAAACTGTAGTCTTCAAGAGTCGGCCAAAGTAGCAGAATGCCATGGTTCTGACTTCCTATTGAAAGCAGTTAACTTTCATGTGCTCATCTTATATTCTGCAAACTTGCTGTTCTTGCTTATTAATTCCAGGGTTTATACATATATATATATTATTCAGGGTTTTAAACAAAGACAATTGCATCCTCTGTAAATAAAGACAATTCACTTCTTCCTTCCTGAGCTGTATACTTTTTCGTTTATTTGTCTTATTACACTAGCGAAACTTCCAATGCCATGTTGAATAGAAGTGGTGAGTAGGCAGAAGCATTCAGTCTTTCACTATTAAGTATAATATGAGCTCCAAGTTTTTCTTACACTCCCTTTGTTAAAGTTATGATAGTCTCTTCTATCCTTAGTTTTTTTATAGCTTTTATTATGAGTGGACATTGAATTTGGTCAAATACTGTTTTATTTTTAGAAGATCACTGTAGCTGCTGTGCAAGACATGAAATTTTAGGGAGCAAGAAAAGAAGCAGAGAGATTGGTTGGGAAGACCAATACAGGGTCTTCCCACACAAGAGTTGATGGTGGCTTGAACTGCAATGTTGGCAGTGGAGGGAAGTAAACAGATTCTAGATGTATTCTGGATCAAGAGCCAATAGGACTGGCTGGCATGTTGAATGTGGTGGGAGAAGGAAAGGGAAGAATCAAGATGCTTGAGCAGTTGAATGGATGGTATTGCTATGTACCAAGATGCCAAAGACTTGAGGGGGAGAGGGTAAAAGTCTTTTTGGACATGTTACAGTTTTCAATAAATATTAGACCTCCCAAGAAGGATTCAAAATGGCAGATGAATGTATAAATCTGGAGCTCAGAGGATAGGTGTATGCTGGATTTACAGTTTTAAAAATCATTTATATATCAGGGATATGAAACCCTAGGATTTCATGCAATTACTTGGGAGGAAAACATTAAGTGGAGAAGAAGGGAAAACCCACAGCTGAGTTTTCCTGGAGTCCTCCAAAGTTTGCTGCTGGTTGTGTAATCTGAGTCACAGGAGGGCTTGAATGACTCAACCACAGACTTAGTAAGTATTCAGTGTGTGCTGCTGAAACCTATAGTCGTATGCTGGAAAAGATGGATTAATTCCAGACCAGGAGTTAACAATCTCACCATCCACAATTAACAGAGGAGTCCTTAAATACACATAGCTAATATAAGAATTAACAAAAGACACAGAAAGATGGGGGAATATGCTAGTGGGTTAAAAAAAGATGGGGTTCAACAGAGGAGGTAGTCCAAGATCTGAAAGCTAAAGGAGAGGCAAGGCCCTGAGAAGGGAAAAGACCTCATAAGTGTTTGAAAGGACCTAGGGGACACCTTATCTCAGGGCCAGGACACTAGATCTAGAGGGTCCTTTTACTTTCATCTGTATAATGGGTTTATTAACTTCCCATAGTCGTCAAAAAAGGAAAAGCCTGGGGCACCTGGGTGGCTCGGTTGGTTATTCATCTGCCATCAGATCAGGTCATGATCTCAGAGTCCTGGGATCGAGCCCCCACATCAGGCTCTTTGCTCTGCAGGGAGTTTGCTTCTCCCTCTCTCTGCTCATGCTCTCTCTCTCTCTCCCTCTCATCTCTCTCAAATAAGTTTTTTAAAAATCTTAAAAAAAAAAAAAAGGGAAATCCTGCCAAAACAAGTAAGAGAAAGATCCACATGGCCATATCGGAGAAGATAAAGAACAAAGAGCCTGTACATTGGTGTGATGAAACATTTCTAGTTAGCTCCCTACCAGAAAACTTTTTGCAGGAGTAGAGATGGAAAGTCCTAACAGGGGAATAAAATCTCAAGACCTCCCTGGCAACCGCTCCCCGCACAACCCTTCTTCATCTAGAACCTTCTTGGTCTCTGTGGACGCAACGTCAACCATGGGCAAGAAGGAAAGGGGGAAACTTTCCTTAACTCTACAATAACCCACGCCCACAGGAATAGATTTTTAGCGGCACTCTCAGGGCTAGGGGTTTAAAATGGAGCTGAAAGTTATTAACAACCCCGGTGAGTCACCTGGGGGAATTAAATTTTTAAAAAATGAATGGCCTGCCAAAGGCTCTTTATAGATTTGAGTCTGCAAATGGCACATTGCTCTCTGACTCTCCGCCATAATGAAAACCAAGAAGGGGTCCTTCTGTCATCCTGGGGAGTCGGGAGGAAACTAATGAGGAAGAGCAGGAGGAAAGGCCTCCAAACTACCAGTTGACATGGCCTTTTTCCCTCTGGAGAGGTTCCCCCAGCTTGGACAACCAGTCAGACTATGGGGGAGGGAAAAGCAGTCTGGGGAGAGGAGAGCTCAACCTCTTTCCATAGCCAAGAGTTCTGCTATCCACCCTTCCTGAGGTGCTGAAGTTGCTCGGAGACAAGATTGCTGACATCCGGGATCACTAAGGAGTGTGACCTGATAGTCCTAGAGAATAGAAGCTACAGGGTTCCTCTCCAGGATGCAAGGATTCCAGGATTTTAAATGCTTTGTCTCAACATCGGGAAACACCAACATCCTCCGACCAGCAGGACTTTTGTGAGACATTCTCAGGGTCACTGCACCTGCCCAAAGTGAGGAGGTTTCCCTAAATATCCTCATCCTGGGGGTGCGGGTGTGGCTCAGTCGGTTAAGCAGCTGCCTTCAGCACAGGTCGAGATCCCAGGGTCCTGAGATCGAGCCCCACATTGGGCTCCCTGCTCAGCGGGGAAACTGCTTCTCCCTTTCTCTCTCTCCCTCTGTGTGCTCGCTCACTCTTTCTCTCTGTGTCAAATAAATAAAATCTTAAAAGTATAAATATACTCAGGCTGGGTTGTTCTCTGAAATAAATGCCCCCCACACACTCACACATGCACACTCACGCTCTTCTCAGAAATGTCAGTTGCGAATACGCTAAACGAGGCCCCTTGGGATCCAGGGAGGACGTCCCTCCATACAGCTGAGCCCGCTTGAGCAGAGATTCTGTTTGGGAACAGGAGCGTGCTTGCTGGGTCTGTCCCAGCAAAGGAGAAGTCATTATAGCCATGGTCCCTCTGGGGAAAGCAGGTTCTCATGAAGCCGCCCTTCCCTATTCTCCCCTAATCTTCCTGCCACCTCGCTTCAGGCATTGAAAATTCATCCTTTAAAAACCTGCTGCTTTCCGGGCAATTCCCATCTGCAAAACTCCGTTAAACACATAAGCTACAACTATGTGCAAACAATGGAGCTCTCTCTACAGCCACATTATTGCTCTCCCAGCAGCCAATTCTAGGCAGGCAGTTTGGATCCGAAATGTTTGTCAGGCAACTTAATATCCAGCCCTGTGCATACAGTACTTCTGAAAGATATTTGCAACTCGAAATTGTTTGTCTAGAATTCAAGGGAATAGAAATGGACTTTTGCTGTGATTGAATTCATTAGAGGCACATTCTCTGATTTTTTTTTTTTTGAATTTCCTCTAACTCTCAACTTTCAAAAAGTTATTTCCCTAAGCTGTTCCATCATGGAGTGGCTGAAGCCTTTTTCTTCTTTGTTTTTTGTTGTGGTGGTGGTGGTGGTGATTGTTTTAATCCAAAGCGGTATCTTTCTGTGAAATAAATTGGACCAAAAGATGCAGAGCTGACAAATCAAATTGCCTTGTTCAACAGGCTGCTCACTGACAGCAACAGCATTTCTTAGGATTGATGTCAGGGATCAGAGTCCTGTAGGACTGGGGTGGGACCCTGAGCCTGAGGCTGTCGGTCAGGACCTTTCCCTCCCCAGGAATCTTTCAACAGATGTTTTCACATTGCAGACCCAAAATGTACCTGCCCACACCAGCACGGCCCATTGAGCAACACATATCCTCAGTGACTAGCTCCTTTATTTATTTTTTTTATCCATCTGATGAGAGACCTCACAGTCAATACAAATAAAAATGGGAAAAGTAAAAACTCACCAGAGAGAAGAGAGCCACATTCAGCCCTAAGTGTTCATATCTCGCAGCAAGAAAATAAGCCAAGTCAGTAAAGAGACTGGATAACCAGGCAGCACAAATCACTGATATTGCTTTCCTTGTGCCATGGAAGTGAGAAAAATGTTTCTTCATTGTTTCTAAGTGAAGGAAATGGGTTATTGTCCAATAAGCCGTGCTGTAACTTTCTGCTCGTTAGATTTGTCCCATCTTGGTAAACCCCTGGAAGGCTCAGCAGCCCCCAGAGCGCTAATGACCGCCGGCCCACTATTTCTCAGCAGCTGGTTATGTGGTGGGTGGGTTGCACGCTCACTTCCCTTCCCCCCCTTCCCCCCTTCCCCTGTCTCTAGAGCACGTCCTTGCTCACTCTCACCCCTGCAGGAAGAGGAGCTGGTGCCTGGACAGGAGGTGAGACCAAAGGCTGTTAGCGGAATGGGGAGGAGGAAGACAGGGAGCTAACCTTGACTGATTTGCCAGGAAGCCTGGGATCCCAGGAATCTGCATTCTTCCTGGTTCACCAGACTCCTACGGCACTTCCTGTTTTCTCACATCTGTGAAACTGACAAGCCAAAGGGCAGTTGGTTCGGAACCACGGGTGCAAACCAGAATCTCCTAAGTAGTTCTTTGAAAACAAAAACATCCAGATCATACCTCCAAGGATTCTAATAGCCATAAAGACAAAAGGAGCTTGTACTTACATAGCCTATGTAGAAACTATTCTAAATTCATATAAATTGCCTCATGTAATCTTCATAACAGCCCTGGATGGTAGGTTCTGTTTTACAAATGAAGAAATAGATGCATACAGAATTTTAAGAACTCTTCCCAGGGTCACATGACTGGTTAGTGTTGGAGGTGGGTCCCAAACCCATGTAAGTTTCCAGACTCTGTGTTCCCTATCACTAGGGCTTGATCACTAAAATATCTCCTGAAAGGCATGCCTGGCTGAAAGTTACCATACTAAAATTTTTTAAATATTCTCAGAGTCTCAAGAAGCACGTGTGGCACAAACAGGTTGCGTGTGTCCTCCCACAAACGCCATTTGCAGACTGCATTAGCTGTGTTGGCGCTTTCTTGTTAATGCACCTCAGTCGGTTTGTGAGTAACAGCGATGACGCCTGCCTCAGACGGGGGCAGGGAAGTGTATAAGAATTCAACAGAATTTGACGAGCAGCTACCAGGGGCATCTTAAACCCTGTCAGTTAACATGGAGGATACAGGCTGAATAGAACACGATCTCTTCTTGTGGGGTGCAGGGAACGGAGACACACCCCCAAAGAGTCATAAGGTCATCAATGACACACTGAAGGTTACGGAAACCTAGAGTAAGGTCACAGTTGATTCTTCCAGGAGGGCACAGGGTTACAGCTTTCCCACTGGCCCCCAAAGGACGAGCCCCAGGATTTGTGGGTGAAGCCAGGAGGGCATTACTGTCTAAGAACAGAGAGTGTTCATGTACTAGGAAGCAGTTTTCGTGTGGCTGCAGCTAAGGGTAAAAAAGGATGCCATGCCGTTCAACAAAGTGTCACTGAACTGACCTTTGAGGGATCTGGAACAGGTGCATCTGTTTCCAAGATAACCCACAACTCAGGGAGCTCCAGTGGGCACCTCCAAGCAATGAGCAGCATTGGGGGTGTCAAAAGGGTACAGTAAAACTATCAGACATGGGGATACTCTGGATAGCTCTGATACAGAAATGACCCCAAGAGGGTGAGGCCTGAGCTCCTTGAACCTTTTGGCATCCCCAGCCCCAGCAGAAGACCTGCTGATTTCCCTCGCTCTGGGATGTCTGCCACCGAGTCTCATTTACAGCAGGCGGGGGCACTTGGTGCAGCTCATGTCAAGGCTGAAAAGTGACATCCATTCCATGAGCTTTCACTGTGCTTGACTCCATACCTCTGCAAGCGTCCTCTTTCATTCATTTCCTGACTATCCCACTGGACAAGGTTGGGTTCTGTGGGGTCCTCTCTGGGCTTTGCCCGCTGTGTATATTAAGTGCTGGGGATGAGGATAATAACATTGGAGAAACCAGAAGTGGCCTCAGTAGAAGTGTACAACCTAACCTCTCCCTGATCCTCAGAGTGGTAATAGAGGGGGGAAGGTGCATTACGGATATTCCCACTCAACTTACTCTAAACAGCTCCAGTATTAATGGAAATTTTAATGAAAAACTAAGCCTTGATTAGGTTGCCATGCAGAATTCCCACATAGGGAGAGTCTGGTTAATTTCCCCTGTGCCGGGGGCAGAGGCTCAAATGCACACACAGACACACGCACGTACGTACACACACAAATCTCTCAGCAAATTCCCTCCGACCTCCAGGCCAGTGACACTCGTGTTTTTTTCTGCCAGCCTGCTCCAGAGTTTTATACGGGGCCGTGGGGACTCTCCCATTTTTATAATCATAGAGGCTCAGAGGTCAGAAATTGCCAGAGAGCGCCAAAGGGAGGGTTCCAGTCCTCTCTGCCTCCTCTAGCTGCTCAGACTGGATCTGTAGCTAGTTACAGGGAGCAGTATGTTCAGAAGTGGAAATGCAAGAGGCTAGGGGCTGTGCCTCTCCCATGCTGGGCAGCCTGGGGCTCCCCACTCCCTTGGGAACCGCTAATTGTACAACTTCCAAAAAAGAACACAGAGGCATCCACTCCCCTGAGAGTTTTTAATTATGACAAGCACCTCTGTCTATCCTTGTGTAGTGGAAACCAGCACCTCCCTAGGGAGAACCAGGAGTTGTAGGAGAGAAGCAGTCAGTGGTTTTGTCTTGTGAGAGCCAGCGGAGATGGGGAAACCTCCCCCACAGCAGGTCCCTCCTCCAGGTCCCCATCCATCGTTCCGGAAGACGCACTGGCGCTCTTCCCGCCGCTCCTTCCTGGGCCAACCCTGCTCATTCAAGCCTCTCTGCCGAGGAGAGGTCGGCGAAAGGACAGCAGATCCCTGGCTCCTGTTCTGAGGAGAAATAAATGAGCAAGAAGAGAGATGAAACAAAGAAAGAAGGAAGAAAGAACCAGAAAAAGTCAGCTGCTCCACTCTGGATGGCTAAAGCCCCTCCCGCTGAGAACCCATGGGAAGCAGAGATGACACCGGGGGTCTCCATCTTCCTGCCCTTACAGGGCTTCCCGTTCTGTCACATGGTCTACTTTGCTTTAATTTCTAACATCATCCTTCTCCAGGGGCCTGCCCCATTTCCTGGGTTCCCGGATTGTCAAGAAGTCACTTTCAGTTGGTAGGGTACTGGGCTCTTGGTCAGAGCTGTGCGTTGTTTTGTCATGTGAGTCCCAGATGCTACTGTCCACCAGTTGCCTGACTCCTCTGTGATGGGCACAGGAACACTTCAGTCGCTACGAGGTGGTAACACTTTCCAGGGGGTGAAGTGAGCACAGCTTTCACCTTTCAGACCCTGGCTGCCAAAAACTCTTCGGGGAAAGTCAACCCTCTTTCTCTCCTCTCAATAGGCTTTTGGCTCTCTTTCTGTGTTTCTCTCTTTCCCTCTTCCCTTCCCATCTGCCCTTCTGCCCCCCCACTGCCGTTTATTTCCCGGCATCCTGTAAAGATGAAGAGTGCGAGTTCAAAGGCTGGGTTTGATGCTCAGCTTTGTGAAGTGAACCAGGCCCTCCCGGTTCACCGGTATCACAGTAGAGCCTCCAGCTCAGACTTTCTCATCCTGCTGGCACATAGAATCTTCTAGGTATTTTTTAAAAATTATCCTCATTGGGGTTCCCCCTCAGGCCAATTAAACCAGAATCTTTGGAGGTAGAGCCTGAGTATCTGTATTTTTGTGCTCCCCCAGGGGATCCTGTGTACCCAATGGAGAAAACCACAATGTCTAGGCTGTTGACAGACAGCCGCCCTCAGAACCCTCTAGGGTAATCTTCCCAGCACACAACCTCTGGTTCTGATAGGGGGCGGGTATAAGGGCTGGAAAAAATAATCAGCAGAGCCTCGGGGTGCCAGGGGACCTACTGAAAAGACCCTTTGGGTCCAGAGTAACCCCAGACATGAGCTTTCTGACCCTCCTGAGTAATGTATCACCTCCTTCAATTACATGTCAGCCCAGGTGATTCATTCCCAGTTATTATTTGGGACAGAACACAGAACTGTAAAAGTTGTAGGGGACTTCTCTCATTCTTCTTGCAAAAAGCAGCTCGTGAGCCTGTCTGACAATAGTATCTGTTCTCTTTGTGATAAACAGCATACAACCAAACAATACTTATCAGAAACCCACAGGAGGCATGACCCACTGCTAGTTGCTATTTATTCTAAGAGACAGCGTCTGTGCCATTTGGGAGTTTATGTCATAAGAAAAATGACACCATCCAAAACACAGTTACCAGAAGGCAGTTACAACTTTGTGCTGCCTTTTGTCTTTTGTCTTTTTTCTTAGTGTGTTTTGGTTTTGAGATCTAGTTGTGGTATTTCACCAAAGGTATTAAATGACAGAAGAGCATGTCTATGGCCCATAAACATTGGTGGTTTCTTTAAAGTCTGGGTTTCTATAGCGGCTTAATCCTTCCACGCCTTTTGTCTGGTCTCCAATGATCTCCTCGCTGGCCTCTATCTCATCCTTGCTATGCAAAAGTCAAAACAAAAGCAGAGTTGTTTGCCAAGCTCCCATCCCCTGTAGCTTCCTGGATGGTGTTAATACCCAGTCCAGGGAAAACCATATTGCATCTTCTGTTGGTTCTTGGAATGGCTTCATCCTTTACTAACCAAGCCTCATCTTTGTCAGAGTCAGTGCATGTTCTAGCTGTGGGACAGTTTTATGGTTTCCTGCCTTCGTAATCCATGTAACACGCTGAGCAAGATTGCTTTCTCTGGCCGGGTCGTCCTTAAAAGTTTGCTCCTCCTCCCGTGGGCATTCACCTGACGTTTCCAGCCATTTATTTGGCATTCTCAAGGAACTCTTCTCATCCAGGCAATGGGTTCCCCTCTTGGAAACAGTCCAAGACACACAGTCAGTTCTCAATTAGCCATGCTAATGGAGATGAGCAGTGGTGCAGATAATCCAAAATAGCAGATTATCTGGAAATCACTTTTATTGGCTTTGGAATAAAGGTAGTGATGCAGTACGAGGAAGTGTGCGTGTATGAGTGTGTGTTCCAGCAGTATCACATTTTCTGTGGATTGTCTGTTTCATAGGCACCAGAGTTCGCATTCTGTGAGGTAACATCATTGGAAAGTAGGAGTAAATATCCCAACTATTTCAAGAGTGACAGAGGAAAGCCAACATAGAGTTAAAAATGGGCCCTGAGGTATTTACAGAGGCAATGAAGACAGCCGCAGACCTCTGTTTCAGCAGTTTTGGGAGCACTGCAAGGCTTGTCCCATCCCACCAGGGACCCCACTTGGCGTTGCGTGCCCCCTGGGAGGTGGCTCGTGCCCACAGTCTGCCCCAGGGACACAGCTGTCAGGAGACCCTCCAAGCCACAATCTCTCTAGAGGCTGCAGAGTTGCCCCTGCTTCTTGGCCACACTCAACTTGTACTGCTACCCCCTTAACACACAAAGAAGGGGTGAGATGTGGCAGCCGTCAGGTGTTCCTGCAGAGCAGGCATCTCACAACCTCCAGACTTTCTTGGAAGTTGATGGCAAGCTCTTGAGGGCGGCCTTGAAAGGAAACACTTGGTGGAAAGTGGTTCTCAAACTTTATCGAGCATAAGATTCACAAAAGAAGCTTGTTTTAGTTGTGAACACCTGGGCCCTAATCACAGACATTCTAGTTCAAATGTCCGGGGTAGGTCCTCTGGTTTGCATTGCTGTCAGGTGTGCCAGCTTTTGGGAGCTATCCTTTAAGAACCTTTGTTTAGAGAACCATTCTGACTGCTTCGGATCTGATGTCAGGCAGTGGCTTAAGTGGAGATGAACACTGGCCTTTTCAGGGCCGTTTCCTCTCCAAACTACTCTGTCTGGGCTCAAGTCTAATTTATGATGAACCAGTAGGGGCTGTAGATGGACAGGGACTGGGGGGGTAGAGTCTTCATCAGGTGGGCTTAGTAGAGTTACAGACACTTGGGCCAGGGTACATTCTTCCCAGCCTGGCCATGCCCAGAAATGCATGACCCACCCGTTTCTTAGATGACACAAAATAATAATAATAGCTACTGTTTACTGAGCACTTACTAGGTGGCCAGCATTATTGTAAGTGTTTCACATAAATTTTCTGATAGAATTCTCTTAAATCCTATGAGGTGTTATTCTCATTTTGGGAGGCCCTGTGGAGAAGCTATCTCAGCCTGTGTAGAGCCAATTTTAAAATAAGAAGAAAAAAAAATAAACAAACCCAGCATGTTTGAGATTCTTGAAGAAAAGACAGCATGTAAATCAACTAATTATTATTAACATTCATGACTATATCCTTGCAGGCAAAGGGGGGGAAAAAGTATGATTTTCTGTAGTTTTCAAAGAGATGGTTCAGACTAGAGCAATTAGTTAACTAATTGACCAGTTGAAATGGTTTTCTGTGATCCTCTCGATTTTGGCCCACTGGCCTACTCTCCCTGTGAAATATAAGGGTAGGTCAATCCAACAGCTGTGACCAAAGGCCTAAAATGAGGTTGTCACTCCAGACAATTTCCCATGCCCCAAGATCAGAGTAGACAGAATAATAGTAAGTCTGGTTGTTAATGTGATCATTAATCTTTAAAAATAAGCAGTAGGATTCGTGGCCACCTAAAGGATCCTACTCCTGCTAGATTAACCAAATGTTGTCAGGCTTCAGGCAGAATCAGGCAGGGTATGGTGAAAGAGAAGCAAGTGGAATAGGGCCTAGAGGCAACAAGAAGAGAAAGCTGTTGACAGGGAAGCCCTAAAGACAAAGAAAAGATTTAACGAGATGCAAATCCCATTCAGGAAAACTGTCCAAGTCAGTAATTAAAGCACATCAGAAATGTAGGTCTGGCGAGGTATAAGAGATCAATAGGTTAAATACTTTATGTGTTTAATCAGATACTTAGCACAGATCAAATATTACCTTATTGAGGTTATTAGGCTAAATGAGGGCACTGTGGTGGTGAGCATTCATTACCGAGATGCCAATGGATCATGAAAATAGCAAGGTACAATCCTGAGTCACCTCCAGCCCCAAGATGAGGAATAAGGAGACCAGAAAGCTTGCAGAGGACAAAGCTGGTATCTGTGTTTTTCTTTGGGAGTAGCTTAGGAAATTGGGATTATGAGTTTCCCCCAGAGAATTAAAGTGCCAAGTCCTGAAATGTGTAAAAATAATGATTTCCTTGAAGCTGGGTATACCTACTGATATGCAAAAGCTGAGTAGGGAGCCACATTACTCAGAACCATGGAAAGTTCCCTCATTCTTGTAAGACCATGCCCTCTTTTTCTGTGTATTTCCATAACAGACGTGGCTGAGTTGAGGGGATTAAAGCTGCAGATCTTAAAAAAATACTTCCTTGGGAAGGGATCACATGGCAAAAGGAGCCAACTCGACTCCTCCTGGACTGGGAGAGCTGAGACTGAGTCAGAGGGACCGGTGACCCTTGGGCTTCAGCAGTGCCCATCTTCTCCACCAAACGAGTGGGTATCCAGAGGGAGATCTTCGTGGATTGATCATTAATTGTGTTCTGCCAACTTTGCTGGTCTCGATCTGGTCAAACTGTTTCTTTGTCTTTTCCAGTAGGTAGAAGTAAAGCCAGATTATAATTGTGCTGAAAACTAATAGGAAGCAAAAGGGGAAAATGGAATAAACTTACGAAAGTATCATCAAGACATCAACGACATGATAGAGATGTACAGCTCCACCTGACCCCACCTGCAGAAACCCCAGCCGACTCTCACTCCTCTCCAGAGCCCACTTAGACTCCTCTCTGGGGTGGAGACAGACTGTCTCTGTATTATTGTCCCCATCCTCTTATCTCACCTCATTCCCAATGCATCTGCAAGCCCTGGGTTTCCATAGTTCTTGGCCCCGCTCTGGGTGAGAATAGGAAAAAGGCTCTGCTCCTTCTCTTCCAAAAAAAGACACATCTTTGGGTATCAATTCCACCAACAGTTACCTGGCAAACCTGTGTCCTGCCTCACCTGGAGGCTTCTGATCCATTTCTCTGTGTGTTGATATGCTTGGTTCACTTTTAAAACAGGTTAACTAGCTGGGTGTTAGGCTGAGCTCTACTTTTTGAGGAAACAATCCACCGGCAATTTTCTGACTAGGCCCTTCAGAGCTTTGGGGTTCCCAAAAGGTCCAAAGTGCCTCTACAGACAATCACTGGGGAGGCTGAGCAGGCAGTGCCCAGGACCTATCCACTACCAGCCACCCACTGGTTTATATCTCACTTAGACCAATTTTAGATGTTGAGATTCCGTGTAAAATATCATCGGAAAAATAATCTACTAATTGAGATAAAAAGGTTTGAAGTCATTATTCAAGCCTTTCTAGAGACTTCAATGATAATCTTTTACTCTATTCCCTCCCCAAAACATAATAAAATAACAATAATAATAATTATTGAAGGCTTATTATTTGCCAAGAGTTTTCAGTACATTGTCTTATTAAAACTTCTTTTGCAAATGAAAACACTTTATTCTACAAATGAAGAAGCACAGAGACTATGGTTAAGGTAATAGCCCAAGATCTCACAGATATCAATGACAGGAACAGCAGGCATCTTTCCGACGTCAGAGTACAAGCTGCGTAGCCCTGCCTGAGCCCACTCACATTCAAACACTGCTCCTGCTGTGTCTCCATTTCCAGAGATATCTCCAGTTTTTGACTCCTTGGCAGAGCATAAAAAACAGACAGTTTCCCGGTCCAGTGAACTTACAGGATTCTCATTTCCACCCACTTCTGGAGAGTTCTATTTAACTTCTAACATCTCCTCTCACCCCTTCCCCAGTCCCGCCCATCTTCAAGGGTCATAGTGTTTTATTATGAAGACATCCTAGTCACCAACAGTATCAGGAACAAAAAGAATAAGAGAAAGTTAATTTTGACCTCAAAATCCAAACAAGGGCTATTGTCTGTGGTTGCTGGTGCTGCTACTGTTGGCCAATTTTAACAGAGTGGGTGGGATTCCTATCATATTATTGCCACACAGAGACCTGAGCCCAGACAAACCTAAGAAGCCGAGACCACCAGGACTCCCCCACCATTCTGCAGCCCACTGACATGTCTGGGGCACAAGCTTCATGGATCTCTCCAGGGTAGACCAGCACACCCTGCTCCTAAGAGCACAAGAGTGCTATGAAAATTACACAGCCACTCTTCTCAGAGTGGCTTCTGGTCCCCAGAGTGATACAGTAGCTTCTTTTCCTGGGTAGGGAATGAAACAACTTGACAGGAGGAGGGAAAGCATTTGAGTTGACAAGTGAAGTGATTTTTTAACCTTCCAAATTCAGTTGTTTGTGGGGGGAGTGCAAGGGTGAAGGAGAGAAGAGGCAGGCGTGAAGGCTTCAGCAAGTCAGACTTTGCAGGGGAACAAAGAAGGCATTTGTCAGAGCAGAGAGCTGTGTAAACCCACCGAGAATTCAAGCAGTTAGCACCTTGGCGGGGCCCTGCCTTTGCAAGCTGTGACCTAATTTTGAGAGATGCTGCTCATATTGTTTTCCAGATAAAAGCAAGCAACAGCAGAAGCTCTCTGGGATGAGGCTTTGACATCAGGAAAAATCATCCAGACTCAAATGACTAATCCCCCTCTTTGTCCTCTTCCCATACTCCAACGCTGCACCCTTCCCTCCCAAATCTTTGGCAGAACTGCCAGATCCCAAGTCATCAACACAAAGACAGACAGATGCGTGCCATCACCACCTGTCTGCTGGGGGTGAGAACCATGGTTAGCACGGTCTTGGCCAGTGGGTGAGCTGGAAACATTTCTCGGGGTCTTCTCCCATCCCAATTAAAATCCAGCCATTTAGCCGCCTTTTTCAAAAGGCCAGGAAAGAGCAAAGGGTTATCTCTGGGGTCCATGGATGGCCCTCTGCAAACCTCTGTCCTTTTACGTAACAGGACAGTAATAACATGTAGGGAGAGGAGGAAAAAGCTCTGAAGAAGCAAATCCTTGGGCACTCGGGTGGTTCAGTGGGTTAAGCCGCTGCCTTTGACTCAGGTCATGATCTCAGGGTCCTGGGATCGAGCCCCGCATCAGGCTCTCTGCTCAGCGGGGAGCCTGCTTCCTCCTCTCTCTCTGCCTGCCTCTCTGCCTACTTGTGATCTCTCTCTGTCAAATAAATAAATAAAATCTTTAAAAAAAAAGGAGCAAATCCTTAAAACACTCAAGGTGTGAAATAAAATTGAAAGGGCTGAGGCAGAGTGGAAGGCAAAGGGTGGAGAGATTCTCCTGAAGTTCAAGCGTCAAGAGTCTGTGCTTCTGAGGGGCTCAGACCTCCCACGATGTCAGGCTCCATGGCTGTCCAGTTGGAGGGACGTGGTCCAAGGTAATACCCCTCCCCAGACAGAAGTAGAAGGGCGAGTGGGGCCCTCATGTGCTTAGGTGGGGCAAGAGAAGGGCATCCCTCCAAAGCAGTGGGGCCTCCTAGATTCTCCAAACTCCCTTCATCTTTAAGTTACCATAGACAGTCTCTTCTCAGTGAATGTTCCTTTCTCAGAGGTCTGCCTGGAAAGACCCATCCTCTAACCATCTTTAACATTTTAGAGACAAATATGCAGAGATCGGAAAAAAGGGCACATCCCTCCCTCAAAGTTCCTTTCAGTTTATATATGCTGGCTTCACCTACCTGGGATTAGTTCCTCCTCTTAGCTCTGAAGTGGTAACAATCTTGGATGCTAAGGAGAAAACATCCTTCGGCAGCTTTGAGTGAAACCCTCAAGGGACCCCAGTAGAAAAGGTGCCCCACTCTCCACCCCCTGCCAGGGGTCCTAACCATGAGCCTCACTCAGCAGCCTAATGAAACTGAATACAGAGATCCGAAGATGAACAGATTCTCCGAGGAGAAACTAATATGTCCTGGTTGCCCTGGGAACCAGAAGCCCATGATAGGAAGATTCAAGAACGTTAAACTCTAGAATGGGGAGTTATGGTCTCCCTGTGACTGAGGTTGAGATGTGTGCAGGGCTTTGGGCCTGGTGTGGCAGGTAATAAACATATGGGGCCCTTACCCTGAAGGAGGTTCCTCTATGGGGAGACATTGTGGGATCTCCCCCAGGACCCCCTTATGGGCATGTAAAAGATAATCTTTTCAACTACCATTTTCAGTGGACTGATTGTGGCTACAGCAGAACAAAGGAGTCATTTTCCATTGGATAGCATAAGAGATGAGACAAACGGGGTGCCTGGGTGGCTCAGTGGGTTAAGACTCTGCCTTTGACTCAGGTTATGATCTCAGGGTCCTGGGATCAAGCCCTGCATCAGGGTCTCTGCTCAGTGGGGAACCTGCTTCCTCCTCTCTCTCTGCCTGCCTCTCTGCCTACTTGTGATCTCTGTCTGTCAAATAAATAAATAAATAAAATCTTAAAAAGAGAGAGAGAGAGAGATGAAACAAACATCAAAGGCATCCCTGCCCTGACTACTTCCCATTTCCATGTCTCATCAAGCACCGCCCCCCCCCCCAAGTCGGTGAACCTGCAGGATCGGGCCTTGGTCTTACCACACCTCACCCAGCTTCTCCCACTGATCAGATGGGCTCTGCTCATGGCCCTGGATGGCGACGTGTCACCCTGCCTGCTGCAGGGACAGAGCTGGGCCTCAGCATCCAAGTGATCTAGCAAAGGGCTCTGTTGTGTCCGTTGGAGACGCACACGCCCCTGGGGTTGCTTTCTGCCCAGCGCTCTCCAGCCGTTGCATGGCACTTTGCATCTGTCAGAGCAGTTTTGTATCCATTTCCCTCCTTGAATTTCATGGCACTCCTGTGAGCTGTCGTTATCTCCATCTTCCAGGAAGAAATGAGGCACAAGAGAGCAACACCTAGTCACTGATGGAGGCCAGGCTTCCTGGCTGGGTGCAGCTGGGGCCCCTTCTGTCACCCTGGCCCCATCCACCCTTCCATGAGCACTCCACATCCCTCTTCCTTCGTGGACCAAGGCCCCAGGGCTGTCACCTCCGCTGGACCAGAGAAAGCTTACTGCATCTCTCAGTTGCCTGGTTATTCAATCACTCTCTTGTTTACTTAAATTCTCAGGTGTGCATATATATCCTTTCCAAGAAAATTATAAACAAGGTGTCTGGCATGAGCTTTATTACACCTGCTCTCTTTCTCCCCTCCCCCAACAAAACCCAATTAAGAATGTAGGAGACATTTAACAAATACCACTGCTAGATGCATGAATGAATGACTTTTTTAATCAAATATAAATTAAACTGGTGTCTCATCCAAAGCAGAACTTCTTTTTGCCATTAACCCCTGTAGAGCTTCTTCTGATGGCAGGAGGAGACCCGCAAGGTAGCCGGTCCTTCTGTTGCTGTTCCACAGACGTGGACTTTGGGGAGGGAAATCGAAATGCCTCTTACCCGGTGGATTGCCCACAGAGTGAAAATTTTGGGATTTCAATTTTTGAGAAATGTGCAATTGGAAAAAATTAAGATTTTGAAGAAAAAAAAAGAGCTAAGTTCCCCCATTTGGAGTCGTAATAACAGGGGTCAGCTTCATGGGATTATAGGAACAGCTTGGCTCTTTGGGAGCCATGGATGAGGCTGTATGGCATAAGGACCCCATGCAGGGCTTCAGAGTCAGAGATCCCTAGAGTTCCAGCCCCACTGTGTCCTGATCAAACGGATGACTTTGGTCAAGTAAATTACATGACCTCTCGTCCTCACTCCCCTGACTTGTGAAATAGAGGCCATGAGAGCGTCTGCACATAGGGCTGCAGAAGGATGGAATGATATAAGCATGTAAAGTGCTTAACATGGTGCCTGACATTTACATGGTGCCCAACGTATGGTATTGATTGTGACTACGGCCACAGATCCCTGAGGAAGTGTGATCCAGGCCCCCTATACCGCCTTGGTTCCTCTTTATGCCCTAAGGAAAGAGTTTCCTGCCCATCAACCCTCAGAGACTCTAGCCCCTGGTCATCGGTCAGAGGGTGTCAATTCCACATAAAGAACCAAAAGTCCTTAAAAATACTGAGGCCCCAATGAGGCCTCAATCTGAACAAGTCCATCTTCCCATTCTGAGGAACTGAAATCCAGGCTTCCCGATGACCCCCAGAAGCTTCCGTTCTTCCTACAGGATTTCTCCAGACAGATCAGATGCCACACACACCCGCCCTCCCCCTGGCCCAGAGTTAATGAGGCCTTGCTGTTCGAACAAGGTCGACTTTCTCTTTCTGCTTCATTCTCCCGATGGCACAATGACTTCCTCCACCCTCTTTGAAATATCTGAACTCAAAAACATTAATTAGGGACTTCCTATGACTTTATGGAGGTGTCATGATTAGACCTATTATTACCACCCCAAATGGGGAAATTGAACATCTACTGCTTTATGAACTCTTTATCACAATTAATGTTACCTCCAAAGCTTCCCATTTATTGGGTTCTCCGGTATAATCATTCCTTATATGTGCTTCAGGACCTTGTACAAGTACAAATAATTTAAACTAATTAGCTTATTATAAAAAAGGAATGAAAACAAATGGCACATGAATGAATTGTGAGGTTTCATATGGAATTAATATCTCCCTAATACCCACAAATTTGGTAAATTCATTATGCATCTATAATCAAACCTGATGATTCCTCTAGATAATTCAGAAGTAATTATGCATGAACCGCTGCCACTTATTTTAAAGCGCTACCAAAATAAGAGATTTATCCTCAAGATCCTGTTAGGCTCCAAGATAACTAGCACAGACCTGACATGTCCTGTCAGAAGAAGGCAGTAGAAATTACGTTGCCTTTGCCTCCCCATGATACCTCCCCTGACATCTGTAAAAACAGCACAAGCCTGAGGAACATTCCCTGCTTGAAACATGGAGCTGAGCCTTCTCTGGGATTTGTCTGTGAGCTTTGGGGAGGGACAGAGAGGGATCCCCCATTGGAAGAGCCAGCAAGACCCAGGGAAACCTCACCCAGTGTACATGATCACCAATTCCCAAGGGCTATCCTTAGTCTAGTGGAGGGGTCCTGTGGCAAGGGACCATTTTGTCCTTGCAACACGGATTCCAGTTCTTTTCCAGCAGCACACACCTGTAAGAAAGTCAGGGCCATGATTTTAGCAGGCTCATTCAACTTGGCCAAGTGAAATTTCCTCCCCTCTCAGCTACCATAGCTTTTGATTTCTAGCTCTCTGAAAATATATCGCTCTTTATTTTCAGATACAGCTCCTATTTGATCAGATGTTTCTTCAAGACTTTGACAGTCTTGTATGTATGTATGTATGTATGTATCTATATATAACAAATATTTATTTAACATTTGTGTGTCAGACATTGATACACTGGTAAATAAAACTGACAAGTATCTAAGTCTTCATGGAATTGACATTCTAGGGGAGGAGACAAAACGATAACAAATAAGTAAGATAAATAATATATCAGATGGGAATGAGCACTATAGAGAAAAATAAAGCAGGTAAAGGGATATGGGAACAGGGATACAGTGCAAGAGTGTGGTGCTAATTTTACTTTTTTTTTTTTTTAATTTTTTTATTTTTTTCAGCATAACAGTATTCATTATTTTTGCACCACACCCAGTGCTCCATGCAATCCGTGCCCTCTACAATACCCACCACCTGGTGCCCCCAACCTCCCACCCCCCACCCCTTCAAAATTCTCAGATCGTTTTTCAGAGTCCATAGTCTCTCATGGTTCACCTACCCTTCCAATTTCCCTCAACTCCCTTCTCCTCTCCATCTCCCCTTGTCCTCCATGCTATTTGTTATGATCCACAAATAAGTGAAACCATATGATAATTGACTCTCTCTGCTTGACTTATTTCACTCAGCATAATCTCTTCCAGTCCCGTCCATGTTGCTACAAAACTTGGGGATTCATCCTTTCTTTCTTTCTTTCTTTTTTTTTTACAGCGTTATAAACATATATTTTTATCCCCAGGGGTACAGGTCTGCGAATCGCCAGGTTTACACACTTCACAACACTCACCATAGCACATACCCTCCCCGATATCCATAACCCCACCCCCTCTCCCAACCCCCTCCCCCCATCAACCCTCAGTTTGTTTTGTGAGATTAAGAGTCACTTATGGTTTGTCTCCCTCCCAATCCCATCTTGTTTCATTTACTCTTCTCCTACCCCCTCAACCACCCATGTTGCATCTCCTCTCCCTCATATCAGGGAGATCATATGATAGTTGTCTTTCTCCGATTGACTTATTTCGCTAAGCATGATACCCTCTAGTTCCATCCACGTCGTCGCAAATGGCAAGATTTCATTTCTTTTGATGGCTGCATAGTATTCCATTGTGTATATATACCACATCTTCTTTATCCATTCGTCTGTAGATGGACATCTAGGTTCTTTCCATAGTTTGGCTATTGTAGACATTGCTGCTATAAACATTCGGGTGCACGTGCCCCTTCGGATCACTACGTTTGTATCTTTAGGGTAAATACCCAGCAGTGCAATTGCAGGGTCATAGGGTAGTTCTATTTTCAACATTTTGAGGAACCTCCATGCTGTTTTCCAGAGTGGTTGCACCAGCTTGCATTCCCACCAACAGTGTAGGAGGGTTCCCCTTTCTCCGCATCCTCGCCAGCATCTGTCATCTCCTGACTTGTTAATTTTAGCCATTCTGACTGGTGTGAGGTGATATCTCATGGTGGTTTTGATTTGTATTTCCCTGATGCCGAGTGATATGGAGCACTTTTTCATGTGTCTGTTGGCCATCTGGATGTCTTCTTTGCAGAAATGTCTGTTCATGTCCTCTGCCCATTTCTTGATTGGATTATTTGTTCTTTGGGTGTTGAGTTTGCTAAGTTCTTTATAGATTTTGGACACTAGCCGTTTATCTGATATGTCATTTGCAAATATCTTCTCCCATTCTGTCAGTTGTCTTTTGGTTTTTTTAACTGTTTCCTTTGCTGTGCAAAAGCTTTTGATCTTGATAAAATCCCAAAAGTTCATTTTTGCCCTTGCTTCCCTTGCCTTTGGTGATGTTCCTAGGAAGATGTTGCTGCGGCTGAGGTCGAAGAGGTTGCTGCCTGTGTTCTCCTCAAGGATTTTGATGGATTCCTTTCTCACATTGAGATCCTTCATCCATTTTGAGTCTATTTTCGTGTGTGGTGTAAGGAAATGATCCAATTTCATTTTTCTGCATGTGGCTGTCCAATTTTCCCAACACCATTTATTGAAGAGGCTGTCTTTGTTCCATTGGACATTCTTTCCTGCTTTGTCGAAGATGAGTTGACCATAGAGTTGAGGGTCCATTTCTGGGCTCTCTATTCTGTTCCATTGATCTATGTGTCTGTTTTTGTGCCAGTAACATGCTGTCTTGATGATGACAGCTTTGTAATAGAGCTTGAAGTCCGGAATTGTGATACCACCAACTTTGGCTTTCTTTTTCAATATTCCTTTGGCTATTCGAGGTCTTTTCTGGTTCCATATAAATTTTAGGATTATTTGTTCCATTTCTTTGAAAAAAATGGATGGTACTTTGATAGGAATTGCATTAAATGTGTAGATTGCTTTAGGTAGCATAGACATTTTCACAATATTTATTCTTCCAATCCAGGAGCATGGAACATTTTTCCATTTCTTTGTGTCTTCCTCAATTTCTTTCATGAGTACTTTATAGTTTTCTGAGTATAGATTCTTAGTCTCTTTGGTTAGGTTTATTCCTAGGTATCTTATAGTTTTGGGTGCAATTGTAAATGGGATGGACTCCTTAATTTCTCTTTCTTCTGTCTTGTTGTTGGTGTAGAGAAATGCAACTGATTTCTGTGCATTGATTTTATATCCTGACACCTTACTGAATTCCTGGACAAGTTCTAGCAGTTTTGGAGTGGAGTCTTTTGGGTTTTCCACATAGAGTATCATATCATCTGCGAAGAGTGATAGTTTGACTTCTTCTTTGCCGATTTGGATGCCTTTAATTTCCTTTTGTTGTCTGATTGCTGAGGCTAGGACTTCTAGTACTATGTTGAATAGCAGTGGTGATAACGGACATCCCTGCCGTGTTCCTGACCTTAGCGGAAAAGCTTTCAGTTTTTCTCCATTGAGAATGATATTTGCGGTGGGTTTTTCATAGATGGCTTTGATAATATTGAGGTATGTGCCGTCTATCCCTACACTTTGAAGAGTTTTGATCAGGAAGGGATGCTGTACTTTGTCAAATGCTTTTTCAGCATCTATGGAGAGTATCATATGGTTCTTGTTCTTTCTTTTATTAATGTGTTGTATCACATTGATTGATTTGCGGATGTTGAACCAGCCTTGCAGCCCTGGAATAAATCCCACTTGGTCGTGGTGAATAATCCTTTTAATGTACTGTTGAATCCTATTGGCTAGTATTTTGGCGAGAATTTTTGCATCTGTGTTCATCAAGGATATTGGTCTGTAGTTCTCTTTTTTGTTGGGATCCTTGTCTGGTTTTGGGATCAAGGTGATGCTGGCCTCATAAAATGAGTTTGGAAGTTTTCCTTCTATTTCTATTTTTTGGAACAGTTTCAGGAGAATAGGAATTAGTTCTTCTTTAAATGTTTGGTAGAATTCCCCCGGGAAGCCGTCTGGCCCTGGGCTTTTGTTTGTTTGGAGATTTTTGATGACTGTTTCAATCTCCTTACTGGTTATGGGTCTGTTCAGGCTTTCTATTTCTTCCTGGTTCAGTTGTGGTAGTTTATATGTCTCTAGGAATGCATCCATTTCTTCCAGATTGTCAAATTTGTTGGCGTAGAGTTGCTCATAGTATGTTCTTATAATTGTCTGTATTTCTTTGGTGTTCGTTGTGATCTCTCCTCTTTCATTCATGATTTTATTTATTTGGGTCCTCTCTCTTTTCTTTTTGATAAGTCTGGCCAGGGGTTTATCAATCTTATTAATTCTTTCAAAGAACCAGCTCCTAGTTTCGTTGATTTGTTCTATTGTTTTTTTGGTTTCTATTTCATTGATTTCTGCTCTGATCTTTATGATTTCTCTTCTCCTGCTGGGTTTAGGGTTTCTTTCTTGTTCTTTCTCCAGCTCCTTTAGGTGTAGGGTTAGGTTGTGTACCTGAGACCTTTCTTGTTTCTTGAGAAAGGCTTGTACCGCTATATATTTTCCTCTCAGGACTGCCTTTGTTGTGTCCCACAGATTCTGAACCGTTGTGTTTTCATTATCATTTGTTTCCATAAATTTTTTCAATTCTTCTTTGATTTCCTGGTTGACCCATTCATTCTTTAGAAGGATGCTGTTTAGTCTCCATGTATTTGGGTTCTTTCCAAATTTCCTCTTGTTATTGAGTTCTAGCTTTAGAGCATTGTGGTCTGAAAATATGCAGGGAATGATCCCAATCTTTTGATACTGGTTGAGACTTGATTTAGGACCAAGAATGTGATCTATTCTGGAGAATGTTCCATGTGCACTAGAGAAGAATGTGTATTCTGTTGCTTTGGGATGAAATGTTCTGAATATATCTGTGATGTCCATCTGGTCCAGTGTGTCATTTAAGGCCTTGATTTCCTTGTTGATCTTTTGCTTGGATGATCTGTCCATTTCAGTGAGGGGAGTGTTAAAATCCCCTACTATTATTGTATTCTTGTCGATGTGTTTCTTTGATTTTGTTATTAATTGGTTTATATAGTTGGCTGCTCCCACGTTAGGGGCATAGATATTTAAAATTGTTAGATCTTCTTGTTGGACAGTTCCTTTGAGTATGATATAGTGTCCTTCCTCATCTCTTATTATAATCTTTGGCTTAAAATCTAATTGATCTGATATAAGGATTGCCACTCCTGCTTTCTTCTGATGTCCATTAGCATGGTAAATTCTTTTCCACCCCCTCACTTTAAACCTGGAGGTGTCTTCGGGTGTAAGATGAGTTTCTTGTAGGCAACATATAGATGGGTTTTGTTTTTTTATCCATTCTGATACCCTGTGTCTTTTGATTGGGGCATTTAGCCCATTAACATTCAGGGTAAGTATTGAGAGATATGAATTTAGTGCCATTGTATTGCCTGTAAGGTGACTGTTATTGTATATTGTCTCTGTTTCTTTCTGATCTACTACTTTGAGGGTCTCTCTTTGCTTAGAGGACCCCTTTCAATATTTCCTGTAGAGCTGGTTTGGTATTTGCAAATTCTTTCAGTTTTTGTTTGTCCTGGAAGCTTTTAATCTCTCCGTCTATTTTCAATGATAGCCTAGCTGGATATAGTATTCTTGGCTGCATGTTTTTCTCATTTAGTACTCTGAATATATCATGCCAGCTCTTTCTGGCCTGCCAGGTCTCTGTGGATAAGTCTGCTGCCAATCTAATATTTTTACCATTGTACGTTACAGACTTCTTTTCCCGGGCTGCTTTCAGGATCTTTTCTTTGTCACTAAGACTTGTCAATTTTACTACTAGGTGACGGGGTGTAGACCTATTCTTATTGATTTTGAGGGGGGGTTCTCTGAACCTCCTGGATTTTGATGCTTGTTCCCTTTGCCATATTGGGGAAATTCTCTCCAATAATTCTCTCCAATATACCTTCTGCTCCCCTCTCTGTTTCCTCTTCTTCTGGAATCCCAATTATTCTAATGTTGTTTCGTCTTATGGTGTCACTTATCTCTCGAATTCTCCCCTCGTGGTCCAGTAGCTGTTTGTCCCTCTTTTGCTCAGCTTCTTTATTCTCTGTCATTTGGTCTTCTATATCGCTAATTCTTTCTTCTGCCTCATTTATCCTAGCAGTGAGAGCCTCCATTTTTGATTGCACCTCATTAATAGCTTTTTTTATTTCAACTTGGTTAGATTTTAGTTCTTTTATTTCTCCAGAGAGGGCTTTTATATCTCCCGAGAGGGTTGCTTTAATATCTTCCATGCCTTTTTCAAGCCCGGCTAGAACCTTGAGAATCATCATTCTGAACTCTATATCTGACATATTACCAATGTCTGTATTGATTAGGTCCCTAGCCTTTGGTATTGCCTCTTGTTCTTTTTTTTGTTGTGAATTTTTCCGCCTTGTCATTTTGTCCAGATAAGAGTTTATGAAGGAGCAAGTAAAATACTAAAAGGGTGGCAACAACCCCAGGAAAATATGCTTTAGCCAAATCAGAAGAGATCCTGAATTGTGAGGGGGGAGAAAGGGGATAAAAAGGGGTTCAGAAAGAAAGAAAAAAAAAAACTATTAAAAAAAAGAAAGCCGATAAAGAAAAAATATAAAAAGAGGAAAAAATATATATATATTAGATAAACTATTTAAAAAACGTTAAAAAAAGAAAACGGTAAAAGTTAAAAAAATTTAGCAGAAGAAGAGAAAAAGAAAAAAAAATTGAGAAAGAAAAAAAAATTAAATTAACTGCAAGGCTAAAAAATCATGTGGAGAAAGCCATGAGTTCCGTGCTTTGCTTTCTTCTCCTCTGGAATTCCGCCGTTCTCCTTGGTAGGTGAACTTGGTCCTGGCTGGGTTTCCCATAGATCTTCTGGGGGAGGGGCCCGTTGTAGTGATTCTCAAGCGTCTTTGCCCCAGGCGGAGTTGCACCGCCCTTACCCGGGGCCGCGCTGAGTCATCCGCTCGGGTTCGCTTTCGGGAGCTTTTGTTCCCTGAGCGCTTTCCGTAGAGTCCGGAGGACGGGAATGAAGATGGCGGCCTCCCGGTGTCCGGCCCGGAGGAGCCGAGAGCCCGGGGCCCCACTCCTCAGTGCGCCCTCAGAGAACAGCGCCAAATGACTACCGTCACCCTGGCCTACGGCTGTGCTCCGAGCTGACCGAGCCTGCGACCGGTTCACAGCAACCCTGAGCTGAGAGTCACTCCTCGGCTCTGTCTCTGCAGCCGGCTTCCCCGTTCTAATACCGGTAAGCTCTGCGACACTCAGACACCCCCGATCCTTCTGCGACCCTGCGGGACCTGAGGCCGCGATTACCCCGCCTGGGCTTCACCCCAGTTAAGCCTCTGGAGCGATGTCCCTCAGCGGAACAGACTTTTAAAAGTCCTGATTTTGCTCCGTTGCTCCGCCGCTCGCCGGGAGCCGGCCCCTCCCCCCGCGGTCTATCTTCCCGTCGCTTTGGATTCACTTCTCCGCCAGTCCTACCTTGCAGAAAGTGGTTGATTTTCTGTTTCTGGAATTGCTGTTCTTCTTCTCTTCAATCTCCCGTTGGATTTGTAGGTGTTTGCAATCTTTAGATAAGCTATTTAGCTGATCTCCCGCTACCCGAAGTAGTCTCAGCCTGCTACTTCTCCGCCATCTTGACTCCTCCCCCCGTGTGGTGCTAATTTTAAAGAATGTGGTCAGTTCCTGAGAAACTGATGACTGATGTACCGAGGAAGTGAGGAACTGAACCATGTGGATAATGAACGGCAGCTCATCTCAGACAGAAAGAACAGCAAGTGCAAAGGCCCTGAGGCAGGAGTAGGACTGCTATGTTTGAGGAACAACAGAGAGGCCAGAATAACCAGAGCAGAACACCAAAGGAAGAGTAGGGGATGAAGTTAAAGAGGGAACCAGACCACAGAGGGTGCTGGAAATCATGAAAAGGGTTTTCACTTTTACCCTGAGATGAGAAACCTCTGGACACTTTTTAACAGAGAAATGACACCATCAGAATTGTTGTTGTTTTTTTTTTAATGATGAATTGATTTTTTTTATTAACATATAATGTATTATTTGCCCCAGGGGTACAGGTCTGTGAATCGTGGGACTTGGTTTTAAAGCATCGCTCAGACTGCTTTTTAGGGAAGAGAGTATCAGGAGGCAAGGGTAGAACCGAGAAGACCAATTAGGAGGCTCTGACAATTTAGGTGCATGATTTTCCTAACTTGACCCAGTATATAGCAGTGAGGGGGGTGAAAATGACCAGGTTCTGAGTTTACTTTGAAGGAAGAGCCAACAGGATTTGCTGACAGATCAGATTTTTTTTTTTTTTTTCCGGAAATGTTTCAGCTCCCAGAAGAGTCCCTTAAACCCAGAAGGGGCTTGGTAAATGTTTGCAGAATGAGTGGAGTAAACATGTGCATAAATGAAGTATTCAAATAAGTTGGGCCTCACTTAGAGGGTTGAGGTTGAATTTGATTAGAGGAAAAAGAGCATACCTCATACAACTGAGTCTCTCTCCGGGGGCTGAGTTTCCTTACCTAGTAGAAACTCATTAAATATTTCTTGAATCAGTGAATAAATGAGTTAATTAAAATAGATGTGCAAGACCCAGGACTTTGTTCTAACTTCCAAATGAAACCCCAGCAGACAGGCCCTGGGTCTGGGGGATTTTCTTTCTCTTGCCCCCATCAGACTTGCAGGGGTAAGTCTGGGTTCCATAATTATTGCACAATGGTGCCAAGGCTGAGGTCCCCATTGGACCCACGCAGAAAAGTGTCTAAAGTTATCATCTGGCCTCCTGTTTGTCAGTGGTGGGAAGATGAGAAATGCTTTCTAAGTGCTTAAATGTCATCATCATTACTAAGTTGCTGTAGGAATAAAAATTCAGTTTATACAATTGAGGATCATTAAACCCTCTTCTGAATCTGATGCCAAAATTGAAATAATTGGCTCGCCGATGGTACAACATGGAATATAACTACAGCGGCTGGTAGGAAATGTGTTGTTCCAACATGAAGAATGGAGCAGGAACTTGGGTAGCTAGACTGGTTGGGTTGGCAGGGTGTTGCTGTGTTGCTATCACCATCGACAGCATAGATCATGATTAAAAATACTTGGAGTGTGAATTTAGAGTTACAGGAAAATAAATGGATGTTGCAATTAAGCAAGCATTTTAGGTCCATTGGATTTTTCAAGGCATGGCTAAATCCTGTTTGGGGAGGTCAACAGCAGATCAGACATACTGATACGAGGCCCGGGGAAGGTCTTCAATGAGAGCAAAATAAATAACGGAAATAATAGATGGAGCTCCAGTCCAAGAACAAAGATGTGTTTTAAATGAAAATCATTACTCACGGATGCTGGGGCTCAAACGTAGAGAGATCCAGTGCTGACTCTGAGGTATGGGGAGACCCACTGGGTGACGATCGTATCGCTCACCTGCAGATGGTAATGCTGACCTGGGGAGGTGGAGGTGGGGGGGGCGGGTTAATTAGCTGCTGGTTGTAAAGCATTATTGCTTTGCTGAGTATTATTATTTTAATAAAAGAGGCTCATGAAAACGTCTCTGGTAGTAAGTCATGAGGAATCATTTTGAGGACAAGAGTCCTCATACATCATCCTGAGTGCCGCCCATGTATTTGAGTATCAACAAAAAATTTACTGTTTAAACATAAATCTCTGGAAGAAGTTGAAGTTAATTAAAAAGGTTTAACAGCATATGCATTAGTATTAGTCCTGGCCCTCTTTAGCATGGAAGGAAGGGAAGAAAATAAAACAAGGTATGTGAGGAAGCAGTCAATGTAGGCATTTAATTAAATGTGGTCCGAAGCATAGGCAAAGACACCACCTTATCTGCCATTCAGTGCAAGGAGAGAGAATGGGAGGCAGGGAATGTTCCCTGAATCGCTATTCGTGTTTTTAATTAACAAAGGCTCTGAGAGTCCTTCCTATATTCTTTTCTTTAGAAACCCAGAATTTCACCTTGTGCCATGATGCTTTCTGTTTAGGTGTGGGAGGGCCCTGGCTAAGCCCCGTAGCCCCAGTTTAAGCACATAGCTTCTGATTTATGCCCAACAGTTACTCATGGATTGGTTCATCCACGCCACAAATATTTGTAGAGCTCTCTGCAGGATGCTCGGAGCCCTGTTGACTGAGGGGGGTGCCCAGGTGGTGAACTCTGTCTTGCAGTGGCTGACCATAGAGCGAGAAAGACTGGCTTATCAGCCAGCCCTACCACGTGACAAATACTAGGAGACAGACATGTATTCAGGATCTGGCGATCATAGATGAGAATGTTTCGGGCCCATGTAAAAACTAAATCCTTCGGGGCACCTGGTAGCTCAGCCAGTTAAGCATCTGTCTTCAGCTCAATTTGTGATCTCGGGGTCCTGGGATCGAACTCCGTGTTAGTCTCCCTGCTCAGCAGGGAGCCTGCTTTCCCTCTCGCTCTGCCCCTCTCCTTCACCAATGCTTTCTCTCTCTCTCTCTCTCTCTGTCTTTCTCGCTCTATCTCAAATAAATAAATAAATAAATAAAAGCTTTAAAAAAAAAAAAAAAACTAAACTAAATGCTTTAATTGGCCCAAGCCTATGACCACAGGAAACCAACCTGGGGATGTTTTGCCGCTTTTGACTTCTCGTAACATCAGAGTGCGGTGCCTCCATCTTCTGGTCCCACTATCATTCCTATTTTCTCCTCCATAACTTCCCGGCTGCACCCCTCCCGTACAACCTTCAGAATCTGCCCTGTTCATTCCACTTCTGTTCATTTCTTCTCTCTCCCACTGTTTGGAGTGCTCTTCTCCCTTCGGTTCCTACCCCTCCCTCAAGGTTTACCCCAAGTCCACCTCTTCCCTGACGTGTATCTTGACTCTCCTGGGCTAGAACTTGCCTCGTAAGCTTTGGAACATTTGTTGTTTATCAAGTGGGCTGGTCAAAGGCACCAGACTCAAGCCATGTGTGGCCAGTACCACACAGTGTAGCACTTAACATATTTAATGCTTTTACGGTCTACTGATAATTACTTGTTGATAGATATCCTTTGGTCCTTCAACTTCAGGCTTTAACTCTTTGAAGCATGCAGAAGGAAATCAATAAATTCATCCTGAATATTGTTTTCCCCAGAACCACTTCAATTTAAGCTTTTTGCTTCAATAATTCCATCCATTGTACCATCTCTCCATCCTTCTTACCTCAACTACAGGTGTTCTGGAAATGACCAAAACTTCCTCAAGGATGTGAGTGGCAGTCGCTTTACCCTCCACTCTCTGTCATCTCATCTTTTCGTTCAGTGACTTCCAGTCCTCCCAAACTCCTGACTCCTTCAGTTTCAAGCCCTCTTCACTCCAATGACCTCTGTCTCTACCCCTTCTGCATCTTGAAACTCACAACTAAGAGCTTCTAAACATTCAGATTTTCAATTGTCAAATCTCCCTCTATCGTCACCCATTTTCTCACTCCCTCTTGACCTGCTATCTGGTTTTCCCTTGGTCTTCAGTCATTTTACCCACTTCCCTCCCTGGCTTTCCTCAGTCAAAGCCCAGTGACAACACATTTTACCTGTACTGTGGTGAACACTCTAGAACCGCTCATCTTTTCATCCTACCTACTTGGTTCCCAGTCCTCTATTCTTAGGATCCTTTGGATCCACACAAGTCTAGCATGTCACTCCCATAAACTGAGAGTGGTTTTAGCCACTTCTCAATCACACCCTTCCTCACCCCTAAGAGAATGTCTTCACATTCTTACCTCCATTTGTAAAATGTGGCCTGGACTTCAGGAACGATAGGTAGGTAGGTAGATAGATAGATAGATAGATAGGTTAATCGATCTAGCTATATATTGAAATTCTGTACTTGGGTTTTCTACAAGATTCCTACTTCACTGTGGCACCTAGGTGGCTCAGTCAGTTAGTTAAGTGTCTGCCTTTGTCTCAGGATCATGATCTCAGGGTCCTGGGATCAAGCCCTGTGTCGGGTTCCCTGCTCAGTGGGGAGTCTTCTTCTCCCTCTGCCTCTACTCCTCCCCCCAGCTTGTGCACTCGCTCTCGCTCTTGCTCGCTCTCACTCTGCTCTCTCTCTCAAATAAATAAATAAAAATTTTTAAAAGTTTCCTAATTCACCATCTAGAACATAGTTTATCTTCATCCAAAACTCTTGCTTTTTCTGTGTTCACAAACTGTAGTTGGCATCATGGCCTTCTAACTGATCTCTCCCTAAATGCTCAGGGTCAACTCTGATTCTCCCTCTCCTTCACTCTCTACATCCCACAGGTCACCAGCAGCTGTTGACTCTGTTTCCTTTTCCTTCATTTTTACTACCACTAGTTTTGTCAAGATCCTCATTTAAGCTCACTGAGATTATTGTTACCTCCAAACTCATCTCCCCGTCTCCAATTAATCTCTAGTATAATCCTAGTCTTTAATTGCCACATTGAACTTCCTAAAACAGGGCCAATCCTTTCACTAATGATTCACGGTCGCCTGAGGATCAAGCACATACTTTCTGGCATAGCAATCAAGACTTGCCCCAGTATAGCCTCCACCCATACCTTCAGTCTTCTTACTTGCCTCTCCAGGAAGTGCAACCCACTCATTCTCACGTCAGTGCTCATGCTGTTCGCTCGTCTGAAATAGCTTTCATCTACACCTGTCAGGATTTTCCTCATCCTTCAAGACCATCTCACATATTGTCCCTCCCAACTGTGGACCTCTCTGCTACGTTTCCCTAACATTTCTTTATTTGTAATTCACTTGTTCAATGAATAGTTACTAATTATCTACTATATGGGAAGACATTTAATATTTATTACTTTATTTAATCCTCACACTGACCCTATGAGATAGGTATCGTGAATGTTCCTGTTATATAAGTAAGAAAATTGAAGTCAAGTGAGTTTAAATTTCCTGCCCAATATCATAGTTTGTAACTGGCAGAGCCAGTTTGAAAACCTAATGCCTGTGCTCTTCACCTTAGCACAGAGCTACTCCTCCTTTAGTACTCTCTGCCTTGCCTTGGATGGAAAAGAAAGAGGGAAAGCAGGAAGGAAGGGAGGGAGGAGAGAGATGAGGCAGGGAGGAAGGGATGCCCAAATGACTTTTTACTCCTCTAGATTATAGGGTCTTTGAACTCAGAACCATGCTTAGTTCACCTTTGAATTCTTCACTTAGAGCATGACACAGAGGAGATGTTTATACCTAATAAATGATGGATGTACTGCTTAGAATTTTTCACGTACTAAATCATAAGCCTGGAAGGGACATAAAGACACTATGTCATCCATCCCCTGTCTCAGAAAGACTGTAACCATGCTGCTTTTTGGTCCCATCCTACCACCTTCTGTGTCATCACTCCCTAAAACTCCAATACATCCATAACTACCTTTCCTGTCTGGTGCTCTTGACTTTTTGAGCCTTCTTGTGTGCTTATGGCCTATTCCCAAATGTTAGCTTAGAGAGAGTGGTCACCCAAGGAAGTCAGACCTCTTCTTCTTAGACTGAGAGATTGCTTGGAAAAGGCAGAGGAGAGGGAGGGAATAGGAATAGGAGGGCAGAGTTCACATTCTGTGCATTTAGCTCAAGCTGGGCCACATGGTGGGTGATCTGCTCTCACAGAGAGCCAATTTCATCCTCCTCTGTTCCCTGTTGGAGTCCTAAAGCAAACTCAGTGTTGTCTCCCAGGAATGCTTTGCTTGGATGGGCAGAGCCACAGTATCTATAGGGAGGCTTGGCACAAACAGAGCCTCTTGCTGGTGTCAGAAGAGGTAACAGTGAGAACTAATCACCAACCCCAGGGAGAACGGCATAGGGAGGGTTTTGAAGTTGGTACTAGAAAGCGGGGAAGTATCTGTCAAAATCTGTTCCTTGACGTGCTAACAAGATTGCTGGCACTCCCTCTGCTCCCATGGGCTATGGAGATCTTCCCTTTCCGAAAGGGCCTTTGACTGTCCGTGAATGGCCCAGCAGCTTCCCGCTGAGACCTGGGCTTTATCTGAAGCATCCAAGGACATCTGCACATTTTGCAGGGAGACTTTTCCCCACTGGACACCTTTTGTGTGATAGAGAGAGGGCCCTTTCAGGGCTGTCACTCAGAATTGCAGAACTGACATTCTAGCCCTAAAAAAGAGTGGAAGCTGGGGATATGCAAGTCCAAGCAAGGGGACTTGTGAGAAGTTCAATGAGCAGCGCATGGTTCTATATAGAATTGGACTTACTCTGAGTTCTAAAATATCATGTAAATTAATACTTAAATGGCATCCACGATTTAAATATGGTAGACATTCTGGATATTGGAGTTAGGAGAGAGGGAGGGGAAAGAAGAAGACAAAGAGAGACAGAGAGAAAGAGATCTTTGCTATATAGTAGGAAAATAGAGTTAGCTGCAAGGATGGGTTGGGTCATCACGCAGACCCAATCTTCCCATAAGAAGCCAAAAGGCCCTTGTTGAGTATAATCTTGGTGAGATATATCCCCCTGGCTAGAACGTTCTTTGCTTGCAGTCTAGATGGGAATAGCAATTTCCTAATTTCCTACTGTAACTAGTAAAAAGTATACTTTACCTCAGACTTTTGTGACCAAAACTTGTAAGACTCCTGAGACCCTGAATCCTATTCTGATGAGAGAATAACTTTGTAGCCACCAAGAGGCTCCTCTGAGGCAAGGTCTGGAGTAGATGTCCTGCTCAACCCAGAACCATGAAGAGACTATAGCAGTAATCTGACAAGAATAATCGTAGCTTGGACCAGGTGGTAGTAGAGGAAGTAGTGAGAGGTGGTCGGTCTATGTGTGTATTTTGAGACAACCGTCTGTGTTGACACATTGGACATGGGTATGAAAGAGAAGAGTTGACGACCACTCCAAGTTTTCTGGCCTGAGAAACTGCAATGACAAAACCACCATCTGAAAGATGAAGAAGGCTCTGAGAGGGGCAGGTCTGTGGGAGAACATCAATTCTCTTTGGGACGTGTGAAATTTGAGGTGCCCACTAGACATCCAAGTGGAGATGGGGAGTAGGCAGTTGGAAATGGGAGTCAGGTTAAGGGGAGCAGTCCAGGCTGTGGATATAAATGTGAGAGACATCAGAGCCAAGTTGGTGTTTAAAGCTATGAGACTGAATAGAGGCCAAGAGAAGCGATCGAAGGACGGAGCCTGCACCGTGAAGGTCAAGGGGAGGAGAAGCCAGCAAGGAAGACAGGTCTGTGACCTAGAAAAAAATGACCAGAGTAAGGAACTCAGAAATATTTTTTCATACTTGCCTCTCTCATGGGCTACTCCTCACATAGTTAGGCAGAGTCCTAAATAAAAAGTTCCCCCACGGTGCTCCCTGATATTCAGAATGAGCCTATCTGAAATAGCACCATGAGAGGGTGTACCTTTAAGACTAAGTTGTGTGGTTCAGGCCAAGTGCTATGGCGTGTATTTATCTGACTGCTGGACTTTTCTTAGCCATACTTTTCAGGTGCAGACGGCCCAGGAGGAAAAGATGACTTAATTCAGAGGCCAAATTCTTCCCTCAGATCTATGCATGTAATATATGCAGGGAGCAGATTGGAATGCTTTTGATGTTGCTAATCTGAACTGACAGTCTGTTTGCTAGTTCCAGATGAGGACGACTCTGTGTGTGTGTGTGTGTGTGTGTGTGTGTGTGTGTGTGTGGTGTTCAGTTAGTCTTAAGAAGCCTTCTTTCCCACACCAAAGTGGGACCCTAGGACCCCCACCTCTCCACTGTCCATGGCTATTCCTCAGGGTGGCCCAAGCCAGTCTCCTATCTGTGAGCTCCTATCTACAAACGATAGGAGCTCACAGGGACTCCTGAGCTGCTGAAGGGAAGTGATGGTCTCAGAAAATCATAGAGTTTCTCTGCCTTATTTTTTTTAGTACAGTGCAAGGAAAAATAAAACAGTAATGGCTTGGGAAGGTGGGAGATTAATTGTCTTCTCTGGGCACGTTCATTTCATATTCATTGTCACAGTACTGATCGTAATGAACCTATTTAGTATTCATGCAGATGTCACATCAAGTTCCTCCATAGATGTTTTACTGTAATTTAGCATAAGTTAATGGATATCTATATTAAAGTGTTCCCAATTAAGCAAGCGGCCTTTCTATTCTACGGCCAGATTGGATTGGATGGCCATGAAGTGTAAGCAAACTAAGCCTTCTCAGATCCCAGCCTCAGAGGTCAAACCTGAAATGAGTTTAGCTCCTTCTTGTGTCTATTCCACAGGAATCCTAGTGGCTCAAAAATAACTTTGTAATTGACTGATCCAGACAGATGAGTTGGAAAGTGGGTGATTGATGGGCCCAATATATTTGAACAAAATCAACACTGGGGAGAATACTAATTGCTCAAGGCAGGCGAGCTAGCACAGCGGACATGAGAATAGAGTCAGGATTATCTGATCACATCTCCAGCTTGCAGAACCCTGAGACTTGCCGGCAACTGTCCTGGGATGCAATTGGTGGTGGTTTAGCATCTGCCTCCTGCACTCTTCTGGATTAGAAGCTGCCACGTTGGAAATGGTTTATTGAGCTCAGTGGAGGTTACTTTTCAAGGCTTAAGGGATTGGGCTCCATTAAAAAAAAAATACAAACAACTTTTAAATTAGGTTTGGTCCAGCAAAGGAATTATTTTTCCTTCATGCTTACCCAGAAGTGGAAAAAGAAAAGGACCAAAAAATTCAAACAGAAATACAAATAGCTACTAGACTTTCATTGGAGATAGAACTGATTCAGTCAATACATGAGGTTTCTTTTTTTTAAATGTTATCAAAAGGTCAGAGCCAGTGGCCTTTGAAGGCAAATCTCATCTGACAGAGGTGGCCCTCCAGAGCTTTAGTCTCCAGATCCATTAGCACTGAAGTGTTGCCTTTGACTGGGCTTCAGGATGGTGGGGGGCTGGCCAAGTCCCAAAGAAACCGCAGATTTGAACAACACAGCCCAGGACTGAAAGACACCAGCAAGACAAATGGAGATTCCTCTCCTATTACTTGAGAATCGTAATCCCTCCAACAAAAAAAAATCATTAAACTGCATTGTTCCGGGCCCTGGGGATACGTAGTGAGCAAAACAGAGCTTATATATTCTAGAAAAGGAGATGGGTAATAAATCAATATCCAAACACTGTGCCTTCTGTCACTAGGGCTGTGGGAGACTGGATGATGTTTCAGGAACCACCTGGCTCTTCTCTTGTATAGCAGTCCCTACACACACACACACACACACACACACACACACAGGCACGCACACACACACACACCAGCAGCCTACTCACCAAGGTTCCTACACTGAGTGAATTTCAAGCCCTCAGCCTAGGCTTCCACTCACCACGGTGGATTCGTGACCACAACTGGGCACCAAATGATGGTGGTGATGAGAAAGTATAGGATAAGTGGGGGGGGGGGGAATGAGGAAGAAGGACTTATCCACAGAATAGATATCTCTCCAGTTCATCTACAACAACATGGCTTCCCCTCACCTGAGTACCTCCACTTTTTGCTAACATTGCTATATAGCCATACAGTAATCATTTGTCTTGTGTAGATGCTGTGAGCCCATATCAGACCCACTATAGAATATAGAACAACTCTCATAGTTTTAAGCTTAGTTGAAAAGGAGGGTTGGGGAAACATGAGAGTCTCTGGCTCTCCTGAGGAGATGGACTTTAGTCACAGGCAGAAGACAGATAAGGTTTTCCAACAGGAGGTGATGGAATGAAAGAGGAAAGTGGTGGTACTTTGGATTCTTCAAGAATAAGTAAGGTGTTTCTATTCCAATCTCTCTGGCATGTTTTAGGAAAATATTGTCAAGAGGAAGTGATATTATCTCAATGTTCTGAGTTCTGTGATTCTGAGAAGTCAATGCTGAATTCCAAAGCAAAGTCATTTATCATTCCTGTTCTGATCTCCCCATTCGTTACAATTCTCCCCACACACTGGAGCAAGTATAGACTTTATAAAGATTCTGGACCTTATTGATCCTGGTACCACACATGTGCTAGGGAACGGGGACTCTCCCAAGCTAAATTCTCTTCATTCCTCGATTTTATTTCAAGTGTCCCCTTCCTCAGAGAAGCCATCCCTCCCTCTCTACCCACTGACTCAGATGTCTCTCCTCATGCTCCCAGTGCACTCATAACATGTGTCACACTCTGCAGTGATCATCGATTTACTTGTCAGTCTTCCCAGCTACCATCTGTGTGTCCCCAAAGCCCAGTGCTAAACTTGGCAAATTGTAGACACTCTGTAAATATTTGTTGAATATATGGATGGGTGGATGGGTGGTTGGGTGGATGGATGGGTGGATGGATGGATGGACAGATGTTGGAACCACTGATTATTAGTGTTTGCTAAGGAAACTCCTTCTCTGACTTTTTATCCTTTTTTTAAGTGATCCCACTCACAGGTAGCCAGCCCTAGAGAAAGAAATAGGTCCCCATTCTCCAAGTAGGATTTTGTCAGCCCAGACATCACTAAACCATATTTTTATCAGGATTTAGACATGACTTTTTTTTTTCTTTCTTCTAGCACTAAGAACTGAAATAAACCCCCATAGGTGGCATTTGCAAGAGGACAAGCTAGCTAAGTGTGCCTGCTGGGTTCCAGGCAAACAAGTAGGCAGAGGTTTGGGCAAGAGGTTAGAGAAGAGAAGGGAGGAGGCTAACAGAGACTGACCCATTGTGCTAAGGAGGAAATGGTATCTGCAGTGGGAACATGAGGCCATGGGCCAGAAGAGGCTAAGACAGTCTTAGCAAAGGCATTCTGAACATGCAAAAGAGAGCAGAGGGTGGTTCACCATGATTCACTAATGCTGCTACTGCTAATTACTGAAATTTCCCAGTTACTCTGAAATCAGCCCATATGGAAATCAACACAGCACATCCATGAGGAAGCTCTGTTTTCCACTCCTAAAAATAGGTCCAGCTAAAAATCCTGCTTTAGGCTGGATCTAGGTTATCCAGAGTATAATGAGGAGATGAGAGTGATGCTGTAAGGGATGAAGAGTAGGGTCTGAGTCCTCTTAGAGCAAAGGCAAGCCCCCCACCTTTACCCCCTCCCTGAAGCAGGCTTCTGGAGGAATGAGAAAAGGAAGGAGGGAGGTGACCTAGTATTTACCAAGTACCTACCCTCCTAGGTTCGTTCACATGTCCTCTCTTTTTTCCCTCAACAATGCAGTGGGAAAGGTGTACATGTAGTGCACATCACTCTCAATGTATTGATGAGGACATGGACTCAATGACATTAAGCAACTTGCCTAAGGTCACCAGTCAGTGGTTAAGCCATGATTTAAATCCAAGCCCAAGTTATTTGGACTCCCACTGTGTGTTATCGCCATACTTCCCAACTTTTGGGAGGCACAAAGAGCTCAGACCATCAGGCCAAGACTATAACCAGCAGCAAAAAATAAAGGATCCTTGGCAGGTACTAAGAGCACTTATAAGAGAGTACTGGTAAGGGAACACCAGTAAGGGGTGTAGAAGCACAGCAGGCAGAAATTCTGGGTCTGGGATGCCAACACAAAAGACCAGAAGCCAATAGAAGAACCAAAGGACAGTGAGATCTGGGAGGCAGGATGAGGCACGCTCAACATTCTGCAATGTGAGCCCAATATTAAGGCAGAGCTTCCACACATCCCATGGCTTCATACACCTCCTTTCTGGAGCCAGTCCCAAGGTCTGGGCAGTACTGAGCCTTCAAGAGAACAAACAGAGTAAGGGAGAAAGAGAAAGACAACTCATTTATAGGACACATGGGTGCTGTTTACATGCCTTCTCATTTTAATCTTCCTTCTCATTTTAATGGGTATTTTCTCCATATTCAGCAAAGATAATTAGCTCCAGAATAATGGTAATAATAATGGTCCACATTTATTGAGTACTTAGTACAGGCCATGCCCTATGTATATCTGTATATCTCTATGCCATAACTCTATGGATATCTAAAGATAGTGCTATTCTCATTTTTTCAAAAAATTTGGAGTTTTATGTGATTTTCCCAAGGCCATAAAAATAATAAGTAGCAGAGCTGAAATTCCTATGTCTGCCACACGAGGGGGGCTAGCTTTTGAGAGCAGACTTTGACTCAAGGTATTTGAGCCTAATGGGAGACACATCACTTCCTATAATGACCCCTCTCACGACCTTCAGGCCTGTTGGTCCCTCCTGTGACTTAAAAATATACAAGTTATTCCCCAGAATTCTTCATTGTTTTCACATTCTTTATCGTTCTCTTTGGAGATGAGAAACAAAGGAGGATGTCTCACAGAAGGGCAGGACCTCTCTTTTGCACCTCATGCCTGGGCCACACTCTGCTCCTTACAAGGTGCTTTTCATACCCATTGGCTCTGCAGACTCTCCCAACAACCTTCTGTGATGGGTAGAGCAGGTATTTTTATCTACATGTTACAGTGAGGAAGCAGAATCCCCAAGAGGTTTCACAACCTGACTAAATATCCAGTTGGTGTCAAAGCCATGTCTCAAATCCTAGGTCTATCTGACTCCTGACCCAGAATCTCTGCTCTCTGTGATCTGGTAGGGAGGCCAATCCCCAGGGATACACAATGACCAGCTGAGAATACATCCCAGCCTCTAGCTTTCTCTACCCTCCTCCCCCCACCCCCAGTCTCATCTCTTCCAGCTGTCTGTTGCACCAAACCTCTGGTCACTATTTATCCTTCCAACCCCACTCTCCTATGGCTCTTAAAACCACCCAACACCCTAATCCCTTTTTTAAAAACATTTTATTTATTTACATATTTATTTATTGAAGAGAGAGAGAGAGCACGAGTGGTGGGGAGGGACAGAGGAAGAAGGAGAAGCAAACACCCTGCTGAGCAGGGAGCCTAACACAGGGCTCCATCCCAGAACCTTGAGATCATGACCTGAGCCAAATGCAGATGTTTACCCAGCTGAGCCACCCAGGTGCCCCCCCAATCCCTTTTAATGAGGAAGCTTCTCTAACCCTAAAGTAATTCTCAAGTCCAACCTCTGTGGGTGAAGGGAGGAAAAAACTGGAGATAGTGATTTGCTCTGGACTTCTGGACAGGGATAGGCCCCTTTCTTTGAGATTTAGAACTTCTTTTAAGGTGAGGAAAAGTGTTCTTTCTGCTTATTCTCAAATCTAGCATTTTTTTTAATTTTTTTTTCAGCATAACAGTATTCATTATTTTTGCACCACACCCAGTGCTCCATGCAATCCGTGCCCTCTACAATACCCACCACCTGATGCCCCCAACCTCCCACCCCCCACCCCTTCAAAATTCTCAGATCGTTTTTCAGAGTCCATAGTCTCTCATGGTTCACCTCCCCTTCCAATTTCCCTCAACTCCCTTCTCCTCTCCACCTCCCCTTGTCCTCCATGCTATCAAATCTAGCATTTTTATGATAGGTTTTAGAATAAGTAGGCTAAAACCTGGAAACGTCCCCACTTCTTAACTAAATGTAGCAACTATAACTAGGGGCTGCATGAGGAAATGTGCTGGCTTTATTTCCTGACTGCATAGATCCTCTCCCCTTTGCTCCTCATAGCAAAATGAGCCCCGCTTATGAACTAGAGAGGCAAGACACATAATGGAAAGAACACTATCAAGGGTCACCATAACCAGGAGGGGCCAAACCTGTAGCCCATGGCTGAGGGTGGCTTTTTTGGGAAATCGGATTCTTTCCTGAATAGAGAGCACATGGTCCCAGCTGGCTGGAAATGTGGTGTGAGGAGGGCTGAATAAGGAAAAACTTTGACCCACCAAATTTGATTGGCAGGAACTTTGATTCCTACCAGGTTTATCCAGGGCAAGGCTAACCAGAGATGCCTGGTTCCCTTTAGTACTTTTCTGAGAAGAAAGGCAAACTTTAAAACCTTGCGGCCCAAGGGTCAAGCCTCATTTTGTCCATGAAGTCCCCCAGCCTCTCTCATTCAAGCGGTCCTTCCTCTCAACTCCACAGAGTTGCTCTACCTACCCATTAGACCCACCCTCTGAGATGATCATCTGCTTCACCTTGATTAGACCCACAGTTGTCCCAGGCATAGATACTCACCCAGATACTCACCCAGAGAGGCCATCAACTATGATGAGTATCGACTTTGGAGTAAAGACTCTTGGCTCTGTCCCTGCCCAGCTGTAAAACAGGGAGAGAAAAAAGGACCTTCCTTATTCCATTATTGTAAAGACTAAATGGAGTATTTCATGTCAAGTGCTTATCACAGAGTCTGATACAAAGTTCATGCTCAACGGGGAGCTCTCACCACTCAGTAAGGGAAGGTAAGTCAGGTCCAATCCTGCCAGCTGACAGAGCAACATAAGCACCACACACAGTCCACATGCAAATTGATCTTCTACACTGGATCATTCCAGAAAAAGAGACTGTTTTCCCTTTGAATGTGAGCTTCGGAGCTCCAGATCACTAAACTAGACCTCGAAAGCAAGAGAGAAGGGTTCTCCTCTGGCCGGGTCTCATTCACATGGAATAGATTGTACTTCCTGACAAGATGGAAGAAGACTAGAAATGGTGTCTGAATAATGTTCTTGCTGTTCTTGCATATGACTGAACCATGAGAAACAAATCTCTGCTGGATATGCCCATTCTTTCTGTCCTTTCTATATCTACACTATAGATAAGTTGTCAGCACCCCAGTCCTACTTAAATAAATATATTTGCTGGTACGAAAATATGTACTGACAGATGATTAAAAAGAAGACAAGATGTCTAAACCGAAATTTAACAGCTAAAGAGTGATTTAAATACACACACACACACACCATTTAGATCCCAGTAGCACAGAGAAAGAAGGACCAATGGAGATTCGTAAGTGTATTCCTCACGCCTAACTAGGCAGTTGAGGAGGCTGGGAGCTGTCCAAGGTTCTGACAACATAGCCTGCATAGCCTGAGTGCCTGGAGCACATGGAAGCAGAAATGAGTACTATGTTTTCCAGAACTGGCCAGCTAGAGACAGAAGCTAGACTCAGAAATATTGAGAAGGAATACAAAATAAGAAAACACAGATAATCCTACCTTTGGCAAGTTGCCACAACACTGCAACAGTCACCTCCCTGCCTAGTGTGTGCCCAGGTCAGCTCACATTTGTTGTGAACAGCTAAGCTGTAATGCACTGCCCCTGAGTGGACATACAAGGGACTTGGGAGAAATGGAAAGTGAGGAAGAAGTACACGTAAGAAGGCCTTACAAGATCTTCCACCAGTTTGACCAAGGGGCCAGGACATGGTGCTCGCCCCTGTCTCCTGGGACCTGCTCACTACATTACTTCCTCCACAAACCCACTTTGTAAGCAGAACAGAAAAGCAGCAGAACAGGGAAAGGCACTGGGAGCATGGGGAGGGTGAGCAAGAAAGGATGCAGATAAAGTAAATGCTCAGTGCTGGGAGTAGGGAGAGGGGAGGGTAAGAAGGTAATCTGTGTTATTGCCAATGTGTCAGTCACAATTACTCACTAGCGAGAGAAGTAATAAAGTTACATTATTCACACATTTCGTGGAACAAGATATTCAATGCTGCCTTCCTCCCAGCCAAATATTGTGATAATTTTAGAGATCATAACTTAATTGAACAATGAATTAATAATCTCACGTATGGACATTTTCCTTTTGCATGTATGAACCAAAAAGCTTAAAGTTTTCTTCCCATTCTCTGGGCCACACAGCAGTCAGTCAGGGAAGCAAGACACACAAAAATTTCTCATTTCAGGGAGAGACGCATGGGGCAATTTTTTCTTTGTCTGAGATTTCTTTAGCCCATAATATGAGCACAGGTGAGAGAAATCCAGTTAAATATCCACAAGATATTGCTTGGTATCAGTGGTTCTCAAAGTGTGTGGTCCCTAGACCAGCAGCAGCAGCACCTGGGAACTTGTTAGGAACGCAATTCTTGGGGCATCTGGGTGGCTTAGTTGGTTAAACATCCAGCTCTTGATTTTGGTCAAGTTTTGGTGTCAGGATCATGAGCAAACCCTGCATCAGGTTTTGTGCTGGGCGTGGAGCCTGCTTGAGAGTCTCTCTCTTCTTCTCCTTCTGCTCCTCCCCCAACTCTCTTTCCCTCTCTAAAGAAGAAAAAAAAAAGAAGGAAAGAAAGAAAAGAAATGCAGATTCTTGGGCCTCCCAGACCTCCTGAATAAAAAAAACTCTGGGATGGAACCCAGAAATCTGTAATAGCCTTCTAGGTAATTCCAGTGCCTAGTCGGATGTCAGAAGCGCTGCTTTATATAGTCTTGTTGGCCTAGAACCCAGGAAGGAGGGGTTCCTGGGAGTCTAGGAAGCCAACCCTTCCTCCAGATGGTTCAAAATCAGAACATGATGAAGAAGAAATCAAGACCCAGACCATAAGACCAGGAGTCAGTAATCAAGGTTTTCACCCATGATCCCCGACTTGGGAAAAACTATATAACCTCACTGAGCCTGTTCCTCTGCAAATAAGGATAATAATTCTTGCCTCTTTGCAAGACAGTTGTGGGGATAAAATGAGCTAATGGGTTTGAAAGTGCTGTGAAAACTACAAAGTGCTACAGAAAAGTAAGGGATTGTTATTATGTCAATACAGGGAAAGCCTGTGACAGCGTGACATGCACTCCCTTCAGCTACGGATGCAAATCATCTCAGGGTGAAGTGGATCCACCTGCACCTGCCCACCCCCACTTCTCTCTCAAAGCTCTCTCCTCATCTCTCATGTCTCTTTGTCCGCACACAATTATACCTGCTCTGGGCTGAGCCAATGGCAGTGTGGCTTAGGGAATAAGGAGGAATAGAATCAGCCCAGTATCTTTTCTTGTACACAGGAGCAATTTCACATTCTCAACGAGTACAAACATCATGCTGAGGTTTGAAAGGACAAGTTCCACTGTCGGACTATATGCTTCAAACCCTGCTTCCAACCCTCACCAGCAAGCCACTCCTGACTCCCTTTCCAACTGTGTAAAATGGCATTAAGAAAAGAACATACGTGATACAGATAGGTGAGGATTCAACAAGATGATATTCACAAGTTCAGGCACCTAGAGGTTGTTCCATAGCAGCAAAAAAAAAAAAAAAAAAAAAAAAGTGAATAAGCAGATGAGTGAATATTGCCCACTGAAGCATGGTGGGCAGAAAGGTTCACTCCGTATTTTCGTGTGGACACATCAAGGAGAAAGTGTGTCTCTCTCCCTGTCATCAGGGAAGCCCGCTTGGGTGGCATGGAGTGGAAAAAGGTATGTTGAGGGATGAACAGACCCTAGTACAACTGGTCACAGTATCAGGTCAGGGACAGGCTCAACTTGTTGGACCACTGTGAATGGTAGTGGTAACTTGAGTCCAGGACCTGCAGGGTTGAGAATACCAACCCACCCCTGGGCAAAAGGTTCAGTCAGGAGTCAAAATTGAGCCCCTTGATTGAGGACAGGGCATGCTCCTAAAAGTTCAAGGCTCTGGAATGAGGCAAATAGTCAGCTAAACCGAGATCAGAAACCTCCTCAGGGGCTGGCCCAGAGCAAGGTAGGGAGGTAAGCCATCCCTGGATGAGAAGAATTCTGGAAGCCTGACTAAGAGGCTTTATCTCAGTGGAGTCTTTCCTACCCCGAGGTCAATGCCCTTACTCACTTCCCCACAAAATCCTTGAAATCAGTCTTCATAGCCAACCAGGAGCAAACAAAAGAAAAATGGAGTGAAAGAGGGAGAGTTCCAACCAATTGCTGGAATGCCTGCTTCAGCTCTTGGCTAAATATTTGTAAGCCAGAGTATGCTCCTCAAATTCTTGTCAAGTCACTCAACTGTGGCGACCTTATCTATAAATAAGAATAGCACCATAGCCTGCATAAAACATTCTGGGGAAGAATGAACCCCATTTCCACCGACCTCACTATACACACACACAAACACACACACACACACACACACACACACACAGGGCTTCTCCTCTTCACTACAATGGCTTTTGGATAAGTTCGAGGAACAATCACTGGGTCCTGGGAAGCAACTCTCTAGCATTTTTCCAAACCCAACTCATCTATCTCTCTGGAATAGGGCCCTTTATCACCAACAAGACTTGGCGTTCTGTTCCACATCAAAACTGACATCCCAGGAACAAGCTGAAGCCAACATGTACCTCTAACCTGTGTCCAGTGAAAAGGAGTGGCCTGGAAGAGAAGTGATTCTGTCAGGATCCTGGCAGAAAGCAAATGACACAAGTGAATTGGGTAATCTGGAGAGAGTTTAAGAAAGGAATTGTTTCCAAGGTTGTGCTCAGGGAGTACACAAGGAAGGACAGAGGACTCTGGGGCTAGAAGGAAAGGCAGCCCCTACCACCCCGTGCCTATAAGATTGAGGGGAGAGAGTGATTAATGGAATCAAGAAGGAGAGCATCTCACAGGATAACCACCTTAACAAGAAATTGTGGACTTCAGTCAAGAGGCAGACCAGCCCTTGTTGATCCCACAGGGACAGATCCGGGGGAAGCAATAGTCTAGCCTCATTGTCTTGCCTCCTCCGATGTCCTGCCAAGGCCTCTTCATGGGCTAGACTCAATCCAAAGCCTCTAGCAAGGAATTACACTGATGCAGTCCACACAGTTGGGATTCCCAGGGCACAGGACAGGGTACGTGAATGGGGAGAAGCAAACAGAAGGTATTTTCCACCCCAGGGAAAGTATACAAAGCCTTTTTCCTCACAGCTGTTTTGTTCCCCACTCCATTTAGCCTTTTGGAAAGCAAGTATCACAAGAGGCCCAAGAAACACCCCTTTGGCCCGGAAGCCCCTCAGCTGGTCCCTCGGCCCTCTCCCCAGAGCTTCATCCCAGAAAGCTCATGAGGCTGGCAGCTGCCACTTATTCATGAGCCGCTTGGATCCCCACTGTGCTTCCTGGGGCACAGACATCTGCTTGGCTCCAGCCAGCACAGTGCGCTCCTGGTCTGCCTCCACCCACGTGCGCATCGCCTCTGTCAAACCAAGCCCACACTGTGGGCCCACACGAAAGAAGAACTCTAAAACCCCCAGAGAACAACACTGTCAAAGGAAATATGAGACACACTCCTTTTGCACAGGCCTGATCCAGGAGCAAGAAATGTGCACCCTTTGGGGACAAAGGGGAAGAAAGGAGAAAACTAAAGTGACAGAGGCATTTTAATTAAAATCTTTAGCTTGCATTCATGGCCAGTCATTCCCAGCTCCTGTAAATGCTCATTATCAAAGATTGACACATTGTGTAGGTTGGGTGCCTCTGCTAGGTTGCACCTACACATTGTGTAGGTTGGGTGCCTCTGTAGGTTGCCTCCATGCTACAAACAAGACACTTCACAACATCCTCTGTTGTTCAGACTTTACCCTGGACAGACCGTGCACGGGAGCCAGGAGCCAGGGCTGGGGACAGGGGACTGGCACCAGATTACAGTCTGGACTCAGGGAATTCAAGTCTAGGGGAAGATGGAAACTCAGTATCACTTTTCCTGTATAGGAGGAAAGGATGGCAATCGAGGGTCTATTTTCTGGTAGGGACAGACAAGAGGAAACATAGGCACTGCCCTAAGAGAAACATAAATTAGATCTTAGAAGGAGATCTATAGAAAGGTCAACAGTAGAACAAATCGTTGAAAAAAATTGTGAAATCACCCACCATTGTTTATGAGAGCTGCAAGAATGAGGTCAACAGCCGTTGATCAGCTGCCTACTATGTGCTTTCAGGGTACAGAGCCTAGACACATGCTCAAAATCCAGGGTTAGAGGTGGCTAAGTATTCCACGCGGTCACTGGAAAAGTGGGCTACATAACCACAAAGCTCAGAGTAGCACTCCAGCAGTAGCAGGAGAGCATTTCCTTCTGGGATCTTCTCACATCCCTTGTCATGGAGAAGGTGAGGGTGGAGGGGTCTCCAAGGAGGGGGAGGGTTTGGCAGGATTCAAGAGGGAGAGCAAGGACTTGGTACCATGAATGATGGAATGATGCAGGCAGAGGCCCTGGAAAGACGGTGTGAGGTATGTTCAGAGAAATTCATAGGTTGATCCTGCCTGAGCAAAGAACGCTCCCAGATATCCCCAAATTAGAACCATACTTTGGACTTATTATTTCATAGTTTTTAGGGTTTATATCCTTCAGAGTATCTATTTTCTCATTAGAGCCTCTCAGCAAGCCTACAAGTTGGTTGGGCTGGGATCATCCCCATTTTTTGAATGAGAAGACTGAGCTTTGTCTCATCCATTCATTCAGTCTGGCATAACAACTTAACCATAGATTATGCAGGTCCTGGAGGTTGGAATTCCGAGATTAGGGTACCGGCATGGTTGGATTCTCGATGAGGACCCTCCCTCTTCCTAGTTACGTCTTTATGAGACCTTTCCTTCATGTGTGTAGAGAGAGATCTTGTTTCCTCCTCTTCTGAGAAGGGCTTTAATCCCAACATAGAGAGCTCCACTTCATGACCTTAACGAAAGGTCTCCCCTGCACACCTGCACCTCTAATACAACACTACATTGAGGGATAGGGCTGCAACATATGGAAATAGGGGGACACCTAGCCCTGCTAGGTGATGGGAGAGACAGACTGAGGATCCAGGCCTCCCAATTCCTGGCCTAGCCAAGTGACGACACTGCCACCCTCCTATCATACTGCACTGGGCCCTGTGAGTTCTCTCTGAGCATCTGACATCCCTCTAAGCCTGCCAACACACCCCCACAAAGAACATCCCTCTCCCTCAGCCCTGCTGTCCGTGCTATCTCCTTCTCTCGAGCTAATGAGGCAGCAGGCCCCACGCAGGGTCCCAGTGACAGCTGCTAGAAGCATGTTTACTGAAGCCAACCACTGGACCTGACAAGACGTGTTAATTAGGAGATGATGTACCATGGTAGGACGCATGGGCCACATGGCAGCCGGATGGGCAACGTCAGCCACCATGGAACCAGGGAGGCTGCCATGACCTTCCTAATTAAGGAGAAGCTCGTCCCCCTCACCAGGTGACAGCCCCAGACTGGGTGAAGACCGTACCACTGTTGTTTGTCCCAGCGAGGGCCACCCTGAAGCCTGCCCAGCAATAAAGTTTGCCTAGAGGGCTCCCTGGGGGAACAGAGGTGAGCTAACAGAGCTGCTACGTGGCTTTCGAGTTCCTCCCCAACCTGGCCTTCATCTGCTTCTCCTTCCACATAGGCCCCAGCAATTCAGGCATCATGCGATCACCTTTCCCAAACAGACACTTTCACGTTTCTGGGAACTCATTCAGTTCCCTAGGCCTGAAATTCCTTTCTCTCTACCCCCTTCTATTGAAATAACATATCAGTTAAAATTTCAGTTTCAATGCTCCCTTCTTATAAAAGCTTTGCCTCACCCCTCCCTCTACACATATGCCCATATGCACACATGTATATGCACACACACACACCCTTCCTTTGAGGTTGGGTTCAATATTGGCTATTCCTTAGTTGTTCTTATCAACAGGCTAGCATGCACCTGTATGGCCACTTCTTATGATACCAAATATTTTTATACTGACTGGTAAAGAGTTACTATTCTACACCCTCTCACCCAACATGCTTCTACTATTCCCAGACCTTCCTGGAAGACGCCCCCCCACCGTCCAGCACCTAAAGAGCTATGCTTGCCAAAAGGCCTTCTCTTTGATTGGTCAACGCACACACCGTGCCAATGTCTGGATATTTGCTCATCAGTCTGGTGTCTATCAGTAGGGTGTGCTATTTCCTCCATTAGAACGTCTGCCTCTGTTCCCCTAGGGGTTGATGGTTGCACGTTAAGCCTAGGCCCATTGTTTTCAAAGAACTTGGTAGTGTGAGGGCACAGCCCCCAAGCCCTCCCATATGATATGGAGTTGAAGCACTGCTTTTCTGCTTCTCGGTCTCAATCCCATGAGGGCCCATCTTGGATCTAGGACTACAGAAAGGACTACAAAACTACAGACAGGACCAACATAGTGCACCCTAAACCTACTGATAGTTCCTGCCCCAAAAGCTTTCTATTCCAATATACGTTCCCCTAGTCATTGAATAAGGACACAGAATACACCTACTATGTGCCAAGAAGTGGAATACTGCAATGAGAAAGGCGCAACCCTCATCACAGAAATTCACCTGTAGTAGAAGTAGATAAGAAAACATAAATACAGCCCAGCAAGAAAGCTGTTATAATGAAGATAGAATAAAGGATAAGCTGTGTTTTGTGGGTTCTCAGAGGAGGAGCTGCTCCATACTACACAGAAAACGCAGGGTGGTTCTTTTTTTTTTTTTTTAAGATTTTATTTATTTGAGAGAGAGAGAGCATGAGCAGAGGGGGGGGCAGAGGGAGAAGGAGAAGCAGGCTCCCCACTGAGCAGGGAACCCCATGCAGGGCTCGATCCCAGGACTCCAGGATCATGACCTGAGCCAAAGGCAGATGTTTAACTGACTGAGCCACCCAGGCATCTGAGGCAGGGTGGTTCCCAGGGGCAGAATGCAACTGGCTCTTTTTAAGGATGGATGAGAGTTTCCCAGGTTGCAGACGGGGGCAAGCCACTGAAGACAGAATTTCATGTATAAATATGCAGCGGTTAAGAGGGACATAGAATGGTTGGCAATGTCCAGGGTGGCTGGGAACAGGAGGAGGGAGGACATCAAACTGAAGACAGGTGGTGTTGTGAGGATCATGCCAAGGAGTTTAACCCTGTCAGCAGAGAGGGGCTGATGGAGGTCTTGATGGCAGAAGTGACAAGATCAGAATTGTCCTTGTAGCAGATAATGTGAGTGGCAGGACGGACACTGAATTGGAATGTTAGGAAGGATCGAGCAGCGGCAGAACTTGACTGAAATGGGTTTTGTTTATAATTGATTTCTTACGATCACCCACCCTGAGGTTTTTACAGAGCTGTTTTGGAAGGAAATGTCACTTACTTCAGGTCATACTCATGTTCATATTCAAACAGTTTTCGAGATCCTATCTAAAGGTGACTGGAATAGACCTGGACTCTAGCCCAGTCCATGACTATCTCACTGTGTGACCTTGAGCAAGAAAATTAACCTCTCTGAATGCGATCACTCGAATCGTGCATGGAAGTAGTCATATGCTCAGATCGAGCAGGGCACAGGGTAGGTGTTATCAGAGGACCCACTCCTGCAGGAGCAGAGGAGTTCCACCTCATTATGATCAGGGACAAGTAGTGTTTCTGGTCGAAGGAGGGAGGGGAGAATTTACCCAATTCTCTGCAACAGGGTAGGGTCTGCCTTCCCAGGGCCTGGGCAGCTTTCATGATAAGAGTGTAGGTTGCCCTGCTTCCTAATCATCAATGACCTTTGGGCTGAATCACTAGGAAACACGGTCGACCCTTGACCTGTGCTTTGACCGCCACCACCCTGCCCCACCCCAGTGCCCACCATCCTTAACTTGGCAGGCGAGAATTCTACCACTGAACCATCCATGCCCATCCTCAACTTGGGAGGTCTTGAAAGAGGGCAGGCTACCTCCCCAAGCCCAGGGTCAGCATCCGAGGGCCCCTTCCAGCAGCCCCGCCCTCACGGTTGGCCTCAAGTCAAGCATCTTGAGGTCGCCCCACATTACATCATGACAGATGTTATTGATGCTTGGGAATTACTCAGCCCTTTGAAAAATCACAGCCACAATATTTTGTCTCCATTAACATCCATGGCAGCATTTCAGTGAATCAATAGGACACTAATGCTGAATTACACGACATGCCCAGGCAGCCTGCCTCTGTGGAGTATAATCTGTCAGGTGAATAACAGGAGAGAGCGTTCCAAGCCCACTGTGAAGGCACCCAGACTGGAAGGGGAGACCCGGGGTTTTACACCAGTATAACAGGCATTTGTTTACCTGCTAGAAATGAGCACAAATGCTTGGGCTCTCCAATTACAATTGCCTTTTGAGCACCTGATGGTGCTTTCCTCGTCTTTCTGTGTAAGTGATTCATGCTTCATGGTCTAAGACAGACTGGGGCTTTGTTTTCTCCTAGTGGAAATCAGAAGAGAAGAAAAGAATAATTTGTTTAGTGAGAATAACAGATGATCCCAGCTGTACAAACTTATCACCATTCTCCTGGCCCTCCTATCTTTCATTCTGGCTTTTTCCCTTTATGGGTCCTTGTCCTTCATTCCTATTGATTTGACCCAAAATGCCATTCTCCTTGTTAGGAGCCTGACCTGTCCTCCAGGGATCTCAAAGCTTTAAATCAACATCCATCACTAGCGAGGATGGTCCTTCCTCTAACCAGGCCACAGGTGAAAAAGCAGTCACTGTAGATTAAAAAAAAAAAAACACACAAAAACAAAAAACAAAACAAAAAAAACCTAGTTCTCTGTTCTTCTCCTGTGAGCTTCTGCCTCTGATTCTGACCAGTACAAGCATTATTTACCAGATTCAGACAGCTTCTCACTACTAATTTCTGAATGGACTGAAATATCTACTATCAGCCCTTCTGAATGGGGAGTGGTGGGGGCAGGTAGGGGTTCAACCCACACCCAAATACATGGAAAAGGACACTACTGGTTGGTTTGTTCTTTTTCTTGAGGATCTAGAATTTCACCCTATGTCTTTGTCTTCCAGCCTGACTTTTAGTCAGTGAGCTACCCCTTACCTCCTTTAGCTGCTCTGTTATTTTAAGAAAGCAAGAGGGGATACCTTGCATGCCCCTCAGCTCTGACCCCAGGTACCCTCTCTTTCCTTGTTGGCCCATCTTCCAAGGCCCCTTTTACCTTCCTTGTCACTCTTGGCTAATTTCTCTTCCTTCTTCATCGTTCAAGATTCACACAGATGCTTTTCTGATTATTCCACTGGCTGTAAATTCTCATCAGCACATCAAGCAGTCAACATCAAAAAAATACCAACATAGTCCCTTCCTTCAAAGACCTTGGAATTCCAGCGAAGGAGCAAGAACCTGGGAAAAGCACATTTGGAGGGGTGCCCATGGAGATGCTGGAGAACTAAGAGCCCCCGCCCCTGCCCCCGCCCTTGATCCATTTGTTCACAGTCCAGACCATTTCCTGCTCCTGTGCCACTCCCCAGGGGGTCTGGCTCAGACACCATTAACAAGGGATGTGATTTCTGGTGAGGCAGGACCGCGCATGAGCAGAGGCCCTTGGCTTCCCTTTAAATGACATGTTGGTATGTCTTTCTCCCTGGTGGTACGTTGAGGAGAGGGAGAGAGGAAGAAAACTGTCCTGCCAGCTGGTTTTGGCGTGTTGCTGTAAACAGAAGACTGCCTGTTTCTGTTACCTTACCTCTAAAACAGAACCAAAGGTTGTCATTAGTGGGTAATACTTTGTAAACTACATACATGATATCAATGCAATTCATTAAGAGCCTGGATGCCGGACATCCAGTTGCCCAGGTCTGAATTCTGGATCCACTACCCGCTTAGTTGTACGAACTTGTATCAAATCCTTGCACTCTTGGTGCCTCTGTTTCCTCCTTGTAAAATGAGATGAGACCCAAATATCATCTGCCTTATGAGATCCGTGGTAAAGATTAAAGAATAAATATAAATAAATTATTTAGAACAGTGTCTAGCTTATAGTCAGCACTATAAAAAGTGTGGCTGTTGCGATTACTTCCCGCTTTCAGAATTTGAGGTCCTGGGAATCAGGAAGGTAGCCTCCCCTCTAGTGTCATGAAGGTGCCGACTTCATTGCACTGGTTCCTGAAGGGACTGTGTGACACTTCACTGTGATCGTGGGGGCCTCTCATTGCTGTCCTGCAGAGGATGATCTGTAGCCATCCTCTCTCCAGGGAGATCAGTAGCTTCATCACTCTGGGGCCAGAACCAGCTCCTCTGCTCCCACCTGCAGCAAATCTTTGGTCCACAGAATGGGTACTCAAATTTCAGCATGTGATACAATTTGTTGCCATTGTTGCCATTTTTAACAGCATTGAGAAGGCCCCTTTCAGAAGAAGAGTAATTAAAACAGTATCCACAGGTGGTAACTTTCTTTAAGAGCACCAGGTTCTCTTCTGGAGGGTTTAGCCTATGAAAAATTACGTCTGCAAAGTACCTTGAAGATGCAGTACGAGCTACAAACCCCAAAGAGATTAGCAACTAGAGAAAAATAGTGACATAAATGCAATCCCGGATATCGTCTCTAATCTGCAACCAGGTCCAGTCCCCACACCCGCCAGCACCCAGCCAGTGCCCAGTCAGCATACAGACAATACCTCAGAGCTGCCCATTCCAGAAATAACACAATTGACAGTCCCAGGCACTACAAACTACTTCTCTCCCCTCCAGCCCCCCAAGTTTGTCAGTGAAAAATGTGAGCATTTTTCACCCATGCTGGACAAGATAATTATCTTCATAAGGTTTGAGAAACAGGATGATGTATCTCATTTTATATAGCACATTAAGGTTAGAATTTAGTGCAAGGCAGTAAGACAAATCTAAAAATATAAGGTAATATAGTAAAATCAATAGGGATTATTAGGAGCAAAGTGTTCTATCTGAAGCGATAAAGCCTTGGAAATGCAAGAAAACAATGTTCTGGTAAAACTATAACAAATGACTATGATTTAATCACTTGGCAAATAACTTGGTATTTTGATGGGTTTTATAGTTTCACGGTGTAAAAAAAAAAATGCACGTTAGGGATTCATCCAACATGGTTCTAACAAAGAGCGTATCCAAGAGTAGTATCATTTTGGCAATTTATGCTTTTAAATAATAGTATATTATTTTCTATGTAGATCTACTTTTCAAGCCTCTGACATGCTTTTAAGATTTCACTTGCCATTAGGCTATGATTCTGAAGATTCAAGTCTTTGAGCACAGGAAATTCTATTATTCACTACCTTCTCCCACTTCATAGAACAGGCAGGCTCGGAAATTCCTAGAAGAACGTGATTTTCCTAACTCTTTTTCCTTTAGCTGGGTACTAATTCCAAATGTTGGTTTACAAACTAGGAAGCCATTTTATTTGAAGTTCCCATCCCCTATTTAAATAACCTAAATCAAAAGGGGCTCTTTCCCTCCCCCACTCAGAGCTATCCTGAATAGTCAAATGAAGATTAAACTCTTGATTTAAGTAGCTACATCTTGGCAGTAATTAACATGTACATCAAATACTTTTTTTCCCTTTGATATGATATGATACTAGAATTTAAACCCTGATGAAGGTGCCAAAATTAACAGCAATTCTTCCAAGATGACTTTGCCCTTTGCATGAGCTCACATTCAAGCCCTTTACCAGACTCTGTGCTCCATTCTTAAGAAATCTCCAAGCCAGGCACACAGGTCAGTTCCAAAGATCTAGGAGTCCAGGAAAAGCAAAAACAAAAACAAAACCTCGGCCCTACGTCCATTACTCTGTATCTTCTCAATCTGTTCCTTGGACACTGACTTCATCACTAGTCTCTTCTCTAGGAAAAAAGCAGAGCTTGTTTTCTCTGGGTTTGGATGATTTATAAGAAGTTAGAGAAGGAATTTAAAGTGGAGTGTGAGGCAGGAAGAAGAGACCAAGAGACCTGTAAAGGCATTTGAAACAGGCGGGAGGAGAGTGAGTGTGGGACTAGAGGAGAGGCTAGTTGTAGTTCCTCCTTTGTGTAACAATCCCTTGATTTAACTTTCTAAAGCAGCGGTTCTCTGTGTTTGAGGGTGATCAAAACTTGAAGCATGAATGAAAGCTATGGCCTCTCTTCCCAGAAATGCATCCATCACACACATGAGTGTGCATATACATACAGTGTCAGGTACGGGGTGTGTGGATCTCTCCACGGGACTCCAGAAGTCCCATGTGAAGAACAGCTGTCCCTTAAAGATCTGGCCTACTACTCTTCATCAGCAGATGTCCATGGAACTAATGATCCCTCTGAATCCTGGCCTGGTCAAATGGGTGTTTGATCCTGGGTACCACATTTCTTTTTTAAGATTTTATTTATTTATTTGACAGACAGAGATCACAAGTAGGCAGAGAGGCAGGCGGGCTGAGCAGAGAGCCTGATGCAGGGCTCGATCCCAGGACCCTGAGATCATGACCTGAGCTGGAGGCAGAGGTTTAACCCACTGAGCCACCCAGGTGCCCACCCTGGGTACCACATTTTTAAAATGTGGACAAACAGGAGACTGGTGAATGAGGAATGATCAAGACGGTGTTGAGTCTGGAATCCAAGCACCAACTGAAATACCAGAGGAAGTAGAGAGCTGGAAGGAAGTATGATGACTGATAAAAATTTCAAGAGCCTTGTTTGGATTTTTGTTTTAGTTTAGTATAGGAGTCATTACTAGAGAAGCCACATTTGGTCAGAGGGAGAAGGAATAATCTCCCAACGACTAGAAGTGCCTCTTTGCAATCCAGTCTTCACAGGGCATCTTCCTAAATTATGAAGCAGATCTGTCCCTTTCCCATTCAGACCCACCCAATGGCTTCCCACCACTTAGGATAAAAGCCCAAGTCTTCACCAAGGCGGGGCTGGGGGCGGAGCCTAGATGTGTGGCCTGGGCCTTCCTCTCCAAGCTCCTCTCCTCCCATCCTCCTCCTGCTTGACTTCCGTCCAGGCCAGCTCAGGCTCACCTCACAGCCTTGCCATGTCCTGTTTCCTCTGCTTCCGATGCTCTTCCCTAGACATTGGGAGGATGGAGCCTTCTCAGCTGACTGGTCACCTCTGCAACAAGGCCTTCCCTAACCCTTCAGTCTAAAGTGGTCCCCATGCCCAGGCTCCCTCTGCAGCTCTGTTCCGTCACTTCCAGTGCAATTTGTCACCGCCTGAAACGCTTGTTTGTTTACCTTTGAAATGTCTCATACTTGCTCCCCCAAGTAGAAATCAAGATCCATGAGAGCCAGGCCCTTCCCTGGCTCACTGGCTTCCAGAATAGAGGCTGACACATAGTAGGCGTTTACGAAATACTCCTTGGGTGGTCAAATGAGTGCTTAGACAGTGACACTTCTGCCCCATGGGGTAATTAATGAGTCTTCCACCAGGAGAGGTGGGCAGACCAACTCACGGCCCTTCTTGGGGACGCTCTGGGAAGGCTCCCGGCTCTGCATAGATGATAAGTCAAGGTGAATGCTAGTTTTTCGTTCTGAGGTTTGCCTATTTCACAGCCTCATGCCACCCACTGGTAAAAGCATGTCAGACAGACCTGGGTTTAAGCCTGGGTTTTGCCACTTAGACGTGGTGGACTCTGCGCAGGTCAGTTCATCTTTCTGGATTTCAGAACTCCTCCTCTAAAAACGGGGAACGAAAATACCTGTCTTGCAGGGTTATAAGGCATATTTAAGAAGATACCATGTGTAACATACCTAACACAGCACCGCACGTCGAGTGGGGACCCCATAATGGCAGAGCAAGTTGTGCGTCGTCATTTGCACGACAATCCATCAACATTTGATAAGAAGGTCGATTTGTGGGCAATAGTCAAGCTAGAAGAACTTTTATTTATTTATTTTTTTAAAAGATTTTATTTATTTATTTGACAGACAGAAATCACAAGTAGGCAGAGCGGCAGGCACAGAGAGAGGGGGAGGCAGGCTCCCTGCCAAGCAGAGAGCCCGATTCGGAGCTTGATCCCAGGACCTTGGGATCATGACCTGAGCTGAAGGCAGAGGCTTTAACCCACTGAGCCACCCAGGCGCCCCAAGCTAGAAGAACTTTTAGAGGATGTCTTAGTTTCCTGAGAAAATAATATGCCACTGCAAATTCTTTTTGAAAGCACATAAGTGTAAGTTCTGAAAAACAGAAATCAGCTTACCCATGCCCTAGACAAAGCTCTGGACTTCTGCAGTAAATCTGAGTCTCCTCCTTCTTTGCCCCCTCCCTCAGAGTTAAATGAGAGAAGGGGCTGTTGTCCTTGAAGGACCTACGTCTAATTCCGTGGCATGCCCACCAACCAAATCTGGGTCTGTTTGGTGATGAGAGCAACTTTCCAGCCTGCAGGTGTCTCCAAATTCTCCTATCCTGTGAGTCCAGAGTATGGCCTCGGCCTGCCTGGGCTCAGCGGACCTCCTCCTGGAGCTCCCTTGGAAGATCCACTAGGCTACTGGCTGGCGAGAGCCTCCACAGAAAACAACCTCCCAAATCCCCCAGCTTCCTTGAGTGGATCTCGTCTGGAAGAATGTATGATATAGTGAAATAAACACAAGGGTTTAAGTCATGTTAAGGTAAGACTCTCACTCTAGTTCCTGATTTAATCTTCAAACCCCTCTGGGCCTCAATTTTGTCATCCATAAAATGGCAGTCCTATCACGTACCCCATCCTTTTGTGATCGGCAGTAAATGGGACAGTGCATTTTAGGAGGCGCCCGGTTCTCCTTTGTTCACTGCCTTCCATGTCCTTACCTCCTCATCACCACCACTCATGGCCCTCTGGAGAAGGGGTTGTCTAAGACTCCTCTCTGCCTAGCCAATCTAACATGAGGGTCTCCACTGTATCTAACAAATTCCCTTTCTACATGAGGCTGATGTTGGCCGTGCAAAAGAAGAAGGCCACAACCTTTAAAGTAGCACACATCATGTGAAGGAGTCCCCCATTCCAGCAGCTCTTCCTCCCCCTTTCTCTCCCTCCTCTCCCCTTGCCCTGTGCTAGCCCCTCTCCCACCCATTCTCCAAGCCTCCATCTCCCTTAGCTTTCAACTCATTGGCAGTGCCATCTGAGGGATATCGTGTCTGTGCCTTCGGCTACACCATCAATTTGATGGAACACTCCCTTGGAGCACTCCCTCCTTCATCAGCCGCCCCCACCCTCTGCCTTGCACCCTGAGCCACATGGCGATGCAATCACCGTGGCCTTGTGAAATGAACAGAGACACAAACACGATGTCTCACAGCCAGAGCAGTCCTGCATCTTCCCCCCACACACACCCTGCCTCCACTCCCCACTCTGTCCCATTGCCAGGGGCACATGAAGGAGTTTGCTCCCCTGACTTGTGACCACGGGGCTTGTTAAGGCAGGTGGCTAGAGGGGGACAGGATACCCATTACCCGAAGATGACCACAGCTGCCACGGGAGCAATTTCACAGGGGACCAGAGATAGTGAGGTTCTGCCTCTGGACCAGACCAACACCTTGCTTGCTGGAGGGGCCAGGATAGGGGCCAATGGGAGCAGGTACCAGAAGACCTAGGATTTTAAAATCTGCCCAGCTCCTGGAGCTGTCATCATCTGGGCCCATTCTAACTCCATGCATATTCAGCCACGGCAGATCAGATCACCCGAATAGTCAGATACCTTCAATCCGAATCCATCCAGGGCTGGGGAGCCCTCCACCTGCACAGACAGCCCCCTCTGCATCCAGGCAGGAAGGGTACCCCACCAGTTAGGAGCACAGGCTTTAAGTCAGACAGGTTCGAGTTCACAGCCCACCTCCGCTACATGCTAGCTGTGATTTTGCACATTACTTAGTCTCCCTGGTTAAGAACCTCCAGCTTTCTGAACTGCAGAGTGGGGTAGTAAATATACCCACCTCTTAAAGCATTGAAGGGTCAAAGGAAATAAGCAAGAAAAGTGTTTTGCAGAAGTGGACATTAATGACGATCATGGAAATGACAATAAACACTTGTTGAGGATTATGCCAGGAACTGAACTAGGTACTGGGAACACAGAGATGAAAAAGATAGTCTCGAACCGGAGAAATGTTCATAAAAGCAGGTGATGGGAGCACAGCTCTATATTACAACAATCCTTCGTTGTAATGCAACAGAATCCATTTCCCAGCCCTGCACTCCCTGCCCCAAGTTCAGCCCCCTGGAGCATCGAAAATCACTCCGATCCCTCTTGCACATGACAGCCTCTCAGCCTCTTGAAGACCGCAAATCATGTCCTCGGAAGCCCCCACTTTTCCTGGCTAAACAGTCCCGGTTCCACTCTAAAAGTAATAAGCCTGCCTCCTCTTTCTACGTGCCTTTCTCCGAGGAACAAAAGGTATTTTAGCAGCCACAGCTCATCCATCTGCTCAGCACCACGGGCCCACAAAGAAAGGAAGACTCACCTGCCCCAACCCAGACCTGATACGGAGAGAAATTCAATTCCATTCGGGATCCCTCTGGGGCTCCCAGCTCAGAATCACGAGCCAGTGACTATGGCCCACTTGCTGTGAGCTCACCTCACCAACCGTGATGCGTGAGGCACCACTGCCCAACTCCTAGCATCGGGCATCCAGAAATCCAGGCGAAATGTGAGAGGCCTCTGAACCAGGGGTTCTCCATGCTGGGTTCCGGATAGAATCCCCTGAGAAGTGTTCCATAGAGACAACAATGTCCAGGCCCATTCACCCACCCACAAGAAATTCTGATTTAATTGATCTAAGGGCCTGAGTATCAAAAGAGTCTTCAGAGCTCCCCCAGGGTATCATAATACACAGCCAAGATGAAAAACCCATCCGTCTAGCTCACCGATTCCTTTTGCACTTGCAAAAATAACCCAAAGAACAGAAGGGAGCTGTCCAAGGTCACAAAACTAGTTAGAGGGCAAAGTGGGATTAGAAGTTGAGGCTCTTGCCTTACAATCTGCCATCTTTTTCACTAGGCTATCTGGAGGTTAACATCCTGACTTCAACTAGAATCCCAGGTGTGTGCCATCAGATGTTATAGACAAATAGATCATTGGATCTAGCTCTTTCAACCCCTAAGCCCCCCGTGTTATCCCCTCTTCTCTTCCTAGGTCTGCCTTACTCTTTCCTCACCGCCGTACCCCAGTCTTAAAACGCGGCGTCAGAAATGCCATCCTCAAAGAGAGAGCTCTCTTCAGTTTTCAGCCACAAGAATTACACAGGAAAGAACCACATTGTAAATCAAGAACCAAAAGCAATTCTTAAAACCAAATTAAGGTCCTGAACATTCAGCAATGCCTCTTTGGAAATCAAGGCTTCAGGTTCACTGCCCTGCTAGATAAAGGCTACGGGGAGAGAGGGGGAGGGGAAGGAATGGTATTAAAACTCCAGAAATATAATCTGAAATAAATAAGTGACATTTTCTGGCCAAGGTAATGCAAGGGTTTTAGTTCCCAATGTGATGGAGCTACTTTACATTTTAATAAATGCACATTGAGAAAATAATATTATTGCTCTGATATTGGGAGATTATTTGTGAACATAAAATATTAGAACTTGTCAGGAAGGCATTTATTTTCTTTTTCCTTCTTTCTCTACTGCAATATTCTTTCACCTAATAGAAGATGATTGCAAAAATAATTATATCAAACAGTGGCCAACACACACAAAATAAATCGGAAAAAATGAAGGTTATCTGGCATGAGATTGCAAACAGGAGAAAGGGAAGCAAGTGTCGGAGCAGGGACGATAATTACCCATCAATCAGATGATTAGAGAGTGGGTGGAAAAAATTAAGGGAACTGATTGGTTGCCGAATGTTCCGATCCCAGATGGAAATCAGAACATGGATCGGAACTCATTAGTCAAATTATCCATTTCCTATATTCATGTGGAAAAGCCAAAAACACGGATGGAGTTCTGTGTTTGAGAAAATAATCTAACCTTGAAATGCTGTCATGTTTGAGCCTGTAGTCACAGAACACGGAATCTGTAACCAATTTCTGATGTTTCCTAGACTTCTGGAATTATGTCTCCATGTACATACATGAAAAGGGATTCTGTGGCTTTTAATGTTTTTCTAAAAGAGCCACTTATCAAAAATAAGTAAAAAGTAAAAAAATGAAGAACCACTAAACTGGTCTATCCCTTCATTTAAAAAATTAAAGTAAATAAATAAAACTATTCCCAGAAAACAGTTTGGCATTTCCGCCAAAAAGTTAAATGTGAAGGTAACCATGTGACCCAGCAATTACACTCCTGAGTGTATATCCAAAAGAAATGAAAACCCTTGTTCACGGGAAAACTCTACACAAATATTCGCAGCAGCTTGATTCGTGGTAGCCAAAAAGTAGGAACTCAAGTGTCTATCTCATGATGAGCAGATGAGCAAGATGTGGTCTATGCATAGAATGGAACACTATTCAGCCATGAAAAGGAACGGCATATTGACACTACAATATGGATGAGTCTTGAAACCCTTATGTTCACCGACAGAAGGCTGTCACAAAAAAGCCACATACTGTATGATCCCATTTCTACAAAAATGTGCAACATAGTCAAATCCATAAAGATAGAATGTAGATTAGTGGTTACCCACCGTGGGGTAGGAACTGGGAGCGACAGCTAATGGCTATAGGGTTATTTTTAATGTGAGGAAAATATTCCGGAATTAGCTAATGGCAATGGTTGCAAAATGTTGTAAATATATTTAAAACCCACGGGTCCATACATTTTAAAAGGGCAAATTTTATGTTATGTGAACTATATCTCATTTTTAAAATGAGCATACTAAAAAAAAAGAACTATCTGCAATAATATACTCCCACGTTCACCAGACGGTAGCCGAGCCAGCTAATAAGGGAGCATAGTGAGAGCCAGTATAAGATAGAGGAAATTAATCCAAATTAATGTCACATGTATTTATTCATTCAAAGATTGATGGAACCCTTATTATATGCCTGGTGGGCCAGGTGCCGGTGCCACCATAGTGAATACAGAGACATACACTTGCTCTCTTGGACTGACATTCCAGTGGGGGGAGACAGTTCATCAAATACACAACAGCTCTGTGATTATAATAGCAATGAGAGAAGAGAAGGCAAACCACAGGTGAAATGAGAATGTATGACAGGGCCTGAGTCTGGGGGGCCTTCTTGGAGGAGGTGGCACTGAGTGGGGGTAGGTCAGGCATGTTAAGGAACCGAAGAGCTATGTGGCCACAGGCACCAGAGAAGGACAGAGGGGCATGGTGAGTTCTAGAGAGGCAACAGGGGCTTGCAGGCAAGTTAAGGACTCGGGTCTTCAGCTGAAGCTGATGTCAGTCTGAGGTGTGATCCGTCCCCAGAGCATCCAACTGGCTCATCTTCGGAGAACGGTGGGGGAGAGGCAGCTCCGATGCGTGTGCTGACAGCATGGGAGGCCACCACGGTCTTGTCATCAGAAAAGCAGTCCAGGGACAAAGTGTACCCAACATGCATACAGCCCAGCCTAGAAAGCAGCCAAGTGTGAGATACTTAGGGGAAGGACACAGGAAGGTAAATCTGTGCTAATTCTACAACATCTGGACTTGGGCACGTTGTTCTGTCTGCCCCTGCTTCAAGAGAACTAGGGGAGCCAGAGCATGGGCAGGTGAGAATAAAGACAGCGAGGGGAGGCACAGGAAGACGGCCTACTGTCCTCAGAATCAGGTTTGAAGAGACATAGCTGAAAGGGAGAGTGGCTTCCGTGTGCGCTCAGCAAGGATAGGCACAGAGCGAACACAGCCGGTGGAATCAATCACACAGAGAACCACCCTTGAAGTTTGCAAGAAGCCTAAACCTACAAAAGCCATTATCCCTCAGAGGTGTTAGAAGCTGAACATGTCAACAGGTTATAAAAGGAAAATAATGGAGAAGGTTTCCATGATGCTGATAACAGCAGCCAGCGTTCCGTGAGCCTAAGAACTGGGCTAAGTATGGGACATGTGCTACCTCATTTAATTTTCCCCTGACTCTTTGAGGGAGGCTGTCTTGTTATTGCCACCCCTCAGACCAGGCCATTTGGACTTCAGTTAACACACATCCCCAAGTTCACAGGGCTAGGAAGACGTGGAGCATGACCTTCCCACGGGCAGTCCCCACCCCCATCCCCACCCCTCCCACACCTGCACTCAGCCCTCAGGCAGCCCTCCATCACACGTTGTCCGAGGCTCTCAGACATGTCTGGGTTCCTCCTGAATCTGAGCTCGGTGGCCCAAAGTGCCAGCCTTCAAATCCCTGCCCAAATCAGGCTGTGAAGTCCAAGAACATCTTGGGCTCTGCAAGAGGCTGATATTCTCTGTTCTCTAAGGGTGAAGGTCCTTCCATGTCTACAAGAGGCAGGGAGCTGCTCACTGAGGCAGCTTTAAATGGCCATGAAGGAAAGGGCTCCAAGAGAGATAGAGAGCCCTCTGGGTGGCCTCAGGGACAGCTGCTTCCTCATCCCCTTTGTCCCGTCTGCAGTCTGGCCACCTCCACACTCTGGTTGGCTCCATCGTCTCCCGTGTGATGGTAACACAAGAGACTTATATTGATTGGGGGGATGGCTTTATGGCCCACAGGGCGTCACCAATATCCTTTCCTAGTGAGTAGATGGAGGTCAGGGAAGGGAAGGAAAAAATTCCTCCCCACCCTTAAGGTCTTCCAGCTGGACTAGGAATTAAATCTGCATGAGACAGATGAACAGGAGGGGGGGGGGGGGGGAAACAACGAGGTTTTATTATGTGCACTTGGAGGCCCATTACGAAATTGAGAGAAAGAAATGTCTAAGATGGGTAATTTTTGTATATTTTAGACAGAGAGGCAATGCATTAATAAGGAATTTACAGGATAAGGAATACAGGTGTTTGGGCTGAGGTAGTAGATAAGTAAAAAGTAACAAGGTTGGGGCGCCTGGGTAGCTCTGTTGGTTAAGCCTCCAACTCGTGATTTCGGTTCAAGTCATAATCTCCAGGCTGGTCCAGGGATGGAGCCCCAGCGTCAGGCTCCAGGATCGGCAGGGCATCTGCGTCTCACTCTCTCACTCTCCCTCTGCCCCTCCCCCGCTAAAATAAATAAATAAATAAATAAATAAATAAATAAATAATTTTTAAGTAACAAGGTTATTTTTGCAGGTTTTTTTTTTAACTTTAAAGTCATTATCTCGTGATAAGGATGTCTTTTTTTACTTCTTAGTATAGGAAGGCTATTTTCACATGGGAGATTTGTTTCCTGCTTTCCGGGGGCCCGAGGAGGGTCTGAGCGTCCTTGTCCCAGTGTTCTCTTAAGTGAACTTTCATTTAAAATAATCAGCATGGCAAAGTGGAACATTTTGGGAGCCTGCCCTTGACCCTTACGTCAGTACCTCATCTCACCAAGCTTACTCTGTTTTCCCAGGCGTGTCCCTTTTGTCCTCGAGCCCAAAGGTCCATTTGTTGACATGAAGTGTCACTCAGGAAACTGCTTAACAAGACACCCTTACAGATGGGACATGGAAATACCCCTCACCTTCTTGCCAGCATTCTGATGCTCTTCTGAAGTGGGAAGCAGGGTTGTATAAATGTTTAAGAGCACAGGTTGTAGAGTGAAGCCTTTGCAGCCGAATGAAGGCATGACGTTGGGCCAGGTTACGTCCCTCCCAGAGCCATCAGCATCTTCATCTATAAAACAGAAATTGTAATGGCATCTGCCAGCCATGCTAGATTCTGAAGATTCGCCAAAACTACCTCCATAAAAATCTTCTCTCGATGCCTGTCACGTAGTAATATTTAGTTAATGTTGGCTGCTATTATTAGTAATGATTCACAGAAAATGGTCACAATAAGAGGGAGCTGGAACAGTGGTTCTCAGTCTTGGCTATGTATTAGAATCACCTGCAGAGCTTCTAAAATTCTCATTGGGCGTTAACCCCATACCAATTAAATGGAATCTCGGTGAGAGGAGCCGTTGTCAGTACTTGTCAAAGCCCTCGATGATTCCAACAGGCAGCCGAAGTTGAGAACCACCGGAACAGGCTAACCCAGATTCCAGTTCCTCCCAGCTCCACCGGGCCGAACTTAACACTGGTGAGTCTACCTCGAGGTCCCCTCAGCAGAGCTAGACGGGAGGCTACCTCCTGAATGTCAGCACATTCTGACACATCCACTGCCCCTCTCCCACGTATCTGCCTTGCAGGGAGCCACTCTTGGCCTCAAAGTCACTTCGGGTAGGATGAGAAGGAAACCTTCCTCACCCATCTCCCAAGGCAAGGTAGGAGCTGGTCAGCTAGCCATGCTGTCACACTCAGGATAGACTAAAGGAAATCCTAAGTAAGAGATGCTATGTAAATATGCAACAAACTCAGCCCCTGCCCCAGGGAAGACACCCATGAGCCCTCCTGGCCAAGGGCTAAACTGAGACATAAAGGAAGCCTCCCCTTTCGCCCCAGCCTCCTTCCTGGGGTCCCAAACTCAGTGGGAGTGATGCGCACCCCGGTGGGTGGAGGGTCCTCAGTTTAGCACAATTAAATGTAGAGTTAGCGTTGGAAGTAACTTAGCCCTGTCTCCATGGGAGATTTTTCCTGTTCTCCTATAATACTAACTGCATTTCTCATCCCATAACGGACCTGCTGGCCTGAGTGTTTCCTCTGCGTACCCCAGCAGTGATCTTTCATTTATCCGGGCTCGGATCATCCGTAGCCTGGCTGGAGAGCGGCTAGGCCTGCAGCCCCTCCTGCCCCAGGCTTTGGTCTCTCCACTGGGCCTCCCCCACTGCCCTATCCCAGCACAGGAAGCACACTCCATGCACCATTGCAGCTAGACCCCAGGAAACTGCAAATCACACGCACTAGTTACCAGCTTGCAAAGGCTCCCAGCGTGTCCCGTCCCGGCCCGAGTTCTCTCTACCACCCAGGACCACCAAGGCCTTAGGCAGGGAGGGGTAAGTAGGATCCAGGAGGCTGTGTGGATGGATTGTTCAAGGTGACGACTAGCTCAGAAAAAAGTAGCGGCGATGAAAAAGGCCGTTCTGGGGAGGGGAGAGGTGTGTTCCTAGAACACCTGGCGGGGGAACGCACTCTAGTAAAGCCAGACGCGCACCGCCCACCGCAGAGGAAGGGCCCCGGGGGCTAAACGCCGTGGAAAAAGCAAGGTTAGTGAATTTAATGAGGTGATCTTAGGCAGCTTAATTCAGCTGGATAGCCCGGAGCTAGAGGAGGAGCCCTGCACAGGAAGTCAGAAGTGAAGGCTATGCTAATTAGATTTCACAAATGCCTTTGTTATTCAGCCTGCCGGGTAGTGGGCGGGGCGGGGGGGGTGTTCCGGAGATACCACTCCCCACCCCCTGCAATTGCTTCCCACCTTTCTCTCTCACCTGACGGATCAGCCCCGAGCACCCGCACCCCACCCCCACCCATGTTCCTGGAAGTGGCGACCCGCTCAGACTCCTCAGAGCCTCCCGGCCCGTGGGGTGGTCTGAATGGTGTGGATGGAGCAGAGGCACCCAGCCTTCTCTCCTGCTTGGTGAGACACTGGCCTGGCAGGCAAAGGGGGTGGCAGAAAAGGCTCAGGAAGGATCTCAGTGGCTCATCCTTGTTGCGGCGCTGGGGGTCTCTCTCCCCAGCAGTGGCTTTCGTCCTGACGTGAGTGATGACCTTGACTGTCTTCCTGCCCCTGTTGGTTGCAAGCCCTGGCAGGCAGCACCCCTCTCTCTTCACCTCTGCACCTAGCAGGGCTAGGACTCAAAGAGGAAGAGGTCTGGAAGGGACAGGAGGGATAACCTCTCCGATGGACTCAGACCCCTAATTATGCAAGTCATAGAAGACTCAGTTTCTCCATCTGAAAAATGGCTAATCGCAGAAGCCCCTCAGGGAGGAACACGAACTCACACTCTTGCAGGAATGAAGCCTTGCTTTGACCTGGCTGCTCGAGTGTCACTCCTCCAAGGACAGGGGAAGCCACTTAATGCCTGCATGATAATAACAGGGAGCAATTAATAATGACAATGATAGTTTTCTGAACCCAGGGGGCTGCTTATCTGCAGGTGTGCGATCCCGAGCCAAGTTCCTGCTCCGGAGGGACAGCCCCACCTGTGGAGAGGCTGCTCCCTCCAGTGGAAGGCGACGGTTATGGTCAGCAAACTCCCACATCCCAGCCTCCCCTTCTGATCTGGCCTTGGGCTCCTTCTCTCCCAGCTGACGGTTCAGGGTCACATCAGAAAACAGTGGGGGCCATCACACACTCACTGGGTGTGACACCAAAATGTGGTAAAGCTGGTTGACTCCTCCACCAGCCCAGCCTTGGTTTCCTTTCCTGTAAAAGGAGGAGATGGGCCAGTCTCAGCCCGAACCCCTTCCTGGCCCGCCTCCCCACCCCAATGATGGTCTCTTCAGGGAGGTGTCGGCTACCCCTAAGCCCAGGACAATCCTGTGGCTGGCTCACGGCTGCCCAGGAGAGGCCCTTGGAAGCACACTCCGGGCTCTTATAGAGCCCTGGAATGACAGACTGTGTGGCACGCAGTTCTCCAACTGCTTACTTCTGCCAGAATTACCTGCCCGCTGTGTGGGTCTGAGCTCCCTCCTCCCACCACACTCAGGGTCTCCCCGCCCCTGAGTCCCGCCCTTCTTTGCAAGGTCTAAGCATTTAGATGGGGGGAAACAGTGCAGAGGAAAGCAAGCCTGTTGATGCGTGGCAGCTCAGGGAAGCTTTAAGGCCTCTGCAGAGCTGGAGGAGAATGTCCCCAGAATGTTAAACATGCCCCTTGGGTTCCCTCCCTTTGCTGCCAACCTTGAATCAAGTCACTGGGCTTGGGAACTCAGTCTGGAGTTCTCTGGTCCCAGCTCTGCAGCGGCCTCACCCTGCTCCCCCACACTTCAACGTCTAGGGTCTCGGCCTTGATCTGCTCTGTCACACGGAGGGACCTAGGATGTGGCCCGGTAACTACACTAGGGAGGTGAGGTGGGGAAGGTGGTATTCAGAGAGCCTGGACTCTCCTTCCCGTGGCCCTGGGAAATGAGCAATGATAATAAGAATCATTCCTAAAGTGTTGGGGCGCCTGGGTGGCTCAGTCTGTTAGGCTTCCGACTCTTGATTTGGGCTCAGGTCATAATCTCAGGGTCGTGGGATCGAGCCCCACATGGGCTCTGCACTGGGCATGGAGCCTGCTTGAGATTCTCTCTCTCCCCCTGCCCCTCCCCAGATTGCTCTCACGCTCTCTCTCCATCTCTCTCCCACAAACAAATTAATTAATCTTTCAAAAAAAATTCCCAGAGTTTCGTTAGAATGTCCCAGGCCTGTTCTAGGGGATTTACACATCTAACTTATTCAATCCCCTCAACAACCCTAGGAGATGGGTATTACTTCTTCCCTGCATTTTACAGACTGGGAGAAATGGGGACACAGAAGGGGAAAGTAACTTGTCTAACATCACAGAGCTGGTAAGGGATAGAGCCGAAATCTGAACCCCAGGGAGACTGGCTCCAGAGCCCACAGCCCAGAGCTGTTCCTTCTTAAAAATAATATTTTACAATTCATGTTGCTGTATCTGCCTTGAGTGCTTCAGATGCTAGACACACTGTGCTAAGAACTCGACCCACGCCATACCAGGGAATGCTCCCAGCAGTCCAGCGGGGCAAACGCTGTCCTTGCCTCCATTCTGCAGTTGAAGCAGTGCGGGCTCAGAGAGGCTGAACATAGAGCCCAAAGTCACACAGATGTGAACAGTCGACTGGGGTGCCTTCTCAGGTTGGCCTGAGTTCACAGCCTGAGTCCACTTGGCAGCTTTGGCCCCCGATGCTCCTCCATGTTCCCCTCCAAAGGGCACGCAGTCCCAGTGTCTGCTTTCCCTGAGCCAAAGGATGGATGCAAGCTTCTCTGGTGGCTCCCTTCTGCCCACTTCTTTCTGATTTGACCCTGGAAGAGAGGTGCAGGGAGAGGAAATGCTCTGCTTAACTCCCAGGGACAACTCTGTCTTCCTGCTGGCCCACACCTTAGCTCTTCTCTAATGCATCCCATGCCCCTTCCACTGCTCCCCTCCTTCCCCCGGCTCCCAGCATGCCTGCTTCCCCGGGCAGGGATGCACAACTCCAGGGCCAGCACAACAGATATGTATGGCCAAGAATGGTGATGTATCTATTAAGTGAAAGCGACAACTTTCATTAACCCAAGTAGACATTATTAAAACGTGCTGGTTGTCTCCGGGAAAGGAAGTGCCTGGCTCAGGCTGGAGCAGAGCCCCTGCTCATGTGCTGCAAGCTGCTGAGTGTGGGCCGGGCCTCCCTCTGGCACCCTGCGTCTCATCCATCATTTCCCATGAAGCGAGCCCCATCCTAAGCCCCGCCACATCACTCCCCTGATAGCACTCGACTCATGACTTCGCCCTCTGGCATCCCTCTGAATCAGGAATCCCAGGCCCAGGTGATCCAAGGCCTAGAGCCCAGGGCCGCTGGGTGACTCACCCTGCCTGCACCTGCAGAGCTGCCCGCTGGGGCGCTGATGGACTCCATTAAGTGCAACACCCAAAACCTGAACCGAATGTCAGCTGTGGCCAAGGGGGCGCCACTGGAGATGTGGCTTGATGGGGTCCCACCTTCCAGGGCCACTGGGGTCAGCGACTAGGTAGAGTTATATCTCCCGGTCGGGGCAGTTGGGAGCCCAAGGGATGTCAGAGAGGCCAGAGGAAGGGAGGGTAGGACCGGGAAGGGTGGGAGACAGGACCATTGGGGCAGGAGCAATTGGGGCAGGGCACCTGCCTGGTGTTGTGACCGCGGGCCTTGGCTGAGGTCAGAGAAGCAGCAGTAGTAATCACATCAACCACTGCAATTTACAAAGCGCTTTTACGTAGAACCCTCTCGTTCACTCCTCCTAAGTCCTGCTGTGAGGAAGCTAGCATCAGCCTGCTTTCCCCTTTGTACAGGTGATGAGAGGAGGCTCCAAGAGGTCGAGTCACACAAGGGAGGTTGGTGAGTGGCAGCTCCCGGCGGAGTGCCTGTGCCTCCGACCCTGCGTCTGGTGCTGTCTCCAGACTTCTGCTCATCTCGCAGTTCTTTTATTAAATTCCAAATCCTGATGCTGGTGAAGTTGAGACATTCTTGTTTGGAGCCCCCCCACCACCATTCTGTGCAACCCCACACCCATGCCCAGGTGCACAGCAGGCCCAAGGAATGTTCTGTGCACACCTGCTGGCCGGCCCCTTACGGCGGCGGCATGTCCGACACCTGTGGCCGCAGAGGAGGGCAGGAGTCTGGGCTGGCCCGTGAGTGATGGCGGCACCCGCCCCCTCCTTATCTGTACAGGGAATTCCTCTTGGGCCTGTGGAGGAGACTGGACAAATCCTCTGGTACAGGCCGAGCACACAGTAGGTGTTCAACCGAAAGGGCGTGTGATGTTCTTCCTGAAGAACAGGGAAACCACGCACCCAGACAGATGCGTACCCAGTACTTACAGCTCTGCCTTCATCCCGGGTGAGGATCAGCATGTCCCCTACTTTCACAGGTGGCCTCCGTGCCTGCTCCCCTGCCTGTGCTCACCCTCGCCACCTCTGTGTCTTTGTTTGGGGATCAGAAGTACAGTTGTCATCATCCCGGACACCCAGAGGAGACAGAGCAAGGACGGGGGCCGTAGCTCAGTCACCTCTTACCTCCACGGCCTGGCATCTTGCCAGATGTGATGGATTATCAACAAATATTAATGGATGGATAGAAGGGAGGGAAGGGTAGGGAGGAAAAAGGCCAAACAAACAAAAAACTGAGTGGGTGATAAAAAATCATGACAGTCTTTGGCCAAGTGGCCATCTCAACAGATTCCTGCTCCTCGGCAAGGCAGGGCCGTGCGGCTGGTCTCGGGGCCAACGGGAGGAGGGGTGTCCATTCACAGGACATGGGTAGGAGCCCTGTGTTGGGGGACCACAGGACCTATCCCTACTCTCTGGCCTGTAGCTCTCTTCTCTTCCCTTCAGGAGCCTGGCCAGTCCAGAGCTGCCAGCCCCCTGGGACCCGGAGAGGTGACAGCCCCAGCTCACCTGCCAGGCTGTGGCTGCCCCCAGGGGCTCGGATTGCCCAGACCCTGTGTCCTCCCCTCCCATCATGTCTATGGATGGATGGGGGCCATCTGAGGAGATCTCTGTACCTTCCTCTCACCTCCTGTGTCCCTCTCTGCTTCGGCAAGACCCCCTGGGCTCAGCACGCATCACCACTTGGCCCTAGCAACCCTCCTCCCCATGACCTCTCCTTCCCTAGGCTCCAGGGCTGTTACTGCTCCCTTATTCATCAGGATGAGGGCTCTCCCCACAGGGGAGAAAGGTATTTCTCTCCAAACCAGCTGCTACAAGACAATGCCAGGAAGGAGCGGGAGCTGGCAGAAGCCCCCCCACCTGCCTGCCCCTCGGATTCAGAGTGAAATTATTGCTTTAATCAAAATACTAAGCTAAACAGGGAGCCCCAGTCTCTTTACCCTAGCATGGGGGCTCAGCAGCTCTGGAAACCTGTAGGATTCTCAAGATGATAGCTTAGCCAATGCAAAATGGGTCCCTTCTCGGAATGCAGCCAGACCCCCCCCTGCTGGGTGGCCTGGATGAGGTTCCTTAGAGAAAGTATCTCATACTGTCCCTATGCCCCACCCAGTCAAACCTTCAGTAATAATTTACTGGGACCCCCTGCAGACATGGCTGAGTGAGAAAGGAGCCTGCCCTGCCCTGGGGCCTTTTTACCTTGGATTGACCTTCACCCTGATGTTAAACGTTCCCAGAGCAGCTACTGAGAAGCTCAATGAACAGCCCCAGTCAGAACAGAAAGCTCAAGGTAAATGAGTTGATTAAGGTTGTCATTCCAGGGTACAAGTGAGGGTCACAAGCTGGAACCCAGCCCCAGTGCCTGAGGCCCAAAGCTAAGACGAAGCTTGCACCCTGATCGTCCACACAGGTGTCTATGTGCCTCAGTCCCTCCTTTCTGCAGGCAACTGGGAGAGAATTAAGAGATCAGAGGCACTGAGGAAAAGTACCTGGATATGGGTCTCCATTCCATCCATACAAGCTGTGTGACCTGAGGCAAAGAGCTTGACCTCTCTGAACCCATCCCTGATCTGTCTGTTGAGGATATTTTCACTGGCTGGTTGTGAAGATCAATGAGATAACGTATGCGGACTTGCTCTATAATCCACGAGGCACTTGACAAAGGCAAGTTTGCAATTACGGCACCAGCGGCCCAGGCCGAAAAGTACAGAGGGGCAGGGGGCCAGGCCTGGGGAGAGGAGTGGGAAGGAAAAACCCCATGCACCACAAGCTCTGTAACCCTAAAAAAGCTCCAAGGGCGAAGGTCTCTGCCTGAGCGGCCTCTGACGGTGGACACACAATGAGCTCTTCTTCAGAGGCTCAGCAAAAGGCACAGAAATGCTGCCTGCCCGGGCTGACCTCTTGGCCACTGCTCTGGGGGAAGGACTTTGTTTTGTGAAAAGGGAGGGCAGCCATCCCTCATCTCGGTAAACAAACAAAGCCATTCCATTAGCTCCTGCGAGGTGTTGACCTTGCAACAGGAAAAAGGCGCCACCCACTGTGCGTGTCCTTGCGAAAGTCCCCGGGAGAATCAAAGGGACAGTCTCCAGGGAACTTGTTTCATCTCAGGCGCTCCCAGGGTCCCTTGTCTTCTGAAACTCCTGCTGGCCAGCATTCATGGCTCCCGCCGCAGTGTCCACTTGAAGGTCCTTGAAGGGGGTGGGGGGCAGATGCCGAGGAAGGAGGGAGGAGCATGAGAGGGAAGGCACCGGCTTTTATTGGGCACCTACTGTATGCCAGGTTGGATGGGAAGAAGGAGCGCAGACAAGGGTTCCTGGGTGGCTCAGTCTGTTAAGCATCTGTCTTCCGCCCGAGTCATGGTCTCAGGGTCCTGGGATCAAGTCCTGCATCCAGCCCCCCCACCACTCAGCGGAGAACCTGCTGCTCCCCCTGCTTATGCGCTCTCTCTCTCTCTGTGTCAAATAAATAAATAAAATCTTTTTAGGAAAGAAAGAGAGAGAGAACGCAGACAGAGAAAGGGAGCTGGGCTCAGCCGCGCTTTGGGGGAAGGTGCTGGCCACGCCCTGGGGAGGACTTGCTCACCATTCTTTCCTCCGAATTGGGTCGCATTTGGAGGGGAGCTAGGCCTAAGGGAACAGGACTCCATAAAGGGAGCACAGCATGGAAGTTGTGATTTGGGGATTAGCAGGAGGTGAGTGAAGGGGCCAACAGGTGGGAGTTCGCGTGGCATCACGGGTGACAGAGAAAACTGGACACGCAAGGGCAGCCCAGGCCAGGTGGGGAGGCAGGGAACACGCCAGGTTCCGCCGTTAGGTGCCACAGGGAGAGGGACTGGCTGAGTGGTGAAGGAGAAGGCTTCTGTTTACAGCCATCTATCTCCCATAATTAGCCATTTAGGAAGAAAATAGCCTTCAAATTCAAAGGTAAATTGACTTACATTGGAATAATAATGTTTGATTGAGCGCAGGAAGTTCATCTTTAGAGTATGAGAGCAAACAAATTGCTTTTCTTCCCTGATGCTGGGGAAGGAAAAAGAGGAGCTTGCAGGTGCTCCTGGAGCTGCGTGCCCATGGCCTCGGGACATTAGCAGGCTCCGGCTCAGCCACCAGACTCAAGGTGGGCTCCACTCAGTCCCTGCCGGTTGATTCCTGATCCTTGTTTTAGAGAGTTTTTAAATTATACTGCATCGCATTGATGCAGTAATCAGTTATTATTGTCAACGAGAGCATGAAGAGACATAAATTCCCTCCCTTAGATAGAGATTGGTTCATAAATACATTTCTTTATTGCTTCCTAGATTGGAGAAATTGCTCGGATTTGGCTTCCTCGAACATGGGGGTGGCGCTGGGGGCTGCTGAGGGGCTTAGGTTTTGCTTCTGATGAAGGTTGTGAAGCCCTGGGTGATTTCCTCTGGAAGGCACTGCCTTCCGAGCTTCCTGGACTAGGGGGCAGGTGGAGGGGAGGGGGAGGGAAGAGGGAACACAGCAATAATTAAAATATAACGTGACATGTGTTGTGATAGAAATACGACCGGATGTGGGACTCAGATAGGGAACAGCCGCTCTCACCGGAGAAATCAGGCAATTCTTTTGCAGAGGAGGAAAGTTTGAGTTGAGCTTTGAAAGCTGAAGTACGGAAGTGAATTATCAGAGGCGCACAGAGACCCCCACGGCCTCCTTGGTCAAGCCTCTTCTGGCACTTCGAATTCTGACAGAAATTCAAATTTTACTTAGGTTACTAATAGAAACCAAGAATCACCTCCGTAGAGCTTTATCTCAGCTACGTCTTTCTTCCATTTATTCTGATAATGTATTTTTGGAATAGGGGTGGAGAGACTCGGGCAGTCATAGATTTGAGCGTGTGTGTGTGTGTGCGCGCTCGCGCGCGCGCGTGCACATGCGCACACAAATCTATCAGCTAGGTGGCTCATGCATGTGGAGGGTTTAAGTCCTTGAGTCTGAATATAAAGGAGCAAATTGAAGCAGACATTTTAAAGTTAAGAAGGAACTGTGTTGGGGCACCTGGGTGGCTCAGTGGGTTAAGCCTCTGCCTTCGGCTCAGGTCATGATGGTCCTGGGATCAAGCTCTGCATGGGGCTCTCTGCTCAGCAGGGAGTCAGCTTCCCCCCCCCACCCCACCCCCCGCACACCCCGCCCACCTGCCTCTCTGCCTACTTGTGATCTCTCTCTCTCTCTGTGCCAAATAAATAAATAATCTTAAAAAAAAAAAAAAAAGAAGAAGGAACTGTGTTAGTTATCTACAACTGTGTAACAAATGACCCCAGAACTAGCTGCTTAAGACCAAACACATTTATCATCTCAAAATCTCTTTGGGTCAGGAATGTGGGTGTGGCTCAGCTGGGTCCTCAGCTCAGACCTTAGTCGCTCACGGGTGGGGGGGGGGGTGTCCCTCGGGAGCACCCACACGTAGTGGTCGGCTGGGTTCTATTCCTTGTAGGCTATTGGATTGGGGGCTTCAGCTCCTCACTGGATGTGGGCCAAAAGCCACACCCACCCCCATTCTTGCCACATGGGTCTCTCCAACGTGGCAACTTTCTTCTTCAAAGTCAGCAGCCCAGAAGACAGGAGTGAGAGTGTGGGTGCCAACAAGACCGAATTCAGAAGTCACAGTTTTTTGTACCTTAATTCCAGATGTAACACCTCATCACTCCAGATTTTCTAGTCACTAGAAACAAGACAGGAGGTCCAACCCATGCTCCAGGGAGGGGAGTATACACACACACACACACAGACACTCACACACGCACATGTATACACACATGTGTTTGAAAACCGAGAGAGATCACAGGGAAGCTGCAATCACCGGACCTTGGCCATCAGCCCAAATCCCCAAAGGTAACCCAATGGAAACCCAGCTGAGAACCGAAGCCAGGCTCAGAGCTCTGGCTCTCTCCCCAGAGGCCCCCACCCCAACCACAGAGAAGGTCGCATATCAGAAGGATGGTCAGCAGAGGGCACTAGAGCGGGAGGTGTCCTGGAGGAGCGGACCCAGAACTTAGCTACCTAACAACTTTCAGAAGTCCCCTTGCAGATGCTCATGATGACCCCTGGACTCCTCTCGGGGCATGACAGGCTCCTAGAGGTTTTTATTTGAAGGAAAAGCCAAGGGGGCCCCAGTGTGTCTCTGCAGGCGCCTGTGTGCCTGACCCAGCTCCAGCCAGATGCCAGGAGAGGAAGGGCAAAGCAGAGAGCCACCCCGGGGGTCAGGGGAACAAACAGCCCAAGAAGAGCGGTCACCTCTCCACTTCAAGAGTTAAAGACAACAGAGAAGAAGAAGAAAAGAATCAGGGGCTGAAATCGCAGGCACAGTCGAGAGCATGCCTGCCTCAGAGAGAGTCCCTGGGGGCCAAGACAGCGCAGGGAACAATGCAGCGGAGCAGCCAAGCAGCCAGAAAAGCCCCGGAAATAGGTGCCCAGACTCCCACTCTCTGACATCTTCACAGATTAATAAGGCTTTTGAGGATTTCCAGAAATGTTTCTATGACTCAGAGCCTAAGAGGGGCCAACATGGGGCTCTTTGAAGCCTCCTTTTCAGCAGCTTGAAACAGCAGCCGTCTCTGCACCCAGCAAGGAGGGGCAAGGCCCGGGCAAGCCAGGGAAAACTATTGTGTCTCTAGAAAATGGGAGCCCACAAGGGGACTTTCTAACAGCCCTGAGCAAGCCATTGAAGTTGGAAGGCAGGCACATGCCTTAGTCCAGGAACAATTATCCGGCCCAACAATGGCAGGGAGGCAGCCACAGCTTGGATGCAAAAACCACCTGATCTGCGGACTGAGGTGGAGGGCATTCTCAAAAGCCCTCTGAGGAGGCCCTAGAAGGCAGAGATAATGTCTAAGAGGCAAAACAAGAATTATTGTTCCCATTTCGGAGAGAAGGAAACCAAAGCTCAAAGACATTTAATGATTTACTCAAAGTTTGTTGGCAATAAATGGGAGAGTGGGTGGTCATTCTCTAACAGTTTGGAATTCCCTCGTTAGCAACAGAGATCCAGAGTGCCAGAGGCGGAAACAAACAAGGGGTTAACTCTTCTTTCACATAACATGAAGTCTATAGGTAGGCAGGCAGCCCGTCCTGATCACGGGCTTCCATGCTCAGATTGTCGTTACCTCATGGTCACAAAATGGCTGCTGAAGCCCCCAAGGCGTCAGCTCCACATTTCAGGCAGGAAGAAGACGAGGAAAGAGCCAAAGCCGTGCACCCTCCCAGGGGAACCTGCCATTGTTAAAGAAGCCCACCCAATAGTTTCTGGTTTTATCTCAGAAGCCACCTTTCACTTTTTGAGGGAGCCTAGGAATTCATATTTTGTTAGCTTACTTACATTCCCACCTCAACAATATAAGGATTTTGAGAGCAAACAAATGGAAGAATGTATATTACATAGGCAAACAGTACTTTTTGCCACAAGATTCAGATTTCCTAAATTAACCCAAAGTCTTCCCACTCTCTAGACTGCCTATGACAAGCATGGACAGAATGGCCCAAACTATTGTCCACTACCCTGTGCCCTGGCCTAACACAGAGCCCCTGGCCACGCTGATATATCTAGCATCCAGGGGCCCTGCTGCCCACGCATCGGCACCAAGCCAAGGGCCCCAGGTAAACATTATTTCAACTGCTCAATCTTGAGTCCCGTTCGCTACCAGCCTGCCCAAATCATGTCTCCAGCAGGTGCTGTCTGCTTTGCTAGGATACACACTGAGCCTCTATGTCTCTTAGGGCTTCATAGAACCAGCCATGGGTCTTAGCTTTTATTGTAGGAATATGATGGGATATTGAAGGGGAATTCAGTGGGGGGTGTGCTCCATTCCAGACACAACAGTGTTTCCCAGGGATACAGTGTTGGTCAAGTTCTGTTTTAAAAAAACAGTACATGCGGGACTTAGAACAGCAGGACAGTCAATTACGTACTTGTGTTAATTTCCCCGAGATCAGAAACAAGTGCCCATATCCTGCCCCACTCATACCACATCGGGAAACACAAGGGTCCCCTTTTTCACTGGTGCAGAAAAGAACCCCAAAACCAGCCGCTGGGGGAGGTGCTTGAGAGAGCAGAGTGGAGCCACTTGCCCTTTGAGACCAAAATAGTTGGGAGCTCCAAAAGGAAACTGTGAAACCGATGACAGAGCAGCGTGACGGGCCATCCTCTCCACCAGCTTCCTGTTGCCCCATTTCCAGATTTCTTCCTGTGACATTTCAAGTTACAAGGCTCCCATCTCAGAACTTTGACTTTGAATGTCTTTTCATATTGGCCTTAAAGAAGATGGTGTCATCAGTGACCTTTTTAAAAGACCACAGGGGCTTAATTAAAAACTAAACTTGGCCACTTAATTCAGCAATCCTGTCGAGTCCTCAGCACTGAAGGGAACTCGGGCTTGTCAGCTTGCGGCCAGCGGACTGCTGGTGTTGCCCTTCGGTATCCCCGCAACCCAGCGCTCCGGGCAGGTGCTGGCCCGGGGCCCCAGGACCACCAATGCTGCTCTTGGCAAGAAAGCCCAGGGGCTCTGCGGAGAGTGGAGGAGCCCATCAGGGAGACCGAGGCATCTGTGCAGGAAAGGCTGTCAAAGGAAAAGAATGGGGACCACCTGGGTTTCTGGGGACGGCGAGTCTAGAGTGAGGGAATTTCTCCTATGACCTAGCTTCCCTCTGAGTGACACCGTGGAGCGACCGGGACCCGCGTAATGACCCCATCCTTCTCCCTCCTCCTGTTTTAATGATCCTCGTCATGGACATTACATGGGTCCTGGGGGCTACAGCGCGGGCTCTGCCTCCCTCTCCCAGCCCCCATCACCAGAGGTCATCAAACTCATCTGGAAGACCAGACCGGAGGGTTATTTCCATTCTTTATTAGTGGTGGCTTTCAGTCCCCCTTCTCAAAAGAGGAGAGCAGGGCTCGAGGTGCAGATGTCAGCCGTGAAGAGTTTCGTGCTCCCCACCTGGGGTCTCCAGAGCCAGTCTGGACAGGTAGCTCACTCCAGCTCCACACTCTGCCCCAAATGGACGTTCACCCCTTCCCGACCCCTCTTCTCTGCTCAAGTGGGTTAAGAACCCCTGAAAGAGAAGAGGACGAGGTTGATGAAGTACGTCTTGAGGGCTCTCCGGCCTGTCGGCCCAGGGACCCTGTCACCAATGCCCCCAGCTGTGGGGAAATGATGCTGCCAGTAGCCAAGGGGAAATCTGCATCCACCGTCAGTGCCGCCTGAGGAAGGAGGCTGTGTTCATAACAATCAGGAAGACCCCGCTGGGCCCTAGGTCGCAGGCAACTGCAAAGTGGCTTTTTCCAGGAGGTGCTGCTGGCACTGAGGAAGGAGAAATTCATGACAGGAGGCTTGCAGAACTCCTGAACACAAGTTCCTCCTCCGTGCCCTCAGGATTTTGTATATCTGTAGGACAGTGCCTTTTTCTATGTTCTTGAATAGGAGCCACGCCCAGACAGAGAAGGGAATTGGCCAGGAGTGTGCATTGGAAATCAGAGAATTTTAGAGTTGGCAGAGTTCTTAGAGAGTTTCTACTGCTGTGCCTTTGTACCCTTGAAGGTCCCACTCATCAGGCCTCTGAGGCCCAGGGTGTTAAATGACTGGCCTGGGGGTTCCAACAGTGGTTAGCCCCCCTGCGAGGTAAGAAAGGAGTTGCTCCCCACCATCCTCCCACCCCAACACATGCCCGCCCCACCCAGAACCAAGCCCTGCCCTTCACCGCCATCCTGGATTTCTACCAGCTCCTTCATCCTTCCCAGCCCATGCCTGTGCTTTCCTCCTTCTGCGGGTAAATGAGTCCCGGGGCCTTCTGCAGATCACTGCTAGATAGGCCCTATGGCCAATGTGGGGGATGAGGTCTTAAGAGCGGAAGGGAGGGAGCTAAGTGATCTTTCCCTTCCCTATTGAGGCAGAAAGGAGAGGAGACCAGAGGCTCTGCCAATGCAAAGTGGTTTGGCAGTCAGTCGGCAAAGATCCACCCATCCAGGGAGCACCGCTGAGCAAAGAACGGGCCTGGCCTGGCCCCCTGTGGGAGGACTGTCAGATTGCCTTGCCCGATGTGCTGAGTACCAGGGCAATAATGGCCACAGTCAGTGGGTTAACGTGGAAAAGTTCCTGGAGAGGTGGTAGGAGAAGACAGACTTCCCAGCTTTGAGGGCAAAGGAAAGGGGAGCCACAAGTCCTCTTGAGAATCTTCTGGAAGCTATGACGGCTCTGAACGCCCTCCTTCCTTAGACGTTGTGTGCATATTCACTCTAGGGAATTGCACACCGCCCTACAATGCACACATCACCCCCGTGGAGGACACTGTTCTAGATTGTTCCACACAGACAGGGCCAAGTGGTCCTGAGAAAGCTACCAGCAGCAGGCCAGTGAGTTGGCTGATCCATCAGCGGGGAGTGGGGCCACCCCAAACCCGGAGGGGATGTGGCACGCTGGCCAGGGCGAGCCAGCCCACTGCGCCCACTTAGCATGCTGCCCTGTGCCCACAATGAGCTCACAGGAGCGAGGTTGGGGGCTGGGGACCGGACAACAAGCCCGCCGGCCACTGTTAGCCAGAGAGAGCTAGTGGCATGGAAATTCAGCGCCCCTGCAGGCTCCCAATAACAGTGCTAAATAAAGGTAATTTTCGAGTTCCCAGTTAACAATGGCTGAGCACACGAGCAGTGACTGAAGAGTCAGTCAATTACTGGGCGAACTGTCGGGGCCCTACTCCAGGAGCCACCTGGCCCGTGGTCTGCGTCCACATAAGGATGACCAAAAAACAGCGTCTTGGCTCCATGGGAAGCCAAACCCACAACATTTGTTTCTCCAAAGCTGAGGCATTTTTTTCCTATTGAAGAGCCATTCAGATAAGCCCCATGTCTGCAGAAAGGGTGCGTTCCATGGGCTTCCGGCTGAGAAGCTCTTTGTGCAAGCCTCTAACGGGGCCCTGCCCAGGGCCTCCTGTCCTCTAGCTCCTCCCCAGCCCCAGCCTGCCCCAGGCCGCTCTGCTCTCTGCTTCCCTGAAACAGACCTCCTCCCCATGAGCGGAGATGCTCTTTCTCTTGGCCCCCTTCCCTGGACTCCCCCCCTCCCCCCGCCACCGCACCGCACACACACACACATGTACCCCATTTCCTAACTGTGTGACTTTGGACTTTGCTCAATCTTGGTTGTCTCACCCACATAAAGGAAATGAGGTTTACAATAACCATTAGAAAAATACCTACAACAGGGCCTGAGACATCACAGGCACCCAGTGTACCCATACAAAGGGCCCAGCAGAAGATTCTGGAATTTTATTTCATGGCCCACTGGAGGCTGTGACCAAGCCCTTAGCTCTGTCTCAGAGACTTATCTCGGAAGGATCCAATGACAAGAAGCCCCCAGCCCCAGCACTGCAGGCCCCCAGAATGTCAGGGCCCTGAGGGGTGGCCTGGGCTGCTTGGAGTCCTGAAATAGTGAGCTGTGTGACCATGGGCTAGACGCAAAACCTCTCTGAGCTTCCATGCCCTCATCATAAGGGAAGTCTTCACCCACCCAGTTACCCTCAAGCATTACCATGAGGAGCTGTGGAAGCATCTTCCAAGATAGCAGAAGCACCTGGGGGTTGCACACCCAAACTATGTCACTGCTGGGACTCGTGAGACGTCACCCTGGGATTTATGCCTTTAGGTTAAGCGCTTCTTTTGTTAAGTATTTATACCCTTGGGTTAGGGCTGGTTCCAAGCCTCGAGCCAATGGTTCGACTTTAACACCTTAATACCACATTAATGCATTGGATCACTTTCTAATGAGGCAAGTTCTCAGGGGATTGGGGGTGAAATGAGATCCACTGGACAGATAAACTGTGGTGAGGGAAGGAGGAAGAGAAGGAAGGGAGACCTGGGTGGGGTGCCCAGCAAGACAGGGTCCTAGGAAGTCTGAGCTCCTGGATACCAAGGTAGGTGAGGGAACAAGGCAGAAACAAAGCCAGGAAAATGAGAGGGTAACACAGACAGCTTTGGTCCCTTCCCAGCTTTCCTGGGGCTATTTCCTACGTCACTTCATCCCTCTTCATATACCCCCACTTGCCAGGAATGGTCAGGGACTCGTAGCTACCAGGTCGGAGAGCTTCCTACGCTATCCCCCTCACCCTAGACAGGCTGGCGCGCTCCTCTCCCCACCCAGGAGGACAAAGACTATATTGTCTGTGTCCCCAGCCTCCTTGAGCCGGGGACAGCAGCCCCCACGGGCACCACTCAGGCCCTAATTACACCCTCCATCACTTTCCCACTGAGGCTGAAATGGGGACAGATCGCTCACCAAGCAGCGGCAGTGACCTTCACAAATCGTTTCACCTCCATTCAGCCCCTCCTTGCCCGAGACCATGTTCTCCTTCATCTGGAGCCTTCACCGAATGCCAGAGCAGAGCCAAGTGCAGCCATTGGAGACACAACCTGTGGGGTCGTGGACGGGGGTGCTGGGATTCAGCCCTTGGCCGCACAAGAGGGCGACAAGAACAGGCTTGCCCACCGTGGCTCATTTCTTGAAGACCTGGACCCTTAGAATTGGCAGAAAAGGCTAACAGTTACCAACCCTGGGACTTGGGGACCCCCCCCAAAAAAAGTCAGTGCCATCTTTGACTGCATTCTTTGCAAAACGACGTTCCAAGCAGGGAGGTGATGTCCCCCTAAGCTTAGCTTCGTCGGGCTGCATCTGGAGTCTCACGGTCAGTTCTAGGAGTTCTGTTTGGAAAGGGGTATTAACGAAACAGAGAACACCAGGGCGGTTTAGGAAAAGAACTGTGCCAGAGGAGGAAGAGGCAGGACGTACAATGGTTAAGAACATGGGATCTCCAGAGTCCACTGCCTGGGTTCACATCTGAGACTCCGCTAAGCTGGTATTTGTATTCATCTCCGTCTTTGTGTTAATCTGGGTGCCCAGAGGATACGCGCTGGTGCAGCTGGGCCCTAGTTGGTATTCAGAGGGTGAAGTCCCATTCCTAAGGACGAGACATGGCAGAAAGGGGGGAGCTCAGGTGGTAAATGAAACAGGTGGCAGCGGGGGCACCTGGACGGGCCCAGCCCAGACCTGGTGGGGCAAGGATGCTAGCACGGTGAGGCCAAGTGGCAGGACACAGCAGGGTGAGGTACAAGGCATACTCGCGGAAACTGAAGCTGGGAGGTAGGGAGCCGCACTCACCTCCTACAGGGAGTGTCAGCACCACACAGGCCCCAGAGCCCTGAGACGTGCTTCAGGTTTAGAAACATGGGTGTTCTTACCCCCGCACTGCCACTTAAGGAGCCGTGTGCCCAAGCGCACAGGACTCCACTTCCCTGAATTTGTTTCATTTGCAAATAGCGGTAGCTGCTTCCCAGGGCAGGAAGAAGGGGAAAGCACTGAGCAGACCAGCCCCCAGACCCAGAAGGAATACCAGCTGCCTCTCCGTGCTGCTTATCAGTTTGCCAAGGACGCTGAGCCCTCAGCCATATAGAGCCAGTGCCAGACCTGCCTGCAGGGAGGTGGGCGGACGACTGGCCGCCATAGCCCTGCTCCCTTGGCTGAGAGTGATGATCGTCATAGACAAAGCGGCCAGAGCCCAGGTTCTAGAAGATTCAGAGGGTGGCTGCGCCCCATTTCAGGGAGTTGCTTTTCTTCCCCTCCCTGCAGACGCAGAGATAGCCCAGACTCCTCCGACTCTGGAGGCTTTGGAGAGCCCTTCATCTGCCGTCCCGTTATTTGTTGTCCCTGTTGTCATGAGGCACAGAAGAGAAATATTGTCTCCAGCCAGAGCCGCAGGAGGCAGACACCTCAAGAGGCAGCGGCTCAGGGCTGCCGTAATTGCTCTGATTGGAGCATTTTATCAGGTTGCTGGGACGGACCTGGGCTGCACGGCAAGTTGCCGGTGCCCAGGGGTTCCGGGAAGATCCTGGGGGCTTGTGGCTCCCTTGAAGAATAGGTGCTGGGTTCCACATGCCAAATTGCTATTATTTCTCTCTCCCTGCAGCAAGCTCCCTGCTGGGGTGACGGATGCCCTCCATTTTCCCCGGGTCTCCCACCGTCTCCCCGACCTCACCTCAGCTGCTCTCAGGAGACAGAACTGTAGCCTTGTGCATAAATCCATTCATTGGACACATATTTCTGGAGCACCTACTAACCTCCAAGCTGTGTTCTAGGTGCTTCGGGACTATCGGGGGGCGGGGGGGAAGGCCCCTGAACTAGGGGGAACAGACCCTAAATAAAATCATAATACAGAAGTTAGTTAGGGCACCTGCATGGCTCAACTGGTTGGGCGTCTGCCTTTGGCTTGGGTCATGATCCCAAGGTCCTAGGATGGAGCCCTGTGTCGGGCTCCCTGCTCGGTGGGGAGTCTGCTTCTCCCTTTCTCTCTGCTTGCCGCTCCTCCTGCTTGTGCTCTCTCTCTCTGTCAAATAATTTTTTTTTTAATCTTAAAAAAAAAAAAGAAGTTAGTTTTACAGAATGCTACAGTGCTTGTCTTAGGGGAGGAGAGTGGGCGGAGCAAGGTAGGCAGGACTGGGAGTGCCTGGGGCCAGGGCAGGCTTTTGGACTCCAAGGGAAACCGTCCCTGAAGGCTTCTCTCCTTCCCCTCCCTGCCGAGAGCCCCCCAACAAGGTTCCACCAAACCACTCCAGGGGGTTGTTTTAGCGAAGGAAACCCCAGCCTGCCCAAGATTCCTGTTCCCACCCCCCCACACCCAGCCCGTGCAGCCCTTCCAGGTGCCCAGCATTGTGAAAGTCACTTTTTTTTTCTTTTCCGTTCAAAGATTCATCCACTTATTTTAGAGAGGGAGTGCACAGCTGAGCAGGGGGAGGAGCAGAGGGAGAAGGAGACAAGCAGACTCCTGCTGAGCGGGGACCCCCCAGGAGGAGCTTTATCCCAAGACCCTGGGTTCACAACCTGAGCCAAAACCAAGAGCCAGATGCTCAATTGACTGAGCCACCCAGGTGTCCCCGCAAGTCACTTTTAACACGGAACATCCCATTTCGTCCTCTCCCCAAGGATACGCATAGCCAAGTACACTTATTGCCATTCTGGATACTGGGGCTCTGGGAGGCTGAGTAACGAAGGCCAAGGTTGCACGGTTTTAGTAAGTGCGGCTAAGAGTCTAGTCTAGTAAGTGCTAGAGCTGGAACTTGGCCAGGACTTTGGCTTCCGTATCTGGACTCTGGGCCATGATACGGTGTTGCTCTCACATCTCTGATCACAGTCCACCCGTAACCATCCCATGAGCCAGGAATGATAAAGCCCATTTTGCTCGTGGAAAAACCAAGATTCACAGAGTGTAAGTAACTTGCCACAAGTCACACAGCTACCAAATGGCAGAGCCTGGACCCCTCCCAGAGATGCCTCTTGGGCCAGTGCTCTCTCCCCATGCCCCAGATCGCACATCTTCCCAGGTCAGCTTCTCCCTCCTTCTCAAAGTCCTCCAAAGACGGACCTCAGCCCCTCTGCGCACCCAGGCCCTGGCTTTCCTTCACTCGTTGATCCCTTGCAGTCAGTTACCCCCCATGAACAGAACAAGAAGAGAAAAGATAGACGGCAGTGAGGATTGTGCTCAACTATTTCACTTAAGTTATAATCATTCCTAATCTAAATTTGCAGGAATGTATTACACAGGCTAATCATTCACACATATTGTACTGCGGTTTCAATTTAGGGGAAAGTAAAAGCCATTCAGGAGGCAGAAGTATGTTAAATGAACAACTCCCAGATTACCGTCCTTCAGTTAGATAAAGCACAGCAAGGGTAGGGGTCTTGGGGTTTGGTGTTGGCTCTTTTCTTCCCCCCGAGCTCTCTTTTTGTTTTGGTTTTTGGTTTTTGGTTTTTGATTCAGGGATTGGTGCTCTCTACTCTGGTTTGGGTGCATTTCTGGCTCTTCCTTCACATACAGTTAATGGCTGAGGAGTCCAAGACCTTCCAGTCTATAGGTTGGCGTGAGGGAGTGGCGGTGGTTTGGGGACGTGTTGGTTCCGTGGACTCGTGCCTGATGGAGGAGACACACACTTGGGGTCTACAACCGGTTCCGGCTGACCTCTCAGTCGGCTGCCCACTGCTCCCTCTCCAACTCCACTCCAGCCCAGACTGAGCATGCCGTCCCCCAAGCACAGCGTGCTCTTCTGACTTCAGCATTTGCACGTGCTGTCTCCTCAGCCTGGAATCCTCTCCGGCCCCATCTTCATCAGCTGGCTTCCTGATTGTCCCCCAGGTTTCAGCTGTGATGTCCTGTCCCCTGTGAATCTTCCCTAAGAAGCACCGTGTCCAGTTAGCGACCCTCCCTGCACATCATCAGGACATCCTAGACACACCACACTGCGTTATCATTGTCTGCTGACCTGTCTCTCCCGCTAAACTCCCCACTCCTTGCAGGCACGGACTCGGTCTTGTTTACAGGTGTGTCCCTCCACCTAGCCATAGCAGGTGCTCAATAAATGTTCCCCGGATGATTCAACAACCCAAGCATTCCCCCACCGATTTGCCCTCCTCCCAACACTTTCAGAGCCTTTGCCACATACCTGCTTCCAGACCACACCGCAAGCTAGCCAGGTGTTCTTGTCTGACCCAGTGGCCCCAAGGAGCTCCAGCAGGTCAAGGTTCCATGTCACTTGTAATGGGGTGCACCACTTTGTAATAGCTATCTCAGGACGGACAGGTGGTGACACCGAAATCCTCACGGCCCAGAAGAGGTGAGGAGGCTTGCTGTGCCATCCTAAAAACTGGATCTGAAGCCAAGGACCCGAGTTCAGTCGCAGGTCCCCTGCGTGGATCGTGTGACTCTGAACAGGTTGTCTACTCAATCTCTCCGAGCCTTAGTTTGAGATTGATAAACTGAAGGCTACCTCTCTCCGAGCACTGTTATAAAGACAGAATGACAAGAAGAGCGTGAGGGGAGTTATGCACTTTGAGGTGGCCATGCCCATTTGAGCAGAGAAGCCACAAGACACCCCACCCCACCCCCTGCCACCTCTCAATCATGCTTAACCAGGGGGCTGCTCAGCAAGACAACTTTGTACTTGACTGTGAGTGTCCAGCCCCGCTTGGATTACCTCGTTACCTAGTTACTCCGTAATGGTTTAGTCCTGGAACATGGAGGCATTAAGCAATGTGATTCTTATTGATTCTGGCCCCGTGTCCCCCATGAACAAGGACACGTGAAGAGTAGCCTCTATAATTCAAGATCCTCGGGTGCCTTTTGGGAGCCAAACGTCTTGCTGTGTTTTCCCGGACGTGTACGGTAATCTGAGCTCATCCTTCACATCCCGCCTTGGAAATGCAGCCACGTCAGGGGAGGGATGCTGAGGCTGAGAACTCTCCAATAGTTTGTTTTTAAAGAGAGGAAGTAAAGAATAATGTTCGTGTTCCACGCTGCTGGGGAATTAGGAAGGCAGACGGCCATTACTCAGGTTGGAATCCTGCCAGGGTTTATGATATCATTTTTATTTGCCAAGAAAAACACCTCCTTCGTATCTCTCAGGCAGTGAAGGGAAGCCAAAGACCAACCCCAAACACGTTCTGTTCGGAAGGTTTAAGACACACAGACGGGGCTTAATGATAACGGTGGCCATTTACATTTATGGAGTACCTTTTAGCTCAGTGGACCCCCAGGGTTTGACAAACATCATGGACAGATGAACAGACAGGCGCGAAGTGCTGCGCAGATCCCTTCGCGCCCACATTTCTTCCAGGAGGCCTCCCCGGAGCCCTCTTTGCCATTTGGCATGAAGGTGGAAACTCCGGCACTTTCCTATCTAGGCCTGTGCTTCCAAACGCTATTAAGAAAACAGGGGATAAAAGTACCTCCTGTTGACAACATTCCACACACTCTCGTGGTAAAGGTTAATTCCTTTCCAGGGTGTTCCAGAGAGCTACACAAATGAATCCGAAGTTGTCTGATAGCTGATGTTGTTGACTTGAAGGGCCATTATTGGGCTTCTGGCCCGTTGCTTAGGAGGCATGAATGGTGGTGGCTTCCGGCCTTCAACTTGAATGATGTCAGGGCGGGAAAGCTCTTCCAGGTCTTCCTGAATCCACCCTCACCGCCACCATCCAGGTTCAGCCCAGTGAGACGGAGGGAGAGGGGCTGGTAGGGCTGACAGCCCTTATTCCGGGCACCCTGGCACTAGAGGACAGTTGAACCCATGTGGTGAACTTGGAAAAGGGATCTCTGCTCCACTCAGCCGGCCTGGACAGCAAGGCTGGGCCAAGCTTACAGGAGCCACAGAAATGTGTGCAAAATGGCTTTTCAGACTAAGGGCCATGGAATGGGAAGGAAGAAGGGGGGTCGTCTAAGAATCCAGGAGCACGAGGAATAGCTGTCAGAGAGGGTGAGGCTTGACGGGTGCTGGGGACAGGCAGGGATGGAGGATGCGGATAGGGGTTGGCAGACGATGTAGGGCTATTACACAGAGTCTACATCTGAATAGCAAGAGATGGGAACCCCAACACGCTGCTTCTTGGCCACCAGCCAGGACCACCCTCTCTCCAGGAGCTGGGCCGGGCTCCCAGGGCTCATGGGGGTTATTTACTTCCCTCACTTGACCACCCAGTCTGCACCTGCAGTCACGTGCAGGGTGCCCTGATTGCCACTGACGGGTGTTTCTCCGATTTCGCCTGTGAGGACGGCTTCGTGGCAGATCCATCATCTCGTTTTCCTGGAGGTCCTGAGGGGCAGCCACCAGACTGCACACGCTGAATGTCAGCTCCATTAAGCTAACACATTCGTGTCGCTGCAAAACCCTATTTACACATAATAAACATGGGGATAGACACCACGGAGGAAATAATACGGTATTGATTAAAACAATGGCCAGTAATGCCTTCTCGGAGGCTGCAGTCACCAGCGGCCTCCTTAGAGGCCCCTCTCACTGGCTGAGTGTCCTTCTACCTGGCCGCTGCAGGCTCTCGTTCTCCAAACCGGGAAGACAGACCTCTGCCTAGGGCATGGAGAGACGAGCAGATACCCCTTTGAACGGAGCCCTCGCGGTGTGCCAGGCCCCGTGCTAAGGGCTTGATCTCGTTTTACCCCCCAGAGCAGCCCTTGGCAGGGGGTGGTGTCAGTATTTCCATTTTACAAAGGCAGGAGCAGAACAGAGCAGAGCTCAGCGTTTTGCCTAGGGTTGCTCCACGGACCACGGATTTGAAGCTAGGTCAGTTGAACAGCATAGCACGTGCTATATTCATTATGCTAGACTCCTTTGTGCGTTCGTTCTGCAACTATATATGTAAAGATATAGCGAGAGAGAGAGAGAGCCACGGCCAGGAGGCCAGGCCTTAGGGGCTGGGACTCCAGATAAGACTTACCCCTGATTGGTAGAGGGTGGCCAGTACGCAGCTCAACGTTGGCCACAATCCCAGCTCTCCTCTGCTAGGAAGGAGGCCTCCAATGTAATCAGTCTGGAGGTTTCAGAGTCTCCGAAATGAACAACCTCATTTTGGAAAGATAGAACTGCTGGCAAGCCTAGAGCAGGAATTTATTTTCCCTAGGAGGCAGGCAACCCCTCGGTTCTGAAGGAGTCCTCCCCAGCTGAGGACAGCAGGAGGGTCTGTGACCACAGACTGGTGTGTCTGATGGAGGAAGCTCCAGTCACACACAGGAGGGGAAGGGCCGGGGCAGCAGGCCAGGTGGCTCAGGGTAATTTTGCATGAGGACGAGGAGCTGGTAGAGGCCGACCCCCAAGACCAGATAGCAGTATCTGGTCAGTAAGGAGCAACCGGTCTCTGATCTGTCATTTACTGGTTGTGTGACTTTGGGCAGCCACGTAAGCCATCTGAGTCTCGTACCAAAACTAAGGAGAATTCCTACTTCTGTGTCAGTGTGGTGAGGACTCCATAGGAAAATGAGTGACGGCGGGGAGCACTGGCCTGTTGCGCAGCTGGCACTCAGTAATATCTCTGTCTGAGGGCAGAAGGGAATTCTTGGTGACGTGCCTTTTCTGTCCTCGAGGGACTGCAGGCCTGCAGAAGTCCAGAGACCTCTGTGTTCCATTCAGCTCTCACCCCTTGGGGAGACCTAGAGCGGAGGAGGCCTGCCGTGACTCAGCCATTCCCTCTGAGTCCAGACTAGGAAGGTAAATGGGCAGATTTTGCATCTGCTGAAATCCTTGCTCTGCCGGTTCGCTTTCTTCCGCTGTAGCTGAGGATTTCTACTAAAGCCTCCAACCGTGTCTGGATTATTGCTTCCGGCAGCATCAGGGGAGGGCATTCTGATCCCCACTCTCACAAAACACTGAAGGCAAAACACAAACCGGGCTTAGCAAGGCTGGGAAAAGCGGTCACAGGTGCTGTTGGAGAAACCCAGGCCGCGTAGCAAACAGCCCAGACTCAGAGAAGGCAGTCATGCGGAAGAGGGCCCCAGGTCCGATCGAAACAGAGAGGCCCCTGAGAGTTCAGGGCCAAATAAAGGGGAGGAGCCTGGGTCTGAAATCTGGCAGGTGTGGGTTCCAAGCCCTCTGCCACTTAGCGGTGTGACTTTGGGCTGGGCGCTGGACTCCCAAGGCTCTCTGTTTCTCGTCTGGGCAAGGACACTGAATACCTACCCCGTGTAACCGGGGAGCCAGGAGGCCAGGTCTGGTCTGTTACAGGGACTCAGTAAGAGTCCCCTTTCCAGCACCATCCTCCTTCTCTCTTGGGGGGGCATCTTTCCCTTCCTTGTCAGAACACCAGAGGCTATCCAGGTGCAAGTGTCTTACTCTGGTTCTGAGACCTGATCCTGACTCCAGTGGAGACTCCTGGATCAGGCCACGGCCAGGGCAGACAGAGGGTCCCTCAAACCTGAAAAGTCTGGGGCTGGTTCTTCCTTCCAGAGAGGAAGACAGAGCAGAGCAGTCCCGGGTCACACATGGCCCTGCTTGGCCAGGGAGCACAGAACCCATGCCAACCACCTTGCCTACGGGAGACTCGTGGGAAGCCAGTGCCTGAATGCCTGGAGCCACCTGGGGCTTGAGGTGGGCAAGCTGGAGACTCCATCGCAAGTAGACAGGAAATTCCGGCTCCATCCTCCACATCCACAACCCTCCACAGTATGCCTCAGCCTCCCCTTCCAGATTTCCCTGTGCAGATCCTGCCTGGCTGCCCCAATCCATGCTCACCCTTGCCCATTCCCACCCTGAACCTTCAACCCTCCTTGAATTCCTCCTACCTCGAATGCTCTCCCCGTCTCCTAACTGGTCCCCAGCATCTCATGCAGCCCAGTTCTAGTCGCATCTCCTCCATGAAGCCCTCCCTGGCCAGACCACCACAGTGACCATTGGTTTCCCTTTGGGTGTGCATCCTGTGTCCCCACTGTGGGGGCCCCTGGAGAGCTGAAATGAGCCCTGTACATCCGTATACATTCTATTCTCAGCTTTTACTCAATGTCCGGCCCCGTCCAGGTGGACTGTTTTTAAAGACCTCGAGATCCAGGGAGACAGGCAGACAGATGAGTGGGACAGGTAACCTTAACAGAGGTATAAAGCAGTGGGGGAGCAGAGAGGGGGTCTGGGGACCCAAGTTACCAGCGGTGGGAACCCGCAAGGATCATCCAGATCCAGACGTTGAGAAAGACACAAAGGCTGACCCGCTCAGGGAGTCGTCGCCATAGGACCAATGTTGCGTGGGCTTCTGTGCGCGTCCCCTTGTTTCCTCCGTCCCTGTCCTTCAGGCTCCCTCTCGCCAGTTCTCCCCTCTCGTGGCTTTCTGCTTCGTCCGGTGCCCTGTATGATTCATGAGAGAAGTTACGAGTTAAAGGAGAGAGTGGGTCCCGGAGACCCTGAGTGCGCGGCTGAGTAGAGGCCCAGTAGAAGTCTAGTAAGTAGATCAGAGGGATAGAAGCCAAGACAACAGGCAAGAGGGTTTCAGGAAATGAGGATCTTCAGTCCGTAGTACCCGAGGAGGTCGTAATTGACAGAGCAGCCTGAGCTCCCCGGGCCCCCACATGGAATTTAAGAAATTGGATTTTATACTCACCTGTGTTTGGGAACTAACTACCCTCTCGAGTGATACATGCCAAGGGCTCTTGGTGGAAATCACTAGAAGCCACACTGCCATCATCTGTTTAGTCTCTACCTGTTCATCTTCCAGAGCCATGGAAAGCTGGCGGGCACCTTGGCGAGTTCTGGTGTTAGACCTTCTGGCTACTGCTTCATAAAGTCGGCGTGTGCTGGGGGCAGAGCCCGGGCTTCAGGCTTGATCCAGACCGAGCAGCCAGGTGGCCTCAGACAGTCATGCCACTTGGCTACTCTCCCCAAAGGCTAGGGTAGAGTTTGGAATGCAGGAGGGATGCCCAGTTTCTAGGATACTGGTCTCCAGGTAGGTCTACCCTCTCCAGGGTCTTGCACTCACGGTGGTCCAAAGATGCCCGGATCTTCCCTTGCAGAGACCCGTGTTCCCCGGATCCTGCCCTCTGCCATCGACCCGACTGAGTACAGAAGTCCAGAGACTGAATTTCTCTCCCATGACATTTTGATGAATTTAGACCCAAACTCACTCGGCTTATTGATCCTAGAGAAAATGTTCATCCTTTAAAGACCACCCAACTGCATACTTAATCCATGTGCCACACACCGGGTCGATAAGAAACGCCACCAAGACAAACACAGTGCTGAAGCCTTTATTGAAAGAGGACTTGGTGACATTCGAGTCCTCTCTTCCTTCCACTCTAGCAGAGCTCCCCTGCCATGGAGGCAAGTGTCCCCCCACATCCCCCCGTCCCCCCCAGTCTGAGTGGTGGTCCGCAGGAAAGCCGTGGGTTCTCAGCCCACTCCACTGCCAACAACATGCTATGGGACGGCGAGCCAGCCCGTTGGCCTCTCTGTGCCTCAGTCTTCCCATCTGAGAAATAAGAGATGGGCAGCTCCCTCACCACTTCTATGTGGAATGAACAGCATCACTGTGTGGAACGGCGCCCAGCACAGTGTAGCTGCTCAGCGAACACGACTCCCCATGCTTTGTTTTACAATCCCAGCACAGAGACCCTAATCCTTGGCTCTGAAGTCTTCACCCCTCAGCTAATCTAAAAGGGCCCTCTGGGTGGGCCTCCAGACAGAAAGCACCAGGGAAGAGAGGAGGCAAGTCAGCACGTCCCCATGAGCGTGTGCGCCCACACTCAGCGGCGCCGCGCAGGGCCTGACGCGCACCGCCAGCTCGGCCGAGGCTCGGGTGACAGCATTCTGCAGACGGAGAGGCTGAAGCCCGGTGACTTGTCCAAGTGATGTGACGCTTTCTCCCACTAAGTGATGTGTAAGGGAAAGGAACTAAATAGATGCTGTCTAAAACAGAAGCTCAGGAAAGCGAAAATTGTCTGTCTTGTTCACACGGTATCCATAGCAACCGGAACCCACTCGTTGGGAGCTCTCAGCAAATACGGGGTGAGTGACAGAGCTCGTGAATGATGGAGAGAAAAAAATCCAAGATGGAAACCTGAATGACTTGATGCTTAACCACATAAGGCTGACCCACCTCAGAGGCTGACTTATGGCATGTTTCTGGAAGACAGAAAAGGGGCCGATGAGAGCAGAAGCTGTACAGATTTCGGTTCTCAAATCCCCAGATGAACTCGCGGACCTGAGCCCTCGCGTTGGCCCCCAAGGTCTGGAAGGGAACTAAGGTGCCAGATCAGTTGGCGACCTGTGAGACAGAAGGCTAGACTGACCCGGTCTTTTTGGTCACTCATCCAATGTAAGCATGTATCGATTGCCTGCTGTATGCCAGGCTCTGTGCTAGGTAGGAGAGTCGCAAGGATTTGTTGAGCTGGTCCCCGCCTCACAGTCACGAGCGTGGAGCAAAGGATAATAAGCCATCATCTCATCCGTAGAAAGTCTCATAACAAAGGGATGTGCGAAGCATGGGGGTCCAGGAGAGGGAGTGCCCACCTGCAGGGATGAATGGAAGAAGGAGTGGAGAGAGGGTTTCCTGAGAGGGTCTTGAACTAAGGATGACATGAGGTGTTTGAGGGCAGTGCAAGAATCCCCAGCTTGCAGGAACAGAATGGGAATCAGCAGGGCACGTCCTCAGACCCATTCAGCATGACCAGCCTGCGGTAGGGCAGAGGGCCGGTCAGGAAACGAGCCTGGGGAGGAAGGCAGGCAATCATCCCTGCCGCCCAGGGTGCTCCCAGGATGGGAAAGGCAAGGACGCAGCTCTGCGGCAGGTGGCCCTGGGGAAATGACTTCACTCCTCTGAGTGTCCGGTTCCTCCTCCGCACAGGGTGAATGGGGTGATTTTTAAGTTCCCTTCCAGTTCTAACATTCTATGACATTTCTGACTAATGCACAAGATCAAATATGTACACAAGACCAGAGGCATAAGAAAATACCCCAAGAAACGTGGGTTAATCTAGTGCAAACAGTATAAGAACAGAATAGGCTAGCTAACGCGGGCCGTGCTGGAAATACCTGTGGACTTGTTCTTCTGGGCCACACATCCTGGCTTCCAGAGCCCTGGGTCATGCCCAGCACAAACGGAAAGGGAGTGTTCCCAGCTGAGCCCCCGGGAAGTCTGGCCCTGCGTGAACGCAGTACCCCCAGTTGGCATTACAGAAAGGAGCTCTGGAGAGAGACCCCTCACCTTTGTGTGTGCCAGGGTCTGAAATTGGAATTTCACCTCATCCCACAGAGCTCCCAATGCTTGGAGGAAAAAAATGCATTTGTAAAAATTAGCAGGAGCTCTGGTCACCAAGGAAGGGGACATCTCAGACCCAGCCAATCCTAAAGCTTGGGGAATCTTCACGATCTTTTGGGGAGACCCTGTTCGTTTGGGTGGGGGATCATCGGCCTCTTTGGGAATACCAGAAAGCCATAGTTCTCTCCTACAAGAATGTCTACACTCAATTTTGTATGCGTATTCAGAAGGACGTAAGAAGACCCGATGGAGGCCCCTAGAATTCCCCTCCCCACCAGACATCAGGTTAAGTCTCCTGCCCTAGTTCAAGCTCTCTGTTTTGCAAATGAGGAAATTGAGTCCCAGAAAGAGCAGGTGACTCACCCAAGATCACCCAGTGAATGGGAGCAGAGGCAGTTTCCCAGGAAATTCAGGCCAGCGTCTACCCCAAGCAGGGAGGCAGGCAGCAGGACCCAGGATCCCTGGTGTGTGACACAGAGCTTGGTCCCTGCAGATGCCACGGCTGCACTCGGGCAGGGAGTGCAGAAAAGAGGGACAACCAGGCTCTGGTGGCTGGTCCCCAAGGCTTGTGCTGCCTCCCCGGCTGTGGGCTGTGGCACCCAGCCTTCCCTGTGGAGGAGGGACCTGGGTGTCAGTGTGCTGACTCAGCAGCTTCTGAGCCGTCATTCCATTCACCACATGGAATGTTCCTCGGGGAACACTGTGGGGGTCGGGGATGGTTCTTCACAGGACACACCCTCAGAGCTGCCCAACTCCTCACCTCCACAGTGTGAGCAGATCTGTATCTGTGAGAGGTAACATCCTGTACCTGGGGACAGGGGGCGGGGACCAGGATCGAAGAGAACTCAGACCAGATTCAGGTCTCGGTTCTGCGGCTCTAGAAATGACCTGCCGTGGGCAAAAGATTCAACCTTCCTGAGCCCTGTTGTCGTCCACTGTAAAACCAGGGTCTTTATAATAATAAACAGTGTTGTTATTTTTCTGACTTTTGTTTGTTGGGCACTTAAAATATGTACAGCCTTTGTCGAATATGTGTGGACAGGTCATAGGAACACACCTGTCCTTACCTTCCCCTCCAGCTTCCTGACCAGGTATCCCCAGTCCTCACCATAGCTCATTAGTCTCCATTTCACAGACTGAGGAAATGAAGGCAGTCACCTCAGATCAGAAGGTCACAGAACTAGGAGCGCCTGGGTGGCTCATTCGGTTAAATGTCCTACTCTTGGTTTCAGCTCAGGTCATGATCTCAGAGTCGGGCTCTAGGCTTAGCAGAGTCTGCTTGAGATTCAATATCTCTCCCTCTGCTTCCGCCCCTCCCCTTGCACGCACGCGCTCTCTCTCTCAAATAAATAAATAAATGATCTTTAAAGTTTTTTTTTTATTTATTCATTTGACAGAGAGAGAGAGAGAGATCACAAGTAGACAGAGAGGCAGGCAGAGAGAGGAGGAAGCAGGCTCACTGCTTAGCAGAGAGCCCGATGTGGGGCTCGATCCCAGGAACCTGAGATCATGACCCGAGCTGAAGGCAGAGGCTTAACCCACTGAGCCACCCAGGCACCCCATAAATAAATGATCTTTAAAAAAAAAAAATCACACTACTGTGTGGAAATTCCCAAGAGCTATAGGCCCAGTGGTCCCAGCTTCCTGGGCTGGCTTTTCTCAGCCTCAGGAGCTGGGGGAGGACCCGGCTATCCTGTCCAAACCCTGTAAGCCAGGACAGCTATGGACATTCTACTCCTCTGACCCTGCACTTTAAAGACTGTTCTTGTATTGGACCAGGGTCCCTCATGGTGTCCTCCAACCAGAGAACCATCTCCAGACCAACAGAAGATATAAATCCTTCCATAGCTCAGCCTGGGCCACCAGCCCCCATAACGTGGCTATAACAGCCTCTGTGGTCAGGACAGAACCCGAGTCAAGGTCGCTCACAGTTTCTTGCAGGCAAACAGGTCATAGACACACATGGCCTGCCGCTTCCCACATTTGCTGAAACCTGTGAGTTCCCTGGCTCCGATATGGACCAGGAGCGGTCAGTGTGGACGCAGGTCTGTTGTGGTTGCTCCCGTCCCTGCTCTGAGAGGTACGAAGTAGCCCACGGATGATCCAGCCAGCAGGCCGGTGGGGGCAGGTAGGCAAGGCAGGAGGTGGTCGGTGGCGATGAGTACCATTTTCCCCTCAGAGGAGATTTGTCTAAGATGTCAGCAGCAGTCTGGAATTCCTTCTCATTCTCTCACTATAATAAGGGAGTGTGTGTGCTCCTTCTCTCTCTCTCTGTCTCTCTCTCTCTCTCTCGTGCTATCCCAGCCATCCTCATCCTTGGCTCTGGTGGGGCTGCCCAGCTGGAGGGCCCCGAACGCCTCCCCTCCCCGGGACTCTGCGGTGGCTGTGTAGGGTTCATGCCATCCCCAGCATGCCTGAGAGCAGTCAGCCTCCCACTGGGATGGCCTTGTGCGGAGTAAACTTTCATGTTCTTATTAAGTGATGGCTGGTGGTTCAGAATCTCCTCTGCATCTGTTTGGGCTTGATTCCTAATCAAAGCTCAGGCTCTCCTTTTCTCCCTCGTGCTGAAAGATTGGCGTTCAAGAGAAGAAAGGTGCTCTAATGTCCGCTGCTGGGCTCCCAGCTGGGATGTGGGGCTCCGGGGAAGATGGGGAGGCTGGGTTTTACCCCAGAGTCTTGGTTCAAATCCCAGCTTGGCCATGACCAGCTGGGTGACTTCAGGCACGTCTCAAACCTCTCTGATCCTCGATGCCCGCCCCCATCCAGGAATGTCTCATGTCCTGTGGGGTTCAAAGAGAACATGTATCTGGCATGGAAGGACTTGAAAGCCCTGTGGGGGTGTTAGCCGCTGATATCTGGACACAACTGCATCATCTGACTGTGTTTCCAGTCCCTTAGAGGCAAGGGCTTCCATGGAGCCTTCTGGAATTTGCAGACCTTCCATAAGGCATCTTGAGCAAGAACAAGGGGGTAGAGCCAGGCTGTGGCACTCCCCCTAACCCTCTCCCAGAGGCATCCCCCACAGACGGCTCACCCCTCCCTGCCCTCCTCACACCAAGCAGGAGAGACTGCATTTGCACACTCTGATTTTCCAAGGCAAAAGAGACCCGTGGTGCAAGGGCTTCCATGTAGCCACATGGATAGCTAGATAAATAATTACTAAATAAATAAATAAATAAAAATAAACAAAGAAAGCCTCAAATGAGCTTGAATTGCTACCGTGCTGAGAGGTAACTGGCAGATTCAATTTAATTATAAGATACAGAGTTGTAATGGGGTGTGTGAGGCTCAAGGAGGATTTCAATAATGGGAGGACAGCAGGGGCTCCGTTGCCTTCTCCGCTGGCTCTTTTCCTAACCCTCCTCCTCCCCTCCCTTGCCCTGTGGGTTGGGGCAGCGGTGGGAAGATCAGGGCTGCCCCAGAGGCCGAGGTCCACCCCAGCCCCAGGATTTGCCTCCTCTCTAGCCTCAGCGCCCATGGCCACCCCAGGTGGCAGGCCCGGGGCCGGGCCTCGATCAGGACACCCGGGGAGGAGGCCCAGAGCCGCGAGGGGCTCCATGCTCCCAGCCCTGCCTTCTCCTGCCCCCGTGAAGATGTACAGTTTCCAGAAGACACAGCCCCTGCTGTAAGGCAAGGCGTAACCACCGGACTGTGAAACGACAACTGTGATTTATTTGACTGGGAGCAAAAGCATGCCATCCCCTGGTCTCCCTCCTGTTCAGCTTTCTACCCAGAAAGTGGAGGGGACATCCCCCAACCCACTGAGGCTTAGCCAGCCCCCTTCCGGCCCCAGGACCCTATAGTCAGAGAGCGTGTGCTCTCTCTCTCTCTGTGTCATACCAACCCAGCTGCCCACCTCTGCCCTGGGGTGGGGGTGGGAGGCTGCCATGTTGGAGGGCCCTATACTCCGCACACTCCCCCAACTCCCAGGACATTGTTGCCCTCTTCTGCCCCCTTCCCTTTTGCCAGTGAAAGCAGATATCTGCCTCCAGGCCCCCATCCTCTCTCTTTTCAGCAGGATGTGGGCCAGAGGGCAGAGGCTGGCCATTCCTATCTGACTGTACTGATCAATGCCTGAAGGCCAGCTTATGGCCCTTATGGGATTCCCTTGGTTAATCTTCAGCATTTATGATTTTATTGGGGCCACAAATGGGTGACAAAGAGGTTTGCAAACTCATAAGTAAACAGCAGTCGCTCTCCATTCTTCTCTTCCCTGACCCCACCTCCCTGTCTCCCCGGGAGGCAAGCCATCCTTTCCCAGGCATGGACTCTTCAGGAGCCTAGCTCCCACAAGGACGTCTCAGCAATGCCCATGACTCCATTGCCCAGCACCCTCTGAACACACATGGTCCCTTTCTTCCCACCAGGGTCTCTCCCAGTCACCTAGGCTGTGTGCTCAGCATCCAGACGACATCCCAGCAAAACGACACAGCCTGGGCTCTGGGATCAAATGAGCCTAGATTTTGTCCCCAGCTCCTGCACTTCCCTGCTGTGTGACTTCAGCTAAATTACTCAACGTCCCTGAGCCTCACCTGTACAATGGGGCTAATAATCCCTATCACGAGGAATCCTATGAAGGTTAAGTCCAAATATAAATTTTATATTCAGAGCAGTTTATCGGGCCTCTAACTTCCCAAAAATCTGGGGCCTCAACAGAAGTGCAGGAGATGGGGTGTGGGTACGCGGGGTGAGAGTCGACTTGGAAGGATTCCTTATGGCCCTTGATCTTAGTCCTTTGGGGACTCCATTGGTCCTAAAAGAGAAAAGAGATGACCTCTTTCTGCCTGGCCTCCTAGCTGTGATTGACTGGCTACACCATCCTGAGCCTCCCTAGGGGACGGACATACAGCTGTCAAGTATCTGGTCCCATTCAAACCTTACTCACCAGTTCCAACTTTCTCTTAGGAAAAGTCTAAAAGCCTTGCAGGCATATGGCCTTCAGCAGTCCCTGTTCCTCATGGGCTAAGTAAAGTGATGACAGGCCAGGGGGAGGAATGGCCTTCATGATCCTGTTTCTCTATCATATTCCCTCACAGAGCAATTAACCCCCTGGGATCAGACATCTTAAACCAGAGATGGCTGAGGTAATCTTGTCCATGTGATAAAACTGTTTCCATCAAATTCTTCAACCAACCTTATTAAACTCTCCCTGATCGCTGCACCTCTCACAAAGATATTATACCAGTCATCCAAAGAACCTCACTCATAATCAGGTTTACTGGTTTTGACGCTTACCAGCTCTATGACCCTGAGCGAGTTATTGAATCTTTTGGATTATCCGTTTCGCGTTTTATCCAATAGGAATAATAATATTTATAATATTATAACATTTATAATATTACATGTATAATATTATAAATATAATATTTATAATATTATAACATTTATAATGTTACATGTATAATATTATAAATATTATAATATTATAATATAATATAATTTTTATGATTGAAGATAATGTGTGCAGAGTGCCTAACCCAGAGACTAATCAATCATAAGCAATCGGTCAATGGCAATTTTAATTGTAATGGTGAGTTAAGTGAGTTTGGCCCCAGATGATACCAAAGAGGGGTAAGGCCAGGCTGCATCCAGCCCCCAGGGGGTGGGGTAGCCTATGTCCAGATTCCAAGGTGCACGGGGGTGTGGGAGAGCCTGCCAACTGTGGGGCCTGGACCAATGACCAAGTGGCCCAGCGGAAGGCCACGTTCTGAGTCCGTTGACCGCCATGTTGAAATTCCAAATGATGAAGAGTTGGGAGAAAGACCCCAAGCAGCGTCTGAGGGTAGAAGATGAACCCAGCATTTCATGAAAAGAAAGATGACAAGAGCCAGGCAATGTCTCAGAGAGCCAGCCCGCTGGGATGGGACTCAGCCAGTGGGGAGCATATCTCCCAGAGAACTGAGAACAGAGCACGGCAAAGTGCTCCAGGCATGCCGTCAGGCAGACAGGTGGACTCAAGCTTCACCCCTCAGTAGCTTCAGGACCCTCAGTCAACACCTCGGCCCTCTAAAATGTCCATTTCTTTATAAAGAAAGAGAAGAATAAAAACACCTGTCTTTACAAGGTCCATGTGAAGGGGAAACAAGATGAGAAAAGTAAAATGCCCATTGCTATTCAGTTCATGGCTGATGTGTCCTGACCACAACGGACAGAGTCAGGCCAGTGTTGCAGGAATCTGGGGAAGCCAGAGGAGTGATGACCACGTGGGTCCCAGACTGGGAGCGGGCATGTGACATCTGGGGCCAGCGGCAACGTGGACAATCACGGGCCCCACAGCTGGTGGTGAGGAGTTGCTGATAGACTGCCCGCCTTGGCCATCCTGTGGATAGCACCATGCTAGCCTGTAAATGGAGGGCAAGGGCTGATGAAGGGCTTCCCCAGTGTCAGTTTCTGCTGGTTGGTGGCTGAGGCTGTGCACTCCTTACCCTCAGGTGTCTGCGGGAGCTATTGTCCCTGCAGAAGCTAGCAAAGATGGGCCGGTCGTCACCAAGACTCTTTGGAATTATCACAACGATCGTTAACCCTTCCTAAAGGAGGGTTAGCCACTTGAGCTTTTCATGTAATTCATTATTTTAAAAACTTAAGACTGTAGCTGTTTCAGGTTTCTCTTACAAGGATTTAATTGGGATGTAATAGCATAGTTAATTAAATACAAATCAATAATTTAAAACAACTAATTGATACTTAATATGAATGGGGGATAAACTTAGTCCTAATATAATTAACTCCAACAGGTAATGAAATAGCCATTATATCTTTACAACAATGTAAAGTTTATAGTTCTTTAATAAACTTTGAGTTAGCAAGCAATGAGAGTCAAAAATTATGAAACAGGTATTATTGGGCTATTAAACATTTATTACTTGTCCTGGAGGGCCAGAGCTAGTCACTAGTCAGGATTAATAAACCTTTGCTATTCCTCTCTTCAGGCCTTTTACCAGAGAGCTTGATCAGAAAACTGGGATCTCTGTGTGATTTATGGATATCATTATTGCCTGGGACGTGAGCTATCATGCTGCAAACAGGATGAAACAGAATTGAAGCAGAAAGCAGTTTAGTGGAGCATAAGGAATAACACAGAGGACATTAGGAGAAGGAGAGGGAAAGCGAATTGGGGGAAATCGGAGGGGGAGATGAACCACGAGAGACTGTGGGCTCTGAGAAACAAACTGAGGGTTTTAGAGGGGAGGGGAGTGGGGAGTGGGTGAGCCTGGTGGTGGGTATTAAGGAGGGCACGGATTGTGTGGAGCACCGGGTGTGGTGCATGAACAATGAATCTTGGAACACTGCATCAAAAACTAATGATGGGTTTTATGGTGACTAACATAACAGAGTAAAAAAAAATTATTTTTTTAATTTAAAAAGAAAAAAAAAAAGCAAGAGTTTAGCAGAATCAAAGTGAGGACTTTCCAAATGTGACACTCTGGCATCCTGGGACCAGCCAGGCATCCTGGCAGGACTTTTGGTGGCCCATCACCCATGAGTCAGGCCATCGGGGCAGACACCCAACAAAGGCAGACCCCCAGAGAAATCTCCAGCCTTTGAGCTCCTGGGGGTGGGGATCACCCCAAGCCCCGCAACTCCTTTCCTCCCTTGGGGCCCCTGCCACGACTAGTGCCGTGCACGTGGAAATAACTCGCATGCTGCTCGTGACCTTTGTCTTCCCGAAGTCCTGTGTTTGATTTTTGTTCACCTCTCCGTAAGGATGTGCCTTGTATATTCAATCAGACTGCGATCTCGTTGTGGCGGGAGGCTGGCCTTCCGTGCCTTTGCCTTGCACGTGGGAGCATCTTGATGGGCGACTATGGGTCAGATATCCTACTGGTCACCCTTTGTTAATACACGCTGACTGGGCAGGGCTGGTATGGACACTGTGGGAGCCTCTACCCATCCTAACCCACTGCTTTTTATGTCATTTGTTACATAACGAATTGGTCTACAGACCAAGACATCTGCGCTCAAGGCCAGAAAGGCTGATTACGAATGTATTTCTTCAGATCTAAACTCCTGCTCACACAGGCCTCTGGGACCCCCCTCACTTGGGAATCCCATCACCTCAAACACGAGAAGTCCAAAAAATGCGCCATTTTCACCTCGTGCCCAAACTGGCTACCTTGGTCAGTTACTTCTGACACAGACACCACCTTTCCCGGTTCTGCCCGACTAAATCCACCGTGGTCGTCTGACCCCTTCCTCTGCTGGAGCCACTCTGTCACTCAGGCCATTGTCTCTTTCCCAGAACGTCTCTCAGATCCATCACTGTCTCTCCATCCCCGGCCACTTAGCCTCGCTGCTACACCCACCTGGCTGGCCTTCCTGACTCGCTTCCTCTTCCGGCCCCTCAGCAAGTGTCTACTCCATGAGCCTCCAGAGAAGGCTGCCTGGAGATTCATTCTGTCTCCTTGGATGAGTCTTCCCTTTAAAGAAGGGGGAGGATAAACATGACGGTCCCTACCCCCCAATCTGATATTTCGTTTCTGTTTCCTGCACTCGCCCTTATCAGCTACTTGATCCTAGGCACCCTTCCCCCAAGTGCCTCTGATTTTCATATTAACCATGAGCAGAGGGTCTTATTCTCCGTGTCCACATTTTATAAATGAGAACATTAAGGCGCAGAGAAGCCCTGAGCGTTGCTCACTCTGGCGTGTGGGAGCCAGGCTCCGGCCAGGACTGACGGTTTCAAAACATACGTGGCCTCCCGGTGACTCCAGCCAGGTCCAGCTGACGCCTTCTCCATATGGTCTCGGGAACCATCTGGCGAGCTATTTGCACCACCACCCCACCCACTGCTTTCCTGTGTCGAGGTGGCAGGGAGATAGAGGCTCTGAAGGTCCCCCTGAGAAAGCTCAGGGTCCTTGCACTGGCTCTCTGATCTCAGGCTGTCTTCCGAGAGCGGGGACAGGGAGCAGATGTCAGTCCGTCACCGCGCACCAGGAGGATGGCAGGCATCGAACAAATGCGCTCCCTCGTCTGGGCTCACCCCCGCCCCTCCGCCGTCTGCATCCGCGCTAAAACGATCTTTATAAGATGCGAGTCTGGCCTGTGGGTTCCTTCTGAGGTCTGTGAGGGAAGAATCTGTTCCAGACCTCTCTCTTGGCTTGTCGACAGTCATCTTCATGTTCATATGGCATCCTCCCTCTGTGTGTGTGTGTGTGTCCGTCTGCCTCCAAATTTCCCCTTTTTATGAGGACACCAGTCACATTGGCTTCAGGCCCCCTAGTGGCCATTTTAACTGGATTATCTGTGCCACATCCTTACCTTCAAACAAAGTCGCCTCCTGTGGTACAAGAGAGCCATAATCCAGGCTGGAACCCCGGCCCAGCCAGGACCAGCGACCTGTGTCCTCTATTGTTTTGATCCACAGCCTCGGCAGCCCTGGGACCCCAGACCTTACCCTGAGACCTAAGCTAGAAATCAGACCTGGATTCTAGCCTGAGCATTGTTATCCGCTTTGACCTTGAACTGTCCTTTTACTTCTCAGAGCCTCGGTCTCTGCAACCAAAATGGAGGAAATAGACCATTCTTCCTCGCCTACTTCACAGAGCTACTGTTAGCCTCTAATAAGGTAGTGAATATGACAGCATCGTGAAAAACCAAGAGTCCCGTAAATGTGAAGTAATAGCACTGTATCATTGTTATTACTACTTAGAATAAAGAAATCCTAAAGCTAGAAAAAGGCCCATCTTCACCCTGTGAAACTGAAGGAAAACGGTTCCATTTATAAAGCCATCCCATTTTACTCCTCTCAGAGGAAATCTCACGTTTCCGAGACTTCTCTTCCAATGAATTACAACTTTCGTACACTCAGCAAACACCCTCACCTAACTTACTCCATTGTGCCACGTCTCAGCCCACCTGATTTGTTCTGACCTGGGGGAGGGGAGAGCAGGTCATTAACCCAAGAGTCAGTGGTTGGCCCTTTCATTCAATCAGAAGACTGTCCCTGAGCTCCCGCCAGGTGCCAGGCACTGCGCTCCAGATCAGGAACTCAGAGCTGGAAACAGCAGAGTCCTGACCCTTCTGTCGCTCAGTCTAGATGCCTGGAGTTCCTGGGGTACATACCCTTCTCCCCAAGAAACATGTGCTTTCCCCATAAATGTTTCCTTTCATGCTAGTATTTCTTAAGCCTTTGCTCTCCTCAGAAAGTACCCTCCCCAGCCCCTCTGCAGGTGACCCTGGACTCCTTTGCTATTAACTTTCCTTGTAAGCCAGGATGACTTGATTCACGTTCATCATTTTCCATGGGCACCTTTGGTGCATCTGGTGCTTCTGCTACTGGTAGGTGCTTTGCCAAAGGCTGCAGCCCCAAGGTCTCCAGGGAGAAAGCCCTGATATCTTGCTGTTAAAATGGGCATCTATGATCTGACTCCACCTTCAGTCCCAGTGCCATGTGACAAGGACGAAGGCAGTCTCGCTCCTGGTCTAGCTCACAGAGTGAAAGATTCCTGTTTTTTGTATCACATTCGGCCATCTCTCCTCTAAGTGCCTGGTTAGTCTGGTGAGGTAGAGTTGCCCCAAGACACAGTGCTTGCTTCCTGCTTCCCCCTGGCCCTGTCTTTGCTCAGTGCCTTTGACAACACACCATCTCCCCACCTGGGCTCCCAGAGTCTCCTCCCCACCCCCACTTCAGCCCTGTTGGCCTGCTTCCTCATGCGCACCCAGTGACCTCCAATTTAGCTCTACAAATCTCTACAAAGAACATCCCAAGCTTTCACATGTGGATAGATATCTAATTCTCACTTCACTAATTCTCCAACCTGCTCATTCTTGCAAAGAACCCAGTGGCTTCTCCCCACTTCTCAGTAAGGACTCCGTCGGAGAGCACTCTCCCTCAGTACATGTCTGCAGTGTGCTTATTAACGCCTTGTAATACAGCTGCCTAAATAATTAAGACTAACCCACACGTGTCAAATTAAATGAGCCAGATACATTGAGAAATTGCTCATCCTCCATTTCTTTTATTAATCAGGTTTCTAAAAAATTCTTTTCCTGCTCATTTGCAAAAATCAAACATGGTCGGTGAGACTCTTATAATGACTATACATATGGACTCTCTCCTCGGACAACGCATTATGTGACTAAGGGTAGGTTGAGTTGGGGTGGTAGAGACAGCCAACACAGATGATCTGGATTCAACTGGTCTACCACGCTCTCTAAATCTCTAGGAGAATTATGCCCCCTCCATTTCCTTGAAAGCTTAGGCGGGTGGTCTAGCAAAACCAACAGGAATGTTTGGCCTAAATCCATCTAACATCTTCTGCCCCCCTACTTGAACCCACCCCGTGTTCCCCTGGGCTCGATGTAGGAACCCCAGCTCCTTTTCTCATTAGGAATCCCTGCTCATGTGCTTTATATGGGCATAAGAAGTCAATGGAAATATAATAAGAGCAGTAAGCAGTTGTATCGTTCTGGCAATGAACAATGCCCGTGCGATTATAATGGGCTGGTTGACTCTGCCTGTCCTCAGCTCGTCGAGGCTTCTCTACAGTCTCAGAGTCTTGGGCAAGAGGCTATTGTTCGCGGGAGCTCAGCACCCCTCCTCACAGCTTGTACTTCCGCCGGCCCCCTCCTGGCAGGCTGCATTCCTGTCTCTTGAAGGTGGTTGTTAGAAAGAATCCACAAATATAGTAAGTAAACATCAAAGGGGCTTTGATCCGCAGGGCCCTCGACAGAGCAGGAGCCCTTGAAGAAAGGGCCAAGGCCTTGGATGAGGGAACTTAACATCGTCAATTTGGGCGCGGGAGATGTAAAGCTGTTTGAAGTGAGGTTGGCTTGGCCCTGCCTTCAGACGAGCTCGCGTGGAAGGGACGGAAGAGAAGTGAGCGCCTTTGGAAAAGGCACGCTCAGATCTGCTTCTCTGCTCTTTACTGATAGTTAATAAACCCCTTTAAAGAATTGGGAGATCAAAGCTAGCAACCTCCCAAGGCCATGGCATTCTGCCACTGCCCGCCATGCTTTGTTTTTCTCTAGGGCAAGAGCTCCTAAGCTTGACTTATCTGTTTCTCGTGGGCCCTTTCATCCTGCAAACCATGGAGGGTAGACCTGGGTGACAAGAGGCGGATGGAGAGGTAGGGAGGGGGAAATGAGCCCACCCTATCTAAGCTCCAACAGCCTAGATACTATCCAGCCGGAGCTCCGAGAAACACCCAGTGTCACGAGAGAAGTTGCTATGACACACCACTCAGTGGGATCCTCCTTCCCTGTGGGACCCATGGAGGGAGCCCCTGGGTGCCCAGAAAGTGTGGCAAGCCCTGGGAGGGAGTGCAGTCACATGCCCTTTCCAGAAATCCTACCCCTTTTCCATTCACCTCAGCAGCGGTCGCATTTTTAGGAGTCCTAAGCAAAGAGGAGGGGGTGAGGAATTTTAAATAATCCTGGGATGTCATTTAGCATCTTTGAATTCGGGATTTCTCACTTGCATAGTATGAAGAGCAATAACCTGTCTGCCGACCTCAGGGGGTACCATGGGGGTCAGAAGAGGAATTTGGTGTAGAATGGCTTCAAACTCCATAAGGTGCTTAAGATAAACCAGGATTTAGAAGATGAATACCAGTCTTCTTCTGAGGCAGACATAACTCCAGTCCAACACCCACGCCCAAGGGGCACCCATTTATCCAATAGCGTGGAAAAAAGAAAAAGTCTCTTGCTTTTGCTACCTAGAATTGTTGTTCCACCTTGCTTTTCCCTGTTGTGTCTAAGTCCTGTGGGACCGGAATCTACACCTTGCGTCTCTTAGCCATCCCAACCCCTGTGCTCCATGCTCAACTGAGTCCACGCTTCATAAGCTCTTGAAGACAGCACTGCCTTGTTCCTGAATATGAGATTGTCCAGGAATCCCCAGACCCAGAAACTCATCCTCTCCCAAAAAGTAGACTCCTCTACCTCCATTTTTGTGTCTTCTTCCAAATTCGCCAAACCACTTCTTCATTCCTCCAAACTACGCTCTTCTGTGTCTGCTTGCGTTGCTCCATCTTGGTCACCACTCGCTGGATTCTGCCTCTCCTTTGGCATACCTGACCACAGTCCTAGCATGAGGTGGACAAAGTCCCCAAGCATGGGATCTATAGAACCTCACTAATCTATAGAGAAGTGGTTACGAGCGTGGACTCTGGAGCCATACTGCCTCGATTCAGCTAGCTCTTCCAACTAAGGCTGTCTACTTAATACATCGGTAAATGGGGATGATATAAAATAGAGATAATACTGGTATACAGCTCACAGGGTTATTGCGGGAATCAAATGAGGAATTATCGGCTTAATAGGATGCCCAGATCATAGCAAGTGCTATGTAAATGTTATATAAGTAGCCCTGTTTATGAGGGCAGCAGCTTCATACCCCCCAAAAAGGGGCCTTCACTGATACTGGATCCATTCCCTGCTCATTCACCTGTGCTTTTCTTCCAGAGCTGGGCCTCCAGAAGAGAGGATGCTGTCTGGTGCTGGGCTACATGGCCAAGGACAAGTTTCGAAGAATGAATGAAGGTCAGTGAGAACCTGCCCACCCTTCTGGGGGTAATGAGGAGTTGCCCTGCAACTCTGGTCCCGGGAAGAAGAACCTGGGACAGTGGACAGAGCTGTTTAATTTCCATGAAACTCTTTATATAGAAATGTGGGGAAGAGTACCTAATGCCTGAAATACTGTATGCTGATTCCTAAGCACTTTTTCTCATGCTGTCTTCCAACTCCGTCTGTGTCCTCTACTTCTCTTTCTCTCTCTTCCCTACCTTTGCTCCCCAACCACTCACCCAGCACAATTAAATCTGCTTCTATTATCTTTTTTAATCCAGACCTCTCTACCTTTCTCTTCTATCATTCACATTTTTTGAATGCCTATTGAATACAGCCCCTTACAGGACACTTGGGAAAATACTGGAGAATAAAGCAGGGTTTTTATTTTCAAAGAACTTACAATGGGAAATCTGCCCTCCTTCCCAACTCCACTGGCCCTACCTCTCCTTTCTTACTCATGGCCCATTCTGCCTTCCTCTCGCTCTGGGTCTTTCCTCTGGGGCTTGACTGGGTCACAGAAGGCGACAGAAAGGGATTGACATTGATATGGAGGCTGGGAAGTAAACGGAATGCTGTCACTTGTGGACCTGTTATAATAAAGAGCCAATCCCCTCATCCCCAACCATCTGTCTCCGTGCAGCTAATAACCCTCTCCATCAGATGCCACAGACTGTTTGTCAGGACTCAAAAGTAGAGAAACAATGGCTGGGGATGCCATTTATTCATTAAAGTCAAACAAATGAAGCCCTGGCTCCCCACCAGCACAGCTTGCCGGGAGCTGGGCCCCTCCCCTCCCAAGTCCTGATCCCCTGTACCTTCATTGCCATTCCAGGCATGGAGGAGGCAGATCACCTGTATCACCACTATCCCCAAAGTTATACCAAAGTTCTGATGCCCTCTTCCCATTCCTCCTCAGCTGTCTCTTCTCCCACCCCACAGTCCATGACACCAGCACACCCACGGGCTCCCCAGACCTCACACCTTGCCAGCTATAGGTTTGTGGCCAGCACCCATCAGATGACAATTCGACAAGAGCCAGGCCAACACAACTAAGCGCAAGGAGTAGCCCCTCCTGCATTTTGTAACCCGTCTGTGTGAGAAGGCAGCAGCCTCGAGAAGGCACTTCTCATTTGTAGGAGCCCCCTGGCTGAGCACAGCCAGGCTTAGGGGCTGTACTGTCTGCATCCTGCCAGGTGGTCTTCCTCCCTGACTTTTCTCTTGCTCAGCCTACCTCCTCCCTTCTCAGCATCACCTGGGTGAGAGGGCTAAGCAGTAACTTCTAATTTGTGTGAATTGACAGGGCACCTCTGTCCGTGGTGCTGAATACACACATTCTCTTGCTGGCGTTGCTCATTAGAGAAGCTGAAAATGAGGTTCACAGGGATGGGGGAAGCCAAAACGTCAGAAGCTGGGCTGGATTTGCAACCTCAAGCTCCAAGTGTCTGACCCAGGAGAAGGACGCCGACTGCAGATCCTGGGGCCTAAAAAAGAATCCCATCGCAAGGCTGATGAACACGATTTAACAACCCTGCTCCAACCAACCGTTCACAGGCGGCTAGGGGAGGGGTATAGTAGTCCGCTCAGGCTGCCATAACAAAATACCTCAGACTGGATGGCTTAAACAACAGAACTTTATTTTCTCACGGTTCTAAAGACTGGAAGCCTAAGATCAAGGTAGAAGCATGGTCAGGTTCTAGTGAGAGCTCCCTTCTTGGCTCGCAAATGACCGCCTTCTCACTGTGTCCTCACCTGGCAGAGAGAGAGAGAGCAAGATCTCTGGTGTCTCTTCTTATAAGGACACTCATCCTATCATATCAGGGCTCTACCCTTATGACTCCCTTTAACCTTCATTACTTTTGTAAAGACCCTATCTTGTAATATAGTCATGTTGGGTGTTAGGGGCTTTAACATAGAAATGGGGCCTCAGTGCATTTGCCATGACAGAAAGTTGTAATGGTAATACTGACTGAGGGATTCAGAAAATGATAGGAAAAAGAAATTTAAGATTAAGTAGAGAGTAGATACTGTTTAAGTAAAGAGGGAAGGAAGGGAGTCGGGGAAGGGGGACTATAGTAGGACTTGGAACCAAGACCAGGATCTGATTACTTCTGAAGACAGTTAGCTTTGCTTTCTACAACAACTTAACTAAGATGGCATTGTAAAGAGGTTTTCCTGTTAAAATGGGAAGATACTGAGATGCCTGCTTGGCTCAGTGGGTTAAGCCTCTGCCTTCGGCTCAGGTCATGATCTTAGGGTCCTGGGATGAAGTCCCACATCGGGCTCTCTGCTCATTGGGGAGTCTGCTTCCCCTCTCTCTCTCTGCCTACTTGTGATCTCTCTCTCTCTCTCTCTGTCAAATAAATAAATAACAGCTTTAAAAAAATAAAATAAAATAAAATAAAATGGGAAGATACCAAAACAATGCCCATTCTCTCCAAACCCCTTCTCCAAACACATGCAATCCAAACAAATGTGTTATTCTTTTCAACTGACTGTGGTCAACTTGATTAAGGATAAGTGATTTCCAAGTGCCTTAGCCCTTGCCAAAATCCTTCTCTAAGGGTAGACCCATTAAGAATAAAGCAAGGTATTCAGAAAGAGGGAGGGAATGGAGGCATTGGCCAAGGCCAAGGGGTAACAGAGCAGCTAACTCCCAACCCCAGCCTCCCTCTTTGCCTATGGCTGTCACACTTCCCAGCTGCCGCAACACCAAGATTCATGCATAAAAACACAACCAGACACCCAGGAGCTGCCGCTGGGTAAACAAGGAGATGAAGAGATAGCAAGCAAGCTAAACCATGGCAGATGATGTATTTACAAATCTCAGCTAGCAAGCAGGAGACCAGATAGGAGGTGGGTGAGACAGAGGGGCAGAAGGAGAGATGCTTATGGAGAACGGAAAGGACCTGCAGGGGTGGGGAAGGCTCCTCTGCCCCCACTCCAGTGTCTTGTGACCCCAAGTGCCCCCATCATATATGTGTTGCTCTCTCTAGAACTCATAAGCCCAAACTCCAGCCTATCTGCAGAGAAGAAGAGGTATCAGTGAGCATGGGGAGCTGTTTTATGGCTTATAATTATCTTGTACCATACTCAAAATAATTATAACTTCCACATATTAATAATTGAACTGGAATAGCAGCCATGACATAGATCAAGAAACAGAAATGTCTGTCCATGCTGCACTATACACCTAGGTATAAATTGAACAATTGGTAAAATAGTAAAAAATAATTTTCTCCCAGATGCTGGAATTAGTGAGATATTGGAACAATTAGCTGCTTCTTCCATTAAAGATAAGGTGGTAACCATTATATTTCCAATTTAGAATAAATATAAAAGACTGACTTGTTCTGTATAAAAGCATATTTGTTCTGTTTAACAGTGTCTAATTGGGTGTCTGTCACCTGAGGAGAAGTGGTTCCCTATTTCACCTGTTTTCTTGTTAAGTTGGTGTATTTTTATTTCCCTCCTCCTCCTCTTGCCCCCTACTCCTCGCTACATTCAAAATAATAATAATAATAACAGCTTGAGAAGGAGCAAGAGAAAAAATAATGAATGAACAGGAGTTTTTATAGATCTGGGGTTTATCATAAGCTAGAGTAATCACAATCGGCAGACCTAATCCCTGCCCTCGAGGAGCGCACAATTAAAGCACACACGTATGTCTCTGTGCTACTGTCACCTCCACAGAGAAACCCCACCTGATCACCTTACCTGAATTAGATACCCCTCTTCCCGCACCGTGATACACCATCGCAGCAGCCGGCTTATTTATTTTATGGAAGTTACTCTAACTGGTGATCATTGATGAGACTGTCTGTCCCATCAGGAAGGTGAAGATGCTGCTCCCTCCTTTCCTCACCTATCCCTGGGCATGAGCTCAATGTCTCACACGTAAAGGGTAGTCCATCAACTTTAACTTATGTAGTTAATTAGTGCCCTGAGTGCACAACAGAGGAATGCACAAAGCCGTCCACAGGTGCAAGGTGGGTCTTGGGCAAAAGAACCATCAGGCAGCGTAAACCGACGTGGAGACTTGCACACAATGAGTGTCCCCATCTCCAGCAGTTCCTTAAGTCCTACCTCTCAGCTTCCCCTCTATTCTGGTACAATAGCACCTTCCTCGAGGCCAGGACCCAAGCAGGTCAGCAGAGGGAATGTCCCCACAGGCGGGTCTCCCTCCTTTCCACACTACCTCTCCTTCCTCACCCCATCTACTGCTGGGCCACCTTCTTGAGGCATCTCCAGACAGATATGTCCCACCAGATCTACCAGGGAGCTGTTTCCACTGTTTCCTCATCCTACCCACCCATTCCCCCCCCACACACACACACACCCTTATATTCCCATCCCTTTTCCTGGCTCTTCTCAATTACCCGGTTTTCCTGGAGCTCCCAGAACCACTCACCTTCTCCATGCACACTGCTTGCCTGGGGCTGATCTTATTCACAGGGGGAATAGAAAGATCTCACATGGTATCTGGTGAGGGGCTCTGCCTGCCCCTCGAAAAGCTTAGTACTCCTCTATGTTAGAACTTAAAGCCTAGCAGTTACAGTACAATCTGCCAACTCAGGGAGGCCCAGGATCGATGAATGACTTGCCTCAGGTCAATAGGAAGCAGCCAGAAAGAGCTGGTGATGGTCCGGGAATTGTGGTCCCAGAAGAGCCAGGGCCACAATTCCAGGTGCCCTGACATCCGGTCCAGTGCTCTTGGAATTCTGAAAGAGGAGGCTCAGACCATGAACACAAGGGAAGCCGGTAACACTTCACCTTGGTTTGGTTTGCAGAGCAAATGCAGAGCAAGCGGAAGGGGCTGGGGGAAGAGGGGGCAGGACACAGAAGTCTCCGGTGGTGTGAGGCCTGGAGTGAGAGAACTAGGTCAGGGAAGATCATGTCTCAGGAACCAGAAAATTCTGTTAGCCCCTAAGACTGTCAAGAAGGGGAAATGAGGAAGAGGAAGTTGAATTTGAGCAGAAGGAGGGAGCCCTGGCCTCCCTCCCTGCTAGCTTTCTGAGGCCGAGGTGCGCCTGCATGGGAGGCTCTCCTGTCTGCCCACAGGGGTGCCCTCTCGGGCCACACATCTGGAGGGGCGGCAGCTTTCCCGGACCTTCCGCATCGCGACTCAGAGAAGGGAAAGCAGAAATGCCTGCCAGCGCAGTGGTTTTCATCTTCCCAGGAAGAAACAAATCCAAGTGATTAGTCAAGGCAGCTTCAGCTCATTGGAGACCTCTGGGTCTCCTGGGGAGGGGCTCCAGCGTCCAGGAAGAAGAAAGTGGAATCCACAGCTGGCAGGCCCCCTACAGGCTCTTGCATGCTGTGCCCTGCAGCTCCTGGGCAGCTCCATCCTCCCAGTCCAAACTCTGCACATAGACCTCCATCACAATGCCTGTCCTCCCGTCTCACCCGTGTGCGGGAGGCAGAGCTCTGGGAGGGTGGGACCCAGGCACCTGCTCCTGGACCTCTTGCTGATGGCATGGAGTCTATCCTTTCTTTCTGCACCCCTGTTCCCCAATCCACAGAAATGAGTAAAAAGGCCCCAATTTCTTACCTCTCCCCCACAGAGTTGATAAGAGAAAGAGGTGCCCCACCAGTGTAGTGGAAGGAACACCTAAAGGTGAGGGGCCAGCTCTGTGACCTTGGGCAAGTCCCTGAATATCCAGATGTCAACCTTCTTGTGGATGAAATTCAAATAATGTTGGATACGATCATCTGTAAGCCTTTAAAATGTGATGATTCCAAAATCTAACTTAACTCGGGGTATCCAAGTGTTGCAGATGGTTGGGTGTCTGGCTCTTGATTTTGGCTCAGGTCGTGATCCTGGGTCCTGGGATATCCTCAGGTCCTGGGATAGAGCCCTGTGTCAAGCTCCACGCTCAGTGAGGAGCCCGCTTGAGGATCTCTCTCCCTCTCCTTCTGCCCCTCCCCGCAGTCACGCACTCACGCACGCGTGTGCTCTCTCTCTCTAAAATAAATGGACAAGTAAATGTTTTTTTTAATCCTATCTCGGCTTTAAACACCCTGCTCACACCATATTCTCACCACTCATCCCCTAATTTTAAATGCTTTGGTCACCAAAGGAACCAGTACCGGGAAACTGACTGACTGACTTTGCTTGGGAGCCTTACGGGGAAGGCAGATCTGTGTTTCTTCTTCCTGTCTGCCCTCTGAGAGTGAGTTCAGGCCCATGTCAGCTGTCCCCTGGGTGGCAGTGAGGGGGTCGAGCAGACCTAGGGGACATGCTGTGCTTTTTAAGGAGCAGAGGAGAAGCAGGACCCTGGTCCTCGGCTGCCTCAGCCGAGCAGGGGTCCGATGACCTGCGAGCCCCTACCACTCTGACAGCAGCCGCCATAGCAGCCTGGCTTACACTAAGGGCTTACAATTTCCAGAGACCATTCTTTCACTGCCAGCAAGAGCCCCCAGGATGTTAGCTAATACTGTCATTTTGTTAGTTGGGGCTTTTGGGTGCATTTTTTCTTATTTCATTTTTCTTACTGATGTGTTTCCTTCCACTGGGGCTGCAAAGCTGGTTATTTGTATAATGTCCCTGTTTATTATTTATGACAAGACGCAGATTTCCAGGGCACTTTATGATTGTTATTTAATTCACTTGGTGTCTTGAAACAGGGGACCCACCATTTCCATTCTCCTTCCACGATCTGATAGAGAATTCCAGTGTTTCCCAGGCCCCGTTCCTCCAACCACCATTCCTACTGGGAAACCTGCTTATCTAAGGCAAGCTGGGGTCCCGTAGGCCACAGACCCTGCCAAGCTCCTTTTCAAACTTCCTTTTCTCTTCTACCCATATCCAGTCCTCAGTAAGACCTAGAAACGTCACCTCCCAAATATCTCTTGAATCCATCCACTTTGTCCATCTCACAGCCATGGCCTTTGTCCCCACAACCTCTCTTCCTCACTGGATTACAGAAGTGCTCTCCTTACTGGTTCCGTGCATCCATCATGCTCCTGCCTTCCCTCCCAGTTCATTTTCCACCTTCAGCCAGAACAATATTCAAAATGCAAGTCTAATGTCACAGTCTTCTTGAAAATAGTTCAATGGCTTCGTGTTGCTTTTAGGAAAAATACCAAAATCCCTGGCATGTTTTATGAGTCTGTACATGATTTGGTTCCTATCTACCTCTTTGGCCTCATCTTGCCCCCTTAACACCATACCCCAGACACATCAGTCTTTTTTCAGCTCCTCAAACAGGAATGCTTCCATCTGCCCCAGGACCTTTGTCTATACTGGTCCCTTGTAGCTCAGTCTGCACATATAAGTTCATATTGCTATTTTTTAACTAATACTTGCCTTGCCTACTAATCTGTAAGCTCTGTTGGGTCTCCAGGATATCCCAGGACCCTAGCATAATGTTTACACAGAGTAGACATTGAAAGAAGAGCGAGCAAAGTGACCTTCTCTGCCTCTGGTCAGTGGCTCCCAAGATGCTGGGACTGGGTGATCTGAGAACCATGGACCCCTAGAAGAAACCTTACAGATCACATGGGGACGAGGAAACGGAGACCCAGAAAAGTCATGTGACTTGTCCCAATTATCACAGCCTGTGAGCCACACAGCCAAGACTCGAACCCAGGCTTCTGACCCAAGGGGCCATCCTCTTTCCTCTTGACCATGCTAAGTTCTTGAAGTCTTGGAGAGACAGGTTGAATGGATCAATCAGGGAAGTCTGCCCACTGAACATGTGTTGAGGCTATGTTCTGAAAGAGATGAGAAGCAAAGAGAAAAGGAAGGGGAGGGGCTTCTTTGATCTAGACGTGCCTTATACAGAGTAAAGCCATTGCCCCCTATGAGCCCAGTACTGTGCCAGACATAGGAGTCTCAGGGAGGCAGGACACAGCTCTGTCCTCAAGAACTTTTGCCCTCCACTGGGAGGGGACCAGATATATTTCATACCAAGTTAATTTTGTGGTTGTTTTGATTCTGTTTCTCCTTTTAACATTGTGGTGAGTATGCTTAATGGTTAATTACTGTAGCTTGGGAGTCAGAGAAATCTAGATTCAAATCAAGTATAGGCTGAGCCGGTTTAGAACCATATCATCTAAGGTCCTCGAGGCCAGAAGGGACCAGAGGTCATCTGGTCCACACCCTCTTCTAATGGCTCAATATCCCCACCATGAACCAATGCATGTGAACCCTTCTGAGTACGGCGGTAACATGTACTCACTTCCTCACCAACCATGCATCCCGCACTTAGTCTGTGCCTCGCACAATGCCAAGGCACCCTTGACCTGTAGGGACACAGCACCTGCCCCCAGGGTTATCACAGCCATTAAAATACAATGTCATAATTGCTATAACCAGCTATGCCCAGGAGCTAGGGGAGCAGATACAGGGAATCCAATCCAACTATGGGCTAAGTGAGTAGGGCCCAGGAGTGCCCCCATAACTGTTTATGAAGCCATTGCAACCTATGCTTGTACCCCTGCAAAAATAGAAAACTTGCTATCTACAAAGGCCATGGGCAGCTCCTCAGCCAGGCTCTCAGGGTTTTAAATATAACACCCCTGCAACCCCACATGTCTACAGCTTTATTGTCCAAATGCACTGATGTCCAAGGGACCCAAGGACTTAGGTGGCAGCCACTGGCAGAATCCTGGGGTCTCCCTCTATGCCTGCTGTGTCCTGAGGAGGCGTCCTTTCTTCTCTCTGCCTCCCTACCTGTCCCCCATCCTCAGTGAGCCTCAAAAGCTTCACCGCTGGACAGGGAGACCTTCCCTTCTCCCCCCTCCCCAGGGAGAAGGAGTCTGAATAAATGAGCGTGTTTAATGGCCTGCGGTGCCATAAAGTTTTTAGAGCTGTGTGCTGGAATGAGCAGGTTCAGGCTGAGATGAATTATCCACGGCTTTTATCAAAGGAGAGTCAATAAAAACCTGAAGGAGCTTGCCCCATCTCCATAGAGTGGCCCATGTCACATCACTGGGTCCCGCGTTCTGGAAATAATAATCGGACGGACGTATTTTTCCCCCCTGTTCCATCTGCTTTCTTCCCTACGCCTTCCCTTCTCAAATGTATTAGTTTCTATGGAAACTGTGTTGTTACTGGTATGGGAGGAGTTTAATGACATTCAGAAGTACCAAATCAAGTCCATTTATATAATGGTTTGAAATACACATAATGGCCTATGGAATATAGGACACGGTGACAGTTTCAGTAACTGCGTACAGAGTGTGGGATAAATAGAGCAATGTAATACTCCCCACCTCCAAGTCAAATGTGCCAGGAATAACCACTATTCTTCATACTAAAGAACAGCACTTTTCGACCATTATTCATGAAAGGATCTCAAACCCTACACCAAGCTGTTCTCTCACTGAGAAAGGACGTTGGCTGATCATTGGTCCTCTGCACCCAGAGCTTTGACCAGAGTCCGCCAGAGCAGGTAGAGAGGAGAGAAATGGACCTCAAAGAAGAGAGGAAGGGAGCAGCCATTCTGCCCCAGGCTCTTGGGGAGCGGGGAGTGTGGGGGGAGGGGACGGTCTCCACCCCAACCAGCTTGCCGGACCACATTCCTCCTGCATCTGTTCATAGGACTAGTCTCTGTCTGACTCAGAGATTGACCGGGCACCTACTGTGTGCCTGGTGCTGTGAGAGACACGGAGATGAACGACACATCCAGGATGCCCTGATCTTCGCTCAGCTTCTGCCAGCAGCCGACCCTAAGCAAGGGTCTTGCGTGTCATGGTCTGTCTGGGAGGCAGAGGGACCCTTGGCTCAAGAGAAAGACCTCAGGTTGCAGATAACCGGAGATGAGGAGTTAGCCTTCGGGCCCTGAAGTGGGCAGGCCTCGGGGACACAGAGAGGGAGGGGGGCCACTGACAGAGTCGGCTCAGCTCTCAGAGAATTTTGAGTCCAGTGGGAAGACAGGCACAGAAGACACCAGCAGAAGGCAGGGTGATGGGAGAGCTACAGATGTACCGGGGATATGTTCGTGGAGCACAGAGGTGGGGCAAGCCATTTCTTCTGCCTGGAGTAACATTGGGGGACCCCGAGAATCCAGGAGAAGGATGGGGAGCTAAGCTGCTAAGACACAGGGCTAGGGAGGCATTTCCACACACTGACATCAGTCATCCTCATGGCATCACAAGTTAGGTGTGTTAACTCCATTTTGAGAGTAAAGAGGCTCAGAAAGATGAAGTCATCTACCTAAAGGCACCCAGCTATGACCTGGTAAAACAAAGACTCGGACCCTGGTCTCTTTATCTCTGCCCTGCCTGGGGGAGCTTTGTGAATTTGGGGGATGAGGGTGGGGTGACTCCCTCTTTCACCAGCAAGGGCAGACCTGATCGAGCTCCTGTTGTGGATCCATATAGACCTCCCCCTGCCCATGGCCACCAACCACTCTCTCCCACATCTCCCCACCTTGCGCTGCTCACGGACCCCCGGTCAGCCAGCAAGGCGCCCCCTGATCCTGCCCCAGACTGATAGAGACCAGACTCACTACACCTAATATGGAGTGAATTATCTAGAATTCACACCCTGGGGGTACAGGAAGGAGGAGAGGAAGTCTGGGGAGGGAGTGTGTCAGTTCTGGTGGCCCCACAGGCATGTTTTTTCTACCCTGTCTCCAGCCTCTTCTCTCCCAGCCCTGCTCTAAAGCCCATTGGTCCAGAAAGAGGACGAGGGACCCGGCATACACCTTTCCCTAAAGCAGCATTTCTACAGCGGGATAATAGGTTTTCGGTGAAATACAACCACCGCGGGTAAATAACAGTGGGAGAAGCTGGGTTAGCCCTCACTGAACAGGTCTGTCCTATAGAATGTCTCAGAGATTCTAATATGCCAAAGGGCATGGTGAACCACCAAGAGGGGTGTATGGTTCAGAGTTTCCCCAACTTATTTGACTACAAAACATGCCTTAGGACTAATGTTCCCTGGAATCCATTTTGAGGAATGATGGTTTAAGGCCCAGATCCGCCACCAACTTGTGTGAGTTTTGTCAAATAAGAGTAACTCAAACCTGCCTGTGAGAAACAGTAAAATAGCTGGGGCGGCGGGGGGGCTTTAGAAACTGTAAAACAATAGAAATAAGATGGTGCTGTTATTTACATGAGACAAACACATTGTTTCCCAAAGAACATTGCATTAGAAGTCAAACAAAAATAATTAAGTAAATAAACATCTTTAAAAATAAGTTTGGTTCCTGACTAGGTGTATGACCTCGACCTTGACCTCGCTTGACCTATATTTTTTTCATCAGCAAAATGGGTATACTTGGGGCGCCAAGCCTCTTTCCCCTGTGCGGATATTGCAAAGAGAAACTATGCATGATGATTGTGCTAGTGCTTTGAGAAAGCATAAAGTACCGTAAAATGCAAGGCATTGTTATTAGTGTTCTAGGCTAAAACCCTCAATTCAGTCCCGTTTTGCTGAGATCAAAACAGGAGGAGTACTAGGAGAAGGGACCAGCTAGTGGGAGAAATAACAATGACTAATAATTTTCATCCATATGTATGATGTTAGGAGCCTTGTATGAGCATGTCGCTGAGCGGAGAAAATGAATATTTCATGAGTAAGCACTAACTGTAGTATTAAGATGAAATGGACAGAAAGGCCCCGGCTTAGCTCTGCCACCAGGTTCAGCAAGGAAGGTCAGTGCGGGCTCTGTGGTCAGGCTCCAGGGAGCGGTGCTTCCTTCCAGGCGGGAGGGAAGAGCTCAGCCTCCCAGCGGAGATGGAGCGCTGTCTGTCCCTGGTGACTGGTGGAGATAGTCCTGCCCCGGAAAACAGAAGAGCCAATGCCCACACACATAAAGCACCTGAGCGGCCTTGGGCAAGTTACCATAGCCATGTCCACACTAGAAAACAGGGGTAATAAGATCAGCCTTGCACGGCCGTGAGGTCTCAGTCCAAGCCCAGCTGTTTGGAAGAGGGCTTTGTAGCGCACACGGGTGGAAAGTGTCATTACTCATTTATTCGCTCAACGGACGTTTATTGAACATCTACTAAGTGCCAGTCACTGCTGTGGCCACTCATTTGTTATTCGCTGTGTGCCAAACACCCTGTGCATCATTTCATACACATCACTTCCTGTGATCTTCACTACTGTCCTGAGAGGTATCTGTTAGTACTCCCATCTTCCACATGAGGAAATGAGACTCGGGAACCATAAAGAACTCGCCCCAAGCCAGATGGCTAGTAAATGGCATGGTCCAGAGCTGTAAGAAGCCAAAACCCTTTATTCTACACTAAATGCCCCATCCTTGTCCATGGTACTTGTGCAGAGCCAGTGGGGTACCCTGCTTCCAATGCCCGCCAGCTCTGCTCCGGTCCGTCCATGCTTTGTGCTTTTTAACACCAGGGCTGGTTTCTCGTCCGAAGGAGAAAACTTCTCAGTCCCCTCTTTTCACTCTCTAGGATACCTTCCCTTTGTTTTCTGTCCCCACACTCTCTGCCCGACCTCCGTCTGATCGTCTGTCCTCCATAATACAGTCACCCTGGGGGTTTTCACGTCCAGCCCCGTCCAACAGGACATTTTCCTCCAAGACCCTGGGCAGCCTGTATCTCTTGGGTGGTGTGAACATCGAACACCTCCCACCCCTGTAATACCCTTAGAAGATAGAGGCATCAGATGGGGCAGTACCGGGGTTAAACCCAGCCAAATCTTCCCCGGCCCTCTCTGCCCACCACGCAGCGCGAGGACACAACTGTCTCCGCAAATCTCTTCCCTACAGGGCAGTTTCGTGTTATCTTGGCTCATTCTTTCTCCAGAGATGAAGAGATTGTTTTAAACCCGCCACCCACCAGCTCTGCTCCTGGCTTCCAATGCCATTAAGTTTCATTATAACAAATAAACACCACAATGACATTTATAAGTTACCACTGAGCACAGAAGCACAAATATGAAGCAGATAAACTGCATTTGATCCAAATAATTACTGCAGGCAATATTGGGCTTAGTCTGAGCTGGCAGCCGGGTACCGAGTAATTTATTAGATTGCGTAAGGCAATGTTGCACGTTGAGTTTTTCATTATTGTGTCTCTTCCCCTCTCCGTGGTCTAAATAGGTTAGAGGAGTTTAGACAGTGCCGTGGCCAAACAAAGACAGACTTTGCTCAAGCAGATTAAGGCTGGGAATTACAGCCAAGTGTCCGGGAATGGCTGCTTCCCAACCAACATGGCACTTGAGAGAGAAGAGAAGATTTCGGATTATCTTGATCCTGCCGGCCAAGGACGGTTCCCTGTGTGTGCTCCCCACCCACTGGCCCAGAAACAGAAGGAGGCCCCACGAGGGAATACGTGCAAGATGGATGGAGCTCCCAGGACTCGAGCCTGGGTTCCTGCCGTGTGCCTTTGTGCTCAGCCAAAGACCCTCTTTACCACAAGGCCCTCCGTAGCTCCAGGCAGCCTCAGACCCCAGTCCCAGACCTCTCCTGCAATAAATATAGGGAAGGAAGCAGTGTGCCCGCCAACTCTGCAAAACAAAGCAGTGAGAGCTGGCTACCGGCAGCCACCTCCCTGCCAAGCCCGAACTCATAAAGTTTGATTCAAGGGGTTACAATCCCTCCCATTCAGAGTCCCTCCTGCCCCATTCCCCCAGCCTTAGTAAATTACCCAATAAGCAGCAAGGACCTGTAGTTATTGTGCAGTTAAATGGTATTTGCCCAGTAAATCCTGAGCAGGGTACTAACGGTGATATACAGTAACTAATTACGGACATGAATTCTCTCCCCAAGACGCCAAGTGTTACCAAATATTGTTGCGTTTAAGGGAGGAGGCTTGAAAGCTGCTCCGTTTCCCTCCAGTGAAGCCGGGAGTAACTCTTCTATTAGAGGAGCTGTCTGCACATCTAGTGGCACTTCTGGATAAAGATAGAGACGTCCCGGGAGCCGGGCCCGAGTGGGGCCTGGAGAAAGCTCCCATTCGCTGCCCACCCCACCCCAACCCCCGGTCCCATGCCCCCTGAGGAAGTCTCCCTCCAGCCACTAGCTGGTCCTTTTTGGACAATGGATGAGAGTTTCAGCACTAGGGTGGCTGTTGCAAAGGCGCGAGACCCCAGCCGTGCAGGGAATGGAAGTCATGATTCCCCCAGCCCGGGACCGAGCGAGAAGGCTATTGGGACTTTGTAAAAAGCTTCTGACTGGGGATGCAGCAGGGGAAGATAAAAAATGCTGAGCCTCTGCCAAGTTGTGCACAACTCTTGCCCTAAATTTTTGTTCTTGGACCTGATCTCAGCCCCAGGGGTGCCTGGGGGCATCAGACGTTTCTCTGGCTGATGGGGATCTGCAGGTGGGGCAGAGCCTGTGCCCAAGGCAAGACGCGGGTGTCCTGTCAGGCTCCTCTCTGTTTTTGGAGCACAGCTGGGGGCAGCTGGAAGACACAGTAGCCAGTCTCTGTTTTCTGAAGAGGAAACCACGAAGCTCAAACACGCTCTGGGCTTACCGGGTACTATGGAGTAAACCAAGACGCAGAACTAGAGTCTGCCCGCTCCAATGCACACCGTGACCTTGGACAGGTTACTTAACCTCTCCGAGCTTCTGTTTCCCAATCCCAAAAATAGAAGAGATCCTCTCTATCTCTCAGTACCGTTGATGTGATAATGGCTAGCTTTGGAGGTCCCCCTGATTCAAGGGGCTCCCCTGAGAAGCCAGTTCCATCCTTCCCGCCACTAGCTCGTCTTCTGAGATGGGCTCAGTGACCCAGTGTAAGCCTCTTAGAAGCTAAGAAAAGCCCTCAGCCAATCCCGGGTGCTTCCCAGCAGCATGTAGTCTCTCTCCTTCCTCTCAGGGTGATGGTAGCACAAAATCTCTCCTTTACCAACACGTCCACTTTCAAACAATCAGACAGTCACAGTAATGGCAAGTTTATTTGGTTTGGTTTGGTTGTTTGGTTAGCGGCTGCATTTTCAGGGTTGGAGAAGGTGATCTGAGCCCTTGCCAGGGTCACAGTCAGGTGGCGGCAGGCTGGGTTGGGAGATGTACGTTTGCTGTGGGACATCGAGCCAACCGCTGCGATGAGTCTTGGCATTCAAGTCTCCACATCAGGACGGATATTAGAACCTCCTCCACCGGGTGTCGTGCGGGTAGAAGAAGCAAAATAACATACGTGAAGTTCTTCATGGAGTATAAAGTGCATGCAAGACTTAGCTGTGGTTAATCCCCTTAACCAACCCAAAGAACGAGACCCAGAGTCCCAGTGCAGTGCGAAGAATCACTTTTTTAATTAGGACACATATATAGTCAGCTCTCAATTATCTGTTGGCAAATTGTCCCCATGCCTGGCAAACTCTATCACCAAGATTGCTTAATGAAGTCCTCTTTTAACATTTCACAGCTTCTTATTTTGCTCTTATTTGCATGAATCCGGAAGGGAATGAAAGTCCTCTAAAGGCGAAACCCGCTGGTATCCCTGTCCCCACCTAGGGGAAGGTGTCGAGCTGTGAACACGGGGAGCTGGGGAGGGTGGAGGGTGGCCTGCCTCCAGCTGTCAGCCAGGACCAGAGGTGATGTTCTGCGCCCGGCCGAGTCAGCGGCAGCGGGGAGTTCCATCACTGGCTTTGGTTTTGTTTTGTTGAGTATTAAAAATTCCCAGAACATGAAACGCATCCACATTCAAACGTGAATACCGAAATGCATTCCGGAGTTGAAAAGGCATGTTATTTAGTACTATTCATTATTTTGCACTGTCCTTCACTTTGGATTACTCACACCCTTGCTTCCTCTCCATTAGCGAACATAATTACGAGTTGGTTGTCTTTGGGCTCCAAGAAGGGAGAAATGTGGGACATGGTGATCTATTCCCTGTTGGGAACGACTCCGGAAGCCATGAGATGGTTTCTCTATAAATACCATGTCTGGGTTGCTGTCCCCGACACAGGGCTGGTGAGTGGTACAGAAGCCACTCATTTTAAGACCAGACTGCCATATCCACACGGGGCACCTGGCTCCCAGGCCCGCTTTGGGATCTGTCTATGGGAAGCAGCCACCCTGCTCTTCATGGAACACTTGGAAACCATCGAAACTGCGCAGGACCTTCTGATACCTTGAGCATTGGGGTCCCCTGCAAGATAGCCCACTGGCTGGAGAGGCCCCTCAAGCTTCACCTAGCCTGCTCCCACCCACCTCACACCCTGGCATTCCATATGGGATTCCACTGGCATAGGATTGCATGCACTGGGAAAAAAAATTAGTGACAACCACTGACTTCATGCAACGACCTCATGGAGTGGCGAAGGAAACATGGTGCGCCTAGAAGGAAATGGCAGCTGGACCAAGTCCACAGAAAGACAAGTTCCCCCATATGGTGCCTGGGTGTCTCAGTGGGTTAAAGCCTCTGCCTTCGGCTCAGGTCATGATTCCAGGGTCCTGGGATCGAGCCCCACATCGGGCTCTCTGCTCAGCAGGGAGCCTGCTTCCTCTCTCTTTCTCTGCCTGCCTCTCTGCCTACTTGTGATCTCTGTCTGTCAGATAAATAAATAAATAAATAAAATATTAAAAAAAAAAAAGACAAGTTCCCCCAAATCAGAAAGAACCCAGTTCCCCCAAGCATCCCACGGTGCCTCCCAAATGGGCACCGAAACCCACCTGTGGCCGGATTGCCCCCGGGAGTTGCAGAATGCAGACTCCTGGGCCTAGCTCAGACCCACCATCTCAGAATTTCTGGCTGGGAGCCCAGGAAAGTGTATTTTTAGCAAGTTCCTTGTGTGATTCTTTTTTTCACACAAGGGAGGGACCTAACAGATTGAGTCTAGACTCTGCATTGTACACACGGGGAGTCCTGGAGAAGGGAAGAGTCAGGTCCGAGGGCACCCAGGTCAGAGGTGCCAGAAGCAACACCAATTGTGTTGCCCGCCCCCACAAGCACGCCTCCCCTCCTGACACAGAAACAGTCCCCCAGGTCACCTATCACCCCTTCCTGCAGGCCAGGGAGAGGGGACCTTGATGCCTCCATCCTTCTCATCTCCTCTCAACCTACCAGTTCTATCTCCAAGTGGATCCCAAATCCACTTTCTTCTTTCCACGGATGTGGCTTTAGCCTGAGCCCCGATGACAGCAAAATCTTCCTGATCAGTCTTCCCATCTTCAGATTATCCTCCTTTGCCCACCCTCTTCACTATCCCCGCTGTGATCTTCCCCAAAACTCAGATCTGAGCATGTGGGTCAAACCCTTTGATGACTCCTCATTAAGTGCAAACTTAGCGTGCACTCGGGGGCCGACACACTCAGGCCTACCATGATTCCCTAGCAATGCGCCCTACTGAACACATCCACACGCCCATGTGCCGTGCACCTGTTCCTGCCTGGTTCCTAGTGACGGTGGCCGCTCTGCCCTTTTGGGCCTGGGTGCACCTTTTGGGTGTGGGTGCCCAGGGCTAGGACACAGCTTCCTGTGTCCTTCCAGTAACTCTTAGAAAAGGGAACAGAGGGGCATCTGGGTGGTTCAGGTCATGATCCCAGGGTCCTGGGATCCAGTCCTGCAGCTAGCTCATTGCTCAGCAGGGAGCATGCTTCTCCCTTTCCCTCTGCCTTTCCCCTGCTTGTGCTCTCTTCTCTCTCTCTGTCAAATATATAAATAAAATCTTAAAAGAAGAAGAAGAAGAAGAAGAAGAAGAAGAAGAAGAAGAAGAAGAAGAAGAAGAAGAAGAAGAAGAAGAAAAAGAAGGAAGGAGGGAGGGAGGGAGGAAAGAGAACAGAGATGCTGGACACTATGGAGTTAGCCAGTCCACGGCCCTGCCTCCCAATGGTTCCCACCCTGATCCTCTCTAAGAAGGTAACCATATAAGCTATGTCTGCCCACAGCCAATGTCCACACTTCCTTTCAGACTCTAATGACTTAGCTCTCTCCTGCTCTTCAGCATCTCTTTATCTCTCTCCTACTGCTCCTTGCCTTTCCCCAACAAGGGTTCAGGGAGTACATATTCCTGAACACACAAGAGCCTGAGGCTCAGAGACAGAAAGAGGCTTTGCCTGGGCCCCATGGCCAGCTCACAGCAAGCTTGAGATTGCATCCTGGCTCTTAGCCTTCGTGGGCTGCCGGAGTGTCTCCCAACTCTCCTCCATACCCTCCCCCACCATTGCCACCAAACCCTGCACTGCTCTGCCCTTCCCATCTCGGTCAGACTCAGGGAGGACCACAGGCAGGGATGGATGGGCTCCTTCCCAGGTTTGATGCACCAGTATTTCCAGAAGCACTTATCAGTATCCTCTTGGCATCCAGAGCTTGGCTGAATGGATGGAGGATTACCTCCGCCTGGCTCTCTAATGAGGACAGTGCAGGTTCTGGCCCGGGCCACGGGCTGATCATCAGTAGACGAAGGATTTATAGTGACTTTGGAGTCACCCTGCCTCGGCCAGCCCCATTGCTCTTCATTAAAGCCCCACACTGTCCAGAACAACCTTGGCGGAGTGTGTATCCGGGGGAGAGGTGTGTGAGACCAGGAGAATCACAGGTTACCTGGGTGCCCCCAGCTCAGACAAGACACACAGACGGGAAAACGTGCCCTCAGAATTCCTGCCCCACATCCAGCTCTGGGGAGGAGCAGTCTGGCTTTCCTGTATAAGCCCAAACAAAACTCCAGAGCAATTTCTGGAATGTCGGTCATCTCAGCAAGCTTCTCCTCACCTGTGTATCAGAATCAAGTTGCTAGTGGCTGCAGATGATAATGTGGAGGGTGAATGTGTCTTCAGGTCTCTCTCCCAGCAGAGGATCTAGCAGAAACAATGGACCAACAGCCCCTCTTCCACCCCACCACCACGCCCTGCTCTTCTGGCTTCTCTGTTGATGTTTCCAGTCCCAATCCAAAGGAAGAAGATGGGGTTAGATGACCTCTGGCCATCCCAATAGGGCTCTAAGCTCGTGCAGACCTCGGCGGTAGTTAACTGTGCCACCCAAGACAGCGCTCCCGATCTGTCCAGCCTGAAGCAACCCTGTCCCTCTTAGGCGGGCACATCAGCATCAGTGACTTCCCCTATTTGGAAATGAATTCCCAAGTCAGCCCCAGACGAGAGGACATATTGGAGAACCACCTCTCCTACTACCTGAGATATGAATGCTCATAAGTTATTCACACCAGCTTTCTCCAGACCCATGGAGCCAACTACCCCCAGGATACCTTCTCCTGGGGATTTGGGGCTCCTCTCCATCAATGTATTTACAACCCCTCCTGAGGGCGTATAGGGCTCCACGCACTTTACACGAAATTCCCCATGTCATTCTCACAAACAACCCAGCAAGCACTGATTACTGTCCTGGTGGGGAAAGTCAGGTGCAAAGGGCCTGGGGAATGTGCCCAGGGGCCACACGGCCGTAATGGCAGAGCCAGAGATCCAGCAGAGATCACGTGGCCTCAGCTCTTGCTGCTGGAGTATGTTCCGACCTCCATGTGCTACTTACGCTATTTCCCATCTCCGGGAACATTCCCTCTTTGCCCCCCTATCCGTTAGCCTCGAGGGCACGTCAGAAGCCAACCCTTCTGGGACTCCTTCCCTCATTCCCTCAGAAAGAAGCATCCTTCTTCCTTGGGACTTTCTTTATACTTCACTTTGGGCCCTGGTTGTGTGATGCCAGTAATTCTGGTTCCTTGTGAGCCTATTTGTCTCCTCCAGACTCTACTCCTTGTCCCAGAAAATAGATCCATCTCTCGTCTGCCTCCCCACACCTGGCCAGGGGTCCTAGAAGTGCTGGGGGAGACCTGCTCCTGCCCATGGCTGGCACCATTGCTGGTATTCGCTTACTCTCCAGAAACATCAGTTGTCTTCGTCAGTCTGCTCAGGCACAGTTCCATCACCCCCAGCTCCCGCTCCCCTGAGTAGGTCATGACAAGACATTCTCCCAAAACTCATTCTTCTGCATTAGGAGCTGGTCCTGGGCTGAGCAGCAGGAAAATGGCAGAAGTCCAGTCTTGGGTTTCTGGTATGACCTGAGTCGTCCTGCCCTGACCCCGTCCCACCCTGCCGGGCATCTTCTGGTGTCAGCTAGGGGGCCTCTGAGCCAGCTCCTTCCTCCCCCTCCCTTGCTGCCATCTGCTTGCTTCTCGGGAGCAGGGTAGATTTCCTTAATCTCATAAGACGCAATTTGCGTCCTCCAGACTGGGGAAAAGCTGGCAATAAATATCCCGCGTACAAGCATTCTTAAAGCTTCCCCAGCTGGTCACTCATAACAGAGCAGACGGCAACACTGAGCCTGTTCTGCAAGGCTGACCAGGAAGCTTCGGGAGACAGACGTGGGCTGGGGTCGTGGCAACGGCAGAGCTACAGGGGGGCCCTACAGCCTCCCCCTCACCCTCGAGACCCACGGGAAGGAGCCAATTCTAATCGGTGCAACTTTCCATTTCCAAAGCCTCCTGGGATCCCTTATGCCAGGTGCTCTGTGGCCCCACTTTTTTTTTTTTTTTTAAGATTTATTATTTTAGAGAGAGGGGAAATGGAGGGGGACTGATGGGGAAGAGGGAGAGAGAGAGAAACTCTCAAGCAGACTCCATACCCAGCTTGGAGTCAGAGGCAGGGCTGGATCTCATGACCCTGAGATCACGGCCAGAGCTAAAACCAAGAGGTGGACGCTTAACCGACCGTGCCACTCAGGTGCCTCAGAGTGTGGCCCAATTTTTAGTGGTCTTGGGCTCAGGAAAGATTCAAGGATGGTGATGAAAATAAGAAAAGGTGTTTTGGGAAACACCTCTGTGTACCAGGATCATTGACATATGAGTCCTCTCCCACGGCTATGCGAGGTAGGTGTGTCACTCCCATTTCAGATAAGGGTGAGGAACGTGCCAGGTCATACTGCTAGTGGCGGGGCCAGAGGTCCAGCCCAGGCCTGCCTGACCCTGTGTGCTTTCCATTCTCCAAGATCCAGGTCCTGGCAGGTACTCAGAGCAGGTCCTTCAGGGTACTCGTCACTCATGCCTTCACTTGCGTGTTTTTCCTAACCCAGAATGACATCTCTCCTCCGTGGCATTCCCCATATCATGATTCCTCCTCCATGAAACCTCTAGGTTTCCTCCCTCCAGCCCTCCTGCTTGCAACAGGCCTTTCTCAAACCCAAAAAGAACTTTATGTGACCTCTTGATGAGACTGAGCCTTTTCTCCCTTGTAGCTTAGTGACTTACAGTCAAACGTGGCCATCTGCACACTCTCAATAAGTTTTGCTGAATGTCCTGGGAGTTGAAGCAGGCAGAGTTTCAGCTGGGCTGCCCCGCACTCTGGCACAGGGGTGGTGGTGGGTGCCTCCCCAGGGCACTGGAGAAGTCCTCGCTCTGCCTGCTCCTGGACCGCTGGGCATCCCCAGGGCATCACTCAACCTTTTGGGGGCCCTGTGCCCTTATCAGCTCTCTCCCCCTCTGAAGGAGCAGGACAAGGGTGACTGTGTACATGGGTTTGCAAAGCACTTAGAAGCCAGGCAAGCATTCCAGGCGGCCTAGTTCCTGTGCAGGAATGGCTGGGATTAACCCTCAGGGCAGTGGTCTCCGCCCCTCAACCTGCTGCTAAAGCAAAGCCTTGGCCAAAGTGCCCTGTCCTGGGGTCGGGGGAGAGAAGGCATACCCGCATGCCAGCCCTGGACCGCCTTGGATCTGAACGCTGAGCATAGATAGAAAGAGAATGATGTCAGGGACAAAGAGACATCAGCACCCTGCCCCCACATCATGCTCCAGGGTGGTTTGCACTGGGCCTTCTCTTTTCAGCTACTCTAACCCCAGATCTCATGCCGTTGGCACCAGCCCATGCTGACCCTGTGTGTGTATTTCCGCTAGCCCCCCGCCACGGAACCACCTGAGCACCTGATCAGTGGCTAGGGGAGAGGCACAAACACCTACATCCACAGGGGTGACAACAGACTCAAGTACTGGAAGGTGTCCCTGAAAGATCGGGGCTGACAATTATGAGTGGCAAGGGTGGGTGACCTGAGCCTGCCATTAAGGACCCTGACCACCAAGCACATGGGTCCACTAGGTCCTCCTCCTGCTTGTTTTTTTTTTTTTTTAAGATTGTTATTTATTTATTTGACAGACAGAGATCACAAGTAGGCAGAGAGGCAGGCAGAGAGAGAGTGGGGAAGCAGGCTCCCTGCTGAGCAGAGAGCCCGATGTAAGGCTTGATCCCAGGACCCTGAAATCATGACCCGAGCCGAAGGCAGAGGCCTTAACCCACTGAGCCACCCAGGCACCCCCTCTTCCTGCTTGTTAAACACACACACGCACACACACCCTCTCTCTCTCTCACATGCATGCACACACACTCACACACACGCACGCATACACCACAGCAGCCAGGTCCCCAGAGCACTGTTCTAAAACCATCACTCTCGGTGATTCGGCCCTTATAACCTCACCTCGGTCTTCCATTTAAAAAAAAAAAAAATACCTCTTCCCTCCCCAGGAAATAATCAGGAATTGAGAGGTGACCTTAGATCAGGGGTCAGAGGTGTGTGAGCTCAGAGGGAATCATGGGGTCCTCGGCATTTTAAATATTTTACTGGAAGATGGTGGGGACCTCCCAGAGCCAGATGGTGATGGTTCATTCTGTGCTAATGTGTCCTGCAAGTCCCCAAAAAGAGTCTAAGGTGAGGGCCACGTGGCCAGGGCTGGGAGGGGGTGACCTCTTCAGGGAGCTTGCTGGGCGGATGGAGATGAAGGAGGGAGGAGGGACGCAGGGCAGAGGGGGTGCTTTCAAGAAAGCAACCTGGAGAAGTCATGAGGAGAGAGGCAGCTGGGCTGCACCGCTCCCGAGAGGAGAGCAGAGGGAAACAGCTGGCAAGAAGACCGAGGACCACGCAGACAGGGTGGCAGGAGTGGTGGACTCCCAGCTGTGCTGCTGCGGAAGGTGGAGGGTGGGGAGGAGACAGGAAGCTCTGTCCCAGGACTGGAGCCCAGAGGCTTCCAGAGCTTCGTCCCCGCCCCTCTCTCTAGCCCAGGCTGCACCTGCACCTGTCCTTTTCAGCGCTGAAGAGCCCTCCTGCCACTTGCCACTCCCGCCCCTACACTTCCTCCCGCCTGCCAATCACCAGCCATCCTGACTCAGAGGCCGCAGCGCCGCTGCACCAATGGTTCATCAGGCTGGGGCTCCTCAGAGCCGCACCCCTTCCCAGCCACATACGGCCCCTGCTTCCTGCAGCTTGAGGAGAAGGTGCCCAAAGGCCGCACCTGCTAAGCACTCCTGCGTCCAGCCTCCTCTCCTCACCTGCTGAGCAGGTTGGGCAGGGTGGGGTGGGGGGAGATCTCCACACTGGGGGCCTTCAGAGCCGACTCTGAGCCCCACTGAGCCACTGCAGAACCTCGAGGCTGGCATTTCTCCTCTCTGAGCTCAGTGGGGAGAACCACCTCCCTCCCGACTTCAGAGTTATCAAGGCCCAGGTGGAGAGCTGGGAACACGCCCTCTTGCCCTGCAAAGTCCACGGCAGCGTGGGCATGTAGGGAGCCTGCAGGCTGCGGACAGTCACCTCACGGGCTCTCCAGTGGCCCCTGGAGCCTCCTGTTCCACAGGGCACCTCCCTTCCTGGGATGGTGAACAGGAAAGCGTTCCTGCAGCACCCCTGGGACCCCATCCCACTCAGTCTAACCCACCAAGTGTGTTTCCATCCAGGCCCTCCCTGAGAGTCTCCCTAGACTTTACAGTCCTGGCCAAGGGCAAGGGAGAGTGTGGTCTCAGGCAGGTTCTGTGCATTCCCAGGAGCCAAGGACCGTGTAGCCAAGGACCCCAGGAGGCAGCTCAGGAACAGGACTGCTGGGTCTGATGTCCACCCCACCACCACCATTCAGTGCCCTGGGACCCCGGACAGACTCATCCTCGCAGGGGTCTGATGGGGCACCTGTCACACAGGACTGACTGTGAGAAGCATTTGGTCAAATAACCCACATAAAGCTCTAAACACTACGTGCAATGAAAGTTACTTATTATTAATTCTACAACAATAAAGTATTATTTGTGATATATAGCTAGTTCTATATATTCATATAACAACACAGCTATATAGATAATGACTATTTATACAATACTAAGTGCCCATAATTATTATACCTCTTTTCGTTCCTACCCCCCATGGTGGCCAGTACTGGACTGCGCCCTGAACCCTAGCTCAGTGTTGTTGACCAGCAGCTGGCAGGGGCCATGAACACTTTGAGAAAAGAACCAAGAAACTGCTTTTCACTCCAAAGATCCCCTGATTCTCTTTAGATGGTCTGAGGACCATGGTTGGTGGGGTTGAATAGAGGGAGTCCTGGTTTGTGGATAAAAATCCGAGTCTAGACCCTTAATTCAATAACCAACATGGCATAGTGACAAGAAAACAGCATTTACAACCGGAGACATTTGAGTCTATTGTACCTGCGGGTACAATACACACCACTGTGTGACCTTGAGTTACACTTGGGCTAACTGAATGACCTTGAGCCTGTCACTTTATTTCTGGGAGCTCAGCTCATCTGTGAAATGTGGTAGTAACACCTGATTAACACTGTAGTTATATTCAGACTTGGTTAAAGTGGGTCTTCCATGAATAACCCAGTTATTTTTATCCTATAAAGCCTGACTCCTCAAGACTCTGACCCTTCGCCTTCATTTCTCACCTCGTTCCTGTGTGGTGTGCTCAGCACAATATCTCCCTAATCAGTAGTTTAAAACATAAAAACAGTTTTGCTTCATGACCGCAGATCTCAGAGGACAAACAGAGTAGGTCACAAGTCAAGTTTATTCAGCCACAAGGTCACAAGGTCACAAGTCAAGTTTATTCAGTCACAAGGTCACAAGGTCACAAGGTCACAAGTCAAGTTTATTGAGTGAGTATGCACTAGATCAGGTGCCGAGAATATAAGACGAAAAAGACGGCCATGGTTTCTGCCCTCAGTTTACCCTCTATTTCTCACTTACCTTTGTTCCTTTGGCATCTGATATATAGCAAATGCTCAATAAAGGTTTGAAGAAATGAAGGAGGGGGATGATAAGGAGCAAAAGTGGGGAGGAGGGGAGAAGAGAGAAGTCAGTCACCCCTTGGTGACCGGAAGTGCCTAGAGGCACAGGCAAAGCTCTTGGAGGACAACTTGGCATTCAGTGAGGTCGGGGCTGGTTAGGGAGCCCGGAGAGAGGGGCGATTCCACAATGGTGGGACATCAGTGACATGGGACATGTAGCGCGAAGGAACGGCTGCTGAGCACCCGGGGAGAAGGCTGTCCGATTTTGGAGAAGCTCATCAGATGCTGTCTTGCAGACTGTGGAGAGCCATGGACTACGCATCCCTTGCAAAGGGAGAGAGTGCACGAGGAAAGCCGTGGTTTAGGAAGAAGAGTCAGGGTTGGACCCAAAGGCATTTGCAGGCTGTCGAAAGAACCTAGGCAGAGGTGGGGAGGGCCCAGACTTCGGGTTGCAGAGGTGGGAATGGAGAGGAAAGGGTGGGTCTGAAAGGTGCTCTGGAGGAGGGGCTGGGCCACACTTGGTGATGGAGACAGACTGAAAATAAAGCAGGAAAGGGAGGTCGCACTGACTGCCAGGCTTTGCAGCAGGAGAACGTCAGTGGGCACAATGGGAAACTGAAGCGGAGAACTTGGGATGGACAGCTCAAGGTGTGCGAGTGGGCACAGCACACACTCTGTGTCCCGAGAAGAGTTGTGTGGGTGTGTGGTTGTACAGACGTTCACTCCTGGAGGGAAGGACCACGTCATATCCATCTGTTCCCCACAGCACAGGGCAAGACCTGCCTCATGGCAGGTCGCAGTCAACAATGTTCTCAAGGAGCTTCCTGTCAACCTACCTTAATGCCTAGGAGGTTCTAGAAAAGATCCTGGGCTCACTCACTTCCTGGGAGCAGGAAAGACAGGGAAAAGAAACCGGCTGTGAGGGAACAGATGAAGAGCATTTTCTGGCCAAGAAATTACACCTGCGGATGCACGCTGTGTTCCTAGGGCCTCTGAAGCCGGAAGGAGAAGACTCAAGGTGTGTCCTCTGGGTGAAAAAACAGGGTGCCCAACCCTCCACAGCAGAGTGACTTTTATCGACTCTAGACAGTGACCCTCAGCTTGTGATTCTATCTGAAAAAGCGTCTCATTGATTTGAAAGAAAAAGTATTTCTAGTGGCATGTATTTAATGCACAGAAATTAAAATCAGATTGAAAAAGAAATTGTCAGAGCACCCATCATCCCCTCCCAAAAAAAACGGGTAATGCCGTTTGGGTGGTTTTGTTGAGACTGTGCAGTGTTATCTCTCTCTGCTCCCCCCAACCCCAACCCAACCCAAGAGACATTCTTTCCATAGAAAAGCCTGAAGGGGTCCAAAAAGACCCAATGTGGGAGCCGAAAGCTCTCTGAAGCCTGCTGGGATGGATCAGACCATCCTCCCCCTCCCCCTCTCCACACCCCGCCCCCCTCCCCTGTCCCTTCAGGCTGCTCTCTGTGGGCTCAGGGCTTACTGGGGGGATCTCATGGTTACCCCAATGCCTGGCTCTGAGACACGGTCCAGAGTGAGCTAGTGAGCTCTCTGTGTCCTCCTGCACAGAGAATCTTGGCTTTCCTGCACCAACCAGGGCTCACCCCCCACCAACACGCTGCAACCGCAACCCCTCGGGATGCTCCCTGTACCTCAGCTCTCTGTTACCTTCACCCACATCTGAGGAAGCGGTACTGGGGGTGGGCAGAGGAGGGAACACCTCCTGCAGCAGGGTCCACACCACTGGCTTGCGGCCTTCTCCTTACGGCTGACAACCTGCTAATTCTCTCTGATAACACAATCTTTGACAGCCATTGCGGCTGTCTTGATACTGTCCTTGCAAGAAAGGTTTTGAGATAAAAGAAGGAGTTGTGAAATCATCATTGAGCCGGGAGAAAAGAGCCTCAGAAAGGAGTGCCCCCCACAGCTTTCTCCCTCCTCCTGTCTTCCCTTCCCTTCCTTCCTCCTTGCCCTCTTTCCCTTCCCGGCCCCTTCTTCCAGCCTCTCCGGCACCCTCCTCACATCCCTCCATCCTCTGGCTCCTTCTCCAGAACCCCCCCCCACCCCCACTTTTCCTTTCTCTTCTCTCTCCTCCTCCTCCTTCTCCCTCTCTTGTTTTGGTGCCAGAAACAGTCTAATTACAACAGAGAACTTGAAGAGCCTGAGAGGAAAAAAATAAATAAATTAACCCACCACACATAGCTGATTAAAATGTCCTATGAAATCTAATTTGTAAAGCTCAAATCAGAATAAAAAGTGTTACTCCCACAATTCAGGGCCAATTTGATTTTTAATGAGACCCCTCAGAGACCCAACCAAAATCTCATCAGGCTGCAACCGCGGCTACCTTCCCACCTGCCACAGGCTCTCTGAGGCGCCCCCCACGTCTGCTCCTGGGGACCCCCACCACCAGGCCTGCCATTCTGGCCCGCTTCCCTCAGCTTCTTTATATGTCCACCACTCCCTTCTTCGGGCCACCTGCTGCTGAGAGCATGGCCTTACCCATGGTCTTACCCAGGTCTGAGCCTGGGCCATTGTGTCCCCAGGATGGGCAACAGCTAGTTTCCAGGACCTCTGTGGCCGTCCCTGACTCTCCCTTGTTGCGGGAAGAAGAGGTGGGGCAGCAGCCTGTCCACCAGGACCCCCTTCCTGAGCTGTGTGTCTCTAGCTGCCGGGCAGGGCGTGGGAAAGAATGTGGGCTTGGAAGTCACAGAGAAACCCCCTTACCCCCCGCTGCCTGGTCAGACCCCAGCTCCACCACTCATTAGCTGTGTGATCTTGCATTGGTTGCTTTGCCTCTCTGGTCCTGTTTTCCTTGCTGTAACATCGGGCTATTTCTGCCCTGACATGTCACTAAACAGGTTATAGAAGGGAGGGCACGTGAAGCACTTTCTGCTGTGGGCCAGGGGTTCTGTAAATGTCAGTGTCCTCTTGTCCGTGCACCTGCGGCTTCCCGGGGACCACGGATCACCCCCAGCCCATTTCTCAGCTTCCCCTCCAGGACCAGCGGATCTGGGCACTGCACAACTCAGCAGGGGAAAATACAGTCTATAGAGCCAGAAAGTCTTATATTTTTAGCCCTTGTCTTGACACTAGACACTTTGGCGATAATTTAGCCAACATCCAAGCCCCTGCAAACTGGACTGGGTAAGGTCCTGCGGTTACGACCACTGCAAAGCTAAAGGTAGTGCATACACGAGACTGGCTCGGTCACGACCAAGCACGGCCCCTCTTAGTATTTGCCACTTCCCTGGACCCCATTTCCTCCTCCAGAAAGTGGGGATCAAAACAGTACCTACCTCATAGGTTGTTATGAGGGTGAAAAGGTTAATGAGCTAATATTTTTAAATCTTAGAACAGCGGCCGAGACGTGATACATACCGGGGGTGTGTCTGGGTCACATGGATGAGCTGGCTGGCTTGGATGGCTCGGGGCCTTCTCGCTCTCAGGGGTGCATGGGAGAGCTTGGGGTCACACCCGTGACCTTCTCCCAGGTGGTAGGGAAGCCGGAGCTGGGGCTGCCACCAGAAAAATAGGGGCAAAGCAGATACCCCTGCACGTGCTGGGCCACACTATACCAGCCCGGGAACCACCGAAACAATAATGTTTTCCCTGGATTCTTGGGTTTTTAACCAAAGCGCTCTACTCCCTGTCCCCAATTTGCCTTCTTGAGGCACACCCCCACAGGATGCCCGCTGCTGGAGGGCTCTCTCCTGCTTCTGCTCTGTAGTGGGAGGAGGGGCAAGCCAGCAGCAGCAAGTGGAAAGTGGCAGAGCTCGTCCCAAGGGCGGCAGCGGCGGGCTTGGCCTCTGGGGGCTGGAGGAGGCTGGGTCACTGTGTGTGTGTGTGTGTGTGTGTGTGTGTGTACACTAAGGACTGATGAATGGGGCGGCTGAGCTTCGAGCCCTCTGCTAGAAGCAGGGAATTAAGCTGGGGGCAGGTAGGAAGCTGTTGCTGGGCCCCAGGCAGGGGCATTGGGGGTGCTTCTCCCCTGGGCCAGCCTCGGCTCTGCTTCTTAACTGGGGAAGCCTCCAGACGCTGCTCCCTGCGGGTAACTGACCGCTGTGCTTGTTTCCTTCCCAGGCCAAGTGTACTCCTTCAGCCAGCAACCCCAGGACCAGGCCGTGGTGTCAGGCCAGCCAGTGACTCTGCTGTGCGCCATTCCCGAATACGATGGCTTTGTCCTGTGGATCAAAGACGGCTTGGCTCTGGGTGTGGGCAGGGACCTCTCAAGTGAGTACCCCCAGACCTCCCCAGGAAGGCCTGGACCCCGTCCCTGCCTGACCCAGCTACTCTCCTCAGGAACCCCACCTTCATGGGCATTTGGAGATTAAATCTCCAGATTTCATTGTGCATCCCCCCTGGGGCAGAGTCAGGGTGGGCAAGCTCTGGGTCCAGGACCCATAGGACTTTGAGAGCACTTCCAACCACCGGTAATGAATTATCCATAAACCCTCAAATCCGGTGGCCAAACCCGAACAGGGTGGCCCTGAGGGATCTCTTCAAGAAAGTCAAACACAATTCAGGTAAAGTCAGATGCCTACAAGAAACGTGTTCCCTTTTCTTGGCCCAGAATGTATCCCCCACTTAAGTCATCGCCTGGTTCTTCCCGCGTTTCCATCCACTAAAGGGAGCCAAAGAAATTGAACTCTCACAGAGGAACCAAGTTGGTCTTATAGGTTACCATGAGAGGGAAGAAAAGAAAAGGAGCCCACCCAGGGCTGGTTTTGAGCAAGGATGTCCCAGTAGGCTCCCGTCACTTGCAGCTGAGCTCCCCCAGTTGGCGCGACCTCCTCTCATCTGTTAACTGTGGTGAACGTCAGCCCTTAAGCTCATACAGATGTCTTTCTGACCCATCCTCTCCCCCGGGAGACAAAAGGATAGACTCAGCCACCCGGTCACTCACCCATCAGCAAATACTATTCTCCCCTGGGGAGGTAGGCATGTGACCGCTCGCGAGGCTTAGCATAACCTGGAAAATTCGGAACAAGGGATCCAGGTGTCCCCGCCATTGGGGAATGGCTGAGGGTAGAAGAGGAGAAAAAATATATATGTATGTATTCAACTGAGAAGTCGCTTTGCTTCTCTTGTGGTGTATAGCTGCAAGAAAATAAAAATCGAAGTGCACTCAGGAACATGATGGTTGAGAAATTAATATTTTAAAATGTGAGTTATGTCTTGCCAAAAATGTATATTGAAACATTATAGCCATGGTCAATAGCATCCCTGGGTTTGAGTGCTCCAGCCCCGCTGAGCATGGATAAAATACACAATAATATCTCCAAAATATACTGTGCTGCCATAAAATTTAAGTATTATGGGAACCAGCCAATTTCAGGGGCTCTGAACTTCCTTACCCTAGAGAAACTAGGGGAATGATCTCACCCTCCCAAAAGAGCATCACTCAAGCTCTGCGTGGCTTTGAGCTTGGACCAGGATCCTTGCTAGCTAAGGAGGTGCTCTGGGTTCCTGGTCAGTGGTTTGCAGCCTCCAGGCAGGGACTGGGGTCTTTTCTGGGTTGGTGGCCAAGAGCAAGCCCCAGGTCACCATGGATGTTCATCACCACACGGATAACTGACCCTGTGGCATCCAATTCCATGAATGGCTTTCTGGGATCAGGATTGGGTCCTGCTAATTACTGAGGGACAACGGGGTTCTGATTAATTGGGGTCTGTTTGCTCTCTGACTTGACCTCACTTAGATAAAGAAGGTTGTCTGTCTCCTTGCAAAGCCACAGAACTCAAATTCCTAGAAAAGTGTTTTCTATTTGATCACTGATCCCCAAAAAAGCATCAGGAAGATAATGACAGAAACTCACATGCTCCATAAATACTGTTTGCTTGCCTAACAAGAAAGAGGAAAAGGTCCCAATTTCACTCAGCAGGTGTTCGCACAGCACTCGATAACGGCACAGGTTTTCCCATGGGGAAACTGAGGCCCAGAATTGTAAGACTTCAACCTGCCACAGTTCTATCCTCTTTTGTTTTACCTTTATCCTTTTCTGTGTGACCCGGCTCAGCTGACCAGGAATCATGCCCTCACTGAAGACATACCTACCCGTCTTTCTGTTCACCAAGGCTGAAAAACACTTTCAAAGGAAATGATTTATAAATGCATGCCCTCAGATTGATAGAACATTCTTCTTCTGAGAAGCCCAAATGATTCTCAGACATTATGTCATAAATTACAATGATCCACAGGGAGAAAAGAGGATTCCCCCTTTATTTGACAGGTAAATGAAGTCACAGTTGAGAAAGAAATTGATTCAAACATACACCCAATCCCAATGTGTGGGACCCTGGGGGAGGGGAGAATTCTGTTAGGGATCCTAACACCCAAAAATCTTGGCACCCTGCATGTTCTCGCCTCTAAAGACAGGGACCCTTTTGGCTATCCCATCTCACCGTCATTTTTCTTTAAACCAGCATTTGCAGACTCTACTCTCTGCCACTCACGTAACATGGATCATCCCACTTAATCTTCACCGTGACTCTATAAGATACTGATATTGTCCCCATTTTGCTGATGAGGAGACAGACGCACAAAGAAGTTCAAGTAACATGCCCAAGACAACAGAGCTAGGAAGGGACAGACTGGGCATTTGAACCCGGGCACTGAGACTGTAGAACCCAGACTCCCAATAATTTTGCATCCTCTGAGCATAGCTAAAAGAGTCATGATCCTATGGAAGGAGCTAGAACTTGCTCAGAATCAATGCCTCTGGGCCTGTGTTTTCCAAAGATCCTGCCAGTCCATGGGACAGCATTGCAGCACGTTGCCTAATTAGGCAAATACAAACAAACCCATCACTGATGTTTTCAGCAGCTCATGAGAGCAAAATTCCTGCTGCTGATAGCTTGCAAGACAACAAAAACACAAGCTCCAGCCAAGATGCCTGCAGGAGACCAGGGACTAATCAAGGACAGCGGGATCCAGAGGCTGGGCTGGAAGGGCCGGGGGCGGACAGCCGGCTACATTGAGGGCAGCAGGGGGGAGAGGGCTGGGCAGGAACTCATTTCCAGCCCCTCGTCCTGGTCCTGGGGAGAGCCAGCTTAACCTACCTGGGCTTCTTCCCAAAGCCCAGCAGAGGGCAGGAAGGACGGGCAGGAGGGGAGGTGGTGCTCTCGGGGGTACAGCCGTCTGCCTTGTGAGCTCCTTGGGCCGGGCCAGAACAGCTGTGCCAGGCGGGGCTGTTTGACTGCACAATGGGGACGATGCTAGCCATGAAGACGTGAGCCTGAAGTGCTCAGCTGCACAGGAAGCCCCCATACTGCATACTGGGAAGGATCACAGCTGTCTTCCGGACAAGGGATGGGTGCCAGTGGCCCCTGTGCAGCTCACCTGCGGGGACGCCTGCTCCACCGCTGCAAGACCCTTAGCTTACGATGTGAGGGAACTTAGAGCTCCGATATTCCATCTAGAATAGAAAGCTGCTCTGCTGTGTCCCTGACTGTGCTTGCATGCGGCTACTGATGGGGATCTCACTACCACTTCTGGCACCCTATCCCTGCTGGACCTTTCAAATTATATTAAGAATATTCTAAAGTATTTCCCCACATTAATTCTGTCACTGGTGCTAGCTCTGTCCTTGGGAACTCCTTGAACACATCTAATCTGCACTTACAAACAGGAAGCATTTGGAGAGCTATTCCATGTCCCTCTGTCTCTCTGTTTCTGTCCCTCTCTCTCTTTCTCACTGGCTTAAGCCCTAGTCTTCATTCTAAAAGTTCGGATAGACCAACCCCTTCTTCCTACAGCACATTTCTGAGAACTCACACTGTCCTGGTGAAGGTCTTTTAGAAAGAGGAGATGTTTGTAGCTGCTGAAGGGTGTGTGGGCCTCTGAGGAGAGAAGGGAAGATAACAGGGAGGAAGGTCTCTGTAAGAGGCTGGTGGACGGTGGGGAGGAAAGGAGACAGAGCTCAGGTAAGGGGACGATGGGAAAGAGATCCTTCTGGAAGAAACTAAGGAGGTCTCGGGCCCAAGGGCCGGGACAGGGGATCTGCCCAGCCTGCCCAGCCACGACTTCTGTCAGTATTTACATTCACCCTCCACAGTAGCAGGAAAGCTGATTAATGATTTATAATTCTCAAATTTTTATTTATCCATTATTCATCACCAGTAGTATAAGGGCCCCACATTCCTAAGTGTCCTGAGTGCCTCATAGTAAGTGCTTAATCAGGCCCTGGGGTCTGAGGTGGGGAGGAGAAGTGACCAGAATTGGGCCCCTTAGGGTTCAAGGTGGCCAGAGGATGCCAGGCACTGTTCAGGTTTGCCTCGATTTCTACTTCCTGCCCATCCTGAACTACCCCCCCGCAAAGTCATTCTTGCTTCTTTTCCAGAGATTTCTGTTTTCTCCTGTCTCTTTCTTACTCTGTCTGCTGAGAACTGCAGCCTGGGTCTCTCTGTGTGTCTCCTTATCAAAATGCATGTCTGCTTGGTAAACCACAGCGCTGAGCACACTGCTTACCAGAGTACCCACCCTGCTGTGTCTGCCCACACTCAGCATTTCCATCTCTGCTCTCTCCGTCCTCTCCCATCATAGCCTCTCCAATATTCCTAAACCTACACGCACACACACGCTGCCCAATACCCAGGGAAAGCTCTTTTTTTGTGCTCCTCACGCCGAGGTCAGGGCCCTGAGCAGTCACCTGCCATGCCAGGCTCCAAGCCCAGCCCCAGCTCTCAAGTCCCACTGTGGTGCCTGTTTGGCAGGAACGCCCCCCCGTGGCCCCGCCCCCCTGACATGCGCACTGTGTCCACAGGCTACCCACAGTACCTGGTGGTAGGGAACCACCTGTCCGGGGAGCATCACCTGAAGATCCTGCGGGCAGAGCTCCAAGATGACGCCGTGTACGAGTGCCAGGCCATCCAGGCCGCCATACGGTCTCGCCCCGCACGCCTCACCGTCCTGGGTAAGAGCTGTTGCCGTGAGGGGTGGGTGGGGGGGCGGCAGGGGCGAGGATGCTCCGGGAAGCACCGTGCGCTCGCTTCCAAAAGGGCCTCCACACTGGGCGAAGCCCAAAGGGGTTACCACATGGGGCTCCGGCGGCTGCTGCCCCACTGCGTCAGGACCCACTTCCCCTGCTAAAAGGGGAAAGTGAAAGTTCCTGCCCTGGGAATCGGAGGATACTGCTAAGCAACCTGTGACCCTGTCCAACTCTAGTGGGTTTGACTCCAGCTTAAGGTGCTAAAAAGGGCTCTGCATGCCTATTTATTCCATGAGGAAGCGTGTTCTGCACGCGTGGTGGTTGTCAGGCCGGGTGCTAGGCAGTGGAGATATGGAGGAGAGTATGACACATCCTCGAGTCCGTTCCGTCTCCAACTAGGTGCTAACAAAGCATGATTTCAGCACTCCTAGGGACCACTGCTGCACCTGTACCTTCCCCATGCTCCGCCGCTCCCTGGGAGCCCCGGCTTTCCGCTGGAGAGCTGACTGCCTACATCATTCCTAGGAAAATTCATTTTAGGCCCTTATGCCAAACCAGACCTTCGTCCCTTGGCCTTTCTTCCTCTTGGCTTCCCAGGGGCCCAGTGGCCCTAAGACACCCTCCCTGAGAGGTCTCCACTCCTCCACTCAGGCAGACCCACCTGAGGACGAGGGAGTGAGCTCGGCTCCTCTTAAAGGGCCTCCTTCCAACTTTGAGGTCACGCCCTGTCAGCTCCCCTCCAGCCAGTTGCTACTGCGGACCAGGCCCCTGAGAACCGAGCTATACACAGAAGGCATAAGGGCAGACATGTGCGTGCACTGTAGAAACCCTCTCAAAGCCCTTCCGCTTATGCTACCCCGGCTATTCGGACTCAAGACAGTGGGACAGGGATTGTTGGCCTGGATGAGAAAACTGAGGCTCAGAGATGCCAACGGCCCCGGGGTTCTCCCGGCTAGGGCTCCAGTACCAGCGCACTGCCTCCTGGGTGAGGCTCCGCCAGTCCCACAAAGGACGGGACCCAGGCAGTGGAGAGGGGAGCCTGCCTGCCTCTTGGCAGGTGCTGTGAGGCTCCGACTATGGGGTCAGCAGCTGGGGTCCTGCCTCCTTGCCTGGAGGATAAGGCATGTGGCTGCTCCTGATGAAATATTTAAGAGCGTGTCAGGTTATCTTCAGATGGACACGGCAACACGCGGGCACGTTATGCCAAGCACGGCAGGAAGCCCAGGTGGACCACTTACCAAGCTCGGGGCTTGGATTCTTGAGACTTAACTCTGGGCCGACCCCAGAACCTCCCCCTGACCCCAGGGTCTCCTCTAGCCTGTGATTAAGGAAAGAGAAAAGCAACCGAGTCCGACGGGGTAAATATGCTGGGACAGCTCAGTCCAGAAGGGCCCACAGAAGAGGAATCAGGGATAAGAAAGGGAGAGGCAGACTCTTCACATCTCCCAAGATGGTGGCTAGAACAGAATGGGGGTACAGCGCAGTGCAGAGGTGTGGAGAAGCGCAGGAGGATTTAGCATCTAAAATTTTTCTGATTTTTGAGTATTGTGCAATGCGGGAACAGATTTGGGCATCTCCAGAGATGAACCCGTTCCCCATACTCAGAATAATCCGCCTTCTGCTGCCTTGCTCCCACTGTAGAGGGTACCAAAGAATGCGAAGTTGAGAGGGACCTAAGCACTGCCCTCTCCTAATTTCAAGCAGGACCTAGTCTAGATGCACACACAGCTCATCGTCAAGTTCTCATCCTGCTTGCTGTCTGAACTCTGCCTGTCGCACCCAACCATTCACAGCCTGCCTCCTCTCCCCGCCTCACGGAGGTCACCAAGCTCAAAGTAGTCCAAATGTTGTACAGATGAGGAAATTGAGACTCCAAGAGCAAAGCCACACACGGCTTAATGACCACTCAAAATAGACCCCAGATTTTCTAATTCCAGACCAGTGCTGTCTGCATCCCTAAATGCCACCACAGTCTGCTTGGTCTAGTTGCTTAAGGACCGGGCTGCAAAGAGCAGGGCCACAGAGTCTCACCTGGACAGACTCAGTTTCGTGTTGGGTCACATCTCAAAGTCTCCGCCATCTCCATCTCCTGTGTCCAGACCTGGCGCAGAGCCGGTTGGCGTGAGGAATATGCTTTACAAGTCTGGAAGGCAGTTGAACAAGGGGAAAGAGGACCTTCCAGAGGACCCTGGCAGCTAGGCTGTGGGATTCCTGAGAGCTGGAAAAGGAGCCTGAGGGGCACCTGGGTGGCTCAGTGGGTTAAGCCTCTGCCTTCGGCTCAGGTCATGATCTCAGGGTCCTGGGATCGAGCCCCGCATCGGGCTCTCTGCTCAGCGGTGAGCCTGCTTCCCTCTCTCTCTGCCTACCTCTCTGCCTACTTGTGATCTCTCTCTCTCTCTCTCTCTGTCAAATGAATAAAAATTTTAAAAAATTAAAAAAAAAAAAAAAAGGAGCCTGAGAAGGCATTTGTCCAGCAGCCCTTCCTAAAGTCTCCACCGACCCCACTCTTCCTAACAAACTAACCCCAGGCAAGAAAGAGCTGGCCCAGACTCTGCCTCCAGCCCCTCCTGATCACCCTGGTCCCACCCCCTGAGCTGGTCCAGCAGGTGTCCACCCCCACTTTCACGGGTCCAGCCGGCCTCCGCCAGAGGCACCCAGCCCAACTGAGTTTCTTTATGGTGCACAGCCCCACCTACTGCCCTGGAGAGAGGCCCTGCGTGCAGAAGCTGACCCAGCCTTCTGGACTGGGAGCTCTGGTCTGCTCACCGTGCTGCATAGACAGAGCAGCAGAGCGAAGAGGGGCGTTGCTACCCCGGGGAAGCCAGCTTCCCAAACAAGACCCCATCTGTTTTGCTGTGACATCTCAGCCTGGGAAAATGTCCCAGCCAGTTCCCCAAGGAAGGGGCTGCCTTCCCTGTGTTCCAGGAATGAGAGAGCTTCCTAATTTAGTCTGTATTTGCCTGAGATAGATTTTTAATTAAATAAAGTAAGAGCCTGATTAGAACCTGCGGAAGATGTGAGAGCAGAATCAGATGGCATTCCAGCAAAATTGCAAAGCAAACACTTTGGCTGGAACAGAGGGAGACCCGTGGGGGTCTTCCATCAAAACACCAAGTGAGGAGGGCAAATACGAGACATTATATGGCCAACAGATGTGCATTGTTAAAATATGCATCTGCCGGGAGCCTGCCTGGAGAAACCAGAGGGCCAGCTCACAGAGCCCATAGTGCTCCGGGGAGGTCATGGGGACCCAGCCCCAGCAGCCAAGCCTAGAGTCGCAGACGCATTGATTAGCCTTGTGTTTCCAGCTCCCAGATGCAATCAGGCCAGGATCAACTTGGAGCTGAGCATTTGCTACCCTGGGGGGCAGAGGGAGGGAGCTAAAGGAACAGGAGAGCAAGAAGGGGAAGGGGCAGAGCCAGGCAAAGACTCTGGGACACCCCCCACCCCTACCCATCCACGTTAAGCCAGGCTGCATTCCCTCTGTGGTCCAGGGGGCCCATGCCTTGACTTGGGCCAGGTCGAGACAGGCATTTTTCCACCTGCAGAACATCTCAAGAATCATGGCATCCCAGAACAGCAGACTTGGAGGCAACAGTCATGGTCCTACCATTAACCAGCTCTGTGATCTTGGCCCTGATACTCCACCTCTCTGGGTCTCAGTTTCCTCATCTGTAACATGAAGGTGATGATAAATAAGATGGTCACTAGGCACTGAAGGGCTCCCAAAACGCCGTGAACTCTACAATACGGGGTCCAGCTTGCCACACCAGGTAGTTGAGGAAAATGGCCCCATCTCCCACCAGAACCAGAATTCATGAGGGAGACTGAGGCACAGAAAGTAACAGAGTGTTTTGTGCAGCCTCTTACTTTGAGTCTGAAGAGGGGAACCTCTCAAAGTCCTGCCCAGACCTGGGATTCTGGACTTGGCTGTGCATGTTAACCCCCGAGTCCTCCTTCTGTCCGCAGCTTCCGTGCCTTCCGAGCCATGTCTGTGGGGATTCCGCTTAACGGGACATCCTGGGACCCCCGTGCACGTGTGCAGAGCTGGGGTTAGCAGGAAGAGTCAGGGGCTGGGAACAGAACCCCTACAGAGCTCACTCATTTCATGCCCTTGGGCAAGGTCCTTAGCGCTCCTGTGGGGACTCTGGTTCAACTCTCTGACCAGCACTTAATATAGGGCAAGTCCTCAACATAGGGTAGGGTTTGTTTGGTTTTTGTTTTGCTTTCTTTTGTTTTGTTTTTAATAAATGAGTTAGTGAATGAATGGCATTTCTCATTCCTCATCTATGAAATGAGGATAATAAAAACCAAATCTCCCAGAACTGGTGTGAGCACCAAACTAACACACACACACACACACACACACACACACGCTAAAGTATCACACAGTCTGCAGTTACAGTCACACACACGCACATGCAGACTGCATCCTCCTCCCACTGGCGGGAACCCCAGGGTTGACAAATACCTCTACAGCCCCAGGGCCGGAGCCTTAAGGACGATACTGCATTCGATCTTGCTAACCGCCTGAAAATTTGAGAAGCAAGGAATTGGAGGACCTAGATCAGGGAGGAAATGGAAGCCAAGGTTTTGATCAATGAATATTTCCTGAACACCTACTAGGTGCCCAGCACTGAGCTCGACAAGTGAGGTTCATGGGTCAGTGAAAGGGAACACCATCCCTGCCTTGGTGAGCCTGCGTCCTGGCAGAGAGAGCCAGTCAATCCATAGTAAACAGGTTAAACAAATGAATTGTGAGGGTCAGAAGTGGATGGTAATGACCCCTGGGGACACAGAGAAAGAAGAGAAGGATGGGGGGAACAGGAAGTAGACAGGGGAAGATGGCGGGTAGCAGGTTAATTATTAAAAAGGGTGTTTTCCCAGTCTTCCTCCCATTCCCCTTATCTTCCTGGCCCGTTCTAATATTAACTCTGCTGTCTTGTGGCTCCCATTGGAAACAAAGCTTTCTAAATCAACATGAATTATTTAATGATGGAGACTAAGTCAATTCAAATAAAGAGGATGTCTTTAAAATTATGTCAAGCTCCAGACACTGAGGAGGCAAACACGGAGAGGGTCCAGAAGGGTCCCTGAGTTTCCAGAGCCATGATACCCGCCCCCAAATCTTTCCACCAGAGCAGCTGAGGGGCCCGGGTTCCCTAAATGCCTGGCGCTGGCAGCAGCCCCCAATTCCTGACCCGCTCATCCTCTGTGTAGGTGGGTCCAGAGAGCGGCAGTGAACAACTTGGGTCATCCAGCAAGGGAAGGCAGAGCTGAAACACAGCCCAAGAGCACGGGCCTCTCCGGCTCTTCCAGAAACGGGTGGCAAGAAACCCAGCCACAGTCTCCCTGTCAGTAAGGGACAGACCGAGCTGTTCTTCAGGGGTGAAGAGACCCCCCACAGAACAAAGCCCAAGTCCCCCCCTTTTAATTCATCTCCTTTCCCTCTAGCCCCTGCTCCAGCACCCCTTTGCTCCAGCTCGCAGTTCCTTCCAATGCCCACACTTGCGTGCCTTCACACCTGTGTGTTGCTGCCTGGAAGGTCCTTCCCTCCTTTCTTCCCTTGGCCGACTCTTGCTCCCCTGTCAGGAACCATCTTGGACATCACCTCCTCCAGGAAGCCTTCCCTGAATGCCACATGGCCTGGCTTTCCCATTCTGTGCTCCCTTAGCCCTCCGTCTGCACCTCGGTCACAACACTCAACTCACGATCTTGAGAGTAACCGTTTCCCTATCTGTCTCCCCCAGTGGGTCTCTCGCCGTCCTGCCCAGGACAGCCTGCGGGCACGTACTGGGTGCTCAGGAATGCTCATGATAGAACTGTGGCAACCATGCTTGGGGCAAACAAGAGGGAGTCCCCCCTCGCCGCGGGGGACGGTGCCTGGCAGACACTGAGCCCCACGGCTGTGTCATATTGTGCGTGTTGTGTTTTGTCGTGTCGCGTTGTGTTGTGTTTAGAGGGGCAACGCGGCTTCGGGGTAACAGCCCAGACTCTGAAAGCCAGACGGCCTATCCTAGAAACCTAGCTGTGTCGCTTTATCCATGCCTTGAACTTGGATGAGTCCCCTGCCCGCTGTGCCCCGGTTTCTTCATATGTAAAATGGGGTGATAGTCCTCCCTGCCCTCTTAGGGTTGTAGAGAGGATTTAACAGGATAATTGATGTAAGACATTGCTCAAAACAGCGCCCAGTAAGAGGCAAGCCACAGAAGAGCCTGCCGTTATTATCATACTCATGGTGGTGCTTACTATTATTTTTGCCGTGCTCAGCAGCACCAACAAGCAGCCCTTCCTTCCTGGGGGGCCAGGCTCTGGGCCCTGAAGAAGCTTTGCCATCCAGCAGGCAAGGCAGAAAGATGCGAATCCTGTGGGCCTCTCCCGGGCTCGCACGCCTGGGAAGACAAGCAGAATTGATTTCCTTATCTCCTGATTAAGCGTGTTTTGCCTGGGCCCCGGCCTGGTCTTAGGTGCTGTATCTCATTTGTGCTGTGTGTCTGCTTCCTGCCACATTCATTACCCTGTAATCACCCCCAAATAGGGGCAGCAAACAAGCCAGAGAGGAGAGAGAGGAGCAAAGGCAGCGTCCTTATCTCCTGAAGTTCCAGATGGGAGCCGGGGTCTGAGCTATTATCCCCCTCAGCCCAGCCCCACAGCCCCCACCCCTGCCACCAGCTCCTTCCCACTCCCTTCCTGCCACTCTGTCCTTACTGGGGGCCCAGGGACAGAAGCAGAGTCTCCTCCTCCATGTCTCTGGGGGCACCACATGCCCCTCTTGGTTTAATTTGCCTCCTGGTTTAATTCTGTGCTTACCTGCTTGGGCTGGTTATAAGGTGAGCGTGGTCTGAGGGCACTGAATTACCTTAAGGTGACCAATAGTCCCTGTCTTCTAAATTACATTATAATATAATATAATGATATTTATTTTAATTAACTTATTTATTTTATTATATAATGATATTATTATTAATGATATTATTATATTAATATACTAATAAAGTATTATTGTGTGATTATATTTATATTATTATATTATATTATATTATATTATATTATATTATATTAAGGGTAGTTAGCCATATGACCTCCCTGAGTAGCTGCCCAGAGCAGTAGTCGGTGACATGTGGAGGTTGGGCAGGGCAGGAAGCAGTGATGGAGGGTCTCTCTGGAGGTTCCTGTAGCCACTGGGTCAAGTACATTGACTTCAGAGCTGGGCCCTCCCTCCTGCTGCCCCCACCACAGTCTCCCTGATTCTCTAATCTTCCATGGAAAGGAATGCTGCCCCCCTTCCCCACCACCACCAGCCTGACTCCCCATCTACCTGTTCTTCATTTCAACCTCAGTGTCAGAACAAATTGCAAGAGCCTAAAGGGCTTGGGGGTCCATCGGGGATGGAGGCAAACTCAGTGCTTCCCTTTCGGGCTGTGTGTAGGAGGGAGGGCAGGCAGGAAGTGGGGAGACCTGATGCCAAAGACACCCATGCCTGCCTTACCCTCCCCAGACCCAGCCAATGAGAAGAGAGCTAATCAGCCTATTTAAATGGTCTTGCTGCAGAGGCCCAACACTCTGCCTTGGACTGGAGGCCGCGTCCCCAGTGGCCAACCCACAGCCAGGCCTCCTCTCCTCCTTCCAGCATCTCTTGCTTTCAACAGCAGCACAAGGGAAGGCGGGGAGGTTCTGTAGGAGCCCACTGGGTCTGCTGCACAGGCAAGGCGCTCCGCCTCCAGCTCCCTGCCCCCACCACCCCATACGGAGTTCTGCTGACCCCTCGGGGTCCCCATCACTACATGTCTGAGGCTCCCCAAACAGCCTCATGCCCCCGAAGGGTGCCACCATCATACCCAGAGCACTGCCACGCCTCCGGGTCTAAGCAGGACAAGGGCCCCCACCTGGAGGTTGGAAGACACACATCCTTGTCCCAGGTCTGCCACCGACATGGCAGGCCCAGGTCTTTGCCCTTGAGACCTGGGATAGTGATGCGTAACCATCTCTGGACCCTCTGTCTCTCTCTGTCTGATAAAATCAGGAGCAGGGAAGAGGAAGTGCAAGTCCGCGCCTCAGTCCGGCTGTGATTTGCCTTCATTTGATGGTAGTTTGGGGGTTGGGTCTGAGGGGCACTGTTCCCATTGTTGCCTGGCTCTGAGGAGCAAGGATAATATGTTCTTCCACTGCTTTAACCAAGCGTGACCCTGGGAGACGCTGAGCAGCCTTCACTGCTCAGCAAAGGGGAGCGTGAGCGAGACTGTGGAAGGCTGCAAAAGGACCTTGATCTCCTGGCATCGGCCATTTGCCATGGAACCAGCAGCTGCCTGGGAGAGGAGAGCCACCTTCCTGTAACTTCCAGGTTGCAGCTGCCCTCAGGGGGGCCCTCACCTACTCTGCCATCAGGGGGCTGCTTCCTCTGCCTTGGGCATGGCTCCTGCATGTCCCCACATGCCCGAAAAAGCACAGGAAGAGCCAGCTTATGTCTGGGGGCCTTGCAGGAGTCCTGTCAGGAAACCCTGCTCATGCATCAACCGTAGGCACACACAGACACCTCACCTCAAGGACAAATGCACGGGTGTGCATGCACACACACACACACACACACACACACACACAAACATACTCAATTCTAAGCATGGCCGAATCATGGTGGAAAGACACAGGGACCCTCGGTCAAGAGAATCTGTCACTATTGGGAAATGAACAAATCTTAGTAACTCAACAAAAGCACTGACCATCCCCTCCCAGTCAGGCCCAGAAATGAACAGAGCAGGTGGGGCATGAGAGACCCAGCGCGAGACCCCGCTTTTCTACTGATTCCCCGTAATGAGAAACCAAGTGCAGTGAGGATGGGTCACAGAGACCCAGAGGGAGGGCCAGGGCCAGCAGGGTCCCACCCGGGAAGGAATCGCCTCTCTCACGACTCCAGCCTCTGGGGCACCATGGGTGTCCCGCCCAGGACGGTGGCCCAAGCCAGCCCTGGGGGAGGCCAGACCTGCTGAGCTGGGCAGGGAGACTCCAGGGGTAAAAATAGCTTGCCACTTCTCCGCTTCAGCCTCAGCCCGGGCCTGAGACGAGGGTTTCATGGCAAATTATGGATTTAAAACTAGCAATGAATCTCCATTACAGCATGAAATGAGAAAGGAAAGCACCACCAAATGAAAGCCTTCCCCTCGGCAGCCAGTGGGGCAGGGGAGGGGTGGAGTTCAGCAGGGAGTTTCCAGATGAAGTCACTTGCACAAAGCACACCCACACAAGCGGTGGCAGAAAGAGGGTCCCGGGAGAGGGGGCAGAGGCTGGAGCCCCTGAGGAGACCCCTGCTGTCCCAGGTCATCGGAGGACACCTACGTGGCAGGGGTGTCACTTCTCTCCAGAGCAAAGATGCACGGCTATCTCAGGAGGGGGAAATGCCAGAGCTCTGTTAGTTTGGGGCTGTGTTGGGGTGCGACCCAGCTGGGAGGTCCGGCCAGAGAGGGGCATTTTGGGAACCCTGGCCCACTGCCTGGTAGTCCTCCCCTTAAGATAATGGACCATCAGGATACAGGTCTCCTTCCAGCCCCAGGGAATTCCAGGAGCCCCTTTTGAACCGTCACACTGTCCCAGGGCCCCCAGCATCAGGGAGGGGCCTGCACAAGGAACCGAAGGCTTCCTGACAGCCCCCCCACACTCTGTTTCCCAGATAAGCCTGGGGAGCCAGGGTCTCTGGACCCACAGCATCCGTTTTCCATCCCATTAAGTCTCGTTATCAGAGGACTGCCCGCTGTTTGTTTGCCCCTCGCTCCAGGCCTCGGCATGATTCTGTCCCGTCAGAGGGGGTTTTCCTAAGTGGGAGTGTGCTAGGTGCCCAGAAGCCCATGCAGGTGCTTCCGTTTTACCAAAGTAAGTACATGAGCCCTGCAGCCCAAGAAGGCTGGCTTCCAAAAGAGTGTCACATTTTCACAAGTCGATCAGGTGTTTGTAAATGTTTATGGAAAGGAGGAACTTTCCATGTGTAAGTATGTCAGGAACCGTGTTAGCAGCTGAAGAATCACCCGGTCCCTGCCAGGAACACCATAGCAGCCTCGGGGAGGTGGGGGGGTGCAGGGGGAATCAAGAAGCAGAAGGGCAAGCCCATGGCCACACAGCCATCCCGCTGGAAGAGCTGCACCTCCCAGACACACCGCTTCCTTCCCGCTCTGCTCGCTCCCTGTCTCTCCTCACACAGAGATGGACACACACTCGATCCCTAGGATGATGGAAAGAAGTCATCTCGCAAATGGCTAGGAGACGAGAGGAGAGGGGAGGGGAGGGGAGGAAAGGAAATAGACTAGAGCCTGAACAATACATGGGAAGGAAAACGCATCTTCTCTGACTGAGAAAGTTGGGCTCTAACAAAGGGTCACCTGGGAAGACCCTGGCTCTCTTCCAGCCCTGGCCCCAAATACCAAGTTGGCCTGGGCAGTGGTTCTCCTGAAGACTGAAACCTAACCTTGATTTAGAGAATCAGAACTGGAGGGAATCCACCAAGCAAGGCTTCTTCACTTCATTTTTTCAGCACGGGTCTGGGCACCTTCCATGTGTCAGATACTATTCTAGGCACCAGAAATATACATCAGTGTGTGGTAGATTATGAACAGAGTAAAATCTCCTGCCTTCGTGGAACATATTTTCCTGCAGAGGGAATTAGACAATAAACAATAAACATTGCAAGAATGTTATAGTCTGTTAGAAGGCGGTAAGTGCTCTCAAAGTAGAGCAGAGTATAGGGAGTTGAGTTTCTTAAGAGAGGACAAGTTGAGCAGTCAGGGGGGACTTCCCAGGGGAGGTGAACTTTTTTTCATGAACTTTTTTTCATCTTTCCATTTATTTTTTAATAAATGAGAAAGAGTGGGGAAGCAGGCTCCCTGCTGAGCAGAGAGCCCAATGCAGAACTCGGTCCCAGGACCCTGAGATCATGTCCCAAGCTAAAGGCAGAGGCTAAACCCACTGAGCCACCTAGGTGCCCTTTTAACAGCTTTCTTGAGGTATAATTTACATACCATTAAGTTCAACCATTTTAAGTGTATAGCTCAATGATTTTTAGTAAATGAATGGAGTTGGATGACCATCACCCAATATTAATATGAGGCCATTTCCATCACCCTAAAAAGATCGCTTGTCGATCTCCGTTCCACCCTCAGTCCTAGGAACCACAGAAGGAATCCTCCTTCTGTCTCTATGGACTTGCCTTTTCTGGACATTTCATGTAAATAGATCCATACAATATGTGATCTTCCCATCTGGCTCCTTTCACTCAGCATAGTACTTTTGAGATTGGCTTATGTGGTTGCATGTACCCATAGTTCATTTCTTTCTGTTGCCTTTTATTGATAAATACTTTGTTTATCCATTCATAACTTGATGGACATTTGGATGGTTCCAGTTTTCAGGCTATTGTGAATAATGCTCCTAAGAACATTCATATACAAGTCTATGTGTGGGTATATGTTTTCATTTTTCTGGGACGGGGAAAGAGAGCAGGGGAAGGGACAGAGAGAGAGAATTTTAAGTGGATTCCCTGCTGAGCATGGACCCCCCAAGGAGGGGCTCGATTTCACGACCCTGAGATCATAACCTGAGCCAAAATCAAGAGTCGGCCACGTAACTGAGCCACCCCGGTGCCCTGTTTTCATTTTTCTTGGGTCAGTTCCTAGGAGTAGAACAACTAGCTCACGCAGAAAGCTTATGCCTAACTTTTTAAAAAAGTGTCAAACTCTTTTCCAAAGTGGCTGCATCATTTATTCCATTCTGACCAACAATTTATGAGCATTCCAGTTTCTGTATATCCTCATCAACACCCGTTATCATTTAGCTCTTCTATTATGGTAATTCTGGAAAGTTTCAAGTGGTATCCCATCATGGTTTTGATTCCCTTCTTTTTTTTTAATTTTTTTTAAGATTTTATTTATTTATTTGACAGAGAGAGAGAGAGATCACAAGTAGGCAGAGAGGCAGGCAGAGAGAGAGGGGGAAGCAGGCTCCCCACTGAGCAGAGAGCCCGATCTGGGGCTCGATCCCAGGACCCTGAGATCATGACCTGAGCTGAAGGCAGAAGCTTAACCCACTGAGCCACCCAGCCGCCCCTTGATTCCCTTCTAATGACTCCCAATGTTGAGCATCATGTGATGTGATCAATTGATATTATCAATTTCTTTAAGATTTATTTATTTATTTTAGAGAGGGAGAGAGAGCACATGCATGAGTGGGAGAGGGACAGAGGGAGAGAGAGAATTTTAAGCAGACTCCATGCCCAGTGTGGAGCCCTATGTGGGGCTCAATCCCACGACCCTGAGATCATGACCTGAGCCAAAACCAGGATTCGGACACTCAACCAACTGAGCCACCCAGGTGCCCAATAATTATTGATTTTTATTGTTCAGTGAAATGTCTATTCAGACCTTTTGCCCATTTTTACATTGGATCATTTGTCTTATTATTATCATGTTAAAAGAGTTCTTTATGTATTCTGGGTACAAGACTTTTACCAGATATGTAATCTGCACATGTTTTCTTCCAGTTTGTGGTTTCTCTTTTCATTTTCTTAAAGGGGCATTTTGAAGCACAAAAGCTTCTAATTTTAATCAAATCTAATTTCACGGTTTTTTTGTTCTGTTGCCTGGTGGCATAGTTGGTTAAGTGACCAACTTTTGGTTTTGGCTCAGCTCACGATCTCAGGGTTGTGAGATTGAACCTCGAATCTGGCTCCATGCTCAGAGGGGAGTCTGCTTAAGACCCTTTCTCCCTCTGCCCCTCCTCCTGGGCTCACTTTCTCTCAATCTCTCAAATAAATACATCTTTTATATTATATCTAAGAACTTTGTCTAACCCAAGGGCATGAAGATTTACTCCTATATTTTCTTCTACAAGTTCTAGAATTTTGGCTCTGAGATTTAGTCTGTGATTCATTTTGCGTTAATTTCTCTGTAATTTGTGAAATAAGGACTTAAATTCATCATTTTTGCATTCAGCTATCCAGTTGTCCCAGCATCATTTGATGAAAAAGCCTGTCATTTCCTCCACTGAAGTGCCTTAACGTCTTCATCAAGTAGCAAATGACCAAAAATGTAAGGGTTTATTTCCAGGCTCTCAGTTCTAATACATTGGCCTATGAGATTCTTCTTTATGCCAGTACTATGGTGGCTTAATTACTATAGTTTTCTAGCAAGTTTTGAAATCAGGAAAAGCAACTCCAATTTTATTCTTTTTCAAAATGGTTTTAGCTAATTTAGCTCTCTTGCATTTCCATATAAATCCTAGGATCCGCTGATCAAAATGGTTGCTGAAATTTTGATAGGAATTGTGTTAAAGCTATAGACCAATTTGAGGAGAACTGTCATCTTCACAATACTGAGCCCTCTAATCCATGAACACGTGACGTCTCTCCATTTGTTTAGATCATTAATTTTTGTAGTTTTTAGCGCATGTCTTGTCCTTGTATTCAGTTCATTCCCTAGCATTTTATTCTTTGTGATGCTGCTGTAAATAAAATGATTTTCTTAATTTACTTTTCAGATAATCTGTTGCTAATACACAGAAAAACAATTGACATCTGTGTATGGGTCTTGGATCCTGTAACCTTGCTGTAACCACGTTTTTAGGTTTTAATGGTTTTTGTGAATTCCTTAAGATTTTCTGCATATAGGATTATCTTGTCTGAGAGTAAAGATAGTTTTACTTTTTTTCCAATCTGATGCCTTTTTTCCCTTGTTGAGTTGACTAGAACTTCCAGCATGAAATGAATAGAAGTGGTGAGAAAAATATCCTGGATTTACTTCCAGTCTCTTTCATCATAAAGTATGTGATCTGTAAATTTCACATGGATGCACTATATCAAGTTGAGGAAGTTTCCATCTGTTCCTGCTTCATTAAGAGCTTTCACTGTGAATGATAGTGGGTTTTATGAAATGCTCTTACCACATCTCTTGTGATGATCATGTGGTTTTTGCTCTTTATTCTATTAATGTGGTATATTACATTAATTGATTTTCAGATATCAAACCAACCTTGCATTCTCAGGATAAATTTCAGTCATGGTGTATAATCTTTTTCATATGTTACTGGCTTCAGTTTGCTCATTTTTGTTGAGGTCTTTTCATCTATAGTCATAATGGACAGTGGTCTGTGGTTCTCTTTTCTTGTGATCTCTTTGTCTGACTTTAACATCAGGACAATGCTGGTCTTGTAGAATGAATTGGGAAGTGTTCCTTCCTCTTCTATATTCCAGAACATTTTGTGAAGGATTGATAGTATCTCTTCTTTACATATTTGATAATATTTATCATTTCTTTACTTGATATAGCTCTACTCAGGTTTTCCATTTTGGAGGTGGCTTTTTTTTTTTAAGATTTTATTTATTCACACAAGAAAGAGAGAGAGTGTGTGCATGCAAGAGCAGTTGGGGGGATGCAGATGGAGAGGGAGAAACAGACTCTCCACTGGGCAGGGAACCTTGACATGATGCTCTATCCCAGGACCCTGAGATCATGACCTGAACCAAAGGCAGACACTTAAATGACTGAGCCACCCAGGTGCCCCTAGAAGGTAGCTTTTAAAACAAAGACTTGAAGAGGTGAATGTGTTGGCTGTGAATCTTGAAATAAAATCCCTACATTACCTGAAAAAGCAGTCATTGAAGGGTTCTAAATAGAGGAGTGGATGATCCAAGTTCCATTTTTTTTTAAAGCTTTTTATTTATTTATTTGACAGAGGGAGAGAGAGAGAGACAGTGAAAGAGAGAACACAAGCAGGGGTAGTGAGAGAGGGAGAAGCAGGCTTCCCGCTGAGCAGAGAGCCCAAAGTGGGGCTTGATCCCAGGTTCCTGGGATCACGGCCTGAGCTGAAGGTAGACAGTTAACAACTGAGCCACCCAGGCAGCCCTCCAAGTTCCTTTTTTAAAAGGATCACCATGGCTGCTGGATTGAGTACAAACTACAAGAGGACGGGGGAAGGAGACCAGTTAAGTGACTCTTGAAGTGATCCAGGTGAAAGGTGAGGAGACTCCAACCAGGATGGTGGCAGTGGAGGTAGTGGACAGCAGGTGGGAGAAAAAGAGAGGAGTCCAGCATGGTGCCAAGGTTTTTGGGGTAGTGCCTTTCATCCCTGTAAACTTGGTTGCAAAGACCTGAATGTAGATATGCATTTCTGGGGTGCTGTTTCACATTCTCATAGGAGTCAATCAGGACTCTCCCCAAAGCTTAATAAGTAATATAGACCAACTTATTTATTTTTAGGAAACTATGGCCCAGAAGGGTTGAACTACTTCCCCAAGACCACTCAGCTAGCTAGCAGTGAAGCTTAGACGATCCCAGGTGCTTTTTCCACTGTCTTGGGAGCTTTCGTAGGAGCATGTGTGACCCCTCCCCACAAGTCTAATGGGACCCACTCTCCCCTGCCTAGGAGCACCTAGGGAAGACGGCCCCTCCTCGACTTCCAGCTTCTAGGCTGCACCTGCCTCCCAGACCAGGGTGGCCCTCCTTGTGCCCACGTCTGTCTTCACTCCCGCCGTCCCCCTTTCCCGTTGCCCTTGGCCCATCTGGGGTCCACAGGCTCTGAAACCTCCCCGGGCAGATCTGAGAGAGAGCCTGTCTGCCATCCACAGGTCCCTTGTCCCACAGAGTGTCAGAAGAGCAGCAGCTTATGTGTGGAAGAGAATGAGAGCCCTCGGCTTTTATCTGTGCTGAATCTTATCTAAGGAGCTTCAGGTACCAAGAATGAGAGAGAAAAATAATTAAGGAAAAGGCAGGTGAAACGTTGACTTTATTATTACTTAAGTGCTACAAAGCTTTTAGTTCTTGTTTTTATACCAGTGACACCCAGTGAGGGGGAAATCAGCTTGGCCCGCTATCTGAGCCACACACCCGCTCACGCCACTTCCTGGCCACCTATAAATCACATTCAACGGCTTCCATTGGCAACACTGAGGAAATAATTAAGGCGAAGGTGGCTGAAATGTTGATGTTATTACTGTAAAGCAACAGCCTCTTTAGTTTCTACACCAACGAAATGCAACCAAGGGAAATCAGTTTTCACGATTACCTTTCGGAGATGCAAATCCAAGAGCCTGAACCCAGGCTCGGAGGAGGCGGGCACCAAACCAGGAAACATTTCCAAGTCTGTGGCAGTCTCTCGGGGGCTCTTAAGCCCACAATTTACCTTTTGACTGCATCCTATTTTCTCTCAAATCCTTTATTTCCCACTTATTTATTGACTAGAGACACAGTACCAAAAGGAAAACGAGAGAGAGAGAGAGAGATTCTCCAACTGCTGGTCTTAAAAAATCCATCGCAGGAAATGGTTCTCTGGAGGGAGGATTTCAGCACTGGCTGTGAACCGGTGCTTAATTGAATCTCTTTACTCCAAGGTGTGTCCACCTGGAGGGATGGCTTCTTTGGAATGCCACTAGACAGAGGACCTGCTCCATCTTATCCTGCCCCAACAGGGGGGTGGCAGTGGCTGGGGGAGCTATGGGCAGCGCTCCCAGGACAGACACCTGGGCCTTGCACACATGACCGTCTGGGACTCTGCCTTCCCTGTAGACACATTTTCCAACAAAGTGTGTCAACCGCAAACCCTATGCAAGGGGTAGCGTGGGCTTTGCCAAGGAATGAGGGACTATCGAGTGGACAGAGGCCGCAGGAATCCCTGAGCCCAGGTTTGTGAGAAGCAGCTGGCAACGGGCAGGCCACATAGGCACACAGACACGTCTGCTTCTCTCCCAGAATATCTTTAGAGGTTTCTAAATCTGTTGCCAGCATGAAAGATTCTGAAGGGTTTTGTATTAAAAATTCACATTTCTGGCTTCTGTTGCAAAGATCTGGCAATATCAAGGCCATTTGCCTGCTGGGCAACAGCAATGGAGGGGTGGTTCCCCTGAGCGCAGTGTGGCTCCCGGGTCCCCGCTCGCTGTTGCTCATCTCCGCCACTCGCTGCATCCACCTGACACTGAAATCCGCCGTCCCTGGTCTCATTGAGCCCCATCGTGGACTCCCAGCGTGCACCTGGCCTGAAGCAGGATGAGAGGAGGGGGGTAGGCAGAAGGCCAGCAGCACCCAGTCGTCCAGCCAAGTCCCGAAGGCAGGCTTGCAGGAGGGTTTTAGGTGAGTTTGGAGCATGAGTGGAATTTGAACAAATTAATCAGTTTGTCATAGATGAGTGGACAGTGTGTTCCTTCCCGGCTAACAGCGGCTCTAGGGTGACACGAGCCCAGAACTGGTGACCAGGCTCTCTCCTGCCACTCACCGCCTGGTATGAAAACGCTCCTTATGGAGCGTGACATTTAAACGGGACCGTGACAGGCAGGAGCGGGAGGATCCGCTCAGCAGGTAGTGAATTAAGTAACATTAGGCTCTCGTTTCCGATGTGGTGGGGGAGGGGCGTGTCCTTTATCAATCTAGTATTTCAGTTAATAGAGAGTTATCAGATCGACATCCTACCCCCATCAGTCCTGAAATAATATAAGAATAAATTAAAAATAGATCCCATTTTCCTACTGGAACCAGTAGGAGTCTCTGGCAGAACTTGTGGCCAGCCTCATTTGACACAAAATAGCCTTTGGTTCTAGGCTCTTCGTGCTGCCCATGTGCTGAGGTCCCACTGGAGGCTCTAGACCTGCTGTCTAATGCAGCAGCTGTGGGCCACAGGTGGCTACTTGATTTTAATTTTGAGTTAATTAAGATCAAATAAAACTAAAAATATAGCTCTCCAATCACACTAACCTCACTTCCAGCGCTCAGTCGCCACATGTGGGTTCAAGAAAGCTGGTTTAAACAGGACGCAGGCATTCCTGGATCCTCTCACCAAATTCCATCTCATCATCCTCCAGCAACCCAGCAGCACCCACTGTAGAGGCAGGTTCAAAGGCCCGGACCTAGAAATGTCAAGGTCAGCTTCCCGGAAGCGCCAGCATTAATATCGTAATGCGGTCTCTGAGTGGAAGCTTCCCGGCTCCTTTATTCAGCAAATCTTGATTAAATTCCTACTCTCTGTAAAAGTGTCAGAGACAAAGGGGAGATGCAGAAATAGTAAACCATCCTCTGTACCCTCAAGGAGTTTATAGCCACAGGACAGAGGAAACACCTAAGCCACTTACTGTCATATGAGGCAGAATGAAAAAAGTGTTTGAATATGTAAGCAAAACACAGAGAAAGTGTTCGTTTCTATGGAGGAGATCTGGGAAGGCTTCACAAGAGAAGCGGCTCCTGAAATCTTCCTGGATAGAATCAGTAGGATTTTAGTAGGAGGAGGATGAAAAAAAATCATCATAATAAGACAAGCAAAAGCACAGAGACGTCAAAAACAGCACACTCTGAATGGAGAGCCGGGGTTCAGGGATGACTGGAGTGGATGAGGAAGGAATGGAGTGGGTGAGAAGTGTAATGGGAGGCGGCGCTCCATAAAAAAGGGACTTGAGCCGTGCCAGAGAGTTTGAACCTTGGTTATGAGCAGTGGAAACCATTGTAGGCGTTTGACGAAGTTCATCTCCTGACCTGATGCCCCCTGAAAAAGAGCCATATGGCATATGGGGCATGGGTCTGAAGGCAGGAAAGTGTCCGTGTGTTAGATCCTGGTTAACAGAAGGTAGGACAACCAGGAGTTTGCCGAAGCACTTGCTAGAGACAAGAAAGGGCAAATGCTGGGGCAGGGGTGCTGTAGTGGGGATGGAGAGTCCCTCCCCACGATTTTTGTTAGCCTGCGGACTCCTATGTAACACCTTGAATGCCATTCAACTCAACATTGATTCTAGCAGCAAATATCCCATGGTAACTCAGCATATTATTCTTGAATAATCCAGAAGTTTCCGTGTCTTGGGGTCCTGAGCCATTTTGATAATTGGTATTTGCGGAAGGCCCACAGCAGGCGGCTCAGCTGGGGAAGGGACCACCACCAGAGACACAGGTGGGCCCCGGAGCCCAGTGACCTGAGTGCCTTCTTCGCCCCCACAGACCCACCCACCTCCTGTGCCTTAGCCATGCCCATACTCACTAGCAGGTCAGAGGATGAAAATCACTGGTGCGAGGTCACCTGCTCCCCACGAACCCCTTCCCCCTGTGTCTGTGGCACTCAGCATGCCCCAGAGACTATTAGCACCTCTCTGGGAATATTTAACTGAAAACAATTTCTAGTTGGGATCTGTTATAATTACTAATTAGATCTGATTATAATTATCTCTCGCTGCCATCCCTTACCTTGACACACAGGATAGCACAAGGCCTGGCGACAATTAGCTGTGAGTCTTTCCTGATACACTGGCTGATTACGAACACAATTGCAGGGTCGGGGGGAAGAGCCTGGCTTATTAAGGGAGGCTGCTGTTTACCAAGGAATGTTGTGATCAAATTAGATTAAAATTAATGAGGGGGAAACTCGGAGTGCAGAAATGTGCATTTTTTCCCTCAACTATCTCCTTTTTGTCTCAGCTAATGACATCATTTGGGGGAAGAAGCTGACTCCCCTGTGTCAGGGTCCCCTTTTTTCCTCCACCTGGGCTTTTGGAGCTTCTGGCCACCGCGTCCCCTGCTCCCCTCCCACTCATCAGCCCAGTCCAGCTCGGAGGGAGGCACGGGATCTGATGAACTGACTTTCGGCAAATCTGTCCCTTGAACTCTCTGAGCCTCAGTGTCCTCATCTGTAAAATGAGGAAAACACTTACCTGTGAGCCAGCCACCTGCCCCAGTTACCTGCAGGGCTCTGGGGATTGGGAAGGTCTAGGGGCCCCACAGGGGTCCATGGCTACGGCTTAGTCATCTTCGAATCTCTGGGCTCAGCCCCAGGCTTGGGGCAGAGAAAGTGCTGATAACCCGACCTCCCCCATCCCACGCCAGTGCAGGAGCCTCCCTGCCCCTAAGAGCAGCAGGCCCCACATGGGAAGAGAAGGCAGATGGGCCGCCTTGTCCCTGGGCACTCACACAGGTGCAGTCAGCCTGGCTTCCTCTCCGGCTGAACAAGTGGGGGAACTTCTCCATCAGAGGGGTCCACCGCGAAGAAAGTAAGCAGGAAAGCCAGCTGTGCTGCCTGGACTGGACCAAGTCAACTTCGGGCTCTGGGCTGGGGCATCCTCCTCCATAAAGAGCGTTCTAGGCAACCAGAGCTGATTCTGCAAAGCAGAGGCAAGCCGGAACAGCTCTCCAGGGCCCACGCGGTGCGCCGTCATGTGCTCAGTCTGGTGGCGGTGGGCTCGGGCACCAGGGAGACCTGTGTGATTTGTCTGACCCACCCTTGACATGCTACCTTCTGGTGAGAGACAGCAGAGAGGTGAGGAAACAGGAAATGGCCCTTGTCAGTCATTTCGGTGAAGAGGGGCCTCGCACACTCTCATGCACGCACGCACACACAAGCACACACACCACCGAACGGGCTCTTAAGCCCAGGCACATGCAAAGTGCATTCCCTATATAAAGTATGTTAATTTATGCAGCCGCTCTGCAAAGTATTTGACCTGCAGTCTGAAAGGATTCTCAGAGGGATCCAGGAGTACATTTTCCTCTACCATTACCTGCCACCTTCAAGAGTGGGTCCCCATGGGGCGCCTGGGTGGCTCAGTGGGTTAAAGCCTCTGCCTTCGGCTCAGGTCATGATCCCAGGGTCCTGGGATCGAGACCCGCATTGGGCTCTCTGCTCAGCGGGGAGCCTGCTTCCTCCTCTCTCTCTCTCTCTCTCTCTCTCTGCCTGCCTCTCTGCCTACTTGTAATCCCTCCCTGATAAATAAATAAATAAAATCTTAAAAAAAAAAAAAAAGAGTGGGTCCCCTCTCTTCCCTCCACTGCTTGGCTCCTTGCCCCCAGATCCCTCCCACCCTCCTTCAAGAAGCAGTTCTGGGTGATTGTAGTTCCTGGGGGTCCAGAGAGAAGTTTCTGGGACTTAGGATCTGGGTCTGTCCCTGTTGGCTGAGCCCTGCTCCCCCAGCCCTGACTCGCAGCCCAGCACAGTTGGCACTGAGTCTTCACGTTTGCCTCCCACCCCAACTTTTCTGCGGGCTTCTGTTCAGCATTCTGAGCTCGTGAAAAAAAAAAGCCAGACTTAGTCCTCAAAGCTTTGCAATCTACCCTGGACGGAACCTCCTTTTCCAGGAATCCCTAACTCTACCCTGCTTCCTGGAGGTCTTCCTTCCTGTTGCCTCCATCGCACTCTCCCCTCCCTCCAAACTTGGCCAAAGACTTGGATTCCCATGTAGTTGAGAAATGAGCTGGCAAGGAGGCATGGTGTGGTAGAGAAGACACTGGACTTACAGTCAAATTTCTAGGCCCTGGTCCTGTGTGCCCTTGTTAAAATCATCTAGCCTCTCTGACCCTCTGTGTCTTCTTCTGTAAGAATTAAGAATACCCGCCCTAGCAGTGTTCTTGGCTATCATAAAGAGAAAGATGAGTATGTATAGGAAAGCCTGTTACGAACAGCACAGTGCCTCACAATGTTTGGAGCACAGGTTCCTTTGAGAATCGGCCTGCCATTTCTGCAAAATGTGTTCTGGTTGTCTGTTGCTGTGTAACAAATCAGCCCGCACTCAAGGGCTTTAAATAGCAGTAATCATTTATTAGCTCTCACCGTTTCTGCAGGTCAAGAAGCTAACACCAGCTCAGCAAGATGGCTCTGGCTCAGGGTGTCTCATTGCAATCAGACGTAGGAGGGGCGGAGGGGCTAGGGTCACATCAAAGTCTTCTCTCCTCTCCTCAGGCATCTCTCTCCATCTGCGTGTGGTCTCTCTGTGTGGTCTCTCCAGGTGGCCTCTCCGCACCGTGGCTTCAGGGTAGTGAACGTCCTGCCCGAATGCTTAGGGCTCCAGAGTGCCTGCCCCACCTCCACTGGCCAATGCCGGGAAGTGTTCTGTTGCCTCCTGGGGCGCCCAGAGCAGAGTGAGGCCTCAGCCCACATGCCCTGTGGTTAGCCATCCCCTACCCTTCCCCTCTCGCTGACACACAGCCTGCCCTGCGGGCTCCCTCCAGCCCTGGGGGCCTATGGCCAGAGTCCACACGTGGCCTTTTCTGACACCGCCCCCACCTTGTGTGGCTTTGCTCTCTGTCTGGGGGCACGAGGGGGGTGCCCGGGCAGCCGACAGCTTTCCTGCCTCCGCTGAGCTCTGGGGAGCCAGGGATTTTAAGACCAGCGACAGGAGGTCCGTTTGCCAGGCTCCTGCATCCAAATGGGGCTTTGACAGACTCTGGCCAGGCTGGCATCTGCCTCATGGCACTCCAGAGTCTCCGACTCCAGCAAACTCAGAGACTGAGCGCACTCCGAATACTGGACCAGGGACTGTCAGAGCGGAAAAGGCCTCGGGGACCCGCCGGTGCAGAACCAGAGGCCCTGGGCGGGAAGGGTCTGACTTAGGGTCCGCCTTCCTCCAGCCTCAGCTCCCCCTTCTGCACGCCTCCAGCTCACTCCTCTTCTCCTAACACTTGGCACACATGTGACTGTCTCTCACCTTCTCTTGCTTCCTTCCTAGTCCCCTCTCAACCCCCCACCCTGCGTGCTGCATAGGCCTGGTAGGCTTAGCCATCCCTGGGCTCCCCAGTGTGGTCTAGGTCCCTTCCAGGTTCCCAGGTACCCTGCATCTCCCCATGTCAGTCCCGGCACTGTGTGGGTCCCTCCCCGCACCTGGACTATATGTCCCCTGTGGTCAGGGACCAGGGGTCCTTACTGTCTGCACCCGGCACCTTACAAAGGCCCCACAGAGAACAGCACTCAGTAAAGTTGGTGGAACAAATGAATGACCACCAAGGTCACCAGCAAGCTCGGGCAGCTTGACCTCCACCAGCAACCGTCCACTGCATGCAGGAGCTCAAAGCCCACTCCAATTGCTGGAGAAACAACTGGAGGACTAGCCAGGCAGGGTTTCCGTCGCGCCCCGGCTGCATTCCCAGCAAGCAGAACCCTCCCCTCCCACCTCCAACAGATCAGTTCATCGTTGAGCCCCAGTTTTCTCATCTGATAAACGGACGTAATAACTGCCTATCGAAAAAGGCTGTTAGGGGGTGCCTGGGTGGTTCAGTCGTTGGGCAGCTGCCTTCGGCTCAGGACCTGATCCCAAGGTTCTGGGATCGAGTCCCACATCGGGCTCCCTGCTCAGTATGGAGCCTTCTTTTCCCTCTGCCTGCCGCTCTGCCTACTTGTGCGCTCTCTCTCTCTCTATCTGCCAAGTAAATAAATAAAAAATAAAAATAAAAAGGCTGTTAGGAAAATCCGGTGAGCTCTCCGTGTCGACGTGTCTCACAGACTGTGAGCTTTGGAAGGGAAGTTAGAAGCCGTTGCCCTGACCCAGTGGTGGGCCAGAGGGGGCTTGTACTGCCCGTGAGAGCCAGCAGTGCCTTCTCTTCCCAACTCTGCCAACAGCCGCATGTTGGTAACTTGAAATTGGCTATCACGGGAGCATTCGAGCCATAGGCATCACCGAACACTGCCATCAGGGTTTTGTTTGGTGTCGCGTTGTGTTTGAATAGCCACCTTCCTGGCACGCCATTGCTCTAGTCCCTCCCCTGACGTCATCTGAGACCTTGGGCAAGCCATTGTACCTTCCGGGCTCTCCGTTTCTCTGGCTGTAAAATAGGAACAAGGCTTGCTGGCTGTCCCCACGATTCAGAAAGACCGTTTGAGATGAATGGAAACACCCTGGGCTCTCCAGCAAAACCAGGCTGGAGAACTCCCAAGTGTGAGCCATCGTTCCCTGTGATTAATGGCCTTTATTATAATCACCCTTCATCATAAAGTAAGCCAGAGCAGTGACTAAGCAGTGACTCACACCTGGAACCGTGCCCAGACTGGACAGACTAGGGATTCGCTCAGCAACCTCCCAGGGAGCCGGCCGGGCCAGGGGCTCCGGCAGGGTTCTCATGAATCAGGCCACAGGGCCACCCTGCAGAACCAGAACGACAAGGCTGGGCCCCAGGGGCCCGAGCTATGACGCCCACTCTACCCTTACCTCACAGGTGACCTCAGGCTTCTCACTCGAACCCTGGGAGCCTCCAGGGATTGCCGAGGAGATGGAATAAGGTCCTGCATGGGAATGTGTAAGGTGCTCACCTCCCACAAAGTAGGGACCACAGGGTGCAGAGGGGGCCTTCAACCAGAGCACGGGAGCTGCCCATGGCCTGCCGGAATGGAGTCCATCCACCCATATGCAGATGGGAGAGCTGCGTCTCCCAGTATGCAGCTAGTAGCCATTCATAGGAAGTGCCTACAGCGTGCCCTTGCTATTCTAGGCACTGCAGATACAATAGTGAACAAAACGGAAAAAGTCACCGCCTCTGCCTGTGGAGGGAGACAGATGGTAAACAAACAGTTCTGTAATGTCCTGAGTGCCATAAAGCAACTCAAAAGCAGGGTAAGGAGGTGGAGAGGGGTGGGGCAGAGATGTTATTTTTCTGGAAAACGAGGGAGGGCCTCTTTGAGTAAGTAACACATAACCAAAGATCTGAAGAGAGAGAGAAAGTGAGCCAAGCAAACGTTTAGAGAAAGAACATTCCAGATGGGGAGCATAGCAATGCAAAGGCCCTGGGGCAGTTCTTGTGATTTCCCAGAAACAGCAGAGAGGTCTATGTGGCTGTCTGATGCAGAGTGAATAAAGGAGAGACTGATGGATATTAGGTCAGAGGGATCAAGGGGCCAGATTTTATTGGATCTCGCAGACCACAGTAAGGACTTCAGACTTAACTCTGATTGAGAGAGGGAACCACCAGAAGCTTTGAGCAGAGGTGAAAGCTATGAAAAGGACTTCCCAGCAAGGGCTGTGGGGGCAAGGATGATTGCAGGAACCTGGTTAGGAAGCTGCTGCCAGATCCGGCCGTTAGGTCTTGGTGACCTGCCTAGGAAAACAGCAGCACAAGCGTGAGAAGGAATGAGATCTGTGCATATTTACATGGTGGAGTCACAGCCAACTGAGTGTGAGAGGCAGAACAAAATCAAGGGCACACTGTAACGTCTGACCTGAACTGGTAAGTGGTCAGGACTAGCAGAACCCCCATCTCCTGAGCAGAAGGCAAGAGGAACCAGATGTGATCTCTGAGCTCCCCTCCTGCTCCGGGGTCCTCACTGGACACTAATGGGGCCCCTCAGGCAGCTGCCCCTGCCTCCTGCCCTCAACTCAACTTGGGGAACCATAGATCTGAGAGCACACATAGGGTCGCCTCATTCCTAAGGCACTGCTGTCAGCAAGGTGCTAGGCCCCGAGGGGAAATGCTTGACATGAGCAGTCACACAGGCCTTTGGAGAACCTTCAGGGAGGCGACTTACAAACATACAAGATGATTCCATACGGAAACCTGGCCAGCAAGAATCAGTGGGACAGGGAGAGATGCAGACAGACAGGGAAGGCTTTGGGGAGGAGGCAGAACTTGGATCTGCAGGATGAGCCACTCTGGGGTCGTTCAGTCAAAGGTGGAGGGGCCTGGGAGTGGAGTGAGGAGGGGGGTTCCTGTGAAGGACCTGTGGTGGGTCAGAGGGTAAGAGAAGCTAGAACCAGGTGACAGAGGGCCTCAAAGTCAGGCTTAGGGTTCAGACTCCATTCTGCAGACAGAAGGAAAGCACTGAGAAGGCAAAGAAAAGCAAGTCTGCAGGCCCACCCCTGAGCTGTCTGCCTTTACCGGCTTCCATTTCCCCAACAGCCTTCCTGCAGTCCCTCCCAGCCCAGCCCTCAGCTTCCAGCCCAGGGTCTGAGCTGATATTGACCTGCCTGGAGGACAGGAGCAAAGGGGGACATGCCAAGGGTACAGCACTCTACTGGAATTGGTCAGTGCACAGCCTGGCCAACCTGGCTGAGCCCTACCCCTCCTACACACTAGCTCAGAGCCTGCGGGAGCCCCTGCTTACCGGCTTCTCCCTGCCCCACCATCCCTGAGGTCCAGAGGCCCCCTGCCCTGATTAAGGTATGTCATTGCACGGAGAACTTGATGGATGGCCTCAGGAATGGCTGCCCATCTCTATCCGTAGGGTCTCTGGAGCCCATCTATCTTCCCTTGGCAGCCTGCTCCCACCCCATTGCTCACGTCCCCCTAGGACATTTCTAGGCCTGAACGTGCCCCAGGTGGGTCCCAAGAGCCTGATGGGTCAGCCTGCATTTTGTCCTTACCAGGGACAGGAAAGGAGGGCAGTTTCCCTCTATGAGGAGGCAGCTAAAGCAAGACCAAGGTTGGGGTAAGGCATGAAATTTAAGAGGCATCAAACAACTCAGGGATCTAGATAACGTTTTAAGGTAAAAATTTTCGAACTCCAAATTAACGCTAAAAAAAATCATTAGTTTCTGAATAAAATACCAAAATATTCAATAGAGACCAGATCAGTAACAGCACCAAGCCCAAATCCATCCTGAGCCTAAGGCCAGAGGAGAAATGTGTGCCCCTGTATCCATGATTTTATGTCATTTTTTAATCATTAATTTTATTTTTAGAACATTAAAGTGCTTGAAGAAATACTGAAACGCACATGATTTTCAGCCTAAATACTTCATTTACAACAAAAACAGAGTTTGTCATTCTACTCTCCTGGCTCGGGTGGGAGCAAACGTGTCAGTAATAAAATCATCTACTATCTACTTCTCTATGCTTATTTCATTTTTTTAAATATTTTATTTATTTGACAGACAGAGATCACAAGTAGGCAGAGAGGCAGGCAGAGCAAGAGGGGGAAGCAGGCTCCCCGCCGAGCAGAGAGCCTGATGCGGGGCTCGATCCCAGGGCCCTGGGATCATGACCTGAGCCGAAGGCAGAGGCTTAACCCACTGAGCCACCCAGGCGCCCCAGGTTATTTCATTTTCACTTGAGAAAATTGGTTCATTTGATCATTTCTCTCGACGAGGCAGTCACCTTAAATCATTTTAAATGAATCTCAGCTTCATAATCCTGTCTTTATTTAAAATTGTGATATTTTGTTCACCGTGGCTGTTTTTGCATTTGTGTTGATATTTTTAAAAATTTTTTATTCAAATATTATTTATCTCCATGATTGAGGTTTGGGGGTAGGGGGAGGCACCGTTACATTTTGTACCTGGCCCTGAGTTGGCACAGAGGTGTTAGACCGTCTACCCCCAGCCTAAACCAGGAAAGTGTCCCAGGGCTGGGGGAAGGGGGAGCAGTAGGAATGACCCAGCTCTGGGTCAGGGAGTCATGGCCTTGTGTTTGGGAGGGGCGAGCTGGGGATGGAGAGTGCAAGATACAGATGGCTGAGTCAAGGTGCTATGGGGAAACCACTGATCTCAAGTTCAGGTTCCAGCTCACATTCCTGCTGTGTGGTGATGGGCAACTCTCTGATTGGTGATGGGTCCTTTCCTTCCGAGTCCAGGAGGGCACCTGAGGCCCATGCCACCCGACCTGCCTCAGTGGGTCATGGTGAGCTTCCAGAGAACTAACCAAGGGGGAGATGCTCTGGAACATTCCATGGGAATGACCGCCCCTGCTGCTCAGCCAGAGTCCCCAGGGCTAGCCCAAAGGCTTTCTGATCACTCAGTGTAGCCTCGGAATGTTCCGCCTTCATGCTTCGGTTGCTGCTCCCTGGCCCATCCTCCTAGAAGACCAGCCTCTTTGTCCTTCCCGAGGGCTCTCATTCAGTCATACCGCCACTGGCTCCCAGCCAAGGCTCTGGGGCTGCAGCCTGACGTCTCTCCCCCAAGGATCAGAGAGGCAGGGAGGAGCTGGGGGATGAGAGCAGGTGAGAAGACATATCTTGCCCCGTGGAGCCCATCTCGAGCCCCCTTCAACATCTTGATAATGCACCATTAATGGCTGTTGAGGCATAGGCCATTTGAAAGAAAAGTCCCTTTCTGAGTCAACAGATCTACGTTTTGATAGGAAGCTGTAGAAATCGCCTGGTGGCTATTTCCCCTCCAACAGCAAGAGCCCCGCGTCCTAGAGGCGTGTTGCCTGACAGGAAATCAGTAGGCTCGCCCTCCGCTGCGTGTTGCTTCTGTACTCTCGTCCCCTCTCCTCCAAGTAGAAACACCTCTCAGAGAACTGGATAGACAGAGGCTAATTGGGAGCAGGGAAGAAACTGCAGGAAAACTAATGAGCAAGTGTGTAAGTGAACATGAGCTGACATGGGCTTCACGAAGCCACCAGGTCCATCTCCCTGCCTCATGGTCATGTCCTGCCTCAGGGTCTTGTCTCTGTGTCACACTCACCTCCTCCCCAGACCTGGGCTCAGGAGCAGGGGAGTTTGGATAACAAGGCCAGTCCTCTCTCCTCTACCTGTGTCTCTAATGACAGTTCTTCCTGATGTCTAACCTCAGTCCCTCATGCTGCAACTTGAGCTCATCTTCCCCTTTCAGCACAGGAGACTAGACATTGACCGTCCTCCATGTTATCAGTGGCCTCTGCTCCTAGATATCCATCTGTAAGTCATTCTTGCGCTTGATAAGTTCTGAGGAATCAGGCCAGCAAGGATGGGGGCCATTTGGCTCATTGAAGACAAGAAACTAAAAGTCTGGATTCTGAAATCATCCTTTCTGAAAAAAATGTATCTGGGCTGCAGCACCCCAAGGGGGAGTAACTTGCTGTTTTGCCTGGAGCACAGCACTCACCTTCTCTGGGCCAGCTCCTTTATCCATTTATCCGTCGAATAAGGGAGCTTAATGGAGTCAGAACAGCTCCTAGGGCCTTCCACGTGACAGCCTCCATCCCACCCACGCTGAGACACCTGGGTCTCTGCTCTGGGGCTGGATGTGAGCAGGTGCTCCTGATAGGGCCTCCTTACCTGCCGCAAACCTTGACAAGAGAGAACATAGGAGCCAAACAGCTGAGCCCCAAGCAGAAAAGGGAACCGTGCGGCAGCCTTCAGCTAGAGCTGTATGGCCTTGAATTAGTTCTCAGCCAGCCTTGCATGATGAGGAAGAGAGGGCTTTCTTCCTCATCCACCCACCCACACAGAGAAATGGGAGAAGGGAAGAAGTGCCCCCATTCACCCACACTTAAGCAGCCCCACTCAGAGCCTCAGCTCTCACTATAATCCTCATGTCTGCACAGAGCTCTGTTTACAAGCTCGCTCATCTTCTCTGGGCCTCCATGACTCTCTGACAGTATTTACTGCTGTGCCCACTTTACAGATGTGAACACTGAGGCTTGGAGAGGTGAAACTTGCCCAGGTAAACACAGCTGGAGAGCAGTGGCCCTGAGGCTCAAATCCCATCTTTGGGACTCCGGTTTCACGATGATCTGCAGCCCTCCTTTCTCTCTCCACTTAGACCTCCTTGAGACTCTGGAGTGGACACAAAATCCAGACAAAGCCCCACCTCCATTCTTTGAGGAGAGACCATGCCCTCCTCCTTTCTAAAACCCCTTCCTGGGGGGCTCAGTCGGTTAAGCATCAGACTTTGGCTCACATCATGATCCTAGGGTCCTGGGACTGAGTCCCGCAATGGACTCCCTGCTTAGAGGAGGGTCTGCTTTTCTCTCTGCCTCTGCCTCTCCCCCTAGCTTGTTCTCTCTCTCTCTCTCTTGATCTCTGTCAAATAAATAAATAAAATCTTTAAAAACTAAAATTTTTTTTAAAAAGACCCTCCCTGGGAAGGTGGGCTGCGAATTACTCAGCCTTCAGCACCCCCTGCTTCCCGAAGAGCAAATGACCACCTCTGACTCCAGAGGTCCTCCTGTCTGACCTGCCTTTGCCTGGCCTCTTGGAGCCCCCAGCTACCACCTGGCAGCAGATGGATGAGGCAGAACCATTCTTTGGGAGATGAGGTAGGGGGAGAGAGAGGAGAGAGTTCATAGAACTCCATCTCCCAGCATCAGCCCACCGACCGTTCAGAGTAAGTGGTATTATCTCTCTGTATTATGATGAGACACAGGCTCAGAGAACTAATTAAATGACCCAAGACCACACTGCTAGTAACTGGAGAGGCCACAGAGCAGCCCCAGATCTGACTCCAGACATAGCACGACATCCCCAGCCTGCTGGCATGGTCGCTGAGGTTGCGTGTCAGTCCCCAGGAACCCCGTGTACCTGTGGAACCCAGTGGCCTGCCTGGTGAGCAAGCAACGGCTGAGGAACGCCGCGTGCGGAGCCTGCCCTGCCAACCTCTCCCAGCGATCGTGTCCAATAAATGCAAATTAGCCCTAATGGGAGTCGGAAATAAACATACTCATAAAGTACAGCTGCCTTTCCTCCCCTCCCCCCAGCGCGCACACACACGCTCACACGCAATGCTTTCCAAAGTCAAATGCAAATGGTATTTTCAATTACATACCAGATTTGGATTATCCACGCCTCTGGCCACAAATGTTAGTGCCCATCACAGGGAGCTGACTGGCTCTAAGACACATCCAATACATTTCACCTCAAACGAGCAATGAAGACCTTACCCCATCTACTCCTCAGAGCGGCTAATGGGCTGTTCCTGAGCGACACATTTGCATCTGGACAGATATACGCAGCCCTTACACCCCCCACCACCACCACCCAGACTGCTGCACCGTGACAGTGATGCAGATCTGAGCTGAAACCCATGTATTCTGACTCTGGCTGATCCGAGGACACTCACAGCAACTCAATGCTGCCCCATCTTTTTATAAAGCAGCCGCTGTGCACCATTGCTAATCAAAGCGGAAGGGGAGCCTGGGAGGAGAGACGGCACAAAGAAGGGAGGCATTTAAGGATCCAATTGTCGCTATCCTTGAGCAAGGGGTGTGACTGAAGGTGGACAGTGGGGAGTACAGAGGGTAAGAGACTTGTCCGAGGTCTCAGCAGAGCCACGGGATACTGGCTGCCTTGAGTCCCCAACTCAGCGATTCAAATGCCTATAGCCATCTCCAAACAAGCCATCTCCTTACGAGCCCCAAATCGTAGTATCTCCCCAATCTGGCCCATGAGTCCAACATGGAGTGCCAGTAGAACCATGCAGGACCTTCTGGAACATAGTAGATGCTCAGTACATCATAGTGGTTGTTACTGTTTTCTAGATTTGCCCCCTCTCAAAAGATCCCCATAGTTTTCCCCATCCGTACCCCCTTCCCTGGGCATCTCTTCTTACTCTTCTCTCATGTATTCAGAGCTCATCTGTTGAGGGCCAACTCCATGCAAGCTCTCAGCTGGGACAGGAGGGATGAGGAGGGATATGACAGGGCTGCTCCCCTCAGGAAGTCACCCCAGCTGGGCTCCTCCACCCAGCCACCCATGAATCCCATGCAGCAAGACCGAAAGGAAAGCTTCCATCTGGCTCAGCCCCACGCCACAGGCTGAGGCACCGAGCAGGACCCTGGGACACACAGACACAAGAATAGTCCCTGTCCTGCCGATGCTCAGTCATAGTCTAGTGAAGTACGGAGGAAGCATTCAGTGAAGGTCTCGTAGGTGTCCATGAGTCAGAAGGGAAGGGACAGGGGCGCCTGGGTGGCTCAGTGGGTTAAGCCTCTGCCTTCGGCTCAGGTCATGATCTCAGGGTCCTGGGATCAAGCCCCACATCAGGCTCTCTGCTCAGCGGGGAGCCTGCTCCCCCCTCTCTCTGACTGCCTCTCTGCCTACTTGTGATCTCTGTCTGTCAAATAAATAAATAAAATCTTTAAAAAAAGAAAAAGAAAAAGAAAGAAAAGAAAGGAAGGGACCGTCATTCTGGGAAGAGAGAGCAGCCCCTCCTCCCCTCCCCCTACCTCCTAGGGATGTGAGGGCAACTATGCGAAGGGCTAACTCTGGGGAGAGAACCTGGCACAGTGACAGGCGCCCAGAGATTTGTAACCACTTCTATTGTTAACTGGGATGTTAGTGAAAAGATTAGGAAACTCTGAGGAGCTCCTTTTCCATTCCAGGCAGGTCTGGGGAACCCTCCCATCTCCACCCAGTCTTGTACCCTGTCACAACTTATGTGCCCTGTATGGCATTCTGGAGAGATCCGATAAGGTCATTCAAGGCCACTGTCAGCAGGAAACGCAGGGGCTCTTTCTGTGTTGTTTCTCCTGCATTACATGTAAATATCTGACCTGAGCTTTTTTCCCTCCAGCTTTATTGAGATGTAATTGACATTATATAAACACTTTGTAAATTTAAGATACACAATGTATTGACTTGTATACATTTCATATATTAGGAAACGAGATTATTACCACTACCTTAGCTAACACCTCCAACCCATCACATACATCATGGCCATTTCTTTTTTTTTTTTTAAGATTTAATTAATTTATTTGACATAAAGATCACAAGTAGGCAGAGAGGCAGGCAGAGAGGAGGAAGCAGGCTCCCCGCTGAGCAGAGAGCCCGATGCGGGGCTTGATCCCAAGACCCTGAGATCATGACCTGAGCCTAAGGCAGATGCTTTAACCCACTGAGCCACCCAGGCACCCCGACCATTTCTTTTTTGTGGCAAGAATATGTAAGATCTTCTCTCTTAGCACCATTCAAATACATAATACAGTATTACTGGTTATCATCAACATGCTATACGTGAGATCCCCAGAAGCTATTAATAACTGGAAGTTTGTCCCCTTTGACCAATATCTCCCCATTTCCCTCACCTGCAGCCCCTGATAACAATCACTCTACTATCTGTTTCTCTGAGTTTGGCTTTTTTAAATTCCACATGTAGTGATTTCCTACAGGATTTGTCTTTCTCTGTCTGACTCATTTCACTTTAGCATAATAACCCTACAGTTTCATCCATATTTCATCCTGTCAGAAATGGCAGGATTTCCTTCTTTCTCATGGCTGAATAATATTCCACTCTATATAATCATCTTTTTCCAAATCCAAAACATATGACGAACTCATACAACTCAATAGAAAAAACAACAACAACAACAACAACATTTTTTTTAATGGCCAGAGGACCTGAATAAACAGCTTTCTAAAGAAGACATACGGGGGCGCCTGGGTGGCTCAGTGGGTTGAGCGGCTGCCTTGGGTCATGATCCTAGGATCCTGGGATCAAGCCCCGCATCGGGCTCTCTGCTCAGCGGAGAGCCTATTTCTCCCTCTCCCTCTGCCTGCCACTCTGCCTACTTGTGCTCTCTATCTCTCTGTCAAATAATAAATAAAAAATCTTTAAAGAAGACATACAGAGGCGCCTGGGTGGGTCAGTTGGTTAAGGGGCCAACTCTTGATCTCAGTTCAGGTGTGGATTTCAGGGTCATGAGTTCAAACCCCACATTGGGTTCCATGATGGGTGAGGCACCTACTTAAAAAAAGAATACAAATGGCCAACGGGCATTTGAGAAGGTGCTCAACATCACTACTCCTCAGGGAAATGAGAACCAAAACCACTGTGAGGTATCACCTCACACCCATTAGAATGGCTGTCATCCAAAAGACAAGAGACAACAAGTGTAGACAAGGGTGTGCCCTTTTTCAGTCTTGGAGACTTCTGCTTTCTCAAAAACAGGCCCCACCTCCCGTGAGTACCGTGCCTGCCACGGACGCCGTGGTGTACCACCCAGATTCCTTTTCACCCTTCTAGACCAGACGACAGGAGGACTCATTCCCCAGCCCCCAGAGCGTCAGAGACGGCCAGCTCTGCTGAGTGCCTGTCTGGGGATCGCCTGTGGTTAAAGGGAGGGAGCGCCCACAGAGTATAAGGCCAACCCAGAAGAGGACAACTCCAAGGGCCGTCCCAGAGCCCCAGCTCCTGGAGGGTCTGCTGAGACTTGACAGTGCTACCTTCACCATTCAGATGGCCCCTCTGGCCAATCTTGCCTCCTTTGCTCCCATCAGGGGCTGGTCCGGAGAGGACTCCACACTACACGTCCTAGCTCTCTATCTCAGAGTGGGCTTGCAGGACCCCAACCCACAACAACCCCTCCCAGCCCCCCACAAGCCACACACAGCCCAATTAATCCGAGCAATGCCCTGGAGTTGCAAAGAGGCGATAGACTCTTCATGTCTTCGTGGTAGCATCCCGAAAGATTGCACACGGTCACCCATAAAATGTACCCTCTCTACAGGAAATGAAATGCAGTGCTCACCAACTTCGGAGGAGAGCCGTGCTCTCTCTCTCCGTGATAGGAGATTTCAAAAACATCTATAATGCTAAACTGTAGATGAACATGAAAACGCCTTTTTATAATGAATTCTAAAAGCGTTGCCCTTTTTCAGACTTAGAGACTTCTGCGTTTTCAAAAACAGGCTCCGATCAGGGGGAAAAAAAAAAAACCACTTTGACTTTTTCCTCTTAGGACTCTGACAAATAGCGGATTTGGTAAATTTGCATGAAGCTGAAAGGTACATTTCGCGGTTTTCTGGGATTCCCTGAAATGAATTTTTGTGGCAAGAGGCCTAGAGAAAGCACTAGGCTTTCCTCCTGACTTGGCACGCTGCCCTCTGGTTGCCTTAGCCTCGTTTGCAAAGGACCGCGTATTTTCTCCCCTCACATTCATCTCTTTTCTGAGCAGGTGGCTTCCACGTCTTGGCTCTGTCTCTTTCGCCCTTTGCCTGTCTCTCCCTATTTGTCCCCCTCCGCGGACTTCTCTGTCCCTGTCCCTTCTCGTCTCCTCCTCCAGCCTTCCCCTGGCTGCTGCAACCAATGGGGACATGGTACACAGTCGCATTTTCATCATGCCAAAACGGCATTCCAGATCTCTCTCGTTTTAAAAGCCAATTATTGGAATTTCTTCTGTTGATTTGGTAAATGCCTTAATGAGGTGACCTTTCCCCTGTGCCCCTCTATCCCTGTAATTATTTCTGAGGCTCTAGGTACTGGGAGGGGAGGTCTCCTGCTAGCCTCATTTCCCTGCTTCGTGAAAGCCACACAACTCCTCAAGGGGGTTGATTTGCCGGATGGGAGCCCGTAGCAAAACCAGCCATATCCGTTCTGCTTTCATTTATGGAACCAACTTGGACACTCCTGAGTCCCATCAGGCTTTTGCTGGCTCAGGATGACTGCCTTGAAGCTGTGGAAGGGACAGGAGGCACAGAGTGACTGCTCATTCATACACAGCCACACAGCACCAAGGTTAGGACCGGGCCGCTGGACTCACAGGGGCCTGAGCCAGATTCCTGGTTCCCCTACTTGTGAGTTGCGTAACTGTCCCAAGTGAATTGGCCTCTTGCCTCAGTTTCCCCATCTGTACTATAAGGATGCTTGAGGGCCCACAGCATGAGGCTACTGTGAGGTTTAAACATGTCATTGGCAGCCCATGCCGCCATGATAGATTTCTCCCCGAGACCCAGCCATGGTGAGCAGGTGAATCCTAAAATCAAGTCAAGGGTAGAACTAGCTGGAGAGTTTGGCCAGACACGGCAAGGCAGCCACAGCCCATGTTTCCTGCAAACACACAGAGAAAGGGGGCTCACCTTGCTCCGGGACCGTCCGCATAGGAGCTGAGCTGGGGAAAAGCAAGTCCTTTCCTTGGCAGGGTGACCCACATCCCAGGTGCCCAAGGAGGATACACACACCCTGGGCTTGCCTTCCCCTCCTGCCCCTGCCTGGGCCCGGGGGTCTTATGATGCACTCCCCCACAGCACATTGTTCCTTTTGCTGCTGCTCTCATGGGACTCCCTTTCCCTAGTGGCTTCTCCCTCCAACCACCAAAAGGGCTACCTTGTGCCTGTCATGCTGTCTGTCTACTCACTGGTCACACATCAGCCACCATCACGCAGTGCCAGGCACTCCTGGCACACACACACACATAAGCACACACACCTCTCTGTGCACGGTGCCTGCTATCTGCTGCCCTCCCCCTCCCCACCAGCCTTCCTTCCCTCTGCTCTTATTACATCCTCAGACTTATTTTTCTGTTCAGTATTAGTGACAAATCCATCTCCATGCAAATAGCTCCTTGCTGATGAGATGGCTCAGACCTTCTTTCAGGGTTTAATTTGAAATAAACAGAAGACTCACCCTTCCCAATTTGAGGGGGGAAACACATGGTTTAGTTTGACTCAGCCCCCACCAGCATCTGTCTCCCCTGCCCTCACCCCATCATGGTAGCCCCCTCCTCCCTGGACCGTCCCCTGCCCATCCCATCTACCTCCGTGAGGACTTTTGGGCTCTAATCACCTCCTCATCGCTGTGACTTCACAGGAGGCAAAGTGCTGGCCATGACATCTAGGAAGGCTGGGGCCGGGGGCACAGAGCATGTCCAGAACAAAGGATTGGAACAAGCTATTGCCTGTGCAGTAGACAGCTGTGTTTCCACGTGGACTGACTGACTGAACAATGACAATGATATCAAGAGCTGGCGGTATGGCGTTCTTACCACTGGGCCAAGCTTTGAAACAAGGCACTTGTATTAACTCATTTAATCAGCATGATGGCCCCATGAAACAGATACAATAATATCTATGACATAGACAATATCTCGCAAAGACAATTAAGTGGTTTGCCGCAGTCATGCAGCCAAGAGCCAGGAGACAGGAGCCAAGCCAAGTACTCTGCCTCCCTTCTTATCCCCTGCCCATCAGGAACTCTAAGGGAGAGGTGGGCTTTCCAGTGTCCTGAGCCTTTGCGTGTCGCTGGAGTCAGCGGACGTCTGAGATGAGCTGGTGCCTCAGTTTCCACATTTCTAATATATGCATAATGATTGTATCTACCTTATGCAGGGTTGTTGTAAGGCCTGGATGATCACTTCCAAAGTGCTGGAAGAGTTTTAGAAGTATTGTTAAGTTCTGGAAGGATTGTAAGTCCTATATCAATCAGCATCAGCTATTACCCATTATTTTTATTGTTTTCTTATTACGGTGTCCAAGGTGATGTGCTAGGTGTTGGGGGAGATGCACAAGGCATCAAGACTCCTACTCTGGAGGGGTAGGGAGCCTGAAACAGGTCCCCAGATAAATGTAACACAGAAGGCAGTGATAGCCGGTGTAAAAGGGACGAGCACAGTGCTAGTGAAGAAGGGGAAGTTTGCTTCCGACACAGCCAGGTCAGGCAAGACACCAGTCGATAAGTATTTTTTTTAACATCTTATTTATTTATTTGAGAGAGAGAAGGCAAGAGAGAGCCCAAGCCAGGGGAGAGACAGAGGGAGAAGCAGACTCCCTGCTGACCAGGAAGCCTGATGTGAATGGGACTCGATCCCAGAACCCTGAGATGCTGATCTGAACCAAAAGCAGGTACTTAACAGACTGAGACACCCAGATGTCCCACCAGTCAATGAGTCCTGACTGAGACATCACTATGGGCTGGATACTAAACACAAGGATGGAAAAAACCTGATAAGGACCACCCTCAAGGACCTCCAGATACTGGGACAACCACCAGCTCATGGAGGTGGCCTATGGCTCTAGGACAATGAGAGGCAGGCGCTAAGTCGGAGGGGACTTCCTAGAGGAGGTGACAATAACCTGAGCCTTTGAGAATGACCAAGAGTTAACAAGGCAAAAGTGGTCTTCGAGCTGATCGGAGAGAGAGCTTGGGATTCCAGCCAGTTAAAACTCAGAGTAAAGACATTTCTTTCCAGAGGGAAATTCACAAGCAAAAGCATGTCATTCTAAAAGGGCAGACTGTCCTTGCAGAGAGGGGAATGGACCAGTCCATCTAAAGTATGAGAGGAGAAGCTGGAGGGTAGGAGCAAGGCAGACAGTAGGTTAATACTGAGTATATCAGTTAGCTTCCACTGTGTAACAAATCACCCCAAATTTCAGAATTTAGTGAAGTCAGCAGTGGCCGAGCTCAGCTGAGATGGCCCACCTGTGCACCACATAGGGTCGGCTGAACCCATACATGCCTTTGTAGCCCATCAGCAGTAGTGGCCTCAGCTTCATGGGCACAGAATATGGGGGGACAGGAGGCAGGAGAAGCCAAGCCAGGCGGAGCAGCTTGGGATTCCCCTGGGGTGGGGGTTGGGGGGCATCAGGGTCTTCACCCAGTGCTTGGCGACCTCTACTTTCCCAAGGGAACAGAGCATCAGACTTCTAAGCCCCAAGCACTCTGCCTATCATCTTTCAAGGGAATGAGTCCCGTCTGCTTGGAGAACCAATCATGTGCCTCATCCATACAGGGCTGGATGGTTTCACAAGGGCTCTGCCACACTGCATCTCACTTGATCTTGGCAACTACACAGCCAATCTGGTTTTATTATGGTCCCTATTTTATAGATGAGGAAACTGAAGCCCAGGGAGGCCAAGCAACTTGCCCAGGACCACAAGCTAGTGAATAAAGGACCGAGGATTTGAATCCAATCTGCTTGGCCTTTAAATTAGCCAAACAAGGGGAGATGGACAACTGGGAAAGAGGGACTTATTCCAAGAATTGCAACTCATTCTTATCCACAAGAGGAATTTGAGTCAAAAGGGGGTGAAAAATGAGGCTAGAGATGTTGGCAGGAGTTAAGAAGTTCAGACTTTGTCCAGATGGCTCTAGGGGATCTTTGAATGCTTTATTATTATTATTTTTTAGATTTTTATTTATTTATCTGACAGAGAGAGAACATAAGCAAGGGGAGCAGCAGAGGGAGAGGGAGAAGCAGGCTTCCCATTGAGCAGGGAAATCGATGCATGGCTGTATCCCAGGACTCTGGGATCATGACCTGAGCTGAAGGCAGACCCTTAGCCAACTGAGCCACCCAGGCACCCTCTTTGAATGATTTCAAATAAAGGAATGTTAGATATTCAGCAAATTGGCAAGTGAATGGATCGGTGAATGGGGTAGATGACCAGACATTTTAAAGATCACTCTGGGACACTGCGGAGCATGGGAAGAGGGGTGAGGTATTACAATACAAGGAAGAAACGCTGAGGGGCTGAGCCAGGAAGACTATCGGGAATGGAAAGGGAGAAAGAGATGGGAAAGGTATTTCAGAGCCTTCACAGGGATGGTTAGCAATGCAGGGTGAAGGAGAGTAGAATCCAGAAAGACGTGCAGATTTCTGGCTTCTCTGATTAAATGGCGGTGCCATTCCCCAAAGTGTGGACAATGCTTTTGGGGGGTTCGTCTGCACACAGATGTTGGCTGAGTCCGCAGGAAAGTGATTTCCTTCTCCATAGACCATGTGTAGAATGGCACAAGGCCGGGCAAGACCAACAATTAAGGGTGGAAAAAAGACGGAAAGTAACATCCAGGAAGGACAGGAGAAATCCAGAAGAGAATCCCATCCCAGAGGCCAGCTTAGGATCTAGCCACTCCCCACCTGGTCTCATTTATCATCATTGTATTCTATCAACCCAAAGTTATGTGACGTATTCGTTTACGTTTATTGTCCATCTCTCCACTAGGGCAGGAGCTCTGAACCCCCAGTGCTTCACACTGGGGCTGGCGCCGAGTGGCTGCTCAGTATAGATTTTCTGAATGAAAGGTGACCTCGCACTGAAAAGCAGTTCTGCTAAAACCCCGACAACCCCAGTCCTGTGTTGACCTTCTGCGGTTCTGCGCTTTGGCCATGAGGTGGCGCATCCCCGGGAGTGAGGAAACGGGAGGCTGGGGTTACCTGTAGCCCAGAACCTGACAGCAGGGCACAGTGACAGAAGCGAGCAGTGAGTGGGTCTGACCAGCAAAAATCATTCATCTACTCCCTATCCGGCCCTTCCCAAGCACCAACCGCTGGTCAAGCCGATGCCTCCGAGAGCCCTCTGAAATTGGCCTGCGGAGGGGAGCCCACAGGCAAAGGCAGAGCCCCTCCTGCACCCGCGTGGGGACAGAGGACCATGATGAGGGCAGGAGGGCTGGTGGCAAGGGCTCTGACGGGTCACTGCAGCTTGCCGGGTAGGTCTGTAGGCTGCCCTGACTCTAGCGGATAATGTTATAGGGTCCAAAAAACCAGGATCCAAGTTCCAACCATATCCCTTGTCTGCTGTGTCGCCTTAGCCAAGTGACTAGCCCTCTCTGAACCTGTTTCCTGCTCTGCAATATGGAGGTGCCAATAGTACAGTTTCGAAGGATCATGAGGATAAAACAAGAGAGCCTTTGGCACAGTGTCTTTCACATAGCACCCAAACTAAATATTATCCTTGAAAATTGGACGTAATAACCAATATTTGCAATAGCCTTTGCAAAGCTCTCTCTGCTTCTTCATATCATAAAAGTAACCCTCATAACCGCCCAGCTAGTATCTTTATTACCCCACTTTCCAGATAAGAGGGCAGGGGCTGTCAGATTAGGTAACCTGCCCGCAATCATGCAGCTTGTAAAGTAATAGACTCAACCCAGGTTCAGCTCAGCAAACACAGCCGGGGTGTCCCCTTCGAGGCAGGTGCTAGGCCAGGTGATAGAGATCCAGGGTGGGTGGGGTGGCTGTCTAGGGGACAGACAAGCATCTGCAGATCACTTCCATAGACCAGGTTAGCTACTGAGACAGAAGGGTCCCCAGAATGCTACAGGCTCATAGACAAAGCAGGAGATTCCCCAGGGATCGGACAACCCCTTAGTGCAGTCTTGAAGGCTGAGTCAGAGCGAGCCCAGAGAAGATGAGCAATGAGAACTCCAGCATTCCCAGTCAAGTTCAAGAAATGCCCTGGGCAAAGGAACCAACCTGCTGTGGAACATGGTTCATGCTGGGCCCTGACATCAAGCCAAATTTCCAGCAAGCAGCAGGTGGACCTCCTCTCTCTGACTTAAGTCCCAGGAACTCGCAAAGGGAGTGGGGCGCCAACAAAGGGACAGAGTCCCCCTGGGGGCTCTCACTGTCCAATGAGCTCCTCCTTCCAAGCACTCATCAGTTTGTAATTTTTCTAGGAGTCCTCACACATTGTGCATACAAATTATGCGGGGTCTTTTTTCAGTGCTGATTCTGATTCGGGAGGTCCTGGGGCGGAGCCCAAGGGTCCACATTTCCAAGCAAGCTCTCAGGTGAAGTGGATGCTGTAGGTCCTTCCCGGGCACGTGCTGAGTCATGAAGCTCTCCCCATTGGCTCCCAGAGGGCGGGCCGTGTTCAGGATTCCTTAACCACTCTGTGCTCTCTGGGGTGACAAGGAAGAGGCTGGATGGAAGGAAGGGAAGGATGAAGGCCAGGGGGCAGATGAGAGGGAAGGAGGGAGTGCTCAGTGTTGGTTGGCCTGCAGGCCTAAAGCTAGAGACAGGGATGCGCTGAGGAAGGGCAGCCCAGAGGGCCCTGGGGGCCCTCCCTCCGTGGGGTCAGCATTGGCACTCCCAGCATGAACTAAGCCCGCTCTGCATCCCAGCCAGGTCCCTGGGGCCTGGGGCTGAACACTGATGCCTAAAAATAAGGAAAAGCAGCACCAGCAGCCAACCTCCCCCTGCTGTCGGCCAAGTGTCTCTGACCTGTCACCTCCCCAGCCTGTGAGCCAGAGGAACCGGGCTGGACCCCCTCTTCCACCAGCAGGAACGGTGCTACCTCAAAAACAGACTGAGAACCACCCCCACTCCCTCCCCCAAGCCCTCCCAGCCCAGGCTGCTCTCTCCAGAAATGGCAGGAAGCGGCCCGTCCCCCAGCGTCACACAACAGTTTCTGCACTGCCATCCCAGGGAGGGCTAGCAGGCTCCCCCTCTTTGCCAGCCCCCAACAGTCACTCGTCCACCACCCCCAACTCTACCCCCACCACACACACACACACACACACACACACACACACACACAGTAAAAAGTGCTGACCCCAGAAACCAATGCCCATGACAGACCTCTCACCCAGCCATCTTCGGTTTATTTACTCAACAAATGCATGAGCTACTACATGCCAGGCACTGATCCAGACATGCAAATATGGCAACAACCAAGACAGACAAGGTCTTTCTCTGCTGTCAAAAAGCCTCCTTTGTCATTAGGGGAGACAAACAATAGATGAATCTGGGCATAAAGAAAATAAAGGCGGCGGGTGTGGGGGGGGCTCACAGAGAAGAATGGAGGGGGGCTCTTCCACAGGGTGGCTGGGCCTCGCTGAGGATGTGACATTGCAGAGACACCCTCCTTGACGGGAAGCAGCCGGCAGGACAAGGATATAAATGGAGATTCCAGGCTGGAGGAGAGCCAGGGCCAGGCCTGGGCCGGGCGTGAGCTTGGCCTGTTTGGCAAACAGAAGGGTGGTGGGCAGGGCATGGTGGGTGAGGGGGGTAGAAGGAAGTCAGTTTCAGGGACGGCCCAGGGCTGAAGGTGCAGGCAACAGGGAGGAGTCCGAACTATGTTCTAGATAGAGTGTGAGCCGCTGGCAGGGTCGACACAGAGCTAGGCCACAACTGCATTGGGGTTTCTAATACACCACTTCTGGAGAATGTTCTGTGTGTGAGAGGGAGACCCAGGAGTTCCCTCCAAAGAGCTCAGGGTCAGTGAGGTGCTCTGCCGTGCTGTGGGGGCAGGAAGGTGGCCTGGCTGACCTCCCGCTCTTCTCCAGCAAGACCGTCCATGTCCCTGCTGCTGGCCTTTGTGGGCTGATGTGCCCCATCAGCCGTCTGTGGAAACCAACCCTCTGGGCCAACAAAGCCCCTGAGGAAGCTGGCCAGGGGCCCACCTAGGTGACCCACTGGATTTTGGGGGGAGCCCCCTCAGTGCTGCCCTTGGCCTGGCACCAAGCGAATTTTCCCAGCCTGTTCTGGCAAGGTTGGCCAACCAAGTAAAACAAGACCATGAGTCAAATGACCTTGACACCGTACGGTCACTGGGTAGGCTTCCAGGGAGCAATTCCAGAACAGGGCAGAAATCCTCGAACTCCCAGCTCCACTCTGCCCTCTGCCCAGCCGGCGTCCTGTGGGAAGGACAGTCAGATGGTCACCCCAGCATACGCTCTGGTCCAGAAGCTCGAGGCCTTCTGATCACGGGACCCCTTCTTAGAGACAGCTGTGGGGCTGAGTGGGCCTTCCTCCGCTTCTCCCTGCAGAATCCTTTATTTCCTAAGAGGGCGTAAGGAACCTTAGTACAGAAAACAGATGGAAGCTTTACCTTTCCGGTGGAACCAGGACGTGCTTCCCAAGCCCATCCCCATCCTTCTCTGCCCTCCCTCAAAGGTAACTTTGGATGACGCTGTGCTCTCTGGCCTCAGTTTCCTCCTCCGTCAATGTGCCACCTGACTTGGTCTCCCTACCTCACCTTGCCGCTCAAGTCCCCTCGCCCCGGGCAGCAGAGCTCAGAGAACAGTCCTCAAGGGCCCCTTCCCACGCAAGGAGAGATGGAAGCCCGGCATAGCCAGGACCAAGCGCCCCTTTGATCATGGGACAGTCATTTGAGCGATGCGTCCCTTTGGCCAGCGGTGCCCATGGAGCCGGCCCCTGCCTGAGCCTGAGCTGTGGCCTCCCCGGGCTCTCTGTCCAGCTCTGGGGCCCAGCTCTGCCTGGGGTGCCTTCCGGGCTTCCTCGGGCCTCAGTCACCCAACAGTTAATGCATTTCTTCTTGACTGACAATGAGCACAACACCAAAACAGTCAACTATTTTTATCTCCGGATTAATCACAAAAGGCTAACGCTTCCACCTTCCCTGTGATTAAAAATTAGGAGACCAAACTCTATAGTGGTTCAGGATAATAACCAATCCTGTGAGGGCGACGTATGAATAATGCATCTCCGGGCCCCGCGGCTCGGCCTCCCCCCCCCCCACTCCGCTGCCCCACACCCAGCAGCCCCAGCTCCAGGCCAGTCTGAATGGAGAAGTAATGAGTCGCCCGTTCCGTCCGCGCTACAGCTGCCAAGAGCGACTGTTGATTTCTATTCAGCCTCCTGGCCCCCAAACTCCTCACTCCTCACCCACTCCCACCCCAAGCACCCCGGCCCCATCCTCACCCCCTCCTACCCCATCTGGTGTGCAGCGAGGCGAAGGCCAATCAATAATGCATAGCTACATGAATAACCGCATGATAACCACTTATTTAGGAAGATATAATCAGGACCCATTCTGAGGAGGGATGTTCGTGTGTGTGAGCGTGTGCGCGCCCGGGTACTCATGAAGCGGGCGTCCCACTCCCCTCTCCCCTCTCCCCTCCCCTGCACTCCCTCTAATCCAATATTCCAAAACACAGGACTTGAACAGCAAGAAGGAAGCTCGGCCCCTCACTGTATCTGGTTTTTAGAAAGACCTCCTCAGGCTTTATGCTGCGATCAGAGTGGGATAGTCACCTGAGCAAAGGCCTGGGGACAGCTGGTTCTCCAACCTGCTCTCACACTGGAACCCTCCCGAAGCTTGGGGTTCCACCGCCAGAGATTGGAATTTAGTTCGTGGGGTGCGGCCTGCCAATGGGATTTTTTTTAAATCTCCCCCAGAGTATTGTAATATGCAGCCAAGGTTGGAAACCACTGTCTCAGACCCAAGACATGTCGGCGCCAGAAGGAACTGTCCAGATCTCCTGTTGTCCTTTCATATTTTGTATCTGGTGAAACAAAACCAGGAGGGACCCCGTGCCCCAGTTCACCCCTCCTGATTTAGGGTACTTTCCACAGGACCACACCTTCTGGCTCTTCCCTGGAGAGTCCCAGAGACACGGGGTGGTCCAGTGTTTCTTCTGTTCCTGGCACTTGAAATGGTTCTTTCCAATGTCTCTTGCTCTCCAGCTCAGCCCGGAGAGCCTCCATCCTGGACACCTACTGGAGAGAAAGCTGCCCCCACAGAAAAAAGGGGGGCAGGAGCCCCAGCCCCGGCCCTCCCTGCTGGAAGAGGCCCAGCATTGCACAGAGCTAAAATTCCCCTCATCAACAACTGTCACACCCACCCACCCCCCCATTGTGGAAAGCCCTCATTAGCCTCCCTTTTGCTCTCTGGCCACACCAGCACCAAAGAGGCCTCCGGCACTAATGAGGGAGTTTGGGGTGGGCGGGGTAGGGGGTGTGATCCTCATTGTCCAGCCCACAACCAGCATCTGCCTGAGCCCAGAGCCCCCTGGAGAGGCTGGGCAGGGTTGGATGAGGCCAACCGCCTCTCTGGGCCAGGATCTCCAGTGGAGTTCTGGGGCTGATAGCATCTTGGAAACCCCAAGGGTTTCTTTTTCCTCAGAAAACAGAAACATGGAAGTTGGCACTCACTGGGCTATAGTTCTGAACTGGGCTTCCTCTGGGCCAGGAAGGAAGGGGGCACAGCCACAAGCTGAAGGGGCTGCTTTGCTGTTTACCTGGCCCCAGAGCCTCCTGGAGTCTCCTGGGTGCCCTAGGAGAGTGGCAGATGCGGGCAGGCCCTGGGAAGGGGAAGGAGGCCAGGCAGGTTGTGGGCGCGGGGCCCTGGGTCAGGACCGGGCCGGCAAAGCTGTTTGACCCTGCTGAGTCCATCTTCCCGGATCCCACAGGGCAGAAGCTTGCACAGGGCCTGGATGGAGGCAAGGACTTTCTCCGGCAACTGGGCAAAGAAGGCCTTTTCTGCTAAGACCCCCATCCGTCAGCACCCGATTTCCCCTCCATCCATTCGCTCAGCAAACATGCAGCTCAGCCCTCCTCAGCCCTCCAGAACTGATTGGCCCAGCCCTTCCCTAGGGGTGGGGTGAGGGAGGTAGAGGAGAAGCCTAGGGACCTCCCAGGGGGTCTCCAGGGAGCCCTTCCCCTTCTGTGGTTTGTCTGTTGGTCCAGGGAGGAGAGGCAGGGAACCACAGAAACCTGAGACCCTCCATGTGTCCCTAAGCACGAACATGAGAAAAGGCTCTGTGACCTTAGGCCAGTCATTAAACTTCTCTGGGCCTCTCCTCCAAGTGATGGTCACCTGTCATCATAAGTGCCCATCCCACATCCCAGGGTTGTCCAGGGGATCAAAGGGGTGACTCCAGTGGTCTTGGCAAACATTATGGAGTGTCAGCCAGCAACTGGGCCCTGTGGTGGGCCAGATGGGAGATGCAGCCACTGCCATGGACATCTTCCCCGCGGCAGCACCCCCATCTCTCGGGAGCCACGAGTCTCTGATCACTCCACTGTGAAATGCAGGAGAAGTGGGGAGCAGAGATTCACCCTGACTCTGGGATGAGACAGTTGAAGCCATTCTGGAAGAATCAAGCACTAAGGAGGTGCGAGGGTTGCACAGCCCTCTGAAACACCATCTCAGTCTTGCAAGGTTGCCTGCCCCCTGTCCCCTGACACCTGCAAGGGCGAGGAGTGGAGGGGAGCTGCAGGTGTCAGAGGACCTGGCCTGGGGCCCCCGTTCCCCAGCAACCTTGAGCTAGTCACTTAATCCCGCGGAGCCTCCATTTCCAGATCTATGTCATTGGGATAATAATAATGTTTACCTTGCAAGACTGTTGTAAGGATTAAATCAGACGACTGATGTGACAGCGCTTTGTTTTAAAAAAAGAGAGAGAGAAGTTAAAAGGAAAGAAAGTACAGATATTATCTGGGCAGCAGAGCTTTGCCTCCCAATCTGATCTGTGAAACGGAGCTAATGATGCCGGCCCTGTCCCCTCACGGCTCATCGAGAGTGGCGGATGAGATGATGGCATGAACATCAGCTGCAAATAAACATGCCGTGCATATGTCAGGGATTATTGCTGCTGTTGCTATTATTGTTATAATACAAGGGGATTATACATTTTATTAAAGTATGATAATTATTGTTTGTCATCGGCTCCATAAAATCCACCCAGCCCAGCCTGCCAGCCCTGCCGGAGGCAAGCAGGGACCTCAGTCTGACCTCTCTACTCCTCTCTCCCCCCTCCACCCCTGCAGTGCCACCTGATGACCCGGTCATCCTGGGGGGGCCTGTGATCAGCCTGCGGGCGGGGGACCCCCTCAACCTCACCTGCCACGCAGACAACGCCAAGCCTGCAGCCTCCATCATCTGGTTGAGGAAAGGAGAGGTCATCAATGGGGCCACCTACTCCAAGGTGAGGCCAGGGGGCAACGGGAGGGGCGGAGCCGCGGGGGGAAGGGAGGGGCGGGGCCGCGCGGGGAGGGGCGGGGCCGGGGCGGGGCCGCGCCGGGAGAGCCCCCTTTCCCCAACTCTGCCCCTCTTGCACTGTGTGTGTGCTTTTTGTCTCCCATTCTTCCTTACCTCTCGTTGTCTTTTTCTCTCTCGCTCTATGTCAGTTTTTCCCTCTCATCCTCTGTTTCTATTTATCTGACCTTTTCTGTCTCCTGACTGTGTAACTCTGTCTTCCTCTCTTCTTTCCTGGGGTAATTGCCGGGCTCGGTCAAGACCCTAAGAATAGACTAAGGTCGGAGGAGGAGGCTCAGGGACAGAAGTGGCCAGGGCCTAGGGTTGCTAGATAAAATACAGGGCACCCAGTTAAATTTGAATTTCAGTATAAGTATATCCCAAAATATTGCATGGGGCATAATTATACGCCATACTTGGACTAAAAAAGTAATTCACTGTATATCTGAAATTCATATTTAACTGAGTGTGCTGTATTTTTATTTGCTAAATCTGGCCAACTTTCCAGGGCTACGAGGTAAGGCTGTTTAGGTTCTTGCCTGTCCAAGATGCCCGACTGAGGAAATCCAGACCATGATCCCTTACGATGCCTTGCACCTGCTGTACCTACCTGCAGGGGTGTCTTTCTGTAATTCACACAAGGTACCATGAGCCGGAAATGCCCTGAACTGGCCCCTGTATACTTGGGTCTTTATTTTCTGTATTTTATGATGCTTTGACATCCCAAAGCCTTCCAGAAGAGGAGGGACTGCCACTCCCAGGCATAGCTAATTTCCTAGAGATGGGAAACCAAGCGCAGGGCACACACCTTTGATATGCAAATAGCCCAGCATCCAGACCCTCACCACCTCCTTTTAACCTGCTGGGAGTCCGAGGTGCTGGCCTCCTCCAACTCTGAATCCCTAGGGCCTGGATAACTGGAGATCAGTCCTACAGCCCAGAGCTTCTGGAAATGATTCAAACCACCCAATCCCAAAATCTTTGTCCATTCCTTCCCACGAGAACCACAACAAAGGCGGGCACCACATTTTCCCCTTGCTCCCCCTGCCTCCGGACCAACCCTGAGGCATCCCCGTGACCCTATGTGGAGCAGGGCTCCCCCCTCCTCTTGGGGGCTGTAACAAATGACCTTCAATCTGGCACTCATCCCCTGATCTGCTGGCTTTCTCCTACCTGAATAAAAATAAAATCCCAGGTACAGGTTAAAGCCTCCCCCAACCAAACTCCACTCAAGGAAATTGTAAACAGAATCCCAGACCGCATTTATATATCATAGAGCCTTTAAAGATGAACAGGACGGTGGAGGATGGCTGGTCCAGCTCCCTTGATCTACAGATAGAAAAGCAAGGCCTGAAAGAGAAGTGACTGCCCTTCTCAGTTGGTTAGTGGCCAGAACCACAGTCTCGTGGCACCCAGGGCTGCGTTCCTTCCTGTGTTCTCTCAGTACAGCCTTAGACAGAGGGACAGCTGCTGCGAGGTTGTGTCTGCCCCCAGGGCCAACCAGCACGCCCAGGCTCTGAAACTGGAGGTCTGGGCCTCCAGAACCCCAGCTCGCCTCTTCCTGTGGCTCTCCTTGGCTTCAGAAAGTGGGGAGATGCATGACCCGTTTCCCCACTCCCACCCCACCACCAAGCTCCTTTTCCTGGGTCTTGAAAAAATAAAGGCTTTCATCACCAGTCGGGGCTCTGAGGCCAAAATGACAGTTCTCCGAGGGTGTGTCTTTCCTGTCCAAACCTGACTCCCCGCCAAGGAGTCAGCCCCAGGGCTGCTGACAAAGCCCCACCCCGCTCTGGGCCCCCACCCAGATCCTGGTGCCAGAACCCAGGACAAATGCCTTCCCTCCCGCACAAGTCCACCCAGGGGGAAGCTGCCGGTTGAGAAGTAAATCTCTCACTCCTGTCCTGGGCTGGAGCCGCCCTTGTTATGGCCGAGGGAATAAATCATCCAGACAAGGATGAAAAGGAAGGCAAGGGGTATTCCTTCCCATCTGGGCATCTGTCCAGTCCCTTCCTGAAGCTGGGTCAGCCTGCGGCCCCTGCCAAAGTTTCTGTCCTGCAGAGGACACACTCTATGTGGGGAAGAGAAAGGTCAGAGTCACCCTGCTGTGCCCATCCGGGGGTCACCTTGCCCCAGTCCATTGCATCACCCATGTGGCGAAGGGCCCTGGAAGAGCCTGGCAGGGTGCTACAGCAGGCCAGAGCAAGAGGCCACGCTCGCCCTCTGCACTCCCGTCCCAGCCCAGTTCACACTCCTGCAGACCGATGACCAGCAGGACAGCTCCGGGCAGCCAGGGGCCGGGGTTCCAGACCCTGGTCTGTGAATTTCAGGAGAGTCATTCCTTGAGCCTCAGTTTCCTCTCCGGTAAAATAAAGGGGTTGGATCAGATACTCTGTAGGAGTAGGGCTTGGGCTTCCATAACAAAATACTACAGACCCAGGGCGCCTGGGTGGCTCAGTGGGTTAAAGCCGCTGCCTTCAGCTCAGGTCATGATCCCGGGGTCCTGGGATGGAGCCCCGCATCGGGCTCTCTGCTCAGCAGGGAGCCTGCTTCCCTTCCTCTCTCTCTCTGCCTGCCTCTCTGCCTACTTGTGATCTCTGTCTGTCAATAAATAAATAAAATCTTTAAAAAAAAAAAAAATACTACAGACCCGTGGCTTAAACAAGACATCTATCTCTCCCAGCTCCAGAAGCTGGAAGGCCAAGGTCAAGGTGCCAGAAAGGAGGGTTGCTGGTGAGCTCTCTCTTCCTGGCAGAGGCACCTTCTCTCTCTGTCCCCGTGTGGCCTTTCTTCTGTGTGTGCAGAGACAGATCTCTGGTGTCTCCTCCTCTACTTACAAGGACCCTTAAGCACCCTTATGACCTCATTTAACCTTAATTACCTCCTTAAAGGTCATATATCTATATATAGTCACACTGGGGGTCTGGGCTTTACCATGTGAATTCGGGGGGCACACAATTCCGTCCAGAGCAGGTTCCTGCCAGCTCTGACAAGCAGTAAACCTACGACTCACCCAGCAGTGCTCACGTGGAACCAGCTCTAGGGGCCACTGCCCTCTGCCTCCCCCTCCTTCTCCCAGGACTGCAAGCACCAGTCACAGAGGCACTTCTGATGACCCAAAGGCACAGCAGCCCCCGAGGTGTGAGCCGCTGAAACAGAGAGAAACAGAGAGAGGGTGTTAAGAGATCACTCAAATGTGCAAACTGTCAAGCCGTGCCCAGGGACCCCAGAACACATTGCCTGGGGCAGCCCTGCTGGCCCCAAGGTCAGAAGCCCTCAGTATTTGTCACCCAGTGCTGGTTAAGCCCATGGCCCCGGAGCTGGGCAGCCTCACTTCGAAACCAGGCTCCACCCCCTTCCAGCTCTGCCATGGTCAGCAAGCAAGCTACCTAACCTTGCGGTGCCTCAGTGTTCCCATCTGTATAGTGGGAGCAAGAACAGTGCCTGCCGCAAAGGATGGCTGGAAGGATGGAACAAGAAGATTGCCTTGCTGGTGGGCTCTCTGCCTGGCCCTCACTTGATCCTCTCAGGCTCCAGGGCACACCTTAATCTCCCCTTTCCTAGATGGGAATGTCCGTATGACTGTAGGGCTTCATCACATATTATGGTAACTTAGTCTCTCTGCCTCGGTTTCCCCAGCTGCAAAACAGGGTGTTGTTAGCCACAGACGCCCATCAGGGCTGCTATGAGACTTAAGACGAATGATGTACAGAAAGCACCTGGTGGGGAGTCAGAGCGCCGGCCAGTTGCGTTAGACCCACCTCTCAGCCCTCCATCCCAGATCTGCCTCCCCAGGGGTCATCCACCAGCCCTGGTTTCAGGGAACCTTCTTTCTACAATCCAGCATGAGGCCAGCAGGGGAAGGGTGAGCCAGCAGGACGGAGGACAGCATCACTGAGGATGGCCAGGCCCCTTGCCCTGGGAGGAGAATCAGGAAAAGGAAGCACCCTCTGCCCCCGCACCCCTTCCCCCAGCCCAGGCTGTGGCGCCTCTCCTTGAACACACCACCACAAACACCTTGGTGGCCGGAGTGCCTGGGGGAGTGCCTGGGACTCCTGGCAGGTGTCTAGCTGCAGAAGCCTGGGAGCTGGTGGCAAGGCCTCTCTCCAAGTACCCCCTTCCTGGACACCCAGCCTCAGGCTGCCTTCCCTGGGCTAGACACCAGAATGGCGGTCACGTGGTATTCATCTAGAAAGCCAGCAGCTACACAGACCAGGAGAGACAGGACAGGTTAAGGAAGAGGGGGGAAGCAAGAATGGCCTGAGCCCAGAGAGAAATCTTCCTGGTGAGCCAGCTTCCTGCTCTGTCTGCTACTTCCCCAACAGCTGATGGCAGCAGATGAGGCCCTGACCCTGATTTGGGGGATGGGGGAGCAGGTAGGAAAGTTGCATAGTCTTAGGACGGCCTGCCTGCCACAATGCCCAGCCCCCCACCCCATGCCAGTCCTGTATGTATCTACGTCGAAGCCCCTTGCTCTCTAGGCCTACAGCTTCAGGCTGCTGCCTACTCAAGGGGCTCTCCACTCACCCACCACCAGGACATGGAGCCTCATTAGGGCCCTGTGCTAAGAGGAACTCTGGAACAATCCCTCTTAAGGCCCTCACTGGGGCCCAGCTCCCTCCAGGAGCCCCTCTCACTCTGTATTCCCTCCAATCGGTCACCCCAGCAGCACCCCCATCTGCTTCTCTTAGGGGCCCAGAGTCTCCACCCAGCACAGCAGCCCCCGCCCTCTTGACCTTCTTTGTGAAGGGCATCCGTCCTCACCCAGGGCACAGGACTGGGGGCCCTAGGGATACAGGGTCTGCAGCCAATGGCATTGTGGTTCTCCACCTTCCCTTACAGCCCTCATTGGAGCCACAGGACAAGAGCCCCTAACGGATCCCCCAGGCAGCTATAAAAAGGGGAAGCAAAGAGATTAAAAAAAAAAAAATTTTTTTAAAAAAAAGGACGCAGCAGGTGGGGGAGGTGAGTGAAGGAGGGAGAAGAGGGAGGCCTTGTTGCCAGGCAATCAGGCCTCACTCCAGGGCTTTCCAGGATGTTTGCATATCAATTGGCTTCCCAGAATTAGCACCAGGGTTGGGGCACCCACCCCCACTCACCCACAGCCCCTCATTCCCTCCAACCTCCGCACAGCACGCCCCGCTCCACCCTGCTCACCTGTGTTTCCCACACAGCCATCTCCAGGCTGCCCGCCTCTCTGTGGAGCCTCAGGGCTCTCCACTGCCCTCTGAGGCCCGGGGGGCCTTGGGAAGAGCCGAGCGGCCTCTGCTGCCCACACTGGACCAGCGCACGCAGGATGCACGCTGTGCCCCCAGCCCTGCCCACCACCCCGCCCCCCTCCCCGCCCTCCGCTCCGGGCCTCTTGTTGAATGCCAAGTGCCTGTCCTCGGGGATGGTGCCTAGGGACTAGGGACACAAGAAGCTGCACGGGGCACACAGGGTTTAGAGATGCCTCACACAGCCACAGGGTTAGTCTGGAAAGTTCAGAAGCTGCTCGTGGATGGGACACACACACATAAGCGGAGGGGTGGAAAGCCCACCCACGAAGTCTGCTGCTCCCACACTCACTCCCGGGCACGTGCCCCTGATCCGCATCTCCAGACCCAGGTGGGCTGGGCCCTGGTAAAGCCCAAGGAGCTGCCAACTGGGTCACATGAACTGGGCTGGGGGACTCTGAGGCCAGCATTTGGCCTCACATTCCTCCCCACCAAGCTGGAGGAAGGGCTGCCTCAGGCCTTGGAGGCAGTGGCCTCAGAGACAAAGTGACTTGCCAATAATAATCCACTTACCCTCCCCGAGCTGATTTGCATGCTAATGAAGGTTTCTGGAGCAGGAGGTGGGAGGCTGGGGCTCAAAGTGTGTCCCAGGAGCCCAGTTCCGGGAAGGGAAGATGGACCGGGTGGAGCAGGGAGAGGAGGGAAAGTGGAAAGCGGGCTGGACAGGAACCTACAAATGATAGAATGTTCCCCTGGCCTGGCCTGTGGCTTCGAGGCCCCAAAGTGCAAAGGCTTCATTTGTATTTGAGGAAAGGGAGATGGGGAGATTTGTGAGAGGGGAATGAAGGAAAAGAAAAAAGAGAAAAGGAGCGAGGATAAGGAGGGACTGCCGAAGGAAGGGAAAGTAGGTTGAGAAGACAGACGGAGGCCAAGCGCTGGCCACCGAAGAGCAGACAGGCCACCAGATCAGGGGTGGGGGAGGGGCAGCTTTACACCTGCGGGTGAGCCTGGGGTCCGATCCCTGTGAGGGGGGGGCAGGGTGAGATGCTCAGCTTCCCAGGGGGAGCCAGCTGCTGAGGCCCTGCCTTCCCCTTGCTCTCCCCTTGCTTAATGAACACATCTCCCTTTTCTCTAATTAGGTGGAACAAACAACTTGAACCAGAATTTTTATTTCCCAGAAAAGCACATGCCCGGACACAGTAAATATGTCATTAATCATCATTCGGAGGCTCAGGAGCACCCTGGGTGTGGGGAGGAAGGGAAGCAGTCAGAGGGCCTAATTAGGAGCCCGGGCCTCCCTGCTCCCCTCCCGCCAGCACCCGGGCAGCCCGCCTCCCTCCCACCAGGCCGGGAGCAGATCAATGGGAGAGGTGCCCGGCAGAGTCAAACTTAATGTAAATGTTCTTGTTAGCACAGTGTAAAAGTAAAGAAAGGGGGATGGGGAAGAGCCATACAGACCTTCCCCACCTCCTCCCTCCCTCCACCCTACCCCAGGTCTTATTTCCATCCAGGAAATTGTTCTTATCAGTGCTTGGCTATTTATAGACACGTGAACCAGTACTGTGATAGGGCTTGGCTTGAGGCTCAACCACACGCCAGCCCCGTGGCCCCCATCCCCACCCACTAGCCCTGTTCTGCTGGCCTCCAGTTAAGCTCCTGGCCCTGAGGCTGAGCTGGAGACCCTCAGCCCACTGATGGCCCCGCTCCAGGAACCCCGCTGCCGCCCCACTTCCTGGGGAAGGAATATGCCACAGGAGCCCTCCCAGGCCCAGGTGATTCTAGAACGTGCGACAGAAATAGTCCAGACCCCTGCCTTGCTCCGTGGATCTCTCTGGCATCTCAGAATAATATGGCTTTATCTAAAGCAGGATGCGCTGGTTCTAGACAGAGGCTCAGGGCATGTGCTCCGAGTGCTGGAGGCCACCAGCTTTGCTGACAAGGACCACACAGAGCTGAGGACCCCGAGAGCAGGTTCCAGCAGCTAACATACTGCTGCTGTTAAGTAACAAAAATTTGACTAAGTAAATTTGAAGATCTAATTGGCTTTATTAAATGATTCATGAATCAGGCTGCATCTCATCCAGGAAGTAGAAAGGAGTTCCAAGGAGGTGCACAAAAATGGAAGGTTTTTAAAGGCAGAGATGGAGAGGAGAAAAGGAAATGATGGGCAAAGAGTGCCTCCTTTCAGGCAAGGTCCCCCTTAGGGAGAACGGGAGGATGACCTCCCCTGCCAACCAGGAGTTTCCAGGTTGGCTGGTTAAATGTCACATCCAGGGGGCGCTGGGGTCCGAAACTGCAGGAGGCTAGCTAGGCATTAGGTCTTGGTTTGCTGATGGAGGACCCTTAACGCAAGTGACTCCATTTTGGCCAGCTGTCTCCTTCTTAGCACTGCTAAGTAGCTCAGTGAACTTAAAAGTCTGCTGAATCCCTCTCACTGTTCCCCCCTTTAAGTGAAAATCTTACTAACCACCGTCTGGCTCACAGGGAGCAGTGAGGGGAGGGTCACGGCCTCAGGGGTCACCGTCCTCAAATCCCAGCCCTGCCCAGCAAGTTTCTGACTCACTTTGAACTAAGTTTTCTTTTCTATTCAACAGAGCCAGTGCTCCCTTCCTTTCAGGGTCTGGTGAGAACAGTACCGGTACTATCTTAAGGGAGGTTTTGAGGAAGTAAAAGCTATTCATCTATCATCTGGCTCCGAGCAGGTGGAATGAGACCGAGTCTGCCACCCTTCTCTGGAGGGAGTTAACAAGCTTCCCAGGATCAAAGGTCTCGGAGTACTGAACTGAGTACTGACTGTTGCCCAACACAGCTCCCCAGCACCTACCTTGCTGGGTCCCCAAGCCGCCAGGGAGGTAGCTGGAAAGGAGCACAGCACGGCCTCACGGCCCCCACTGGAAATGGAAGGCGGGAAACCAAAAGCTTTCAGACTTGCCTTTGTTTCCTAGAGCCTCCCTCACCACGTCCCGCAACCGGTGCCTAGAGCAACCGAAATGAATTGTCCCACCTCGTGGAGGCCAGAGAGTCTGAAATCGGGGTGTCGGCGGGTTGTGCTCCCTCCAGGGAGAGTCCTCCCTTGTCACCTCCCCTTCTCCTGGCTCCTGGAGTCCCTTGGCTTATGGCCACATCACTCCCGTCTCTGCCTGTCTTCCCATGACCCTCTTCCTCGTTCCTTCCTGTGTCCTCCCCTCTCCTTCGAAGGACACCAGTCATTGGATTTGCCCTCCCACGCCCCATCCAGGATGATCTTGTCTGGAGATCCTTAACTAATTACAAATCACTTAGCTGATCTCTGAAGACCCTATTTCCAAACCAGATGACACTGTGATGCTCCAAGACGACGTGAATTTGGGGGGTGAGCACTCTTCAGCCCAGTATAGGGCCCTCTTATCTCACCCCTACTTGAAGTGTCAGTTCGGTAGAGTTCTGCAGCCCTCCTGGTCTTTTCTATTTTTTCCTCTGTCACCAGGCCAGCAATGGCGTCTGTCCCACCTCCGATTGGTTGGGGTTCTAATGAGGTCAGGAAGTGAAATGATTTGAAAGGTTGGAAGGGTTTACATAGATAAAGGAATGAAATGGTCAGTGTGCCTTGATTCTACGTGCATCCCCCACCCAGCCCTGCCCTTACCCCCATGCCCCAAGCTGCAGCCCTTCGTACAAATGACATCACTGCCTGGGGGGGGAGGGGGGACAGCACCTCCCCCACTACCGGCTGCACGTGCTGCCTGCAGACCCAGAGGCCCCCCCAGACACCAGAGGACACCTGCAGGTGGATTTCCTTTGGAGTCTACAAGTCCAGGCTTTTCCCACATGGTGGAATATTTCCTTTGTCCCTCTGCAACCCAGGGCGCGGCCAGGCCAGGGAGCCACCAGGAACCCCTCAGCTGTCTGCAGACACTTGCACCCTTGGCTGTCTGGGGCCAAGGGCTTCTTCTTCTCCGCTGAGGCTGGGTCATGTCTTCCCCTACCTGCCCAGGCCACCCCAGCCGAGTGACCTGGGGGCTTCTCTCCTTGCTCCCTCAGACCCTGCTGCGAGATGGCAAGCGCGAGAGCATCGTGAGTACCCTCTTCATCTCCCCGGGTGACGTGGAGAATGGGCAGAGCATCGTGTGCCGAGCCACCAACAAAGCCATCCCGGGAGGGAAGGAGACTTCGGTCACCATCGACATCCAGCGTGAGTACTGACTCAGCCCACACAGGGGGCCAGGCCTGGGGTAACACACCGCCTCCCCACCACCGCCCACCTCCAGCACTCTCTGCCTGGAACACAGGTTGGGGGGAAGAGCCAGGCCTGGACAAGCAGCTCACCAGAGCCAGCACCACAGCCTGCGAGGTGTCTGAAGACAGGAAATGGGTCCGACAGCTCCCCGGACTGGCCCAGGTTGCGTTTGTGGGCGCCCTGAGGGCTTGTCCTTCTTATTGTCACACGAAGTCACGACATCAGATGAGAATCTTTGGCCGATGACTTGTTCAGGCCACATTTCCAAACTGTTTCAGGTAGAACTTTCCACATCAATAAATATAAAGCAGGCCCCTAGCTCTGCTTTACCCCGGGGAGCCCTCACGCTCCCTTGGCGAGAAAGCCAGGGCAGAGGGCCTGGGGGCAGCAGGGAGCTCGGGGCTCCCCCCACAGCAGCCCATGCCCTACAGAGGGTAGGTACACGGGGGCCCCTCTTACGGAAGGGTTCAAGGAGAGAAGAAGCAGAGTAGTCTTTCAGTCAGCCCATACTTTCCAGGGACCATTTCATCTTTACAACCACCACTGGAGTAGGTTGCCGGTGGTCCCTCTGTAGGAAGGAGGCACCCCAGGGTCAATCATCCTGCCCAAAGCCACATACTGTCAGATGTAGAGAGCCCAGCTTTCCGCAGCCCACGCCATAACCCCTCTTCTACACTTGCACACAGTAGGTCCTCAGCAGGTGTCGGTCCTCATAGTCAATGTCAATAGTCATGAGGCATTCAATCCCCACCGGCCCCCTATTCCAAAAGTCACCTAAACAGACTCCCAGCGCTTTCCTACAGTCTCCCTCAAGTGCCTGTAGGCCCCAGAGAACAACAACAACAAAAAGTGCTCAGAAAGGTGGTCCCACAACCTTACTCCCAGCTCTGGACTAACTTGGGTCTGAGTACCAGCACTCGGAAGTGGACTTTTCTTGCCTTAAATGCCCTTCCCCCTCCAGGGAGCACGATGCCACCGTGTGCTGGGGGCCGATGTGGCAGCAGGCTGGACCTGACGGCTGGCATTCATTTCCTCCTTATTACTTTATTCATTCTACATCAAATTCACTTAAGCCCCCCCGCCTACCAGCCCCGCTCACATGAGGCTTCTGGGTTCTGTGCTCCACATGGCTCTGTGGGGCTCTGGGGCTGCGTCCAGTGTTCCCAGGGCCCGTCTTGGGAGCCAGCGAGCGGCCGTCCCCAGTCTCTCTAGAACCCTGGCTGCTGCTACCTAGATTCCAGAAGGCAACAGAAACCGTTGTAACCCTGAGACGGGCTTGCTCCACACACCCAGACCCAGCCGCTGAGTCCTTGGAGAAGCTTTATCTTTTCTTTACCATCTTCACGGGCTAGTAACCCCCACTCCCTCACACCCACCAGCTGGAGGCTTCTTTTTCTGTTCCTCATTTACTGAGAGCCAAGAACAGCGGGGCCCTTGCCAGACCTGGGACCAGGGTGATGGGAGGGAGACGCTCACTCTGACGGGCCTCCCTGCCTGGCTGTCCACACCCGCCTACTTCTTCCGAGCACGAGCTGCGGGCCCAGCTCTGGACAGGAAGCAAGATGCTCTGGGGATCGAGTGGTTCAGCATCCCAAAAGGCTCCCCTACCCATGGGCAGTGAGGGCCGAAGCTTGTCACACACTTTACTCCGGGGATGCCAGTCCCTTGTCCTTGGACCACACGATGTCCCCAGTTTCCTCTTGCCCTTAGACTGACCGCGATCAGAGCTCTCTCCAGACGCGAGCCCAGTCGGGGAGGAATAAGGGTGAGGTACGTGAGACATCCAAGCCTCCCACTGCCAGGCTGCCGGATGGACCCCCACAGATCCCCAATCTGGTCAGGAGGCCCGCACCAGCTATGGAATCCCACACAAAAGGAGCCGGCCCGCAGCTCCCCATGACAGCAGCCTGGGCCCCGGCGGGGGGGCGGGGGGAGCGGGGGGAGACCCAGCAGCAGCCAAGCTCCCCTCCAGGCCGTTATCCATCACACTGGGAGAAGCCCTCCTGTCACCAAGAACGCCACCATCCTAGCCACACCCCACCAGCTATTCAAAGGCACTCCCCTAATGCTCTCTATGATGACCCATTCACCAGGGCACACGGCTGACAGTCTCCATCAGAGGAGGACACTGGCCTGGCCCAGTCTCCGCGTCCTGGCTGGCTCTCTTTCCAAGGACGCCTCTGCCACTCAAGGCGGGAGGCATCGGGCATGAGATCCCAGAGAGGCTGCAGCCCTGGTGCCCCAATTCCTATCGGAAGCCAGACAGGGATGTGGTCAAGGCCACAGCATTCCTCCTGCTTGAAATCCCAGCTCTGCCACTTACTGAATGATGCTGGCCTGGTTCTGTAACCACTGTGCCTCAGTTCTCCCATCTGTGCAAATGACAACAGCCGTCATACAATGGCTGTGAGGATTCAATGAAATCGCACGGGGATGCTTCCGGCATGGTGCCCGGCACAGGCTCAGCTCGCTACACCTGTCCGTTGTCCCTCCCACGCAGAGTTCCCCTCTCAGCCCGAATAGGGGAGAGGTCTCCCGCCCCTTGCCCCCTCTCCTGAAGGTGTTCCCCTCTGCCTGCCTAGCAAAAGCACACGTTCTCTCTACCACCTTCCCTCTGCCTCCATCCTCCTCCATTTACCCACTTGTTCATTCAGTAAGCATCCCACTGTTTACTGTGGACACCACAGGCCGGATCAGAGCTGCCTTTGCAAACCTGCTCATTTTCTCAGTCAACCAAGAAGCATCCAAACTCAGCAAAAGCACATTTGTTGTTTGTTTCCCTTGGTCTTTATATGTTACCCAACGGAAGACAAAGCCCCCAGATTGAGTAATGGGAGAGAAAGCTGAACACCCCAAAGTCCCACTACATCTGGACGCTGCATCCAGCTGCCAAGTCGCAAATGAATGTGCCATAAAATCACTGAGTCATGGAGTTTCTCCCTTTCCCGCCCCCCTCGCTGTACTGCTTCCCAGAACACACACGCGCGCACACACACGCACACGCAGGTTGCTGATGGAAACACTAACAGACTCTCAGCTCTAACATCTGTTCAATATGATCTCAGTTCCACCGGCGACATCATAGCCGCCCTCCTGCAAGCAATGCAGCCGACATCACAAGTGGGATTAAAATCGTGTCTAATAGTCGGATATGACATAAACTATTTATACCTCTGGAGCCTGGCAGGCTCCTGAAAATTCATATCCGGCGCATCCAGAGCAGAGGGGTGGACAAAGGGACATGGGGTTCTCAGGGTTCGGGGGGGAGGTGCAGATGAGACTGGCAGGTGCACCAGCCTCCTGGGGACCCATTCTCTTGGGGCCCTTCAAGAAAGCTGGGGTACTAAGGATTTAGCCCAGGTAAAGAAGCTGCCAGAGAAGGACATGCACGGGATAAAGTCAGAATGGTGGGTGGCAGGAAGGGACCCTAACAGGTGTATACTCCATCACCCTGCTCCCCAAGACTCCTCACTCTATAAAGGATACCCAGGTGGGGAGGGTCCTCCTGGAGCTACCCCCCAAGTTCTATGCCAGGTAGATTCTACGTTCTGTCCAACTGGTGCCATGACTTCCTCCAACAAGAGTTGGATTAAGGGACTCTGTTCTGCCTCTCAGTACTGAATTTCACAATGCGAGGCCATGAGCCAGCCGTGCATTTGGCTCTAGACGGCCATCACCAAATTCCTGTGCCTTAGGACAAGTTTCTCCAACATGCAGCGAGATGCACACTCCTCCGTGGGTCTCCACATCTCTAGGGTTGGGGCCATCGGAGCCAGAGGGGGCCCTCGGATGCCCAGTTGAGGCAGCTGACCCTGCAGAGAAAGAGAGCAGGGACCACTGATGAGGGCCCTGGAAGCTGGGGGCCCTCAGCTTGGGGTTGCGGGGTCGGGGGGGCAGCCGATGGGCAGCCGCTAGGGAGAAGCTACAAGGTTCTGGGGGTCTTAGCTCTCCACGGGGTGGGAGGAGGAGAGCTCTCATGGCTGGTCCTTGCCACGTGCCTCCCTCCTTGAATTACGCTTTAAAAACAAAGATTGAGATCATTGAAATCCCTGTCACCTCCCTTGTAATTCTCCATGAAATTCTCCACGGCTGCCATAACAGGAGCTCCCAGGACCGTGGTCCGCATCCGGATCTCACACAGGGAGATCGGGGTCCCCAGAATAGTCCACCACCCTGCTCAGGAACCAGAGTTCTCTCCCCCATGTCTTTCAAGTTCCCTGCGGATACAGGTGCAACCTTGTGGGCCAACTCCCTGGCCCCCGCCGCTGGACCCGGGCACTGTGCAAGGAGGCAAGACCCAGCTTGAGCACCAGCAGGACAAAGAGGGCCTGAGTGGTCCAGGGATCCCAACGCCGGGGTGTGCTGGCCTCGGTTCGTAGCCGGGAGCCTGTGCCTAAGACTCTAGAAGCCCACCTGTGGTTTCAAACAGATGCTCAGGCTGGAACAGCAGGAGTCCTGCTCCCCTTGTGGGGCCCTTCGCAGGTGCCCAAGAGGGGTCAGCATGTTTCTCCGTGGTCTCTGAGAAACTGGCTTCTGCTGCTGCTGAAAATGGGCTAGAAGGAACCCCTAGAAAGTCCACGTACCCTCCCACAGTTTGCGTGATCTCGGGTGAGGAATGGCCTGAAGATGTGGCCCAGGACCCTGCCTGAGTGGCAGGGACCACACTGCCTCCTTACTCAGCTCAGGCTTGTACCCCAGCCGGCCCTATACACCATAATGAGGACGAAGAGCAGGTGCTGGTCTCCTTTCCACCTTCCTATCTCTCTGCATCTCTCTCCTGCCTCTGTGCTCTAGTCCTTGATACTGGGTGGTCTCTCTCCCCAACACCCCATCTCACGTTCTGTCTGTCTGCTTGGTCTCCTCCAGTCTTTTTGCTTTTAGTCTGAAATCTCTGTCTGCTTCTATGTTTCTGTGCATATGTCCATCTCTCTGTGTGTCTCTCTCCAGCTCCCTGCTCTCTGCTTCTCTCTTTTTCTTATTCCTCTGCATTTCTCAATCTCTCTCTGTCTCTGTCCATGTCTCTCTCCCTGTCTCTCTTCTATAAAGGTGTCGTCTGCCTGCCTCCCTCCCTTCTGTCTCTATGTCTGTTTCCAGTTCCCCTCTCCTTCCCCTCCACCTCTCCCTCCTCTCTTCCCTCTCCCTCTCCTTTCCTTCCCACTTGCCTCTCTCCCTCCCTCCCTCTCTTCCTGTCTCCTCCACCTCCCACCGTTTTGCACTTCAGAGCCTGCCTTCTCATCTTGTTGCAGGAGAAAGACTTGCCCAGCCTTGGGAGCTGAGGGCTGGGTGACACCAGTCGGGCCCAGCAGAGATGATCAGGCTGATGAAAGGGTGTAAATGCCACTTTCAAGTTAACAGACAAACCAGAACCTTTACACAAACAGATATGAAACAGACATTTCAAAGACAAAAAAAAAAATGTGTATTTAAATGGGGCTTAGTGTCCATGCTCCCCCTTGTGCCCCCTGAACCCTCTTTTCCCACCTCTCTTGTCAAGTGTTTTGTTCTCGCTAAAGGCTGGAAGATGGGCAGCATGTGTCTGAGGACCCAGGAAGCCACGCCTCCTGTCTGGTTGTTCATTTAAACACCAGGCCTTGAATCCACATGGGGATCCCTGACCCCGCACCAGGGCAGCTGAAGCAGGCACCCCCAGGGAGTTAGGGAGCCCCCTGCTGAGACCCCCAACTTTTGGGGGACGACCAGGGTGGTGGCTGCTCTCAGGGCCCCTCCTGGTAGAATCTCTGGCCTTTACCTTCCCTGTCACCCAGGGGATCTCCTTGCCCCAAAACCATGGCTGTGCACCCCAGTTTGCAAAGGAATCTCTTCTCTCTGCAGACCCCCCACTCGTCAACCTGTCGGTGGAACCACAGCCAGTGCTGGAGGACAACGTTGTCACGTTCCACTGCTCCGCAAAGGCCAACCCGGCTGTCACCCAGTACAGGTAAGAATCCTGCTGATTCTTACAGGGCACCACCTGGCCCCTGGACCCCTCCACACCCGTCCCCATCACACAGGCTATCATTCGTGGCCTTGGGTGCGCAACGCACGGGCTGGGTCACTAGGGGAGCCCAGGATCCTTCTCCCTTCCCCACACACCCATCCATCCATCCCTGGCCAGGGAGAAGTTCCCTTTCCTTCTTGTACATGCAAACACCCCTCCACCGGAAGCAGCGGGCATAACCCCTTCTGTTTGGAGAGCGCTGTTATCCCTTCTTTCTGAAAAATGGCAGAGAGGCTCTGGGTGAGGAAAAAGGTAAAACAACCAGGAGACGCAGTAAGATCAGAACCTAGATCCACGCCACGGGCTCACCAAACTGCTCACCCGTGCAGGGTAAGATTTCGGAGACAGAGGGCCCTGTCCAGCAGGCACCTCGGATCATGTCCATCCGGGGCCCTCATGCACCCTGCTCACAACACTGATAAAAGCACCACCGTGGTTCACCCACTTGTCTTTCCCTGTGGACGGAGCTCCTTGAAGGCAAGAGTTGCAATTTAGCCACTTAGGGCCCGCAGCGTGGGGTAGAGCATGGGACGGGCAGTGGGAACCTTATAACGCAGGCTGGCTCCCCCGGGCACCTCCCTGCCTGGGCACCCCTGCAGGATGGGGTTTCAAGAGACGCAGTGCCCTCGGAGATGCTCAAGGGCAGACAAGGACACTCACCTCCTTTAGATGCCCTGGGGAACTCGCCATGGCCCTAACTCGGAGCTGTCCTTCCCCGCCAGCCCAGACTTGATGGTGGAGCCCAGAGTGTCATCTCCGCCATTGAGATGGGTTATTAAGCTGCAGCGGCCGGTGCCAGGGATGCTAATGGCCCCAGACTAGATCATCAACTGGCCAGTGGGAGTGGAGGACAGGGACGACAAGAGGCAGCACAGCCCAGAGGGCTCAGTGAGAGGAAATGGGCCAAAGAGACAGCCAGAGAGAGATTCGGGTTGGACGCAAGGAAGAGCTCCCCGCAGTGCAGATAATTGAACGACACCGGGACACTGGAACCAAAACCCAGGAAAGGCGTGGAATCTTTCTCCTTGAGGACATTTTAAAATAGGATGAAAAGCCATCTGTCGTGTCCCGTGTGACCATTCTCTGGGCCCAAGGCAGGGCAAAGTGCGTTGCAGAAACATGGCCTTGGGACCCTGCAGGTCCGGGGGGCGGGTTTGGTTTGGCTGAGATCTGGCATCTGTCTGGAAGTGACTGAAGATGCAGAACAGACAGCCTGAGAGAGGCCCTTTTTCCGGGCTTTCTCAGGACACCTGCGGTGACAGGGTCGGCCCCTCTCTGCTGTCGCTCATGCGGTCCGCCTACAGTCCCTAAACGCTAGGTCTCACGTGCCCAGAGACCTCAAATGCCCGTTTTCCTGGGCAGGCCCGGACTCCCACAGGTGCCCTCGCAGCTGTCCCAGGAATGCCTGTGGGACCCCAGAGACCAGAACATACAACTTCCATGGCTCTTCACTGCCAGGCTCTGGGTCGTCTGAGGACCCAGTTACGGGAGGGCTGGGCAGCGGGCAGGGCCATGATCGGGGACCCAGCACTGTCCCCCACCCCTCCCCTGCCCTCTGACCAGGACAGTGTGAGCCAACACCCCAGCAGCCAGGCTGCTCGCCTGCCTCTTAGAGTCACCCCCCTCTAGAAGCAGAGCACCAGTGATAAATGATGAAGTTCATATCTCCTTCTGGAGGGATCATCATAAAGAAATGTGACAGTAGGGGCACCTGGGTGGCTCAGGTCATTATCCTGGAGTCCTGGGATCGAGCCCCACCTCAGGATCCCTGCTCAGCAGGGAGTCTTCTTCCCCCTCTCTCTCTGCCTGCCTCTCTGCCTACTTGTGATCTCTCTCTGTCAAATAAATAAATAAAATCTTTGAAAAAAATAATAAAAATAAACTGAAAAGTTAATAAATAAACAAGCATAGAGCTTGCAGGTTTCCCTCTGCCTTCACCCTACCCTGTAGGCCCCCAGGATCCCGGGTCAGTCCCTGGTTACAGAGGGGCCACCGGTGACAGAGGTGTCCGAAGGGGCAGGCCTTCCAGCACAGGCTCACTCTTGGGGCGTGTCACCTGCCCTCATGGCCCTCTGATTAGCAGAAGGGCCTGAAAACACATCAGTGTGGACCACATTCCCTTCAGGACCCCAGAGACTTTGAAGAAGGCCTTCTGGCCATTAGGAAAATTTGGGAGAGCGGAGAGAGAGGAGGCCCCCCCGCCCCGTGCCCACCCACACTGGCCCAGCCCCTCGAGGCAGGGCTCAGCCCACAGGCCGATGATGATTCTGGATGCCATGTTGGCCTCCGAGAAGAAAAGCCTTAAACAAATCTCCTCACATAAGTACATTGATTTTTCCCAACTGACTTTGACAAGACTGCAGGGATCTGTGTTTCTTTACTTGCACATTCATCCTGATTGCTTCTTCCTGTGCTGCTCTGAGGCTGTGATCTCAGAAATCAGAGCTATGCCTCCTCCATCCCAGCACCTGGGAAGGGGACATGGGTGGGTATGGGAGCAGGGGCGACGGACTCAGCTCTCACTTCGGCTGCCCCCCAGACCCAGGAGCCGGAGGCCGGCAGACCAGGTCCTGGCACACCAGGAAACGCGTTTCCCCACCTGCTTCTCGGGACTGTCCTCTGAGGCTCTCTGGGACCCCCCATGTCCCCCTGCGGGTCCCAGGGCAGGGACCACCGCCCAGTGTGAAACTCGGGACTATGTAAGGACAGCCTGTCAGCTGTGACAGCCAGGCCTCCTGATTCTGTGATATAAATAATTAATCCCCTTACATTTGCTCCGGCCAAATTAGACATTGATTGGGAAAAGCTTAATCTGACTCCTTTTCAGAGGGGCTGGGGGTGGTAGGGTGGGAGCAAGAGTGGAGGCAGTGGTGGGCGGGGGGAGGGTCCAACTGGAAGGAGGAGGAGGTGGAAGGTAAGCCAAAGGGGAGGGAGGAGAGGGAAGGACTGAGAGACCTGGTTTTGCTCTCAGGTCACCCTGGACGCTGTGGCCAGCTGCTGGAAGGGGTGGTTTGAGCTTCTGGAAGGGATCCCTATAGAGGGTTTTATTGGTGTGGGAGAGGAACATAAAGAAAGAGAGGGAAAAGACAGACTGAGCAGGACTCGGGGATTCAGTACTTCGGGGACTCGGGACGCCCCCAAAAAACTTTGGTTTGGGTTACTAGAGGGCCCAACCCCCGCAAACGGCTCCTGCCTGTGACCCTGGGAGAGGAGAGGCTAGGAATTTCTCCTGTTCAGCCTCTAAGGAAGGGACAGGCCCTGGGGGGGCTAAGGGCAGCTGCTGCACAGGGGCCCAGGCTGGGACAGCACAGCCCTACTTGTTCCCCAACTGTCTGGCTGGGCTCCAGGCCTGTGGGAGCCCCAGCACTTCGGAGCTCCTTGGGGCTGAAAAGGTGGAACTCACACCCCCCAGTGACTTTCACCATGAAGGGCCCCATCTTCTCCAAGAACTCCTCCAACGACAGACGAGGACAGCCCCTCAGAACCAGCCCTCCTGGGCCCTAACCTCCCTACCCCAAGCCAGGAGCAGGCCCGGGAGAGCAGGAGGGGCTCACCCTGCCTTCCGCAGCCCCCCTCAGCCTCCCACCGCCTGCCCCCACGCTTCATTCGCGGGGCAGAGGGCGCAGAGGTTGGACGCAGGTCCCCAACTGTGTCTGGGACTGAATTCTCTGCCTCAGGCAGGGGTTGTGCCTGACCGTTAAGTCTGGTCACTAAATTAAAGTTAGAAATTGAAATGATTCATGAATAACTCATAATGGTTTGTTGGGAAGCTCCTTAAGCTCTCAGGGAGCTCTGGTTTGCTCTGTTGTTAAACTATAATTGTTATTATTAATCATGTTCTTAATAATTATGTGATATTAACTCACGATCGTAACCACACGATGCCAGCCTGGGCACTCCACGTGATGCCAAGACATGGCCATCTCTCGGGGCGGGCCGGGACGGAAGGCAGGAGACGGTCCTCTGAGGCACGAGCTCTGGCTGCAGGACAGAGAGAAAGGGGAGGTGAAGGCAGGGACCGCAGAGAAGCTGTAGTTACAGGGATTTGTGGTCATGGGGTAAAAATAAGATAAACGCCCTGAAATAGGCTTGAAGAGGAGGAGCCCGGTTGGAAGTTCCGTGATTTCAAAAGCAAGTGTTGTCCACAACAGGGTTAAGTCAGGGGAAGCTATGAACTCTCTCCCCGGGGATCTGTAGGGAAAGGCCCCAGCCTCACACGTGCATGCGCACACACACATGTACGCACACACGTGTGCCCCTGGGAGCTCCTAGCACAGCCTTGCTGATAGCATGCTACCCTGACAAGCACAGGTCCACTGCATTGATCACCGTCCCAGGGCCAGGGCCAAAGCATCCCCTGGGGTTTTTCCATCTCTTGTCTCCAGTGGTACCGATGGGCAGATGAAAGACGTCAGCACAGCCCTCTTCCCGCCCCTCTGACCAGACCGGGACAGATGGCACCGAAAGCCTCTGAGGAGTGAAGCCAGGGTGGGAACCTAGAAGCTGGGGAAGAAAAAGAGCAAGAGCCATCCCTGGGAGGGAAGAGGGGGCACTGGGAAGGGACCCACCCTGGGGACAGGAGTCAGGACAGGAGAGCTTCGAGAGCTGGAGGAGGGACCCTCAGGACCCCTAGCTAACACCCGTCGCACAGCTTGTCCACCTTGTCTGGAAATGAAGTCCGTCTGTGTGTACGCACGTACGTGCTCATGCCACTAGTCCTGACCTCCTTCTTTTCCAGCGGCGATCCCAGTGGACAGGGACTGACAGTGGCTTATTCCTGTCCTAGCCAGTCAGATGATTCGTCCACTCCCCCATCTCCAGAATAACCTGCTTGTCACCTGCAGACCGAAGCCCACCACCTCCAACACCGACTCTTCCCCCAGCCCCGGAAGTTACTCCTCTGCAGAGATTCCTGCCCGCCCCCTCCCTGGCCCTGCACTGAGGAGGGGGTGGGGGGCGCGAGGGGATGCGGGGGGGGGGGGCTAGCCCTGTGCCACCCCCATGCCACGTCCCGCTTTCCTGCTCCTGGAGAGACGCACCACCCCCCGCCGGGTGGGAGGAACACCCTTGCCATCGGAGGTCCACAGTGGCTCCCGGGGCCTGTGTTGCAGGTGGGCCAAGCGGGGCCAGATCATTAAGGAAGCATCTGGAGAAGTCTATCGGACCGCCGTGGACTACACGTACTTCTCAGAGCCTGTCTCCTGTGAGGTGACCAACGCCCTGGGCAGCACCAACATCAGCCGCACGGTGGACGTCTACTGTGAGTGCGGCCGCGGGGGGCGGGGCGGGGCGGGGCATCCCCGGGCATGCCGCCCCCGGGGTGTCTCTGCTGGGGCGCAAGCTCACAGTGCTGCCCACTTTAAGCAAAGCTTCTTGGTGGGTTGTTTCCGGCTTCCCTCCACCCTCGACCCTCGAAGTAACCCAGGGAGGCAGGGGTTATTATTCCCATTCCTCAGATGCGGGGGTCGGAGGCCCAAGGTCACTCGCAAGTAAGTGGCAGAGGGAGAACCAAGCCAGGCTCCAGAGAATCCCCTTGCCGACAGCAGGCCCCGCCGCCTCCCGTTGGGGACCCGGGTATGCCTCCCTTCTGGCGCCTGGTGGGGAGCCCTGGGGAGCCAGCCCAGCATTGACCCATGGGTTGGATGATTTCACGGTGATAAGCATGAGCTCCTCTACTGGATTTATAGTTTGAAAAGCACTTTTACAAACTTTCTTATATCTGACCCCTCCCCTTACCCCCAGGGGCCCCAACAGAAAAGTGCCCTTATTCCCTTTTCAAGGGACTAATCCGGGTCTCGGGACCCTGGTTTTCACAGTCTTCGGCTCCTGGAAAGCAGCCAAGCAGTTCTCTGCACACCATCCCGTCACCGCGCCTGTAGTTCCACCACTGCACCCACTCTGGGGACCAAGGTTTGGTCCCCAGGAGGCTCTGGTTCCAGGTGGTGTGCAGGGGGGAGGCAGAGAGAAGCTTCCACTAACACTCACCGACACTTAGCAGCGGCCTGGGGTCAGGCCCAGCTACTTCACAGGGATTGGGAAAAGGCTGGAAAGGGCTAGAACTGAGCATGACCTGCGGGCTCCAAGGGTGTGGAGAACACGGGGAGAGGCATGGCTTCCTCCAGGCCTTGTCTCAGAGCCCCTGGGAGGACCCTGGACGGGCTCCAGGAGCTGGGCTCCGGGCGCACAGGGTAACTGGAATCCAGATCCCCAAGCTGAAGCTCGGAGGAGGTAGACAAGGACCTAAAGGCAGACACAGAAAGCTGCCACCACCCAGGATTTCTGGAGCAGGAGGGAGTCCCTTCTGCCTGAGGGCTGGGGTGGGAGCTTCCTGGAAGCAGGACAAAGGATGGGAGATGGGGGCAAATCCCAGCAGAAATGGGGCCAGAGCACTCTTTCCTAGGGCTGTTGCTGCCAGCGGGTGGACCTGCAGAAGGCCAAGCTGGGAAACTGGGGGTCTCTCTTCCTTACTTCCCGGACTCTTTCTCTCAGACCCCTCTTCCAGAGCTCCCAGCCCACCAAGAGCCCTGTCTCCCCCTTCCTCCCTTCACAGTTGGGCCCAGGATGACTACAGAGCCCCAATCCCTGCTCGTGGATCTGGGCTCCGATGCCGTCTTCAGCTGTGCCTGGACAGGCAACCCCTCCCTGACCATCGTCTGGATGAAGCGGGGCTCAGGTGTGGTAAGTCCTCAGCTCAGACCCCACAGGGGCCTTGGACCACCAGAACTGCCTCGTGGGGCCCCCCTCACTCTTCGACTGGAGGCACTAACCTCCAGTGTAAGCTGAAGGGAGAAGGAGCCCAGAAAGAAGAGAGGGAACCCCAGATACTCACAGGTACCCCCTCAGTACTAAACACACTCAACCATTACAGTTTCACCCTACCATAAACCTTAGAGGAGAAGCAGATAGTCACAGATGTGCCGGGAGTAAAAAGTCTCTAGAAAGCCTTTTCCACTTTCCCCAAATAGTTAGTTATCCTTTAGCTTTTGAGCTAAGTTTCACGGTCTTCCTGTGTTCCTATTTTAAGATAAATGTGTTTTTTAGGGTGTATAAGTTTATCAGACACCCCTCCCCTCAGGAGGACCAGTGAGAGCTTTGGGAGGGAAGTCAAGGGAGAGGCGGACAGAAACTGGTCTCCATGTGGCCTGCTATGGGCCAGACACCGCTCTGTCCAGTGAGCAGGGCTGCCTTGCCGTAGAAATAAAGAAAGAACATCAGAGCAGATAAGTAACTGCCCCAGGCCACGTAGGTCATCATGGCCCAAGGCAGGATTCGAACTCAGAGCCAGCTAAGGCCAAAGTCTTTGGATCACCCCCAAACTCTATCCCAAAAGGATACTGAAAACGACTCTGAAAAAACAGGTCCAGGCACCCGCAAACAAGATCGGTAGGGGCAGCCTGGTTCAGGTTGGTGGGCAGCCCTGTCTGCGAGACAAAGCCTTCGGGCCCCAGCCAGGGGCGTACCCTCCCATCTGCCCTTGTTCCCTGCCCTTAGGGCTTCGAGCTGGTGTGTGGCTGTGACTCTCTCCTGGCCAGCTCACGGGACTCACAGCCTCCCACCCCACCCCCACACCTTCCTGCCATGCTGAAGACCGGGTCACTTACAGCAGGCCTGCCTTGCAGCCCTTCTGGCTCTGGGCGACAGAGCCCGGCTCAGCTCTGTGTCTGACCCTCCACAATTCTCCCAGGTGCTGAGCAATGAAAAGACCCTGACCCTCAAAACCGTCCGCCAGGAGGATGCTGGGAAGTACGTGTGCCGAGCCGTGGTGCCCCGGGTGGGGGCCGGGGAGCGAGAGGTGACCCTGACGGTCAATGGTAAGACCCCCCGACTCATGCTAAGTGGGGTGAGAGGGAGCAGAGAGGGGCTCAAGGCGTCTTGGTCCTAGGCACTGCCTCAGAGGGACTGTCGCTGGTTCTGGATCCGTAGCACTTCTGCCCACCTCTTCGAGTCCATGTCAAAGCCCAGCCCTGAGGTGAGGAAGGACCTGGCTAGTTGGGTCCCCTTCCTCCTTCTTTGGTGCTTGGAAGTGCTTAAAAGTGGTAGCTAATTAATTTTATCCTGGCCAAGAGGAGGGCGTCCGAGGATCACTCCACAGCCGACTCAGATAACGCATCTACCCTCTGACCTTGACCTAGGCCTTGGAGGGAATTTAAGGGAGCATCTCTGCGAGTCTGAGTTAGCCCCTTCCCATTGCGTGACTGCTGTTCAGTCAGAGAGACCTGTCACAATTTCCACAGGACCAAGCATTCAGGGGGTCCTCCTGAGGGCAGATTCTCATCACACACCATAAAACCATTACAGCAGGGGAGGGTTTTCTGACGGCCCCAGAACACAGATGACTGCTAGATGACTCGTTTAGGGGACAGAGTGTCAGATCGGCCTGGATGATGCCCTGTAGAAGGTCCCAGAGAAGCTGGGTCCGACCCGGGAAGGCTGCAGCACCTTGATGGAAATCTGGCGTCGCGTCCATGGTATGGGCTCCCGCTGGGATGGGCAACCAAAGCTGCAGGTTGGAAAGAGCGAGAAAAGCTAACGCCAAGCCCCTCCACTGTTTCCAAACATCCTCCCTCCACTGGGTTTTCGCATTCCCTTTGTGAGACCCCTGGTCCCACAGAGTCTGCCTCCAGGTCAAAGCCTGGAGGCTCTGAGCCGCAGTGGAACCCAAGCCCCAGACCCACCTTTGCAGGACCCCTGGGTCCTGGCCCCAGATCAAGGTGCCAGGGAGGGGCTGAGCCATGTTCTAGAAATCAGCACTCCTGGCTTCATCTCCGCCCAAGCTGTCGACAGGCAGCCTCGCCCATTCTCCCCCTTTGCTAGAAAACTAAAACCAGCTAGGTTCTTCCTCAGCCATCCCCCTCCGGGTGCCCCATTAGCCAGCATCCCCCACTCCTCACTGCTCTGTCTGCTTCCTTTTCCTCTCCTTCTCCCCCAGAGTCCTGGCAACCCCAGAGGAAGGGCGAATCTACTCAGAGCCCGGGGGCACTCACAGGCCACCTGTCCTGGGCAGAACCCTGACTCAGGAGTCTTCCTGCCTCCCCCGTGTCCCCAGGATGCCACCAATAAATTGGCACTGCGGGGCTAAAAATAACAGCATCCGATCGCGCCTCCGTATATCCATGGCAACGCAGGCTGCAGCCTTTTCCTGCTGCTCCGGTGTCTGACACTGGGCTCAGGCACCAGGACCCATGAAAGCTGTGGCCTCCCCCAACACCCGCTCTGGGTGCTGGCCCATGACTGTGCCCAGCTCCCATCTGCTGGCCCTGGGACCAGACCAGCGGGCTGGGGACCCTCCAGGGTCCCCAGGCCTGAAGCTTTTAAAGGAACATCCCCATTTCTGGGGAAAACAAGATGGACAAAGGAGGGACTGACATTCCATTGTCACTTTAGATGTTCCGGCATTTCCCAGCAGGGATTCAAACTGGTTTCTTGAGGAGGTTATGCACGCACACCTCAGGGAGGACATTTCTTGGAAGGGACACCCCAGCCTGGCCCTGGCAGCTATGCAGGGTTTGATCTGAACCCCCGCCCAGGGATTGCGTTTATATCCCCTTCCCGCCTCCAATCTTTCCAGCACAGGGTCCCCTAGATCACCAGGAAGAGAAACACCCAAGAGATCGGAGTGAGGCCAGGAAGCTGTTCATTTGTTTCTGCTGAACCAGGGTCATCTCTCCCGGATGCAGCGGGATGAATTAAGTGGCCCGGGTCGGGGAGGGAAGAGCCAACGTGGGAGAGGAAAGAGCTAGAGAACAGGTGGAGGGATGGCGAAGCCCTTTGGAAAAGGGCCTCGGCTGGGCTGAAGGGAGCAGACATTATGAAAGTATCCAAAGTGAGATGGGGTTCTTCTCACAGCACACCGCAGCTGGTGGGCGACTGCTGCATTGCCTTCTGGGGAGTAAACTGGCGTGGGTCTTACCCGGTTTGGCTCAAACCAGGGATCTGCAGGGAGGGGGAGATAAACACCCTCCCGCCACTTTGACTGCCCATCCCCGCCTGTACTCTGATTTCTTTTTTCTTCTAAGAAGCCCTTAAACACTTACACATTTGCCTGATGGCTTTTAGAATGCCCCAGAACCACAGCCCACCCCCCCACCCCCCCGCCCAGCCTCCAGAGAATTCCTAGTTCCTGGGAAGTGAAGGGGAAAACGTTTTATGGTATCATCACTTTCAGTGGGCAGCAAAGCCAAGTGCCATCCAAGTTCCTCAAACATCAAACCCTCCTGCATTTTGGCCAAAGGCTTCTTGGAGCACAAATATGTAAGAGAGACACTCGGCTCAGCCCAGGCTCAGAGCCACCCCAGGGTGGAAGCCCCTCCCGGAAGGGTCCCCCGCGTCTGCCGCACCCAGCTCCAGGCTGTTAGGCATCCTAAACTCCATAGCAGTCACCTGAGTGTCTCCCAGAACCTCGCCCCCTCCCTTGGCTGAGAGCTACTCATAGAAATGCAAATCTGTTTTAATTAAGGCAGCTAATAAACAGCAATTATGTTTGCAGCAGTTTTTGTTCCGTTCCCAGCATAATGTTGCCTGTCCTCCAGATCCCTTGCTTGAGCTCTTTCTCCTCTGTTTTCTGCCACCTAAGACCCAGCCTTTTCCCTGAGGGATTGGGAAGGAGGCAGGAAGTTCTCCATCCCTACACCCCTGGCTTCAGCCGCCCCAGCCCCCGCCAGGAGGTTTGCTGAGCAAACAGCTGACTTCGCCCCTCGTCCCTCCCACTTTCCCGGCCAGGTGGGCCCAGCTCGGGGAAGACTTGGGTGGAATAAAAGGCAGAACTGGACAGGAGGTGCGCTCTGAGACTGCAGGGGCACTCTCTAGGCTGTGGGATGAGGTAGGTAAGACAGGGACTCCTGGACACAACCATAAACAATTTCTCTCTTTCTCTCATACACACACACACACACACACACACACACACACACACACACACACACACATCTGGATGGGATCATGTCCTGATCAGCATTGGACCCGTGGTCTCACCTGGGCTGTCTCGGTGGCAGGCAAGGCCATGAACTACGGGATCTCCTAAGACAGACGTGAGATGAAGCTTGTGAACATGACTGGCGCATTCCCCCTAACCAGGGTGATCCCACCCGCCCCCTTGGTAGAGGAACGTGGGCATTTCTTGCTCTTCCCCCTTTGCGTTGCCCAGCCCAGGTCGAGGACACCCGGTTTGTTAGGCAAGCGCGCCCTCTCCTGGACACGGGGGAGAATGGCTCGAACGGAACAGCCGGCTAAGGCAGACCGGCATTAGTTAGAGAGACTAAGTAACATTACTTAGCATCCCTTCCTCCCCGACGCTTCCCCTACTCCCTTCTTAGGTTTCCTGCCTCCTTCATAAATCTTTCCCCACCTGCCGGGTAGGATGGTTCTCTCTCCTCTGAAGTCGGTTTGCACGTCATGTGTACCGCTCCGCGGTATGAGCACTCACCGCCTTTTTATGATGCTTATTTATGTCTTCTGGGCATTCTGACTTAGAAGTGTTCGCTCCTCAACCCTTGAGAGGTTTATGACTGAACGCTTAATTTCTCTGTGAGTCCCCTGCCTTGCACTTTACCTTACACATCCAGGCCTCCAGTAAATGTGCGCTGAACGAGGGGATTCATGGGTCAACTTTTTTTTTTTTAAGATTTTATTTATTTATTTGACAGAGATCACAAGTAGGCAGAGAGGCAGGCAGAGAGAGAGGAAGGGAAGCAGGCTCCCGGCTGAGCAGAGAGCCCGATGCGGGGCTCGATCCCAGGACCCCGGGATCATGACCTGAGCTGAAGGCAGAGGCTTTAACCCACTGAGCCACCCAGGTGCCCCATGGGTCAACTTCTGAACCCCACCCAAGAAGTGTCCAGCCAGGCACCTGCCTTTTCCTGCTTGCCTGACGTGACGCTATTTCCCCAACAGGACCCCCCATCATCTCCAGCACCCAGACCCAGCACGCCCTGCATGGGGAGAAGGGCCAGATCAAGTGCTTTATCCGGAGCACACCACCACCGGACCGAATCGTGAGTGCTCTGAGGCCCTGAGGGGAGGGCTGGGGCCCTGCCCACTCAGCCAGCAGCCCAGTAGCTCATCTCAGCCTGCCCCTACAGCCATCAGTCCTCTGAGTTTCCCGTCCTCCACGGGGAACATTTCACCTGCCTGGGCTGTCTGGGAAAGGGACCCTGTCCCCGAAGGGTCGCTAAGGCAACCTGAAGAATTCACACTTGGGCCCTGCCAGATGTAAAAGCCAACGTCTTCACCCACGTCTATCTGAAACCAGTGGGAGCCCAGGCATGAAAACAGACAAAGGGGAGCATTTTCTAGCATTAGTGGGATTCAGATACTATTTTTAGTGGCCTCCAATGCCTGGCATAGTCCTGATGGAAGTCTGCCCGAGGGCAGCTCCGTCGGGGAGGATGTAGGGGTTGTGCACTGAGCAACAGGGTTGTGTGCATACCAGGGACTGGGACACTGCTCAAAGAGTCATCCTGTAAACTCGGATATGGTTAGGGCATCACTCATGTTACACACTTTCTCAGGCATTCGGCTCATTCACTATCTGAAAAATTCACACACAATTTACAGGAAGTCATACATAGATCTAATACCTATGAGCCCCCCTTCCCTCTGCCCTTTAATTTTTTTTTCAGTTATAACTGTAACCCATGCCCATCAGAATAACCCATTCACTCTTGAGCATGTTTGCATGATCTTTCTCTTCATAAAGATCTAACTCTTGGCCCATGGCTCTCAATGAGACAACCTTGCCCTCCCCCTCCCACTGGGGACATTTGGCATCGTCTGGAGACGTTTCTGTTGGTCACAATTTGGAGGGGTGCCACCAGCATTGAGCAGGTATTGACCAGGGATGCGGCTGAAATTCCTGCAGTGTACAGGACAGCCCCCCAACCAGGAACGTTCCAGTCCCGCATGTCACCAGTGCCAAGTCTGAGGAAACACAGTCTCCTCACCTACCACCTCTGCCTGCAGAGATGGCCACATTCACCTCAATGCTGCGAGCCAGGGCCCGTGTGTCAGCGCTTACACGCTGAGCAGCGCAAAATGGCTCTGACAAGAATTAAGCTCCCAGCCTTGTAAACTAAGACAGGTTAAGATGGTCACAAATACACCTCCTGGATCATACGTTAGTGCAAAGGAGTGAAGCGGCCAAACTAGGCTCAGTCACTCTGGGGCTGGTCTTCTACCCACACCTGCCAGGGCAGCTGAGGGAGAGGCTCCCATCACTGTCACGGGGTTCCCTGTCTGCCTGGAAGGTGTCCCAGGAAAGAGCCAGAGAAGTCCCCTGTCCGTGGAAGTGCCCTCCGAGGTGGCCCCACCTTCACGTGTGCGTGCATGGGTATGCGCGTGTGTGGCGGGATGTGTGTGTGTTGTGATGTGTGTGTGGACCCCTCTGTGGCCGTGAGCATGGACACGAGCCTGACAGCATCTGCCCCAGAGCAGGGAGGTGGCAGGGCGGCACTGGCAGAAGGCGGGTATGAGGGTCTCCTCCTCACTCTGAGCACCTCGGACAGGCCTGGTCCTGGAAGGAGAATGTGCTGGAGTCAGGGACATCGGGGCGCTACACGGTGGAGACGGTCAGCACCGAAGAGGGGGTCATCTCCACACTGACCATCAGCAACATTGTGCGGGCCGACTTCCAGACCATCTACAACTGCACCGCCTGGAACAGCTTCGGCTCCGACACGGAGATCATCCGGCTCAAGGAGCAAGGTGGGGGCCGCCAGGGCCGCCAGGGGATGACGGGACTGGCGCGCCCCCTCCCCACCTAGACCTCCCCAAGTAGGGCCCCAAGCAAGGTCCTCCAGGGTCCCGAGCCGGCAGAGCCCCACAGAGGCCACAGGTGGGTTGACCAGGATAAGCCACAGAGCAATTCCTAACGTGCTCTGTAGCCTTGGTCAGATCACCAGAAGTGGCCCTCTGGGGTCCAGCTCCCCCAAAGTCAACGTCCTAACCCACACCAGGAAAGGAGAGGTGGGGAAACCTGCTTAGAGTAAGGCTTCTCCAGGACAGTATTTTCAGGAAAAGGTGACCACAGAGCAAGGCAAGCTGATGGCCGTGATGAGCCTTCCAGGAGCTTCTAAGGGCCCTGGCTTCTGTGCACTTGGCATTTCCCTAGTGTCCTTGGGGGGGTGTCACCCACTGAGGAGTGTCCCTGCGGGGGTACACCAGGATGAATGTGCTGGGGAGCCTGGCCCAGGCCCGTGAAGACAATAAGTCAGTCCAGTTCCCCAAGTGTCCCCCAGAGGGTGCCCCTGCTAAGCTAAGGGGTAGCCCTTGAGCTGCCCCAACCCCTGGGTCATGGGGGTCAGGTTCAGCTCACCTGCAGTTCCTCCTGGAACGTAGAAGACATAGGGACCACTGCGCTCTGAAGGGGACGCCAGCCAGAGGGCAGCGCTGGGCCAGAGGGCTCAGAGCTGCCGGGTGGGCGAGGAGGTGGGGGAAGGAAGGCTCATTCCCCCTGCCCCCCACCCCCCGGCCCCATGACCCCCAGGTACAGACTGCCCAGCTCCTGGTCAGAGAGATGCTGAGAACTCTGGTCTCCGCTTTCAGATCTCACTCGGACCGCAGGGTGGGAACCTCAGAGGGGCACAGCGGGGTGGTTCTAAGATGCTCGCGGAGAGCCAGCAGCACGCGGGCAGTACACGGGGCCTGAAATGGGCTGCAGACCTTGCCCCTTTGCCGGTCAGAGTGGGGGGGAGGGGGAAGGGGCTCAGTCTACGGCAGACAGAGCAGTCCAGGCTCCTCGGCCCTGGCAGTGTCTGACCCCTACAAGACAAAGGCTCACCCACAGACTGTCAGGGCCCAGCAAGAGATTCTGGGCCAAGCAGGTGGTCTCCGCCAGACCCCTCGGACCTCAGCGCTACCCTGTGGGTCAGTGTCTCCCTACACCTCTTCACTAATAATGCTGCTTTGCATAATGCTTCGCACATAATCTGCATACTGTCATCTACACATCATCCTAAACCCTCCCGGTCACCCGTTGCTTGCCCTCCATGTCTTCCCCTGAGTGCCCCCACCCCTGTGCCCTCCCCTTAGTGTTCTCCCCCCCAACCTCTCCAGACACCTCCCCCTTCCAAGCCTTGACTTCTCTCTGGTCCCTACCCCTTCTGGTGTCTCTTCTAAGTCAGTCTGAAGGAACGCCCAGTTCAGTTCAGCTAGCCTGGGTCTGCTGGGTGGTCCCGGAAACATGAGAGAGGAGGGAGCCCCTCATCCCGCTCCCCACCAGGTGGCCGGCCCCAGGCACCCCCCACCCTGGCCAGCCAGGCCCTGGCTGTGGACGCTTGCTTTATTTCCAAACAGGTTCGGAAATGAAGTCGGGAGCCGGGCTGGAAGCAGGTACGGAAGGAGACATGAGAACTCTCCCGGGCTGGGAGGAAGGGACCTCTGGGCTAGCGGGGGAGGGACTCTAAAGGGGTAGGGAGGCCCTGTGCAGGCCACTAACTTTTCTGCCCTCCCCCCCACACCATCTCCAGGCCTTAGTGCAGCCAGAGCAGGGAGAGGGACTCCCAGCCAGCTCCGGTCTGGAGACCCCAGAGAACTATCTCCTGTCATCACCGCCAGAGCCCACAGGCTACTTGCAGCCCCGGACACTGGCTCCACTACCCCCTCTCTGTTCCTCCCATCCTGGCTCTTCGGAAACCCCGGGTCTTCCCCTCTGGGGTCAGGTCGCCCTTGGCCTGGCCTCCCTCTGTTTCCAGGCTCTCCCAACTCTTCCCTCTTCCCAGCATCATCACCAGCTTGGCCATGCTTCCCAGGAAGCCAGGGCCTCCCAGCCCCTGGGCCTGCATAATCCATGCTAATCCATGCTTTCTGCTCCTTCTGCTTCCTCCCCCACCCCACCCCCACCTCCTGCCTGCCTTCCCCCCACTGAAGTGCCCTCCGGCCACTCATCGGACTGAGGCTGCTGGGCAGTGCCTCCCTCCCCAGGGGCTCAGCAGCAAGGGGGTCCTCGGGCTCCCAGGGTTGAGTTGCTCCGTCTTAGGACCCCGCACGAGACAACTGCCTCCACTCTCCAAGCGGAAACCCAAAAAAAGGAATCAGGACATGGCAAGCCAGGCTCCCTGGGGCTGACCAGCGCCATGAGGAAGATGTGGGGGTCCTCTGCCACAGTGACCCTGAAGGAACTAGGGCTCTCCAGTTCCTGCATCAAGCTCCTTGGGGGGACCACACACCCTCCTTTCTGGGTGGATATGCCCCTTTAAGAGCACCAAAGGGGCACAGGCAAGCTCCCAGAGGCAGTCCAGACAGTTTCGGATTCCTGCGGTTTTCTCGGTTTTCTCCATCGGAGCCACCCCTGGTGCTGGAAGTGGTGTCCCCTTCTTGTCTCCATGTCACCTGTCTGTACACACTCATCGGCAGCTCCCTGACACCTTCTTTCCTGGCTGAGACTCCTCGTGCCTAGTTCCCCTCCTTGGGAGCAGGGAAGGCTGAGCAGGAGGACAGCCCCTTCCTCCAGCCCCTCTCCATTGGAACATCCAGTGGGACAGCCTGCCCAGGCAGCCTCAGCCAGCCCACATAGTGGGCTGCAGAAGGCCTGCCACCCCAATGGTCCCCCTGTTCCCAGCAGACCCTCTCTCCCTGCCCCGCTTGCCCACTTGAGACAGTTCTCCACATAAGACCGTGTCCTTTAACAAGGGAAGGAAATGTGGCCTCACAGGATGCCAGAGTCAGAAGTCACCTTAGATCCTGTCGCCTGGTCCTCTAGGGAGACAGGAGAGACATCAAGGCCTGGAGAGCTTAAGGATCCTCCCACCCTCATCCTTTGGCTTTGAGCTCACTAAGATAAGACTCGAATTTTTCCAAGGAGACCTACTAGGAATCAAGGAAGAACCAAATCGAACCCAAATTAATAAAATTCAAAACCACAGAACCAATGAGCTTCCAAAGCCATTTTCCTTACCTAACAGAATTAAAACCCAAAGACAGAAATCATCTATGTACCAAAGCAAGCTCACAGGTCTGACTGAGGTCCACTGAGGTCAGGCACCCTTTGTCACTCCTGACTGTTGACACCAACCCAGGCACCTCCCATTTTTAATCCCTGAGTATTATCCACACTCCGCTTCTCCTGTCCCCTCTCCTGCCACTCTCACAATGGTCTCAGCCACCAGCAGGCCCATGAAGAGTGCCCTGTTGTCCACATCCAGCCTGGCCACCACCAATATGTGCCCCAGGTGCCTGCTTCTCCTGGGAGGAGGGCACCCACCACCCAGCTTCTCCTCCAGGGGCCAGGGTTGGAGGGGTTCTTCCTCTCTTCCTCGATTTAAAGCAAAGAACAGCAAGGAGAGGCTAACTCACAGCCCAAGACAAAGCCCTAGACATCCCACACTAACAATGTGGGGCAGGTTAGGGGGCAGGGAGCTCAGGCTCTAGAAGGAATTCTCTTCCTACTCAAGGTTCTGACCTTGCTATGTTTCTTATACCCCTCAAGGAACGGGAACAAACACTTGACTAGGGCTGGCTCAGCTTCAAGGCCTTACCTTGCCATTCACACATCAAAGCCCCTGTAACCAACCCGAGGTGGACACGTAAGGATCCCATTTTAGAGATAGGAGAGTTGAGATAAACTGCTCAGAAAAGGGGCTAGCGTCTGGGCTGTCCGGGGCACGTGAGCTTTGGAGGATGTTGTGTGATGCAGCAGACGGAGCTGGAAAGCAAGAGGAGGCCTGCATTTGCCCTGGCCTTCTGCAGCTGTGTGTCCTTGACTGAGTCATGAAACCTCTCTGGACCTCAGTGTTTCCATCTATAAATGGGAGGCTTGCACCCAGCAGGTCTGTAAGGCCTCCCTGCACCCCAGTTTTCTAATTCTATTCCCAGTGGGCTATTCAGGGCTCCAAATCCTGTGTTCCAGCCCATAGGCAGCCACAGAAGGGCCAGGGCTGTCTGGAAGAGCGCACTCGCCCCCCACAGACCCTCCCCATCGACATCTCCACCAGGCTAGGGCACCAAATAGATAAAGTCAGCAGGGAATGAGGGCTTAGACAGTTGTAATTCTGGGCCTCTGGCAGGGAGGGCTACCAGGATGCCTGGGGACTGGCGGGGGAGGAGAAGGATTAGGACGGGGGTGGGGGGCTCAGAAAAAGAAGCATTTCTCCTTAGAGAGATGGGGGGAGCTGAGACCCTGACCACCCCCCATCCTTGCACCTTGGGCCTCTGGGAGCTGCTACTCTGATGCCCAGCAGGCCCGTGAGGCCTCAGGCCCAAGAAGCTGGTGGTTCCTGTCCACCCTCTATTCCTGGGAACGGGAAGAGAAGGAGAGCACAAACCAGGCAAACAAGGGAAGTGACCATAGTCATTTAAAAAAAAAAAAACAAGGGACGCCTGGGTGGCTCAGTTGGTTAAGCAGCTGCCTTCGGCTCAGGTCATGATCCCAGCGTCCTGGGATCGAGTCCCACATCGGGCTCCTTGCTCGGCAGGGAGCCTGCTTCTCCCTCTGCCTCTGCCTGCCACTCTGTATGCCTGTGCTCGCTCTCTCTTCCTCTCTCTCTCTGATAAATAAATAAAATCTTTAAAAAAAAAAAAAAACTCAAATTGCTCCAAAAAAGATTTAAAAAAAAAAAAAAACAAACAACCCAGGACTTTCTACTCTCCAGCCACCACATGATAGACTGTTCTTGGTTTAGTACAGAAGGGAGCTAAATGACACCCCAGCCTTGACCCCCCATTCCCTGTGTCTGCTTGCCTCCTCCCAGCCCACAACTGCTCCCCTCTTCCCCAGTCCCTCCCACCCCCTCCTCCATCCTGAGTCCCACTGGACCTGACCCCTGTTGGACTCTGCCTGGGGCCCCCCAGGCCCCCCTCAAGGCACTTCCCAGGAGGGCCTGAGTGCAGGAGTCTGGCCCCCCCCACCTGGCAGAGGCTTCACCCGAGGAAACTGGGTAAGGCCCTGGTGGGGAGAGTGGGCTGTCCCCAATGTCTCATGGGCTGTGCCTGCTTCTCTCCCACAGAGTCTGTGCCGATGGCCGTCATCATCGGGGTGGCCGTCGGAGCTGGCGTGGCCTTCCTCGTCCTTATGGCAACCATTGTGGCCTTCTGCTGTGCCCGCTCCCAGAGAAGTACGGGAGGGAGACCCGGGATCTCAGGGAGGGGGACAGAGAAAAAGGCCAGGCTTAGACTGCTCCGGAGAGCAAGTAAGCAGGAGTGCCGTGAGCAGGGGACCCTAACCGTGCTGTGAGCTGCTGGGGTAGGGATGGGTCTTGGGCGTCAGCTTATGTGCCGCGCTGTGCGTAGTGTCCAGCGTGTAGTGGGCGCTCAGCCGACATGGAACTGGACTGATCTGAACTCGGTCAGCGCTGGGGATTGAACACCTACGGCTGGATCCACCCGTAGAGAACTCTGGGAGGGGGTTAGGGGAGAGGTGACTTGATTCTTACCTTCCAGCTTCTGCTAGTCTAACCAGAAAAGCAGGCCATCTACACGGGGTGCAGGGGGAAGCATTCAAGGAATCCCTTTGTGAAGCCTTTAAAGGTCTGCGGTCACTAGCCCTAAAATTCTGGCGTTCCTACCCTCTTGAGGAATCATGGATGCCTGGAGTTTCATCCCGAGTGCAGCTCCGACCTTACGTGTCAAACACAGATGGGCGGAAGTATGAAATGAGATGACTAAGTGGAGGAAACCAATGGAGGCACAGGATTCTAGCCCTACCTTTTTCTGTCACGTGTGCCTGGGCAGGCCACAACTATTCTAGGCCTCAGTTTCCCTGTGTGTAATAGTAAGGCTGTGCATGATGAGACTTTTAGGAACCCGCTGGCTCTAACCCTCAATGATCCTAAGGCACTACATGAATAACCAGAGGAAGCCGACTCCCTCCTCCACTTGGATCTGTTAGAAGAAAGCGGGGGCGCCTGGGTGGCTCAGTGGGTTAAGCCTCTGGGATTGAGCTCCGCGTTGGGCTCTCAGCTCAGCAGGGAGCTTGCTTCCCCCTCTCTCTCTGCCTGCCTCTCTGCCTGCTTGTGATCTCTCTCTCTGTCAAATAAATAAAATCTTTAAAAAAAAAAAAAAAAGAAAGAAAGAAAAGAAAAAGAAGAAAGCGGGATGTCCCCTGCTAGGTTCCCTCCACTCGAAGCCTAGCAGCCGTGGCTCTCTGGCCCGTCCCCAGTGATGTGGTCTTGGAAGCTCCTCCAGCACCCTCTCAGGGGAAATCAGAGGGAGCACGTTTTAGCAAGAGTCTTCCAACAGAGCTCCCCAACTGTAAATCGGCCGCCTCCCCAGAGGCTGTGAAGTCTTCACCACGGAAGCCGTGACCCGAGAGCTGGACCGCCACATGCCGGGGATGTGACTGCTTTGGTTGGGGGGTGGACCCTGGGAACCCGAGACCCCTTGTGACAGTAAGATTAGTGATTCTCCGAATGGAGACAGAAGAGCCCGGTAGAGTAGGCCACGGAAGACTTCTGGAAGGAGGACAGAAAAGACCTAGTTCTGTAAGGCAGACAAATGGACAAGGGTGGCCGCTCAAGGCAGGGTGGCAGCAGTGGAAGGCCAGCGTGCTCCTAACATGGCCCCCAGAGAAAGAAAGCTGAAGCCCCAACAGCCCACAGCACATCCAGACAGGTGTCCCACTGGGGCAGGGGGTGCGGTGGGGATGACCTGGAAGCTACTACTGAGTTCAGGGGCTGGAGGGTGAGCCCTGGGGACAGCGGTGGGGGCAGGGGTAGGAGTGACACTTCAGGCCCTGACGCCTGAGGATGAGGACTAAACCTGTCATCTGTGCTTTCCTATTTCACGTCCAGATCTCAAAGGGGTTGTGTCGGCCAAGAATGACATCCGAGTGGAGATTGTCCACAAGGAGCCTGTCTCCGGCCGGGAGGCCGAAGAACATCCCACCATCAAGCAGCTGATGGTGAGAATGCTATCTTGTCCCCACCTCATCCTGACCTCTGTGCCCCGAAGGTCCTGGTTCCAGAGGCTTCTTGGCGGCCCGGAAGCTCCCGAGAATTAGAGCATCACTCAGGATGTGCCCTCCCCCCATAATAGGTCAGGCACCCACTAAACCTTGGGTGCCTCCAAGAGTTCTTGTCTGTCTGCTGCATTGCTCTTGATGTCCTGGAGACTCAAAGCCATCTAAGATGCAGTCCCAGCTTTCAAAAAACCTGTTCAGTAGAGAGACAAGACACGTATAACATGCCATGATATGTTGTCACTCAGTACATGATTATACTGAACATGCTAGACAGTCCGGACATGTCCTGCCCCTCCCCCTTCCGAGCCCCAAAAGTCTCAAGAAACACAAGTTCTTCTTCAGAAACCAGAGTGCTTACCAGAAGCACACTTGTAACTTTTTCAGCAAACATAAGCCTGTCCCTCCTCTTCCTGATTCTTGTTCAAAGACCATAATCCACCCAGCTTTACAAGAAGGAACCTGGAAAACTGTGCTGAAAATCTCTAGTACATACTGGGTCGTGGTTCAAATACGTAGGAGGAGCAGCAGCAAGCCCGGGGGTGTGGAGCACAGGTCTCTCTGTGCCTCAGTCTCCCCACCTGTGAAGCAGGGATGAAAGTCATAGTGCACAGGGCCATGGTGAATGAGGAAACCCATAAAGGGCTTGAAGCCTGTGGAACATAGTAAGTGCTCAGGAAATGTTGGCCACTGTGTTGCTGTGAAATCACCCGTTTATCTGTCTCCACTAGATGGTGAGCGAGCTGCCTTGTTCAGCCCCGTGTCCCCGGAGCCTCGCTGGTGGAGGCTCACCAAGGTTATTGAGTTGAACTGACATTTTCCTCCCCGGTCTTTTTCTTTCCAAATCTCATTCTCTGCCTTCCAATTGCACTTCAAAAACGTCAAATGTGCACCCTTGCCCCAGTCCCCTTATGACTGCCCTATTGGAGCCTCATCGTGGCTCCTTGGACTAGGACCACAGCCTAGTGGTCTCACCACCTTTTTTTTTTTTTTTTTTAACCACCTTATTCAATCCACCCTCCAGAGTCCCACAGAAAGGGTCCTTCTAGAGCGCAAATCATATCCTGTTACTATCCTACTTAATATTCCTCAGTGCCCCCCCCCCCTCCCCCCCCCCCCCCCGTCTACTAAAGTCCAACCACCAAGCATGTCATCAGGCCCATCACTGAGAGGCAGCTGCTGGCCTTTCCAACTCCATCTTCCTACTAAATGCACCTACTAAATGGGCCTCCAGACACCCCAAAAACTTGCTGTTCCTGGCTTTTGAGTCTTTTATACCTCGAGGCTTTGTACGGGCTGTTACCACTGCCTGTTGATTTTGCTTGTTGAATTTCACATTCTTCTAGGAGAATCAGCTCAAACGTCACTTCCTCCATAATTGCCCACGTTTGTCCGCCCCCCACACTCCCACTGCTGGCAGAGCTGCACACTTCCTGCTCTCCTCAAACACGTTGCACGCTTCTCTTTTATTGCATTGCTCGGATTAGACGTCAGCTCCCCAGTTAACTCAGAGTTCCAGAAGGACACGTTCCCAAATCTATGTGTGTCTGTTTCCCCAGGCCAAACACCAGTGTCTAACCCAGGGGAGCAATTAATCTTACAGGCATGGAAGCCAGAGCCTAGATCACGCAAGAAGCAATGGATGTCTCTGTAGATGAGCTTCATCAAGGCTGGTGCGAAGCATCCCGGCCTATCCTTCTTCCCAAACAGGACCTTGAATTCCCTCCCGTTGGGACATCCTGATTGCCTCAGAATGCCTCCACACCCTGCAATCCAAACCTTTGAGAAAGAGTGGGGGTCACTCAGTAGTCAGTTAAGAGGGTGTGTATGGTTGGGTGGGGGGAGGGACTTTGGCAGAGGGACCCGCTGAGAGCCTCCCCTCCCCAACACACGCCCTCCACACCCCTGGCCCCTGTAAAGCCCCAGTGTTGATGAGAGGCAGGCTTAGAAGTTGAATCTGGTGGGAAAGCCCTCCGATCCAGGCTGACCCACAGCATTCACTGGGAAATGAAGGTAGCCGCATCAGCGAGGGCGAAACAGAACGGAAACCCTCTGGCTGATGCCATGAGGCTCCAAAAAGAGACCGAGAAAGTGAGTCACAAGGGAGAAGAAACATCCCAGCTCAGACAGTGGGTGGGAGGCTGTCCTAGATCATGTCATATGCAGAAGTGACACCCGGGAAGCATCTTTGTGCCACAGGATAAGTGTCACTGTGGTTCTCCAGATTTATGTACCCACCGTGTGCCAAGCATGCGTGATTTTCCACCTTCCATCTAACTGTTATTTTCATTTTCAGTGATCGAGAGCTATGCCCTTCCATTCATTCCTGCAACACAAACGTTAACATTTCTGACAGCCCTATGGTCTCCCAGGCACTAGGCTAGGCAGGACAAATCAAATCAGTTACCAGTGATTCCATCCCAAAGCATTTTGGTCATGACCACAATAGACAAAGTGCTGTGCCAGGCCTGTGGGGACCTAAAGAGAAGCTAGAAGTGATCCTTGCCCCGAGGCTCTTTGGCCTGTTAGGAAGATAACGTTTGGCACATCAAAGTCATTGCTATAATAACAGGTATGGCCCCTGTTGGGAGCATCTCACAGGTAGGCCTGCATGGTGGTTCTTTCCTGAGACCTTCCCTGAGCCTAGCACTGGATGATGAGCTGCCCTGCTGGGACCCCAGCCTGTGCCCTCTGAACCCAGAGGTTCCATAACTATTTGTCTACAGACCCAGCTCCCTGTGGTGTACCGCTGTATCTAATGACCCTCGATGTGCCTATGCCTGGCCTGAAATTCAGTAAATGCTCAATGAATGAAATTGACTCCTCCAAGTGAGACCTCTAGAGGGGATGCCCTAGCCCAAAGGAAAAAGCGTGGTCTCAGCAAACTGCCCCTCCCCTCACCCCCCCACCCGGCTCCTCCTGTCTCTCCCTGTCTCTCAGGACAGGTGTCTAGGAACAATGAGGACATCTGGACTCTCCCTCTCACTCCTCTACCTGCCTTCCACGGGCCAGGCAGTGAGAGGAAGGGGGCAGGGGGAGGCACAGACGGCAGGCTTCTTTTGAGTTCATTCCTCTATCTTCTCCTGGACGCTTAGCCCACATCCAATCCACTGAGCAGCCATTTTTGGGTTGTAGATGGACCGGGGTGAATTCCAACAAGACTCAGTACTGAAGCAGCTGGAGGTTCTCAAAGAAGAGGAGAAGGAGTTTCAGAACCTGAAGGTAAGAAGGTCCAGCTGTGGGATTCTGACTTCAGCTCTGATGCCTAAGCCCCAGATCCAGACAAACAATGACCAGAAACCAGGAGGCCAGAGGTCACCTGGAGCACAGGTGCCTGTTCTCTCCCTGAGATGGGTGGCTCGTCTGCCCCAGGAGAGAGGGAAGGCTGAGGTCTCGCTGTCCTTCTCTCCCACAGCTTCCTCACAAGCACAATTTTTTAAATTAACTATCCCTGTTCTGGACAAAAACAAAAAACCCTTCAAGTCGGCTTCTCAGAGGGCTTTGCACCCCCTGGGGACCTAGCAACCCGTCGCCCTTGGAGCGCCCCCTGTCGCATCCCTTCGGGATCTCGCCTCCCCCACGGCCCCGCTCCCCCACCCCCCCACCCTTGCACTCAGCTGCCGGTTCCAGCCGCACCGCTGTGTCCCCAGCTGTCCCCTTCCTTCCACCCGCGTCTCCCCAGCCCTCCCTGGGTCGGGGGAGGACCGGCTGGGCCTAGAAAGGCCCGGCCGTGGTGGGCGCCAGGCTGTGCCCGCCCGGTGACGCTCCGGCCCCCTTCCAGGACCCCACCAACGGCTACTACAGTGTCAACACCTTCAAAGAGCACCACTCGACCCCCACCATCTCGCTGAGCAGCTGCCAGCCGGACCTGCGCCCCGCTGGCAAGCAGCGCGTGCCCACGGGGATGTCCTTCACCAACATCTACAGCACCCTGAGCGGCCAGGGCCGCCTCTACGACTACGGGCAGAGGTTCGTACTGGGCATGGGCAGCTCCTCCATCGAGCTGTGCGAGCGGGAGTTCCAGCGGGGCTCCCTCAGCGACAGCAGCTCCTTCCTGGACACGCAGTGTGACAGCAGCGTCAGCAGCAGCGGCAAGCAGGACGGCTACGTGCAGTTCGACAAGGCCAGCAAGGCCTCTGCCTCCTCCTCCCACCACTCGCAGTCCTCTTCCCAGAACTCCGACCCCAGCCGACCCCTGCAGCGGCGGATGCAGACTCATGTCTGAGGATCCCAAACCGGGGCTGGGGAGGGCTACAGGGGCGGGGGTGGGGGTGGGGTGGGGGTGGGGAACAGGGTCGTGCCACCTGCTGGCTCTCCATTGACTGTGGGTGCGTTGCAGAGGACCCCAGAACCGGCTGCCTCCAGGATAACCCCCCGCCCCCCCGGAGGGCCTGGGCCACCGCCCTGCTCCGAAGCCCTGATCAAGCACAAACCCCGGTCCCCAGCTGCTGCGTGCCAGGCGGGCGGGTGGGCGGGGTCGCGTTTCGAGGATGCAGCTGAGTGCTGTGCTGTGCTCTGTGCTGGACACTCCGGTCCCAGCCCTTTCCTGGAGGCCCACCCCCACCCCCACTATAGGCGCTCGAGGCAGCTAGAACTTGGCTTTCATGAAACTGCCGTCCACTCTCCGGCCTCCCCGTGAGCTCTACTCCTTGCTGCCCACAGCCCTCCCCTGTGCCTGTTGCTCCTCCACAGTCCCGGGGGGGGGGGGGGGGGGGTGAAGCGCTTTCCAGCACTGAGCTTTCCCCCCAGCCCCCCCTGCTGCTCAGAGCCCAGACCCTGGATGCTGAGAAGCCAGAAAGGGCCCCGGAGCATCTCTCCCACCACACTGACCGCGAGCCCACCCCAATTTGTTAGGTGTTTTGTGTCCATATCCTTGCAGTTCTGTCCTTGGACTTGAGGCCTCTGAACTCTGAGGTGGGACTGGCCCCGGCAGGGACAGGTGTCCTAGGAGGGAGAGGGAGAGGCAGGAGGGAACATGGGCGCACCTGGGGAAACTTGCCCACCACTCCCCTCACCAGGCTGTGCAGTTCAGAGGCTCCCCACCCACCCCTGCTTCCTGTACTGCCTTCCTCCCCTACAGCACAGTCGGAGTTAATATAAGAAGTGTGAGAGCTTCTCTGGGCCAGGGTTCTTCCAACTGTCATTGCAGAGAGCATGTCCTGGAGCACGTAGGGTTTAAGGGGACTAGAGGTCAGGTCCTTAAATGATGAGACTTGCCTGCTCAGCTGCTGAATCTCTAGGGGCCTAGATCCACACAAGGAACCATGGTCCTGCCTTCAGTAGGACTCCACGGGCAAGAGAGAAAGTCCATCTACACATCACCCCTCCCCACTCACCACCTGAAAATAAATGTTAGGGCCGTTACACCACCATATCCATTCTGTCCTTTTGTTCCTGCAGAGCCGTGGGAAGAGTCAAGAACTCGGAGTATGATCTGGGAACACAAGGTTCTTTGCGCTCTGATTCAGTTGTCCTAGATAATGAAAGCAGGTGATGGTTCTGGTATTAACCGCACCCACAAGCAGGCTCTCTCCCCAGACGGTGTGCAAAGGCAGGACCCATGCCAAATACAGCATGGAGGCAACGTGGTCATACTGGGCTTTGGAGGGGTCATTCTAGGCCTTTCTCTCGGTGATGTTCTGCAAGGGAAGCTCCTTCTGTCAGGGGTTCAGGGCAAGAGGCTCTCTTCAAAGAGCCTATGCCACTGAGCTCCCTAACACTCTGAGCTTTAATTAATGTCCAAATGGCCTTGTTTGAACGGAAGACTCCAGGTAGTGATGGCAGACCAGATGGGATGGACAGATAGGGGCAAGTTAGAATGTTGACAGTGAGGCAGGAACCAAAGGGAGCTTTGGAAAACGCAGAGTGTCCCTAAGGTTGGAGGTCCCTCCTAGGTTAGGCCCCTTCTTGTCCAACCTTCCCCAGTAATCCTTCCCCGTCATAGGAACCTGTACTCAAAAGTCTGTCCTTCTTTCCATATGTACTGATTCCTTGGATGGCCCCAACCACAGATTCTATACATAACCTTCATAACTCCTCCACCCAGAAGAATGTCTTCCTTCTACCATATTTCCTATTGCCTCAAAATTCCCCAGTTCCCTAGATAACTTCCTTTGCAGCCCCCATGCCCAAGAGAGTAGAAACTGATAAGAAATGTAAATGTATATCCCAGTCCACATCCAGCTCCTAGTGCCGTTCTGGCCCCACATGGATGCCGGGATATTGGCCCCTGTGCTCTCTAGGTCAACCTTGACAAGGCTGCTTCTTTCCTGTACATGTTTTGCTTTCGCCAGCAAGGAACAAGGATCTAAGACCATATGCAAGGTGGTGTGCTGTGCTGGAAGAGGATGACTCAAAGATTAGTCCATTAATTCCTCCCAGCCTTCCCCACCTCAGAGGAGGGTGACACCTGCCTCCTAATTTTCACCACACCTCCCTTGTCCCTTACCCTTTGCCCCAGTCACATACACATACGTAGTTCTCATAAAAGGGTCTCCACCCATTCTTTCCTAGAATCTCAGGCCAGGACAGCATAACCAGAAGATCAAGTGAGAACTCTGTTCTCCCGTAGAACAGAGGGAGCTCTCTCCCTCTCGAGCTTCAGGCAGTCGGGATAAGGATGTGAACTATCATGGCAGCAAGCAGAGAGCACAGGGGCTGTGCTACCAACACCTGGCCACGCAGAGCCCAACCCCACGAGCTCTCCCCAATGCACGAATCCAGCAAAGAACTGCTGAAGGGATAGGAGGTCCCAAGTAAGATCTTGGCAAAAGAGAAGAACAGAGAGGGGGGGACATTAGCAACATCTGAAGGCTTCTGGAAGGTCGAGCCCTTGAGAAGGAGCCTAGACTGCACTCCGTGCCCACCGAGGTTGTCCCCAGCCCTATTTCCTTCTCGCAGAACAGTGAGGGCACAAAAAGCTGGTAAAGGGAAGGGTTAAAAAAGGTTTGGAGGCAGAGGGAAGCCCTGGGTTCTCCTGTAGGTGATTTCAAATGAACTAAAATGAGCGCTCTACATTTGTAATCTTATTTAACCTTCATAAAGGATCATTTTACAGACGAGGGCATGTGGCTTCAAGAAGCCAGAAGATTTGCCCAAGGTCACAGGGCTAACAAGTGGCAAACTTGTTATATACACGCGAGCTCCCCTGTAAAATGTCTCCATCCAAAACACAAACTCAAGGCCACTGTCATCCTAGAATATGATGAAAATGGCCAAAGGTAAAGGCCACCTGCTGGTTCCCACCCCGGGGTGGGGGTGGGGGGGGACAGGCTAAGCAAGGAGAAACCACGGCTCCGTTAGGAAGGGACTGGCGTACTCCACCTCCAGTCCCCAGACGACCTGGAAAGCCCGCACTCCCGGAAAACAAAGCTATTCTGTGTATCCAGTCACCCCCACCACTTCCACCAAGACCAGTATCCAGTTTTCTGATAGCTTTAAAATTCATTATTGGCTCCCAGTCCCTGGATGGGAGCCCGGTTTCTGATTCTCAGGCTCGCTATCAGTCTGGAAAGCCCAGGGTCATTTCCAGTACCTCTTCGACTTTCATGGAACAGGAAGCACTCTCACATGATGAACTAGAATACCATAGCAAATCCGTTTCTGACGAAGATGATTGAAACAAGGGCTCTAAAGTAATAGGCCTCGAAGCTGCCTTTAAGCTTCCGGAGTGGAGAGGACCCGGGGAAAAGAAAATAAACATGAGGCCATCCTTGGGAGGCTTCTCAGAACAGGAGAAAAGGAGCCAATGGAATTCCATTTCTCACCGCCTGTATGGGAGGCACACAGGGGGTGTAAGGCATGTGCTATTATGGAATTTGAACTGAAATCCCAAGGTACACACCCCAGGTTCCATTAGCTCTGCCCAGGTATCATGTGTGTGGTTTGTGGTTTACAAGGTCACCAGAAAAAAAAAGACCAAGGGGGAGGGGGGATCCTGCCATTAGTTGATGCTCTAGGAAGCTTCCCCACCAAATAAACTCTTTATTAAAATTAGAAGTATAAGTAATTTAAATAAAAACGATCTTAATTTGCATAGAGATTTTTATTTAACATACCACTTGCTGTGCCTATTTAAAGACAAAGGACATCTCAGCTAAATCTTAAATTTTACTTCCCTTTTACAAAAAGTCTTATAAAAACCTCTAACCTAAGTTGTTTTTAGGAGCTGTAACTGCACATCAGCCATTTATTTGCAACTTTAACATCAAAATTACCAGCAGTCTTTGAGAATCACTGATAAAGAGCTCTCACTCTGATGGTTACTTCTTGTTAGCAGTAAGGCTCCAATCATCTTTTCCCCAACCCCTTTATGTTTCCGTCTTTCTAACTAGGTCATAAAGTGGGGAAAATGAGAAAATTTTAAGTTAGTCATCTGTCTAAAAATAAAGATTTGTTTCCCTGGATGAATACATTCTTGGTATAAGGAAAAGAGGACTATCCGTTCTGTCTCTCTAACTCCTATTCCTCCTGGGTCCATCTCCCCCTCCTCTCTAATGGCTAAGTCTTTGACATACGCTAAAAGCTTTCATTATCACAGGCCCTGTGGGTTTCTTCACTCCTACACAACCCTCATCTTTAAAAGGCCTTTTGTGAGCACATGCCATTCACAAGCGGCATCGATGAATTGTGACCACATCCCCGCTGCCACTCCATGTCCCCAGAGCCCCTCTCTGGGACAGCCCACCCCCATGGCCAGGACATCCTCAACCCCTGAGCTGGCTGATCAGGGACCCTGAGCTATGCAAAGCTATCTCTTTCCTTTGCTTCTTAACCTTTGGCCCTTGAAAAAAAATATTTTTTTAAGATTTTATTTATCTATTTGTCAGAGAGAGAGAGTGCACAGGCAGGGGGAACAGCAGGCAGAGGGAGAAGCAGGTTCCCCGATGAGCAGGGAACCCAATGCGAGACTTGATCCTAGGACCCTGGGATCATGACCTGAGCCAAAGTCAGATGCCTAACCGACTGAGCCACCCAGGCATCCCAGGCCTTGGACATATTTTGGAGTGCTAGGAAACCATTCAAATAATGCTCCGTTTTATCTGTCCTGTGTCATGAATCTAATTAATTAATGTTCAAAGACAAGGTAAATGGAGACTCAGGAAACAGGCCTTCTTTGGAAGAATCTGAGTCTTTTTTTTTTTTTTTAAAGATTTTATTTATTTATTTGACAGACAGAGATCACAAGTAGGCAGAGAGGCAGGCAGAGAGAGAGGGGGAAGCAGGCTCCCTGCTGAGCAGAGAGCCCGATGCGGGGCTCCATCCCAGGACCCCGGGATCATGACCTGAGCCGAAGGCAGAGGCTTAACCCACTGAGCCACCCAGGTGCCCCAAGAATCTGGGTCTTAATTAACTGGGGCTTCTTCCGAAATCTGTTACCAATTATGCAAGGGTACAAGTGCTACTGAGAAAAGGAGCGGAGTATGGGGATTCATCCTCTTGAAAGTCACCTTCAGTTAGGCAAAGACATTGTCAGGAGGATTAAATTAACAGATACCACTTTCACCCCCCCCTTTGTAAATTTGACCAGTAGGCAGTGTATTCCTTACACTATTGGACATCGCATTTGGGAGAAATACTGAATGAAGGAGGAATTTTCTGATAAGAACCTCCTCTCTTTTAATTTAAAAGTTTCTCTAGCTCTCCTGCCATGTGCGCCTACAGCAGTGGGACAGAAACCTACCAAGAAAAAGAACTGGGTACCATCTCCCTACCAGACTCTTAACTTCTACTTTTGTGTGAGTTCCCCCGCCCCAGGAGAGAAACACATTTTTAAGCAAGAGAAGATACTCCTTAAGTGTTAAAGTTGGTGATGTGTGTAAATAGTGTTTTAGGAAGCCTCAGAATAATAGATAGTTCTGGAATAGCTTAGTTCAGTAATTCCAACTTCTATCCCCTAGGGTGATTTCAACATCTGAGCCTTCTCTCATTCCCTCCGCCCAGCTCCACCCACCCGGGTTGTGCCATATTCTTGAGAGAAATCTGTGTCTCTGCTGAGTGGTGGGTGGGCTTTAAATTGTTGGTCTTCTCCAGGAACCTAAAATCACCCCCAACAGTCTTTTCCCCAAATAAACTCATCATACCCTCTGTGCTGACCCTCCCGGACAGGGCTGTGGTCTCGGCCACCTGCTCCCACCTTCTCTGTAATCACTTTCATGAAGTGGAGACTTCCAATGCATTTGGGCTCCCCCCACCAAATCTGACACCTAATGAGCTTCGAGGTTCATTTCTCAGGCACAGGATCCCCCAAGGGTCTCACTGCCAAAGAACTGGACCAGAAAACAAGCTATCACTACAGACACTCACCATATATCCCTCCCTAGACTTTTAAGCTGGAAAATTTTCCTGGAACAGTGTCTGGGTGCAGAACCATGGGAATGCTCAAAACGAACACATAGTTGTCTGAAGCTATAATTAAGACATCGAAAATGTCAGAGGGTCTAGAGGAGAGCATCCCAACTCTGAGATTGACCTTGTCAACCTTAGCTTAGGAACCCCTTCTGGAATGCCATCAAAATGGGTCATGTTGCCCAAGAAAGCACTTTCTCCAAAAACCCCTGAAGGCATCTGACTTCAGCTTGAAAATCACTGCCAGAGAGCAGTTTGAACTCACTGTTCACTGTTTGATTATGCAAAGCCTGCATCTGAGTCATTTCGCCAATGTCGTACTTGTTGTGGGTGATTTGAAGACAAAGACTTTTCTGTATGTTACTCGGTAACTGCGCAAGTATTTTGGCCTTCCAGATGTATCCCTCACCTGTTTCATATGCTTTCCGGGATTTTCCATCACGCAAGGCAGCTTTCCAATCTAATATTTATATCATACTTTACAGTCTGCACAATGTTGTCACAACCATATTCCCATTAGATCCTTAAAACCTCACTGTGAGGTTCACAAGCACGCGTGAAACAGATGGAGGAGCAGAGGTGTATTTGGCTAATTACATGACAGCAGGGAGAACCCACGATCGGACCATCCGTATTTTTTGTGCACTACATCTTGCCGCCTCAAAGACAGAACTGTTTCCGAGCTCAAATTTTTTCATAAGCTAGACAGCCTCTGGGGTAATGCAACTGGATGTACTTATGTCCTCAGAAAGTGTAAATAAAAACCCGAAGTGTCCAAAATTAAGGCAACACCATGTGATGTGAATATAGAATATCATTTATTTAAATGTGCCCCTGAGCCACATTAAAGGCCTGAACTCTGTCTGACCCAGCTAGGCGGTCGCGCTGGGGATCCCTTCACTTCTCCGGGCCTCAGTTTCCCCCTCTGTCCACACTGGATGCAAATCTCTTCCACTCCCTCGCGGTCGAAGTCCCTTTCGCCCAGGCCTCTGAGGTGAAGTCAACGTAGGTCACGTGAAGGAGGCCCAGCCGGAGGCAGAGGAGCCCTGGTTTACACCGGCTGAGCAAACTCGGGCAGAGGGGTGCAGATCCCCCAATCCGACCAGGTCTCCCTCTGCAGCCGTTTGCCAGGGAGGCGCCGGCCTCAGAGGAGGCGGGGCGCTGGGGTGAGTGCCCCAGAGGACTCCAGGGTGGACTGCGGGAGGTCGCCGCCCGTCCCCACCCGGTTCCCACCCTGGCCAGCGCAGCCGCCCCGCTGCCGCCACCACACGCCGCCCTACAACCCGCTCCCGCGACGCATGCGCACCCGGGCCTCCGCCCCAGCCGCTGGGGGCGGGGCAAGCCCAGCGCCGTAGCTGCTCCGCTGCCTGTAGGCCAGCCGGAGAGAAGCGCGCGTGCGCCTAATTAACACCGTTCAAGGACGCCAGGGATTAGGTTGGGCTGTGCGCGCAGACCAGACCCTGGAGTTGAGAGAGGCCGTGAGCTCATCCTGGAGTCTAGACTGCTGGAGCAGTGATGCTGGATGCTTGTTAAATTTCCAGATTCCTGGGCCGCCTCCCCCGCGGCCTGGATAAGACCCAGGTATGCATTCTTAAATCACCCCCTGATGGTTCTGGTGTAAGTGGCCCTCAATGGCTGGACCACCCTCCTGGCTCAATCAATGTAGGAATCGGAGCATAGACATGGAGAAATGACTGACCCACGGTCGTACAGAATGACATGCCAGAGCCCTGGATCGAACCCTGATGCGTAGACTTGCACTCACATGCTTTCGCATCTTGTTCCCTACTTCCCCTCCTGACTCATTTTCAGGGCACGTTTGTTTAATCAGTACCAGGCAGACAGGGAGGCAGTTAGTTAATTCTCACTGGTTGAGCTAACGGAAGAACGACAGTCCCTTTCTCAGAACACCGAAAAACCCCATCCAGCCGCTCCAAATCAAAGCTCTACTCCCCGTTCTGACTCTGACATTGGACTGGTACTAAGGCACCCTGCAATGTGCCTTGGGGCTGGGGCACACTGGAGAGAGCTGAGCCCACCCAAAGGAACAATGGCCAGTCTAGATGTGTCTGTCCCCTCCCCTATCAATCATGAAATTCGCTGCATATGGCATCAGAAGCGTAACCCAACAAGAATGTAAAAAGTTCCATCGTCTATATGCATGTGTGTGGAGTTTGGGGGGGGGGGGGGGGGGGGGGGGGGTCTGACCCATCCCTGTGTGCTCGATTCTGGCTCAAGTTTAGGAGTGTTCAGTAACAGGCAGTGGCCCCAGTCCAGGACAGCTGGATCGTATGTGCTGACAGCCACTTTCAATGGCCCTGGATGGGGAAATGGACACTCCCTTGCATACCCTCACGAGAAGCTGCTGGGCAGGCATCAGGGATAGGCGCTGCTGGGCAGGCATCAGGGATAGGCAGAGCTCAGACCCCTGCACACGTTCACACCCCTGCTGGAGTCAACAGGTTGTCCCCTACTCCCCCCTCCCCACAACACCCAGGTCAAAGCCTGGGAGACAAAGCTTGCCCCTGTAGAGTGGAGAGGGCTAGGGGCTGCAGAGGCTGGAGCCATATTTGCTTTCAGACTCCCCCTCTCCCCTAGGGAGAGCACGGTTAGCGGTTAGCAATAGAGGCAATTCTATGCCCAGGGATGGTCCTCAGGACTCTTCTGGGGCCTGAGGATAGGTGTTCGCAAGGCTCCTCCAACGTTCGGCCCAGAAGTGGGTCATCTTCCCCTGCTTCTCCCAGATCTCTGCCCCTCTTTATCTGTCCTGTCCCAGTCTCGCTGTCTCAAAACCTCAAGGCTGCAACTCTTTCCGAGAAAGCCAGGAACACAGCTTTGAGTCCCATTCCCTGTGGGGGAGTTCCAGCTCTCCCTCCTGGCTCCAGATGTAAAGGAACAGCTGTGGGGGTGGAAAGATGCCCAGTTGGCAGCTAAGCAGGGCCTGGGAAGACGGAGAACAAAGCAAGGAGATACAGGCAGATGGCAGGGCTCTCCTAGTTCTAGAAACCCAGGGAAAACAGCATTTGTCCCCTGGCCCGGCAACCGGCAGGACAGGCCTTGCCAAATCCCTCAGACGTGGCCCAAACCCTCCCCATCCCAATCCTGGCAGCCTGGGCCACTGGGCAGGACCTTCTGTAAACTCCATTTTAAGATTCCCACTTAATCTGAGAAAGGAAACTTGGCTTCCTTTGTCTTACTCCACCCCGTCCTCAAACACACACCTCCCAGCATGAGGTTTCAGCAAGGAAGGCCTGGAGGGGGAGAGAGAGGGAGCGGAGAGGGGAGGATGGGTTTCGGCCACTCCCATCTGGCATCCTCCTGCCTCTCCCTACCTTTAGGATGTAAACCAGGATGAAGAATGCCAGGCTGGGTGTCCAGCAGACGGCCCACTCTGGGTGCCACCTGCTTGTCTGCTTCACCAGGGTGACAATGAATGACTTGGCACCAAGCACTGTACCCAGTAATTGTTTCTTGAATGACCGTGGCCTCCTCTGGGTCCCACAGGGTCCCAGAGACACTGCTGGTCTTTAACAAGCCTGTCTAGTGCTAGGAGAGGGTGCCCCCTGCCATGACCCACTTGCCCCCATCCATGTCCTCCCCAACCTGAAGGACACAGGGTGTCACAACTGCTCCCATTTTAGGAAAAATAGTTTAATGTTAGGTTTCAAACCTCTTTTCTAGATGAGGGCCCATTCTCTGTGGGACCCCCCATCCCAGTGCTCTTCCCATGCCTGCTGGGAGATAGCAGCCCCTCTCCGAAGGGCACCCACCCGCTCCAGACGTCCCTGCCCTCCTGGGAGGCCCACTCCGGGGCTAGGCTTTAGCAGCTTCTGCACTTTTGTGTTTTTATCAAAAGTGGGCAGAACACTGTATTTTGCCCCTTTTTTGACGCCATGGGACCGGCCCGTGGCACGTTCCTACCCTTTAATTAAATAGCCCATTAAATAAGCCCCCGGCCCTGGTGGAGATGGGGCACAGGGCACAAAGCCCGCGCCTCGGATGGCTTCCAGCCACCCCGGGCCTCCACCCTGACCGGATCCAGCCGCCTTGAGAGCAGCCAGGGGCACGGCCCTGTCTCAGGCCCGGCCAGTACCAGGACCCCTCTCCACACAGGGGAGGGGGATTCCAAGCGCATCACCAGGCACCCCCACAGCCACGGATGGGGTCGTTCAGGCGGCCAAGCGGGCAGACGGGTGGATACAGCTTCCGCCCCAGTCAGAAGAACGTCAGGTTCTTGACTGCTCCGATCTCCAGCATCCGCTTGATGGCCAGGGCCTCCTGGGAGACATTGTGGCCTGACCCCTGTGGAGACAGCCAAGGAAGCAGACTAAGGGACTCCCAGGGACCTCCCCGGCCCAAGGAGCACTCTCTGATGCCCCCCACGGCCCCCGCACTTCTGGGAGCTCCCTGCCCCGGGTTGGCTCCCAGGAGGACAACACGACCCGTATGGCCAGATACCGAAGACTCAGGCCAGAAGACCAGGGGTCTGAGTTCCAGTTCTGACCCTCGAGCAGCATCCGAGCCCTTAGCACCACTCTCACCCCCGCCCCAGGGTCCCCAGCTCTGTCCCAGCCAGCTCGGAAGCAGGGGCCGCTTACCGCCATGGACTTGAGTGTGATCTGTTCATAGTAGTGAATGGTCTGCTTCCTGTTGTGGGCATCTGGGTAGCCAAAGCCGGCGATATGCACCAGGTCGCAGAGGTGGAGTGCCAGCGTGATGGCCAGCAAGCCGGTGGTGGGCTTCTGAAAGGGTTGGGGGGGGATATTAGAGGGAGACCTGCATCCTTCCCCGTCTTCTAGGCTAGCACTTTGCAATAGACTTTCACGGAAATGTTATTCCTCTGTGCCGTCTACACTGTGGTCACCAGCCACGTGCAGCTTCTGGGCAGGGGCGCCGGGCTGATGGAGATGCATGTGAACCGACTCTTTCACTTTATTTAATTGTATACTTAATTTAATTAACTTAAATTTAAATGTAAGAAGCCACAGGTAACTCAGGGACACCAGGCTGGAAGGCCGGCCCAACACACCTCGGGGAGGGCTTGGGCCTCGAGGCAGTGATTCCGCATTGAGCGTTTTATCCTGCAGAACACGAGTGTGTCCGGTCTTCACAAAAGCACTTGGAGGTGGACACATTTTACAGATGGGGAAACTGAGGCTGACGACTTCATTCAAGGAGTGGAAAGGTTCTGCTCTCTGCCTTGGAAAACCTCAACTCTTTCAGAAAACCTGGGGGGCCCCCCACTCACGGGCTGTGTGGCCCTTGATGAGGATGGGCTCTCCCCTTCCATGAAGTGGGGACAGTAGCACTGTTCCCACCCACCTTATGGGCTGCTCTGGGGGGAGGGGGAGACCTACTTTCTCCATCCCTAATTTGTCCATGGGGATGGGCAACGTGATACCCTAACCTCAACCTTTTTTTTTTTTTTTTTAAGATTTTATTTATTTGTCAGAGAGATAGAGAGAGTACAGGCAGGCAGAGAGGCAGGCAGAGGCAGATGGAGAAGCAGGCTCCCTGTGGAGCAAGGAACCCGATGTGGGACTCCATCCCAGGTCCCTGGGATCATGACCTGAGCTGAAGACAATCGCTTAACCGACTGAGGCACCCAGGCGTCCCAAATCTTGCCTTCCTCAGCTCCAACACCCTGCCTTCCTGACCACTTCTGCCGCCCACTCCCATTTACGAATGGCTCCCTGGACCTTGTCAGCTCAGGTTTGCCCCAATGTCCCTTCTGAGCATTGCCGTCATTTCATCTGTCTCTTCCTGCTGGGGTTTTCCCCTCCTGTTGTTCTGACTACCACTACCTTCTTACCCAGTTCACATGTTCGCTGAACCACATTTCCGGGGCCTGCTAGATTGCTCTGCCTGGTCACCGGCTCCTGGAACCCGCCAGACTCCTCTCCCCCTGAATTCCCTATATTAGTTAAGCATGTTACCACCCAGCTAGCTGTCTAAGCTGGAAACCTAGAATTACGAGAAATCTCTCAACTTCACCTGCAAAATAAATGGTGTTGCAGGAGGTCACTAAAATAGCCCCCAGTGACCCTTGGGTGTACGTGGAACCTACCAATCTGAGACGTAGGACATGATATTCAATTGCCCTACAGGTGCCATTGGCCCTAAGATAGAGCATCCTGGTGGGCTTGACCTCATGAAATGAGCTTTAACATCTGAGTCTAGAGGTCGGCAGTGGAGGAAGTCAGGGGTGGAATGCACAAGAAGGATTTATCGTGCTGTTGCCGGCTGAAAGGTGGAGGGGGCTCTCTCGAAAGAAACACACACAATCTCTAAGAGCTAAGGGTATCAAGGCTGAAAGCCAGCAAAGGAAACGAGACCTCAGTCCTGGAACTGTAAGGAACTAAATACCTCTGACAAGAAGGACCCTGGAAGTGTGTTCCCCCCACCCCACTCCAGCCTCCAGATAAGAACTCAGCTGTGCCCCACTGGACCACCGACAGCCAGAACTATGAGTCTATCAGTAGGCAGTACTTAAAGCCACTCAACTCTGGTGGTTTGTTAAGCAGCAATGGGAAGCTGCTATATCCAGGGTATGCCTTCCATTTCCCCCTCCCACAGCCAGAAGGTGGGTCCTGGTTCTTCTCTTGTCTCCCCGCTCCAGCCTTCCTCCTCTGCCGCACACCTGATCAGGGGCATGAAACGCCTCCTTGCTGCTCCCCTCCACTTCAGTTGTGCTAGAACTCAGTGCTGGAGGAGCTGGTTGGTCTTGCCAAAGGAAATACCCTTTCTCCAAGTCCCTGCCTGATGGGCACCATGACCCCTCAAAGGCCCAACTCCAAGACCACCTCCTCTGGTTGGGGGGTGGGGGGGCTCCCAGCAGAGGTCTGCCCCTCCTCTCAGCTCCTCCAGCATTGGGAACAACTCCCTACTAGGGCATTCTGCCACTCCCTGTTACAACCTGTATGTTTATTCTGCTAGACTGAGTGTCCTCAGGGCAAGGTGCATGTCCTACACCCCAAGTGTGCAAACATGAGGCCAGGGACTGAGCAGCCACAAAAGAAGGCATTCAACCTAAGTGGAATCAGAGTAGATATTCAGTGAAGAATAAAATTTTTTGCTGTGAAATTTGGCAAATACAGTGAGCATCCCCTGTGTACCAATCTCCGTGATAGGCATGTTATATAATTGTGTTTTTAAATTCTACAAGGGCCTTAAAAGGTCAGTATGAACACTGAACACCGTCCTCACCACACAGATAAGGCTCCCAGTGGCCAATCTGCCCAAGGCCACAGAGTAAGAAGCAGGACAGCCAAGTCCTGGCGATGTTTACTAGCTATCTCTGACAACTACTATCCCACACGGCCTCTCTAGGGGTTCAGACAGCACGTGTGGAAGTCCTTGGGAAGGTAGGGCTAAATCGCAAACCACAGCTTGCAGAACTGTACTGTGACTCCCCAACCTGACACATGGCACGGAAGCAGGGCACACAAGACAAAACGAAGCTCGAGCTCCTTTAATTCACTCTGACAAATCCATTCCAAGATATAAGATCACAGATAAAGTGACCTCACAGCCAACTGCAGACATTCTAAAGTCAAGACCACAGACTGTTCCAGCAACTCCCTAGTTTATAAATTCTGACCAGCGCCTGCCAAAGCCTCTAACTCTGGCCCTGAGCCTTATAAAAATGCTCCCCTAACTTCCTGCTTGGCAGACATCCTCCCCCAACTCTCCCCGCCCACAGCCAAATACACTGGATTGAATACAGGGGTCTGGGAGCTGTTCAAATGCAACCTGGGGTCTCTGTTGTTACTTTCCCCCCTCTTGGGGTCCTCCAGGGCTTCCGAAGCCTCGAGAAACATCCTGTCCCAGCCTCCGGATTCCCAGCCCGCCACCCACCGTCACCCGCACGCACCTGCTTCATCTTACGCGGCTGCTGCATGGGAAGACTCAGCAGCTTGTCCGCTGCAATCTCCATGAAGAAAGGGTTGAGAATCCGAACCTGCCTGGGGTTGACGTCCCAGATGAGGGGAGGCTGCTTCCAGAAGCCCTTTCGCACCTGCGGGGCATACGATTGGAAGGGAGAGATGGGGGTGCGCACACGCCTGTTTCTCAAGTCCAGCCGGGCAGTACTCAGCGGGCAGATGGGGTCCACATGATGGCAGAGGCCCCCAGGAGTGCAGGGTGAGCCAGGAGGGACATGGAGGCCAGGCCCACACCCAAGAGGGAAAGGGTGACCAGAGAGGAGTGGGGAGAGGTGGGAGGATCCTACTGGGGGTGGGGCGCAGTGACAAGCTGTGTAGGGTAGCGGGTCCAACTACTGCCCACTTCCACCAAACAGGTGGAAGGGGCTTAAGCGTGGGGCTGCGTAAACCCTTGGTGAAAATGCTCGATGGGACCAGTGTCAGCATCTGACTAGATGAGAAAAAGACACAAGGGACACCACCCGGAAGGACAGACCTCCTGTTCTAGCCTACCCCTGCCTGGAGAGGACTACTGACCAGCTGCTTTCCTCCCAGGTTTCTCACTGGCACACACATTTTCTGGCAGCTTCCCTGGCCTGGGCAGCCTCAAGCTTGGAGTGCCCACCTCATGCCCGCAGGCTGTCAGACCCTGGCTGCTGTGGTGGCTTCTCAGAAGCCCCACAGAACAGGGAGTTCACACCTTCCCCTCCTGGGCTTTCACAGGGCAGACATTGTAGAGCGTGAGGTCCTCAGACAGGCAGGGTCCCGTCTCGGAGCCCCACCCTCTCCCATCCCCCGAGTCCCCGCTCACCCTCTTCTTGTCACTCAGGATGGTCTCAATCCAGTGGAAGTCCATTGCCTTGAAAGCTACCAGGACAAGGAGTGTGTCTGGGTTGTTCTCCACTTTGGGGTCGAAGTGGGCGGACTCAGGGTAGAAGAGACGCATGGTGGTCTTGGAGCCCACGTCGCCCTCGTAGCCAGCCACTGGGGCATTGTTCAATCTGAAAGGCCGGGAGGAGGAGGCCCGTCAGCCGGAGGCCCATGGGCCTGTCGACAGTCCCTCCCAAACAGAAGGGACGAGCGCCCAAGCTACAGACCTGATGACCACGTCGTACTTGTTGATGGCGTCCCCCAGCGAGCTGTTGCGAAGCCGGTGCCCGTTCCCCACCACCACGCAGCGGCGACACTTGAGACTGCCGTGGGAAATGGTGATCAGCCCCCGGGGAGACCCCTGTGCCCGTGCTGCTGAACTCCTGATCTGGGTCTGCCTGGGGCCCGGCTCGGGATTCCTTCCCAGGCTGCCTCGGCCTCTGATCCCCACGGACCCGGCATCTCCAAGGAGCCTCACTTAGGGTCCTGCTGACTGCCCAGCCCTGGGCTTTCACGGCAGAGGAACTGAGCAGAGAACAGAAGGCGGAGGAGGAGAGGAGGGAAGGCTCCTAGTGGGGACTAATAAGAAATCCCATTTCAAAGCCCCCTCGCCTGCTGCCCAGGTCCGCGTGTCATTAGGGCAATACCCTGCCTGCTCCAGCGCCCGGATGCCCAGGTCCAGTTGCTGTGGACACTGGCGTCCCTGCCTCCCCTGGAGATGGGCAGGCTGGAAAGAAGGGTCAAATTGGCCCCAGGGGAGCAGAGATAGGAAGTCTCGCTGGGAGGTGCTGGCCCATGACTATCTCTGGGAGGCGGAAAGGAGAAGGTGCCCAGACTCGGGGCAAGGACTGTCTCCTTACCTCTGGATGCTCTCTGGGATGGAGTAGCTGGTGATGGCTAGAACCCGGAGGAGCAGGTCTTCTACAAAAAGATGCAGATTGGGAGGGGCCAATGACAACAGCCAGCTTCCCGAAGGCTGCCAGCTCTCCCTGCACTGCTCCTCAGAGCCTCTGCTGCCCCCTCCTCCCCTGACCTCAGCATCGGAGCCTGGCTCAGAGCGCGGGCACCGGGACCATGAGCAGCAGAGAGCGGGAAGCAGCGTGGCCGAGGTGAGCCCACCATGCCCATTCACCCAGCCACTCTTACCACTCCCCTTGGTCCCGTACGGCAGCTCATAGGCAGACGGTGTCTTGACCCAGAAATAATCCTTCAGCTGCAGGAAGATGGGCTGATCTCGGGAGTAGCTGCAGAGGTGAATGCAGGGCCGGGATGAGAAAGGGATTAATCTTAAAGAAGCCAGAAGCCAGGGTCAGGTCAGGCCCCTATTCCATATGTCATATATAGTAGTATGTAATATTGTACATAATAATTATTACATATCATGTATTAATATAATATTATATATAATTATATGGTATTTTAGTGATATAATTATATGATATTTTATGGTATAATAATGTAATACGTTATATAAACTATATATACTTAAATATATTATTTTAATATACAGTAATATATATTCATGGTGTATGTTTTTATATTATATAATATATAAAAGTATAATATATAATAACATTATATATACTAAACATATTATTTATAATATATAAAAGTAATGTATAATATATAATATTTGGGGCCCCTGAAACCTCCAACTCAATGTATAAATTATATTAATGGGGCACCTGGGTGGCTTAGTCGTTAAGCACCTGCTTTTGGCTCAGGTCATGATCCTGGGGTCCTGGGATGGAGCCCCCCGTGGACCTGCTTCTCCCTCTCCCACTCCCCCTGCTTGTGTTCCCTCTCTGGCTGTCTGTCAAATAAATAAAAATCTTTTAAAAATTATATTTATATATTATATAATATTGTATATAATAACATAATTATTCTGTCTTACTATATTGCTTATATATCTGTATGTCCAAGGGCCTCTCCTCCCCTCACGGGTCACCTAACCCATGTCCACTAACACGTTCCCCTCCATCTACACCAGCACTGAGGCCCCCACCCTCTGAAACTCCCCGCCCACCTCACCCTATATCCGCCCCACCTCAGCCTTAAGTACTTACTTGCCGAACAGCTTAGAGGCCTTCCTCTCCACTTCCCCCTGGAAGCATGGCTCCTTCTTCTCTGGGATGGGAAAATAAAAACTAGAGACAGAAAAGGGAGGAGGCAGGAGCTCCAGTCAGACCTCTCGGGCCCAGGGGCCAGCATCCCAGGCAGCCTCCACTTTCTCCCATGACATAGGTCCCAAGGTCCCAGCGAGTGACGTGCAGGGTAGAATCATCTCAACCCAAGTTCACTCTGAGACCAACTCATGGCAGATCCAGCTCTCCTTTCTCTGAGCAGCTCTAGGGAGGCGTCACAAACCTTGCACCCCGAACCCACTACCTAACCTTCCTGGAAGGATTTCACGCTAACAGCTGAAGGAAGGGGCCATACCCTCGCCCTCTGAACCCTCCCAGCCCCACTAGGTCAGCCACCCCCGACACTCCATCCCTGAGCCCATTGCTGAGAAGAATCAACGGGAGGACCGGGAAGCTGGACCCAAGCTCCAAGTACCTGTCTTCCCGGGAGATAGAATACCACACCATGACGACCAGGACCAGAGCCAGCATGGCCAGGAGCTTCCAGCCTGCAGGGCACATGCACAGAGGAGCTAGAGGCAGGGACAGGCAGAGACGGCCCGAGGCCACCGACCCTGTTTTGGGCCCCTGCCACCTCCAACTCAAGCAGACCCGGTCCCCGGCCCTCGCCTGGCCGTGGTTTTCCAGCACCGGGCTTGAGCCTGTGTTTCTATGGTCCTTCAAGATGAACAGAGGGCCCCCTGGCCATCCGCCTGTCCCTCCACAGCCCCCAGCGGGTTGCAGATGCTGAAGACTGCTGCTTGGGGGGCCCATCCTTCAGGGTCGGGGAGCCCTGGGACAACACTCACGGGACTTGCTGATCATGTTTCTCAGCGGGTAGCAGGGTTCCTGGGGAGAGCTGTCATCCCGGCTGCCTCGGGCCACCTAGGAGGTTAGAGGAGTCACAGGTGTGTGGTCAGCTCTGGAAACCTTCTACCTAGAGCCTGGAGGACACAACCGAAGCCTGCCTTTCCTTCTCCAGAAGGCACAGAGCTGCTTCCGGGGTGGCCACCCAGAGAGCAGACATCCTCTAATCCCTTGAAAGCAGCATCTGGGGTCCAGGTGGGGCAAGGGAACCCAGATCGCACTCCTCAAAGATGAGGTCCCACGCCAGACTGGCCTGTTCGAGCTTCCCTGGCGTGGTTTCTTGGTCCCCTTCCTCAGTTTGACCTGGGAAGGGCCAGGTCCAGGAGGCAGATGGGAAGTTCTACCCACCTTTGCCATGGAAGTGAACTGTATGGGGCTATGATTTGTAATTTAGGCAGTGGACATTTGTCATTCTCCGCCATCCAAAGCAGTCCCTTGTCTCTGCTACCACCCACCTCTCTGTCCTCGGTCTCCCACCACTCCAGCCAAACAGATCCACTCTGGCCTGGCGCTGGGAATGTGGATGGTCCCCCAGTCCTTCTAGATTCTAACTAAATGCAAACAGGGTCCAAGCCCTCATTCTCCCAGTGCTGGGGGGTGGAGGGAGTTCCATGGAGGCAACTGTCTGAATGGGAGTGCGGGGGAGGGCAGGCATTGCTCAGAGAAGATGGGAGACCCTTTGGCATGGCAAGGACAGGGCTCTGGAAGGGGGTCAGCTGCTAAACACACATAAGCAAAGAGGTCCCTACACCCAAATTCAGCCAGGGCCACGCTGCAGAGTCACAGGGGAAACAATTTAGGCAGCCTGCACAGAACACCAAGAGGTGCGGGACGCCAGGCGCCATTTCTGTCATCCACGCAGTGTTCCCCACCCCTGTCACCCGAATCAGAAGTTACCCTGGGCCGCTTCCTGCAAACACAGATTCCAGGGCTCCTCCCGGGGTTTGCTAAATCAGAGAGGGCGGGACCTGGGACAGGCATTTTCACAAGCAGCTCAGGTGATCCTTGGGATCCACTGGGGACAGGGATGGAAGCTCCAGCTCTCAGGGAGACCTGGAAAACCTCCAATTATTTCCTCAGGGCAGGAGACAGCATCAGGATGAGAGCTGGTTTTTGTTACTAATCATAAATGAATTATCCTGAACACTGTCCTATTATGGAGTTGATGCTCTGCCCCCACGCTCCGCTCTGAGTCCACAAACACCAAAGAATGAGTCTTGGCAGGGAGTGGGGGGAGGGATGTGGGACCAGAGCCAGGTATCCTCAGGAAAGTCAGGAGCACCCATCCCCAAACCCCAGTAGGGATGGAGGATGACCCTATCTAGTGAAGTTCTGGATTTGTAGTTAGAAGACATCAGTGAAAGTCACGGTTCTAGAAGCTTCTCTGACCCCTTCTCCGAAAGTGGCATGCCTTCTTCCTACAGCCACTGCCAAGTCATTCCTCACCCCGGCACAGTCCAGAGCACTTCTCCTGATCTATACTGAGCCTAGTTACTTCCTTGCTTGCTCTCTGTCCTCCCCACTGGAGTATGAGCTCCGTGAGGGTACCAATGCTCTGTCTGATTCCCAGCATCCAGCACACGGCCCAGCACATAGCCAGTGCTCAAGAAGTACTACTGATGAATGGCACATTGGGTTACCTTGGCGGTGTGTGTGGGGGGGTCACTTGTCCCTCTCTGACCTCAGTTTCTTTGGCTGTGAAACTGGGAAGTTAGCCTAAAACATATTTTAAATATATAAATATTGTGTAGAACTATTTATATATTTGTCTTATGGAGACGATGTTCTGCCCTCACGCTCCACTCTGAGTCCACAAAAAAATATATATTTTGCAGCTCAAAATATATTTATCACATCAGCACAACGGGCATCACTAGGGACCTTATTAGAAATTTATAATCTCAGGGCACCAGGGTGGTTCAGTCAGTTAAGCATCTGACTCTTGGATTTTTGCTCAGGTCATGATCTCAGGGTCATGAGATCGAGCCCACACTCAGTGGGGAGTCTGCTGGTGTGTCTCCCTCTCCCCTTCCCCCCTGCTCGTGCTCTCTCTCTCTCTCAAATGGATAAATAAATCTTAAAAAAAAAAAAAAATGCATGCTCTTCTGCCCCTCCACACTGACAACATGAGGATTTGCACTTGAATAAGATCACCTGATGAGTCACAGGTACATTCAAGCCTGAGAAACACTGGTTCAGGTGGATGTTTTTGACCTTGACTGAACAGGAGAATCGCCTAAGGTGCTAACATTTTTTAAAAATAAGAAATAATTAAGAGCGTCTGGGTCCCACACCTTGGAATTGGGACTTGATGCGTCTGGCCCAGCAGCGGGATCTGCTCGAGCTCCTCGGGGGATAAACAAGCCATGAGAGTTCGGAACCGCCGAGGAGGACAAGGGTAGTGAAGATGTCCACATGACGGCCAAAGCAGGCCGCTTGGACTTTGAGGTGTGCCTTCTGACTCAGTGGGCGAGGCTGGACACGAATTCTAACCAGCTCCCAGGTGGTGCCCAGCTGCTCCACGGGGACCACGCTCCGTGCTGCAGAGCTCCACACCAGGACCCTCCCAGCCCTAACACCTCCCAACTTCACGAACCTCACCCTCTCCTCCCTTCCACTCTCTCTCCGTCTTCGTGACCAGGACTCACTCCATTTCCTGGCAGCTCCCTTTGTATCAGTGGTCATAACACTGCTGGACTGACTGGCCTAAGGCCAGGACCTGAGGAGTTTAAAAATGTAGGGAGGCCTCAGCCCCAATCTCCGAGATTCTGATTTAATGGGTTAAAGGCAGTGTCCAGGCACTCCTAAGTGAAAAACAAAACCAAAACCCAACCCCCACCCCACCTCTCTTTCGGGGAAGCCAGCATGGACACCAGCACTTCGAGCGAGCTCCACAGTAACTGAAAGACACAGACTTGACCGCCCTCCAGGCCCCACCGGGGTGGCGGAGACCTTTGGCAGCGGGAGGTGAACACAGCGGACTAGTCGGATCCCAAGACACGGCAACTAGCCCCCTTTGACCTCCTCCCCAGAAAGCCTGCCTGGCAATGGACGTCTTGGTTCCCAAACGGTGTTGGTGTGTGAGAAGCAGACAGCTGAGGCTTAAAGTTTGCCCCAAGACCCCCCCCACCCCAGTCTGGGGTGTCATCAGCCCAGCCCTCCCCTCCCTGGGCCAAGCCCCGACCAGAGCCCGGCAGCCGCAGACATTCCCGGCGCCCGAGCTTGTCCAGTGGCGGCTGCCCCAGGTGGACCCACAGCCTTCTCCCAGCCGTGGGCCGCCCCGCGTTATTGACCAGACCCCTGGGTACGAAAGGACACGGGGAAAGTCACAGGACAGTACCTGGGCCAGAGAGCAGGGCTCTGCTCCACTCATGTCGGACATGCAACAGCTTCTGCCTGCCACCAGCCGCCAGGGTGACCAGCTCCCCCGACACACTAGGCAAAGCTGACCCTGGGGCAGGAAGCCCACGTGCTCTCAGGTGCTCTGCCAAATAGCACAGCAGTCCCTCGCTGATCTGAGGCCGCGAGCACGACCCCAGACCTCGCTGGAGGGCAGAGCCCGGGGCACAGGGTGAAGCATGAAGTCCCGGGAAGGGGCCACTGTGCCTTGGGCTGGGCGGACACTCGCCGCCTCACACACAGCAGGCACCCACCTGCTACCTGAAGCAGGAGGAAGGGAATGCGCACCCGCCCAAGGGCACAGCGTGATGCCAGGTCCCTCGGAGCCCTGGGGCCCAGCGAAGGGATAAGGTCAACTGTCCCCGAGCAGGGGTCTGGGAAGACCAAGGTGGGGAGAAGCAGAGGCTCCATTCTTATCGGTTCAGAGACCTTGAGCAAGTCACGTAACCAATGTCACCGTCCCTTTGTTTCTGCAGGGAAAACACTGTAGCTGCCTGCTTGCCTCATCTAGACTCAACCACCCCTCCTGTTCCCTCCAGTGCTTCCACCAGACATCGATCCCCGCTCCCCTCGCCAGGACCTTTCCATCAGGGATCCCCCTTCGCCCTGCTTCTTCCCACTCTCTCTTCACTCCTACTAAACAGACTTCGATCCCACCCACCCCCCGCCCCCGGCCAAACAAAGCCCTCTCTGCTTCCACCTCCTCTTCCGGCCATCCCTGCATGTCCACCTCCGCTGGTCACACTTCTGTATCTGTGCCCTATCCTCTCCGACCCCATCCCGGCTCCCACCTGGATTTTCATGCAGAAATGGCCCCTCCTCCTCCTGAAGCCATCAGCAGCCTCGTGCCAAACCTGAGGAAGTTCTATTTTCTCTGCCTCCTACCCTGAAGGCTTTGATACTGCCGGCCAATGCCTGTGGCTTCTGAGTCAGGACTCTCCCTGTTTCCCTCTCGGTGACAGTCTCTTCTGGCCCCAGTCCCTTTAAGAGCTGGCATTCTCCAGGGATCTGTCCTTGAACCTTTGCTCTCCTGCCTGTTTTTACAGGACAAGTTCATTCATTTTCGGAGGTCTGCCTGCTGCTCCTATCCTGATGAGTCAGACCCTCCCCAGACCCCACCCTCGTGTTTCTGGTTGCCTGTGGCCCTTCCTACCTGCATCTTCCTTAACTCTCCACAGTTAACACGTCCCCAGCTAGACCACTTCTCCCACTCTGCCCCATCCACTCCCGTACCCACAGGATCATAAACTCAGTCTTCCAACATCTGCCCCCCCCTCACGCCATCCCCACAAAACAGTTACTAAACATGATTGATTCTACCCCATTTCCTCATTCCAACCAGCTCACTGAGCAACTACTGAGTGCTTGGCTTTGTGGGAGGCACAGGGGATGTGAGGCTTTACAAAACCCAGCTGAGAGGTGACTGGCTGGTTCAGTTGGAGAGGCAGGAAACTCTTGGCTTCAGGGTTGTGAGCTCGAGCCCCATGTTGGGTGTAACAATTACTAACAAAATAAAATAAAGTAAAATAAAATAAAATAAAATAAAACCCAGATGCGGCATGAAGGCCACCGGTCTAGAGCCTCAGAAACACTTTATTTTTAAGATTTTATTAATTAATTTGAAAGAGGGAGAGAGAGTGAGAGTGCACAAGCAGGGGAGCGGCAGAGGGAGAGGGAGAAGCAGGCTCTCCACCGAGCCGAGAGCCTGACACGGGACTCGATCCCAGGACCCTGGGATCATGACCTGAGCTGAAGGCAGACACTGAACCAACTGAGCCACCCAGATGCCCCTCAGAAATGCTTTAGAATACAGTCCTCCATCTCCTGGTCTTGAGACACAACAAGTCTAGATCCCATCCCAATTCATTTGCTTCCTAATTGGTCTCTTTGTCACATGTCTTTCCTCATTCAACCCCTTTCTTTGGAACTGCCAACAAGGTATGTTTGCAAGAAATAATTTGGAACAAACCACCCTCCTGCCTCAATGGCTCCCATTCCTTAAGTGAAAAGCCAAAGCTCCTTAGTGGCCCTCAGAAGCCTTTACCCTCGGGCCCTAGGTGCTGAAGGCACACCTCCCACCCTCTTCCCAAGCACACCGCGGAAGCTGCCTTTCCCCCTCCCCTCTGCCCACCTCTGCAGCAGGATACCCTAAGCACCTTTCCCCCAAGGACAACCCCACTCCAGCACCAGTCCAAAGGGCTCTTCCTCTGTGAAGTCTTTTACGATATTTCTAAGAACCAATGTTTTTCTTCTCACCAAATATTGTTTATAACTTGCTTCTGGCACTTAACAAGTAATATAAATTTCATGTTATATAATTACTGCTTTTCATGTCTCGCCCACTATCTACTGACCTGAAACTGCAGGCTCGTTTACACCAAGAGTCTATCAGACCTGGATCACAAGATGCTTTATCCCCTAATACAATTTTATGTTATATTAATATGTGTTTTGTATCTGGCCCATGAGACTATGACCTCTGTGGTCTGGGAGAGTTCTTTGTATTTCCAGACTCTATTATAGAGTTCAGAAGGTAGCTGATGTTTTGTAAACATCTGACACACAAGCAGTCAGATGAGATTAAACACGCATTACATCCCTTATTAATTACTAAAATGTACAGCGCACTTACCCTGTGGGACACAAGGAGGGTCCCCATCCCCTCGCCATTGCTTTGGCGACCAGATAAGTCACTGTTGTGGGGGGTGCACACGGAATGTTTAACAGCATCTTTGACCTCGACCCACCAGATGCCAGCAGGAACCCCAGTGCCCGGCTGTGACAACCAAATTGTCTCCAGACATTACCAAATGCTGAGAACTACTCCACTAGACATTTTTAAGGGCTGTCCAAGTATGATCTCAACCCTATAAGTTAAGCATGATCATGACCTCCGTTGCAGAAAAAGGGACCCAGGGTTCAAGATGGGTCAGCTACTTGCCTAGGGAGGTAGAGCTTGTGAGGACAAAGACTGCGACTCCGGCTGCTTGGCTCCAGAGCCCACATGTCCAGCCCCCGACCCCCTATGGCGTCAACAGATCTCCTGTAAGGGAACGAGTCCCTAGACTCCGTGGTCCCTGGAATGTCCAGGGCTGTTCTTCAGAGCAGGTAACGGAAGTCGGTCCTCTATCAGATCCAAGTCCTTAGAATGCTTACAACAGCTACAAGCAGCCTCCCATGCTCCCTCTCAGGCAGCTTCCTCATGGGACACAGTCTCTATCTGATGCCGTGGCCTGGGGCTGCTCGGGAAGCTCTCCAGCATGCTTCCAGTGCAGACAACTGTAGCCACGGGATTAGCGCTGCCCTCCATCTGGACACCAGACTTCCAGGAATGCTGGCTAAGGCTGCTCTCACTTATCACATCGCATCCCTGGCACAGGACTCGAATCCTTCAGCTGGTCAGCCAGGCCTCCTGGGCCCTAACTCGGGTGGCTACCCTGTCCGCCCGAAGAGGACTGTACGTGACACCTGCTTTCCCACATTTCCCCTTAGGAATCTAGGGTCATGTTTCTGCCAAGCTCAGACTCCACGGCTGACATTCCAGAGGACACTCAAGCAGGACAGTGAAGTTAATGCAGCTAATACAATAACTAGGTAAGGCAAGATGGTGACATAGGCCACTGGGTAACCTACTTTAATCTCTCATTCTTGGATGGAGATGGCCAGCTAATGGCAATTCTCCAGGACAGGTCAGTCACTTGCATCACTTCTCAGCTCAAAAATTCTCCATGGCCTCTTGTGTACTCAAGAGAGACCGGGTCTCGGTATCTCTTCACTGACTTCTTTATGCAGTTTTGCTACTTGCCATTAAAAATCCCGTACACATCCAACATTTCTGGTCCCCCTCCCCTGCTTGTAGGATTTTTCAGTTGTTTTGTTCGCTGCCGTATCACCCATGTCTAGAAGAGTGACTGGCACACAGTAGGCTCTCAATACAAATTCACTGAATTAATAAATGATCAATTCGTCAGGGACGTCATTGGAGCCAGAGAGGAAGAAGCAGTAACAGGAGTCTGAGATTCGCTCTATCCACTCCTGCCCAAGCCCTGGCAGGCCACACTCTTCGGACTTTGCCTTCTCCCCATCACGGAACAGCACAGTGGGACCACAGTGTGCCCGGGGTGGGGTCGGGGGAGCAAGAGGCCTGCCCTGGCCCCAGCTCACGCAAGACAGCAGAGGGCTGAGGAACTGGCCAACGGCCTCAAGGCTCACGAGTGGGCAGATGGGGCAGTCTGTCCGGACACCCAAGCTTGGAAGGAAAGGGGCCTGGTAGGCTTCCCACAGAAGCACAGAAGCTTCTCTGTTCCCCACCCTTGGGGTCCACAGGCTGCCACCTCCCCCCTGCCATCAGGCACCCAACCAGCCCAGCCCTGCAGCCTCCTGGATAGAAACACTGTATCACCCACTTTATCAGCTGCCGGTCACAAGACACCAGAGGGAACCACTTGAAAATCATACTTCTGGTGTCTGCGCCGGTGGGGTAGAGGCTTTGAATTCCATTGTCTGGGTGAGAAACCTGAAGCTGTGTGACGGGGTAGAGAACCAACCAGGACGGACTCAGAGCTAGGATAAGAAAAGGAAAAATCTGGTCGGGCTGCGGACCTACCCCAGCCCCCCCCCCCCCCCCCGCCACCCCGCAGGGGCTCTGGGATTTTTAATGGCAGGTAGCAAAAGTGCATAAAGAAGTCAGCTTCCCTCCTCAGACCTCCCACCCAGGAGTCTAGGAATTCGGCCCCAGGGAGCCAAAGCTAAAAGTACAACCAGAGCTGGGGCTTAAACTCAGGTCACCACCAACACGGCCAGTCCCCTCTCTCCTCTGGCCTCCACAGGCCTCTTCTGAAAGCAGAGGACAGCACCAGCCCTGCCCTGTCCCCCACGGTGGCCCCCAGCCAGCGTGGCTCTGGAGTCCTTGCCGTGTGGCTGGTCCACACTGAGGTTTGTTGTAAGGGGGAACCATACACTAGATTTCAAACACTTAGTACAAAAATAAAAGGGAACCATCACCTTAAGAATGATTTATACTGATCACTGATCACACACTGCGGTAATGTTTTGGCTCTACTGGGTTAAAATAGTAAGATTTATTTCATTTCCTCATTTTTACTCTTTAAAAATGTGGCTAACTTAACATATCTTAAAATTTTATTTTCTTACTTATTTTCAAGATGTTATTTATTTATTTGAAAGAGAGAGAGAGACAAAACAAGCATTAGGAGCGGCAGAGAGAGAGGGAGAAGCAGGCTTCCCACTGAGCAGCGAGCCCAGCGCAGGGCTGGATCCCAAGACCCCCCAATCATAACCCAAGCTGAAGGCAGACAGTACACCGACTGAGCCACCCAGGCACCCCATAAAATTTTATTTATTTTAAGTAATCTCTACACCCAACATTGGGCTCAACTCACGACCCTGAGATCAACGGTGGCATGCTCTTCCCACTGAGCCAGCCAGGCGCCGCTAACTTAGCATTTTGTAAGATTTGAAATTACATATGTGGCTTGCAACTGTGGTTCCCACTGCGTTCCTCTCGGACCTCACTGGACCAGGCCATGTCTGTGATTGCACAGGAAGCACGTGTAGAAACTTAAAGCAGTAGACCTTTCCTGGCCTCCATCTCAGAGAGGCTAACTCAGGGTGTCTGGGATGGCTGCAGAGGGCCCTGGTCATTCTGAGGGACAGCCATAGTGAGCACTGTCCCAAGGTCTCAAGGCGGAGCAGCTGGGAAGTCTCTACTCTTCCCTGCATCCTGCCCACTCCTCCTGGGCGGTCAGGGTTCTGAGCATGGAGGCAGAGTTCAAGGGGACATTGTCACCTGGCGCCCCAGCCCAATCTCTGCTCTGCCCACACCCAACCTCTTCCTGACCTTGGCAACTTGCTCCAGTGCCTGTGCAGAACCGGCCTCTCGGCTATCCCTCACACACCGCACCTGCCCAGGGCCCACGCAGATGGCCACGTTTGTGCTGGCAAGCAGGTCACAAGGAACGGCCTACTCTAGCCCAGAGCTGTGCCTCAGGGACCGGCCACCAGGACTGAACCCTGCCTCTGCCGCTTAGCACCCCTAAGCCTCGGTCTCCTAATCTGGAGGTAAGGAGCCCCTACCACAATTTTCGCTGGGCTGATTAGCGAGATAATGGAGAAAAGACACACGGGAAATGCTCCGTGAATAGTGACTATTAGCCATATTCCTTTCTCGTGTGCTAAGTGGAATCCAAAAGCTGCAGCTGTCTGGAATGCGGGGTGGTTAAAACATCATTGAAGAAACAGTATGTTTTAGTCAGTCTGTTCCATGATCAAAAGCAAAGAAATAAACACTGAGCCTTACGCGACACACAAATGAGTATCCACGGGACTGAGAAAGTCCTGGATGACGGCCAGGCCTCCCCGACGCTTCCTAAACATGCCCTCCCCTCCCCAAAGGAGGGTTTTAGCTTGCATGCCCCCTCCACACTCCGTCCGAGCCCCATTTGAGAATGGAGACAGGACTGAAGGTCCGGGTGGGGGAGGGGGCTGCAGTCAGTGCCAACAGTGTGACATCTGAGTCCTTGTCTGGGCAGGGGTTGCCTGCAGTGTAAATGGTCGGGATCTGGAATCCCAAGCCTGGACCTACCTCCCTGGCTTCCCTTGTCCTGGCCACTCTCCCGTGCTGCTCCCAGCACACGGTCCCAGCCTACCCAGCCAGAGGTCTCCTCTCTACCCCCACACTCGCCTCCTTACCCCATCTTATTCCCTTTGTAGCAAGGACACCACGCCATGTCCTGTACTCATGAATCCATGCACCCCGAGAAAGCGGGACTCCATGCGGTCCATACCATCTCCAGCACCAAATTTAATGCCTTCGCGTGGTAGGTCATAGACAAACACGGAAATGAACAGACGTCTAAAATGCATGAACAGAACAAGTGTGGACAGAAAGTTTCATCAAATGAAAGCATCCCACGCCTTTATTTTGCAAAGACCTGAGCACCCAAGGCGCCAGGGGCTTGCTTGAGGCTCAGCTTGGGAGCCGGCAAAGCCACCAAGTGCCACGTTTTTTGCCAAACACACGTGGCTAAATGCACAAACAGACCCTTATCACCAAGGCGGCGTGGTTTCTGCAGAAGTCGCTATCACCATCTTTGACTCCCCTGAATCACTACCAGCTTTGGGGGTACAGGACCACCCAATGAGCTGGTATCACGCATCAAAAGCTGGGGTGGTCCCAGGACAGCTCCAGGGCTTGAAGGTGCCCTATTACCGACGTAAACTCACATCCTCCTTTGTTGTTCCCCAAGAGGGTCTGCCTGAGCCAAAACCCCAGCCACCCCTCCCCAGACCCCTGAGCACCTCTGGCATCCTGGGGGCAGAGGAAAGGGTCCTGGACACAAACCCAAGGTCCAACTCAGCCTCCGCAGTGAGGGTCCAGGCATCCCTGGCAAGGTCCTAGATCTCTCAAGGCCTCAGATTCCTCCTCTGTGAAATGCAGGTCACGAGGGCAAGTTCTGGAAGGTGTATGAGCCTTGAAAGCCATCCTGGGATTGGAAGCCTGAAGCTTTCTTTAGCTCCGGCCAGGCTGACACCGGGCCCTTGGCAAAAGGAAGCTGCAGAGGTTCCTTCCTGGTCCAGCTCTGCCCCAGAGCACGGTAGCTCCTCTCCACCCAAGGTTTCCCCATCCCAGCAAAGGGAGGGGTCCACAACCGCAGCTCCCGCCTGCTACTGTAACCATGAACACGCTCTCCTCTCCTGGCTGCTGGGCCCACTGCATACACGACACAGGACGCACGCAGCTGCCCAGGGAGAGAGGCAGAGACACTGCCACCCAGACTAGTCCGCACTAAACCCAGGCCCCTTGTACTGGCCAGACCCTAGGTGCACTGCTGGGGTATGAAAAGCATAGGGTGGGAGAGAGGGAGCAGGCTTCACTGGACAAGCCACTTGAGCTCTCTCTGGGTACATCACGTCCTTGAGAAGGTGCCTGGGCCCCTGATTAGTCCCACCTGATGGCCATCCCAAGGGGATCCAGATGGGGCCCCTCCGCTGGCCAGCACCCGCTTTCCCTAGCAGCTCCAGAAGCAGGAGCCCTCATCACTTCTTTCCAGAGTGATGTTCCCTCTGCTGGTTGTCCCCTCTCCGGCAGGTGCTCCTCAAGTCCCCACTCGGGGAAAGGGCCGGGCCATGTTCAGTCCTGGGACCTCGAGGGAGGTGAACACTACGCCCGCCAGCTCTGGCCCAAGAAGGGTGGCTCTCAGCACGGCTGTTTCAGATGGAGCAGCAGGGAGACCTCTCTCCCCTGGTGATGCGCATTGCCCTGCAATGGCGGTTCTGCAACGGGGAGGCTTTGGGGTGTCCACAGGGGAGGACCCACTCCTGAATTCCCAGGAGCCTGACAGAGTGAGAGGAGCTGAGAGTGGGGCTCGGGGTGCACGCATATGCTCAGGGGCAGCACTAGGGCCCCTGGGTGGGGCCCTGGACAAGAATGCAACCCGGAAGAAGAAAAATCAAGACTGCATTTCAGGCCGCAGCCTGTCCCCTGCGAAGGGCGAAGCCAGTAAAACAGGCCCTTTTAAGATTGTTGCACATCGGTGAGACCTTCCCTGAACCGACTCTCCTCTAAGGACATCGTCAGCGATGACGTAAGGGGACGCCTGGCTAGCATTTGAAGTGCTGCTGGGGAAGGTGCTGACCCTTGGGGGATCCCTCGGGGCAGAGCCTAGAGCACAGCCTGTGGGAGCACTGGCTGGAGGGCTGGCTGGCATGATCAGAGGGGACCCACACCTACTTCTGCCCCAGGGTTCTCCCACAGGGTAAATGTGCAGCCAATCTGAATGCCCACAGCCTCACCCACAACCCAGAGCTGGGAGGCCCCAGAAAGACACTCTGAACCCCTCAAGCCCACCCTACTCCTGCCCGCTCGAACCCTCCTGTGTCAAAAACCTACAAGCACATCTCTACAGAAACACACAGCTCTCTGCTCAGAGGCACACCCAGACCCGACATGGAAACACAGAGGAACGTAGTAACCCTACACACTCGTACACAGGAACACACCCCTCGTTCCTTCTCCTCCCCTGCCCATTCCCCCCAACATACAGCTTCTGAGGTCGGCTGGGCCCCCTCGGCCAGGGTGCTCTCCTCCCCCATCCTGCGGCTGAGGGCACCGCCCACCCGGCTTCAACTTCACCTTCAGCCGTGGCCGGTTTGTTTGTCAGGCTACAGGTCCCTGGGGCTCCCAGCCAGGGAGCGGGAGCTTCCAGAGGAGCAGGGAGTGGCTACGCTGGCCCTCTGGGGCCTTCTTTTCACCTCTGAAAGTTGGGTAAAGAGAAACCCTGGACTCCTGGCTCTCAGCCAGGAGAAGCCCAGCTCCCAGCAAGGGAGCCCCACTCCTGTCATGCTCAGAGGTACTGGGGGAGGTGGGCACTGGGGCAGAGGGGCTGCAGGGAAGCAGACGGGAGGAAGATTCACAGCCTCGTAAGGATGTCCCCAGAAGGGCTGGGGAGTGTCTCAGGGCAGCCTGGGACCTCAGTCACGCATGGGCCAGAGGCAGCTGGCCCAGGGAAGGGTATCCCCGCCTGGCGCCCTCACTCACCATCCTCCTGGCCTGGCCTCTTTGCACGGGCACCTAACCCTGATCCCTCGGAGAGGGACTGTCCTCCTGGCCTACCCCCCTCCCCCTCAAATCGAGGAAACTCCTAGGCCCTCCCCTAGCCATCCCCCTGATCCACTCAGGCCTTCATGTCTCCAGCCCTGAGGCATTAGCAATTTCAGGATCATCCCAGACCTGGGAGAGGTGGTGGGAGGGCAAGGCACAAGCTGCTCAGGGCCTGGGGACTGAGGATTCCAGAGTCTAGGGCTCGTTCAACAGGTTTGGGCTTCGCCCACACCTCCTCTCCACGGAGCTATGGCTCAGGTCCTATGGGCTACCTCCTGGGCAGACACCCTAAATCTAACTGAGGGCGGTGCCAGGGGTCAAACCAAGTGCCCGAGTACCCCAAATCTGGGGCTTTGCCAGAGCTCCTCCCCTGGTCCTTTCAGGAGTCCTCCCTGTTTTCAGCTTCCAAGAATACAACCCTGTTAATCCACCACTACCTTGGGACAAGCACTGCCCTCAGGGCTAAACGGGATCCAGAGGCTTTTTTCAAAGAAGCCTGGTGCCAGATAAGGACTCGGGGAAACTGAGGCACAGGGAAGACGCAGACCCTGAGAAAACCCAGGAGGCCATGCAGCCACGGGGACCCTGGTCCCATCTGAAGACCCACAGGTCCTCCTGCCCTCTTCCAAGCGTCTGTTTTCTCCTGCCTGGGAGCTAGCAGAGCAGGGACCTGGGACAAGGTGCCGCCCACCCCCAAGCCTGGCCGGCTCACCTGGCCTTCCCGGCCTGTCAGTCCAGCTGTTCCGGAAAGAGAACATTTTCTTCTCACTCTATTTGGACAGCTGCAGGGATAGTGATGGTGAGAAGAGAATGTCTGATTACTGACAGAGGGGGCAGTGCGGGGACAGGGCCACAGGGCCTCCGATGGGCTGGGCAGAGGGCTGGAGCTGCGGGGAGGTCCTGGGCAAGGAGCTAGGGACGAGGAGCTAGGCGGGGGCCTGGAGCAGCCTGACAGGACACAGGGAATGCCTGCCATTCACAAAGAGGGTCGCCAGAGGGGCTTCTGGAGCCGGGCCAGGGGTCTGGAGTAGTGAATGGCAGCCCAAGAGCGGAGAAGAAAATGACTCCCTTCTTTATGGAAAGTGCTCAGCTACAGGGCGGGGGTGGGGCGGGGTGGGGGGTTGCCCAGCCCCAAACCCTTCCTTTCAGACAGATCCCTAGCCCTTCCTCAGCGTGTCCGGGTCCAGGTCCGGGGCTGGTGGGTGGGGCTCAAGGAGAAGATGAGGCATCAACTGGGCAAAAGTCAGAAGCCCTAGAGATCCAGCTCGTTCCCACTTTCGAAGACGGCAAGTAGAATTGTAGGGTCAAGACACACTGTTTCCTCCTCTCTCCTTCCCAATGGTCTCTCTCTCTCTCTCTCTCTCACTCCCCTTTGCTCTCCTCCCTGTGTCCCTGTCCCCTTTCCAGCCATCCTGTCCCGGTGTCTCCCTGTCCCCATCTCCACCTCCTCCTGCCTGCCTCCCCCCAACTCCCCACCCTCGGGTTATGTAAGGGGCCTGAGAACACACAGAGGGAGCTTTGTTGTCAAACCAAATCCATACGGAGCCGGAATCGGCCAACGCAGCTGTTCCCCATTCCCTCCGCCTTGGCAGAGTTGAGACGCTGGGCAGGAAGCCCCCACACGCCTCCATTTTGGGAGGCGGGGGGCAAATGCTGGCCCAAGGGCCCCCAGGCAGCTGAATGGGTGGCCAGGGATCAGTCATCCTTGCGTGGGACTGCAGCAGGGGACCAGCTGGCCCACAAGGCAGTACAGAGCCCCGTGCAAAGCCAGGTCACAAAGACCACAGAGAGGAGAGCTCTGGGCTAGAAGCAGGCCTGGAAAGGGGGGTGGGGGAAGAGGACACAGACTCCCCCAGGCCCACCTGTATTCTTGTCCACACACGGATGCACGCCCATGCTCTTTCTCCTGCACAACCCACGTACACACTCATCCACACACTTACAGCGCGCACACACACACCCTCCATGTGGGCTCACCTGAAAGGTGTCTGAGCAAAAATCTCCCTGCTCTGACCAGCCTCCTCCATCCCAGCAGGTCCCTTTGGGGAAAGAGCTGGAGCTCTGGAGAGAGGGGGGGGGGGGGAGGGCGGAGGTCAGAAGCCAGAGAAGCTCCACCAGCCCACTCTTCTTGGGAGACCCTCAGGCTCTCGGACCAGGTCCCACCTTCTTGCCCAGGAGGACGTCCAGGGAGGTGGGTGAGGGCCCAGGGAGCAGAGTTTAAGTTTACTTTGAGTTTCCTCTGGGCCGGCACTGTCCCTTCACCAAGCCCAACTGCTGGAAGAACCATCTCATTCGAAAATTCTGGAGCTGCCAACAACAGCAGGTGCTCCTGAACCCCCAGAGCCCAGAAGGGAACCTCCCCGACGGCTGGAAATCCAGCTGCCATGTCAGGACCACGCGGATGTTGAGGCAAGGAGCGTGGGGGACTCCGGAGGACAGAAGGGGGAAGAAGAGGAGTCAGATGGGAAGGGAGGAAGAGGGAAGAACGGAAGGCAGAAAACGATGAGAAAAATTAAAAAAAAAAAAAAAAAGAGGAAAAAAAGGACCAAGGAGCAGACCAGCGGAGAAGGGGAACAGTGATGTGGGGAGAAGGGCCCACACAGCCCAGGAGGATGGGCCCCCCCTCCAAGAGCACACTCCCCCCTGCCAGGCCAGGGCTAGCTCCCTCCAAGGACAGAGCAGGTCCTAGAGAAGCAGGATGGCAGTGGACATTTCTAGAACATGTCCTAGCCCACCCAGTCCCCCGTTGGCCATGCCCCTGGGGGTAGTAGAGTCCATCCTGGTCTTTGGGGCCTGGATGACGTCAGGACCTCAGAGAAAGGGATGAGATGGGGGCAGGGGGTGGACGGATGGGCAGAGGGACCCAGGCTCATTCCTGACACCGGCTCCTGCCTGTGGGGAGGGGATGCTCAGGGAGCTTGAACAGCAAGTTACTTTTTTGAGTCTCAGCTCCCTCATTTGCAAAAAGAAACAGTTACAGAGCTGCTACTATGCGGCAGCAGCGAGGCTCCACATGCTGGGACACCTCAGGGAGGAAGGCAGTTGCGGGTCCTGCCCCGTGGTGACCTCCAAGGCCTCTCCCAACCCGCAAATGTTTACCTCCCTGGGCCTCCCAAACCTGGGAGGGGGGCAGATGCCACGAGCCCAACTCACAGATCAGCTAATGGAGCACTAATCACCACCCGACACCTGCCGGAGGTTACAGACCTGGGCGCAGACAGAGAGAAGACAAAGGGTGCCATCAGCAGTGAGTGGCTCCAGCCCGGCCGCCTGCCTCTGGCCGCTGGGACCCACCATTGTACACTCTTCAGCATCTGGGCCCTCCCTTGAATCCCAGAAGACACGGTGGCCTGGTGTTTACACAGTACAGGATTCCACGCCCTGGGGCATCACTGGAAACACTCTCTCGATCCGAAGTGCAGTGCGGGCTCCTCAGGGGAGGAACCCAAGGGCCTGAGGCCAGCAAGCTGGGAAAGGGGACAAGCCTGGCACTTCCACCATACCGCCCAGAGCACCCCTCAACCCTAACCCCGTCCCCGTATGGGGCAAGACTGAGACCGAAGGGCAGTGGGTCTCCCCCACCCTGTCCCCATACATGGCAAGAGTGGGACCCAAGGGCACTGGGGCGCCCGGGAGGAGCTGGGCGGTCCAGCAGGCTTCCCAGAGCAGAGCCTCGGGTCGGATGCTGAAGGACACTCACCATTTAGGAAGGAAGTTACCCAGAGTAGCCAAGCCATGGGCAGCACAGGGGAGGGAGACAGACGGAGCAAAGAGGAGATGAGAACACACGCGGCATGCTACTGGGAAAATAAGTCTTAATGGAGTTGAATGGGGGGAGGGTTCCAAATAAAACTCTTTAAAGTCCAGAAAACCCTCTATCCTACTTTCACATGAGATTTTATGTGGAAAGCCTTCGAGAAGGCAGCTGTTAGGGTTGAAGCAAAAATAGGGGTGAACCCCACCTCCTAAGTGGACACTGGAGTGGAGCTCCAGCCCTAGGGTCACCTCTCTTGGCCCCGAACGGGAGGAGAGGACAAGAGGGGAGATTAGGACCCGTCTGTGCAAGTACCTCAAGTTTGGGCTGAGGAGGGGAGACAGGAACACGAATGGGGCCAGCTGCACCCGGGAGGGGGGCTGGAATGAGGGGCAGGCCCTCCTCAAGGGGCAGACTCCTATCCATCCCTACCTGTGTCTCCTGCCTGCCTCTCCAGCACCTAGAGAGGCCCCGGGTTGGGGGATGGGGTGGGGGGAAGCATGGCAGCGAGCGGGGCCAGGCCAGGCCCTTCTCGGACAGACAGCTCACCTGTCAAAAGGGCAGCTTTCTTCCTTTGCCCCAGGAAAAGCAGGAAGGAAAGCAGGAACACAGTGAAGACAGAGAAAACCCAAGGTACCTCTTCCATACATTTATCAAACAAATATTTACCGAGCACTTACTGTTTGCTATACATCATTCCAACCATGAATATAGCAGTGAGCAAGACCGACAGGTTCCTGGAGCTTACACCAAAATCCTAAAATCTCAGGGGAGAAAATACCTTAAAAGTTTTAAAGCCTGCTGCACACCACCAACACACCCCTCCTAGGCCTGCATCTCCCTGGGACTGTCCCTGTCAAGGTCACGGGTCTACCCTTAAACATCTTTGATGATGGGCAACGTGCCCCCTCCACAGGCAGAAGTGCGCTCCCGAAATCTCCAGCTGGCCCCATCAAGGGCCCTGCTGGCCTCCCTCCCCAGCCGGCCTCCACAGAGCCTGAGGCAAGGGAGTCAATAGAGCATCAGAGGCCCTGGGAGAAGGTGCAGGTTTTATTTTATAATGACACAAAATAGAAGGATGCATCTCTAGTTCTGCTCATTCTGAGCCAATGACCTGGGACCAACAGAAACAAGTGGACCCCATGCTCACCTGTCCAGAGCTCCGGGGTCCCTCAGCCTTTGCCGCTGTGACTGCCCTGCTCGCTTCCCTTCCAGAAGCCTCTGGCAGTGGTCCCCAGGTCCCCAGGGCGCACCCTCGCTGGCTCCCACTTCTCTCAAGCTGTCCCTTCCAACCAGGCCTCCCTCCCTAAGACCTGAGCCACCTGCAGGGGCGGGGGCAGGAGGGCCGTGGGAGGGGCGCCTGTGGGCGGGGCCAAAGGGAAGCTCACCCCCACCCCCACCCCTGGGACTGAGAGCTGCTCTTTTGAAAAAGCTTCTCCTGACCGGAGCCAGGCAAGGACGGGTGTCGAGCAGGATCCGGAACAATGGTGCTCCTGCCTGGCAGGGATCTGGGAATGGCAGACCCTGGACTCTGGGGGCAACCACATTGGCCCAGGTCCCCGAGCTCGGACCTGTAGGGCCCCTCCCCTTCCCCACGTGTCGCCACGGTTGGCGGCTGAGGCCTTGCAGCCCTGTGGGCGGCAGCCGGGGAGCTGCATTTCCAAAGGAATAGGAGCCGGGCGGGCGGGCCAGATGGAAGCAATTACCGGGGGGAAAAGAGGGAGAGGTGGGGGCCGGTAGGGGTGGGGAGGGCAGCCGTGGAGATGGCCCTGGAGGGCAGAGAGGGAGAGAGAAGAGCCCTGCCCACCTGACCACAGAGGACTGACAAGCAGGGAGCCTGCACTCTGGGCAGGGGTGCCACGGCGGGCAGGGTGAGGTGTGGGGTTTGGGTAGGCACAAAGAATTCTGGGCTGGGAGTCCGGAGGCGGAGGTTGTGGCCTTGTCACCAACGCACTGTGGCCTCGAGCAAAGCCCTTCACAGCTCTGAACCTCTTGAGGCACCAAAGGACGGGGAGACGAGTTTGGGGGAGCAGTGGAGAGCTCAAATGCGAAAAGCAGGTTTCCAAAACAGCCCCAGACACAAGTTCCCCGCTCAGCTGCTTAGGAGCTGTGACCTTGGCCGAAGTTTCAACCACCTTGGCCGAAGTTTCAACCGCCAGAGCCTCATTTCTTCACAGATAAATGGGCTGAATGAAAGGTGTGTATGAGGCTTACAGGAAGGGATAGAAATCAGCCTCCGGCACATCCTTTTCTTTTGTTTGTTTGTTAAGCACATGGGGCCAGGCTTTTAAGAAGTGCTTGACTGGGTGCCTGGGTGGCTTAGTGGGTTAAGCCTCTGCCTTCAGCTCAGATCCTGATCTCAGGGTCCTCAGGGGTCCGGAGGGCTCCGGCTCTTTGCTCACCAGGGAACCGGCCTATGGAACCCCTGCCTACGTGTGATAACTGTCAAATAAATAAATAAAATATTTTTTTAAAAAAGAGAGAGAGAAGCGCTTGGTTGATACATGGTAAGTACTTGTGTTATTTGCTAAGCCTTTTTTATTGTAAGGACAGGTGTTTACAAATGCTGCTAGGGAGGAGGACACGGGGCAGGCGGTGGACACAAGGAACACGGCTATAGCCCCTGGAACCCACACCCTTCTGCAGGAGGATTTGGATCAAAGGCAGAAGCAACAGCATATGGGCCCAGCCCTCTGCAAATGGGACCCCGTCCTCTCCAGCCACCCCCAGCCTCCCCATCCCCCCCTCAGGAAACCAACCAGATCCTGGAGCTCGTGACCCACTTGGCTGGGCGGCAGAGGGAAAGTCCACACAGGAAGGAGGAACCATCCCACCACACAAGGACAGCTGCCTGTGGGCTTCTGCTGCCCAGCCTCATCACACTCGAGGCCCTGGGAGACACTGAGGGCTTCACCAGGGCTGCACCTGCCCTCAGTCCTAGCAGCAGCCCCTCCTCCCTGCTGGGCAGAAGCCGGGGCCTCAGACTCTGGAGTCATCCCAGCATCTTTCCACAGGGCAGCTCTGCAGGGCTGGGGTGGGCAGAGAGAGTGTCAGGAGCTGTCTGTATGTCTCCTGGTCCTAGGCAAGGGGCCAAGACCAGAAGAAAAGCTGCAGTTCTGGACGCTGAAGGCCCTTCTCACCCTGGAAAGCAACCGACCCCACACCAGCCGTTGACAGAGCTCAGCCCCTGCTGGGCTTCGGGGCACAGGGCTGGGGCCCAGGCCTCAACCACTTGCAGCTAGATTCAACCACTTCCTCAGTCTTTAGCATGAAGAGTGACACACACACGCACGCACGCATGCACGCGCGCTCACTGGGAATGCGGGAAAGGTCAGGGGTGATTCTGAGGCCGAGGGTGGCCGGCAGCCCACCCAGAGGCCCTCAGAACATGGACGCAGGAGTGCTGAGACCTTCTGGGAAGGGAGAACCAAAGGGCAGAGAGGAAACAAAGGACCACAGCTTCCAAAATCTACCTACGCTCATCCTTTTCTCAAGGCAACCAGAAGTTTCAGGTCAAGGTCCCACACCCTAAGAAGGAAGCAGGGCCCAGAGGGTGGGGGTAAGGGAAGCACCAGCTAGTTGGTGGGGGGGGTGGTAGAGGCAGGGAATATCTCACCACAGGGCAGCTAAGGAGTCAGTGGGTGGGGAGGTGATGGAGAGAAAGTTCTAGAAGTTTTCTGGGCACCCTTCCCTCACTACCCAACTGCCCTGCTCTCCAGAGGCCAGGGTCCATCTCCAGGGGCTTGGGAGCTCAGATGAATTCTGGTGCCTGCCTTGATTTCCATCAGCAGACTTGGCCCTCAGCCTCTGGAATGTTCTGTGACACTGATCTGGAGGGTCCCTTTCAGGAGGCTGGAGCTCTCCCTCCCCTGTGGGCTGTAGAACCATTTTGTATTATTCTAAGGTAGAGCAAGCCCTTCCCCAAGACAGAAGGTGTAAAACATCCTGACAGGAGGAATTCACAGGACCGCTGGGCAGCCTCTCTGAAGTGAGACCCAGAGAATGTGTCCAGGTAGGGTCCGAGGGAACACCCAAGGCAGGGTAGAGGCCAGGCCAGCATGGGGTAACTACAGAATGCCCAAAGGTGAAGCTCGAACAGAGGAAGGGGATCCAACTTCTCTGCTCCTGCTGGGGAAGTTCAGCCAGGGAGTGGTGGTGGGAGGGGTCTTTCCCAGAATTTGTTACAATTCCAGAAAGTATCAGATTCTTGGTTCTACCCAGAAAATTGGATCCTAAAACAGCTGAGAGGGTGGAGGGGGCCACATAACTCTTTTTCTGAGGAGTGGTGAGCAAGTCACTGCTTTGGGTAGAGAAGCTGGAGAGAAGGGAAGGCATCCCAGAAGGCGCAGTGGGCTTCCACGGCCTGGACCTCTGCTCCTAGGAAAGGAGCTCCCTGCTGTCCTGAGCAGTAACCCATGCGTGAGCTACAGATGCCATCTTAGCCCACAGTCCCGGCAGGCGATTCAGGCGATTCGTACTTTCCCTTCCTAAATTCTTCCAACTACGCGCCCCTCCTCACTCCCTCAGCTTGGGCTGAGGAGGGGAGAGGGACTGGCCCCAGCTCCTGGCTCTCCTGCATCCGCCTGATGAAATCCAGGGCCCCCTGCACGGCCAAGATCTCCCACCCAGTGCAGCGATGCTGAGGGATGGCCCAGAGAGCCCTCCGTGGAGAGGGAAGCAAAGCAAGGTCCGAGAGCCACCTCCGCTCAGGCCCACCCCTCCCAGCAAAGAGAAAAGACCCCACAAGGTCATTTCCAGGCACCCTCTCCGGAATTAGGGGGCAGCTCCAGAGGGCGAGTAAGAGCGTGGGAGCAGCACTACTCTCTGCGAACACTGCTTCCTTCACGCAGGCACCCTTCCGAGACTTCACACACATCAACATATTTAAAATCACCCTCGCGAAGACCACGGCCAGGGCCTGGAGGAGGCAGGGACGAAGCGCAGCTCAGGAGAAAGCAGCCTGGGCTTGTACCTCATGCAACAACCCGGCGCGCACCAGGCCCGTTCCCAGGGTTCTGTGAAGAAGTCAGCCTGAACTTGGCTTTCTCGCTGTGCCTCCCTCCAGTGGTGGAAAGCACAGGCTTTCAGAAGCTTGTGGGGGTGCCCGCCCGTGGGTGGCCATGAGGTCAGACAAGCACAGCTGAGCACCTGAACACTGCCTACACCCCTCACCCCCCCGCCTTCCAGAAGGAGCCCCCTAGCTAAGCAAGGCCTTCAGGACTGGCTTTGTGGAACAGAAGAAGCAGCAGCTGTCCATCAGGCCTCCCATGGCCCAGAGGGAGCTTCCCCCCAAGACTGGAAATGGAGGGGGCAGCTACTGGCAGACATGTTGGCAACTCTGGGCAGGAGGTGCCTGCCGTAAGGGACCCAGAGAGGCAGAGGAGCCCAGGGGTCCGGTCGCAGCTGGAACCCACCCTCACCCCAACCGCAACCCTTCCCACTGTCCACCACCCAGGCTGCCTGGAGGCACAGGGGCCTAGGCCCAAAGGCCCCCACCACGGGGACCTGGATCCCCGGCACCACCTGCCTGCAGCTCGCAACTCCCACCTTTGGGCTCTGCTTGGCGACCTTGCGACTCCTGCACACGGATGGACCCAGCCAAGCCCGTCACCTCTAGCCAAGCCAGCCTACGGATCTCCTGGACTCCGTGGGGGCAGTTGTGCGAGACACCAAGGTTCAGAGGATGCTGAAGGTGGGGACGCCTCTTGAGCAGGGGCGCAGGGGTGGGGGCTAGAAACTTTCCGGAGAAGAGGACCATCCCGGTGGCTCACGCCAAGGGAGACGAACACCGGCTTCCCGCGAAAATCTGGTCCAGAGAAAGGGATCCCGGGGCTGTGGCCGCCCCACCCCGGCCGGCCCAGCGCTGCGCCCACGTGCCGGGCCGACCACCTCCCCGGGGCCGCGGCGGCGCGGGGCGACGGAGGTGGGGACCAGACAGCCGGGCCCCCGCGGCGCTCCCGCCCTCCCCCAGGACCCCACGGGGGCCGGCCGCCGCGTACTCACCCTCGCGGGTGGAGCGGGGCGGGGCACGACACTTTCGCGCACAGCTCCGATCCGCTAGGCGCACGGGCTGGCGGCGCGGCGCTGGCGCGGCGGCTTCGCTCGGCCGGGTCCCTGTCCCGGGCGCGGGGCGGGCCTGGGAGCGGGCAAGTCCGCCTGCGGGGAGGCGGGGGCCCGGGCCCGGGCCCGGGCGGGGGGCGGGGAAGGGGCCGGACACGCTTGCGCACACGGCCGGGGAGCCGACTCCGGGGAGCCGGCGGGCAGGCGGAGGAAGGGCGGGGAGGCGGAGGAAGGGCTGAGGCGCTGCCGCGCGCGGGCGGGGCTCCTGCCCGCCGGCCTGGGACCGTGTAGGAGCGGCGGAGGCCCGGGGCCGGGAAGCCTGGGCGCGCGGGGTGGGCGCGGAGGGGCGGAAGGGGAGGCCGGATGAGATGAGGGTAGAACCCGGGAGGGCGCTGCCTGTGAGTGGCGCCAGGATGGATGTGCCCAGCGCAGCCTCCGCACGCTCTCCTGGGAACAATGAGACCCAACAAAGGATTCTTGGCTCTCCCACGTGGTGAACCGCGTCCGTCGCTCGTCGCTCGCTCTGCAAAGTGAGGCACGGAAGGGGGAGGGCCTTGTTCCGGGAGCCAACCCCCCCATCTCCGCCCTGGGCCCCGGGGCCAGGTGCCCTAGACCTAGACCTGGGCCTCTCCTCTGCCCTCGTCTGCACCTGCAGCTCCGAGACTGCTCCCTCTGACGCCCCTCTTTTGCACACCAGTTTTGGCCTTGAGAAAGCTTCTTGGTTTCTGTTCCTTACAGAAGGCGCCAGGCACACTGTCGCCAGGGGAAACCCCATCAGGCTCCTGACCCTACTTCCTTGGGCTCAGACATCCCCATCAAGCCTGGAAACGGCGCAGGCCCAGAAACCTAGTCCAGAAGTTACCCCCAGGAAACCCACGGCCCCCCAGGCACTCTCTTTCATAGGTGAGTGGTTATTCCATGGGTGAGCGGTTTACTGAGCCCCTGGTGGGTCGCCTAGTGGGAACAGCCTGGTGCTAGAGGCTCCCGCCACTCCCAGGAAAGTCTAAGACCTGGTCCCTGTCTCCCAGGAAGCTTAGGGTCCAGCCCCAGAGAGAATGATCACAATGGACTTCTGTTCAAGAAGAAGGCAAGACAGGAAGTGACTAAGTGTGAGGTGTGAGTAACCGACAGTAAGTGCAAAGGGGATTCAGAGACCTGCCAGCTTCAGGTTCACTTCAGAAGAAACTGGAGGGCTTGTTAGTTGAGAACAGGTAGTTCAGGAGGCTCTGCTGGAACAAAGTGGAGAAGGCTTAGGTGAACAGGGTGAGCCTCCAAGTTCTCCCATAGGTGACCGTTTTGTTCTAAATCACACCTTGCACAGATAGGTTCTTTCTGCATCCCACCCATGTCGAACTTAATGTTTGAATGGTGCCATTGGCTTGGTCCGTCAAGCATTCAGCCAGAAAAGACTTAACTGCATTCAGCTCGAGGCCTAAACTAAGCTTAGCTGGGTAGAAAGAAGCCAGTGGCTCAAGTCAGTGCCCCGAGCCAGTCAAGGGGAAAAAGGGGATATCCCCCCGGCAATTTCACGGTCAGGAAAACTGGCCCAAAGAGAGTCATCAGATGCCCAAAGCACCAAGGTGAGTAGTCTGGCCAAGCTGAACTGAGACTCGTCCGGCTTCTAAACTTTGCTAACCCTTTGATGTGCTAGATCTAAAAACCCAGTGTGTGGTTCTGGCCATGAGCCACACCAACATCCCTCTGCCAGAGAACAGAACCTAAGGGCCAGCTCTCCCTCCTGGGGTCCTGATTCCCAAATCTACCTCTGTCACTGCATTGCTTGAGTTTTCTTACTAAAAAAAAAAAAAAGAAGAAGAAGAAAAGAAAAAGAAATTACTGTATTTTGTCAAAAGGTATTGTTGGTATTAAACTAGTCAGTGGACAGGAACTTGCTCTGGAAGTTCAATGCACTATGTAAGTGTGTGTTATGTGATGCAGGCGGCATCCCTTCTCTAGCTTATGGAAGTGGTCAGGTCTCCCCCCGCCCCTCACTGATCCCAGGTTACCCGGTGCCCAGAAGCTAACTGTAATTCTGGCTCCTCCCCTCAGGCCGCAGTGTGCTTACTCATGATCCTTCCCCTTCGGGTTTCTTAATGGCACAACCAGATGCTTAGCTAGCTGCCTGGAAGCCATATCATCAGTGGGGCAGGGGAGAAGCAGTTCTGAGGCCTTTTGATCCCGGGGCGGGGGGGTGGGTGGAGGAGGAATGGTCCTGGAGCCATCGGAGCACCATCCAGCTCCTTGCACCCTTGCAGGACACAGCGAGAGGTCATATGATGAAGCCAGCAGGAGTTTGACAACTCGGGACTGTTCTTCCCGGAAGCTAGCTGTGCCAAGGACAGACAGAACAAGACAACCTGACCAGCAGCACACTGGGTCCTGGTGCCGCTTGGAGCCATGCTGCTTCCGTTCCTTTTTCCTCCACCTCCCTTGACCTCTCTGGCTCTGTCTCCACGGTGGAGGAACTGGGGCAACCAGAGGGGCCACGGGAGCAGAGGGAAGGGGCAGAGGAACGAGGGGGGCCATGGAAGGGGCAGGTGCTTATCAGCTGGGGAAGCTGTGGCCCCCAGAGGATCCTCCTTGGCAGGCGGTGGGTGTGAGTAGGAGGCCCAGAGCCGCTCGGCAAACGGCAAAAAGGCTTCTGGCTCCCGTCCCTCTCATGTGCCACGTTAACTTCCTGCCCACCAGGAGGAGGGAACAGCAAGATGCCGTGTGAGGAAGAAATAAACCCAGTCCAGCATCTCAGACGCTTTTAAAAATAGCAACTCTGGGAGGGTAGTTCAGCTCCTATTTTTATCAGACTTATATGGCCGGACCATAGAGCTGAGCTGTTCCCAGGGTTCTCAATAGCAGGCAGGGGACATCACTGTTGTTGTGTTAGAAACCTGCCGGTAGGCCAGGATATTCCAGGAACCTTTAGGCTGGACGAGATCCCAAGAAGTCCTTGCGTGCAGCCCTCGCCTCTGCTTGGGGCCAGTCAATTAACCACAGGTAGTTTATCTTTTTTGCCCGAAAGTCACTTGGTTGCTGTGCCCTCCACTGCGTTAATCTAGGATTTCACAACCCTTCTCATCAGGAAGTTCTTTTAAATATCTAGCCCAAGTATCTCTGGTTACATCCTTTTCGGTCCTTCTCACAGTAGAAAAATCTAGCCCACGTTTACCCTGTGGCGACTACGTCTACAAAAGGCTCTTCTTTAATCCCCACAAAACCCCTCACAGGGAGCACTCTTACCATTGATAAATTGGGAGCAGTTATGGAATTGCCTATTGCCTGCGATCATACCATACCTGGGGAAAGGTGCAGATGCTGTGCCGAAGCCATCAGACCATTTGCCTCCCAGACATGCGCCCTTAGCTCGGACTTTGACTTCATCACAGTCCCAAAGGACGAAGTGGCCCTTGTTCTCGTTGTGGACTTGTACGTCGTGCTAGAAGCTTGGCTTAGATCCCAGCGTGCTGAACCACAGTCCGCCTTGACCACCCAGCCTCTGCTTGTGCAGGCCATTTGGCTAGCAAATGTAGCCTGGAAATTTGCCTTCTCTTTCCATAAGGACTCCCAGCCCCCTCTGCCTTTTTTGGAAGGCATTCACTGCTTTTGTCATTACTTTGTAATGACTACCTGGGTTCCTCACTAAATCGTAAGCTCCATGTGAGCTCTATCTCCAGATTCTAACTTAAAAAAAAAAAAAAAATTCGGGGGGCACCTGGGTGGCTCAGTGGGTTAGGTCTCTGCCTTCAGCTCAGGTCATGATCTCAGGGTCCTGGGATGGAGCCCCACACCTGGCTCCCTGCTCAGCAGGAAGTCTGCTCCCCCCCGCCCCCGCCTGCCTCTCTGCCTACTTGTGACCTCTCTCTGTGTCAAATAAATTTTAAAAATTCTAAAAAAAATATTCAGGAAGATGTACAAAACATGTGTATTGAATTGAAACACTTTAAATCAATTCAGTCCCTGCTTATTTTTTAAGTGGTTAAAACATGGTAACTTCAAGTTTGTGTAGATTTCAGAATCCAGTATCATTCCACTAATAATAGCGCTAGAACAAACACAGGGTTGCCAACATTTATTTATTTTGCTGGGTGAGGATATTTTAAAAACAACCACCACCAATGACAACCATCTTCTTTAAAAAAGGACATTTTAAGATCATATATACATGCTTGGAATGAAGATTTTGGTCCTTTCTGAGAAGGAAGAGTTGGCCAATCTACATCAGTCTATTCAGAAAGAAAAGAGACGAAAAACGAAAAACGTTTTGGATATGGAAGCCTTACAAGAGAAACAACTTCAAATGTTACTTTGTATGTAAATATTTCTTGATTTGTTTCTCCGTCTGGGACTCTGTTCAACAGAGACATGCAGAGTCTAGGTCACATGTCCCTGTTCCGAAATGTTATTTTTCTCCGTTTCATGAAGGAATGTTGACAAATCCAGGACACTCAGCAATTTTGCTCTATGAGGAAACTTTTGGGCAAAATGAAAGGAGCCAAGGAACAATAGCAGTCATGCTTCCTTCCTTCTGCAGCCACGCCGAGGAGGTAGTAGGCCAAGTACGGAGGGCTGACGGCCAGTTGTGGACACGTCCAGGATTTTTCTGGGAAGGGTGACATCTCCCACTGCTCCAGCACAACAGGGACACAGGCACGCACAGGGAAGGCATGGAGTCAAATGCAGAAGGCCTTGGTGGCAGCACACAGGACATGTCATGCTGCTGGAGGGGGCTGGTGTTTGCTAGCTGGTGAAGGTAGGGTGAGGGACACTGGATCTCGCTCAGGAAGCTTTCTCCGGCAGCCGGATATGTGGTTCTGCAAAGTGACATCAAGAGGAAAGCTAGGGGGCGGGGGGGGGGGCCTGGGTGGTGCGGTCAGTTGAACGTCTGACTCTTGGTTTCCGCTCAGATCATGATCGCAGGGTCATGAGATCGAGCCCCGAGTTGGGCTCTGAGCTCAGCGAGGAGTGTACTTGGGCTTCTCTCCCGCTGTCCCTCTGCCCCTCCTGCTCCCTTTCTCATCTCTCTAAAATAAATAAATTAAAATATTTAAAAAAAAAAAAAAAAAAAAGGAAAGCTAGGACAGAGAGGGGATGGTTCTCAGTCTGTATCCCCCTGGACTGAGAAGCAGGAGACCTGGGTTGAATGGAGTTTCTTTACTTGAGGGGAAAGCCTTCCTTTCCCCTGGGGGGGTGACCCAGTTGCTATGACCTGCTCCAGACTCACGGTGCCTGTGGTGGAGGGGGTGCACTTGGACCCCTGTGGTCCCTGGGAACAGACTCCCTAGAACTGACAGGAAGTGGCATGCGGTCAGAAAGCTTGGGTCTTCGAGAAGAGGGCCTCTGGGAGTTCAGATGAGGGAGTTCAGACGTGACAGACCCCTTGACTTGGCCCATTTCTTGCTGCAGCTGGAGACGCCAGGATTCAGGTAAGGTGGGGTTGCCGTGAAGACATGGTCTCGCGTGGTGACGAGGGCAGGTCAGTGTATGTCAGACAGGGACTCAGCGGGATCAGTTTCATGGCTCACCACACATCTGACCAGCCGTTTCCTGGAGGAGAAGCAAACACTCTAGTGGGCAGTGACACTGGCTACCGCAGGGGCCTTTGGGGGCAGGAGGTCAAATTCCTGAGGTCTTCTCTCCATGAGCAGTCTGCAGCTTGCGGGGCTGTTCTCTGGGCCTTAGTGACTCTGGCTTCAGGCGCCAGGGGAGAATCGATCCTCTTCCCCTGGAAACAAGAGTTTGTCCTGAAGGAGGAGCGCCTCCCAGCATGGCAAAGGAGCAAAGCTCTTAGAACCTCTCTAGAACAGCTCTTACTACCGTCTCATCCAACGCTCCCCCAACCCACCTAGCTGCACTCAGGAAGTGTACAGCCTGGCGGGTCTTGATCTTCCTTTTCCCAGCGCCGCCTTGCAGTGCTGGTCCACCCAAGAGGTTTGCTAGAAACTTGATGGATGGGTGAGTAAACCTGAGAGGAAGGAGGAGCCTGACAGATCGAGCTGGGGAGTCAAGTTCTGGGGAGGCAGCTTAGTCCCAGGGAGATGGAGACCCTCGGCCCCTGGGAAGTTCCCCAGCTGTCTTGTTTTGGGGTCAGGGCTGGCCACCTGCCAGTCTTTTCCAAGCACGTACTGTGTGTGTGAAGCCAGCGGAAAGCCCCACCGGCAGAACCTGATCTTTCAAGGAGAAAAGGTCGCTCCTGGGATTGGGTCCCTCCACTCTGTCTGCAAGGAGGGGCCTCTTGGGTCAGCATCCCCTCCACTCTTCTGCACCCCTCAATTATCTTTGCGACAGTTCTTGTAAACGGACAAAACGAGCCAGGGGTTCCCGTCAAACTGGCCAGACGTTTTGCTGCTTCATCTCCTTCTGGAGAGGAAGGCAGCTGCCCCCCAGTGCCATCCCTCTCCCTGTAACTAGTCCCTTTGGCCTCACTGCCTTATTCCCCATGGGCTATCCTGCCAGACACGCAAGGGGTCAGCTACCCCGCCAAGCACTGTGATCCCACAAGCATGTTCCGTTGGGTCTTCCTAGGCGACCTTGTACACCAGCCTCTCCCACATGCCTATTTTCAGGGTAGCTTCCTGGGTGCTGTCTCTTTTTATTCCTACAGTTTGCTTGGCTGTCTGCCCCAGTAGCCTGGAGGATAGGAGCTTCGGTTTCCCAACAGCTAAAGCACTGCCTAGCTCCAAAGTCGATCAGTAAGTCAAACCGTACCAGAAAGCAACACCAACACATGTTAATTACACGCAGGGCACTTCACAGATCCTCATCCCTGTTCTTTCACAAGGGAACAGGCTCAAGACACCTGGGGTCTGGTCCAAGGCTATGGGGTGAATGTCAGCTCCAGGGGGAGACACTTCTGTTTGTTCACCATTCAGCAGTCTCCAGGACAGTGCCTGGCCTGCGATGTACGTTTGATAAGCCTTTGACTCTGAATTGTTGTCTGGTTCTAAGTCCAGGAATTGCAGAATACGGGCCATCCCTACCTTATGCTTCCTTCTTATCACTTAGCAGAACCGAACATCCTGAGAAGGCCTCCACAGGAAGCACAATCCAGAGGGGCTGAGGGACTAACACGCCAACGCCAGCCCCTCTCCGCAGTGCGATACCCACGCGTCCCCTGTGCTGAAGTGAGTGCCTTATGTGTCCAACCGCATGCCCTCACCTGCGGGCCTATGACGTCACCCTTCCCAGATAGGCCCCCGCTGGCTCCCCAAGGCTACCAGCCTCACTCTGGGATCCCTTCCTGGCCTCCAGATCCTTTGACAGAGACCCGTGTCGCTGGTCACACCTCGAAGCCGAGCCCCTCGGAGCTTCCATCCCCACCACAACCCTATCATTTTGCCCTTGACAGGCTGTTTGGTGTTTGGTCTTCCGGCTGCTCTCTGTGAGTTTGTTTTGTCTTCCACCCTAGATAACAACCTCAAGGCCAGGGGCTCACTGACCAAATAACAGAGGCAAAAGCAAGCTTTTTTGGGCTTGCATCATCTGATTCCTATTAAAACCCTTCCACTTCCAGGCAGCAGTCCTGCATCCTTGTCAACAAGAAGTTTTATCGGCGGGGTTGCGATCTCCGTTCTGGGGAGGGCGAGAGGAAGCCCTGGCAAAAACACTCTATAGATGATTTTCAGAGAGTTTTTGTATTTGTTTTTTGGGGGGAACTCCTGGACACGCGCGCCTCGAAAACCACGAGGAAGATACAGCAAATGGAAAGAAGGAAGGGGAACGTGAGAGTAGAGTAGGAAGGACCAAAGATAGGGAGAGGCACTGCCCGATCCGGGACATGGAAATCACCAAGAATGGTGCTTACTGGGATTTAGAGAAAGCCCTTGGCATATATCGGGGTCAGCAGAAGCCACCACCCCTGTCCCTTGACTTGGCTCCTGTCCCAGATATTCCTATCCTGTTCTGCCCATGCCACCTGCCTCCCCAGGCATCAGACCACACCAAAGGAGACCAATATTTTATTCACATCCTAGGAATAAGCCAGTACAAAATACATTTTTTAAAAAAAATTCACTTGGTGCTAAAAATCCTGAGCCCCTCCCCTGGTCCCTCCCATCCCCGTCCCCAATCCCACACATCTGTGCTCTTTGCCAGGCAGCCCCTGGGTTGGACTCAGCTTGTCTGGGCCTCCTGCAAGAGCCTGAGCAGGGGGTCATCAGCCCTGAGGGCGAAGGTGAGGGTGCGCTGCTGGTAGTGGTCCGGGTCACACTCCAAGTTCTCGATCACGTCCGCTAACAGATGAGCCCGCTCCACGCCTGTGCCGGGGGCCTCGAAGCCCAGAGCTGTGAAGTGCACGTGCAGATGGTAGTAGGAAGGCAGGTAATGCAGGTACACGCGGAGCTGGTCCCCCTTCACCTGGTAGCGCTGCAGGATGGCTTCCTGAGGAGAAAGGGGGTGCAGGAAAGGGGTCACTGTGCTCCCCATAGGCCCTCCTCTGGCCCTGCTCCCCGACTGGACTCTGGACCGCTGACAGAAACCCCCAGACACTCCCTCCCACAGCTGGCTGCAGGTCCCCATCTTCCACTGTAGGAAATCAACAGAAGCAGGTGACAGCAGGAAAGCGGAGGCTTTTCTCCCAAACGAAGGGAGCAGGGGCCTCCATTAAGGTTCCACACTCCAACTTAGATGAAACACTGAAGCTCCTCTAACAGCTGCTGTTGGGACTCTAGGAAGTCCCAGCGCTGAAGAACAGGCCCCAGAGGTCCAAGACTATATGGACTGTCCTCCCCTGGATGCCTGATGCTGACTTAAATCACTGAGGAGGTGGGAGGGGGGGCTTAAACCCTCTCTTAGCATAGAACAGAGTGAAGTGGGGGAACAAGGGTGACAGGGATGGGGCTGAGCCAAGGCTTGGTGGAAGAGAGAGGAAGGGGGAGGGCACATGGGAAGGGCTGCTAGCAGACCCAGGGAAGGTCTGGCTGGACTCCTGGTGGAAGGAGAAAGCACTGACTTTGACCCTGGCTCCCTCTGTCCACCCCCCACCTTGCTCAGGGGTAGGGCTATTTCTACCAAACCCCCGGTCTGGAGCCTCCAAGGCTTGGCATTAATAGGAGAGTCTGATTTCCACCGTGGGTGAAACCCTGAGCAGGTCAGAGGTGAAGAGAAAAAGATGAGGGCCTCAGTGGGCTCAAAATACACCCCACAATCACATCCTGCACTTGGAACTCTGCCTTGGCATCTCTGCAGTGGTGTGAGGCCAAGGCTAGGGCACCTAAAGCCCTTGGGGGGATAAGTATGGCTGGACTGTCGGGACGAGGCTGCCCGAGCTGCCAGGACAAGTGGAAGTATAGGCGCAGCATTGCCCTGAAAGAAAGACACCACTCTGCCATCCAGAGGCTGCTTCAGGAGAGAAACGAATTACTCCACAAAGATACAGGCAGCCAGAAGGCAGTGATGTGGGCAGGGAGGAGGGAGAAGGCGGGACAGGGTGCAGTGGCAGGACAGCTGGGGTCTAGAGGTCAGCAAAGAGCGGCTCCCGGAAAGCCCTTCCCCCACACTTGCAGCAGAACCACTGAGAGCAGCTCTCCTGGCCGGGTACCCTGGTGACTGTGGGGCCCCAGCACAGGGGCAGCGTCCTTGAATGCCTGAGTGAAGGAAAGACTGGGGACCACCCCGCAGGATGGAATTTCGCAGCATCCCATCGACATACTGAGGCCCGGGGAGGTGAGCTGATGAGTCCTGCCCAGGCTTACTCAGGTGGTGAGGGTCAGAATGTCAGGACCAAGACCACGACCCAAGATTCTAAACCCTTTTCCCTCGCCTCCAGGGCTCCTCTTTAATTTCATGTGATTCAGCAAATATCGCCGTACAAAGCACCCCAGGATGCCAGGCGCTGCAGAACCCAGGCTCTGGCCTCGGGGCAGAGGAGGAGGGCCGTGTGCACACATCGGAGTCGGGGGGCCCATCTGCCCAATAAATGTTTCTGGCATGACATGGCTGTCATGATCCTGGGAGAGGAAGGGTCCGAGCAGAGCTGCGCAGGAGAAAAGCCCGGAGGCAATGGTGAGAACCCAGGCAGAGAAAAGGCAGCTAAAAGCGGAGCTGGAGGAAGGGCAGGACCAGGGGACAAGGGCCTTGTGAGTCCATCTAGAGAGCCTTCCTGGGGTCGTGGGATGGGCATCCAGAGAGAAGCCCTGTTCCCAGATGGACTTCTGCGAAGCGTGAAGAAAGTGGCCAGGGAGCACACCGGCACTGGAACAGAATTTGTCTGGGCTTCCGTGTGGATCTGGCCGAGATGACTCACCTGGCCCTCCCGGAGGATGTTCCTGAGCAGCGGCAGGTGCTCTGGAGTGAGGTCCCGAAGCGATCGGATGCCGCGGCGATGGCAAATGGCGATCAGGTACAGGTCATCGAGCTGCACAGAGATCGGCAGGGGTTAACCAGGCTCAGCGGCAGACAAGAGCCAGGGGAGGCTGCCTATCCTGGAATCCTTCAGGGAAGCCAGGACACGCCTGCCCCCAGGCCTGCTGCAGTGCCGGCCACAGACGATCCTGGGGAGCCCACGGCAGGGCCGGTTCCCTGGGGCAATGGGGGCCTCCAAGTGCCTGGGATGAGTGGGATGGTCTAAGGACAGAACTTCTCTTTATTCTTCCTACTCAAGAATATCATATGGGAGTATTTATATTCTCACAGAACTGATGGGGGGAGGGCTAGGAGGAGAAGGTTCAAGAAAATGCCAAGGACAACTCTTTCCCTCCAAGAGTTTATGTGCTAACAGAATGTACCTAAGTAGCTACTATGAGACAAAGTTTTTCAAAAGTACAGGAAGAAAAAGGAAGACTAGCTAGGGTGATCCAGACAGGCTTCCTGGAAGAGGAGGCAGAGAATCCAGGTCTTAAAGAATAGGCAGTGTTTAGAAAAAGGGCATGCAGGTAGAAGGAACAGTGAAAGCGAAGACTCAGAGGGAAGAAAGTACAGAGCATGTGAGGGGGTTGAGGAAGCAACCTGATTTGTGGGGAGTCCAGTGCAGGTGTAGAAGGATCGGAAGGGTGAAAGGGGACCTCAAAGCCAGCTCAGGAATGAGCACACCAGAGTGCTAACCCTTTTTCTCTCTTCCCCTATCCCACAGGACTCACACAGGATCCTTCCTGCTGTCCTTCCTGAAAACAGTGCCTGGCTGAAAACCTGGAGGTTTTAACAGTGCAAAGAACCAAAGTCAACACCGTCTTGTGCCAGAAGGCAAATGCACTCTTCCTCCGCCCGGAAAACCTTCCTGCCCCTCCCGCTCACTCCAGCCCTGACCTGAGCTGATGCTCACATCCATGTGCAAGCAGGCACCAGATGCCAGGGCTCCCGGAGTGAGGCACGGGGGAACCCCAGAGCACCCTGCCGGGCAGTCTGAGCTGCTACATTCCTCAAGGGCATGATCCGGGGACCGTGAGTCACCCGACCAAATCCCGGAGGGCCCCAGTTTGAAAACTGAGAAGGAGGATGCCCATATGGAGCCTGCTGTCCAACTGTGCCCCTGCACACCAACACAGTCTCTTCATACCACGGACATTCTTCTCTAACAGTCTGGCCTTTCAGCCTCAGGCCTGCTCCAGATGAGCCCCGTGGGAACCACCCAGCAAATGGCTAAGCTGTGCCTACCTAAGCCGCAGTTTGCTCCCAAGCCCTTTTGAGACTTTCCCTCCTTAAGGCCTGTGCCCAGGAAATTTTCCCTCTCTCTTTCTAAGAGCCCAAGAAGAAGCAGGAAACAAGACTGCCTTAACCTGGGGTGTCTGCATGCCTGCTGGTATCTTCAGCTGTTCTTACGTGCCCCTGTCGCAGACTCAGGTAACAGCAGCACTTGTTTTAGATGACGTCTGCTGACAAATCACAAACACGACATTAAGTCACACCTCTCTGCCCCACGGGCACGGGAGGAGGCATGAAGCTGGCTGCTGGGCGTCTGCTCACAGGGTGCATGAGAGAGGGAAAAGCAACCCATCCTTTGATAGCAAATGTGACCCCCAGATTTTCCGCAGGCAGTTCAGGCCCGCAACCCCCACCCTGGGGCCTAGAGAAAGGGTCTGAAGAAAGCTAGACAAGGAGCTGGCAAGGGTCTCAGACTGGTACCCCCGAAGGCGGCCCGCTGATCACTCCGGGTAGACTAGACACTATCAATCTCTTTTTATGAGGCAGGACCACAGAATCCAAGTAAGAGCTTCCTGGCAAGAGGCAAGATGGAGAGTGGCCGGAGCCCTGGGGAGCCACCTCTCCACCTCTGGAGTGACCCAGAGGAAGAGTTTCTTAGTCTGGGCGTTTTAGACCCAAGAACCTACCTGAGATGAACTGAAAGTACACATTGTGTCCACTGAGATTGATACGTACATACACACACAATATGCCAAGACTATGGCTGGAAGGAGACACAAAGAAATTATCTAGGCTAAGGGGACAACTTCCAAGCAAGTATTTGTACTACTTGCATTTTTACTGCGCGTCTGTGAGGAGGGAGCAGAAGGCAAGCTGAGGACAGAGCATAGGCTGACACCCCGCAAGCCCCCGCCTGCCTAGGTGGGATCTGTGTCACATTCCTCAGGCATCCCCGCTGCCCTAAAGCCAAGGGAAGGAAAGACAAATGGTTAACGTAGAGAGATTACACTCCTGCGGGACAGGGGTCTCTCTCAGTTTACAAATGTCTTAGTGATTCACAGGAAAAAAGCATTCTTATCAATAAGGTAACTTCCAGAAGGAAACTGCCAACATCTTAACGTTAATGCTTTGCTAGAGGGAAAAACAACCTTAACTCCACAATGGCAAGGCCTCTAATATCTTGTAGGTCCTCTTCAGCTTAGGAAGCTTCTTTTGAAAACCTCTCTTTTTCTTTACTCCCAAGTATACAAACAGCCACCCCTCACAGCCCTGGGGCAACAGCTCCTTCTGCCCGTGGATCCTGTCCCCATGCTATAATAACACCACCTTTTTGTACTAAAGACGCTTTAGGAATTCTTTCTTGGTCATTGGCTCTGGACCTCACCTACATTCCCAAACTACATCACATTTATTAACTAGACCATAAAAAAAAAAGCAAATAAAAGAATATACAAGTGATTTCTTACACAAACTGGGGAAGGGAAGCAAGACTCTCTAGCAGACATTAGGCATTTGACAAATACATGTGAAGTGGACATATGAGTAGACAGATGGATGGACAAAGAGTCTCTTTAATCGCGGGTCAGCAGCTGCGAGTGTATCTTTATGATATACTTTCCTCGGGAGAAACAGCAGCAGGAGAGATTCTAGGGTGGCTAGGACGGCTCCTTCAAGCAAACACCAGAGTACCTCTTTCCTCAGTCCCCTCCTCGTATGAGGACAAAGAACAGAAGTCCAGGCCCGGTCTGTCTCGCCTGCTGGCTACACTGGCAAGTTCTAAAGGAGCTGTCCATTTCAGTGTTCTGTCACAAGCCAGGGATTCCAGACAATGAAATACCCGCAGCACCGAGAGACAGACCCTAATTAAGCAAAGGTTAAGAACAATTGCACCTGTATGGCCATCAAAGGGAAGTCTGATATTTCATAAACCTATTCGTAAGCCCCAAGGGTGAGCCCTGTGGCTGGGAGCCCAGTGTCCTTCTGGAAGACTTTCCAGTCTTAAAGGGGACAGACAGGCAGTTCCACTGGCAGGGTTCACAGGATGCGGGCCAGCACAAGGTCAAAAGGACAATGCATTTTCTTTAGTTATCTTCTTCAAAGATCTCAGGAGGTAGAGGCAGTTGCCCCTACCTCCTATTCTATCTCCCGTGACCCAGTCTGCGACCCAGGGCCTTCTGACACAGGGCTGCCCACGGGGAGACAGGACAGATGGGGGCTTACAGAGCTGCACAAAGGCGTTGCCCAGAGCTGTCACTAGCACCCCTATCTTTGACCTTGTCCCAGCTCCCCAGAACAACTCCAGAGCCAGGACTTGCCTCCTCCTCCCTCAAGGCCCGTGGTGGGGATAACCTGCAGGGCTGGGGGTGGGGGGAGCAGACACCAGTATGCTGGCAGCCTCCCCACCACTACCCTGCCCTACCAGTGGGCAATCAACTCCTTTGTCTCATCGGGCTCGAACAAATCACCACTCAGTGCTACAACTTCTGAAAATTCCCTTCAGATTCCCTACCATCCCTCCAGCCAACTTTAGGAACTCCCAGGAGCCTCTCTTAAGAGGTAGCTGGCAAAAAAAAAAAAAAAAAAAAAAAAAGAGGCCGCTGGCATTCACTTGCCTGGGTGCTTCTGAGCTGAAATCTTGTCCCTTTACCCTATCCACAGGCCCTCAGCCCCCTTTTTGAGCAGTGAAGGAGCGGCATGGTAGGTCTAGAAATTACCAAATCAAAACAGAGTAAACTACCAATAAGCGCAGTTTAGGACCCAAAGGCAGGCCAGGACGGAGAAAGCAGGAGGGAAGGTGTGCATGGAGATGTGATGGGCAGGACCCCGGAACAATGCCTGTGTGTGAGGGGTCCAGGAAGCAGAAGGGTCCACCCAGGGGCAGCATAGCTCAGATGACTCAAGATCTGAACTGCAAGAGAGTGTCCCTGCTCTCCACTTGCTACGCAGCAATCCCATGTCTGGCTTCCTCGGCCAGGTGGTGGGTGGCCCCTGGCCCACCACAGGCTGAGCCTGGCTTGAGGCCATGCTCCAGGCCATGGTGGGGACAGCACTTCCCGCCACACGGTACTTTGCCTGTCGCAGATACTGTCGTTATTAAAATTCCACCCAAACAGGTGGTGGTGCACTATGGCTTTGGTGGTGGGCTGGGGTGGCAGGGGAAAGAAGAGTGAGACAGAGGGAGTCTGCAGAGCACCTGAGAGAAGGTGAGTCAGGTCAGCTCTGCTGGAAACCTGCTCTTTACCAGGATGGAGGTGAGGGGCATGGAGGCGAGGAACAGAGCTGAGAGGGTCAGGTAGAAGAAGCCCTGGCCACTGGAAGACCCCTCTTAGCCGCAGGTGGTGGAGGGGACCCCTCCCGGACTGGGCGGTGGAGGGTGGGTTGGTTGCCATGGTTCCTTCCTATCAGTGCCTCACATCACGGGCCTGCCTGGATCTGCTGGAGTCCAGGGGCGTGGAGAGAATGTAAACAGTCCTCAGGGTTCCAGGTACTCCTGGAAGGGAGAGTGGCGGCCAAGCCACTTGGCTGGCCGAAGAATGGCCCGTGTGGTTATGGATGCAAGCATCACCCCTTTCTTCAGCCCCTGGGTGGGAGGAGAGCCAGGAAGAACTTTAAGCGGACACATGAAGGTGTAAGTGTTTGTGCCCAGCTCAGGCCTCCACTGTTGCTGAGTTCACACTTGCTCGGAGAGACCTACGTGGGAAAGCAGGGCAGGACGGAGGACCAACAACCAAGTTACGGGAGACCAGAGAGCCCTGGCAAGAAAGCTTTTACCTGCTGTTGGCTCCACTTGAGATCGGGGATGAGGACAAAGCCATCGGAGGGATCTGGGTTCTCAAAAACAATCCGGTCGGCTTCCGCCTTCTTATCCAGAATGTTGTACACCCACTGGAAGGAGTGGGGAGAGAGAGGGTTCACACAGTTGCTCTTGACCTCAGGGCAAACACCACAGACTAGCCATCAAGGGCCATTAAGCTCAGGGGGTTCTACACTCCAGCTGTCTTGTCCCCATCGCTCTGCTCTCAGGGGTCCAGAGACTTCCCCTCATGGGCACTGCAGCTTGGACTGGTCCAAGCCCTTTAGGTCCTTCCTGTGGACATGCCATGGACATGATCACTGGGCCTTACAGGCCTGTTCAGCGTCCATCCCCTCCGTTGCCCCCAGGACTCAGGGATGGCTATCTCCATAGGCCCCTCCCCACTTTATTCAGGACCGCAGACAAAGCCGGTCACAAGGAGCTCCTTCTGCCCAGCAGGGCAGGACAGGCCGAGGGCCCAGACATTAATGCATGTAGGCTTCGCATCCGGCCGGGTGGGACTGTCACCAGCGGTAGGCTCGGGGCCTCTGGAGCTGCAGCAGTCTCAGCTGACATGGGCCCTGTGTGACACAGCAGAAGTGGCTCAACCGGGAGACGGCAATTACACAGACCTTTCCTGTCAGCGCAGGGCCTCTGGCACCACCCCCACAGACCTTTTTATCAGCTGCTGGCAGTCTTCAGAGAACCCTTCCCTGAGTTCTAGTGTGGATCCCAGGACATCCCTGGGATAGGGTCCTGGTGGCCTCTCTGAAGAAGCCAGCCTGCAGGGAGGTTAAGATAGGAAAGCCCCTATTCTCACAGGGCTCAAACCTACACACCTCTTTTCTTCTCCACTTCCCCAGAGCTCTGAGTCAACTCTCAGCTTGAAATTTGAGAGAGGAGCCTGCTAGAGAGCCGGAGACAGGGCAGTGGCTGGGCTGGCCCCCAGGAAGGGCCTCCTAGCTCGCTGAGGGGGTTGATCGGAGGGCCAGGGCACCCACACAACCAGCCAATGGTGGGCTCCTCTGCCCATTCCCAGAAGTTCGGGCACAACTGGGGTCCGCGAAGGCCAGTGGCAGTGGAGGCTGCTCTGGAGTCTGCCCACCTCATCCCGAGTCCACATCCTCGGCTCTCAACTGGCATTTGTAAGGTCAAATGTGACTGTCTGAGACAGAGAAGGGAGGACAGGGTGCCTGCCTGGGGAGATCCGGGGCTCCCAGACCCCCTGGTAGGGCCCACCCACTACAAAAGAGAAGCCTTCCCAAGAATGCTGGCTGTGCCCTCTTCCTGGGAGTGGGCTGGAGGCCAGTCAGCAGCGGCTTCCTCGGGCCACAAGGGGCCATGGCGATGCCCAGCCCAGCATGTGGAGACAACCACGGAGGCATTTCCCTTCCCACTGGAAGGCTCGCTGGGAATGTGCTATAGGAAAAAAAAAAGCCAGAACCTGACCCAAAGCACCTCAAAAGTAAAGAAGAGGTAACAGGAAGAGAACACTCTGTGGAGAGCCCTGGAGCGGCCTCCCTGGGGCCCCTGCTTATCTCTTACAGACAGGTAAGACACCCCCACTCAGACTGGAAAGCTGTGTGGTAATCGATAGAGAACAAACTGGTTCTGGAGCCCACCAAAGCTTGCTTTCCTCTCCCACCTCCTCACTAACTAGCTGACACCTTGGGTAAGTGGCGTATTCTCTCTGAGCCTCAGTTTCCCCCTTTGAGGGGGAGAATGATACCTGTATGTCAGGGTGGAGTGGAGTGTACAGGACTGAGAGTACCCAGCACAGCACAGGCCCTGAAGAGTAGAGGCAGGTGCTGGGAGCTTTCCCACGCGAGCTTTCCCAGCTTTCCCAGCTCCCACGCGAGGGGCCGTTGGGCTGCAGCCCTGTGATGACAAGAACGGGCGCTCTGCTGGAGGCCACGCACCGAGAGAGGAGGCAAGCAAAGGTGAGGTGGTGGAGAGCAGCCTACCACGTGCCCGGGCCCAAGGGCCTCCCTGGGACTCCTACTCACATGCACTGGTGTCCCCATGTGGCAGGTTAAGGAAAACGCAAACACGAGAAGTCCACCCAATTCCAGCCCAGAGCCTGGCCCCAGAGCCCACACTCCAGGCCACGTAGGGAAGGCCTCTGGGAGAGCGGGAGGGACGTGCATCCACGTCCAAGGCCCAAGCCAGAAGCCTGGATAAGGGGGAGGGCGGGCACCAGGGAAGAGAATTCACACAAATCACAAGGTGGGGTGCATGTAATGGGCAGCAAGCCCATCAGAAAGCCAGCCCGGAAGATGCAGCCAGCCCTGGCTTCTGGAACACACCTGGCAGACTTCCTTGCAGTAGGTGACACTGGCAATTCCCCTCCCTGGGGATACCTCCCTCCCCGTCCACTCTCCTCCTGCTGCGTGCTCACCCACCTGCTGGCTGCTCTCCTGGCCATCCTTCCCCTGACCACACCTCCAGCTGTCTCGGCTCTGCCCCAGCCCCAGCCCCAGCCCCGCACATGCACATGCACAGCAGCAGCGACCACGCCGGCGCCCGGTGCTGCTGGGATCCATGGCAGGTGTGTGGTCTGTGGCACCCCTCTCGGTCCCCACTGGAACCGCAGTCACATTTTCCAAACAAGGAGCTGGGCTCACAGGTGCGGGGCACCCACACTTCTCAGAGATGGCAGAAGTGGAATCCGAATTCTGGGCTGACATGCCACAGCCTGATGACTCACAGGACCGACAGGTTTAGCCTGATGGTCCCCAACGCCCGGGACCTGGGCGTCCAACGGTATTGTTTGATGAGCTACAAGCACCTCAGACGTGAGGAGCCAAACAGGGTAGTCAGTAAGAGCGCAGGTGCCGGGGGGATGCGGCCTGGCTGTGAGTCCCATCTCCAAAGTGTCACCGAGAAGATTCGGTGAGGTGATGCACCCCTCCCAGAATGCTGGAACCGTCCCCACACCCAGGGAGTGCTGGCAAGTCCCAAACTAAACTGTCTCCCACATGATCCTCTCCACCGTCCATGGCCCCCGTCTTGGTTGAAGATCCACGACCTATGCATGACCGCCCATGCAGGACCTGGATCCACCCCAGACCCTTCGCTTGCCTCTCGGAACCCGCCACCTTCCAGCCCTGCTTCTCAAATCCCCGCTGAAGCCTTCTGCCACTGCCGCGGCCTCGGTCCAGACCCACCTGGGCCCTCACAGCCTTCCTGCTCCCACTCACTGGACACCCCAGCAAGTCTTTAAATCTCATGGAACCCATATGCTGAAAACCTTTTAGGGGACCCTCAGTACCTATGGCAACTATTCTGAAATCTGATGATCATTAGAAACAGAGATTTAAAAAAAAAATACAGATTTCCCAGCTCCACTCCCTGAGCATTCTGACCTAGGAGATAGGGAGTAGGTCTCCATACTCTGCATTTTTAAAACTCTCCACAGGCAATCCTGATGAACTGCAAGGGCTGGGAGCTCCTGGTCTTCCGACTAGGTGCACCCGCCTGCTTCTGGCCCCTGCTCACCTTCTCCTATTGTCGCCTGCCCATCCCCTGGGCCTCTGTGCCTCTGCACTTCTCTTCCCTCTGCTTAGAACGCCCTTCTCCAGCCTGTCCACCCAGCAAACTTCTGTTTGTCCTTGAAAACCCAACTGGACGACCCCTTCCTCTGGGAAGTCCCCGACTGTCTGAGCTAAGCAACCCCTTCGTGTCACTACCAAACCTCGCATACAAACCACCTGTGGGACAGTATCCCATTATATCACACTCAGACTCCGTATCTGTCACCCCTACAGGACTCTGGGGACATTACAAGTGTTTACCTTGGTGACCCTCCAAAGCCTAGCACATGGCCTGGGACATGCTCAATAAACCTAACGACTGTTGTCTGATGAGCTGAGTGCTTGTAAACGTAACTACAAATAGTCAAGAAAAAAACACACGAGTGCTTGTGTCGAACAGAATTTGGCAGAGTAGTGGGATTTTGTATTATTTTCCAAGACAACTAGATGGTGGTGTATAAGAAAGTACATATACCACTCACATCAACTTTAAGGGCCTCCTCCTTTGGATCCCATATTTGTGCAATCAGTGCCACAGAACACATATTCCAGGAGATCCCTCTAGGACCCTGGAGAGCAGCAGCTGTATCTAGGAAGACGGAGATCCAGCTCCTTTCCACTTAGAAGACAGAGAGAGCAAGTGCAAGGACTTAAAAAAAAAAAAAAAATCGAGCCAGCTTGAGCCAGAGGAACTGGTGCAAACACAGCACAGGGGGGCCAGGGCTACCAGCCAGCAGGGTCATCCCTGGGGGAAAGAGGGCTGTCGGCACACAGGGCCTCCTGTACATCTGCCAACCATCTCCACCCTTGTTTTTCCCAAGCGCAACTGGCCTCTCCGGCAGGGCCCCCACACCCAGGGTCCCTGCCCTCCTTCAGGCCCAGGGAAAATGACTCCGAGTGTCCTGCACGTGAGCGGCCACCATCGCTATGACCTGAATTGTGGGGAGAGGAGGTGAGAAGTGCTCAAAGAGAACAAGGGGGAGTGACGGACAGACAGACGGTGAGAGCCAATGAGTAAGCAAGGCAACGCCTCATCCATCATATTTAATGCTGAGCATTCACTCGGGGCCAATTCCGGGCAGAGGCTCTAGTTGGCACTGGGCCTTGGGCCAAGGAGAAGTTGGAATCTCTGAGCTAAATGGCCTTGCGTCTGGTCTAGTCGCAGAAGACACTGCCAAACCTCACATAAACCCGAGAGAAGAGGTCTTGCCCTGAGCCGCCAGGGCCATCAGGACCCTGCCCTGTAGGGAGTGAACGCAAGGGGAACGAGCAAATGAAGTTTCTACTCTGGGCCTCGACTCCCAGAGGCAGAACTGGGAATAAAAGTCTTGATCGGGGTTAGGGGGTGACCCTGGCATCGGTCCTGACCCATTCACAGATCCAGGTGAGGGCAAAGCCCTTCTGGGATGGTATCAGTGCTGCTGGAGACAGAGATTCTTCAAAGGCCTAGAGGCTGCTCCGAGAGGCCCACAGAGCCTCAGTGGCAGGCCCAAGACAGGGGTCAACTCCCTTCCCCGTGAAGCCTTCCCTGACCCTCCTGGGTAAGAGTGAGCATCTCAGCCCAGAACTCCCTGTGCCCCTCGGTTTCTCCCATCTCGTGCAGTTACTTCGGCATCTGTGTGCGGACCTCTGCACCGGGAAGGACACAGGCCCCGTGAGGGCAAGTTTTCCACTGTGCCCTCTGCCCGACCCCAAACCTGTGGGACAGTGCCAGCCCCCGAAAGAGCAGGGAGGGAGAGTCAATGGCCACAGGGAGTCCTCCGTGTCTGCACCCCGTGGGCCGGTCACCTGGATGCTGAGGGTCTGGGACTCCAGGTGGGGTAAGGTGATGTTCCTGTAATCGCTTCCCGTCTCTCGGACCAGGCGGAGGTCCTGGCGCAGGTACTTCTGCAGGTGCTTCTCTGTGGCGGGGTAAACCACAGTTGTCTTCACGTCTGCAACGACAAACACACCCCGGGGCTGCAAAGTGAGGCACACTCTCTGCACAGGGGCCCACCACCGTCTGGTCCCCAGCACAGAGCGGGGACCCCAACCCCGTCTCTAATTTCCTAATGAGAGGAGCCAAAGACGAAGAGGTTACAGTCACCCGGAATCCATCCGGAATCCACCCGGTGCCTCATGCAGGTCAGCTCCTGCGGTGAATCACACTCAGCATCCGGGAGCCACAGGGTTTTTGCTGGTGGGTCACTGGGCCCCTTGCCACCCTTCTCCCTCTGTTCTCGGCCTAAGGAATGAAAGCTTTTGGACACTTGTCACATAGCAAATTTCTTGGTATGTGGCTTTCTGGACCTGAAGCTGAAAATCTGACTTAAAGGTAAGTGGCCTCCCCTCCTGCAAAGCAGAGGGGCACAGCGCAGTGGTTAAAGGCACGGACTCCAGAGCTGGACTATGTGCGTTCAAGTCCTGGCTCCACCTGTTACTGCCTTGGGACCCTAACCCCTGCCCAGTTATTTAATCTTTCCAAGCCCTGACTTCCCCATCTGTCAGCTGAGGATAATAATAGCTCCTGTGTCCCAGAGTTGGGAGGATTACACAAGTTAATACCTGAGAAGCACGGAGAACAATGTCTGACACAAAGTAAATACAATGTCAGTGCTATATTTTTTTAAAGATTTTATTTATTTATTTGACAGAGAGAGAGATCACAAGTAGGCAGAGAGGCAGGCAGAGAGAGAGAAGAGGAAGCAGGCTCCCCGCTGAGCAGAGAGCCCGATGCGGGGCTCAATTCCAGAACCCTGGGATCATGACCTGAGCCGAAGGCTGAGGCTTAACCCACTGAGCCACCCAGGCGCCCCAGTGCTGGCTACTTTTAATCGGCCTGCCTCAACCGTGGCACCACTGCCATTTTGGCCCCGATATTTCTCTGTTAGAGGGGCTGTCCTAGGCATTGCAGGATGTTTAGCAGGATTGCAGGCTTCTAACAGGAGGTTGGTAAAACCCTCTTTCCAGCTGTGACAACCAAAAATGCCTCCAGACAGTGCCAAGTGTCCCCTGGGGGACAAAATTGCCCCTAGTTGAGACCTGCTGTTTTCATCAGCAGGAAATCTTGTAGTCTTCCGAAACAGACTCTAGGCTAGGGTCCCGGTCCAACACCACCTGGTTTGGGTTATATCTTTCCCTATTTCTAATAACACCTGCTACAACTGTTATCATTTATATGTAGTGCTTCAATATAGATGTTAAGGGCAGGAAAGGAAAACAGTATTCTAAAATCAGCTGGGATGTTTCTCAGAAGGCCCATGTCCTCCCTGACTCCCTTATCTTTGATTCAGAGTGCTCTCTGAAGGAAACCCGAGGAAAGCCCAGTGGGCACATTTTAACACTCCAGGGAATTTCCATACTCACCTGCATACCTGCAGGCCCAGCTAAGAACTACTAACCTTTACTTTCGTATCTGGTCTAAGGATGTAGGTGACTTGAATCCCCATTTCACAGGAGTCAGGACTCACTGGTATCATGTGGCAGAGGTGACACGGGACCTGGGGTCACCTAACCCTAAAGCTGGTGCTCTCCCACCACCTGCCAACTGGCCCCATATTACTCCAACAGCCAGTGGAGAAGGCCTGACATGCTACACCAAGCATATGACTTCTGGTGAGGATCAAAGGTCCTGGTCCATCAGCTCTGCGGGGAGTAAAGCAGCCCAGCACAAAGACATAGGCTCTGGACCTGAGCTGACATAATGTTCTCCCCTTCCTGCCTGTGTGACCTTGGGCATAAAACCTCTCTGAGTCCCAGTTTCCTCATCTGTTAAAGAGTGGTCATAAAGGGCGCCTGGGTGGCTCAGTGGGTTAAGCCGCTGCTTTCGGCTCAGGTCATGATCTCAGGGTCCTGGGATCGAGTCCCACATCGGGCTCTCTGCTCAGCAGGGAGCCTGCTTCCTCCTGTCTCTCTGCCTGCCTCTCTGTCTACTTGTGATCTCTGTCTGTCAAATAAATAAATAAAATCTTAAAAAAAAAAAAAAAAAGAGTGGTCATAAAATCTGCCCCAAAGAGTTGTCATCAACATTAAATAAAACATGTCATCTGGACCACTGGCGGCACTGTTGTCACCCCATTTCCTGGGCATCTCTAGATCTGACCCTGAAAGGGAGGCAGAGGCCTCCTCACAACCCTCAGGGCAGCAGCAAACAGATCCTCACTCCTCACTCCCAACACTCCCTAGGAGCCCTGCTAGCGGTCAAGTACACCCAGATCTCAAGACACAAGAGAATGCCACCAACAGACCAAATGACATCCCCTTAACTCCTGCAGTGGGCTCTAGAGAAATCCCTTATCCAAGAGCAGCTTGGCAGAGAAGAACAGCCTGGGTTCCAATCCGCACTTCGTAGCTACGTGACGGGGACATCATTATGGGAAGTCAGCGAGCAGTGGATGGGAAGCCTTTAGAAAGTGTCCCCACACAGAGAAGTGTTCTTCAGATGCTAGCTCTCCTTGTTGTGTTTGCGGTTACTCTGGTAGCCCGGGCTGGCAAAGCTGTGAGCGACGGCACTCCCTCGGTATGGGGGAGATGGCCGGGGACAAAGGCAGCATGCACGTTGGAGAACAGCCTGCCCTGCCGGCCAAGAACACACAGCCCTGGGCTCACGGCCTGGGGCTCCCTGGCTGTTCCAGATCAGAAAGCCGCTGGGCCCGCGAGCATGCCCCTGTCTGCCAAGGCTTGTCAAAGACTGCCCAGCCACCCAGGGTGCTGGGAAACAAGGGCCTCCCCAGGCCAGCCCTCTCCTGCCTTCCCTCTCAGCGGCAGGGAAAACACAACAACGCAGTTTCCAACTGCTCACTTCCTGCCATCTTTCTTCCTTTTCTGAGGAACTCTGGCCTGGATGCCTAAGCCCTGTTGGTGGACCCTGAGCCCCCTCAAAGCCAGTTTACCCCCTTGGCGTCCGGTCTCTGTCAGACCACCCCCCAGAAGCCCAGGGCAGGAGCAGGCCGGCCTCACACACTGGCATCAGGGGTAAGGGCTGGCTTCCATGTCCCCCGAGGGGCTGCCACCCCCTCAAACCTGGACCACTCCCCTGGCTTCCTATCATGGCCCACAGAGCCCTCGGCCACCCTGCCCCAAACCTCTCTCTAAGCTCACTGACCACCATCTCCCCCTGGAGTCTCTGCCAGAGCCACACAGACCTCCTTACAGTCCCACTAACACAGCCCACCTCTACACCTCCAACCAGCTGCTCTCACTGCCAGGCAGGCCTCCTGACCTGAGTCAACGGCCAAGCTCTCCAGAAGCCCAGCTTGAGAAGCTCCCTGGACCACATGCCGCCTGTCTTGCTCGCCTGCTTGCGTTTCCTCACTACCTGACAACAGAGTACGGATTTATTGTCTGATTCCCCCATTAGACTATACCTTCCAGGAGGACAGGGGATTCTCTCTGCCTTTAAAAAGATTTTTAGGGGCACCTGGGTAGCTCAGTCAGTTAAGCACCTGGCTTTGGCTCAGGTCATGATGTTAGGGTCCTGGGATGGAGTCCTGCATTGGGCTCCACGCTCGACGGGGTCTGCTTCTCCCTCTGCTCCCCACCCCTGCCCATGAGCTCTCTCTCAAATAAATTAAAAAAAAAAAAAAATCTTTTATTTATTTATTTTTTTGACAGAGAAAGACCAAGAGAGAGGGAACACACGCATGGGAAGAGGGAAAAGGAGAAGCAGGCTTCCCGCTGAGCAGGGAGCCCAACGAGGGCTCATCCCCCTGGGATCATGACCTGAGCGGAAGGCAGACGTTTAACAACTGAGCCACCCAGGCGCCCAATTAAAAATCTTTAAAAAAAAAAGTTCTAAAATCATTTTATCCCCAGCATCCAGAATAGCACTTGGCCTACAGGAGATACTCAATAAACACTGAACAAGAGGATAAATGAAACTGGCCTTCTAGACATCAACACCAGGAAGGGCAATTTTGAGCCAATATTGAATAAAATCCCTGGATAACAATCAGTATGTTTGCCAATGCGTTTCTCACTGGCAGGAGAAAGCAAACACTGGTGTCTACCCAAATGCCAAGTCGAGGTGTTGACCTGCAAGGGAACCTCATGAGAATTCTGGTCAAGTGTCAATGCCCAAAAAATGCTCAAACCACCAGGTAAAAATATGTTGGGGAACAGGTGTCCATATGCAGTCTCAAAAATATCACCCCACACATTACTTATTAATGACAAAGGGACCAGGTGACCCGAGTTAACATCACTCCGACACACCGACATCGAGTGCCTCTAGAGGGATGTGCGGTGCTATTCTGGCCAAAATGCGTGGTCTGAATCTGATCAAGAGGGAGTGTCAGCCAGCCCCAATCCAGGGACATTGTACACAACAAGCAGCTTTACAACCCTTCAAAAGGGTCAAAGTCTGAGAAAACCAAGAAAGACAGAAGGACTGTGCTGGATTAAAGGCCGCTATAGACTGGACTGGATCCTGGAGAAGGGAGGGGAGTTCTGTTGGAAAGATGGTATTGGAACAACTGGTAAAATTTAATAATGGTCTCGACATTACAAACCAGCCTTGTAGAAATGTGAAATTTCTGAAAACTGACCACTTCACTCTGGTTCCTAGGAAACACACACTGAAGCGCTTAGCAAGGAAGGATATGATGTCTGCCACTTACTTTTCAGTTACAACAGTATAACAAAATATTGTATGTGGAGAGAGAAAAGGCAAATGTGGCAAAATGCCAACAACAGGGCTTTTTTTTTTTTTAATTTAAGATTTTATCTATTTATTTGTCAGAGGGAAAGAACAAGCGAGCACAAGCAGGGGGAACAGCAGGCTAAGGGAGAAGCAGGCTCCCCGATGAGCAGGGAGCCCGATGTGGGGCTCGATCCCAGGGCTCTGAGATCATGACCTAAACTGAAGGCAGATGCTTCACCGACTGAGCTGCCCAAGCGTTCCAACAATAGGGCTGTAGGGTTGAAAATTTTTTTTCAAAATAAAAAGTTAAAGCAAAAAAAAGGCACTGATAGCCTCTGGATCCTCAGAGCTAACTGCCTACACACACACCAGGCACTGTTCTAAGTCCTATGTGTATATTAACTCATTCACTCCCCACAACCAATGTGAGGTGGATATTATGATCCCCGTTTCACAAAGAAAGAATCTGTGGCGCCTTCATTCCCACTGCTCTGTCTGGCTCAGGACCAGGCTTCGGCAGTGGTACCATGATGCCAACCCCGTGGGTCAGCAGATGAGGCCTGACGACCTTCCTGGTGCCCTCTGCCAACCTCCACTTAGCAAACTGACTTACGGAGGCCCTCTGTCCAGGGCGAGCAGGACCAGCCACCTTCCCCACCCAGTTTTTCCCTGTGGTTAGAGAAACAACAGGGAATGCAAAAAAGACCCCCCAAAAACAAGAACAAACCCCCTCCAAAACAAAACACCTTGAAACAATGTCAAACCCCTCAAAAACCCATCTCTCATAATATTCACAATACAATATAGCTGACCCTCGAGCGACAGGGGTTTGAACTGCATGGGTTCACTTACACAAGATGTTTTTTTTTGTTTTGTTTTGTTTTTGTTTTTTTTAAGATGTTATTTATTTATTTGACAGACAGAGATCACAAGTAGGCAGAGAGGCAGGCAGAGAGAGAGGTGGAGGCAGGCTCCCTGCGGAGCAGAGAGCCCGGTGCGGGGCTCGATGTGGGGCTGATCCCAGGACCCTGGGATCACGACCTGAGCCGAAGGCAGAGGCTTAACCCACTGAGCCACCCAGGCGCCCCTACACAAGATGTTTTTTGATGAAAATGCAACAGGGTACTGGCCTAATGTAAGTGCATACTCGTTATGCTTCTCTTAATAACACTGTTTTTCAGTTTATTTCACTGTAAGAACACAGGAGTATGTTATCAACCGTCTGGGCCACTAGCAAGGCTTCTAGGCAACAGGAGGCTGTCAAGTTATGTGTGGATTTCCACCTGCAAGAGGGGTTTAGTCTGGGGAGAGCAGGAAGTTTGGGGGGGGGGGTTAGCGGGAGGAGTTTCAACTGCATGGGGGATCAGCACCCCTAACCCCTGCATTGCTCAAGGGACAATTATACATTAAGAGGACTTCCCCGATATTCCTCATAAAGCCTGCCCACCTCTCGTGCTTTCAAGCTTTGTTTTTATTTTTAATTCAAGGCAGGCTGGTGCATATGTTAGAGTCATGTGAAGTTTGGTTTTAAGTTTCCTTTTCCTCCCCACACACCACTTTCAATTCTTCCTGCCATTTCTTTGCTTTTGTACTCCTACAGTTCCAAATCACACATATTTTCCTTTGCTGTTCCCCCTTGACTTTTCACTTTTACTATCACTTATTAACTTCCCATAATGGAAGACAAGGGTTTAGCTTTTTACCGGCACCTGCACACAAGCATTCACACCCCCTGTCCCCCGCCAACCCTGTCCTCACAGTACAACTACGTTACAATGGTGGATAAATCAGTATTCACTGTCAGCACCACTAGGACGACTGAAATGCGGTACACTGCTAAATACGATGACTATTTTTCCTTTTTAGCACAATTTTTGGTACATGGAGTAATTACTCTTTTATTTGCTCACTTTTCTGTAAACCTGTCACTAATTCACCCCCACATACACTTCTTCTGTTTATATAAATTTCCTTTTAATGTTAAAACGGGAGAAAAACAAGCAATGTACCCTCATTGGAGCCTCTGACTCACTCAGCAGGTGCTGCGCAGAGCTGTGCTCTGGGACCTCCGAGGCGCTCCACCGTCGTAGGGGGTGCCTTCCCTACTTTGCTTCCTGAGTCCACTATCTGCCTCTTTCCTGTTTGTATCTTGATTTTACTACAGCAGTGGTTCTCAAACGTCATGGTGCATCAGAACCACCTGACTAAGGATGTCTGTGGTGGGGCCCACCAGTGTGCCTTTTTAAAGCAGTTCCTGTGTGGAGCTGCTGCCACTAGTCCTGGTCCCAGGACCAGACATCAAGGACAACGCTAAAACACAAAAGTCAAGTTGCTACCAGAGCTAGGGTACTAGTGGAGCTAGGGAGATCCACTTAGAGACCTGGAACATCTGAGAGGGTCTTTATTCTACTGTCACATGTAATTAGGAGTTTGGCAAAAAGAATTCTATGGTGGAAAGCAAGGACCCTCAAAATCTGAAAGCTCCATGATCTTCTAGATTGTGATGCTGCTGTTGAGAAGTGGGAGGTCATTCTGATCCACAGTGCTTTGTATTGACCTGTTTTCTTGTTGTCCTCAACATCCCAATCGTGCTGATGGGTCTTGGAGTGGTTCCTACTCATCCCTTGAACTGGGTAACTGCTAAGGCCTTTCAATCTCAGAAATCACGTTCTTCAGTCCTGGGAAACAATCTTATTTCTTTGGTCATTTTCTTCCCTACTTTCGTCCCTGTCGTTCTGGAACATCTATTGGGATATGCTCTTGCCCTTCCACTTTTCTTTTCTCTCCTGTTTTCTCCTGGCCGCTCTGCTTTTGAGTATGTTTTCTTCAACTTCTCTTCTACTCAAGTTTTTGTTCTGGCTACATATATAATTTCTAAGAGCTGTTAAAAAGTTCCTCATTGAGGGCATCTTAAGCATTTGATAGATTATAATTTATCTCGTACATTAACAACAGTTTTTGCAAATTTCTTCTCCCTACATGGTTTTCATATCTTCTCAGTTCTTCTCCTTTCCTTCTTGTCTTTATCAATGGATATTACTCAAGTCTGCTCACCCTTGCCTGTCCACTCACTCGTATCTGAGGGCAGAGCACCAGAAAGCTGATGGGAAGCTCTGCAGACATAGCTGCGTTCACCTGGAGTTTCATCTTAGGATGACTGGGCTGTGCCCTTGCACGACAGAACCCCCAAGACTCTGTCTTCTCGGTTGGGCTGGTCAGATTCTCCAAGCAGGACTCTCCCAGTTTCACCCATGGAGGCGTAAGCCTGGCTGACAGCTGAGAGATGAGGAGGAGAAGCAGCTGGTGCACAACAGGGGAGGACAAAGGGTGACTAACACTGCATATGTAAACTTCCACTTAACCTTTGAGCCCCTCCACTGCACCTAGAACCTCTAGACCCTGTTTGACTCTCTCCGGAGGCTGGATCTCTGGGAGGAGCAGCTACCAGCCGTGTGAAGTGGGACAGGATATATGGGGCCTGCCGGCTCAGGTTACCCTCCCACACATCTGCTGGGTCAGTCACTCCTTCCCCTGTCATTTCCTAGCCTTGTCTCCTCTTCCTTCTCTAGCATAATTTTTTGCAATGTAACTCCTTTAATGTCACTGTTAATGAGTGTTTGAGAGGAAGCAGATGGGCAAAACGCCCCCTTTTAACTGGAAGCCCACAGCCCTACCATTCTATCTCCCTTATAAGGATCTTAAAAAAATTATTATCGAGGGGCACCTAGGTGGCTCCGTCAGTTAAGCGTCTGCCTTCAGCTCAGGTCATGATCCCTGGGTCCTGGGACTGAGCCCCACATCAGGCTCCCTGCTCAGTGGGGAGCCTGCTTCTCTCTCTGCCTGCTGCTCCCCCAGCTCATGTTCCCTTTCTCTCTCTCAAGCAGATAAATAAAACCTTTAAAAAAGAAATAAAGAAAAAAGAAAAAAATGTATTATTGAAGTATAGTTGACATACAATGCTGTGTTAGTTTCAGGTGTACAATATATCAACTTGGCAATTCTATGCATTACTCAATGCCCACCCCAAGATAAGTGTAGTCACCATCTGTCACCACACCACGTGATCTAGTAAATCCACTACTGGATATGTACCCAAAGAAAATGAAAACACTAATTCAAGAAGATATACGCACCCCTCTGTTTACAGCAGCATTATTTACAATAGCCAAGAATGGAGGCAGCCCAAGTGTCCACTGATTGATGAAGGGATAAAGAAGATGTGGTCTGTCTGTACAACAGAATAGTACTCAGCCATCAAAAAGAATTGAGATCTTTCCCCTTGTGACACCACCAATGGACCTAGATGTTATTGCGCTAAGTGAAATATGTCAGTCACAGAAAGACAAATACCATACGATTTCATTTTTAGGGGAATCTAAAAACAAAACTAACAACCAAAAAAAACTACAAGTTTGTTCCAGTTGTAAAATAAGTCAGTCATGTAAAGGAAAGGTACAGCATAGGGAACACAGTTAATAAAACTGCAGTAAATAAAACTGGAATGACGTCTGATGCTTTCTTTTTCTTCTTATCTGCTTATTACCACCTGACCTATTTGTCTATTTATGGTTCACCTCCTCCAACTGGACGTAAGCTGCTTGAGAACACAGACTTTGTTTTATATATCCTGCGCGCACTGCCTAAAATGGCACCTGACACATATTAGGCCCGAACAATACGGTTACAGAACAGAATATATATTATGCCACTTTATTTTTCAAAGAGCACGTGCGTATGCACAACTGCCTACACATAAGAACGCACAGAAGAAAAGTCTAAAATTCAGGACATGGGCGCCTGGGTGGCTCAGGGGATTGATCTGCCTTCAGCCCCGGTCATGATCTCAGGGTCCTGGGATCGAGTCCCGCATTGGGCTCTCTGCTTGTCAGGGAACCTGCTTCCTCCTCTCTCTCTGCCTGCCTCTCTGCCTACTTGTGATCTTTCTCTGCCAAATAAATAAATAAAATCTTAAAAAAACAAAATAAAATTCAGGACATATTCTAAGATGTTGAAAGATAACTTATCTCTGGGTGGTGGAGTTATATATAATTGTAACCTTTTTAAAATAATTTTTGGGGGACATTTACTACATTTTCCAAAACAAGTGTGGATCACTTATGTAACAATTACATTAAAAGCTGAAAAACAAGTTGCACCTTAAACAAGCCCCAGAGAGGTTAAGTAATTTGCCCAAGGCGACACAGCCAGAAAGGGGTGGAGCTAAGATCTGAACAGCAAGCAATCCGGCTCTTCTATGCAGTATTGATTCCCCAATGCTCCAGGGCCACTGTTTCAGACCTTTCCCTAAGAAACCTGTAGGAGCGGGTTCTCCAAAAAGTAGCCTTATCAGATAGGAGAAACGTGATTGCTCCCAACTGCTCCCAAACACAGGTAAACAGTGTCAGCAAAACCAAAGGGCATAATAAGGTGCCCGAGAGACTGGGCTGCAGACTGGGAGGTCTGGAAATAACATGAGAACGTGCAGAGACCCAACAGCAGGGCTGCACTCCCTGTGCTTCCTGGGGAGGGCTGGGGGTGGGAGCCAGGTGGCACATGTCCCTTGTCTCTGGGGGTACCCTGAGGTACTCATCACTCTGGGGTACCCTGAGGTACACTGCAGCCAGATGCTGGGCTAGAACAGGCTTTGGTGGGGCACACACAGGGACTGGAGGCGATCCCACTTACAATAGGAGACAACGGCTGTTTCGACTTATGTGTGTTGTACCCCCCCACCCCACTGCTCCCCACCAAAGATGCCAGTGCTGGCTCTCAGGGAAGGATGCCTGTGGTGGGGTCCGAGGAGACGGGCCCTGTGGTGGTCTTGCAGCCCTTGTGGGGCTTGGGGGAGCAGGGATGTTTTGGCTGCAGGGATGGCCGTACCAATGCATCCCAGATGAACAGATGAACAGCGGCCCTGTACACACATTCCTTCTCTCTGCAGCTCAGGCAGGCAAGCTGGTGTGCCCCTGGCTAGGCCAGCTCTGTCCCGCCTCATAAGACCCTTAGGAATCTCCTGAAAGGCCTTCTCCAAGAAATAAACCCAGCCCCTGTCCTCCACCCAGACACGAGAGCCCAAGTCCTGGGAGGCAGGGCTAGGTAGAGGAAAAGAGCAGTTGCCTCTCTTGCCCTCTGCCAAAGCTCGCTTAGCCAAATCCCCAGGAAAACGCTGTTGCACATGAAACATGAAAAAGCAAACCACAGACAGTCTGCTCTCCTTCCCATACACATGTTCAAACAAGACTGCTTTCCAGCCGTTACTGATGACTTCTACACGATGAGGTAATTTCTATGGCTCAGTCTGTGGCTTTTGCTCTCCCTTCATTATGATCAGCCAGTTTCAACTTATTTGACCCAGATGTGCAGGCTAGGGGAGCTGGAGAGAAGCAACAGCAAAGCATGATCCGCGTGTGAAGCCCACCCCACCTCCCACAAGGGCCAAGCAGAGCCATCCAGGTGACGGGGCAGATGACTGAGGCTGGCAGGGCGCACTAGCAAAGAACCTGGGCAGAAGGACTGGCAAGGGAGAGGGGCTGCAGGGCCTCCTGGGGGACATGCGTTATCTTCCCTCCTCTTGGGGATCTCCCCTGACGAGGTGACCCTCTCCTCAGCCCAGCCTCATGGTGGCCAGAGAGCAGGTTGGAGGCTGGAGAGGAGGTGGTCTGTGTCCTGCATCGCAGGGATGCTGGAAGTATTCAAGGGGAGGCCTGAAGAGACTTTCAGATAAAAAATAAACAGGGATAAAGGGTGTGGTCAGGATCCTACTAGAGGCTTTGGCTGCTCCACAGCAAACCTTCAAACCACTAATTACCTGTCTCCAGGGCAGCTCAGAGATGCTATTAGAGGCAGAGGAGAGGCACATGCTGATTTTAGCCAAGCCTGGATCTGACAGGCCCCTTCCCTCCTCCTCCTCCTCCTCCTCAGTTCTCCGAGGTCTGGGAGGTAGAGGAGGCACAAACAACAGGACCCAATGGCCCACAAGCAAATTCGGCAACTCTGAATGCTTCTCCAGGGCTGCCTGCGGTGGCCTTTGGTTTCAGGTCTCAGAGGTGGTCTGTTAGGAATGGGAAATGCTGCTATACGGTGGCTGTGGGGCTTACAGCACTCCACAAAGTTCCATTTGAACACGCCTGAGAACTGGTATGGAATGAGATGATGGAGGCATGGATGGACAACCTTGCCCTTAGAGCTGAAAAGACCCCTACAGCCCCACACACAGGAAGCAGCTATTCTGGGGTTAAGCAGACCGGTCTACAAAAGCTGTTGTACCAAACACTCAGGAGTTCCAAAACATGGCCCCTCTCACAACTTCCTGCCTAAAGGCACTTCTTTATTCACTCAGAGAGGGGCATAGGGACCTGGTCTCAGCGCAATACCCATGGACACCGCCACGTTGTGTGTGCTGGTAGGAAGGAGGCAGAAGATCAAAGGTACAGGGTATATCCCCCACTGAGAGGGGCCTTGGACTACCAGAATTTTAGGCTATCACTCACTAAGAAGTCTGGATCAGAAGAGGACCAGAGAACCAGGCTGCCACAAGCTGGCAGCCACAGCCGGAGCCAAGCAATGAAGTGGAACCAGCTATCCTGTGGGTAATCTGCCTTCGCCCACTGGTCCTGAGTAAGCTGACTTTTCTGCTGACTTGAGCCTCAAGACTGCCACAGAGTCTTGGGACCTTGCCCCATCTGGGGGAGACAGAGAACGAGAACACCAGTCTTGTGGTGCTTCTTCATTGCTTCTGCATGCAATGGCTTCTCCTGGCTTCGTGGAAACCGTGAGTCTAAACGGAGAATTGAACATGTGGCCTCTGCTCTCAGCTGAAGGGAGAAGATGGGGACACAGAGAAGGCAATGTGCAAGGGTTCCCTGAGCTGAGGCAGCAGGGGAAGAAGAGCATGAGTCAATTAGACCACCAAGAGAAAGGAAAAACTCAGATTCTGTGTAAAGAATTTTACCCAGGAGTTAGGGGCCTTTCCATCTTGAAATGTCTGCTTTTTGTTATTCTACTGTCCCTCTAAGCTCCAAAAGGGGCTTGGCTCCCTGGTGTCAGGAGCTCTGAAGCACCCAGGGAGAAAAGTAGACAGAAATCTGGCATCTTGGGGAGCCCTGTTGGCTCAGCTGGTTAAGCATCTGCGTTTGGCTTGAGTCACAATCTCGGGGTCCTGGGATTGAGCCCCATGTCAGGCTCCTTGCTCAGTGGGGAGTCTGCTTCTCCTTCTTCTCCCCGTTCATTGCTGTAGCTCTCTCTCAAACAAATAAATAAAATCTTAAAAAAGAAAAGAAAAGAAAAGAAATCTGCCATCTTTAGGTGGTTTCAAGTGATGAAACCAAAGGAGTAGATTCCTGTGGGTTCAAAGCCCCGCTTATGCCAGGAGCCCACCCTAAAGCTCTGTCCACAGTGCTGCCCTCACCCAGAACTCCCCTTCTACATCCCACCCTCCCATCACCAAGTCCAGCCATCCCAGGGGCCACCACGTCCCCAGCCAAGGGAGGACCTGCACCTGCACACCCTAATCCACCCGCTCCCAGTGTGCACCCCTCCATAGTTCCGGGCTCTCCATTAGTATCTCACAGGTCATTTCTTTCTTTTTTTTTTTTTTTTTTTTAAAGATTTTATTTATTTATTTGACAGACAGATCACAAGTAGGCAGAGAGGCAGGCAGAGAGAAAGGAAGGGAAGCAGGCTCCCCGCTGAGCAGAGAGCCCGATGTGAGGCTCGATCCCAGGACCCTGGGATCATGACCTGAGCCGAAGGCAGTGGCTTTAACTCACTGAGCCACCCAGGTGCCCCTCACAGGTCATTTCTGTAGACAGAGGTAATTCACCAGAGTTTGGGGTCCACGTATCTTGGGAGAATGCAGTACTTGCTGAGAACTGACAAGCCCCACACAACAAGGGTCATTCGGGCTGTGAGGAAGGAGGCAGAGGCTCTAATCCAAGCTAATCTGATCATCTGCTTCTTTGTTTGGTGATTGGAGGTTAACATCCTAAGAAATATCTACTCAAGCATCAAATAAATACATTCTCAAATAATTCAAAAGTCTAATCCCCAAATCTTTTCATTGAAACATACACTAACAATAGTTGGGTATTTACTATCCCAGTCTTTAATGAGCTTACATATATATGAACATATCTACATAGAGATCTTTTTTTTTAAAGATTTTATTTATTTGAGAAAGAGAGAGAGAGAGAGTGAGTGAGGGTGCGCACACAAGGTGGGAGAAGGGGCAGAGGGAGCCTGACGTGGGGCTTGATCCCAGGACCCTAGGATCATGACCTGAGCCGAAGCTTGGACCTCAGATGTTTAACCGACCGAACCAGGCACCCCAAGGTCTTTTCTTTGGTAAGTATAAATGGGCTGATCCTTTATGTGACCTCTGGCCTGACAGTCCATACCTAGCTGGCTCCAAGTACCCAGGCACAGAGGAAGGGAAATGAAGGTTCAACCAAAGGGCATAGAGAACATCTGTACCAACCGGTTCCATCCAGTGCCACACCTCATCCCAGGGGTAGGCACTTAACGCCAGATGAAAACAGGAGGGCTGTCCTCCAATGACAGAAAACCATGGACTAGAGCAGTGGTAGGCAAGCTTTTCTGGAAAATGTGACAGTAAATATTTTAGGTGTTGTAGGTGATGCTGTCCCTTTTTCATATTCTTCTTAGTTTTCTTCTGTTTCAAACGACCCGTTAAAAATGTAAAAACCATCATTGGCTCACAGGCCATATAAAAAGCAGCAGCCCACAAGCTATAGGGGACAGGAGAGTGGGAGGGGTCCAGCATGGGCACGCTCCAGCGTGCCAAACAGCGCCCACCGGGCCTGCTCCCCATCCATACAACACTGGGCCAGCTACTCATCCGGGACTATTGTGGAAATAGACCTACCAGTGGATGGTGAACAAAGCCCACATCAGCTCACCAGACTATCAGCCCGCCTCTTCATTTTTAAACACAAATGAGCTAACATTCACCAGACATTAAGAGAAAACCAGCAGCCTGAAAAAGAATGACCAAAATAAACAACCAGAACCAGATCCCAGAGGAAATGAGATCATGGAAGGGTCAGGAGATAATTTTTTTTTTTTTAAAGATTTTATTTATTTATTTGACAGAGAGATCACAAGCAGGCAGAGAGGCAGGCAGAGAGAGAGAGGAAGGGAAGCAGGCTCCCTGCTGAGCAGAGAGCCTGATGCGGGGCTCGATCCCAGGACTCTGAGATCATGACCTGAGCCGAAGGCAGCGGCTTAACCCACTGAGCCACCCAGGCGCCCCAGGAGATAATTTTTTTAATAATTCTAATTAGTGTGTTAGAGAAAGTCAATTTGGACCTGTAAAGCAAGAGCAAGATGCTAAGAAAATGAAACAGAGAATCAGAGGGAAGAAAATTAAAAATATGATTGCCAAATTAAAACCTTCACTAGAAAGGTCTGGAAGATAAAGTTGAGACAATCTACTGGAATGTAAAAAGAAAAGAATAGGAAAAAGGAATAGGAAAAGTAGGAGAACAGAAACAATACAGAGGATCACTCTAGGAGACTAACATCTAATAGGGTTTTCAGTAAGAGGAAATAAAGGAAACAAAGGGAAGGAAATTATCAAAGAAATAACAGAAAAAATGTAGAGTGGAAGAATGACCTAAGACTTTAAATCAAAAGGGTCCAAAAGTACAATGAATGAAAAAAAAAATTCAACCTTGACGCAGCTGTACAATGCTTCAGTACACCTAAGATAAAGAGCATACTAAGATAAGCTTCCAGAGAAGAAAACTAACAAAAGCAAGAAGAAAAAAAAGAATGAAAATGAAAAACCAAGTTAACTGTAAGAAATGAAAATCTATCATCAGATACCTTGTTAACAACAATGGATATTTGAAGTCAATAAATCAGTGTCTTTAATGTTTTGAAGGAAAAGAAATGTAAATTCTGTATTCGGTCAAACCTTCAATCAAAAGTGAGGGCAAAATAAAGGATTCTAGGTTTACCTTTCATGTGTTCTTTCTGAGGAAGTACTTAAGACTGTACGTTAGCTAAGTAAGAGACTAAAACAAGAGAGACATCAAATCCTAAGAAGTCGACCTAACCCAGAAAAATCTGTGACAGGAAGGCTAAAGTTGAGGGCCATATAGCAAGCCTAAAGAATCAGCTGTCCAGATTGGAACAGCTGGAAATAATGTTCTGGAAACAATATTTCCAGGAAGGAAGGACTTATCACGTAATGATTATCAAACTAAGTGGCTGGATAATTTCAAAAACAGAGTAAAGGCTCAGGATTCTTTTAGCCACAATTAAAAAAAAAAAAAAAAAAAAGAGGCAACTAGAAATTTTATGAAGGAAAAACATAAAATAATGGTTCAAATATGAAGTAAATTAAAAAGCATCATGATCTGAAGAACTGCTGGGATGTGAGAACAGAACAACCATTTCACCTAGATATTCAGATGCATCCTCGTTCCAGGGGTAGGAGGGTCTCAAGCACTGGGCAGGTAGGAGAGGAACCAGAATCCTAGTCCACTGCTTGAGTGTGTAGCGCACGTTAATCTGGCCACATTAATGTAAGGCTGTTTACTGGTGGGCAGCTCAGAATCTACTTACAGACAAAGCACACAAGACTTGACTACAATCATGCAACAGAACATACCATAAACAATGTGAAATACAAGCATGGCGGACAGAAGTCAGGAGACAGCAAAGCAAGAGAAGACTAGAGGCACGGATGGATATTCTTAACTGACAGAGTGACAGCCTCAAGGAGAGGGATCAAGGGCTAACAGTTGCAGTGTATTTAGGATTCCGAAGGTAATTTTTTAAAACCCTAAAAATAACAATATAAAAAAAAATTGGAAGGAGGGCACCTGGGTGGCTCAGTGGGTTGAGCCTCTGTCTTCAGCTCAGGTCATGATCCCAGTGTCCTGGGATCAAGGTCTGCACCGGGCTCTCTGCTCAGCAGGGAGCCTGCTTCCCCCTCTCTCTCTGCCTGCCTCTCTGCCTACTTGTGACCTCTCTCTCTGTCAAATAAATAAATAAAATCTTTAAAAAAAGGGGCACCTGGGTGGCTCAGTGGGTTGGGCCGCTGCCTTCGGCTCAGGTCATGATCTCAGGGTCCTGGGATCGGGCCCCGCGTCGGGCTCTCTGCTCAGCGGGGAGCCTGCTTCCCTCTTTCTCTCTGCCTGCCTCTCTGCCTACTTGTGATCTCTCTCTCTGTGTCAAATAAATAAAATCTTAAAAAAAAAAAAAAATCTTTAAAAAAAAATGGAAGGAGAGGGGAAGAAGGGTGAGAAATGTATAAAAAGGAACTAAACCTTTCCATCTCCACTGTGGGGGACCAAGAAAGTCAAAATGTGACAAATCACAGAGTTGCATTAGCTTATTTTTCGGTTAAGGGTCTAGAGGAAACTACCAGAAGCACTAATCCCAGAAATTCTCTTCATGGTAGCTGCTTCTTTTTTTTTTTTTTTTAAAGATTTTATTTATTTATTGACAGACAGAGATCACAAGTAGGCAGAGAGGCAGGCAGAGAGAGAGAGAGAGGAAAGCAGGCTCCCCGCTGAGCAGAGAACCCGATGTGGGACTCGATCCCAGGACCCTGAGATCATGACCTGAGCCGAAGGCAGCGGCTTAACCCACTGAGCCACCCAGGCGCCCCATGGTAGCTGCTTCTGGAAGGCAGGGCCAGGGTGGGGCAGAGTGGTACAAAAGCCTGTTCCAGGCCCTGTATATAAGCCTTTCAGTCCTATTTGATGACTTGACCATGTGACTGTATGACTTTGATGAATGGCCTAGCCCTATTACAGAGAGATCTATTCAGTAGGTCCAGATTCTGTATTCGAGAAAGCTCCGTAAGCATTTGTGATGAATAATTCTAGTTAAAAATCACATTACTAAATAAATCCCTGAAGTTCCATTCAAACCTGAGATACTGTGATTCTCTGCTCTCATAGGATACCGAAGCCCATTGAGGTGGGCTAGCTAGCTATCGGATTCCTCATTTTTCATTGAGAGAAACTGAGTCTCAGAGCAATTCCATGACTTGCCCTGGTGTGACCCGGCGGCTGCAAGCCTGGGGTGTTTCTCATGTTAGACGATGGGGCTCTTCAGTACTCAGTCCAGGAGGTAATCTTTCTGGCAAGACTTTCCCTGTTGGTCACTGTTCGGAGACTTGAACCTCAGCTGCAATGAGAGCCCTGCCGAGGACACTCACAGGGGACGGGGTGATGAGCCCGTGCCAGTATGTACAGGAGTGGAGCCCACGGAGCCTGGTACCAAGCCTTCTCCTCCAGTAGCTGGAGGACCTCCCCACACTGCCCTATTCTGCCAGGGCTGGCCCCAGGCTGCAGTGCACTCTAGCACAGCATAGGCTCCCTTGTCCGCCAGGGAGAAAAGAGTCAGGCCCCACCACTTCTCTGCACCAGAAAAAAGACGGTATGCAGAAATACAAGTCTGCTAATGCCCAAAACCCAGAGGAAAGGAGGCCTCAGTCAAACACTTTCAGTCACAGTGCCTGGAAACCAAATTTGAGAATGAAGGCAGGACCCTATAAATTAGTGGGGGAATATTCTTAGCTCTTCTAAGGACCTGCTGGTTTTTCTATTTTTTTTGTTTTGTTTTTTTCTTAATTTTTAATTGGAAATACACTGTACAATATAAAACGTGTGGCTCAGTGGGTTAAGCCTCTGCCTTCGGCTCAGGTCATGGATCGAGCCCTGCATCAGGCTCTCTGCTCAGCGGGGAGCCTGCTTCCTCCTCTCTCTCTGCCTGCCTCTCTGCCTACTTGTGATCTCTGTCTGTCAAATAAATAAGTAAAATCTAAAAAAAAAAAAAAATATATATATATATATATATATATATATATATAAAAAACGTGTGTGAATACGTATGTATACATACTTTTACATATACATATATGTATGTAAATATGAAGATATACTGTTTAAAGACCTAAAATAAAACAAAAGAACACTCATGCATGAGTGTGCAGCCCAAGAAACAGAGCACTCCCAGAACTTTGGACGTCCTCTCAGCCCTGTCTCTACCAGGGATAATCGCTTTGCTGAATAAGGCATTCATCGTTTCTTTTTTGGTCTTATTGATTGTGCTATTTCTGCATGCCTCCCTAAGCAGCATATTGTTTAGTTGTGCTTGTTTCTCAGCTTTATCTAACTGGAACCACCCTGTGTGTATTCTGTGTCTTGCTTCTCTTGCTCGACGGGGCGAGATTCTTAAAGTGTGTGGGTGTCGTTCGTTTACTTTCACTACCTGAAAGAAGTGGCCCAGGGCAGGGAAACACCTTGATTTACTTATCAACTCTATTGTTCATTGATATCTGGATTGTCTCTAGTCTTTCCTATCGTGAACAGTACTACCAGAGGAAACTCTTACGGGAATGGAGAGTTTTTAAAATGTTCCTTCCCAACAAGCCCTCAGTCTGGACTCCAGGGGTCCCGGTTTTGCCTCTGCAAGGAGCACAGGGAGGACAACTGTGCTTGTAGCTAAAGTATCCAGAGTTCTCAGCAACCAAAAGAAGATGTCATTCCGAGGTTCCCTCTACTCCCTGCCCTGGCCTCACTCTCACACAGACGCCTTCTTCTCCTCTGAACCTGAGATTCCACACGCCTGCTCTACATTGGGGAAAACAATTGGCCTTTTTAGACACGGTCTGGATTTCTGAGTCACACCCCTCTCGCTACTACCCACCCCCTCCTTCCCCAGGTAAGAGAGAACAGAGATCTTAATGAAAGGGCTCCATTGACAGGCCATGGGCGTGAGAGCGTGAGAGCTGAAGAAGGAGATGATCCAGGCTCTGCCCTGCGCAGATAGCCGGGGCGGCACTGACATGCCAGCTGTCTGGCCGGCTCGGCCCTCACGTTTGCCACATGGCCACAGGCGGAAGAAAGGAAACCTGACTGTGGTCAGGGCCAGGCATTTTCCCATGTTATCTATACTGCTCCACTTAAGGCTCATGCAATCTTAAAGGGAGAAACCCCATAATAGAAGATGACTAACACTTACAAAATACCCATCATATGCCAGTCACTATGCTAAGTGTTTCATGTGCCTTATTTCAATGGGTTATAACCCATGACAGTGATGATGAAATTAATTTAGGAAGTTAAGACCAGCATTTAAAAGGAAACAGACAAGAGTGGAATTCAGTTGAAAATACTAAGGGTAAATATTGTTTTGTGAACCTTTTGTTTCTCTTATATCCACATGTGTTTATTCACAACTACTGGGTCACAGTGTAAGATGGATCTCGCACTGTGGGCAGAGGCCAAAAAATTTTCTTTTTTTTTTTAAGGCGGGCAGGGGAAGAGGGAGAATCTTAGCAGGACGTGGGGCTCAATCTCACGACCCTGAGACCATGACCTCAGCCGAAATCACAGTCGGATGCTTAAACCAACTGAGCCACCCAGGTGCCCTAAAACATTTCCTTATGTCATTTGTTTTGTAACTATCCCAGGATATGTTCAGTTACTAACCTAATTTAATAAGAACATAACTGAAGTGACTTCCCCAACTACATCTGTGTCGCACACCGCAGCCATCAACTGCCCCCTCAAGCTCGGAACAAAACAGCCTCTTTTCTGTTCCTCTTTCCTCCTCCAGGACACATGCTATTCCCTCGGCCCCAAATACTCCCCCACCCCCCTCACCAGCTCTGCACAGCGGGTTCCTTTCCATCCTGTGGGTCTCGGCTTGAGTGTCCCCTCTGCAGCAAGCCCCCTAGGGCTCCCAGCCGAGCAGCCCCTCTCCAGCTCATGGCCACTGACACGCTTGTTTCCTTGTCTGCTGGCTGCCTCTGTTCCTGGACAACAACTCCAAGGACACTGCGAGTATCGAATGCACTCACCTAGCACAGCACCAAACGCGGAGTTGGCCCTTCATCTCTGTTAAATGAATACAAAAAACTTACCAAGTCTTCACAGCTGGTCAAACAGCAAAGCCAGGATTCCAGCAAGATGATATCTGGACCAGGGCTTGCTCTTCACCTCTGCACAACACTAAAATTCAGAAACAGCATGACACTGCCTCGAGTCACACTTACTTAGTAAGTGTTAGCACTAGGACAGGACCTGAGCCTGACTCCAACGCCCGGGCTCTCTCTACGGTGTCAGCGAGGTGGGGGCGGGGGCACGAATGGCTCGAAGTGGCAGCCTCTTGGGGTCGGCTGAGAATTTGGGAGGGATAAAGGAGGAGGATGCAAAACCTTCAAGCTGGAAGAAGAGATTTGCCAGTGAGTGGAGAAACAGCAGAAGAAATCAGGAGAGCAGTCAGCTCAGAAATGTGGGGTGGGGGTGGGGCTTGCTGAGCAAGTAGTATTATGGGAAAGACATCTGGAAGAATAGCCAGGGATGACAGAAAATCTCAAAATGGCAACTGTGCAGAGGGGTCTGGGGGCCAAGGCTATAGGAACCATGCCTTAAGGACTCTACAGGCAGTGTTAATAGTTGGTGTCTCCAAGAATCTGAGATTGGAGAGGTGGGGCTGGGGCCCAGAAGACTGGCACAGAGGCCAAAGGGGCCAGCCACAGGGAATACTGTGGCAATGCTGCCACCTCGTGGCTGTGGAACACTTGGCCCACAGGTAAAAACTGAGCCAAGTTGGTTTGTGGGTTCACTTTTCAGCAGCATTTAGTGAGCACCTACTATGGGGACGGGCTTTGGGGACTGGAAGTGGGTCTGACATGGCTCTAAACTTCCAGGACTTCTGTTTCCTACATCCAGGCAATAACCAAACCCTGTTGAGTTTACTTCCCTCTTTCATAGTAACTGGCAGTGTCCCACCCCAAACAAGACTGCAGGCAGAGTGGGTGTCTAATTCATCTCAAGCTCTAGGACCCAGCACAGGGCCTTGCAGTAGCTACAGTAGCTACTATTCAATATGTGCTAGTGTTTTTAAAGACCTTAATGTATCTGAGTCTCATATTTTACCTAGAAGGTTCCAGGGACCTCCAAAGAGAGATACCAAGTAGGTGTTTATTTCAACGAGCCTGAGTCCTTAGAGGGAGGGGTGGAGGATGGAGATAGAGAAAGAAACATGGGCACCACCACACACAGATGGTATTTAAAGACCAGTACTTCACAAAGTCTGATGTGCATGTGACTCGCCTGGGAGTTTCGCTAAAACAGATACTAATTCTGACCTCAGAGGGGGCCTGAGATTCGGACTATCTAAGAAGCTCCAGGATAATAGCCATACGGCTGGTCCACGGACCACACTTGGCGTGGGAAAGAATCTATCTGGAAAGGGGTTAACGAACTACAGCCAGAAGATGAGCTCCATGGCCTCTTTCTCTACATCCAGCAAGCGAAGAGTGGCATTTTTATTTCTAAAGCAGTTGTTAAAAAAAAAAAAAAAAAAAAAAAGGAAGGAAGGAAGAATATGTGAAAGAGACCACTGATGCGGCTCATAAAGCTTAAAGTATTTCCTCTCTGGACAGTAAGTCTGCCAACCCCTGATCTAGACCATTATCCAGGGTATATGGCCATACGAGAGAAAGGACAGAGAGGAGGGCTGAGCCCTGAAACAATTTTTATGACTTCCAATCACTGTGCCTAGTTTGGAGAGGGAAAATAAAGTAAAATGAGCTGCATGTATACTAATGCTTATGCTAAGACAGTGAGCCCCAGACACGATCGATGAGTTCCCATCTGAGGCTCCCAGGGGATAGGGGGTAGGAGTGGGCAATACTAGGGAAAAGGAAGGAAATGTTTGGGGTTTTGAGTGGGGAGAAGACCTGTAGTGAGCAGGATAACCAACTGCTCTTTCAGTGCTTAGCTTTAAAAAAAAAAAAAAAAAGACAAAAATAGAAAGCCAGGGCAGAGGCCACGACCCACCTGTGTGCTACCGGTATCATAGAAGTACTAGAAAAATAAAAGGCAAAGGCAAGGCTGTGAATTCCACAGGGTTTCTCTGTTCAGCAGAACCTTCTGTATTTTGGCTGGGGGTGGGGAACGTGGATAGAGGAGCTGGGGAAGGTGAGAGAAAACGGTGGTGGCAGAGTAATGACCTGAGAGCTTATAGTTTGGGGGCTGCCCCAAGTGGTGTTTGGCGACAGAGCCTTCTGTCCTGCTTCCGCCACCCCCTGTTGAGGGCTACATTTCCTCAAATGTCAGCGCCTGAGAAAGTAAATAAAGCTGTCCGTTTCCATCAACTTCAACCAATCAATCTGGCTCGCCTGCCGCGGAGGACCAGGCTGCTTTGGTCATGAAAGGCTTGCTTGTTCCACGTCAAGTGTTCACATATATCTCCAAAAAAAACAAGAAAAAACAGCACCCTTTCTTGGGGGTACAGAAAAGATTAAACTTAACAAAAGGGCTGTGGCAGAGTATCTGTAAAGCCCAATTATTCTTTTTTTTTTTTTTTAAAGATTTTATTTATTTTATTTGACAGATAGAGATCACAAGTAGGCAGAGAGGAAGGCAGAGAGAGAGAGAAGGAAGCAGGCTCCCCGCCGAGCAGAGAGCCCAATGTGGGGCTCGATCCCAGGACCCCGGGATCACGACCTGAGCTGAAGGCAGAGGCTTCAAACCCACTGAGCCACCCAGGCGCCCCAAGCCCAATTATTCTTAAATGCCAGAGGACAAACAAAAAGATAGAAGGATATTATAAAACTGTCATGTGCTACAAAGTTAATCCCAGAATTTCCTAGTTGGAAAGAACCTTCACGGTCAACCGGTCTCCTTCACGCTTCCAACAAAGCTGCCTATTAAACCGAACCATCTAAAGGGAAAAAACCCACATCATGCCTAGTTTTCGACATGGGAGCCAAAACAAAATAAAGGAAATAAGTAACTTCTTCTTCTTTTTTTTAAATAAAGATTTTTCTTATTTGACAGAGAAAGAACACAAGCAGGGGGGAGTGGCAGGCAGAGGGAGAGGGAGAAGCAGCAGGCTCCCTGCAGAGCAGGGGGAGCCCGATGCGGGACTCAATCCCAGGACCCTGAGATCATCACCGGAACCAAAGGCAGTCACTTAACCAACTGAGCCACCCAGGCACCCCCTCTTCTTCTTCTTTTTTTTTTTTCTTAAGTTTTATTTATTTACTTGAGAGAGAGCTAGAGTGAGAGAGCGAGAGAGAGAGAGCACGCGTGCACGGAGGGAAAAGAGAGAAGCAGACTTTCCAGGGAGCAGAGAGCCCAACATGGGGCTTGATCCCAGGACCCTGAGACCATGACCTGAGCTGAAGGGAGACACTTAACTGACTGAGCCATCCAGGTGCCCCAAATTCTTCCTCTTCTTAATAAATAAAAAAATCCTGGCAATCCAAACAAATCTCTTGCCTTTTAGCCCATGAATTCCTGTCCTTCCCAAGTCCATCCCCCTTGATGGCACTCAGTGTCTCCCACACTAAAAGTGAGTTCCTGATCTTTGCAGCACCTTACATACTGCTCATCCCACAGCAGCGTGGTGAGCGAGAGCTCATCTACTGAAAGATCTTAGTTTTTCTCCCAACTACTGGCTGTGTGATCTTGGGTAAGTCACTTAACCTTTCAAAACCTCCATTCCCTGACCTGTAAAGTCCAGTCATAATGAGGCTACCTCTGAGTACTACATATGATAATACGTGTAAGATACTTAGAATGGTGGCTAGCACAATAATAAGAATTCAGCAAGTGCTGACAATCATTACTATTCGGTTAGGAGATGAAATGTTTTATTCCATGAATCACACTCCGTTCCCCAAGTAAACTACACCAATCTCAGCACTACTGACATTTCTTTATTATGAGGTCCCATCCTCTGTTTTATAGAATATTCAGGAGCATTCCTGGCCTCTATCCTCTAGGTACCAGCAGCAACCCCTTCTCCCCAGCTCTGACAAACAAAACTGTCTTTAGAATTTGCCAAATGTCTCCTGGGAAGCGAGGTGCAAAATCCCCTCCTGCTTCCATTGGGAACTATTACAACCAGAATATGCAAACTAGTTTTGGAGAGAAACCACCACACCTCCTAATTTCCCACCAATGTCCCCCCCACTGGCCCCACCCCACATGAAGCCACCTCGGCCACCACTTGCTCACCGCTCAGCTGCCGTGGAGGAAACAGGTGATAAGTGCTGTAGATATCATTGGAAGAACTGCAACTGGAGCTCAGGGTTGCCCTTCAGGAGTGGGCCACCTGCTCTACCTGAAATGGTGTCTTCTCTAGGATCACAACAGCATCTTCTCCATCTCCATCTCCATCCCCAGAGGTCTCATTCACCTGTAGCCAGAGACACCATCAGTGAGCCCAGGAGCAGAGGCAGAAGCTCTGGGACCTCCCATTTCTTCTCCCAGAGCAGCCATCTCATTAACCCAAATCCTTGGGTCAGCACTCACATCTTTCTTCTGAAAGATGCAAAGCTTCTCCACTTTCTTCTATTTTAGGCTTGCAGGGCTCTGTCAAATTCTCCCCACTGTACAGATGAAGAAAACGTGTCAATAGGATTAAGTGATTTGCCCAAGGTCACAGGAACAAACTAGTATCTGGGTATCCCAGTTAACTCCTAGCTCAAAAGTTCTCATAGCTAAAATCTTCAGCAGGTGCTACAGACAGAAGACAGGGCTAAGAGAACTACAGGGGAATCATGCAAAACAAAACAAGAGACACAGAGGCATGGTAGCCTAGGCCAAAGTCTTCCTGATCCTCCCAAAATGAGAGCTCCTGTTAGGAATTCTAAAGACCCTAATCCTATCTGTGACTGGGCCTCCTCACTAGTTCCCAAGATGGTCTCAGTCTCTCCTCAATCACTTCTATAGAACTGAGCAGCACATGGTATTAGAGCCCGCTGTACCTATCTGTACCAGAAGATACACTGCATCCCTGAAAATCGGGGATGGTAACTTCATCTCTAGGTCTCCAGCACCCAGCTCAGCGCGTGATATGTGAAACTGAATTAGCAATTTAATAAACTCTCTCCTCGGTTGGGGCAGAGATCCTGCACCGTGGGGATCCTATCTCCCACAGTCTCTATGTCGTTCCATAGACGGACGATCCAGCAACATTTGCTGGTTCCCAGCAGCTCTATGTTAAATGAATACATAATGAACGGTTTGGAGAATTCAACACGTGATTTTAAATCTGCAATACTCTCTACAAGTTACTTTTAGTAAAGGAGGACTTAGGAAAATTAACCCTAAGTCTGTGGATTTCCTTGATTCCATGGGTAAACTTGTCTCCTGTACGACCCTGCCCACACGCAGTTTAGTGGTACACTCTCCCGCCCCCCCCACCAAGTAGTGCCATTGGTATTTTCCGGCCGAGCGCGGGTTTTTAAAAATAAATAAATAAATAAACAAATAAATCCGCCTCCAAGGCGGTGATTGGCTCACCGCCACCCGCATCCCCGCCCCGGGCTCCTAATGGTACCTTCCCATGGAGAAAAATGATTTTGTCCCTCGCAGACTCCCTCAACACTTTTTTCACTCTAAAGCCGGAGAACGGTAAGCGCACAGGGGCAGAGGTACCATTCCCAACTCCCGTTCCCTTTTCTTCTATGACGGCGGCTTCCGCCTCCCTCCGCGTCTGGCTCGCGCTTTCTCTTGCTGGGTTGAGGCGCTAGGTCCGCCATGTTGCTCGGCCAGAGCTGTGCGCCTGCGCCAAGCCCGGCCCCGCCCCGCCCCGCCCCGCCCCCTTTTGGCGCTCTGGCGGCCGCCCCGTCCCGCCTCCGCGAAGCGCAGCGACTACAACTCCCGAAGGGCTCCGCGGCCTGAGTTGGTGCCGAGGGAAGAGAGACCAAGGCCGCGAATCCCTAAAGATGCTGCAGCTAAAGATGCTGCAGAGTGGGGCCGGGGCTTCCGGAGGGCCGGACCTGGAAAACACCTTTAGACTCCATGGATGCTTTGATACCTGACACCCTGGGTTGACTACTCACGTTTTAATAAGAATTACACCAATATTGCTTAATTAGCATGGGAAGAATGTTTCTGAAATCTGTTGAGCCGGTCTTATTTCTTGATTTTTTATGAGAGTCATTAAACCATTTCCATTTTTCATCCATTTTCATTTCACAGAAATTTTCTTCGTGTTAAGTGCCGAAAAGAAATGGAAGTGAGGGGCACCTGGACGGCTCAGTCAGTTAGGCGTCTGCCTTCAGCTCAGGTCATGATACCAGGATCCTGGGATCGAGCCCCATATGGGGCTCACTGCTTGGTGGCGGGAAGCCTGCTTCTCCCTCTCCCTCTCCCCCTGTTTGTGTTAACTCTCTTGCTGTGTCTCTGGCAAATAAATAAATAAAATCTGAAAGGAAGGAAGGAAAGAAAGAAAGAAAAGAAAAAAGAGGTGAACAGGGCAGAAGTACATTTCTGTCACCCTCTTTTCTTCCAGGCTGGGGACTTCTGCCTCCTCTGTTAACCTAATTTGCTCATGTCTCTGCTATGCATACAAAGATGTGATTTGCAGCTTGAATATGAATCATCTGTTAGAGTTTCTGTGCTTTGCTTTACTTTTTTTTTCCCTATATAAAATTTTTACTTAAAAGAGAGAAATTATAAGTTTTTGGGGGGCCGTTATTTCTGGCTATCCCTTTTTCCTTGGTGTTATTTGATAGATACAAATTATTTCAAATTTACTTAAAAAATTGTGCTGTTTTCTCCAAAGTCAGTTTTGAGTTTTGTTTTTTTTTTCCAGACAGGACGAATGAGCGGGAAAATTTTTGCAATTTTCAGTCAGTCAAAGTGCACTGTATGTCCATGACTGTTTGCTTTTGGATTATTTCTACCAGAAATATTATTATGAATTGGATAAAAGGCCAATTGTTTTGTGAAGTAGAGAGCATTAGGAGGGAGACTTAGGATCTGGAATAATTATCTTCAGTCCAAAACTTGTATACGGGTTTCCTGGATAACATCCCACACCTGTGGGAGTATACAGCAGGAGATGTTGAACTATGTGTAAGGCTAGAACAAATGTCTTTGGGGATTAATGGCCATAGCAAGACCTGTTCAAAAATCTAAGGCTTAGATCTTATGGAAATTTCTAAGTATGTATTCTCTTTCTTTCCCTTTTTCCTCTCCTCCCCCATCCCCACACCAATCTCCCCCTATCTTTCTCTCTCTCCTTCTCTCTCTGGAAGAGAATTTGAGCAGAGTATCTATGTTTTAACAATAACAACAACAACAACAACAACAAAAATGCCCTGAATTAGGAGCCATGAACTCTTGGCCCAAAGCTGTGGAGCTTTGGGCAAGTCACCTACCCTCTCTAGGCTTCCATTTTCTTTGTGCCAGACACTGTCCATCCTGAACAAGCCAGGGAGATCTCTGCTTTCATAGAATTCATAATCAAATGGAGATGAGGAAAACAAATAGGATAATTTTAGATAATGATTAAGTGCTATTTCTAGAGTAAAACAGGACAAAGTGATAGAGTCTGGGGATAGGAAGGAGAAACAGTAGTCATGGGTGGCTTCTCAGGGAGATGGCATTGAGCGGAGACTTGAAGGATGAGAAGGAACCAGCATGTGAAGAGACAAGGGAACGTGTATTTCAGGCAGAGATGTCAGAATGGTGAAGACCCCTTTTTGGAAACAGAAATTGCCCTTGTGGCTGGAAGGTAGTGAGCAAAGGGGAGTTACAAAATGAAATTGTAGAGAGATTTAATTCATTAGTGGCAAATTCACCAACACAGGTTTAATTTTGATTCGGACATCCATCAGGTCAGAATTGCACTCCTAAAAAGGCCTGGCTTAAGGAAAGGAACTCATAGGAAGCCTCAGCCACCAAAAGACCTCTTAGGATACCAGACAGCAGAGTGCAGCCAACCTTGACGGCAACACCACAGGGCTTCGCTTGAACCCGAGTCATTTGTCTGTTGACGGCTTTGCACTGGGGCAACTGAGTGGCTCAGCCGTTAAGCGTCTGCCTTTGGCTCAGGTCATGATCCCAGGGTCCTGGGATTGAGCCCCAAATCGAGCTCCCTGCTCAGCGGGAAGCCTGCTTCTCCCTCTCCCATTCCCACTGGTTGTGTTCCCTCTCTCGCTGTGTGTCTCTCTGTCAAGTAAATAAATAAAATCTTTTTTTAAAAAAAAGAAGGCCCTGCACTGTCTCATCTAATAGCCGCTAGCCATATGTAGATATTTACATCTGAATTAATTAGAATTAGATACATTAAAAATTTGGTCAAACAGCCATGTTTCAAGTGCTTGATAGCCTCCTGGGGCTACTGGCTATCACACTGGAGAGCACAGATGTGGCTCTCTACCATCACAGAGAGTTTAATTGCTGTATTAGAAGGTTATTACTGGCAAGTCTTGAAGAATCTCAAAACTTCTCCCAAATCTTTTATTTTATTTTTTAAAAGATTTTTTTTATTTTTTATTTGACAGACAGAGATCACAAGTAGGCAGAGAGGCAGTCAGAGAGAGGGAAGCAGGCTCCCCGCTGAGCAGAGAGCCCGATGCGGGGCTCCATCCCAGGACCCTGGGATCATGCCCTGAGCCAAAGGCAGAGGCTTTAACCCACTGAGCCATCCAGGCGCCCCTTTATTTATTTATTTATCTATCCATCCATCCATCCATTTATTTATTTATTTATTTATTTATTTATTTATTTATTTATTTATTTATTTTAAAGAAGGACCAGGCACTTCCATTTCAGGCTTTACAAAAGATGAGATATCCTAAAGACAATTCAGCTAAAAACACCAGAATGTTCTGGCTGCAAAATTAAAAACATCCATTTGCTTCCATTGCTGCTCTCTTAATAAAATTTTCAGAAATGAAAAATGTGGGAGCATGAGCCTATGAAATGCTAAGTGGACACTGAAGCTTAAGTTCTAAGAGTGGTTGCTGGTTTCTAGAAGTCTAGAGCCTTGAGCTTTCAGTGCAATGTTTAAGGCACAGGAGACAAGCCCTGGGGGCTAGTGGAAGGTAAAGGACTGGAAGAGAGCATTTCCCTTAGAGCCAAGATCTCTAAGGTCCATCACCTCAATGAAATGGGCAACTCTTAAAAACAAAAGCTGCCGCATTAAAGGAGACAAGATATTTAGGAAGGTAATCTGCCTCATCATCTGGCTGTGGAGGGAAGAAAAAAGTGCCCTGAAAATTCATAACCACAGGCCGTTCCTCATGCAGGTAGAATTCAGATTTGTACTGTCTATGTGGTCCAGGAAATTCAAATTGAAAATTTAATTTATTTAAGCTGGTCTTGTATTTTTCATTGACCGACTTACTCTGTGCTAAAGTGACTCCAGAAGAAACAGAAAGTCTAAACAGATCGATAACCACTTTAAGACATTGAAATTGTGATTTTAAATCTTCCCACAAAGAAAATGCTAGGCCCAAATGGATGAACAGATGAGTCTACCAAACATACAAGGAACAATGAGTTCCAAGCTTAAACTCTTCAATGAATAGAAAAAAGGAACCATTCCCCATCTATTTTTCAAATGAAGAATGACTGACATACAATATTGTATTAGTTTCAGGGGTACAACAGTGATTTAGTATTTATGTACATTATAAAATGGGACACCTGGGTGGCTCAGTCAGTTAAGTGTCTGTCTTTAGCTCAGGTCATGAACCCAGATTCTTCTCCCTCTGCCTGCTGCTCACTCTGCTTATGCTCTCTTTCCCTCTGGCAAATAAATAAAATCTTTCAAAAATAATAAAAAATATATATACGTTACAAAATGGTCACTACTATATGTCTTGTTTCCACCTGTCACCATACAATGTTGTTACAGGATTACTGACTGTATTTCCTATGCCATACATTACATCCCTATGTCTTAATTATTTTATAACTGGCAAATTGTACCTTTTTTTTTTGAGTGCTTATTTTATTTTATTTTATTTTTTTTAATAAGTAAGCACCATTTATTACACAAAAGATATTTGGACAGGTTTTCTGGAAGGAATATTAATATTGCCACAAATTGTACCTCTTAATTCCCCTCACCAGCTTCATCCACTCCCCAACTATTTTAGAAGGTTGGTATAACCTTGGAAACACAACCAGAGAGGGCAACACAAGAAAAGACAATTACGGGCCACTTCTACATATGAACAAAGATGCAAAACCCTAAAGAAAATGTTAGCACTCTGAATCCTGTCATTTATGACAGAGGTAGTTTATTCATCATGGACAAATTCAGTTTACCCCCAGAATGTTAAGGCTGGCTTAACATTGGAAAGTCTGCTGTTATTCATTGTATTAACTAATTTAAAAGAGGAAAAAAACACATTGTTTTAGTTTGATGGGTAGACATTTTAGATTAAATTTAAAACAATTTAAGATATGTAAAACTCTTAACTAGAAACAGGAGACTTACAACTTGTTAAAAAAATTTTGAGGGGGTGGTGCCTGGGTGGCTCAGTGGGTTAAAGCCTCTGCCCTCAGCTTGGGTCATGATCCCAGGGTCCTGGGATCAAGCCCCATGTCAGGATCTCTGCTCAGCAGGGAGCCTGCTTCCTCCTCTCTCTCTCTCTCTCTCTCTCTGCCTCTCTGCCTACTTGTGATCTCTCTCTGTCAAATAAATAAACAAAATCTTTTTTTTTTTTAAGATTTTGTTTATTTATTTGACAGACAGAGACCACAAGTAGGCAGAGAGAGAGAGAGGAGGAAGCAGGCTCCCCGCTAAGCAGAAAGCCCAATGTGGGGCTCGGTCCCAAGACCCTGGGATCATGACGCAAGCCAAAGGCAGAGGCTTTAACCCACTGAGCCACCCAGGCGCCCCATAAATAAAATCTTCAAAAAAAATTTGCACCAAACCAAAAATCTATCACAAATATCCCATTTAACGGAGAAATGTTGGAAGCATTCCCTTTAAAAGCATAAATGAGACAAAGATAGTTGCTATTGTCACTTTCAGCATACTGGCGGTATTAGGCAGCACAAAAATACAAGGAACTAAAGCTTTCTGTTTTGCAAATTTTTTAAAAGGTTTTATTTTTTGACAGAGATCACAAGTAGGGAGAGAGGCAGAGAAAGAGGGGATGCAGGCTTCCTGCTGAGCAGAAAGCCCAGTGTGGGCTTGATCCCAGGACCCTGAGATCCTGACCTGAGCTGAAGGCAGAGGCTTAACCCACTGAGCCACCCAGATGCCCCTGGTTTTGCAAATTATGATTATAGAAACCAAACAAAGTCTGTGGTCTTTTAAGTAATTCAGCAGGTTGTGTAATATTAGATCAATATGCAAAAGAACGGTGATCCTTTCTACCCGTAATAGATAAGAAATACAAAAATACCTTTACAGTGGCAACAGATAATATAAAGCACTAAGGAATAAATCTAATAAAAGTGACTGATTATAAAACTTTATTGAAATACATTTCAAGATATTAGTAATGGAGACATACCATTTTTCTGGAGAAAAAGATTCAATGTAAAAATGATCAATTCTTCCCAAATTAATCTCTCATCTCAATATAAGCCTAATAAAAATACTAATAGGCATTAAGACTTCTTAAAAATCATAGTAAATGAGCCAGTGTGTCACTTAGCAGGGATACGCAAACACACCCACACATGACAGTATAATGGCAGCAGTGACCTCACGATTGGTAGGAGGAAAGGGTGGACTGACTACTGGTCAGTAAAGAATGGCTATACAAATGGGGGGAAAAAATTGGGCCTTTGACTTACCAACCAAGAACAACAACAACAAAATCAAACCCAAGCAAAACATCCCAGTGGATTAAAGACCTAAATGGGAAAGAGCTCCAGAAGAAATTATAGGAATAGGAAAGGATTTCCTAAAGAAGACGCAAAAACACAGATTACAGTAATTATTTTTATATTAAAAAAATAAAGCTTTCTGTTCTTTAAAAGATACATTAAAACTCCTAAAAACATACACAGTTTTAATACAGAGGAATAAAATAATGCCTGGGATTTGCCTCAAAGAGATCCGGTGGAAAGGGAATTGGGAGTTATTGATATGAGCTTAGCTCTGAGTTGGTAACTGGTGAAGCTAGGCGATGGGTATATGGGGATTCATCAGATTTTTCTCTTCCCCTTTGGTATATGATATACATAGGATTTCTCATAAAAAAAGAGAGAATATTATGGCAGTAGGATACCAGCTTCACCCACCAGATCAGCAAACATTTTACACTCTGATGATTCTATGTGTTTAGTAAGAACATGAAAAAGTGGGAAATCTCATACACAAATGGTAGGAACATAAACTGACATAACCAGTTTGGAAGAAAGTGTGGTATTTTCTACCCAAACTGAAGGTGTGTATTTACTCCCCAGCTGTTCCCCATCTGGGCAAAATCCTAGAAAATCTCACCATGGAAGCCTGTACCAAAATGTTCATAAGCTTGTTGCTTTAAAAAAAAAAAAAAAAGATTTTATTTATTTATTTGACAGAGAGAGAGAGAGCACAATCAGGCAGAGCAGCAGAGGGAGAGAGAGAAGCAGGCTCCCCGCTGAGCAGGGAGCCCAACTCGGGGCTCTGTCCCAGGACCCTGGAATCATGACCTGAGCCCAAGGCAGTCGCCCAATCAACTGAGCCACCCAGGCACCCCGAGCTCATTGCTTTTGATAGCAACAAATGGGAAACTACCATATGTCCATTCGTGGTATATTAACATATCAAAATGAAAGTGAATTTCCTGGCATTACATGCATCCACACGGATAAATCTTACATGTGAGCAACAAAAAGAATTTGTAGAATACAAACATTATAATACCATTTACATACAGTACAAAAGCATGAAAAGGTAAACATGTCAGGGATGTGTTACATGAAAAGCCAAAGAAATTCAAAATTCAGAATCATGATCGCTTCTAATGGGAGAAATAATGAGAAGGTGATTAAGGACACAAAGGGGGTACCATAGGGATTGTAAGGTTTTGCTGCTTAAGCTGGGTGGAAGGTACGTGAGTGAATGTTATATTTAGTCTTTGTATGTAATAAAATAATTCATAATTAAAATATAAATTTTTTTCATTATATATAAATGTCAAATGTTTTACACCTGAAACTAACATATACACATGTCTATATACACATATATATGTATATATATATATATATATATATATATATATATATAAATTTTTTCCAGTAGAAGCAGAGGACATGGGAGGGGAAGTGAGAGAAGAGGCACAAAAGTACCCATCGGGGGAGTAAGTTCATTTTGGTTCAACAACAGGCTTACTAAGAACAGATGAATGAAACTTTATCTGTCCTATGAGGTACACAATCATCTCCCAGAAGAAAAGTGCTGACCTCGCTTGGTACAGAGGTAAAGGACCGTGTAAAAGCATGAGTTCTAGTCAGACCTTTGAGGCTTTGACGAGGCCCCCAGCACTGTGAGTGAAAGCATTGGTGGGTGGGCTTCCGAGCCCGCGGTAGGCGCTGAGATTTTCCTTCTCTTCACCCTGCCTGCTCCCTGCCTTCTCCTGTCTATTTAGAATGGTTTCTGGGTTTGTGTCTCTATGACACACACAAAATAAAAATAAATATGGTGCAGTGAGGAATGCGTCTTTCATGTAGTTTTTGGCATGGACAATGTCCCTGGGAAGGAGAAGGGCAGTAGTGTGTGAAGAACTAGGTACTTGGCCTTTGGGGACACCAGCCCCACTGAAGCGTGCAGTGCAGGCTTCTAGCTTGTGACCCAGGTGAATCGCCTCTTGGGGGATGGGACTCATCTCTCTACAGTCCCAAGGGAAGAAGACGGAGGTATGTGCCAGGTTCATGTGTCCAGTGAGGCGGGAGGCAAAACAGGGGAGATCATCTTGGTGTTGGCACCTCCTGCCACCTACAATTTCTGGCTTCCCCATGACCATCCTGGGGAGTCCACAGTTTCTGCATGCCTTCCTGGGGGGAGTCCCCAGCTTCCCCGTGACCTTCCTGGGGGAGTCCCCAGCTTGCCCATGGCCTTCCTGGGGAGGTCACAGTAATGGGTGCCCGGTGGGCCGTCTGACCCCAGGATTACATAGAAAGTGCTAGAAGCTCTGGTTCCTTACACCTCGTCACAGCAGCTGGAATCCGAGGCCCTGTGAAGCCCCGTGAGGTTCCGTGAGGCCCTGGGCTCTCTAACTCGGTTTTCAGCTTTGCTCCAACTTGCTGGGTCCCGAGGTGATGTAAGAAGTATCAGCTGATGGTCTGCAAATCTGCAAGAGACCAAAGAGAATCACAAGGCTTGTCCCCCTTCCCAAATCCTGATGTCTCTGTTTCTCACATCTTCTTTTTTATTTCACTTCCAAACACACGGTAATCCAATACCCCGCCCCGCTGCCCCAGCCCCAGATACCCAATTCCTTCCTAGTATTTGGCACTATTTTGCCTTACTAAGCTAATGTCCATCCTGGCATTTTCCTGGCTGTGGTTGGACATCGCTAACCTGAGTTCAGTGACAGAAACCTAATACTACTAGTACTTACAATAATACCAACTGATACTTTATTGAGAACTTGGCACGTGGCAGGTTCTGCCAGCTAGGAGTACTTTCCTGGGCAGGGCCGTGCTCTGAACCCCCGTTCAGTGTATATACTTACTTAGGGCCATACCTCATTCTCACTTTACCAGCGGGGAAACCCAAGTACGGAGGGGTCAGACAACTTCCACCGTCTTTTCCAAACCTGCCCTCTGCGCTACTGGGCTACAGTGGCTGCCTCCTCAAAACCAAAGCCGGTCAGACGCTGTGGCCCTGTGGCCCAGCTGCCTTTCTCCCTTGCCCACCGCCACCCCCCCACCCCCCCACCCCCGCCCAGTAGCTTACAACGCATGACAGCCTCCTTGACCTGGCGAAACCCGCCATCGGGGCCCCGGCCGTCCACGAAGTACATGAACCGGAGCTCGGCAGGGTAGGCGGCTCTGGTGAGGCCCGACATCAGCGGGATGGTGCGGCCCTCGGACCCGGGGGCCTCGCTCAGGGCCTGCAGCATCTGGTACTTGCACCACGGGTCCCGCAGGAAGCCTGGGGTGATGAGCAGCACCCGGCAGTGACTGCTGCTCAGGGCCTGGCACAGCTCGGTCACGATGGCGCCGCCCGGGGTGGCGTCCCGAAGCTGCAGGAAGCAACGCAGGCTGGCCGTGCTGCCCTCCAGGTAGGAGACCAGCTCCTGGGCGGCCGCCAGGTCCTCCTCACTGTGGCACACGCAGACATCATAGTCCTTGCTCCAGCGGCCGCCGCTGCTGCTGCTGGTGGTGCTGCTGGCACCCCCGTGTGTGGGTGGGGAGGTGGGAGACCAGGCTGAGCTGAGGCCCAGGGCGGGGGAGTCCTCCTGGGAGCTTGGCTGGGAAACATCCCTGGAGGTGCTCTCTGCAGGGTCCGGCGGCTTCTTGGGCTTCGACAGGGCCTGCCGGAACCAGTCTGTGGGGGACAGAAACGCTGCTCAGGTCGGGTCTGCTCACCAGACTGCGTCCGCATGGCCCTACACAGGGGACCCCACACCCGGCAGGTCTGCCTGTGGCCCTGCACGGGAAAACCGTGCCACCTGACTCTCAGAGACCTACCGCTCTGCTCTTTTGTTCATCCTTCGGGACTTGCCTTCAGGGTCCCATTATCTTCAAAGGTTTGGGGAGGTCATAAAAACTCTGGCTCTTTTATGAGTCACAGGAATGTAACATACAGCATATGGGCTCTAGTTAGTAATACTCTATTCCCTATTTGAGAGTTGCCAAGAGCGGAAACCTTCCAAGTCCTCATCACAAGAGAAAAAGTTCTGTGATTATGCATGGTAATGGATGGTAACTAGACCTTGTGGTGATCATTTCACAATATATACAAATATTGAATTATTTTATTGTACTGCTGAAACTAATATAATGTATGTCAATTATACTTCAATAATTAAATAAAATGCCTTTGGGGTAACAACAATATGGGGCAAAGAAAAAAAAAAAGAAAGGAAAGGAAAGTACTCTGACTTCTACCAGCCTGATTAGGAGAGATGTCTTTGCCCTATTCTAGGCCTTTTGATTTCTAGTACTGTCAGCTTACTCTACCCTCAAACTCCCCACTAGTGGTGACTAGCCGACCATCTGCTCATCTGTAAGCAGAGCCATGGTAAGCTGGTCAGGATTAATCAATTCCCAAACCCACTTTCTCTTAATAGGGGAGGTGGATTTAGATTAAGGTGGGCTACCCTTTATGGGAGGGAAAGGAGGGAGGGATTGGCATCCTTTTGGCCCCGAGAAGTCCTAGATTTCTAAGTCTGTTGCTAAATGTTAAAACAAAAGCCTGGAAAAGGGTTACTGCTCAGAGTTCCTGAAAAGCAAAGTCTAATGATTACAACCTACACTTTGGAGCCAGGCATCAATCTGATTGTGGACCTATACCTTGCTTGCCGTATGACCATAAGCAAGTCAGTCTACATCTACCATTTCCTCATCTGTAACATAGGTTCATTTTAATTGTTGTTGAAGATTAACTGAGATAATGCAGTGCCTGGTATATTCAAGTATTCCATAATGAGATCAGCTCAGCTTCCCCAGCTTTTGATAAGAACAGACAGTTTAGTGTTCTGGAGATTAATTTGTTTTCTCACTCTGCTTGGCTCCTTCCTCTGATAGGTTCAGAAAGACTTTGACGAGAAGTGCTCAGCACCAGGGTTTCCAGGTCAGGAATATTAGCTTAGCATGCATGGAAAAGCTGTGAGCCCAGAGCACTAAGGTTCTATGATATATACATGCCTCTCTCCTCACTCACCACAAAGCATGGGGGCTCTGAGGTCAAGGCCGGAGCCCAGGAGCCCACCATCGTCAGCCTCCCCCCATGTCCTGCTGCATGTGGACCAGGCAGCCCTCCCACTTCACGCACTCATAGCTGTGAACACAGCGGAATTAGGAGTTGGCTTCCACTCACCAGCCATCTTGCCCAGAGGCTTCTTGGACCGGGAGCGAGGAGCTGGGAAGGAGGATGATGACGATGCCATAGTGTGGGACTCAAAACTAACCCCATGAGACCAGGCATTGGTAAAGTGAATGAAGGGAGGGGACTCAGTCTTGACCTTATGGAACAGCCATCCTATAAAAGACAGAGAGACAGGATCACAAAAATTGTACTTACGTTACTCTCAGTCCCAGTATGAGCTCTAGATGTTCTCTCCTAATGCCTGACTGAGCCTCAGCCCCTCTACTTGTCCCTGATCCCTATCCCACATGAACCACTGTGATTGGGTCCAGCTTCCAGAAAAACCCAGATCTGTGGAGAGTGGCGAGACAGAGTGAGAGCCCAGGGTGAGCTGTTGAGTGACTGTCCTCTGCTGCACCTGGCCAGGTGCACCTTGGGGTTCTGGGGCAGGACAGATGGCAGGAAGCTCTGGATCTGGACTTCCTGTGTGGGAGAAGGGGGTAAAGATGGCAGCGGAGTGGAAGGACCCTGGGCTTGCCAGTGCCCTGAACACAGCGAGAGAACTCTCAAATCATCCTAAATACCCACAGAAATCCACCCAAAGACTGGCAGGACAAACTCCACAACTAAAGGGAGAGAAGAAGCCACGCTGAAGAAGGTAGGAAATGCAGAGACCTGGTGTAGGGGAGAAAACAGATCCTGGCTGCTATGTTAAGGGGAGTGGGGAGAGCCGTGGTCGTAGAGAAGGGCTGAGACAGAGGAGCACACAGGAGATCCGCACAAGGCGAATGTTTAACCCAACGCCAGTGGCTTGGGAGGCAAGAGGGGCTGAAATTGGTGAGATTTTGCAACCAGCAGGGCTTAGAGCCTGGAGTTCTAAAGATTGGAGGACTTGGCTGGGCTAGAGCTCCGAGGGTGCCACCCTGCTCCTGGAGAGAAGGCGGGCAAGCAACTGGGGGGAGGCGCTTGGAAACAGCCATCTGAAGAGCACCTGGGGCACGCAGGGGGCAGGTTATTCACTCTCCCCTCGAGAGGCAGCAATCTCAGAGACAGATGCCTTTCTAGGAACAAAGGAGTTGACCAGCACCATTTCCCTGTTGCCCCTCGGCATAAACAGAGCCACCAGTGGCAGCCAGCTCTATGGGACACTGGCTGCCTAACCAGCTTACACCAAGCTTCCCCCACACTCTGGTGGGACTGCCCCTCTCCATCAAGCTTGTCGCCTTCCCAGCAGTGGTGGCCCCCTCCGCCAAAAGAACCAACACAAAGCCCTGCCCACACCACATCTCCTGACCGGAGTGTTCTGCAGGGCTCTAGTGAAAGCAGCATCAGGTCTCATTTAACAAGCAGACCAGAGCACATCTAGTTAAAACTCAGCACACGATGACCAGGGACCAAACACTGCTCATTGCTGGCAAGGAGAGCCTCTGCTGACAACTGGCCTGAAGGACAGAGCAGCCGAAACACAGCAGCAGAGTGCAGGCAGCATAGACCAGAGACACTAACTGAAGCGCCAGGCCCCGGGAAACTCGGTGACCTCTTCTTCATAAGGCCATTTTCTGGCTTTTCTAACACAGAGAAGAAGGCAGATACTTAGATCAAATGTGAACACGAAAGAATTTATACCAGATGAAAGAACAAAATAAGGCCATGACCAGAAATCTAAGAAAAGCAGGTACAATTGGCATGTCTGATAGAGAATTTAGAGTAACACTCATAAGAATGATCATTAGACTTGAGATGATTAAAAACTTCAGGGAGACCCTTACCATAGAGTTAAGAAATTGCGTTTTAGAGTTAAAGAGGACAAAAAATGAGACAGTAAACGGGTGTGATGCAATGAACCACAGGGTGGAAGAAGCAAAGGAACAAATTGGTGACCTAGAAGGTAATCAAGCTGAAGGAAAGAGAGACAAAAGGATTACGCAAAACAAGAATAGACTTAGGGAACTCAGTGACTCCACAAACAGAAAACATTTGTATTATGGGGATCCCAGGGAAGAAGAGTGAGAAAAGGGGGCAGAAAATTTATTTGAAGAAGTAATAGCTGAAAACCTTCCTAATCTGGGGAAGGAAGCAGATGTCCAGATCCAAGAGGCAAGGAGAACCCCCAACAAAATCAAGAAAAGCAGATCCACACCAAGATATATTATAATTAAACTGCCAAAATATAGTAGAAAGGAGAAAATGTTAAAAGCAGCAAGACAAAAGAAGATGGTTACTTATAAGGGAAAATCCATAAGGCTTGCAGCAAATTTTTCAGCACAAACTCTCCAAGGCGGAAGGCATAATATAGTCCAAGAGTTGAGTGGAAAAAATCTGCAGCAAAGAATACTCTATCCAGCAAGGCTTACATTCAGAATAGACGAGAAACAGAGAGTTCCACAGACAAACAAGGACTTCCTGTGTCAATGCTAAAATCCAAGGACAATTGTGATTTGGACAAACAATTACATATCCAAATAGATGTTGAACAGTAGAGAGAGAAAGCACATGCAAGAAACCTTGGGAGACTTCCTCCAGTCTGCCTTCCACTGACTAACTCCCTCCATCCACCTATCCATCCTGCTCATTGAAACACCCCCTTCTCCCCCCCACCCTTCCTCTTTCCCCCTCTCCCTCAACTGTCAGTTCAGGGAGATAGTGTCACATAGTGGTAAAGTCTACAGAGTACGCAGAGAGCCTGGACTCTCACCTTTTTTTAACTGCGGCCCCTGGCAAGCTACTTAATCTTGCTAAGCTTCAACTTCTCCATCTTTGAAATTAAAATAAAACTAGAACCTTCTCAGCTTTATTATGAAGATCACATGACATAATTTATGTAAAGTGCTAATGATTCAGTATATAATGTTCAGAAAATAATGTGGGTTAGCATGTATTTAAAATAATCTAGATATTGGAGGGATATGTTATGTTCATGGTTTAGAAGACTCACTATTGTAATTTTCCCCAAACTAATCTTAAGGTCCGTGTTATCCAAATTTTTTTTGGTGGGGGGGGCAGGGATATCAAACTTCTTCTAAATTTATATGGAAATGCAGAGGACCAAGAATCTCTTTAATGGGCAATTTGTTGTATTTCCTTCTCACCACGATGACCAGGCTATCCCTGATAGTGGAGGTTCTGTTAGCCCAGGTTTCTGGGCCGACACGATGTGGCGCAGAGCCCTCCCCCATCTGAGGTGGAGTTTCAGTGCTGGCATGTGAAGGGCTGGTAGAGCACTTGGCTCTAGAGTGGACAGAGCTGCTTGCTTTCTCACTCTGAGCTATCTGCAGAGGTCAAAACAGACCCCTGGGAACTCATAGAAAAACTACTCGTTTTGTGAAACACACAGTAATAAGTTTCCAAGTTGGAAAAATGTTATTCAAGGTTGAGGATGATGCTTTTTGTTCACTGCTAAATGCTATACACCTCTATGCAAGCCAGGGACTATCAGATGAGTTATTGATGACTCGTGAAACTATATCAAAGTTCAAAAAAAAGACAGAACTTAAACCACTGCAGCAAAGGGTGGGGTGGGGAGAAGAAGTGAAGTGGGCACAGGAACCAGAGACATCTCGAAAGAAAAGAGCAGTTAGCTGCCAAGCCAGGGACGGGACGTGAAAAGGTGAACATTGTCATGTAGGTGTGGTTCTTTTCCTACCTCATATTCTTTGGATTTCAGACAGCCTGAGTGGTATGCCGAAGTTAAGGAAGGCAGTGCCTGATAACCACTGATTTGGAAATCCTTTTTCCTGTGTGGGGTTGCTGTCCCTCGACATCTTCATTTCAACCATTCCAGATGCCCTTTCTTTCTCCCAGTAGTAGACATGATGTCCCTGGGTTTTTATGTAATTTAAATATTTTTAAATTACAGTTTTTTTCTTACTTTTAAATTTATTTGACAGTTTTGCCTTAATTTTATTTTATTTTTTTTAAGATTTTGTTTATTTATTTGGCAGACAGAGATCACAAGTAGGCAGAGAGGCAGGAAGAGAGAGACGGAGAAGCAGGCTCCCTGCTGAGCAGAGAGCCCGATGCAGGACTCGATCCCAGAACCCTGGGATCATGACCTGAGCCCAAGGCAGACGCTTAACCCACTGAGCCACCCAGGTGCCCCTTTGTCTTAATTTTAAAGTTATTCGACCTTGATAGACTTATAAACTGGAGAATCACTTGATAGTCTTAATGGTAGTTTAAAGCTTAGAAACTAACATAATACTTTAATCTTCTTAACGGATATAGATTTAAGAGTTTCAGTTTCTCATTTTATGGCATGACTTGCGCTTTTGGCCATACATGCTGATTTTTGGCCTTTTCTCATTGCTTGGTTAAGAAATCCAGTTGCCCGGGCGCCTGGGTGGCTCAGTGGGTTAAGCCGCTGCCTTCGGCTCAGGTCATGATCCCAGGTCCTGGGTTCGAGCCCCACATCAGGCTTTCTGCTCAGCAGGGAGCCTGCTTCCTCCTCTCTCTCCGCCTGCCTCTCTGCCTACTTGTGATTTCTCTCTGTCAAATAAATAAATAAAATCTTTAAAAAAAAAAAAAAAAAGAAATCCAGTTGCCCAACGCATATGCCGCTGTAAGCAGGTTGGTATAAGCCCTTGGGACTACTGTTATAGAAATGTTTAAATACAGGAAAAGACAACATCTTTGACATAGGATAATTGAGCAAGATGGCACACTAAGTTCCATTAACCCTACACACTGTCTACTTCCCGGAATCTAAAACTCCACTACACCTTCCTTGTTATCTTTCAGTTCCCGTGCAGCTGAAGCTATGGGGCTATCACGCTTAAATACGCTTTACTCTTTACAGGACTTAGAACTAGTCATCTATGAGAGAGAGGAGAGGCAGCTGTCAAACTATGAGAAGTTAATAAACTTAAATCTCCAAATGGAAGTTCTAATTACTAGCTCTGTCTAGTCTTAGATTCGTTGTGTGACTTAGGAACAGTCAATTTTCCTTGTGCTTTTTCAGAATTCATAAAGTAAAATGATATATACCTAAATGCCTGCTTTATAGATCATTACAAAGGCTTGATAGAAAATTACTAAAAGCTTCTTTTAAAAAAGCAACAGCATGATCCCTTTAGTGTTTTTTAGAATGCTTTTGCAGTAGGATATGTAGGAATATATTATGTGAGGGAAATATTATCAGGTTTCACTGTACAAAATATAAAGCGTATTAAGTATTATCCAATATCTAACAGGTGTCCAATCTCTATTACACAGGGAATGTACTGAAACCTATGAAGACATATGATTAGAATATGTATTTTAGGGCACCTGTGTGGCTCAGTTGGTTAAGTGACTGTCTTTGGCTCAGGTCATGACCTGGAGTCCCATGGTCGAGTCCTGAATGGGATCCCTGCTCAGTGGGGAGTCTGCTTCTCCCCTGACCCTCCCCCCTCACATGCCCTCTTTCTCAAATAAATAAATAAAATCTTTTAAAAAGAGAGTATGTATTTTATATCATTTATATTACATTTCTGCTAAGCTGGAATCACTGTCAATGGTGGACAGGGTAACGGTCCCAGAAAGATATCCACATCCTAATCCTCAGAACCAGTGAATATGCTACCCTCCATGGCAAAAATGGACTTTGCAGACGGGATTAAGGATCTTGAGATGTGCAGAGTATCCTGGATTATCTGAGAGGGCTCAGTGTAATCACGAGGGTCCTTCTGAGAGGCAGGCAGGAGGGTCAGAATGAGGAGGAGTGACAGCAGAAGCAGAGGCTGGTGTCATGTGGGCCCCAGAGCAGGGAATACAGGAAAAGGCAAGGCAAGCAAAAGGATTCTTCTCTAGAGCATCCAGAAGGAACACAGCCCTGCCAATCCATTTAAGACCTCTGACTGCCACAACTGTCAGCTAATCAATATCTGTCCTATTAAGCCACTAAGTTTTTGGTGATTTGTTACAGAAGCAGTAGGAAATGATTACACGATCTTTGATTGTCTGTCCTGCTAGTCAACGGAGGAAGCCCTGAATCTGAGGGCGAAAGACTGGTCTGTTCAAAGGTTTACACTGTCTGAAAGAGTTTTTCACTTCTTCGATGAACAAATTATCCTGACACTTGATTTTGACTTTAAGAACACTGGTTTCAGGGGCGCCTGGGTGGCTCAGTGGGTTAAGCCGCTGTCTTCGGCTCGGGTCATGATCTCAGGGTCCTGGGATCGAGTCCCGCATCGGGCTCTCTGCTCGACAGGGAGCCTGCTTCTCTCTCTCTCTCTCTCTGCCTGCCTGCCTCTCTGTCTACTTGTGATTTCTCTCTGTCAAATAAATAATAAATAAAATCTTTAAAAAAAAAAAAAGAACACTGGTTTCAGTGACTAAGTTTGCTTCTCTAACATTTCCTAAAACCCTTGGTGGGTAGGATCGTTAGGACGTGCAGGAGAGTATCATTTAAAGTGCTCAATTTAACTGTTAATAGCTGGATGGATACAATACTGTTGTTTCCAAGGGCGGTGTGCAGATGAGTAGACTGGCCCCAGGGTGGACTCCATGTTCACACCCATAAGTGTGGGCCAGATCCATGACTTCTAACCGACTGAATATGGCAAAGATTATGGAATGTCACTTACCTGGTTACATTACCATACACATGACATATACATGAGTGTATCTGCATTTATATGTATACACAGACATTATGTATATATCTACCATATAAGATATGTACACGTGTTGGGGCACCTGGGTGGCTCAGTGTAAGGTTAAGCCTCTGCCTTTGGCTCAGGTCATGATCTCAGGGTCCTGGGATCGAGCCCTGCATTGGGCTCTCTGCCCGGCAGGGAGCCTGCTTCCCCTTCTCTCTCTGCCTGCCTCTCTGCCCATTTATGATCTCTCTCTCTGTCAAATAAATAAATAAAATCTTAAAAAAAAAAGAGATATGTACACGTGGAGTGCCTGGCTGGCTCAGTTGGTAGAGTGTATGACTCTTGAACTTGGGGTCATGAATTCAAGCCCTGCATGGGGTGTAGAGATTACTTAAAAAAAAAAAAAAAAAATATATATATATATATATATATATATATGTAAAAGATGTGTACATATGAATATGGCATATATATGAATATCATGTCATACTTGTATGTGTGTGTGTGTGTTTATGTGTTTGTGTTTAAATCCATCTTAGCCGACTAGAGAGTGATTTCTTTACTGACTTTGAAGAATCTGCCAACCTCGTTGTGAGAGGGCCAGTGTCAAGAAATTGCAGGCAGCCTCTAGAAGCTGTGTGATCTCTAGAAGTAACCTCTAGAGAAGTAATCTCCAGATGACAGCCAGCAAGAAAAGAGACCTTGGGTCTTACAACTGCAAGAAGATTCTGCCAACAAAGAACAACCTGAGGGAGCCTGGTAGTGGCTCTTACCCCATTTAAATCCCAGTGGCTTTGCGGCCCCAGCTAGTACCTCGACATAAGCCAGGTAAGACCCCAGCAGAAGGCTCAGCCAAGCCTTGCCTGGGCCCTTAACCCACAGAAACCATGAGATAATAAACAGGTGTTGGGGTATACTGTTGAATTTGTGGTCACTTGTTACGCAGCCCAGAAAACAAATACAGGGACTAGCAGAAATGATGGTTTAAATGACAGTTCCTGGGCGCCTGGGTGGCTTAGTCAGTTAAGCCGCTGCCTTTGGCTCAGGTCGTGATCCCAGGGTCCTGGGATCGAGTCCCACATCGGGCTCCTTGTCCAGCAGGGAGCCTGATTCTCTCTCTTTGCCTCTGCCTGCCACTCTGCCCGCTTGTGTTCTCTCTCTCTCTCTCTGACAAATAAAATCTTAAAACAAAACAAAACAAAAAGAACCTTAAAATGCCAGTTCTCCTGCCCTCTCCCAAATCTACTGAAGTAAATCTCTGGGTAAAGCTTGGGAAAAGGATTTTTAAACAAATACCCCAGGATTCTGATGTACCTAAGAAGATTGGTCTAGTGGCTTATGTCAGTGGCTCCCAAACTAAGTTGCATTATTCTTATCACCTAGAGGGCTTTTAAAAAATATAGATACTCCTGGAAAACCTTACTCAGTATTTCAGAAATGGGGCCCAAGAATCCATTTTGGAAGAGCTGTCTAAATTCTGACCCAAGGAACCACTAGTCTCAATTTATATTGTTACTTATTTTTATAAGCAGTGAAAGAGCGAAAGCAGCCCAGTAAATCTTGAGATTGAATTTATGAAATAAATTCCAAATGACTGATTCTGCTATCAAGTCAAATTTAAGATGGAACTCTAGCAGGCAGAGAACAGTCAGAGAATTCTGGCTGATTAACTGAAGTCTTATGACCCGTATTAAAATAAATCATGTTCATGGGCACATACGCTTTCAACACTGTATTTTATAAAATTTTGAAGACTTTAAAAATGTCAAAAGGTATATATATGTGCATACGTGTGTATAATGGCACCCATTTTTAAAAATTAAATTATAGGGGCCCCTGGGTGGCTCAGTGGGTTAAGCCGCTGCCTTCGGCTCAGGTCATGATCCCAGGTCCTGGGATCGAGCCCCACATTGGGCTTTCTGCTCAGCAGGGAGCCTGCTTCCTCCTCTCTCTCTGCCTGCCTCTCTGCTTACTTGTGATTTCTCTCTGTCAAATAAATAAATAAATAAATCTTTAAAAAAAATTAAATTATAAGTCAAAAGTATTGTAACTTTGGTTATTCAAATCTGAAACTTCAGCTGAAGTTCAGTCACATGGAACTATCTTAGGGATCCAACACGAATGGGAAGCATTATAATTAATGTTGATGTATTTTGCAAAAAAGTAGCAAATTGGTCTTTGGGAAACTTCAGTTTCTCAGTTCTAAAAAATGCTCTCTTCTTTTGAAACTGTATCATACAGGGGCTCAAGCTTATTTTAACTAAAATGCTATAAATTTTTTTTTAAGGGGCGCCTGGGTGGCTCAGTGGGTTAAGCCTCTGCCTTTGGCTCAGGTCATGATCTCAGGGTCCTGGGATCAAGCCCCGCATTGGGCTCTCTGCTCAGCGGGGAGCCTGCTTCCCCCTCTCTCTCTCTGCCTGCCTCTCTGCCTACTTGTGATCTCTGTCAAATAAATAAATAAAAAATATTTTTAAAAAAAGGTTTTATGGGGCACCTGGGTGGCTCAGTGGGTTGAAGCCTTTGCCTTTGGCTCGGGTCGTGGTCCCGGGGTCCTGGGATCGAGCCCCGCGTCGGGCTCTCTGCTCGGCGGGGAGCCTGCTTCTCCCTCTCTCTCTCTGCCTGCCTCTCTGATTACTTGTGATCTCTGTCTGTCAAATAAATAAATAAAATCTTTAAAAAAAAAGGTTTTATTTATTTGATGGAGATTATGGATGGATACGGTTTACAAATTGTGCCAATTATATACCCTTTTACACTAGTCCCCTATAGAGCTTACAAAATGACTACTTTATATATATATATATATATATAAAGTAGCCATATATATATATATATATTTTTTTTAAAGGCTTTGGGAGGCATAGATTAAAAAAAAAAATACCTAAAATCTTAAAGAAGAACATTGCAGAGGAGCTTCCACCACCAGAATAATAAAGACTTATTATAAAGCACTATTTAAGGCAACCTGCTATTGGTGCAAAAGTAGACAGATGGATGGAAAAACAGGGTGTCTAGAAACAGACCCACATCCATAGAGTTTCCTGATGAATGACAAGGCTGACACTGCCAAATAGTGGAGAAATGGTGCTGCGTCAATTTTGATAGCCTGTGGAAAAAGATAAATCTTGACCCATATCTTACACGATACAAAAAACTCAATCTCAAATGGGCAGTAGATAGAAGTGAGAATAACAAGAAAATTGATTTTAGAGGAAATTATAGGAGATTATCTTCCTGATTTCATCTTCTGGTTATTTAAAATTGAGATGTAATGTAGTATGGTGAGTGCTGTGAAGTGTGTAAACCTGATGATTCACAGACCTGTACCCCTGGGGCAAATAATACATTATATGTCAATAAAATAATCAATAAAAAATAAAATTAAGATGTAATTGACATATAACATATTAGTTTCAGGTGTACAACACAGAGATCTGATATATGTATATATTGTGAAATGGTCACCACAATAAGTCTAGCTAACATCCATCTCTACACAGTTACACATATTTTTATCTTGTGATGAGAATAAATCCACTCAGTTAGCAACCTTCAAATATGCAATACGGTTTCATAGTCTAGTCACCATGTTGTAAATTTACAGTCCCCAGGATTTCTTTTATGTCATAACTGGAGTTTGTACCTTCTGACCACCTTCACTCATTTTGCCCACCCACTACCCCCTGGGGTAAGCAAAGATTTTTTTCAACTGGCCATAAATAATACAACCGTATGGGAGTGGGGAGAGCAATCTGGCAATGTTAAAGGGAAGGATTTCTGTTCATCAAAAGACATCTTCGAGGGGCGCCTGGGTGGCTCAGTGGGTTAAAGCCTCTACCTTTGGCTCAGGTCACGATCCCAGGGTCCTGGGATGGAGCCCCGCATCCGGCTCTCTGAACGGCAGGGAGCCTGCTTCCTCCTCTCTCTCTCTGCCTGCCTCTCTGCCTACTTGTGATCTCTGTCTGTCAAATAAATAAATAAATAATCTTAAAAAAAAAAAAAGACCTCTTCGAGTGAAAAGGCCATCTCCTGAGAAGATAATTTAAAAATATATATCCAGTGTTTCATAACCAGAATATTTAAGAAGTCTTACAAACTAGTAAGAAAGTGAAAATCTATTGGAAAAAAATGGGCGGAAGAACCGAACACTTTGCAAAAAGGGTATCCAAATGCCCAACAGACATGAAAAGATGCAGATTCATTACCCCTAAGCAAAATGCAAAGTAAGACCTCAGTCCAACACCAGGGCCGGAGCACTGAGCAGAACGGCTACAATGAAAAAAAGAGACAGTATCAAGTATTGGTAAAGATGTTGAGGAGCAGGAACTCACTGCTGGTGGGAGCGTAAACTCGCACAACCACTTTGGAAAACCACATGGCACTGAAGTATACTAAAGTTGATCATGAACACAGCCAGCATTTCCACTCTTAGAAATATACCCAACAGAACTGCTCTATACGTGCACCAAAAGACAGCCACAAGAATCCTCCCGGCACTATTCAAAAAACCAACAAAACAAAACAAAAAAAACCCCAACCTGGAAACAATCTCTGTCCATCCACCCAAGTGGCCAGTAGAAAGTAGAAGTAAATTGTGCTCTATCTGCACAGTGCAGAATCACACATCTGCTGAGATCAGTGAATCACGGCTAAATGCAACTTGGCTGCGTCTCACCTACTGAGGATAAAGTACTACACGCAAAAGGTAGGTACCCGTGAGCCCATATATCAGAAGTTCAAAACCAAGGAAACTTTTTATGATGTGAGAAGCCAGGATAATAGTTCCCCCTTAAACGAAAGTAGTCCTCGGAAGTGGACATAGAGGGCTCCCGGAGTGCTAGTGAGATTTTATTTATTCTGGATGCAGGTTGCCTAGGAAATGTTCACTGTGTGAAAACTAGGTTAGCTGTACACTTGTGACTGTGCAATTCTCTGTATGCAGGCCATATTAATTTTTTTAAAGATTTTATTTATTTATTTGACAGAGAGAGAGAGGCAGAGAGGCAGGCAGTGATGGGGAGCGAGCGGGGAAGCAGGCTCCCGGCTGAGCAGAGAGCCCGATGCGGGCTCTATCCCAGGACCCTGGGATCATGACCTGAGCCGAAGACAGAGGCTTAACCCACGGAGACACCCAGGCGCCCCTGTATGCAGGTCGTATTTCAATCGTGTCTTAAAAGTTAAAATAAAGAATAACTAGATGTGACTTTCTCTGACCGTTACTCCTGGCCCTGGGTGCCCTCTGCTTTGGTGTCTCAGCTACGCGAGTACTCGGGACTGTCCCTCTCAGTGGCACTGACCAGGTTTGTGTTGGGATTTCTAATCTGTCCGTCTGCAGGGGAAGGACAGGGCTGACCCTTTCCTGTCCCATGCTGTCACTCCGCGCTGCATAGGTTGCCCTGCCCAAGACAGACGTTGTGAAAGAAATGCCTCCGTGGGTCATGAACCCTAACTAAAGCCGTGTTCGTGCTGGAACAGTCGCAAAGGCCATCGGAAGAGCAAAGAAGGACGTGAGGAGACCGTGGCAGAAACACTACAGTGAAAGATGGAAACTACCCGACCGGGCTGGGCTCTTCAACCCACACGGAAGGGGGTTCCCTGCGCTAGCTCCGTGTGACGGAGAAAGGGACATTCTTGGAGAGCCTGTTCACCCATTTCCGCGTTCAGGGTGCCCGTGGCACCCAGGTAGAGGGGGCAGGAGAGGGGAAGGCGGGCCCCCGGGCAGACGTGCCGCAGGGATGCGGCCAGTCCGGAAGGGGGCGCGGGGTGCAGGGGCGCAGGGGCACAGGGGCCCCGCACTTCCCGGGAACCCCAACCCCGCGGGGACCCCGCCCCCGGCCCGCACGCCCAGCTCCAGCGCCAGGACCCCGCCCCCGCCCCCGCAGAGGGCTCACCTGCGCGTGGGTGGCGGCGACCCCCGCGCGGTGCGGGCCGCGGGTCTGGCTCCGGCTCCCGCGCTGTGCCGCCCCCCCCCCCCCCCCGGCGAGGGGGAAGTGCGGCGCGCAGGCCGGGGCAGACCGCCTCCCGGCTCTCCGGCTCCCCCGGAAGCGGCGGGGCGGCCCGGCCCGCGGCCCCTCCCTGGCCCGTGCCCTGGGCCTGCAGGGCCCTCCCGCCGCCGGCCGCCCGGTCGCTCCGCCCGGGAGCCTTGCCTCCCCGGTGCTCCTCGCCGCCCAGCCCACGGGGCCCGGAAAACCCCGGAGCCCGCAACCCCGCAGAAACTTGCAGAAGAGTCCGTGCTCCCGCGTACCCCAAAACGCACCCGGACAGCCTGAAGCCTCGGCTTTGTTCTGTGTGGGGGAGAAGGATAGAAACCCTTGCTCCATTCATTTAATTTTCTTAACGCCCTGCAAGGCCAGCCGCTGTACCTTTTTTTTTTTTCCCCCCTACAGTTACGAAAAGTGGAGGGGCGCCTGGGTGGTTCGGTCGGTTAAGTCGCGCACTCTTGATTCCGCTCAGGTCCTGATGTGGGGTTCCTGAGATCCACCGTGGGTGCGGCTCTGCTCCGCGCGGAGCCTGCTCAAGATTCTCTCTTTCCCTCTCCCTCTACTCCTACCCCACGCGCGCACTCTCTCCCTCTCCAAAAAAAAAAAAAAAAAAAAGAAAAGAAAAGAAAAGAAAAGTGGAGATTGAAGGGCTACCACAAAGTAGGTGGTAGCGTGACTCTCACCGCAGAAGCGCGGGTGAGGGGGTCACACAGCTGAAGCCGACGCCGAACCCCACACTCGCAGGCTGCAAAAAACGTGCTGAGCCAGCCGCTGGCCATGCGCTGGGTTCTTCACCTGCCGGCTTGAGGATGAGCTTCCTGAAGGACCAGGACGGGTGAGGGATGGAGGGGATACAACACGTAGCCTTTCCCAAACTTCTTTCACCGTAGTAGAAATACCAGTATCTTCCTGAGGGGTGTTCCGTGGACTGCCAGTTTGGGAAACGTTCCTACAGCCGTGCGCCCAGAATGCTGGACGATGGGGCTGGTTTAATGGGAGGGCTGGAAGACCCATGGTCTCCCTCTCAATCTGATTTCCTATGTTTCTCACCAGCCAGCAGGGCGAGTTAGTGGCTAATCCTGGGAGGCGGCCTAGGATCGGGCTGTACAGGAGGGCTCTGGAGCAGGATCGCTGGGGCTCACACCCAGAGCTCTTCACTTATTAGCCGTCTGACCTTGGGGACGGACATATGTGCCCTGTCTAGGTTCACTTTACTCATTGTGAGGTTATAGTATCTGGTTCCCAGTGTTGCGGGGAGGAGTAGGTGAGATGAAGTAGGAAGTACAGGAAGGGCTTTTTTTACCACTTATCAAACACACCTCAGCTTGGCGGGCTGGGTGCTGGACGTCTGCTGCTCCCTCCCTCTCCCAGCTGTGCGCCTCAAGCTCGCCCCTTCCAGAAGTCTCCTTTCTCCTGCATTCTCAACCCTGCCCTTCCCGCCTCGTTCATTACCAGCCTTGTACCACATCGTGCTGTTTGGAGTTGGGCGTCCCAGGGGTTGGCCCTCCCATGAGACTGCCAGGCCTCGGAAGCCAGGGCTCCCCCTCCCGCTCCAGTACAGGGCACAGGCCCTCCGGTAAGCCCTGGCTGAGAGCAGGTTGGGGACACCCCTGGCGACAGCTCAGTGTTGGGGCAAAGGTGAAGGAGGCTTGGACTGAGAGGGAAGACAGATGGCAGGATTAAGTGCTCTCCTATGAGTTTGAAGAAAGCCCTGTGGAAGCACAGAGACCTCATGAATGCATTATTAATTGAGTAAGTACTGTGTTTGTCATCTTGAAGGCCATTTTCCTCCTGACCCACAGAGGGGGTAGCTACTGAGGGCAGGCTGAGTGAACACTGGGCACCTGACGAAGCTGGCTGATAACCACCGTGATTGGGGTGTTGGCCTTGGCCTGAGTTGTCCTGAGCCCATGCCCCTGGCAAGTTCCTTCCTATCTTTCAGCAGGAGAGTTGTTCCTTTTTTGCTCACCTCATCAGTCCTGGCTTTTCCCCACCCCCACTCCAGGGGCTTCTCCTGTTACCTCACCTGCAGACCCTCTCCCCTGTCTGCCCTCCCTCACACAGTGATCATTAGGCCCATATTTCGTTTCCTTCTTTTCCCCAAAGGCTGCTGTTGAGGGGGAAATGAACATTTTACTAGCTGTCCCTACTCCCATTCATGTCTTCCTTCCGAACAACTGTCCCTGCAGAGCCCACTGAGGCACACTTCTTCCCAGGACCGCTCTCCCTGGGGGCCCCACTGACCTACCTGGTACCTATCCAGCCTGCAGCGTGCATGGATATCGTAGACACTCCCCGGTTCCTGTGACACCTCACGCTCCTGGCTCTTCTCTTGTTTCTCTGGCCATCTCTTCAGCTTCCTCTCCTTTGGTTCATCTCTACAAATGACAGTGGGGTCCCCCGCTTCCCCCCTTGGTCCCCTACTCTTCTCCCCTTGTGGGGAGGGATTCTCTTCCGTGGTGTCCATCTCTCTACAGCCTAGGTCATCCTGGGTGCCTAGACAGCTCTACCCGATGTCCTGGGTGTACCCTCGACTCGACATGTCCCAGACTGTACCACTCATCTTGTCCCTCACCCTGCTCCTCCCCGATGTCCTCACCTCCGTGAAAGGTAAGACATACATCTAGGTGCCCAAGCCAAAAACCTGAGTCTTACTTGACCCCGTTTCCTGTGACTGCTGTCCCTTCTGCGATACACATGCTTCTTGCCAGGACAGAGCAGGTCCCATCGTCTCTGCCCTGGGGACTGCAGCGACAGCCCCCCATCTGCCCCCCGGCTTTGACATCATAGCCTATTCTACACAAGGCAATCTGGGTGACTTTTCTAAAAGGAACGTTGGAGCACGTCGCTTCTCTATCTAAAGCCCGTAGAATCCACCCCAAGCTCCACAGCATGGCTCTTTGGCTCCCGGCCCTGCCCCACTTCTTACTCTACCCCCCCTTCCCTCCCTCCATGATCTCGCCTGGACAAATCCCTTCTTGCCCCTTGAATCTTACCCTTGGTCCTGTGTATTTATCTATGGTTTTCCTGAAGCCTGGAATCAGCCCCGTCCTCACTCTCACTCCCCGGGCTTCCCCTCTGTGCATTCACTTTGTTAAACTGCTCGTCTTATAGGTTCAGTCCAGAGGTCAACTTCCCTGGGAAGCTTCATGGAGAAACACCGGGTGAGATGGGGTTCTGCGACCTGGGCTCATTCCCGGCACTACGGGGACGACACTACATCGGATGTGGGCTGAGGGCCAGGGCAGAGGGAAGAACACTCCAGTGAGAACCTACAGGTAGGTATGTGCCTGCTGGCATGTCCCTAACAGGTAGCCCTGGGCCAGGCCCAGAGCTGGAACTGAATACACAGTGAACACACGAAGCCTTCCCTTCCCTCTACAACGGAACCCCTGCAGGGACTCAGCAAGAGACGACATTCCTTCGCAAACAAGGTGCCTACACAAAGGACTTAAGAACGTTCCTGGGAGAAAGCAGGGTTTCTCCCAGTCTGGTATCAAAGGCAAGCAAGTGCTGGGAGGTGATAGAAGGGACAGAAGCCCAGGTGGAAAGAGGAATCGCATTTATTGATTGATGAATAGGGTAAACAATCACTAAGCCCGGGCCGGGCTGCCCTGAGCTGCTCCCTGCCTGGGCTCGTGCCTGCCCAGAGAGGCAGAGGCCATTTTTCCGGGTCAGTGCCAGGAAGAAGCCAGTGCAGGGGCCCACGCGCAGGTGCTCTGTCCAGCTGCACTACCTCGTTGGGCGGCCTTGGCCTGGGCCAGAGATCAGTCCTGGGTCTTATCCCATCATTTTCTGTTGGCCTGGGCCTCAGGCACGTGCCTCCCAGAGCCTCCAGTGTGCCCACCTGCCCGCCCGCCCAGCCCCGTGGGACAGGATGAGCAGGGTGCAGGGAGAGGAGGGTGGAGGAGAGCTTGGCTTGGGGCTGAGGAGGAAGTCACAGCGAGGCGGATATGAACATGAGCCAAGGGTGGCACACGGGGCAGCTGGGCCGGCGAAGAGCTTACGGGCTCAGATGATGTTGTGCTCGTGGACCTTCTCTCCCAAGTGAAAGCGGTTGAAAAGGAAGGGGCTCAGGTTGATCGTCTGGAAGTTGCCGTGCAGCACCATCTCTGCCACAGCTCGCCCCACAGCAGGGGCCTGCTGGAGCCCATGGCCACTGAAGCCCGTGGCAAAGTACATGTTGACGACGAGAGGGTGGGGACCCACCACACCGTTCTGGTCGAAGGTGTTGTAGTCGTAATAGCCAGCCCAGGCACTCCGAACCTGCGGGCAGACAGGATGCGGGGGTTCCCAAGAAGGTGCCAACACACACCGCCCTCACTCCTGCTCAGGGCTCAGTGGGATGGGTCCCCAGACCACCAGTCCTTAGCAGTTGTGAGGTGGAGAGCGTGTGGCAGCGGACAGGCTTTCCAAGGGGACTGTGGTGCTCCAGGCTCATCTGCCTCCTAGTTACCTTCAGAGACTCAAAGGCCGGGACCCTCTGGGCCAAAGGGGGCCACACCTTGTCCTGGAAGAACTCGTGGTCCACTTCCAGGTTCTCTGGGTCCGGTTCCTCCTCCTGTGGCGAGAGGTGGGGACGTGGCTTATACAGCCTGGGACACAAGGGTGGACCCAGACCTCACCGACCTCCCTTTACTCAATCCCCTCAGTAGGGAGGGAACAGGGAGGAAAGATCCCAGTTCAAAACCAGAGGGCCTGGAGCATTAGTAACACCGCTGGGCCCTCCGAAGAGCCTGACTCACTCACTCACACTCTCTCTTTCTTTTCTTTTCTTTTCTCTCTCTCTCTCCTTTTAAAAGATTTTATTTATTCATCCGACAGAGAGACAGCAAGAGAGGGAACACAAGCAGGGGGAGTGGAAGAGGGAGAAGCAGGCTTCCCACTGAGCAGGGAGCCTGATGTGGGGCTCGGCTCGATCCCAGAACCCTGGGATCGTGACCTGAGCCGAAGGCAGACACTCAATGACTGAGCCACCTAGGCGCCCCTTCTTTTTTTAAAAAAGATTTTATTTATTATTTATTTGAGAGACAGAAAGAACAAGCATGGGGAGAGGGAGAAGCAGGCTCCCTAGGCCAGTGTGGGGCTCGATCTCATGACCCTGAGATCATGACGGGAGCTGAAGGCAGAGGCTTAACTGACTGAGCCACCCAGGTGCCCCAAAGCCTGACTCTTTAACGGCAGTCGGCCTACATCTCCCACCCAGCACCCCAAACCTGCTTAGCTTACCTCAGTGGGGCTACAGCCGCCCAGATAGTTGTTGCCTAATCCTTCCCGGCGGAAATAGGCTCCGCTGGCATCTATGACGAACGGAGTCTCCAGGCCCGGCCCCTGGGGACAGTTCCACAAGTACACATACCTGCCATGACCAGTGGGTTAGGAGATGGTGGGAAGAGCAGCCCCCCTCCTTCCCACTGCATTTAACAAACTCTTAAACACTGTTTCTGTCCCTCTCTCACCAACCTCCTCAGCTGCCCCAAGGGGCATCACCTTTTCCGCGGCTCCACAGGTAGCTTGGTGCCCTGCAGGGTGCCAGGTGGTCCCTTCCCGACACCAGCCAGCTCTGCGATCTGGCCGGACCAAGCCCCTGCCGCGTTGATCACGATGGCACACTCCACGGGCTGGTACTCCAGGCTGTGGTCTATCTTCACCTGCAGGCAGCAGAGCGGGAGGGGAGGGAGGGCCTGGCCCACACACTGGGCACCTTGGGCCTTAGTTTACCCAGACCAGAAGTGGGCAGAAGATGATCCAGACCACAGTTGTTACCTTTCTCATCCCCCCACTTTGGTAAGGGAGATGCACAGGCTGAGAACTTACGTGAACTTCATGGACCCTTTTCAAAGTCACCTCTTCCCCACTTGCGGTCTCTGCGTGGCTAGACGAAGAGACAAAACCTGCAGGAAAAAGAAAAAAAAGAACTCCTGAAGCCTGAAGAAGACGAGATTGGGATTCCATGGACTTCAGGAGGAAAGCAAGCTGGAAGGCCGGGGCTTTTCCCCACAGAGATGGGGTAAATAGGATGAACTTGGCCACACAAAAGACAGGAGCGTGCTGAGACTTTCAAGCACATCGTAAGTCAAGCAGAGAAGCTGAGTTAGGACCTGGAGTCAGGATAGCCAGGACCAGCCCTCAGGAAGAACCCCCGCTTTCCCCCCAACTCTTCCTTAGCCCGTGAGTGAAGGTAAGACCCCGTCCACGCCTGCGCCCTGGCTGACCGAGGTAAGATGCATGGGAGCTCAGACTCACGTGTCACCTCTCCCTGGCAGAAGAGGACCCCCATGGACTGGGCCTTTCGCCGAAGCCCCTGGAGCAGAGACCAGGGGTCAAACCAACCTTCATGCTCCATCCCTGTGATGAGCAAGAGTACTCAGGAGACAGGATTCAGACCCTTCTCTCCTACTGGATTGCCCACGCCCCTGACTCCGCTTTAGGGCTCCTAAGCCAGGGAAAGTCAGTTGCCCAAGGGCACCAGAGGCAAATCCTGTGGAAGGACAGAGAGCTAGCATGGCCTGGTGGGGAGACTGCTGGCCAAGGGGAAGCACTGCTTCTTGATGTAGTTAAGACTCCCAACCTGAGGTTCCCCTTGACCCAAGCCCCTCTGCAAGCAGGCCTCACCATAGGACGCCAACGCCACGCCCTCTGGGTTTATCCAGGGAAATTTGTTCCGCAGCTGCTCAGGAGACATCAGGCAGACCTTGGCTCCTTCCTGCCTGAGAGAAATGCACGGCTGTGTGCATGTGTGTGAGAGGGGCGATGTGCAGAGCGGGAGAAGAAGGGACCCCAACTTCACAAGTAGGGATCCTGCCTCATTTGGGTCACTTCTTTGCCCCAAACCCCCCAAGTTTTCCTTCTTGCTGAGTGTGTCAAGACCAAGCCTCCTAGTCATGGCTCTTCGGCACCTGACCCCGCTTTCCCTTCCTACAACCGGTATCTCTTGGCCACCCTAAACCCCCTGCCATCCCCTAACTATTCCGTGGCCTTTCACCACAGAGCAGGTCCCTTGGTTCCCTTCCCTTCTGGCTAGAATGGCCTTCCTGTCCACTTTCTAGTACAGTCCAGTCCACCTGCACAACGATCTCCTATGGGACACTGTCCCCCAAAGAGAGCATCTCAGATCCTAAAAGAACACACTCGCAAGCCAGGCTGCCTAGTTCGAATCCCAGTGCCACCACTGACTGGCATTGTTTGCCTCAGTTTACTCACATGTAAAATGGGGATGTTTGGGGTGGCTACATGAGTAAATGCTGCATCTGGGACATTACCTCATGTCCCTCGGGAGACCTGCAAGTCTACTTGTTAAACATACACACTCTTGACCGACCAGGAGACACTCAGGCGAGGGGCTGCCCACATCGGCTGGCCGCCTGCATTTTTGTATGTGAACCACACTCGTTTGTTCCAATTTTTGTCCATGTTTTGCCTATGGCTGCTTTTGTTTCAAATGCAGAGTTGAGTGACAGCCACAGAGACGATAGGACCCCAAAAGCCTAACACGCTGATGGTCTGGCCCTTCTGGGAAAAGTGTGCAGGTTCCTGGGTCCTTTCCTAGAGGTTCTGGCTTATCAGATGTGGGATGTTCCAGGTGGTTCTTAGGATGTGGCAAATTAAGGAACCACCGCAGCAGCGTGCCATCCACATCTCTGTGACAGCCCAGGGTACCAGAGGTGTCGTATGTGTTACCCGACAGACTGAGCTTCCACATGGTCGGGACCTGTCTTGACAACTCGCTTGCCCCATATCCTGACTCGGTGTCGGAGCTGTGCCAGGTACGCAGCTGAGGAGCAGCTGGTGGTCAGGCCAGGCACCCACCTCTGCACCTGCACGTTGCTCTCCAGGACTGCGGCCCCCTTTTCCGAAGCCAGCAAGAGATAACCTGAGGGGTTGAACTGGATGTCCAGGGGAGGGTCGTCAACCACAGCTAGGTACTCCTATATGCAAAGAAGAAAAAAACTCTTTAGGAGGAGCTGATTTAAAGAAAGGAGGGAGGGCTCTCCTGGCTTCCTCACCAATAGCTCCTGAGACTTAGAGAAGCCCTTCTGGGTACCGCCACTGCGGACAGAACTAGAGATTCCAACTCCTACTTGCCCGAACTGCTTCTGCTCCCTGATTCCCCTGGCCAGCTGGGCGGCTCCTCTCTCTGGGCTAAAGGACTGGTCACGACCCCAACCCCCAGATGTCTTTGCACGTACATTGATGTTCCGCAGAAAATCAACTGAAAAGAGGGAGAGCTGGATGTTCTCAGGCACCGAGAACTGTTGCCGAATCCCGCCCACAGACAGCACGGTGGAGGCCTGGGAATACTGTGGAAAGAGCAAAGTCACTGAGGGAGGCCAGTATCCTATCACATGTGGGCAGAATCCTGCAACAGAAGCACCTACAAGTTGAGGGGAGTCCTACTGGCAAGTTTATAATGTTTTTTTAAAATGATTTTATTTATTTATTGGAGAGAGGAGAGCAAGAGGGAGCAGCAGACTCCCTGCTGAGCAGGGAGCCCGAATCGGGGCTTGATCCCAGGACCCCGAGATCATGACCTGAGCCGAAGGCAGATGCTCAACTGACTGAGCCCCCCAGGTGCCCAATAAAGATTCTATTGTAAGCTTATAATCTGGGGCGCCTGGGTGGCTCAGTGGGTTGGGCCGCTGCCTTTGGCTCGGGTCATGATCCTCAGGGTCCTGGGATCGAGCCCCGAATCGGGCTCTCTGCTCAGTGGGGAGCCTGCTTCCTCCTCTCTCTCTGCCTGCCTCTCTGCCTGCTTGTGATCTCTGTCTGTCAAATAAATAAACAAAATCTTTAAAAAAAAAAAAAAAAAGCTTATAATCTAAGAGAAGCTGAGGTAGATACACCCGTATGCAAGGCAACCAGCACCCAAAGAGGACAATAGTTATTAAAGTCCGTCTTTGCAGGAAAAAATGAAACAAGATGGGGTCAGGAGGGAGACAAACCATAAGAGAATCTTAATCTCACAAAACAAACTGAGGCTTGCCTGGGGGAGGGGGGTTGGGAGAAGGGGGGTGGGGTTATGGACATTGGGGAGGGTATGTGCTATGGTGAGTGCTGCAAAGTGTATAAACCTGGTGATTCACAGACCTGTACCCCTGGGGCTAATAATACATCATATGTTAATAAAAAATTAAAAGTAAAAATAAATAAATAAACAAATAAAGTCCTTCTTAGCAGATGTGCAGAGCAGATAGAGTTGGTCACATAAAAGGGCTGGGCACCGTGGCACAAAATGGGAATGGCCTGGAAGTCCAAGGGCAGGAGATTAGCATTTCATCTGCCTATTGGAAAATAGAAAGATATGACTGAACTAGCAAGATTTGTGGTTAACTGGTGGTGGCTAAAATAGGAACAATGAGGGGCGCCTGGGTGGCTCAGTTGGTTAGGCAACTGCCTTCAGCTCAGGTCATGACCCAGGGTCCTGGGATCGACCCCACATTGGGCTCCCTGCTCTGTGGGGAGTCTGTTTCTCCCTTCTCCCTCTCCTACTGCCCCTCCCCGCCCTTGTGCTGTCTCTCTCTCTCTTTCAAATAAATGAATAAAATCTTAGAAAATAAAATAGAACAACTGTGCAAAGCCTCAGAAGTAATAGAACCTTGGGGTGTCTGGGTGGCTCAGTGGGTTAAGCCTCCACCTTCGGCTCAGGTTATGATCTCAGGGTCCTGGGATCGAGCCCCGCATCAGGCTCTCTGCTCGGCGGGGAGCCTGCTTCCCCCCTCTTTCTGCCTGCCTCTCTGCCTACTTGTGAGCTCTCTCTCTCTGTCAAATAAATAAATAAATAAAATCTTTAAAAAAAAAAAAAAAGGAAGTAATAGAACCTAGAAGGGATGAGATGGCTGTTTGTATTCGTTATAGCTGGAATACAGTCTCCCTTAGTCAGACCTGTGGGCACCCAGAAGATCCCCTGCTGTAAAATTTGCTTTTTCTTTCTTTTTTTTTTTAAATGAATTGGAACTTGAATTTTATTTTTATAATTTTTACTAACATATAATGTATTATTTGCCCCAGGGTTACAGGTCTGTGAATAATCAGGCTTACATAATTCACAGCACTCACCTCCCCAGTGTCCATAACCCAACCTCCCGCCGAAAACCTTCAGTTTGTTTTGTGAGATTAAGATTCTCTTATGGTGTGTCTCCCTCTTGATTCCAACTTTTCATTTTTTCCTTCCCTACCCCCCCAACAACTCTCCATCCTGCCTCTCAAATTCCTCATATCAGAGAAATCATGTGATAATTGTCTTTCTCTGATTGACTTATTTCACTCAGCATAATACCCTCTAGTTCCATCCACGTAAAATTTGCTTTTAAAAGCAAAAACCTTACGGCCAAAGTCTCTAATTTGAGGGAGGAATCACTGGGACGATTTCTCAACAAGAACCAAAGTACAGTCCCTTGGGACTTTGGACCTCCGAAGACTGAAGTCTTTCCTCCCCTCAGCCCCCCTTGCCCCTTAATAAAACGAGTCCGTGCCCCACTCATGCCGTCGCCCACCCCCAGACCTCACCGTGTGGTCCCGTTCCACCACCAGCACCCGAATGGCACCTCGTGGCTTCTCCAACCTCTTCAGCCAGTAGGCCACGGACAGGCCCATCACCCCACCCCCCACAATCACCACATCCGAGTGTTCGGGGGGCAGGTAGCTGGTGTCGTGGAGTTGGGTCCAGGCTCCTCCGGGAAGGAATGACTGGATCTTCTTCTTAATCTCGGACATCTTTCCATTCCAGTCTGTGGGACGCAGTTATGGTGAGAAGGCCATTCATTCTCTTTCCTGGTGGTAAGGGGTTGGAGGCTTGGCGCAGGAAAAGGTGGCTAACGGGTCACTAAGCTGGCTGTCCCCATGGCCATGCCTTCTCATAAGGTCAGCTCACACCCAGCAGTATCTGTAGGTTCACTACATAGTCTGTATGCATTCGGCTCTTTGCCTTCTCATGCATCATGCCTAGCAATGCGAGATTCAACTTCTTAAAATGCACACTCTGTCCTCTCTCCCTAGGCCAGGTGACTTATGCATGTCCAGCGCCTGTGCACACTGCTCTTTCCTCTGAGCCCCAGACTCCTGTGTTCAACTGCACTGTCCTCTCCTCTTGGATGTTCCAGGCTCCTGGACCCATAGGTCCTGACACACCCCAAGCTGCAGTGCCCTCTGAAGTATGATACTCTGAGTGGCATCTTATCCTGGATATCCATCACCACTAGCAAAGCTACATTCATGTCCTATCTATTGTCAAGTCCTGATGGCTTTGCCTCCTAAATATCTCCCCAATTTGTCCCCTCTCTTTTCCCATCTCTGCTACCCGACCCTAGACCAAACCACCATAATCTCTCGCCTAGATTAATGAAAAGCCTCCTAATTGTTTCCACTAATTCCCCTCTTGCCTACTCAAGTCTTCTGCATCATAGCTAGAATATTTCCCAAGCACTAATTTAATGACATACTGTCTTGCTTAAAACCTTCCAGTGGCTTTTCATTACTCCAAGAAAAGAAGTCCAAAATCTTCAACACGGCCTATGAGACACTGAACAGTCTGACTCCTGTTTTCCTTGTTCTCTCCCTACTCTCCCACTCCAGCCCCTTCCACACCTTGGTGGTGCTTTATTTCTTCCCATCATGGGGAACCTACACAGGGGTTCTTCTGTTTTGAAACTCTGTCCACTTCTTTGCCGTTAACACCTTGCTTCCTTTCCTTTTCAGTTTAGTTATCTTCTCAGGAAAGGCTTTCCTGACCCCATATACTATCAAAATCTCCTGTCACGCTGTCACATTACCTTATACAAGACATTGGCAATTTTGAGTTTATTTTGATTGCTTCATACTATACCATGCCTGCTTTCTTCAGCAATATATCTCCAGCCTAGCACTGAACCTGGCACATCGTGTAAGTGTCTTGAATAAATGAATCCTTTTGTCCTTCACAAGATTTGTAACTCACAAATCTCCACGACTTTTCACAGACTCCAATACAAAGTCTAAACTCTGCTCAGCAACGTTCAAGTATCTCCTTGATCTGCGCTTACCTTCCTTGTCCACACTACATTTCCTATTGCTACACAAACGCTCCAACTACATGGCTTTTGCTAGTTCCTTGCACCAAACCAACAGTTCTCTTCTCCTAACTTTTGCTCGGTTCTCCAGAACTTGGAACACACACCGTCCTTGAATCAGTAAACAGTATCCTTCAAGGCTGATCTCTGTTCCCACTACCAGTGCAGAGCATTTGTCCGAGTTGGGTTCTATCCAGTCTCGAACCGGTATGTGGAAGTCTTCCCTTTCCAGGTACACTCCAGCCACCTCCATGGGACATATGCTCTATCCTCTTTCCCTTCTTTCCTCCTTAACAGCCACATACTAAGCACAGCATCTGCAGGCTAGCTGCACATCTATCTGCGCAACCAGTCAGTCAGCCTGGCTCTCTGCTATTCTGGTGGTAATTTGAGGCTTAGAACGATTTGTCACCTGAGAAGGGCATCCTTGGGATCCATGTATCTGCTCAGGCTTTAAAAGATCCGGCTAGCAAGCTTACCCCCTTCTCCCAGCCGACCGACCGTCTTTACATCGTGGCCCGGGTCCCGAATTTTGAAGGTCACAAAGCTGGAGACTGGGGCTACCCAAGAACCACGATACCCTCCGCTGCCCTCAACTTTACCCAGACGGGAGCCTCCTCTGCGTGTGCCTAGCCCCCGGCCCAAGACGTCCCGGCCCAAGACGTCCCGGCCCAAGGCTAACTGCAACGACCTTCGCAGCATGGCCACTCTACGCGCGGCACCTTTGAGACTCGGACCCCACCTTCTCCCTACGCCGCGCCTACCCCGCGGTTACTGCCCCACGCCGAAGGCCGTTCAGACGAGCGCGCCCATTGGCCAGCGGCCCTTTCGGGCCCCGCCCCTAAGCTCTATAGGCTGCCGTCTCCGTCCAGGCCCGCCCCCACCCGCCATTGGCGAGTACGGTGTCTACGACAGTGCTGCGCGCCCTCGGGTGGAGGCGGAGAGAGAACGCGACACCTCTGAGCGGAAGTGCGGCTGAGCCGGTTTCCGGGGCCGCTGGTGTGACGTGTCCCGCGCTTGGCGCAGCAGGAAGCGGCGCTGATCGCGGCCTGAGTTCCCGGTGCCGGCCCCGGCTCCTCTCCCGCTGCCGCCATGCTCGACTTCTTCACCATTTTCTCCAAGGGCGGGCTTGTGCTCTGGTGCTTCCAGGGAGTGAGCGACTCATGCACCGGGCCCGTTAATGCGTTGATTCGTTCTGTGCTGCTGCAGGTATCGCTCCCCGCGGGATCAGAACTCGGCTCGGCCCACTGACCCAGTCCATAACCCCTTCAACTGATCTCACACCGCCTTCCCACCTTTCTCCGGCTATCCCGGACTGGCCACTCACTCGTTGCCAGTACTCCGCTTCTTTCTTCCGCCCCCATCGGACCATCCCGCAACTTTGCGACGCCCCCCTCTCCTCCGTTTATCGGACTCTAGCCGAATTCCGGCGCTTCTTGAGATTTCCCATAGTTCCATTTACCCCCCCCCCCCCCCCCCAGCAGCTTGGTTTTTTGTTTCGAAGGCTGGGTGTGATAATGGAAAAATTAAAAACTGTAAATAGTGTACAGCTGCTAGTAAATCTGATTGTATCATTAAGTCCCTTCTTGCCTTCCCACTAACCTCTTTTCCTCTTCCCCCAAACTTGGTACCTCCTTCTCTGCCTGATGGGATGCTAGAGAGCAAGGTCCCAACAGCTTCTTGTCCTGGGAAAAGGTCTGACTTTGGGGGAAGTGTCTATTTTTTTCCCCAAAGGTAATCCTTCTAGGGTCCAAGTCTGGGTTTTCTGGGTAGTCGGAACTTAAGACATACACCCTCCCTTTTTTTTCCCCAGGAAAGGGGAGGTAACAACTCCTTCACCCATGAGGCACTCACACTGAAGTATAAACTGGACAACCAGTTTGAGCTGGTGTTTGTGGTAAGTCGGGTATTTAAGAGGGACAGTATTTACACTTTCAGCATAATCCTAATTATTGAGAACCCTAATTAATTGTACCCAGCATATATGATGAAGTAACTGAGAAGACAGAAGGCGGAGAGGGAAAGGGAAGACGTTCCTGAGCTCAGTCAGGGAGCTTGGCTGCCCCTCAGGTCAGGGAAACCTGCCAGGCCACTGAGCCAGTCTCAGGAGGCCTGCGTTGAGTTGGCTTGTAAGCAGATCTGTTGGCTGTTTCTCTCCCTGAACAGGTTGGTTTTCAGAAGATCCTAACACTGACGTATGTAGACAAATTGATAGATGATGTGCACCGGCTGTTTCGGGACAAATACCGTACAGAGATCCAGCAGCGAAGTGCTTTAAGTCTATTGAATGGCACTTTTGATTTCCAAAATGACTTCCTGCGGCTCCTTCGGTGAGAGGCCACCCCTCTGCAGAATTGATTTCCATGACCTGATGAGCTCCCTTCTTTCCTGAGGGTGGTTCAAGGGTAGTAAATAGCATTGAAACACACTCTTGAATTTGTTGCCCAGTTCTAATTGACCTCTTGGTGTGAGGGTCCTTTTTCTGGACTTTGATCATTCTCTTCTCTCTAGTGAAGCAGAGGAGAGCAGTAAGATCCGTGCTCCCACTACCATGAAGAAATTTGAAGATTCTGAAAAGGCCAAGAAACCTGTGAGGTCCATGATTGAGACACGGGGTGAAAAGCCCAAGGAAAAAGCAAAGAACAGCAAAAAAAAGGGGGCCAAGAAGGAGAGTGAGTTTGAGCTCCTTGGACATACAGGGGCATGAAAAGTTAACATGGCAGTAAGGACTGAAGTTGTTCCCCGTCTTTCCCCTTGTCATTGCTTGTCTCCCTTGCTCAGTGCCCATCACAGTCATCCCCAGTCCTTGTCATCCCCAAGATGTTTGCTCCTAGTTTCCTCTTAATAATTTGGGTAATAGTAATTGGGGTTTGGAAGACTATTTCCCATTGTTGGAATTTGGTCGTTTTTCTCCAGTGAGTTTTCTCTTAACAGGTTCTGATGGCCCTTTGGCTACCAGCAAAGCGGTTCCTGCCGAAAAGTCAGGTCTCGCAGTGGGGCCTGAGAATGGGGTCGAACTTTCCAAAGAGGAGCTAATACGCAGGAAGCGAGAGGAGTTCATTCAGAAGCATGGGAGAGGTCTGGAGAAGTCCAGGTCAGCATTCTAAATTTCATCATAAATACTGTTAGCTAGCTATGTTGGGGGCAAGGGAGCTCGTCTCTGGCTCTTGGGTGGATGATCCCTCTCCTACTTCACTGTAACCCTTTGTGCGTAACCCTTTACAGCAAGTCCATGAAATCCGACGCTCCAAAGGAGAAGGGCAAAAAAGCACCCCGCGTGTGGGCGCTGGGCGGCTGTGCTAACAAGGAAATCCTGGATTACAGCACTCCCGCCGCCAACGGAGCCCCTGAGGATGCCCCACCTGAGGACATCAGCTTGGTAAGAGGCACGGGCCAGTGTGGGTTACCATTAATAAGAAGTTAGGGAGAAGGTAGAGACTAGGAGGGCAGTACCTTTGGTTTCTATGAATGAAGGGATGGGTCCCATCTGGAGTTTTCCAAATCAGAGATGGAGGAATGGGGACAGGGTAAATCCCAGGCTTCTTTGCCCTCAGCCCTCAGTGTTCCTGATCCCATCTTGTTCCTTTCCCTCTACCCTCCAGATTCGAGGGACTGGGCCTGGGGGGCAGCTTCAGGATCTGGACTGCAGCAGCTCAGATGATGAAGCGGCTGCTCAAAACACCACCAAACCCAGGTAGGGGAATTTCAGGGGGTGGGTGCTACGGTTGGCTCCAGGACGGATGAAGCTTGACTCCTGCCCCCTGGCGTCATATCTATCTATAATCTGTGCCTACAGTGCTACCAAGGGAACTCTGGGTGGCATGTTTGGGATGCTGAAGGGCCTTGTGGGGTCCAAGAGCTTGAGTCGTGAAGACATGGAGTCCGTGCTGGATAAGATGCGTGATCATCTCATTGGTAAGTTCTGAGAACAGGGGGACTACTCATGGTTATGGGACAGGTGGTGGAGAGGGGAACCACCCCGAATTCTCTTCTGTATCATAGGGTTGTTTACTGTTGACTTGGCACTCACACATCTGTCCCTCTCTAGCTAAGAATGTGGCAGCAGACATTGCAGTCCAGCTCTGTGAATCTGTGGCCAACAAGCTGGAAGGGAAGGTGATGGGGACATTCAGTAGTAAGTATCTCTCTAAACCAGGAAGCGCTCAAAGCATTGTGTGCACCAGCCAGTTCAGCGCGTTGACCTCCATTCATACTAGGTGTGTGGCTTGTGGCAAACTCCTTCCCCCCTAAATGTCTGTTGCATAACTTAGACCTGAAGAGTTCTGAGAACTAAAGGAGTTAACACTCGTACAGTGCTTGGAACACTGTCACATGTGGTGCGGATTCCTGGGACAAGAGCCTTGGGTTCTCCAGATCTCAGTTTCTTGGGGTGCAGGGGGTTCCCGCGAGTGCATTCCTTGGGCTTCACAGACCCACCACCCCCTTCTAGCGGTGACGTCCACAGTAAAGCAAGCCCTCCAAGAGTCCCTGGTGCAGATTCTGCAGCCACAGCGTCGCGTAGACATGCTCCGGGATATTATGGATGCCCAGCGTCATCAGCGCCCTTATGTTGTCACCTTCTGTGGCGTTAATGGAGTGGGGAAGTCTACTAATCTTGCCAAGGTCAGTATAGCTCCCCACCCGTCTCAGACATCCTTTCTTCACACTCCAGGTCTTAGTGACTCTGGTTCTAGGGCACTGATTTCTTTGCTGCTTTTGCCCAGATTTCCTTCTGGCTGTTAGAGAATGGCTTCAGTGTCCTCATTGCTGCCTGTGACACATTTCGTGCCGGTGCTGTGGAGCAGCTGCGCACACACACCCGGCGCCTGAGTGCCCTGCACCCCCCGGAGAAGCACAGTGGCCGCACTATGGTGCAGTTGTTTGAAAAGGGCTACGGCAAGGACGCTGCGGGCATCGCCATGGAAGCGATTGCCTTTGGTATGGTACACAGGAGGGTGGGGGGCTGCTGTGGGCCCCTTTCCTGGGCTTCCCTTGTGATCCGCAGAAAGTCTGGGATTCCCTCCTACCAACTTACTGCTCAGCAGCAAGTCAGGGCGGTAAACTTGCCATGTGGAGTAGCTAACTGTGGGCAAAACTAATCTCTTCCACCCAAAGAAGCCTCTATTTGGTTTCCTTTATCCTGTTGCCATATATTTCCTTGAATGTTTCTGATGGCCAAGCACAGAATAGGTTTTTGCTCACACTACCTTATGACCAGATCTGGAGCCCAAGAAAGCAAACATCTAGGCTTTTAATACAGCCAGGTTACCACTTCTTGAGAGAAAGGTAGGATGAGCAGGACAGCCTAGAAGTTTTGAGTTGACCACTTTTTTTCTCTCTAGCACGTAACCAAGGCTTTGATGTGGTGCTGGTGGACACAGCTGGCCGCATGCAGGACAACGCCCCTCTGATGACTGCCCTGGCGAAGCTCATTACTGTCAACACGCCCGACTTGGTGCTGTTTGTGGGGGAGGCCTTAGTAGGCAATGAGGCTGTGGACCAGCTGGTGAGGGCTAGGGCCTAGTCCTTCTCCCAGCCTCAGCTTTGGCTTGCTGGATGCTTCTTGTACTTAGCCCTTGTTTCTCCCTTACAAGGTCAAGTTCAACAGAGCCTTGGCTGACCATTCTATGGCTCAAACACCTCGGCTCATTGATGGCATTGTCCTTACCAAATTTGATACCATTGATGACAAGGTAAATATGGATGGTACGGGAGAGTGAGATGGGGAGGGGTGTCCTTCACGGGGAGCTGATGCTCTAAGGGTATGTTGTTGTCTCCAAAGCTTCCTGTTACAGAAGGGATAGGAAGAAGTGGCCTTGAGGTGATTGTGTGTCCCCTTTCTCCACTTCAGGTGGGAGCTGCTATTTCTATGACCTACATCACAAGCAAACCCATCGTCTTTGTGGGCACTGGCCAGACCTACTGTGACCTACGCAGTCTCAACGCCAAGGCTGTGGTGGCTGCCCTCATGAAGGCTTAATATGTCTCTTGCCCAAAACCAAATCACTGCTTCCCCCCCAAAACCCCTCTTCCTGTAACAAGAATGTGCTTTAGAGTCTGTGAGCGATTTCTCTTCAGTGTAGTACAGAGGCAGAGTGATGGGAGCCCTAGGGGCTGGCAGCTCCCCTGCCCCACTCCCTGGCAGCCCAGCCTCCACCTGCAGGAAGGGCCTAATCATGTTATAGTCCACTGCCCATCGCTCCCTTCCCTGACGGCCCTTCCCACCTACTCAGGCATTCCCTTCACTCTGCCTACCCACTCAGTCTCATTACAGCTTTGAGCAATGGTTGGAAGACCCAACACCAGAGCTTTGCTAACTGACACAGTCACAGGGATGTCTGAGCACAAGGAGCAGTTGAGAGACTTCCGGGGCCAGCTCTGGGGTCTGCCTTGGATACATAGCTTTTGGGTCCCTGGGGCCAGGATGGTACCCACCAGACTGTGGCAGTGTATGGCCTGTTCTTAATTGCTGCTAATTCTGATGATGACCCCATCCCCACTGTTTCCTCAAGGCATCAGCTAGGCCAGAGTGATTTGTTACAAAATGAACGAAAGAAGTTCCTGCTTCCCTCAAAAATAAAGGGAGCTGAGCTGCAGTGTTGCATTGGGCTTCTCAGCCTTCCAACTCTTCCCTGCTCCCAGAATCCAGATGTAAGCTTTGCATGTTTCCCTTCCTGAGAGAGAACCAACTGTCAGAAGGGTATACAAGTTGCCCCTCTCCCCCACCCCACTCTTCACCTGAGCGGATCCTGGCTTTTCCTCCTCATCCTCTCTACAGTGCCTGGTAGACAAGTGCTACGTTGAAGAATACAAACCTCTTGTTAAGACTTGTCCTGTAGCTTGGTATTACAGATGTGCTATTAGTGCAATAAGGTGAAGGCTGTCTGCCCAGAGAAATACATAATTTATATAAGAAAATAAATTTCATAAGTAAATTGCCTTTTATGTCTCGGAGTTATTTTATACAGGATTCAAAACTAAGATCCCACATCATACTGTGCTTCTAGGCCTCAAGGTAAGAAGGGAAACAGAGCGGGAATTGATAATGAATGGTTGTCCAGAGAATGAGATCACCCACTTCATTGTGAAAGAACACAACCCTTAAATTAAATTACAAAAAGTAGGCTCATTTAGTGCCTTTGCAGGTTTTCTAAAGGGACTCTAAAAGTAGAGCCAGGGCCCTGGGAAGTAAATGAACAAGCTTTTAATACAGCTCAGTTATGTAAAATACTGTACACTGTAAAAGGTCTAGAAAACTAGAGCTTCAAGTCATGTTTTAAAAAAGCCATTAAGCTTAATTGAAAAACCAGGTATAGAGTACAAAACTGCAACAAGGGCCACGGTGACCCGGCGGCGTCTAGCTCCCAAGTCCTTCATGCAGGGCTGGAGCCACAGTCAGTGGAGGTGTCGCACTGATCTGCTGTGTGGACACAGGCATGTCCAGCGCAGGGGTGGGGGGAGGCTGCACTGGGCCCCGTTGTCACTTGGGGATTCGTGAACTGGAAGAGGCCGCAGAAGATCAAGAACCAGTGGGCATGAAGGACTGAGCTGGAGCACCCCCCCCAACCCTCAACTCTACCCCCAACCTTCAACCTCTGGGTTTTGGTACTTCCACGGAGCTGTGCTGGGTTCTTATAAGTTTACTCGTTAAATACTCTCCACAGTCGGGCCTGACACCTTGGTCTAATGCTGACGATCTCTCCAGCCCCCTCTCATGTTCTACAGTCTGTGGAGAGAAAGAGAATTAAATGAAGTCTCATGAAACACAGTATATGTCCAAAGCTGCAGATACTAAGTCCAACTTAACCCTTCAGGAGACAAAACATCACAGATACTAGGAATCTTGTGATAGACTCCACAGGAAAATACAGAATCCTTAACAGGTAGAAGTCCTTCTTCTCCAAGCTACTAAACAAATCCTAGAAAAACATTTTCTGCCCACGAAGCTGACAAACAGAACAGGAAATAGGATACCTCTTACTTCACTGTGTGCCGCCGAGGAGCCATTCAGCTGACCTTCTCTCACCATCCCTGCCGAACAAAACGCACATCAGTATCCGATATTAGACCAGGAAGTCAAAACTCCTAATACGAAGAAAACCAACCCACCAAAGGGTAATGAAATAACATGGTCGAAGAAGGATGGCATTATTTAGTAATGGGGACATCACAGACAAGAGGATAAGGAGGTGGGGAGAATGAACTGGGTTAGTCTTCAGGTAAGAGGGAAGCAAGTAAGGTCTGCGAGTGCACTAACAGTGCAAATAAAGCATTAAATGGGCAAAAGTGCGTCTGCTGTCCCTAACTCATTTAGAAGGCCAAATTTAGGTAAAAATCTAGGGATGGAGACGGGGAGCGGCATACAAGTGAGCAAATTCAACCAAGGAGAAGAGTGAAAAGTAGCAGATGCTCTCTCACAACACAAAATCAGTTTCAATCTGTGCTGCCCAATATGGTGTCGTGAGCCACATGTGGTTCAACAGTTTTACATTAAAAACTTTGTTCCTCAGCCACACAAACCACATTTCAATGCCCAAAAGCCACATGGGCATTTGGTTATGGTACTGGACAGGGAAGATAGTATTTCTATCACTGCAGAAGATTCTATTGGACAGCCCTGGGATAGAGAATAGCATAGGAAAAAGTTTAAAACTAAACACATGGAAGAAAATAGTCATCAGAAATATGAGCAATTAGAGTATAAATGAATAAAAGCACAGTACTCCTACAAACTGGTACTGGCATTCCCCCTCTTGGAAAGAACTTTAGCAATAGCTATCAACCACTAAAATATTCATGCCCTCTGACCTAGTAATTATACTGAGAACCCATCTGAATGAAATTACTGGCAAAAGGAAAAACTGTAGGGATGCAGATGTAATTCATTGCCAACAGTACTTACAATAGAATAAACTAGAACAAAATTAAAAATTGCCTAACAGGAAAAACTGGGTAAGCTAACATCCACATTGGATTTTTTTTTAAAGTGATAATGCTATAATTTTTTTTAAAAGATTTTATTTATTTATTTGACAGAGATCACAAGTAGGCAGAGAGGCAGGCAGAGACTTTAACACACTGAGCCAGTGGATGAGGCACCCCGTCATCCACATTGGATTATAACACAGTCATTAACACTAGTGGTTATCAAACCAGCCATACAGAAAAATATAGGAGACTGGATCACTGAATAAAAACAGTAACATGACTATGTATACTTTGGTTCACAATTATGAAAAAATGCACAGGAAAAATTGTTAATTGGAAATATACCAAAATAACTGCTTGTATTACAATAATGAATTATAAAATTTTTTCCTTTTCCCATTACTTGATTTTTCTGAAATAAATATACTAGAACCTACAGAATCTTTTGAATCCAAGCAACTTTCACTATGCAAAAGCAAGTACACAGCAAGTATGTCAGGAGCCTAGCAAATGTTCAGTGTTAAACAACAACAAAAGACCTCTTACCGCTTACTAGTAGGTACCCACAGAGACTCAAATCATAATCAAGGATGGAGGATAAGCTTGACTTGTGGCTAAATGTTTTTAACCTAAAACTGCTCTGCTAGATTTCAAATCACAAACTCAGCTGACCACTCTACTAAAGCCCCCTGGCCATACTGAAAATCCTTCATTTTTAAAAGTTCAGAATATTCAACTGAAAGATAGAGGACTCTGGGAAAAACCACTTTGGGAGGAAGACCAGAGAGCTAATAAAAGAATCTGTGACATTCTGTAATACCTTTTTTTTTTTTAATAAAGATTCTGTTTATTTGAGAGAGAGAGAGAGAGCAGAAGCAGGGGGAGTGGCAGGCAGAGGGAGATGAGGAAGCAGGCTCCCCACTGAACAGGAAGCCCAATGCAGGGCTCCACCCCAGGACCCTAGGGTCATGACCTGAGCCAAAAGCAGACACACTTAGGTGCCCCTCTATAATACTTCTGATAATTTTTGTCGAGAGAAGATTTCGTTTAACAAGAACAGCTGTCCAGGAGGGTTTTATTATTGTTTTTAATTTTAGCATCTTTCCTGGGCAGAAGATCTCAGAATGCAGATCGAAAGAAATATGTAGAGCTTGGTAGGTACCTCTTGTTTAATGACAACAGAATATGCACAATGGAAAAGCCTACTCAAAGTCCTAAGTGTGGGCCAGCAGCAGAAGAATCTGAAACACTGCAGGCTAGCCGAAAACACATCCCTAAGAAGAGCAAATTATTTTCATAAAAGAGACAAACCCAAAGGTTTGTCTTTTGAAAGTGTTTTCTAGGGGCGCCTGGGTGGCTCAGTGGGTTAAAGCCTCTGCCTTCGGCTCAGGTCATGATCCCAGGGTCCTGGGATCGAGCCCCGCATCGGGCTCTCTGCTCAGCAGGGAGCCTGCTTCCTCCTCTCTCTCTGCCTGCCTCTCTGCCTACTTGTGATCTCTGTCTGTCAAATAAATAAAATCTTTAAAAAAAAAAAAAAAGAAAAAAAAAAGAAAGTGTTTTCTAAAAACCATAAAAATACTAGAGAAGAACATAGGCAGTAACCTTTTCGACATCAGCTGTAACAACTTTTTTCTAGATAGCTCTCCTGAGGCAAGGAAAACAAAAGCAAAAATAAGATCACTGGGACTACATCAAAATAAAAGGCTTCTGCATGGGACACCTAGGTGGCTCAGTTGGTTAAGCAGCTGCCTTCGGCTCAGGTCATGATCCCAGGGTCCTGGGATCAAACCCCTTATTGCACTGCCCTCAGTGGGGTGTCTGCTTCTCCCTCTGCCAGCATCTCCTTCTGCTTCTCCCTCCACCTGCCCCTCCTCCTGTTTGTGCTGTCAAATAAATAAAATCTTTTTTTTTTAAAAGATTTTATTTATTTATTTATTTGACAGAGAGAGAGATCATAAGTAAGCAGAGAGGCAGGCAGAGAGACAGGCTCCCCACCGAGCAGAGAACCTGATGTGGGGCTCGATCCCAGGACCCTGAGATCATGACCTGAGCTGAAGGCAGAGGCTTTAACCCACTGAGCCACCCAGGCGCCCCCAAATAAATAAAATCTTAAAAAAAAAAAAAAAAAAAGACTTCTGCACAGTAAAAGAAACAATCAGCAAAACTGAAAGGCAACCTACTGAATGGGAGAAGATATTTGCAAATGACATACCCAAGAAAGGGTTAGTATCAAAATACATAAAGAACTTAGCAAACTCAATACCCAAAAAACAAAGAGTCCAATTAAAAAATGGGCAGAAGACATGAACAGATATTTCTCCAAAGACATATGGATGGCCAACAGATACACAAAAAGATGTTCTTCATCACTTGCCATTAGGGAAGTGCAAATCACAACTACAATATCACCTCACACCTGTCAGGATGGTTAAAATCAACAACGTAAGAAACAGTTGTTAGTGAGGATGTGGAGAAAAAGATACCCTCATGCACTGTTGCTGGGAATGCAGCTGGTGCAGCCACTCTGGAGAACAGTATGGAGGCTCCTCAAAAAGTTAAAAACAGAACTACCTTATGATCCAGCAATCAGACTACTGGGTATTTACCCAAAGAATACAAGAACACTAATTCAAAGGGACACATGCACTCCTATACTTAGAACAGCATTATTTACAACAGCCAAGATATGGAAGCAGCCAATTAAAAAGAATGAAATCTTGCCATGTGCAATGACGTAGATGGAGCTAGAGAGTAAAATGTTAAGCAAGATAAGTCAGAGAAGGACAAACACCATATGATCTCACTCATGTGTAATTTAAGAAACCAAACAAATGAGCAAAGGGGGGGAAAGAGACAAATCAAGAAACAGATCTTAACTATAGAGAACCAACTGGTGGTTACCAGAGGGGAGGTGGGTGAGGGGATGTGTGAAACAGATGATGGGGATTAAGGAGGGCATACGTGATGAGCACTGGGTGATGGACCGAAGTGCTGAATTGCTATATTGTGCATCTGAAACTAATTTAACACTGTATGTTAACTGGAATTAAAAACAGTAAAAAAGGGGTTTTCTGAAGTCTTCTGGAGAAAGGGTTGACACAATTTTTTAGTGTTCATTTGTGGTGATGTCTTTTACAAATCTGGTTCCATTCTGATGGATAGCCACTGATAATAAGGGCTTTGGAATTTCTCATTACAGTAGAAGTCCACTTAAAAAATCTGATTCACGGGGCGCCTGGGTGGCTCAGTGGGTTAAAGCCTCTGCCTTCAGCTCAGGTCATGATCTCAGGGTCCTGGGATCGAGTCCCGAGTCGGGCTCTCTGCTCAGCAGGGAGCCTGCTTCCCTCTCTCTCTCTCTCTCTGCCTGCCTCTCCATCTACTTGTGATCTCTCTCTGTCAAATGAATAAATAAAATCTTAAAAAAAACAAAAATCTGATTCACGGGTTGCCTGGGTGGCTCAGTGGGTTAAAGCCTCTGCCTTCAGCTCAGGTCATGATCTCAGGGTTCTGGGATCGAGCCCCGCATCGGGCTCTCTGCTCAGCGGGGAGCCTGCTTCCTCCTCACTCTCTCTCTCTCTCTCTGCCTGCCTCTCTGCCTACTTGTGATCGCTGTCTGTCAAATAAATAAATAAGATCTTAAAAAAAAATCTGATTCAGAAAAGAAATCAAGGAATAATACTAGGTTTAGGAAAAGTTCTCTCTATATTAAACTACTGTACTTTGTTAGGCCCCCTAAGATGCATTCGGATCGACAATGCAAATACATACCAACATAGAACTTTTCAAGGATATATACCACATACAACAGCAAAGTTTTAAAAAGCATTCTTCAATTTAGCAGATAACAAAAAGTTTGGCCTTTTTTAGGGTTATTGGGAACTTGCCTGGGGCCATTAATAAACTGAACTTCTATATCCATTTGGCTTTGTTAGAACCTGGAGGTAAAATGACAAATGAGTGTAACCCTAGACTCTATCTTAAATACCATAATAGTGTTCAAATATTATTTTTTTAAAAATGTGTTCTGTTTGTGAAGATAATGCACAATTACTGCCAGAAACGCTAACACAGAAACAAAATACTAAGAAAAACAAAACTTACATCCTACCACAGAAAGATAACCACAGTTAATTCAGTAAACATCACTCCAGATACTTCCCCATGCATACAGAAACCAAAACAGAATACATCTACAATTCTGTAGGAATGGGATGGACTGTGGTGGCGTTTTACAACCTGGTGTTCTTTACTCATATATTATGTCTCTAATGTTTTTTCAGGCAACAAAATTTTCCCTCTTATGGCTTCACTGTGTTCCATCAATTACACAAATGCTGATGTATTTTTTTTTAAAGATTTTATTCATTCATTTGACAGACAGAGATCACAAGTAGGCAGAGAGACAGGCAGAGAGAGAGAGGAGGAAGAAGGCTCCCTGCTGAGCAGAGAGCCCGACGCCGGGCTCGATCCCAGGACCCTGGGATCATGACCTGAGCCGAAAGCAGAGGCTTTACCCACTGAGCCACCCAGGCGCCCCCAAATGCTGATGTATTTAATAAAGTCTATTAACTGGAGTATTTTAGGTTGCTTCCAACCTTTTTTTGCCATTATAAAAAAAACGATTATATTTTCATACCTTTATCTCTATGCAATTGTGTAGTATAATTGTGCAATTGTCCAATTATCTCCTTAGGAGAAATTTCTAAGATAAGTTTGTATCAAGTGGGATTTCTGGATCAAAGGTTTTTAAATTCTGAACATACTCCAAACTTCCCCTTCAGAAGAGCTGTACAAACTTTACCTTCCCACCAACACGACGTGAATATATTTCTTTCCTCACAGCTTTAGCCAAAACTGAGTAATCTGTCATTCTTTTCAGTTTTGAAATCTATATTTTAATTGCATTTCACTGAGAACTAGTGAGGTTGAGTATTTTTTCATTCTTCCTACTTCTATAATAAACAGCTTGAATATGTCTTTGTCCACTTTCTTACTATCCAATGGCATTTTAGTCTAACTTGAAGACTGACCATGATCTCCTTTCCTAATACAGGTGGGATTATATTTCTTACGTTGGTAATGATTTTACTCATCACAGATACATAAAAGGTCAAAGAGCTATTGCTCTCAGTCTCAAAATTCATCTTACCTGATCTACCCCTTGTGGATATCTCACATGTCAGTCGCTTGAAATATTCTGGGAGATCAGCATATTCATTTCCATAGGAGATGACCTTAATTCCTTTGTCCAGCATGTTTTCTCGAAGCTTCTTGAACTCATCCACATCTCCTCTCCGAACGAGCATGAAATGTTCTAAGTCAGATTTATGCTTCACAGCTTCCAGAAAAAGGGCTTGGAAAGTGGTGTCATCCACAGTCCAGCCACAGCCCAGGAAAAGGAATGACTTGTTTTCATAGAGTTTCTGAATCTCTCTCTTGCGAGAAAAGAAACAACACGTTAATGACACTGTGAAGACACATGTAAGACATGTCCGAAACAAAAAGGTCAACAGGATCATAACTACAACGTTTAACAGACTGTGATGGCCAATTAACCAAATTGCAAGATCAGACTCCTTTGTGGGATGAATATAAAGAGGGTATATTCATCCCACAAAGGAGTCTGATCTTATTGTTTATTCCTATAACTTGAGGACTGGTCTAAAATTTTATCTTTACCGGACATTCTACTACTCTCTATTCAGGCTTTCACTGAGTAGGCAGTGGGCTACTTGCTATACAGCTTATCTGTCAGATCTGTATGTCCAGAGGCCATAAGGCACTGAGAAGTTTTCAATATATCTTACTCTTCCCATTTTTTCTTTCTTTTTTTTTTTAGATTTTATTTATTTGACAGACAGAGCTCACAGGTAGGCAGAGAAGCAGGCCGGGGTGGGAGGGAAGCAGGCTCCCTGCTGAGCAGAGAGCATGATGTGGGGCTTGATCCCCAGACCCTGAGATCATGACCTGAGCCTAGGCAGAGAGGCTTAACCCACTGAGCCACCCAGGTGCCCCCCGTCTTTCCATTTTCTAGATCATTATTTTCCTTTTTTTGCTTTATAAACTGAACCATGGGATCACCGGAGAAGATAATTCCATTATCAGATTTGCTTAAAAAAAAAAAAAAAAAAACAACAAAAAACCACTTACCAAGAACATTAATATGTATGTGTGTATATATATGCATATGTATAATATACAAACATCAGAGATGATTTTGCTCTACGGATTACTCAATGTCAAAGATGGATGCAATAAAAACACATGTCAGGGAAAGTATAGGAGAAAAAAAGTCCCTTATGCTTTAGAAAGTATTACATTTCCCTGGTTTTTCTTTTGCTATGTCATATAAAAAGACATTATCATTCTAAGTGACCTACTCCTGAAAACAGCCAGTATACACCGTTCTCAGAGTTGGGGGCCAGTGAATTTTCCCCACATAACCCTGGCCAGAGAGTGCTTTACACGTTATGTGTGAACAAGACTTGTATCTCAAAAAACCCACAAGCTTTTTCACAAAGTTTTATTATCCTACTTAGAATTTCTTTGCACTGAGCAGTAAGTGTGATAATTCAATATAGGCCTATCACCATTCACACACAGTCTCTTCAGAATGTATGTTCTAGAGCAACTGGTCGGTAAAAAAGTGCATATATTATTACTGGCACAGAGGTGGTTTTATACTGTAATAAACCAAATGGTGAGGAAGGATAATAATGTCATCTTTGTAGGCAGGGAGGATGCTGGTGACAGAATGCCATCTGCTGGCTGTCAATCAAGAACAAAGTAAAGGGGGCGCCTAGGTGGCTCAGTGGCCTCTGCCTTTGGCTCAGGTCATGATCTCAGGGTCCTGGGATCGAGTCCCGAATCACGCTCTCTGCTCAGCAGGGAGCCTGCTTCCTCCTCCTCTCCCTCTGCCTGCTTCTCTGCCTACTTGTGATCTCTGTCAAATAAATAAATAAAATCTTAAAAAAAAAAAAAAAAAAAAAACAAGGTAAAAACCTCCAGCTGGACACCTGAAGAGACATTCTGCATTTCCTAAACTACCACATGCACAACCACACGCTAAGAAGCACAGAAAGAAAGCTTCACCTTCCAGTTTTAACTCATGGGGAAAATGTTATCCCGTGAAGACCGAGCATGTATTCAGAGGTTTCCCGGGAAGGCTTTCCTGCGACCAGCAAGAGCAGCGCCACTCACCATAACTTCGGTGTTCCTGAGCACATTCTGGTAGCCAGCTGGATGGAGGACAATGCCACTAGGATTGGTGTAGACCCCGTGGATGTGTAAGACGCTCAGCTTCCGCTTCTCCTGAGCCCACTCTAGAACCTGTATAACACAAATATGGCTCAACCAAGTTGGCAGGGCTGAGCATTTGCTTAAAGGTCCCCATGGGCACAAGGCTGCTTTGACGGACTAGGCTGCTGGCATGACACTTCATGATACCGTAGGGCAAGCATGTAAGACTTAGTGTGGCTTTAGTTTCCATTCCAGGCACGGCTGTTAGGGCTGATGGAAGCATGCCTGGTGATTTCGCTTTGAACGTAACCATCAAAAACTGAAGTGTCATCATTTGTAGAAATGCTAGGGCTCGTACCACTGGTGATTGATACACATGACAGTTTGGGAAGACTGTTTCAGCAAAGATCCCCAAGGTATCACGCATCCTATATCCAGGCCCTGTGCAGTCCCTTTTCACACTTACTCCAGGCTTGGCCACTGGCTTGCTTCAGCCAACAGGGCCTTAGCAAACAGGATGCAAACAGCAGCTTGAAAAATGTTGGCACAGATTTCATTTCCCTTTTGTGGCTTCTGGAAGCCGGCACCATCACATAAGAAGCCTCAGCTAGCCTCCTAGAGATACGTGGCCCAGCCAAATGCCCACACCGGCAGACATGGGAGCAGGGCCATCTGACAGCAACCCCGCCTGGGCCAAGCCACCTGGTGACTGCAGCCACGTGGGTAACCAGCAAAACCAGCACGACTGCCCCGGTTCTGAGCCCAGCTCAAATGCTCACTCACGATATCAGGTGCAAATAAAATGTTTGAAGCCCCAAAGTTTCCAGGTGGTTTTTTTGTGCCGTGGATAAGCAACTTTGTCCCCCGAGTTACCTAAAAGGCTATCAGTGAAAAACAATCACTTAGAAGACAATGGTAATGAGAGCCTCCTAGATGTCACCGTTCCATTTCCTCAAGGACTTGAGAAAGCATAATTTCATTCTCATATCATTCTAGAGAAAATCAGGTTTGGGTTAGTGAAGAGGCACAGAGATGGTGCACATTGAGTAACACGAGGCTGCAATCTCACCACCGGTCAAGGGCGTTAATGTACTCGATTTCAATACTGCCCTCTTGTGGACTAAAACCACAAAGCAAACCTTCCAGGATGAAAATGCAAGAGAAAAGAGCCAAGTCTGAGAGAAACCCCTTATTTTGAAAAGGCCCTTATGCTTCTGTTGCTGGTCATAATCCCAGGAGATTATATCAGGAACATCAGAGGAGCTGTTTCTTGCCATTAATTTTTGAATTTCGTTCAATCATCTATGAATTCAAAAAGTATTTACTGAGCACCTGCTACGTGCCAAGTACTATCTTAGACGTCAGGGTAAGGGCTGACGCGGTATCTGCGTAAATGGAGGTGCTGTTTCCATGGGACAAACAGCGAGAAAACAAACCGAGATAAAAACTGAAAGTTACAGTAAAGTGCCATGAAAGAAATGGGTAAAAAAATAAGGACAGACCCCTTCAAAAAACGTAAGGGCAGGTCAGAGAGAGACTTACAGGCGAAGAAGGAGCTGACCATACCAAGCACGCAGGTAGCAGGTGGAAAACATGCCAGCCAGAGCCAACCGGCCTTCACGGCACCATTTCTTTACATTTGATCTCTTTTTAAAACCTGACCGCAAGCTCGGCCAAATCACAAGAATGGCATTGTAGCTGCTGCTCTGGCAGAGACAGTACTGTGACAATAAATGTCAGCGGGTGAATCCGTTTTCTATCCAAACTGTTTATCTGGGCTCTAAGTCAGACACAAAGGTAGGTTCCTTGGAAAATAAAGTAGGGAAGGAAAATTGCAAAATACAAAGCAGGACAAATGAGACTTGGTAGCATTTTATAACCTGTTTTTTCTTTCTTCCTTCTTCATTTCATCATCTCTGATTATGGTAATGGAAATATTTTCCTTTTCATGGCTTCACTGTATTTCATCAATTAAATAAATGTTAGTCCATCTACAGAATCTCCTACTGGTGCGGAAGTTCAAATTACAAAGTCAACTGACCATTCTAATAAAAAAGCCTTCTCTTGTTAGTTGACATAAATCAACATCTATAATTCAGTATTATGGTAAGCGGCTTAACTACAGCATGGGCTGTATTAAACAAAACAAAACAAAACAAAACAAAACAAAACTCTCCTGCGGTTTCCACTGAACATCAACTTCAGCCCAGCTATCACTTGGCTTGAAAGTTGCTCTTCAGACATCAAAAAGTAGTGTTCATACATTTCTTATAGAAGCTATGAAGAATATATCCTAAGAAAGAACTCTCAATCAGTATTGTGCTCATCTGATATTAGCAAATGTTAAAAAGATCTTACAGTTTAAATGACTTCCTATAACCTTGCTTTGAAATTGCGTGAAATTGTCAAAACTCACAGACCTGAATACTTTTCAGAGCTGTGCGTTTTACTCTGTATTGATTTTATCTCAAAAACGAAAAAATAAAAATCCAACTAGGGACAAGAATCTTCCTTTATACCCCAACATAAATACCAGCAGTGTATAATATACCAACTAGAAAACAGTTTTTCTGATGAAGATACAACCCACTAGCCTGAAGAAGAGACCAATCCTTGTTACCTTTTTCTCATCAGTAAGGTCAAGGGATTCGAGTTGTTTTCCCTGATCTGCTGCATACAGTTCCAGGAGATTATCAAAATTTGTAGTTAATACCAGGGCTCCATTTTCCATCAGGTGAAGAACTGACTGAAGAAGCTGTTTTCCAGAATCTTCCATCTTTGACTCCAAATCATCAAATACTTCATATAAACAGTCCTTGAAAAACGTGGATCGAACATTACTAGTTCGCTGGGGAGGGATTAGAAAGAGAAAAATTAATTCCACGTGTTTTGTCGGTCACTTGTTTTGATTTCAATAATACAGCAAATTTTTGAAGAATACTGTACTTAAGAATAAGGATAAAATATTGTCTACCTCAGAAAGTTATACTAAGAAAAACAGGAAACATGCCATGTACTTAGCACAATGCCTAGCACATAGTAAGTGCTCAGTACTATTATATCACATGCAAATAAGCATAAATTCCCTAAACAAGCATTTTTATAGATTGAAGAAAATGGGCATGGTCAAGATGTTTATGGATTTAGGAAAAATGGCTTATCTTATCCTTGCCTGCTTTTTTCCCTGAGCATAATTCAGGAATTTGTTTACAGGTATGCTGGGAAAAATACTATATAACAAAGGTTACCATAGATCTGCATTTTGCAACTGTTTTTAAAAATACCAAACATTAATCAGTTCTAAGAAGACTTCCTCCTTTGTTTTTTAAAAAATTTATTTATATCTTTTAAGATTTTTTTAAAAACTTATTCATTAGAGAGAGAGAAAGAGAGGACACGCGCACATGAGCAGAAGGGAGGGTTGGAGAGAGAGGGTGAAGCAGACTCCCTGCCAAGCAGGAAGCCCAATGCAGGGGCTGGATCCCAGGACCCAGAGATCATGACCTGTGCTTACGGCACACTATTAACCAACTGAGCCACCCAGGTGCCCTTCCTCCTTTTTTACATATGGTTTACCTGAATAAGGGCTTTCCCAGTTTCATTCTGAGTATATGTAAATATCTCAATGACTAATGAGGAAATAGAATACAAACCCCTGGTAGGAAGGTGGATTTAAAACTTAAAAGAAGTAGTGAGCCCAGGCACACAGGAATTGCAAACGGAACGTAACTAGGTAATGTGCTATAACAAATGTCTAATCCCTATCTTGTTCCTGCAACTATCAGGCCTTTGGATAGTATCAAAGCAAGAATCAGTTCATAAAGGCCCCAGTATTTCCCAAACTCCAAGTAACTGTACTCAGCTGCTATAATGTAGGTGTTTGAGCTCCTTTCGTTTTTCCTCAAATCAGTCCCCCTACCTTCCTGGTTTTGTGTCTCCTTCTAATAGCTCAATGCTCAGAGAAAGATCTGTTTCCATGGAACCACGTAAGCAGATTCATAAAATACACTTCCATTTGCAAATTCTTTTCCTAATTTTTCAAAGAACTTTATAAAATTATCCAATCTTTAAATTATACCTACCAACTAAAAGAAATGGTAAATATTTAAACATTGGAAAACTAGAGCACAGAGGTGAAACTAAAACCACAAAGCAAAGGTGGTGACACGCCCTGAAGTTTATCTGGTCAATCACCAGTCCATGCAACATCTACCATTAGATAGGATTCTCATGATACGCTGTTGTCAGTGGGCTCAGAGTCTCTTCTGGTGCTAGACAGATGGTATAGCCCATATTTATGTGGCTAAGAATGTGGGGCATGCTTTTCAACTGCGACTTGAACAATCCGATCAGAAACAGTGAAGAATTTACAACCATACTTAATGAATTTCACCACATACATGAACTATATAAAAAATATGATTCCCCTTTAGTATCTACCAAAATTACAACCCATTTACCCTACAGTCTTGCAATCCCATCTCTGGGAATATATCCCACAGATATACTACAAACAAAGGAAATGACATACACAAGGTTATCACTGCTCTGTTATCTGTAATAATAAAGGACTGGAAACAAGCCATGCAATCTGTGTGTAGGAAACTGAGATGGCCAAGAACCCATAAAGGGGGCCAGTATGGAAAGATCTCCAGGATATACTATTAAGTAAAATAAACAAGATACTGAACAGTACATTTAGAGTGTTACCTTTTGACATGGGGGATGGAAGAGGTAGTGAGATAGAATAAATCTAGTCCTATTTGCTTGTTTTGCGAAAAAGGAACACTAAAAGGATACTCAAAAAGTTAGTAAGAGTGGTGACCTATCGGGGAGGGGTGAGTTTGGGAAGAGGAGGTAGACAAAGACATGGTGGGAATGAGATGTTGCAATGTATGTAAACCTTTTTACCTCATTTTGATTTCTGTAAGGTGCATACATAATATCTATTCAAAAAAGCAAAACTAAGCTTAAAATTAAATAAAAACGATGGTGATTTTAAGAACTTCCCTGTTGTGTTTTGTATCTTCATTTTGTACTCTGATTCATACACAGTTAATACAACCCCATATTCCAGCGCCAGTTTAATCATTACACACACAGATAAAAATACCTGCGTATACAAATGAGTAATTATGGGTGTGGACTATTTTCTTGCTTGTAAGGAAAGAAATACAAAAGGTTAAAAGCCTGGGAATAAATGTTCTAAGTCACTTATTTGAGCTATCTCTTAGTTCTATTTCTTTAAGTTCCTACATCTTGTGTAGCGACACAGAGAGGAAGGAAAGAGGCTTTCTGTAGCTGTGCTGATTTCTTCAGACTTTTTTTTTAAAATTATTTCTTTATTTCTTTTATTTATTTCCTCAGACTTAAAACGAACATTTCTTTCTCTTGAAGTATGTGACCCTAGAACAAAATTTCCCACCAGTAGCCTAAGCAAAGACAAAGGAATGAAAACAAACAAGGAGGTTCCATAGTCAAAAGGAAATGCCAAACTCCCACACAATTTTATGGACGTTTTCTTATTCACTTAAAACAGTGAAATGAAACCAATGGTACTGGAGTTCTTCTACCCTTAACTCTCATTTTTCTGATCCCAGATACAGTAAAAACAAAATCCGGACTCTTTCTCACCAAGGTTACTGACATTCATTGTGTACTTACTATGTGCCAAACACTTCATATACATTACCTAACTTACTCTTCATGAGTTAAGTAGTATTAGCCCAGTTTTACAGATGCAAAAATAGATTCTGAGAAGTGAATTTTCCCAAAGTCCCAGTGCATTTAAATGGCAGAGTCTGATTCTGAAACCCAAGTTCTCTGTACTGAATGCACAATATCACCTCCCTAGTGTAAGAAACTGGCTCAGTAGATGGGCCTATTGAATTAACCTGCCACATTATTGCTGTTAGATTCTTTAAAAAAAAAAAAAAAAAGATAATTTCATGGGAACCTGGGTGGCTCAGTCAGTTGAGCGGCTGCCTCTGGCTCAGGTCATGATCCCAGGGTTCTGGGATCGAGCCCCACATACGGCTCCCTGCTCAGCAGGGAGTCTGCTTCTCCCTCTCCCTCTGCCAGCTGCTCTGCCTACTTGTGCTATATCTTTGTCAAATAAATAAATAAAATCTTTTAAATAAAATCTTTTTTAAAAAGATTTTATTTATTTATTTGATAAAGATTACAAGTAGACAGAGAGGCAGGCAGAGAGAGCGAGGAAGGCAAGCAGGCTCCCTGCCGAGCAGAGAGCCCGATGCGGGGCTCAATCCCAGGACCCTGGGACCATGACCTAAGCCGAAGGCAGAGGCTTTAACCCACTGAGCAACCCAGGCACCCCTAAATAAATAAAATCTTAAAAAAAAAAGACCATTTCAAACATATATAAAGTAAAAAGAATATACACCCCACTGTACACCCATCATCCAGTTTCGACCATTATCACACATAACCAATCTTATTTAACCTAAATTCCCCTCCACTATACCCCTGCCATGCTCTCCTCTTGAACAGAATTTTTCTGAAGCAGTTCCCAAGCGTTGTATTTCATGCAGCTACTTCAACAATTTCCCAAAGCCCCCCCCTTTACATATAAAACAAAACATAACTGCAATAACACCTATCACACCTAAAAGAAAAAAGAAATAATATTAATTCCTTATTATCAAATACTCAGTGTTCACATCTCCCTAAACACGTGTCCTTTTTTAAAAGCCTTTGGTTTGCCTGTATTTTTTTTCTTACATATCCTCTATTAAAGTGGGTTTTGGGGTGCCTGGTTGGCTCAGTGGGTTAAGCCTATGCCTTTGGCTCAGGTCATGATCTCAGGGTCCTGGGATCCAGCCCCGCTATGGACTCTCTGCTCAGCAGGGAACCTGCTCCCCCCGCCCCCGCCTGCCTCTCTGCCTACTTGTGATCTGTCAAATAAATAACTAAAATCTTCAAAAAAATAAAGTAGGTTTCAAAACATGGCCCATGGTCTCTGTGGATCTCTAAGATTCTTTAAGGAGTTTGCAAAGTAAAATTATTTTCATAATAATATTAAGGTAATTTCTGTCTTTTAAACTGTGCCGATATGTGCACCAATGGTACAAAAGCAATTGTGGGTAAAACTGCTGGTGACTTAGTGTGAATCAAGACAGTAGAACTCAGCTGTGCCTGCAACCACTGCATTCTTCATGACCAAAGACTTAGAAAAAAAATCCCAGTTTCACTTAAAAATGTTCTTAATGCAGCAGTAAAAATTACTGTATTAAATCCTGACCCTTCCTTTTAAAAGTCTGTATGAAGAAAGAGGAAATGTGCACAGAGCACTTCTGCTGCAGCCCGAAGTATGACGGCTGTCTCCGGGCAAAACATTTGCGTGACTGAACTGTAAGCTTGATTATCCGTTTTTTCATCAAACATTATTTTTACTTGAACAAATGATAAACTAGTCATTCAGAGTTGGGTATTCTCAGGCATTTTTGAAAAAACAAATGAAGCGAGCCTGCCATTTTGAGGGAAACAATTGAGGACTGCTGTTATGGTTGCCTATGACAAAAGTGGAACTTTCAAGCAAAAACCAGAAATTTAAAAAAAATTATTTAAAATCAATTTAGTTAATATATAGGGTAGTACTAGTTTTAGGGGTTGAATTTAGTGATTTATCAGTTGCATGTAATACCCAGTGCTCATTCCATCAAGTGCCCTCCTTAATGTCCATCACCCCATTACTCCCTCCCCTCCACCAAGGCTCAGTTTTTTTCCCTAGAGTTAAGAGTCTCTTATAGTTTGTCTCCCTCTCTTTTTTTAATCTTATTTTTCCTTCCCTTCTCCTATGTTCATCTGTTTGTTTCTTAAATTCCATATATAAGTGAAATCATATGGCATCTGTCTTTCTGACTTAATTCACTTAGCATTATACCCTCCTGCCCCATCCACATCATTGCAAATGGCAAGATTTCATTCTTTCTTTCTTTATTCATCCATCTGTCCAGGGACATCTGGGTTCTTTCCATGTTTTGGCTATTGTGGACATTGCTGCTATAAACACCGGTGTGCATGTGCCCCTTTGAATCATTGTTTTTGTTTCATTTGTATAAATATCCAGTAGTGCGACTGCTGGGTTGTAGGGTAGCTCTATCTTTAACTTTCTGAGGAACCTCCATACTGTTTCCCAGAGTGGCTCACCAGCTTGCATTCCCACCAACAGTGTAGGAGGGTTCCCCTTTCTCTACATATTCACTGACACGTGTTGTTTCCTGACTTGTTAATTTTATAGCCATCCTGACTGGTGTGAGGTGGTATCTCATTGTGGTTTTGATTTGTATCTCCCTGATGCTGAGTGATGTTGAGCATTTTTTCATGTGTCTGCTGTTAGTCATCTGAATGTCTTCTTTGGAGAAATGTCTGTGCATTTCTTCCTGCCCATTTCGTGACTACAATTTTTTCTTTTTTGGGTGCTGAGTTTATAGATTTTGGGTACTAGCCTTGTATCTGATATGTCATTTTTTAATATCTTCTCCCATTCTGTAGGTTGCGTTCTAGCTTTGTTGACTGTTTGCTTTGCTGTGCAAAAAAAAAATGTTTATCCTGATGAAGTCCAAATGGTTCATTTTTGGTTTTATTTCTGTGCCTTTGGAGAAGTGTCTAGCAAGAAGTTGCTGTGGCCAAGGTCACAGAAGTTGCTGCCTGTGTTGTCTTTTAGGATTTTGATGGCTTCCTGTCTCACATTTAAGTCTTTCATCCATTCTGAGTTTATTTTTGTGTGTGGCATAAGGAAATGGTTCAGTTTCATTTTTCTGCATGTGGCTGTCCAATTTTCCCAACATCATTTTTTGAAGAGACGGTCTTTTTTCTATTGGACATTCTTTCCTGCTTTGCCAAAGATTAGTTGGCCAAAGAGCTGAGGGTCCATTTCTGGGCTCCCTATTCTGTTCCGTTGGTCTATGTGTCTGTTTTTGTGCCAATACCATACTGTCTTGATGATTCAGCTTTATAAAAGAGCTTGAAGTCCGGAATTGTGATGCCTCCAGCTTTGGTTTTCTTTTTTAACATTACTTTGGCTATCTGGGGTCTATTCTGGTTCCAAACACATTTTAGAACTGAAAAACCAGAATTTTAGAAAACTCTTAATGGGTCACCAGGAGCTTGACAACCTCCAAATACTTATGTGATGAGACTGGTGGTGTTATTAATGAATGTAATTTTTGAGCTGTGTAGTGAAATGTGTCAATATCTAGAGGATATATGTAACTCAGTGAACCAAGATTTTCTAAATGACAGATGCATGATGTTACAAAATCATGCATGGGTGAAAGATTTATTCTAAGTGCAAGATGGATCATGGATTTTAATGCAACAGAATAGGAACAGTTCAGATTCCGTATTACCATTAATAGGGATGTGATTTCAGATTTCATACTGCTATTAATCTTTAGGAAGGAAGCTACCACTTAACTGAGTTTTAGTGTAGCATCAATGGTGAATATCTGTAAGTATCTAAAAAGACTATTAAAATACTTCTTTCTTGGGGCACCTGGGTGGCTCAGTGGGTTAAAGCCTCTGCCTTCCGCTCAAGTCATAATCTCAGGGTCCTGGGATCAAGCCCAGAGTCGGGCTCTCTGCTCAGCAGGGAGCCTGCTTTTCCTCTGTCTCTGCCCGCTGCTCTGCCTACTTATGATCTCTCTCTCTGTGTCAAATAAATAAATAAAATCTTTAAAACAACAACAACAACAACTTCTTTTTTTGCCAGCTACACACCTGTGAGACCTGACTTTTTCCATATACTTAAACCAAAACAACACACAGTATATACAGCAGATAGGAGAATGCAGTTGTCTTCTATTAAGCCAGATATTAAAAAGATTTTTTAAAGTGTGAAACAATACTATTAATTTTTAATTTTTGGAAACTGTAATTATTTTCCACAAACATGTTAATTAAGTTTACATGTGATAGGCTTATTGGTACTGTTAAGTAAATATTTTAAACATTTCTCAATTTTTAATAGTGAATATTGACAGATATACTCTACAGAAACAAAAGCTGCTTGAGTTTCTCAATAATTTTTAAGAGTATATAAAGGAGTCTTGAGACCAAAAAATTTGATAATTTCTCCTCTACTGTAACTGACACTAACCCACAACAAATTTTAAGGTTAATAATAAATTTTCATCCAAAGATAATCAGTGACCCCAGTTTGATGTTTGTTGGGTATACGCTTACTGACACTGACTTCAAAACTTCTCATTACTTTCAATCACAATTCACCCAACTAGTAAAATCACGCTTTCTGTTCTCAGGAGACCACTGTGATGGATGAGTGAAGGTTACAGCCAAGACAAGAGAGTGGCATGACAACACTGTACATCCTAGTCTGAAAGAGAACGTCTTCATCCACGGACCAGTCTTCCTAGTCTAACACAGTACTCATGAGCTTTTTTTCTTCCCCCCAAAAAGCTATCATTTTTATTAATTAACTGGCTAACACACTTCTGTAATACTTTTCCTTTAAATTTTTTGGCTACGTACTCTTTAATTGCCTTTTTATACAACAATTGTGTATTTTTTAAGACATTAAAAAAGTTTTCTTTCCTCTTTGCTCTCAAGTGTGCTTTATCAGATATTAATACAGCCACTCTCACTTTCTATTGATTAGTATTTGAATTACACGTTTTCTATCTTTTTACCTTTAACAACTCTACTGACATACAATTCTCATAACATACAATTCACCTATTTGAAGTGTAAATTCAATGATTATTTATAGATTCACAGATACCGCAACTGTCACCACAGTCAATTTTAGAACACGTCATCATATCAAAAGAAACCACGAAGCCTTTAAATATCACCCGGCTGCCCTCCATCTGTGCTCTAGTCCTTGCCAACTACTAATCGACTTTCTGTCTCTAACAGATTTCCTTATTCTGAACTTTCTGCATGAATGCAGCCATCTAATATGTGGTCTTTTGTGACTGGCTTCCATTACGCTAAGGGTCATTCAAACTGCAGCATGTTATCAGTACTGAACTCCCTTTAATTGGCAAGTAGTATTCCACTGTATGGATGTGCTGCATTTTGTTTATCCACTTGACAGCAGATGGACATCTGGGTTATTTCTACCTTGTGCCTATTATGAATACTGCTACCCACATTTGTGTGTGAGTTTCTGTATGGACATATGTTTTCATTTTTCTAGGGTCTACCCAGAAGCAGAACTGCTGGGTCAGATGGTAACTCTATATTTAATTGTTTGAGGAACTGCTAGACTGTGTTTCACATTGTCTGCACCATTTCACAATCCCAGCAGGGGATGAGGGATTCAGTTTCTCTACAGCCTCACCAACATTTAACTGACCTTCTGAGTCTAGCCGTCTTGGTGCATGTGAAATATACCTCAAGTGGTTGTGATGTGGATTTTTCTAATGACTACTACATGAAAAGATGCTCTACGCCTTTACATGCGCTCACTGGCACATGGAACCATGTCAATTCAAATCCTTTGAATTATTTGCCTTTTTACTGTTAAGCTATAATAGTTCTTTATTCTGGACGCTACACCCTTAGGAGATATATGAATTGCTAATATTTTCTCCTGTTCTCTGGCGGGGGAGGGGTGGGGGGGGCTGACTTTTTACTTTTTTGAGAGTGCTCTTTGAGCCTGAGAGCTTTTATGCTTGGTAAGGTGCAGTGTATGTACTGTTCCTTTTGTTACTTGTGCTTTTGGTGTCATGTTTTATTTTTATTTATTTATTTATTTATTTAAAAGATTTTATTTATTTATTGGACAGAGAGAGAGATCACAAGTAGGCAGAGAGGCAGGCAGAGAGAGAGGAGGAAGCAGGCTCCCCGCTGAGCAGAGAGCCCGATGTGGAGCTCGATCCCAGGACCCTGGGACCATGACCCGAGCCGAAGACAGAGGCTTAACCCACTGAGCCACCCAGGCGCCCTGGTGTCATGTTTTAAAAACTGCTGCCAGGTCCAAAGTCATGAAGCTGTCAATCTGTTTTCCTCTAGGAGTTTTACAGTTTTAAGTTCTTTTATTTAGGTCTTTAATCCATTTTGAATTAATTTTGTGTATGGTGTGACACAGAGGTCCTATGAACTCTTTAAAGCTTACTAATTATTTACACTATTCTAGATTAGTAACAATTTATCACAATTAAGGACAAAGAAATGAGAAGAGGAAGTAAAAGGTACTAAGTTTCTGAAATGAGTCATGAACCAAGAGGAAATTATTATTTTTTTTTTTTTAAAGATTTTATTCATTTGACAGACAGGGATCACAAGTAGACAGAGAAGCAGGCAGAGAGAGAGGAAGGAAAGCAGGCTCCCTGCTGAGCTGAGAGCCTGACATGGGGATTGATCCCAGGACCCTGAGATCATGACCTAAGTAGAAGGCAGAGGATTTAACCCACTGAGCCACCCAGGCACCCCAAGAGGAAATTACTTTTAAATGGCTCTCTTTTAGGCTTTTTTTTTTTTTTTTAAAGATTTTATTTATTTGACAGAGAGAGATCAGAAGTAGGCAGAGAGGCAGGCAGAGAGAGAGGAGGAAGCAGGCTCCCTGAGGAGCAGAGAGCCCGATGCGGGGCTCGATCCCAGGACCCTGAGATCATGACCTGAGCCGAAGGCAGCGGCTTAACCCACTGAGCCACCCAGGGGCCCCCTAGGCTAACTTTTAATGACACTTCTTTCCTATACGCCCAAGGGCCTGGGAAGAGGGTGTGGGAATCAACACTAATAATTTACTTTATAAGGGGCACCTGGGTGGCTCAGTAGGTTAAGCCTCTGCCTTTAGCTCAGGTCATGATCTCAGGGTCCTGGGATCGAGTCCTGCATCACGGTCTCTGCTCAGCAGGGAGCCTGCTCCCCGCCCCCACCCTCTGCCTGCCTCTCAGCCTACTTGTGATCTCTGTCAAATAAATAAATAAAATCTTTAAAAAAATTTTACTTTATAACAAGAGTTTTTTTTTTCCCCCCAAATATGTCATTTATTAAGATTCAGAACATGATTTGGCTACTCTATTATTTCTAAATATATCTTAAATGAATTCTGATTTTTGAAGGCATTTTGAAGACAGTGCAAACACGGAGGTCCTTATTATTCATGAATTGGTATCCAACTCAACTTGATAAAACAAGACAAAATTCCTTATAAATATTCTGAGTGATCGCCTTTAAAAGAAACATTTAAAGAAATGGTGTTGCTTAACCCAAAAAGGGTAAGAATGATCTCTAATCTTTCTGGGGTTCCCTAAAAGGCATGGATGGCAGGGAATGCCACTATCACAGTAATGAGCAGAGAAAAAATAAATTCAAAACACAGCAATAATGGGACAGTGGTCTCATTTTTGTAAATATAAAGACCTCAGCATCATTAATGCCACCATCTCACAGACACACACAGACACACAGACACACGCACGCATGCATCAAGATAACTACCCTGAATAGGGCCCATTAACAGACCTTTTGTGGAAGAGCCAAGAGTTATGCAAATCTATAAGCTAAAGGGGCACCTGGGCGGTTAAGCCTCTAGACTCTGGATTTCAGCTTGGGTCATGATCTCGGGGTTGTGAGATCGAGCCCTCCTTCCTACTCTACTCTGGTGTGGAGCCTGCTTAAGATTCTCTCTCTCTCTCTCCATCTGCCCACCCCCCCCTCCAAAATCTATGAGCTTGCAATGAATATCCTTGTCAAATTCAGCACATGTGTCACAGTTTCAGGAAATAATGCCAAGATACACAGGAGGATACTCACAGGAGAGAGTTTCTGGATAAGGTCATGGGCAACATGGACAAGGTTTTTGTCTTCATGGAGACATTTCTGAAATTTTCTGCTCTCCTCATCTTCTAGAAGATCAAAATCAATGGCGGCATCCAGTAAGGCCTGAATCAACCCCTTCCAGGACTTCAGGGCTGGAACCTGAGGTGCCACCGCAGCACTAATGCCTGTTCCAATCACCAGCACAAGTTCCCGAGGCTTCTTTGTTTTTAAGCTTGGAAGCAGCTTCCTGAAAAAGTCAACCAAACGAAGAGGATTGGGAATGTCCAACAGATAGGAGGCACATGGAAAAGCTGTTGAAAATCATGGTTTTCAGCTGTCACTTTCATAGTTGCAAAGAGGATATTAACAGTTTCTGATACCTCTCCTGAGTATCTTAAGCAAAAAGATCAGAATATTGTGCCAGGACTTGCTAAAAACCTATTTCAGGAATCCTAAGAGGCAATCTTGCAAGTTTTTTTTGTTTTTGTTTTTGTTTTTTTAAAGATTTTATTTATTTGACAGAGATCACAAGTAGGCAGAGGCAGGCAGAGAGAGAGGAGGAAGCAGGCTCCCCACTGAGCGGAGAGTCCGATGCGGGGCTCGATCCCAGCACCCTGGGACCATGCCTTGAGCCAAAGGCAGAGGCTTTAACCCACTGAGCCACTCAGGTGCCCCCTAAGAGGCAATCTTAAAAACAATTTTCTCCTTCATAGTTCTTTCAATCTAAGAAAACCCACTTACAGTAGGAAAAGATCCAATAAAATTACAGCCCAGCTGAGTTCTGCTAACTAAATTATATTTCAAACCAACATTAAATTTCAAAAAACATGGATTCCAGAGAGAAAAGAAATCCATACAAATTAAATTCCTATTGTTGAGACATAAAACAAGAGATGAAAGAAAGCCAAAGCTAAGCTCAATTTTGTAAACACTAGTACGATAAAATTGAGCATGACTAAAACTGAGAATGAGACCATCAAGTATGGGAACACATTTCACTTCCATTTTGTTCTAGATTTCTATCTGCAAGGCAAAAAGGTAAAAAAAGAAGAAGAAGAAAAAAAGTAGCTAACAGAATTCTGAAAACACGGGAGCTTCACGTTACCTAATAAACAAAGCTATAACTATTCAATAGATACGACAAGAAGTGGAAAACATTCCTTTCTTACCATGACAAGCACGAGTTCTGTCTTGAAGAGAAGTACAGACAAAAGTTTTGTGTTTTGGTTCTCCATACCCCACTCCACCCCACCTCCCACACTTCAGTCTGGAAACTACATTAAAATACGTTTGAAATATATTTACTCACTTTAATTTTTGCTGATGGCAGGTGTTTTCCAAGAAACTGCCTTTCTCAATTTTTTGTCAAAATAAAAGAAAAAGGATTTGCATTTTGGCATAACGTAAGAAATGGTACTTTAAGCCTTGGGAAACCTGTTTTGAGGAAACAAACCTTACAACTGCCTTCCCTATTTCCAACTCCAGCATTTGGTCATTCAACAAATATGAAAAACTTACCAAGTACTGGATACTATGGTAGGTACTAGTGATGTTTCTTTCTTTCTTTCTTTCTTTCTCTCTTTCTTTTTTTTTTTTAAGATCTTATTTATTTATTTGTCAGAGAGAGAGAGAGAGAGAGAGCGAGTGCGCGCACGCGAGCGCCCACAGGCAGGCAGAGTGATAAGCAGGGTCCCTGCTGAGCAAGGAGCCCGATGCAGGACTCGTTCCCAGGACCCTGGGATCATGACCTGAGCCGAAGGCAGCGGCTTAACCAACTGAGCCACCCAGGCGTCCCATTAGTGATGTTTCTATGAATAAAATGAAGTCCCTAATCTCAAAAGTTTAGTCTACTGGAAAAGACTGATAACAGATATCAGAAGCAAATGACAAAAATGAGTTTCAGTTCAAGGCAATCAAGATATGGAAAATACACAAATATATACTCACAGAAAACTTCTAGAGGGATTCACAAGAACTATAAATAGTGGTTAACTCTGGGGATTGGGGAGAATAAGGATTTTTACTTTTCACTTGATTATACTGTATTATTTGAATTTTTTTTTCACCTCTTCCATTATAGGTTTAGGGTGTAATTTGCCTAATTTAAAATTTCTAGTTAAAAAGGAAAAAATCAGCAGTTGTGTTTCATTTCTGATTCTTCCTAAAACCACTAAGTAATTTTTTTAGAAGGCATAAATTCATAAAACTCAAAATAGGGAAAGATGACAGCAGACAACACAGGCCAACAAAATTTTAGAGGAGTTGTACAGTAAGAGATGATTCCCTCTATAGAACTTTGGGAGTGTTCAAATAAATCTGAAGGCAGAGGGGCAGGTGGGGCCAAAACAGAGAATTTGCTGCAAGGCCATATTAGAAGCAGTTAGAACTCTATGACCAGAGGCCTGCTTTCTAGAGAGGCTATACTAGAGGGTTCTGTATCTGAGAACACTGTGCACAGCTTGGGAAAGGGAATTAAGTAAAAGTCAATATATGAAATATAAGACTCCCCTGCATCCTTCTCCCAGAGGAAGACTCTCAGACAATGGCAGTCAACCTTAGAACTGCACCCTATGCCCCCCATCCAGGATTCCTTTTTTGGGGAAAAAGGCCAGCATGAGAGAAAAGACCCACACATTCTGATAGGTTGGGATTCCTCAGTTACAGAATCTGGCCCATGGCTGACACCCATAGTGAAGCCCATCAGTGACCAAGTCCCTTATGCACACATAGGTTCTCAAACTGGCTTTTTAGTGTCTTCTCTTAAATGTGAGCAGACAAAGAAAGGTCACTTTTCATTTGAACAAAGCCCCCACTGTGAGAGTTACACCTAAACAAACTAGCAGATAGAAAGGAATCTGCTGGAGGCACCTGGGTGGCTCAGCCCTAGTTAAGCAGCTGCCTTTGGCTCAGGTCATGATCCAGAGTCCTGGGATGGAGCCCAGCATCAGGCTTCTCCCTCTCCCACTCCCCCTGCTTGTGTTCCCTCTCTTGTGTGTCTCTCTTCATCAAATAAGGAATAAAATCTTAACCAAAAAAAAAAAAAAAGAGAGAGAGAGAGAAAGGAATCTGCAGGAAAGAAGTGACAATACAGGAAAGAGAAGAAAATTGGAAAAGAAAACAGTATCTCATATAGATTTAAAAACAAAGGTATATTTGAAAAATGAACAAAATACTATAAAAAAGGGATGGGCAAACAAATAGATTTCCTGGAAATTAAGGTTGTCATGAATAAAAAATTTGTAACATTGGAAGAAAACAGGAAATCTCTGAGAAAGTATAATGATAAAAAAAAGCAATAGAAAACTAGAGTCTTGGGGCACCTGGGTGGCTCAGTCGGTTGTGTCTGACTTGATTTCAGCTCAGGTCATGATCTCAAGGGCCACATTGTTGGGCTCTGTGTTGGGCCATGTAGTCTGCTTAAGATTCTCGCTCTCTCAGGACGCCTGGGTGGCTCAGTTGGTTAAGGTCTGTCTTCGGCTCAGGTCATGATCCCAGGGTCCTGGGATCGAGCCCCACGTTGGGCTCTCTCCTCCTCGGGGAGCCCGTTTCTTTCTCTCTCTGCCTGCCACTCCCCCTATCTCTCTCTCTCTGTAAAATAAATAAAATCGTTAAAAAAAGAAAAAAAGAAGATTCTCTCTCTCTCGCCCCCACCCCAAGCTCACATACACTCTTTTTTTCTCTCTTAAAAAAAGAAAAAAAAGAAAAAAGAAAATTACAGAATCTTATTGCAAAAGGTCCAACATCCAAATTACCAAGAGTTCTACTACAAAGGCACAATACAGAAAAAACTGTGAAGGGAATTATCAAATAAGAAAAAAATTTTCCGAAGTGAATTATCAGTAGCCAACTTGGAAAAGGCCACCTGATATCTAGACTCATATGAAGGCACATCACTGTGAAATTTCAGGTTGTTGAGAATAAAATAACTATTCTGCCTCCAATGAGAAAAGAAGAGGTCCTGTAACACAAAGGACTGGGAATCAGCAAAGACTCATTATTTTGGCAGGAATACATAGCTGCTGGCTGAGGATGAGTAATAATTTCATAATTCTAAGGAAAATGATTTCCTACCTAAAATTCGACACTCAGCCAAATCATCAAATAAATGGACAAATATAATAAGGACATCTTCAAATGTCTCCAAAAACTCTTCTGTGAATCCTTACTAAGGGTGCATGATGAGAGTATTTTTCAGCAAAATGAAGGACCACACACCAAAAAAGGGCAAGACAATATCAAGGAAAGAGAGGATCCAAAACAGGAGAGATGTAAAAGGAATTCTGGGGGTCACGGGAAAGGAAAATGGCAAACCATCAGCAATGCAGCAGGTCTGGAGAATGAAAACGGAAGGAAAACGGAAAGGAAAAAAATCCATGAAACAATGTAAACTAGTAAATTACTGATGAGTGTCAGCATACCTAAAAGATTTTTTTTCTGTCACAGAGTTTGAAGATAAGCTGATAGGTACATAAAAAACAAAGCAAACAAACAAAAAAAAAACAGAGAGAGAGAAAGAGAGAATAACTTGGTGGAAAAAATGAACAAGAAAGTATAATCAAACCACTGTTAGGCTCAGCTATGAATACTATTAATACAGTCATATATGTAACTATTAGAAAACTGACAACCAAACACTGTGATATAAAACACCAGGGAAATGTGGAAAGAGTGTTTTATGTGTGTGTAGGGTGGGGGCAACATGTGTGGAGAGGCTCCAGGAGAGCAAGCCTAATCCTCATCTTCATTAGTTGGAAAATAGATAAAACCAAAAACTAAAAAATAGCAGTAAATAGACAGCATTTAAAAATATGGATCCAAGTATTAGAAGAAACAGATAAAAAAGCTGAAAGTGATTATCTCTGGAGAGGGACAAGGCATTATAAGCTTGGAGTACTGACTTGGAAATTATGTACATTTATGACCTTTTTAAAAATAAAAGTTAAAGCCAAAACAAAAATGATTTTTATATGAAGGTCAATATTAATTTGTGAAAACAACTGGGTTTTGGGCAAATCTGTTTGTTATTTTTTGTCATCTACCGTTAATGGCAATTTACTAAATGTTCCTTGATTCCCTTCCCTTGTTTACCTGGGCTTTTTGGTGGGGGGTGCGCCATCACTGAAGAATCCAAGAATCTTGTCTATATCAGAGGCCTGGCTCCCTGTAGAAGCCATCCAGTTTCTAAAATAGATTAAACACCACAGACCACAATTAGATCTGTAATATATACCATTTAAAATAGCACACACGTTAAACAGTTTTAATGAGATGTATACCCTAAAGGTGTTCTAGAGGTTGTCCCTGCTCTACAGAGATTCATTAGTTAATGAGCATCTCTAACTTAAAGAATTAAATTCATCTGAAAGAAATTAACCTTGAAATTATGACTTTGGTACTCCATACTGTCATCTTGCTTCTGTTACTAAAGGCTCCCCCCAACCCCTTCTTCCCAAAACAAAACAAAAATTGATGTCAATTCATACCAATTATTGGGCACGACTTTGTGGAGCCCAAGAAATACGTGCTATTCTCCCCTGAGACTGGCTTGGGAAGACACAGGGAATAAAAACAATCCATGGGTAAGTGCGCTAATAGACCCCAATTATCCATTTACTATCAACTAAAGAAATCATCGAGTCAAGAATAGAACAATCAATACTAACTTGCTGATTGTTAGACACTCCTTATTGCTGAACTACTATGTCCTCACAGGCAGTGAGGCACGTCTCCCTAGCTGAACACACTGGACTCTGAGACTCTGTGATAAACGGGAAAGGTATTATCAAAGATGCGTGAAGAAGGACCCATTTTGTTCAGATGATGGGATAACTAGCAAAAGTAAGAGACTTACCATGGATTAGAGTGAAAATTATAATGAGAAGTTTTAACCACACAAAATGTTAGTAAATTTGCTAAATCTAAGGACCATTCATTCTAAAACAGCAAGATTTTAAATAGTGTGTACATACACATCCAAAAAAAGATAATACAAGAGTACCAGAGTTGTGGATGTTTTATTACTGTTCTATTGTCAATGTTTAGAAGTAACCCAGGGGCGTCTGGGTGGCTCAGTGAGTTGAGCATCTGTTTCAGCTCAGGTTGTGAGCTCAGGGTCTTGATTTCACAGGTCATGCGATCGAGCCTGACACGGGGTCTGCTTGAGGATTCTCTCCCCTTGCCCCTCACCCCAAGCACCTCCTCTCTCTAAATAAATAAACAAATCTTTAGAAAGTGAATTACTACTAATTATTTCAAGTTTACTATTTTATAGAAAGCTTTTTCTTTATGTAAACATTTTCTAAAGTTTGCTGAATTAATTTTTCTGGTAAACAGACGGCTCCGTTCCTTACCCCATACTGTTTCACACATAATGGAATTCTTTGGTATCATAATCATTAGGAATACAGGAATCTCAAAATCATAAAGTGAGTTAGGAAGTAGGCCATTGTTCTAGTCACATCTTTGATTCTGTTGGTGAGAAAGCTGGGTCTCAGAGAAGACGTGTGACCAGTAAGTTGTGCCTTCATTATCATTGGAAATGCCTGTTAAATGTACGTGTTTTTAAAAATAAGGTCTACTAATTAGCTTAAAAGACAGTATATATTTTCAGGCTCTAAACTCAAATTGCTGAACCGGAATCTCCAGAATCTTCAGGAAATTCTTATGATGAGGCAAAAAGGAGACATCCAAATAAAATGCAGTGATTTTTCTACAACCCAGCTAACTCTGTTAAATGTGGGACATTTAACACAGCAGGCATACCATCTGCTATATATTACAGTCAATACCATCCCAGTTTGCTAAGAGTTAATCACCAATAAAATATTTCCATTAAGTTTTAGTTTATGGAAGTCATTTTCTACTCTCAAGTCCAGTCTGTGCTTCAGATTGGAGAAGCAGTGTAGGAGAGTGGTTACTTCTACATTACGTGAGATGACCCATTAGCTTGGGGATAGTTTTTAAAAATACACAATGAAAAGTGTGTATGCTCATGCTCTTTCCTTAAACACGGTTCTAAAAGGCCATGATGTGAACAAATTAAACCCATGCAAAAAATACTGTGTATTAAGAAAGATTAAAGAAAAGTAAAAAGGGAAGTAACTTAATGTTATTAAGTTGTGAAGACACAGACATCTTTAGAATTCAGTGCTCAGTTCAGCTACTAAACCAATTTCAGCCAACTGTTAGTGTTTACCACATGCCAAACACAATTTACAAATATTAACTAATATAATCCCTATAAGCTTATGAAATACCATGATTACCCTATTTTAGGGGTAAGAAAACTGAAGGACAGGAAGGCTGGATAGCATAATTCAAACCAAGGTGGTCTGCCCCCCAAGACCATGGTCTGAACCATTCTATTTATTACAACCTAAAAACACTCTCGAAGTAGTAGCATCTCACCTTTATGTTAATTTGTTTTTAATTTGCAGGCCAAAACTATCAAAAAAGAAAGATCCCACATTCCAGAAAGATTTACTCAAAATAATTCTGTGTAATGCTTGACAGCTGCTACGTGACCAGGCGCGCTGTTGATGGAATCATGGCACCCAGTTAAAATGAGAAGCTAAACGAAACAGCTTTTTCTGGTGACAAGTGCTGTGTTTGTTACATATCCCCTACTACCACTAATCTACCTAGACCGGTCCTATCATTCTCTCCTGGAAAATATGCTAGGCCACTTTTGCTAGATTCTAACAGATGATAAATTCTTGATGTTTACACCTGAATACTAAGCTTTCTTATTTTTTTTTTTTCCTTTACAGAGTCAACTATTCTGAAGGTCCACTCATTCTACATAATTTAAGAGAATTAAATATGGCCAACAGCTCCTAACAAGTTGTTACTGCAATGTTTTGAGTCCTCTTATTTAGGAACTGAATGAGACGAAATTCACTATTGTCACATTATATTTCATCATATACACATCCTGCTTTGTAACACGATAACATCTTTCCTTCAGGCTAAAGCATGCCTCATACACTACAATCTCACATATACACCCAGTGGCATCAAAGCATAAACCATATCTTATTTCTTCCAGAGTACTGTTTCAGAAAAGAAAGAAATCCATTTTAGTGTTTACCCTATAAAACATGCAGTTACTTACAAAAAGCTTCCACACGGATTATGAAAATCTTATAAAGAATTCCTAACATGTATCAACTAGTTCACACATTAACTTCTTTATGTGATCACTATTTGAGCTTTTCATTTCAGTGGGACTTGCTATGTACAGCAGAGGTGGGAAAAGTTTTTCTGCCACAAGACAAAGGCAATTACCTGTGGCAGTGTCTTTGCTACTACAATTACTGCTAAAGCCACCAAAAAATCCTTCAAGACCAAGCAAGAGAGCTCAGCAAAATAAAAGTCAGATATTTGGTAAATGCTGAGAAAAGTAACAGCAACCTCATTAAATTTTGTAAGGCCCAAGTCTGCATATAAGAAAGGACACTTACACTTTGAAACCTGTCAGCTTGTCAGGAAATAGAATGCTTCCATCTGGTGAATGAAAGGGAAAAACCAAGGCAAGTGTTTTGGGAAAAACCCACTGAAACACGGAAAAGGGACAAGAAGAAAGAGGTGGTTAGGAGACTGAAATTAAATTCATATAAACCAGCAGACTTGTGGATTTGAAAACATTAGCAAATCACAGTAGCTCTTGCTTTCCTAGCATCTGGGTGGTGCAATGATAGCAAAATCTGGCTCCTTTTCTAGTTCAAGAATCAGAGTAAGGTCTTTTCCTGTGCCTCCAGTGTGAGGTATTCAGCACAAACAACTGGGAGGCCAGAAGGAACTCAGAATACATCCTGGTTTATGGGTGGATGGAATAAACCAAAAGGAGAGAAAAGTTCTAATGATGACATTTTTGCCTAGAAATAAAAGATTTACAAATGACTAGCTTGGGGAAGTGATACCTTTCTTGCCTTAAAAGATCGGTTGTATTTACAGCATGCTTTTCCCCATTCTATTTTAAAAATAAATAATTAAATAAAAGGGTGGTAGCTGGGTGGCTTAGTCAGTTAGGGTCTGCCTTTGTCTTAGGTCATGATCCTAGCTAGGGTCCTGCCTGGGAACAAGGCCAGCATCAGGGCTCCCTGCTCAGCAGGGAGTCTCCTTCTCTCTCCCTCTGCCCCTCTGCCTGCTTGTGCTCTGTCTCTGCTCTTTCTCTCAAATAAAGAAATAAAATCTTTAAAAAGATAAAACAAAATCCAAAATGGTATCATAATGTACTTAACATGTTTTTTAAAAAAATAAGACCGTGACTAGAATGAAGACTGGCTTATTTCTCTAGCATAAACACCTAAAAGGGTTAACTTCATTTTTTAAGGGAAAAAGATAGTCATCCTCCAACTTGGAAGAAACCAAATCCCTCTAGTTGTGGCTTTTGAACTAATTCCAACACATCTGGTTTTCAACAACTATGGGGGAGGGAGAGAGGAAGAGATATCCAGTGTAAAGTCCTACAAAGTGTACTCAACCAGCTTGTTGACAATTAACAAATCAAATGTTTTACTCAGGTCATTGGTGAATTCAGTTCTATAATGTAGGCTGTACCCTTTCTTATCAGTGTATAAAACAAATTTTCCATTTTCTTCCTTCTAACACACACACACACAGACAGAACTGATATAGAGGAATTATATCTACACGCGCTAGGGCGGGATTCCTGTGTAGCCCCTCTCGAAGCATTTCCTCTACCTCTGCTTAACTCAGTTTGCTCTTACTTCCGTATCTAAATTGTATGTGCCTGACATCCTCTGTGTTCTGTCTGATAAGATCTGCATCACACTTATTTCCTGAAAATCTGCTGTAACGTAGTCACTGATAAAATGTCAGACTGAGGGCACCTGGGTGGCTCAGTGGGTTAAGCCGCTGCCTTCGGCTCAGGTCATGATCTCAGGGTCCTGGGATTGAGTCCCGCATCGGGCTCTCTGCTCAGCGGGAGGCCTGCTTCCCTCTCTCTCTCTCTCTCTGCCTTCCTCTCCGTCTACTTGTGATCTCTCTCTGTCAAATAGATAAATAAAATATTAAAAAAAAAATGTCAGACTGATACTACCTACTCTTGATATTTTACCAGCAAAACACTGACCCATATAGGAGCAGTATATGAACGACCTCATTAGAAGTAGGTTTCTGAAAGACTTTAAAGAATAAGAGGTTTGCCCCAAATTCTAGAAAGTCTTTTTTTAAAAAATTTTTTAAAAAGATTTTATTTATTTATTTGACAGAGAGAGATCACAAGTAGACAGAGAAGCAGGCAGAGAGAGAGAGAGAGAGGGAAGCAGGCTCCCCGCTGAGCAGAGAGCCCGATGCGGGACTCGATCCCAGGACCCTGAGATCATGACCTGAGCCGAAGGCAGCGGCTTAATCCACTGAGCCACCCAGGCGCCCTAGAAAGTCTTTTTAAAAGATTTTATTTATTTGTCAGAGAGAGAGAGAGAGAGAAAGATAGGCAGAGGGAGAGGCAGACTCCCCACTGAGCAAGGACCCTGATGCAGGACTCAATCCCAAGACTCCGGGATCATGACCTGAGCGGAAGGCAGACAGATGCTCAACCAACTGAGCCACCCACGCACCGCTAGAAAATCTTTTAATTCAAGTCCTAAGATCAACCATGTTGATATTCCAGGAAAACGAGCTCAGATGTTTCCATGTATATATTTCATGTATATATTTCATGTTTTCATGGTATTTTCAATTATAAAACCAAAGTAACATATCACGTACTGGGAACAAAACTGTTTCAAGAAGGAACAGTAACACATCCAAATTAAAACTTCATTTGAATTAGAAGCTGGTGTCTACGGCCATACCACGCTGATCGCGCCCGATCTCGTCTGAATTAGAAGCTGGTGACTAAAGTTGATGATTTTACCGTGCAAAGAATGATAACTTCCTTGTCACTGCTCTCTCTCCTATGAAGCTTCTGAGAAGGTATACCCTGAAAACAAGGACACATGTTGCTAAGGAAGGAGACTTTTTAATAAAATATTTTCCATGTATCAAGTAGTACAATCACACAATTTCATCGCAAATGGCAAAGGGTACTCACTGAAAATGAAATTAAATAAATCTTCAAGGGCAAGATTTTATGTTCTAGGGAATCTCTGAAAACTAAATCCCTCCTCTGAACAGTGTGGGTTATGTATGGCAAACAATGTCAAGGGCTTCCTTTTCAGACCAAAAGATACCAAGAGACCACCATACTGCTGCATACAAATGCAGGTTCATCCAAGTTTGGGCATCCCAGAAGATCTCATTATAGAGGATCTCTCTCTGAGTTAAAATCTGAACAGCCTTAAAGAAGGGAAGACTTTTCTGTAGCAACAAAAATAAAAATGTTTATTAAGAATTAAAAAAAAAAAAAAAAGGATATCCCACCTCACTTCCCCCCTTTTTACTTTCTTGAGGATTTCTGACTTCAAACAGTACTGAATTTGACAATTTAGAAAAAAGTTATATTTTGACAACATAAAGCTTGGCAAATGTTATGATTAAAAAACCCTAAGTCTACCTGAATGTTAACAGTGATTAACTGTATTCATGGTCAATCTGAGGTGAAACACCTCAGAGGTCCCTACAACAACACTGGCCATGGAATCCAACCCCATTAAACAGCAAAACCAAGACAGAATATAAGATACAAAGTAGATTTGTTCTATAATTATTCTTAGAGTTAACTAAAAGGAAAATAACATGTTCTTCATTAAGATAAGCAAAGAGAAATCACTCAAGTCCAATTTATTCATTACTTTCAAGTTCATGTTCAAGTGCATAAACAGATAAAAAAAATAATTGAATAGATACCCATCTTAGGTTCTTAATTATGTTTAAAACTCAGTTATCAGAATACCATAAACTTGCTTTGAGTGTATTCAATTTCTTTTTTTAATAAAGATTTTATTTATTTATTTGAGAGAGTGAGAGAGCACGTGCACAAGCCGGGGGGTGGGGGCAGAGGGAAAGGGAAAAGCAGACTTTCCACTGAGCAGGGAGCCTGATGTAGGGCTCGATCCCAGGACCCTGAGATCATGACCTGAGCTAAAGGCAGATCCTTAACCAACTGAGCCACCCAGGTGCACCCATATTAAATATCTTCTGATCTTGTCACATAACAGCTGTAATGTCTACTAAATGTCAGGTTCTTAAATTTCCCACTTAGAAGGGCAATGGAGGGGTGCCTAGGTGGCTCAGTCGGTTAAGTGTCTGACTTTGGCTCAGGCAGTGATCTTCTGGTCCCAGGATCGAGCTCCACGTAGGGCTCTGCACTCCACACAGAGTCTGCTTGGGATTCTCTCTCCCTCCTTCTCCCTCTCCACTTCCCAACAGCACACACACTCTAACAGATAAATAAATCTTAAAAAAAAAAAAAAAAAAAAAAAAGAGTGGCAATGGAACTTAAAAAATGTGGCTTTTTTAGAGGCTTAAAAACTGAGGCAGTCTTTTCCCTTAAAAAAAAAAAGAAGAGGGTAGACTACTAAATTTTGGGGTGATTCATATGCAATCCTATTTGGAGGAAGAAGAGAAAAAGCCCTGCAAATTTTTTAAAAACCGATTCTAATTGGCAGTTCTATGAACACATACCATTTCCCTTTTTTTCAGCGAGAAGAAAGTATAGCTCATCCTTGAACAATGTGGGAGTTAGGGGCACAACCCCCTTCATGAAGTTGAAAATTCACAAATAACTTTTGACTCCCCAAACCACTGTTGACATAAGCCTTACTAGTAACATAAACAGTTACTTAACACATATTTTCTATGTTATATGTATTATATACTATATTCTTATAACAAAGCAAGCAAGAGAAAATAAAATGTTAAAGAAAATCACAAGGAAGAGAAAATACATTTATAGTGGTATACTGTATTTATCAAAAACAAATCTGCAGGGGCACCCGGGTGGCTCAGTGGGTTAAAGCCTCTGCCTTTGGCTCAGGTCATGATCCCAGGCTCCTGGGATCCAGCTCTCTGCTCAATGGGGAGCCTGCTTCCCCCTCTCTCTGTCTCTGCCTGCCTCTCTGCCTACTTGTGATCTCTGTCTGTCAAATACATAAATAAAATTAAAACAAAAACAAAAAACAAATCTGCATATAAGAAAACAATTCCATTTACAAACTGCACCAAAAATTAAAATACCTAGGAATAAACTTAACCGAAGAGATGAAAGACCTGTACTCTGAAAACTATTTACCGCTGATGAAAGGATTTCAAGATGATGCAAAAAAATGGAAAGACATTCCATGCTCAAGTTGGATGAATAAATACTGTTAAAATGTCTACACTACCCACAGTAATCTAAAGATTTACTGCAATCCCTACCAAAATACCAATGGCAATTTTCATAGAACTAGGATAACCAATCCTGAAATTTGTATGGAACCACAAAGACTCAAATTAGCCAAAGCAATCTTGAAAAAGAAAAAACAAAATAGGAGATACCACAACCCCAGATTTCACATTATGTTACAAAGCAGTAATAATTAAAACAGTATGGTACTGGCACAAACACAGACACATAGATCAATGGAATAGAACAGAAAACCCCCCAATAAACCCACAATTATAAGGTCAATTCATCTTTGACAAAGGAGGAATGAATATACAATGGGAAAATGTCTGTTCAATAAACAGTGTTGGAAAAACTGGACATCCACATGCGAAACAGCGAAAGTGGACCACTTTCTTTCACTACACACAAAAATAAACTCAAAATCAATTAAAGACATATATGTGAGATCTGAAACTATAAAAATCCTAGAAGAGAACACAGGCAGTAATATCTTGGACACTGGCTGTAACATTTTTCTAGATATGTCTCTTGAGGCAAGGGAAACAAAAGCAAAAATAAATATTGGGACTACATGAGCATAAAAAGTTTCTTCACAAGAAAGGAAACAACCAACAAACCTAAAATGCAACCTACTGAATGGGAGAAGATATATGCAAATGACAAGTCTGAAAAGGATCAGAATCCACAATATATAAAGAAGTGCTACACCTCAACACCCAAAAAACAATCCAATTAAAAATGGGCAGAAGCCATGAACAGACATTTCTCCAAAGACATACAGATAGCCAAAGACACACTGATGATGTTCAGCGTCACTCATCTCAAGAAAATGTAAATCAAAACTACAATGAGGGGTGGGGCGCCTGGGTGGCTCAGTGGGTGAAGCCGCTGCCTTCGGCTCAGGTCATGATCCCAGGTCCTGGGTTCGAGCCCCGCATCGGGCTTTCTGCTCAGCAGGAAGCCTGCTTACTCCTCTCTCTCTGCCTGCCTCTCTGCCTGCTTGTGATTTCTCTCTGTCAAATAAATAAATAAAATCTTTAAAAAAAAAAAAAACTATAATGAGGGGGCGCCTGGGTGGCTCAGTGGGTTGAGCCTCTGCCTTCAGCTCAGGTCATAATCTCAGGGTCCTGGAATCGAGCCCCACATCAGGCTTTCTGCTCACCAGGGAGCCCGCTTCCCCCCCAACTCTCTCTGCCTGCTTCTCTGCTTACTTGTGATCTCTGTCAAGTAAATAAATAAAATCTTAAAAAAAAAAAAAAAAACTACAATGAGATACTCACTTCACACCTGTCAGAATGGCTAAACAAAAAAACACAAATCACAAGTGTTGGCAAGGATGTGGAGAAGAAGGAACCCTCTTGCACTGTTGGTGGGAATGCAACCTGCTGCAGCCACTGTGGAAAACAGTATGGAGGTTCCTCAAAAAATTAAAAATAGAACTACCCTACAATCCAGTAATCGCAGTACTGGATACTGATCCAAAGAATACAAAAACACTAATTCAAAGGGATACATGCACCACTATGTTTACTGCAGCATTACTTACACCAGCCAAACTATGAAAGCAGCCCAAATGTCTATCAATAATTGAATTGATGAAGAAGAAATGGTATATACATAAAATGAAATATTACTCAGTCATAAAGAATCAAATCTTGCCATTTGCAACAACATGGACAGAGCTAGAGAATATAATGCTACTCAAGATAAGGCAGTAAAAGAAAGGCAAATACCGTAAGATCTCACTCATGTGAAATTTAAAAACAAAACAGGGGCGCCTGGGTGGCTCAGTGGTTTAAAGCCTCTGCCTTTGGCTCAGGTCATGATCTCAGGGTCCTGGGATCGAGCCCCGCATTGGGCTCTCTGCTTAGCAGGGAGCCTTCTTCCTCCTCCCGCTCACTCGCTCTCTCTCTCTCTCTCTCTCTCTGCCTGCTTCTCTGCCTACTTGTGATCTCTGTCAAATAAATAAATAAATAAATAAAATCTTAAAAAAACAAAACAAAAACAAAGAAGCAAAGGGGAAAAAAAAGAGACAAAACAAGACGCAGACTTTTTTTTTTTTTTTTTTTTTTAAGGAGGCTCCATACCCAGCGTGGAGTCCAACTCTGGGCTTGAACTCACAACCCTGAGATCAAGACCTGAGCTGAGATCAAGAGTCCTATGCTTAACCAACTGAATTAACCAGGCACCCCAACAGTCTCTTACCTATAGAGAAACAACTGATGGTACCCAGATGAGAGGAGGTGAGGAGGGAAGAGTAAAACTGGGAATAAGGATTAAAGAGTACACTTATCATGATAAAAAAAAAAAAAAATCTACATATAAATGGACCCATGCAATTCAAGCCTGTGTTTCAAGGTCAACTGTAGAATGTTTTGCTTCAGCAGGTCAAAGACCCATGTGTCTGAGCATTTTCTTTAGTGGTCTTACTTCAACTTCAACTTCGTGGGAAACTAGGGTAGAAAGAATGTACAGCAATGCATAGATAGGACTCAAAAAAAAAAAAAAAAAAAAAAAACCCACCCCAAAACAACAACAACAAAATGACAAATTGGGAAAGGAATCGATGAAAAAGAATTAAGAAATTTAAAAAAGATACTCTATGAAAAGTAAAATTCAGAGGCATGGGAAAAGATTACGGCAGGCATGGCTGGAACAACTCCAGTGATCGTGCTGGGTAAACTGGATCTTTACAAAGCACACAGTGGGTCTGAAACACAGGGCAATGAATCCATGCACCGATGTAAACCACCCGGCATGCAGGGGACTTAGGCAATACTCCACTAGATTGTCATTGATTAGGACCTTACGAATGTAGCGTGATGATTTACACTGGAAACTCTTAAACACAAGGAAAACTTCACAGAATCAAAAAACAGAAAATTAGAAAATGAGACCACCTAATTAAAAATGTTAAAAGGATTTAGAGCTACTGAGTTTGGAAGAAATAAAAGGGAAGTAAACCAAACCTGCTCTTATAGGGCAGTTTCCCTAAGGATTTCCTAAGCCCAATCCTCAAGACTATCCTTGCTCCTTTTAGAGACAAGAACCTTTGGCACCTCTACCATCCTTTGCTACAGAACAAAGGCTTTTGGCTTCAACCTGGAGACCTATAAACTGGAATGGTAAAGTTTCAGCTTTTACTAAATGCTAGGTCTTAAGAGCATGTGATCCAACATCATTTCTTATTCACAGAATAAGAGATTTTTGTATGTTCAGCCGATCTATGAAATGAACTTAGATTTTGTGTTACTTTGGAATTATCTAATTCAAGACATGAGTGTAGGTGTTCATTGATTACCATCTACAGAACATTCACAGGATGGAAATTCTTAGTCCTATCATGGTATCATGTATTTTTGGCTTATGAACTTCTTTGAAATTGACTGATGAGAAATTCCTTCCTAGAAAGCCGAGGAACTCCATCCCTCTCTCTGGACACACTAGCCTCCTTCCTGGCACTCATATAGGCCCAGTACACTCTGGTCTAGGGGCTTTTGTTTGTATTGGTCGTTCCTTCTGCCTGGTATGCTTTTCCCAAGTTTCAAGTTTTTGCTCAAATCATACCTTCTCAATGATGCTAGCCTGGCCACCCTACTTAAATTTGCCACCTCTCCACTTAATGCACTAGCTGCTCTACTTTTTAAAGATTTTATTTATTTAGAGAGAGCATGTGCATGAGCAGGGGTAAGGGCAGAAGGGGAGGGAGAGAATCCCAAGCAGACTCGGCACTGAGCGCAGAGCCCAACGCAGGGCTCAATCCCATGAGCCTGCAATCATGACCTGAGCCACAAAAAGGAGTCAGATGCTCAACCAACTGAGCTCCCCAGGCTCTCCTAACCATTTAACTTTTTATTTTAAAGCCCATACCACTAACATGCTAATTACATTTATGACAAGCATAATAAATATACTAATTATGTTCATTATTTGTCACCTGCCTCCTCCCACTGGGAAGTAAGCTTTTCAAAGGTAGGAATCTTTGTTTATTTCACAATATATCCCAAGATCATAGAACAGAGGGCTCAGTCTGTTGAGTGTCTGCTTTTGACTCAGGTCATGATCCCAGGGTCCTGGGATTGAGCCCTGCTTCTCTCTATCCCTCTGCCTGCCACTTCCCCTGCTTGTGTGCACACTCTGTCAAATAAATAAAATCCTAAAGAAAAAGACAGACTCCATATATTTGGGCGCCTGGGTGGCTCAGTGGGTTAAGCCTCTGCCTTCGGCTCGGGTCATGATCTTAGGGTCCTGGGATCGAGTCCCACATCAGGATCTCTGCTCGGCGGGGAGTCTGCCTCTCCCTCTCTCTCTCTGCCTGCCTCTCTGCCTACTTGTGATCTCTGTCAAATAAATAAATAAAATCTTTAAAAAAAAAAAAAAAAAGATCCTAGAACAGTATCTGGCACACGGTAGACTTTCAGATTTTACTGACTAAACTAACTCAAATGCAAAATGTTGCTCATGATTTGAATTACAAGAAAGAATTTCCTGTATTACAGACAACACATTTCCAACTAAAAGAAATACCCCATTAATGTTTTTAATGTAGCAAAAACCATGAAGACCACTTCTTTTTAAAATGGAACATATGGGAAAAGCCACATTCCTGTGAACATGGCGTGCACAGCAAATCCACATCCAGACTATCATTTTCCAGATATGGTAATGATCATAACAGTCAGTGACAGTAATCTGATTCTAGCTGACAAAAGAAAGATTTCAGACTTAAGGTTTCAAGACTATCCTCTGACACTAACTGAACATTTTTATATATAAATCATTTTATTTTTGTAACTCAAGTTTCTGACATCTACGATGTAAACTGATGCTTAAGGCAAGAACTCTTTCTGGCAAATGACTCAAGAACATCTGTATTGCAAGACTAAGAAATCAGTTTCTGTATTTTATGTATTAAATCTATCTGAAGTGCTTTCTTTGTGCACGACTAGAGAAGAAGAAAAGCTTATACAGAGGCAAAAGGGATTTCAAAACACAAATAGGATTAAGTCACAGTTTAAAAACATTCAATGGCTTCTCACTGTGGTTAATAAAATGAAACTCCTCACATAATAGCTACAAGACCCAGCTTGATCTGACACCAGCAGTCCTCTTTCTAACACCCCACCCACCCCTCTCCCTCATACACAGACTCTAGAGCCACATAGGGCACACACACTTTCCCGGCTCACGCACAGAACATGGCTTAGGGTGGTATATATTCCCAATATTCCTGCCTTCCTCCCATCCTTGAAGCCTCAGCTTACCTGTTACCTCATGGAGTCTGCTTATCTACCCCCCTCAACCCCATTTACACTTCAGCTCCTTATCTGCATCTCTTAACACTTGCAATGACAGGCCTCTCCCATAAGAATAACTGTCCTCTTTTAGGACAAGTACAGTCTGTCTTATTTATCTTCCTATCCCCAGCCCCTAACACGTTCTGTTATACAGTAAGTGTCTAGACAGCGCAGTTAAATGCTCAAATACTTGCTGACTGAAAGAGTATATGCCCACTATGAGTTAATTTGAGGTCTAAGAGATCAACAGATACTTTTAATTTTATAAGCTGTAGAAACAGAGTGAATGGGTCAAGCTGAAGTGTTGCATCTTTCATGCCAAACAAAACCTTCTGTGACTGATCTCCACCACCCACCTGTTTTAAGACTAATGTTCAGTGCTACACATAGAAATTCTCACCTGCTTTGGAAATCCTCATCTTTTGGTTTACTCCCTCCCAACTACATGAGAAAGAAACTAAGATTACATAATACTTTTGTGAAAAGCCTATAGATTTGCTTTATAAAACAAAGCTATGTGCACTTAATTCTGCCCACTTTTGGGGTACCTGGGTGGTCAGTCTGTTAAGAATCTGCTTTCCGGGGTGCCTGGGTGGCTCAGTGGGTTGGGCCTCTGCCTTTGGCTCAGGTCAGGATCTCAGGGTCCTGGGATCGAGCCCCGCATCAGGCTCTCTGCTCAGCAGGGAGCCTGCTTCCCCCCCACCGCCCCCACCTGCCTCTTTGCCTACTTGTGATCTCTCTCTGTTAAATAAATAAATAAAATCTTAAAAAAAAAAAAAGAGTCTGTTTTCCCCTTGAGTCATGATCCACGGATCCTAGGATAAGCCCCACATCTCACTGGGCACCCTGCTCAGCGGGGAGACTGCTTCTCCCTCTCCTACTCCCCCTGCTTATGTTCTCTCTCTCAAATAAATAAGTAAAATCTTTAAAAAAATCTTTTGTCCACTTCTTTTTTTAAATTATTTTTATTAACATATAATGTATTATTTGCCCCAGGGGTACAGGTCTGTGAATCGTCAGGCTTACACACTTCACAGCACTCACCATAGCACATACCCTGTCCACTTCTATTGTACAGTTTTCCTATGGCCTGATCATGACTCCATTCTGTATATGCTTACAGTTTAGAATAACAGGGATTGTATTAGTCCCAAACTGTTGAATTTTCACATTCAACTACCCATTAAATGCCAGGCACTATGCTAACAATATTACTATTACCACACCCACCTCACCGCCACTAAACACTGTATCGTATTTACAATGAGCCAGGCACTGTTGTCTACGCTTTACAAATGTTCACTCTTCTATGAAGTGGACACTATTATTATCACATACCACAGATATCACAGATAATGGAACTGAGGCACACAGATGCTAACTAATTTGCTATGGGTCACACAGCTATTAACGCATTAGCTCTTAACACACTGGGAGACTGAAGGCCACATTGTGAAGACACAATGGAATATGGTCTCACCAAAGATGATTAAGATCATACCCTGAAGGGTCATGCCTTTTTTTTTTTTTTTCAAAGATTTTATTTATTTATTTGACAGACAGAGATCACAAGCAGCCAGAGAAGCAGGCAGAGAGAGAGGAGGAAGCAGGCTCCCTGCTGAGCAGAGAGCCCGATGCGGGGCTCAATCCCAGGACCCTGGGATCATGACCTGAGCTGAAGGCAGAGGCTTTAACCCACTGAGCCACCCAGGCGCCCCCAAGGGCCATGCCTTTAAAAAGCCTTGCCTTTTAGGGGAGATAGAACTGTAAACAAATATTTATAACACATTTGTGCTAGGTTTAATATACTTGCATGAGGTACAGGAAAGATCAACAATTGTGCTCAAGGGAGATCAAGAAAAGCTTTATGGGAGACAGATACCACCATGGGAAAATTCAGTGAAATAATCAGTATTCATCTTCCTTTAGGTCTTGGAAGCATCTGACATTTAACTCAGTTCTCTTCTGGATATCAGATTTTCCTGAGTCTCCTCCTGTCCCACTGGGGTAAGCTCTTTTCCCTCTATCCCATCCCAATATTCAGGGTCCTCAGCAAACTGCTTTAGGCTCTCCATCGGGTCACTTCACATACCCTCCCCACCCCCACCAGCTACTCCAATGGCTTAAAAATACCAACTAAATGCTAAGGACTTCCTTATCTCAATCTCCCAGCTCAGACCTCTCCTGCGTTTGAGACCCAGGAGACACCTGGATTACACAGCCCTTCACAACTCAAACGTACTTTCAGACATACTTCAGACTTAAAGGTCAAAAAACAGTTCAACAATCTGTACCTTATCATGTGTTGTTAGGTCTCTGACCGGCAGAAATAATCTCTGGGTCACAGGGCTATGTGATTATTTCCCTCCTTCTGTTTCAAGACCAATGCAAGTATTTACTGATTTTGAAAGAACAGTCATATACTTTATGAATGCGCTTGTAAGTCAATTTCGATCATTCTTTTTTTTTTGTTTTGTTTTTGTTTTTTTTTTTAAAGATTTTATTATTTATTTGTCAGAGAGAGAGAGGGAGAGAGAGCGAGCACAGGCAGACAGAAAGGCAGGCAGAGGCAGAGGGAGAAGCAGGCTCCCCGCCGAGCAAGGAGCCCGATGCGGGACTCGATTCCAGGACACTAGGATCATGACCTGAGCCGAAGGCAGCTGCTTAACCAACTGAGCCACCCAGGCGTCCCCAATTTCGATCATTCTTAAGAGCAAGAGAATGATGGATGAAAGGCAACTCAGGAAAGTGGTTTAAGCTTGTAACCTTAGTCTAGCTTGATATTCTTTCCAGGAAATTTGCTTTTTCCTAATAAAAATGAACTGAAAAAAACTCTCTTTGACCCGGAAATGAACGGAGAGATGAAAACATTATTTGGTCCTGAACCAGGAATCTGAAAGCTAAAAAAGAGGAGCGATGATCTGCTATAGAGGCCACCACAACTAGAAAGCTCACGTGAAGTTTGAACGAACAGCTTTAAAAGCACTGCTTTGCTGAGCAGGTAGCATCAGTCTTAAAAAGTAGCCAGCAAAAGTACCTGAGGAAAGAAACAGGTAAGAGGAAAACAGGTTAGGAAGACCTAAAAACATACTTTGTTAAAGAGCGAAGGAGGTCAGTGCAAGAAGGAGGGAGGACTGGTGGGAGCAGCGACAGAGGGCTGAGCAGCTCGAGCCCAAGGGACATGGACACTTTATCAGGGAAAAGAAAGCACCTCTCCTCCTTGTCTAGCAAAGGAAAAGGTCCCCAGTAGGCCCCGTTGGAAATATGTCAAATATAGTAAAGTACAAAGAGCAAATGAAAACCACCCTGTAATCCCACCTGGTGTTAATGACCACTGATATTTTGGTTTCCGTGGAGCAAAGCGGTTTTCAAGAGAAACTCTTGGAAGAAGTGCAAGCCTGCTGGTTTCACACTCATCAGTTCTGAAAACTGTATTTGTTAGAGCTTGCCCCTGCTTTTACACGGAATTTTCTGCATTACATATAAATCTCTCTTTTCATTTTTTTCTTTCACCTTTTCTTCCTTCCTCCGAGTAAGATTAATTTTTTAACAGTACTCAAATAGCCTACAGATTCATCAAAAGAGCAGTAGCAGGTGCTCCTACAGTAGAAGAAAGAAAGCAGCAGAACATTTCTAGTGCCTGAGGGCAGTGAGGGAATGAGGGTGAATGAGACCCAGGAGGGAGAGAGCAGATGGCTGGACCATCCCCAGTCCTGCTGGACATGGCTTAATGGGCTCTGTAAAATGTGGGGTGAAGCACTAAGTTCTCATTACATGCAGGGGCTTGCCATTTTGGGGGGGCTGATACTCATTCTGGCAATTGACTATGGAAAGCTGCTCCAATGCAGAAACCAAAACTGAAAAACTTTAATGGGTCCTCTTTGAAGCTATCAGTGCCATATAACGAGAATGGATGTTACGAAAAAGGATCAAAGAGAAAAGAAAAGAGGGGAGGAGGGGGAAATCAGAGAAATAGAAGAAGATAATGTCCCAGAACGGAAGGACGTTACTTTCCAGGATGAAAGGGTCCGCTGAGAACCAGAATGATAGATGAGGAAAGTCCCATACTCTGGTACCTCATTAAGAAAGCCCGGAACACCAGGGATAGAATATTCTCAAAGCTTCCAGTAAGAGAGAAAAGAAAAAAACCAACGAAACAAGGTCTCATAAAAAAGGATTTGACTGCTATGCCTCTAGAGCAATTACAGACACCAGACAGCACAATCATGCCTTCAAAATTCGGAGGGGAAATTACTTCCAACCTAGAATTCTATAACATTTCCAAACTACCAGACAAGTATTATGGGCATTCAAATACTTCTTAGGAAATAAACAGGCAAGCCAAGAAATGGGTCATGGGTGAAAGCCCATGAGGAGAGGGAAGGACAAAGGTAGTTCCTGAATGATACCTGAACAGTGCAGCTCTCCTATTAACAGATAGTGGAGATGATTTTCGTTAATGCAACAGTATCATTAGAATAAAACGCTTACAGTATATTCCAATCATTAACTGAAACACACAAAAACATCAATCTAATCTTTAACTTACTGTTGTTCAAATTTTCAAATGCAGAAAATAGATTTATTCAACTTGAGCAACTATCTGTTGCAAATACCTTCTTGAATTTCTTTAGAGATCCTGACATCGTCTGGCTTTTATCCAACCACATGGTTGAATAGTCCCTCAGTTTTATATCGTTCATGTTCTAGAACCATGGTTTTCCATCTTCACCCTTCCAATGTATAGAAAATGCTCTAATGTAATGATCTTACTTTAATTTATAATCACGAAATGCTAATAACTTGAGTACCTTCTACATGCTAGGTATCCCATATATTGATCTGGTTGATAACTGCAACAATACTATTAGGTATTATTAATTATGTGACACATACGGAAAAACGGAGGCTGAGAATAAATGCTTGTAAATGACAAAGCCTTGTGCAAACCCCAGTGTTTTCAAAGCTCATGCTCTAAAAATACCACGCTGCCTTACTTCTGGCAAGCACTGGAATTTCAGAAATCATATAAATGTTCACCACACCTGCTTTTTGGGGTGACAAATTTAAGGTCCAAAACACTAAAGTGAGTCACCTAAGTGGCAGAATTAGGCTAAATTCCGTATCTCTTGATTCTTACCCTACTGAAGGCTTACTTAACAATCTATGAACCTGGTGCTATACTGGTATGCAGGACATACCTAATATTTTGGGGGCCTTAACCACGTGCTAAGTTCTACACAAGCGCTTTAACCTGCATGAACTCACTTAATCCTTACAAGAGCCCTAAGGCAGACACCATCCACATTTCACAAGACAAAGAAGCTCAAGTGAGAGAGGTTAAGTAACTTGCACAAGGTTAAAGAGATAGCAGGGTGCAGAGCCAGGATTCTGAAACCATCTTTCTGAATCCAAAGTGCAAGCTCTGAGCCAATGTGCTCTGAACGTCCTTAAGGTACAGGCTGCACGTCCCTTCTGAAAGCCCAGTTTTATTTTTCTAATTAAAAGAGCATGCATGATGTGAGGGCTTTTCTCGAATCCTGATGCAAACAAATTACTTAAAAAGAGAGACCAGCTGCAAAATTTGTCCACTGACTCCTTGCTTAGTGATACTAAGAAAGGTGTGATAATGGTATTGTGGTTTTGTTAAAAACCAGTTCTTATCTTTAACAGACAGACACACTGAAGTGTTTACAGATGCTTCAACATCATCTGGGAGGTCAGGGCGGGTGCAGAACAAGAGTGGCCCTGTGTTGGTTGGTTGTAGAGGCTGGCTGATGGAAACATGGGGTTCATTATTTTCCCTTCTTCTATAAATGTTTGAAATTTACAATTAAGAAAAAAAATGCATGATTAAAAAAACTAGAAAAAACATGATATTAACAGTATTTGGGAAACAGAGCTATGAAAGATTCCCCCCCTACACATTTTCTGTATTACTTTTATAATGGAAAACACAAACTATTTAAAGAAATTCTCTGTATTTTCTCTAAATAGGCAGAGCAAAACTGCCCGTAATCTAAGAAGGTCAAAACATCATGACAAAAGCATTTCCCATCTCTTCACCAGTTAACTACTTTTTAAAAACTTTTAGAAAGGTCACTTTGTAAGGGTAAGTAAGATCTTCAAATATAAATTAGCCAAAAGCATAAAAGCACGCAAGAGAGAAATAAATTAGAGGACGATTTAACAAATACAACTAAATATACAATTCCTTTCAGTAGTTAGCATTGGTCAAAGACCTTGATTGTGTAGTAATGCTGACTTTCCTATATGGTCAAAAAGGCCACAGGCTAGGGATCTCTTCACCTTATGGTGTGGTCAGATGGGGACCGGACTTAGCCTCAGCTTCCAGGCGAGCCAGCTGTCTTCTGCGGGCACCCTCCAATTTTCCTCCATGAAACAACATTTCCACATGTACCATGATATGAAAAAGTTTGGGAAGTACTGGTCTAAGCCAGACCTGCCTTGAGCATCACTCAAAAGCCAAATAAAATGCTGACATGGAAAAAACAACTAACACCGATATTATGGGTTATAACACAATGTTTCAGAAGACCACTGCTTTCTAATTTTTTTTTCCCTATCTGCACTCCCTCTCATGCCCCATATTGGGGAATCTTACGGTCTATTCCAGCACCATTCAATGAAGTGACCTTCAAATATGAATGTTAGCTCAGTGGCATAAGGTTAAACTCTGGGGACAAGAGCAGAAGCCTGATTCTCTGTGCTTATGCTAAATGTATGCAAGCTAAGTCTGAAGTAAGTTCCACTTGTTAAGAAAGGACGTAAGTGGGGCGCCTGGGTGGCTCAGTGGGTTAAGCCGCTGCCTTCGGCTCAGGTCATGATCTTGGGGGTCCTGGGATCGAGTCCCGCATCGGGCTCTCTGCTCAGCAGGGAGCCTGCTTTTCTCTCTCTCTCTCTCTCTCTGCCTGCCTCTCCATCTACTTGTGATCTCTGTCAAATAAATAAATAAAATCTTAAAAAAAAATGTTTAAAAAAAAAAAAAAGAAAGGACGTGTCAATGGAAAAATCCTCAAAGAATAGAAGGTTGGAGTTCTAAGGATCTTCTTTTAAAGACAAAAAACTGGGGCGCCTGGGTGGCTCAGTCTTGTTAAGCCTTTGCCTTCTGCTAAGGTCATGATGCCAGGGTTCTGGGATGGAGCTTGCATCAGGCTCCCTGCTCAGCGGGAAGCCTGCTTCTAACCTCTCCCGCTCCCCCTTCTTGTGTTCTCTCTCTCTCTCGCTGCGTGTACGTCTCTCTCTCAAATAAATAAATAAAATCTCTTAAAAAAAAAAAAAAAAGGACAAAAAAACTGAGCCCAAGTTACTTGTTCAGGTTCACAAGCAGCTAAGCTGGGACTAGTCCCCAGATCTCCCAGCTGCCAGTAACTGCACTTCCCAAGACATCTCCAAGGAGTTCCTGCTAATTCCCTCTTTGAATCTAAAACCAAAAACCATCCAAGTACTTCTTGCTCTTCAGGGAACTGAACTCTTGTTAGTCCGCAACTTGCAAATCATTATTTGAGAAGTCAGAATCTAACTTCATGCCACTAATTAATCTTAAATTTGTGATATTTTAAACACAAGTTCCTTTATTAGTCACTCTTTGTTTATATTTGTGAAATTACAAGGTCATCTTGTTCTTGGACGCTTCTGGAAATAGCCTCAAAAACGAATTATGAAGTACTTCTTTAAATAGTTATGTGGAGGGGACACACAACGATATATCAAAATCTATGTAAATAAGTCATGTTTGTAGAACGAAGGCAACACTAGACACCACTAATAGAATTTTCTTCCTTGTACTGAGAAAACAGTATAGACAAGAGGAGTCCCCAAACAAAAGGAGAATGTGACACGTGTTGAAATTGGAAAGTATGTAAGTACAGGAAAATTAATTGCCTAAAATAAAATCAATTGAATGACAAAGGGAAAAGAGGCAATATAGCATTAAAAAAAAAAGACAGACAACATATTTGCATAAATTCCTGTATATGCAGAGAGCAACTCTAACCACATGCTTTAAATATTAAGATATAACTTCTGTACCCATATTGGATAAAGCTGTATTATGATAAAAAAAAAAAAAAAAAAACCTTTGAATTCTTCTTCCTCTAGAAGAAAAAATTGACCAGTGTTTTTATTCTTAGGCACTGTAGTGTGTACCTTGGGTTACCCTGAAACCCAAGAACACAAGTTCTGTGTCACCAAGCATTGACATCTGAGTTGGTTCTTCATTTGTTTCATACCACAGAATGCCAATTCTGCAAGAACACGTGTCATTTCTGGAATGCCATTAAGCACAGGTTAAGGAAGGAAGAGCCCTTATACAAAATCATAAAAGTCCTATACCTAAAACAAATTTGTAATTAATGTAATGATATAAATTTAAATCTTGACATTCACATTTCAGAGTCCTTGGAAAAGGAGGCTTCACCTTACCAGTGAATTTGCCAGGAAAAGAAAAAGAGAGAGAGAGAGAGAGAAGTTGTGTCCCAACCTCCCTCGGGAATTCTTTGAATTTATATCCTGATCATCTGTCTTATTACAGAAACATACATACACAAACCTTCCTCCCCACTCTTTACAAATACATTTACTCCTACCTCCATTCTTCAGATCAAAAAGACAATGACTTCTCTGACAGAGAGAAGACAATGCAAATGTTCAGACACATCTAATATACGTCTGTGAACGCACTGCATTCATCTAAAGAATGAATATTTGTGGGTTTACTCTATGGCTAAAGTGGGGATTACAAAGAAACCATGAGTCTTCAAGGTACTCAAGACTTCAGCTGCAGCTGCCAACCACACATCCTGACTTGTATTCATAATCAGTTCAAATGCAAAGAACAGTACAGTGTAGGGAGAAAGATCACGGGATGAAGCATAACCTCTTTACTGTTCCCCTAGCCTGCAGCATCCCGGCTGAATCTGTCCTGCATTCAACTGCCAGATTCATTTCTAGGATTCAAGGAGTCTCTCTCCTGCTCAAGAAGCTTCAAACACTCCTCATTACTTACAACATCTAGCTCAAACTCTTCTTCGACTTAATAAGTCTTCTATAGGTTTGCTCCACTCACCTGTTCAACTTCACTCGTGCTCAATATGGCTCCCTTCTGCCAATCCCTTTCGGAGAGGTAAGTCGCAAACCTAATTCCACTACCTACTGGAACTCCTCACGGAGCCTTCATTCTCAGCATGCTTAAAAAATTGTTTCCTCTAGTGTCGGTACAGATCCATTAGTTTCTGAACATCCCTTCGGAACTCGCCATTAGGTTTCTTAACAAATGGCAGGTATGTCCCAAGGTATTTTTCACATTAGCACCCCAACAAGAGGTTCATCTTTCCAGACACCCCTCGGTGAAATCAGAGGGAGTCGCTTGCAGTTTGGGCATGGGAGTTCCAACCGTGCATCTTGGAAGAGAGGGAGAGAGGGTTTGGGGTGGTTGCAAAGTAGGAAGGGGGAAACATGAAGGAAGCATAAAAGGGAGGGGAAGGTCCGTGCTCTTTACCGTATTTTCAGTCTTGTCTTTGGAAGGAGCGGGGAGAGCGTAAGGAGAGAGGAGACTCCAAAAAACTCAAGGTGTTCCCTAGGTAGGAATACGGGCTGGGGGCCCCCGGATAACGGAAGGGTTCCCATCACCCCTGGGAGAGAAGGACAGGTTACAACCTGAAACAAAGAGGAGGTGAGGAGTGGAGAGCCTACAGAGATCGGGCATCTCCGAAGGTCGAGCGGCAAGGAAATGAGAGGTGACACGACGCGTTCCCTCAGGGGGCTGGCCGAACACCAGGGATGTGGTTGCCAAGAGGGACGAGGTAGGCGCCTAAGAAGGCTCTGGGGCGAGCGTTTATGGGGCATCGCTTCCACGGGGCGCGGGGGCGGGGAAGTGTTTTTCAGTGGGGTCTTCCCGCACAGGGAGAAAAGGATCCCGGTGCAGTGGTCTCCGAGAACAGAAGCCCCGGAGACGCGAAAACGTTAAAGCGTTGAAGAACAGGCATTTCCTAGCCCCAGCCCTGCTTCCCTACACACTCACCGAGTCTCCTCCAAACGCCACCGCTCCAGCTGCAGCTACCGGCCGGCGCAGCCGCACTCAGCGCGCACCACCCCACGTGACTCGGCCCAGAGCCCGCCCCCTCACCCTCCACGTGATCCTCAGGACCCGCCCATACCCTCCTGCCTCTTGCCCCTCTTCCGCGCGGGGTCTAGATACGCCCCTCCCCTTTTGACAAGATGGCGGCGCCCAGCTCTAACGCGCCTCGCCTCTGGGTCTGGGGTTCCAGGCAGCGTTTGGGGAATGTCTTTAGTCTCGTCTCAAAGCCATTTTGTTCGGCCGCTGCTGCGTCTGGGACCATGAGTGCCCAGCGATTAGCGGAGAAGCTCCGAGCCCAGAAACAGGAACAAAAGACGAAGCAGCCGCCGGTGAGTCCGAAAGGACCACAACTCCCAAGAGGCAGTACGTTCCCGGGTTCTTAGGCTGGGAGTGAGGTGGGAGGGTCCGGACAGATGTTAAGGAAATGTGGAGGATCTGTGGAAGAACGGGGAGAAAGGAAAGGGAAGAGATCAGTATGGTACCGTATCTTCCTGCGGGCTGGGTCTTTGGCTTCTGCCGGCCTCAGCCCTGAGCACTGCGTTGGAGATAGGTAAAACAGACATGCACCGCCGCTCTCAAATTATTCCGGGAAAGCACGAGTCCAAAGCAGAAATAGTCATTCCCAACCCAAATTGTCACCCAAACTTATTGAAAGTCTTCACCAGTCTTTTCCTGGCGCTCCTTCTCTCCCCGTAGGTGCCCACAAGCCCTGTTCAGCGGAGAGTTCAAGAACTAGTGCGGTTCACAAAGCAGCTGCAACGAGTCCACCCCAACGTGCTTGCTAAGGCACTGAACCGAGGGATTGTGCACCAGGACAAGGATCTCGTGGTCATCAATAAACCTTACGGTCTCCCTGTGCATGGTAAGGACCACGTGGGAGAGGGAGGGGGGTGCTTCTGTTTTCACTAAAATTAGGGACAACTCTGACACATTACTTGTGGGGCTCGAAGACTTGCATTCAAAATAATTAAGCTTTTGTAGAGTACTATATAAGGCACTCCTGAAGACAGAGATACAAAAGACAGTCTGCATTCCAAACATCTGGCAGTCAGCAGTGATTTCTGGAATGCACTGTGTCCAGACCTCCATGGAAATTTTTATAGAGAAATACTAAGGCTGTGTGGTTCTTGTCTTCATGTTATGTTCCATCAAAACTGGGAAAAAAGAGGGGCACCTGGGTGGCTCAGTCGGTTATGCCTCTGACAGCCCAGTGTCAGGCTCCCTGCTCAGTAGGGAGTCTGCTTCTCCCTCTCCCACTGCCCCTCCCCTCTGCATTATACCTCTCTCTTCCTCATTCACTCTCTCTCTCAAGTAAATAAATAAAATTAAAAAAAAAAAAAGAACCAGAAAAGAAGAAATGACATATAAGAAAAAAATAGATAGCACTTTTTTAAGGTTCAGATCATTTCCCCTTCTGACAATGGCACCACTATATTTTTTGCCTTTATTCACAATTTTCCCACATTCACTAATTTTTATAAGTACTCTGTTTCTATTTTTGGCCTATAAATCTCTTGTGCATAACGTGTTCTGGTAGTTTATTACCTTCTATAAGTAATGGTATTTCCATATTTCCATATAATGACTCTGAATTTCCTGCAAGGGTCTTTTTTATTGCACATTTTGTTCACATGATCCAGAATAAAATTTCATCAGTTAAGTCCAGACCAAGGAAAATAGTCCATCTTCACTGAACAAAGATCAGAAAATCTCAACCCACAAGCCCCAAACTGCAACATAAATCAGTCAGCCACCTCAAGCCATGAGTGGAGACAGAATAACCTGAGAAAAATCAGATCTTATGCTATGTATGGGCAAGGATCAAAGAAGGACCACCTTAAACATGCAGAAACTCCAATCACAGAAACCAATATGAAAACTAATAAAAAAGGGGGGGGGGGGAGTTTCAGCCAAAGCAAAGATTAAACTGCCCTGTAGAGAGATCTCTACTATTGAAAACATACACAGGATACACACACACACACAAAAACACATATAAATCTGGGGGTGCCTGAGTGGCTCAGTTGGTTAAGCGTCCATCTTTAACTCAGGTCATGATCCCACATGATCCCAGGGTCCTTAGATTGAACCCTGAGTCAGGCTCCCTGCTCAGTTGGGAGCCTGCTTCTCCCTCTGCCTCTGCCTCTCCCTCTGTTCGTGCTCTCTCTCGCTCTGTCTTTCTCAAATAAATAAAATCTTTCAACAAACCCTACATATAAACCTATATAGAAGATAACTTCCTTTGAAGAGTTTATAGAAATTATAAAATATAGAAGATATTCATGTTATTAAAAGTGCCAAAAGATACATAATAAGTTATGTATTCATGATAAGAACTTAAAAAAGAATGAAAGAAAATGTGTGTGTGTTTGTGTGCACAGAGTACCTAATGAAACTCCAGGACGCCTGGAAATTAATGGACGTTGAAATATTTCTGAATAAATGTTGAATGTAGTTGTCGAAGACAGCTGGAGTGAGATAAGAAAGATCGATAGAAAGAAAATGCAGGGAAAGGGATTTATTGGGGGAAAAGGCATCGTTGTGCTAAAAGAATGCTTTTTGGGGAGGTAGGGAGAAAAGCATAAAGACAAGGAATTAAGTCAGATATTGCCAAGTGTTCTGTGTATTTTCTTTTTCTGTCTTGATCTTTTTCTTCCCATTCCTCATGAGATAACTATTATCCAGATATTTACATTTTATAGATGAGAAAACTGAAAGTTGGAAAGATTAAATCATCTATTCAGGGTCAGTGGCTAGTTAGGCCTAGAATAGAACTGAGTAGCATCTCACCTAATGTCATCTTCTTAGCTCTTCTGTAATGGCACAGGAGAGCCTCACAGTCTTGTATTTACCCTTGAGTTTACTTAGCAAATTCTCAAACCTTTGTTTATATAGTGAAATATCAGACTTCCTCATTTTGATTGCTGACTTTATTATGAGTGTGCAAGTAGATTAATAAGTATATATATATATACACACACATATATATATATATATCTGAGGAGCAGGCCACATGCTGTAGGCCAGTGCTTCTCAGACATTATGAAAAGGCATGTGAGTCCCTCGGGCATCTTGTGAAAATGCAGATTTTGATTTAATAGTCTGGGTTGGGAGCCTGAGATTCCTTTCCAACAAGCTCCCTGGGCTTTGACATTGCTAGTTCCTGGACCACATTTCAGGATAAAGCTCATGAAAACATTGACTTTCTTCCCAGGTAGAGTTCTTTGGTGGGATCTTTTACTGGCCACTAAAACCTGTGGCTCTTCCCTTTGTAGGTGGCCCTGGGGTCCGACTGTGCATCAGTGACGTATTACCCATCCTGGCAAAGATGCTTCATGGCCACAAGGCAGAGCCCTTGCATCTGTGCCACCGGCTAGACAAGGAAACTACAGGTGTAATGGTGTTGGCCTGGGAGAAGGAAGTGGCACATCAAGTACAAGAGTTGTTTAGAACCCGTCAGGTGGCGAAGAAGTACTGGTATGAAGCCCATTGCCAGTGGTAGAGTTGGTATAAATGAAGGCATCCTTTTATCTCATTGTCCATTCATATGGAAGGACCTCCTGTTAAGAGAAGGCACTGTGCTAGGACTCATGGGCATATGAAAAGAATAGGAAAGAGACTTAAGTGCTTAGGATCTTGGAGTCTGTTGGAATAGAGATTCCTCATTGTGGTTGTACATAAAAATTATTGAAAATTAATTACACAAATAGTACATGATTTTATTCCTTTGGTAAAATCATCAAAAAACAAAGATAAAGCAAAAATTTTTTGGAGAATCTACCCACTCTGTTGTTCTAGTCCCTTCCCTTGGGATAGTTTGGTTTTTATTCCTCTGGTCCTTACTCAATATATTTATGAACATGTCTGATATATACAGTGTGTGTGTGTGTATTACATTGTACACTGTACACTGTACTTTTTTTTTAAAAGATTTTCTTTGAGAGAGAGAGTGAGCACAAGCCGGGAGAGCAGCAGGCAGAGGGAGCGGGAGAAGCAGGCTCCCCGCTGAGCAGAGAGCCCAACATGGGACTCGGTCCCAGGACTCTGGGATCATGACTTGAGCTGAAGGCAGACACTTAACCCACTGAGCCACCCAGGCGCCCCAACACTGTACTTTTCTTTTGCCACTTAACTATGTCTTGGAGATCTTTCCATGTTAGTGCATATAGGTTTACCTCCATTTTTTTTAATAGAAGAAAGACAGGTGAACAAAACTGAAACCTACTCCTCTCCTCCATCAACTCAATTTTCTTCCCCAGAGGAGATCACTGTTCTAGTCTTCTGTAAGCTTCCTGCATACAGGGCATGGATAAGTGGATTATTATATGGCACTGCGTTTTGCACTGCTTTGCATCCTGCTTGATTTCACTTGGAGAGCATTTTGCATATACCTTTAGAGCTCCCTAGTATTCTGTTGATGGCTGTATCATCGTTTTCTTATTGACGGACATTGAGTTAACTTCCTATTTTTCAGAGTCTGTTGCAAAGAATACATGATTATATCTTTAAGACAGATTCCTAAAGGTGGAATTGCTAGGTTGAAGGGTATACACATTTAATATTTGCTTTTTGTTGGTGGTGATTTTTTTTTTTTTTTAAGATTTATTTATTTGAGAGAGAGAGAGTTAGTGAGTGTGAGCACATGAGCCAGGGGAGGGGCAGTGGGAGATGGAAAGGGAGAGAGAATCTCCCACAGACTCCCAGCTGAGCATGGGGCCTAACACGGGGCTCCATCCCAGGACCCCAAGATCATGAGCTGAGCTGAAACCAAGAGTCAGATGCTTAACTGACTGAGCCACCCAGGTGCCTCTCACACATTTAATATTTGAATAGTTACTATTATTATGTAGGCCAGGTTTTCCTCCCACTAGGGTAATGAGGACCTACCTCCCCCTACAGCTGACCAGCGCGTTTTGGGGGTTTGCCACTATGATAGGGGAAAAGAAAAATGTTTTCTATTTCCCTGTGAATCAGTGATGTTACTTGTCTGCATGTTTATTGGGTTCTCCTGGTTTTTTTTGCGTTTCCCTTTCTGTGAACAAACCATCTCTTTCCTTTGCCTGGTTTCTGTTGGGCTATTTATTATTTTCTGTTTGATTTGTAGCTACTCTTTTTATCTTTTCGAAGTTAGTCCTTTTTGTGCTACAGATTTTGCAGCTACTTTGTGATCCTGGGAGCCTTTTAAAAATCTCTATGCCAAGACCCACCCACAGAGGCCCTGATTAATAAGTCTGATGGGTATGGGCATCTGAATGTCTTAAAAGCTCCACAGCTGACTCTGCTGTGGAATCAAACGTAAGAACCGCTGTGATAAGAGGTTACGGATAATGGCAGAGGTTTAGCGGACTAACTAAGCTCAACAAGATCTGTGTTCAACTGTCAGCTGTGTCGTTTACCAGCATGGGTCCTTAGGCATGTTCTTAAACGTCTCTAAGCTTTGTCTTCATAGGAAAAATGAGAATAATGGAGTTGAGGAGAGAGTTAAATGAGATAGTACATATTGAAGTGTTTGACACAGTACCTAGCTCATAGTAAAAGCTGAAAGACAGAAAATTGAGACTATCATGTATACTAGTAATCCAGATATAAGTCTATAAAAAGTGTTGGGGCACCTGGGTGGCTCATTCGGTTGGTGAGCTGACTCGATTTCGCCTCAGATCATGCTCTCAGGGTTGTGCTATCAAGCCCCACTTTGGGCTCCACGCTCAGCAGGGAGTCAGCTTCAGGATTCTCTCTCTTTCTCTCCCTCTGTCCCTCCTCCTGCTTGCTCATGCGCACATTCTCTCTCTCTCCAGAATAAATAAATCTTTAAAAAAGATGTTATATTATTTGTGAAAATTGTTTATGAAAGTTTAGACTTGGTAACCATTCTATGGAGGAATTGAAATCCGTCCGTTGTGTGTTGATGAATGAACAGGATTTGATAGACGAGATGGAGAACTGTGTTTTAGATGGCGGGAATGCATACACACAAAGGACGAAAGCAGGCAGTGTAGTTTGGAGTGGGGAATGGTGACAGATAACGCTGGAAAGGTAGACTGGAACCCAGTTAATGATGGTCTTAAATACCAGGTGCACAAAGTAGGAGTTAGCAGTAGAGCATAGCAGGCGACTGATTAACATCTACTGGCGTACTATGATAGCAACTTGTTATGGTTGTTTGAATCTTCTTCTTTTTTTAATTTGACCGACAGAGATCACAAGTAAGCAGAGAGGCGGGGGTGGGGGGCGGGGAAGCAGGCTCCCTGCTGAGCAGAGAACCAGATGCAGGGCTCCATCCCAGGGCTCTGGGATCACAACCTGAGCTGAAGGCAGAGGCTTTAACCCACTGAGCCACCCAGGCGCCCTTGTTTGAATCTTCTTACTAGACTTTGAATTCCTTGAGAGTGGGGATTTTGGTCTCGTTCATCTGTACAGAACTAGTACCTCCCTAAATCAATGCCTGATTATATTCCTGGAGTATGTAGTGAGTGAACATTTTTGGGCGGTAGTGTTGTGTCATTAGGAAGAGGGAGCTAGCAGTTAAAACTCAATTTAAGTGTGGTAAAATTTATCAGATGGCAGCCCAAACTGCCACCAGCCCAAAATGAGGTGTCCAGTGTGTAAATTGTTGTGGGAGTGGGCTTCGATTCTGTGATAGGCTACCCAGCAGGACTCCATCATTGACCTAGAGGAGGCATAAGCGTAGGAACAGAAGAAAGGGTCATCTCCCCATCTCTGACATGATGAAAGGAGACCTCCAGCAAAATGTTTATTGAGTTATGGGGGTTGTTTCTGTGACTTTGAGCCGAGTTCCCCTGTTTGTCTACCTGGCAGATTGGGTAGGTGCGGTCCTGTGACTTTTTCAATCCATTCATTCATTTACTTATTCATTCATTTCATATGCAGTCAGGACTTAACCATCTTTTAAAAAAAGGATACAAAACCATATTATCCTCATTACTTTTTTTTTTCTTAAAGATTTTATTTATTTATTGGACAGACAGAGATCACAAGTAGGCAGAGAGGCAGGCAGAGAAAGAGGAGGAAGCAGGCTCCCCGAAGAGCAAAGAGCCTGATGTGGGGCTCCATTCCAGGACCGTGGGATTATGACCTGAGCCGAAGGCAGAGGCTTTAACCCACTGAGCCACCCAGGTACCCCTACCCTCATTTCATTTTAAACTATACATACTCATTTTGGGGGGCACCTGGGTGGCGCAGTTGATTAAACGTCCCACTCTGGGTTTCAGCTCAGGTTGTGATCTCAGGGTGGTGAAATGGAGCCCAGGCTCAGGGCAGAGCCTGCCTGGGTTTCTCTTTCCCTCTCCTACTGCCCCTCCCCCTCACACGCACTCTCTCGCTCTCTCTCTCTCTCTCTCAAATACATAAATCTTTTTTAAAAAAGAAAAAAAAAACTATACATATTCATTTTTAAAGGTTGGAAGGAAAGACCATGTTATAAATATAATTTTTTGTTTTTTTCCCCCCAATAGTCTAATTAGCATACATTACTTTAGTAGTAAAAAAAAAAGATGTGTTCATAAGAGTAGAATCAAGCTCTCAGGCTAAGTGCTATGACAGCCTATGACTTGGGATGCTCCGTTCTTAAGAACTGACCACAGTAGAGCAGAAGGTCCAGTGTTACAGCCTCTAAGTAGCCAAATCTGAGGATCTCCCCCCTCACCTCATGGCTTAAGCCAGGGTCTGTGTGTTACGCCCAGGACCATCACGGTGCGCGTCCCCGTGCCCCCGGCGGGAGTCGTGGACATCCCTGTCATCGAGAAGGAGGTGCAGGGTCAGCAGCAGCACTACAAGGTGGGTGAGCTGTCATCCCCAGGGGCTTGGCTTTTCTGCTCTTCTTTGCAACTGTGTCTTGATTTCTTTGGCGTCAGATGACGCTGTCCCCAGGCTTCCGCATGGAGGATGGGAAGATGGTGAGAGCACGGAGCAACCGGAAGGCACACACAGCTGTGACTCAGTACCAGGTGCTTAGCAGCACTCTGTCCGCCGCCCTCGTGGAGCTCCAGCCCATCACCGGTGAGGCACCACCTTTCTGCTGGGGGATGGCAAGAGCCCGGGCTGCTGAACCCCGTCCAGGGCCTCGCTCTGGGTCCTGCCCTTATTCCGAGCAGCTGGTGCTGTGAGAGGGCTGGGATTGCAGCTGACGTGTTTGAGAGTGTGCCTCTGGTGCTAATCCGAGGCTGGGAGCTCCAGCGGGGATGGCTGTTTAAAAATAGTAGGTAGCAGGAAGATATAAATAGTTTGCTTACATTTATTTAAAAATCTGCAAAGCAGTTTCTCAAAAAAATTAAACACAGAATTACCATATAATCCAGCAATCCTCATGGGTATCTACGCAAGAGAATTGAAAGCAGGGGTTTGGAAAGATCTGTGTACAGCAGTGTTCGTGGCAGCATTATCCCCAATAGCCAAGAGGTGAAGCCAGTCTCGATGGCCACCGCCAAATGAATGCGTAGACAAAGTGTGTGGGCAGATGACGGAATGAGTATGTCTTGAAAAGGAAGGAAGTTCTGACATGGGCCACAATGTGGTTGGACTTGATGCTAAGTGAAAGAAACCAACACAGAAGGACAAATGTTGCGTGATTCCACTTATGACACACCTAGAGCACTTAGATTCAGAGACCAAGTAGAACAGTGGTTACCGGGGGCCGGAGGAATCCAGAAGGAATGGGGACTTGTCGTTTAATTGGACCAGAGTTTCAGGTGGGGAGGATGCTTGTGCTCTCTCTCTCTCTCTTGCTCTGTCTCAAAATAAAATCTTTCAAAAAATGGTTAAGATAACATTTTATGTTATGAATATTTTGCTATAGTGAAAAATGTGCAAAGCACTACTATTTAGCATTCTATAATAATGTTATCTAAAAATAGAACAGGGGTCATTGGGTGGGTCCCTCCAGTTAAGCCTCCGACTCTTGATTTCGACTCAGGTCACGAGCTCAGCGGTGGTGAGATTGAGATTCTCTCTTTCCCTCTCCCTCTGCCCCCCCCACACACGTGAGCTCTTGCTTTCTCTTTGTCTCAAAAACAAAACAAAAGTTAATTAAGCACGGAGAGATACCAGGTTGATGATAATGATTATCTGTAGTGGAAAGGGAGCTGAGGGGGAGGGGAACTTAGAGTCTTAACGGCATGTGTGATCTTATTTCCTACCAGCTTATAGTTTGTTCTGTTCTTCTTTATACTTTGGTGTAGGTGCAGCCTTGCCGGTCTTACTGTGCTTCAGTTAAATAGGGTTAGAAGCACAGTAATGCACAGTATAGTTTCTGGAGCTGCTCAAGTTTTCTCTCTCTCTTTTTTGTTGTTAAGGAGTAAAACATCAGCTTCGAGTTCATCTGTCTTTTGGACTGGATTGCCCAATCCTTGGTGATCACAAGTACTCAGACTGGAATAAGCTGGCCCCCCAGGTGACTCCGGTTTGTCTGTGCAACAGCTAAGGTGGGGGGGAGCTTTCGCTTTCCCCTTGTTAAAGTCCAACATGAGTCACCACAAGGATATATTGACTGTACTGTACTAGTTACCCAAACTAGTCACCTCGCTTAGAGAGAAACAGCTGCTGTTCTCAGGGAGCTGCAGGATCTGTTCGCAAAACCCTTGCGCTTCATTTGTTTGTCTTGGATTGTGTTTGGAGGCGGGACAGGCGGGGCTGGGGGGGCACTTTCCTGGGGCTTCAAGCAGCCTTTCATGCTCTTGGTGAAGATAGGTGGGGGACACTTGTTTATCTCTTGTTGTCGGAGCCCATTCTCTAGGAAGGCCAGAGAACTGGCTGATAAGAACTTCGCTGGCCTGGTGGTTTTTCTCTCCCCTGGGTTCCAAACCCTTCCGGGGAATGTCCCTGAAGCAGGCTGTCCACCGTTGTGCCTTCCAGGGGAGTTAGTGGTGGTTCCTTTAAGTGGAAAATGTCTGTCCCTGTGTGCTGCTCAAGGACGAGCTCTTGGCCTGGCTCTCAAGAGGCTGTCTTGTCTTTGTACAGAAGCTGTCTCTTGGTACGCTGAAGAAGCTGGGCCTGCACCAGGCGAAGGCCCGCCACATCCCCCTTCACCTGCACGCGCGCCAGCTGATCCTGCCGGCCCTGGGGTCCAGGAAGGAGGAGCTCAGCTTGGTCTGCGAGCCTCCTCGCTTCTTCGTCCGCTCCCTGCAACGCCTGGACCTACAGACGCCAAGTCAGGATCAGAATGGGGGCGACGAAGCCGGACGTGAGGGCGCAGTTAAGACCGCTGGGCTGTTGGGCCCCTGAATCCTTCACTTTGTTTCATGGACTCTGCTAACTTCTCATTTGGGACAGACTCCAGAAGAGCCAGGTGTGGGAAGTGGAAGAAATCCAGCTGCTTTCCGGCCTTTACTGGACACTAAATCCTATTTACTGAGACACTGGCCGCACTCTGGAAAAGCCTGCGGGGAGTCTCCCTGCCTCCCAGTCTCCTTGCCCAGAGGGAAGAGAGCCCAGGACCAGGCGGACTGGGTCCATAATTGAAAAAGGAGAAACTCGAGCACAGAATCTGTGCTCCGAAACTGTTTACGTCCAACAATAAACCCCTTGATCTATCCGGAAGGCTCCAGTGGTTGGAAAGAGCGCGTGGCGGTCATCTGACTGCTGGAGAAATTCAGAAGCAGTTAGCCACTGCCCTCATGGATGTTCAGGATCTAACAGCAAAACCTCTCTGCTCCACTTGTTTTGTCCCAGATGCTGCAGACCCGTCAGAAGGCAGGATTCTCTCCAGCCGCAGCGCAGGAGCCTTGTTGCGGTAGTGACTAGAGCCTGCAAAGGGGTGTTGGAGAAGCGAGAAAAGCAGATGTGAAGGCCGGCTGGCCGGCAGGCCCTGGTGGGGAGCACACACGGTCCGGAGAGGGCAGTGGTTAGCTCCAGCTCCGTGCTGCTATGTGGGAACAGGTTTTCTCTCCTTTTTTTTTTTTTTTTTTTTCCAGAGAGTCAAGAAACCCAGATGCTGTAGAGTCTTAAACAGTGGGGGGTGGGAGGGGCGACTCCCCCTTGTACAGTCAAAAATCCACATGTAAATTTTGACTCTCCTGAAACTTAACTGCTAGTAGCCTCCTGTCGACCGGAAGCGTTACCAATGACACGAACAGTTGATTAACACATATTTTGTACGTTTTGTGTATTATATGCTGTATTCTCACTCAGCCAGAGAAAAGAAGATGTTATTAAGAAAATCATAAGGAAAGGAATACATTTACAGTTCTGTGCTCTATTTATCAAAGAGAAATCTGAGTATAAGTGGCCTGTGCCATTCAGACCCATTTTTGGTGGATCAGCTGTATTTATGGGAAGGCTCCAAGTGTATTAACTCACTAAAATGAATGTGTAAAACACAGCTGTCCCCAAACCCAGGTGGTCACCAGGTGTGCCCTGTTTCCCTCTAGAACCCCCTCCTCTGAGGATGAGCTTTCCTCGCTAGTCCCACCCCACCTCCTGAGCATCATCTTCACTCCCCACCACCTCAACTAGCGTAGGGCAGTTCCCACCAGAAACCAAACGCAGAGGGGAGTCTTGAGACCATCCTCCTCCTCCCCCTAACCCCCCTGCTGTCCCTAGGGGCAGGGCAGGGCAGGGTGGTACTGATTAGGACAAGGACACCACAAAACACATCCTTATGTTTTCTCAATCTGCTGTCCTTGGCTCTCCCAGCCTCCGGACTGCTGTTTGCCGGAGGGCCTGGTAGGGTATACAAAGACTCAGCCTTGTATCCGGGCTTGCAAAGCGTGCCATGGGGCGGGGGGTACAGACCCCATTTCCCCAGTGCGGGGGGGAAGTGCTGCTTGGTGCACTGTAATCCCAACACTGACGACCCAGGGTCAGGCCAAACCACAAGTTAAGGGCACGGTGTTCCACAAGACTCCTCTCCAGACACCAGCTGCAAGCTCGGGGCTTCCCAGACAACCCCCCCACCCTTCTGCTCAGCCTAGGGGAGGAATGTTTCCCTCTGCCTGTAATGGGTTCAGGGGGTAAAAGAGCAACTGGCTCCAAAGGCCTCACACAGGCCTGGTTCAGCCCCAAGGCAGAGGAGTGGTGGGGAGACAAACGGATTTACGTCCGTGAGGCCAACGCCGGGAAGACAGTGGACTCACGCCACAGAGACTGTCTCTGAAGTGCTGAAAATACTGCCAGGTTTACAGGAGGAATATGTGGGACAAAGGTCAGTGGGTCCATAAAGGTGGGCAGTGAAGGTCAGGTTGATTGTTGTTTAGTGTCAATCGTGTGGGTCTTGGTGGTATCTGGACAGTTGTTACTGCTGGAGGGGGTAGTCTCCATTCCTATCAAGGGATGCTTTGCCCCCAGGGTCCTTTGCCTGAGTTAAGAGATAAGCTGGAAAGAATCCAGAAGTACCGACAGAGGTCAAGGGCAGGGTAGCTGAAGTCCTCTTTCAAACCCTCTACCCTGACTGGCTCTAAACATTAAACTGATAGGAGAACGGGAGGTAAATATACACATTTATGTGATACAAGTTTTACATGGCATAGGGGTCTTCAAAAGACCCCCCCCCCCCAAAAACCAGACTTGTGTGCTTTTTGGGTTTTTGTTTTTTAGTTGTCTCCACACCCAGCGTGAGGTCCAAAGCAGGGCTTGAACTCACAACCCTGAGATCAAGACCTGAGCTGAGATCAAGAGTCAGATGCTCAGGGGCACCTGGGTGACTCAGTGGGTTAAGCTGCTGCCTTCGGCTCAGGTCATGATCTCAGGGTCCTGGGATCGAGCCCCGCATCGGGCAATCTGCTCAGCAGGGAGTCTGCTTCCCTCTCTCTCTCTGCCTGCCTCTCTGCCTACTTGTGATCTCTCTCTGTCAAATAAATAAATAAAATCTTTAAAAAAAAAAAAAGAGTCAGATGCTCAACCCACTGAGCCACCCAGACTTGTGTATTTTTGCGCTGGGTGTGATGAGGAGTGGACAGTCATGGAATGTGGTAAGTTAAGAAGGAGTGTGGGGTAATTGTACATTGAGGGAAACTTAGCAAAGCCTGTTAGGATTCTTCTTGACATCCCATTGTCTGTGCACAAAGGAGATTCTCCTTTCCTCTGGTATAAAGATGGCATCTCTCAGGAAGGTGTGATCTGTTTCAGAGAAGAAGGATGGGGGGCGGTGACAAGGTCCAAGTCACCTTCCTGTTTCTGCCATTTTCTCAAACTTCTTCAGCTTAAAATAGTGTGCCAAGGTACCATATTTTGGGGTAGCATTTCCTGAACCCCATTGCCAAGTAGCTACAAATTATGGGATTCCCGCTCTCCCCTCAGGATTAGTAATAAACTGGCACGACTCCCAGAACTCAGTAAAGTGCTACACTTGCCGTTTTATTAAGAGCAGTCACAGGGTAGAAATCAGGAGCAGCCAAAAGGACGAAAGGGTGAGGTCTGGGAAGGCCCCAGACTTAAAGCTACCCTGTCCCCTCCCCGAGGAGTTGGGACACAGCACACTCTTCACACTCTAGTGTGTGTCACCAGCCAGGGAGGTGGCTCAAGCTTCCACGCTGAGGTTTTTTTTTTTTTTTTTTTTTTTAAGATTTTATTTATTGACAGAGATCACAAGTAGGCAGAGAGAGAGGAGGGAGGGAGGAGGAAGCAGGCTCCCCGCAGAGCAGAGAGCCTTGATGTGGGGCTCGATCCCAGGACCCCGAGATCATGACCCAAGCTGAAGATAGAGACTTTAACCCACTGAGCGACCCAGGCGCCTCCCATGCTGAGTTTTTTTTGGGATTCATCTTTCAGCATGATTGATCAGTTCACTGGCCAGATGACTGAACTCAGTCTAGTTCCTCTCTCCATCTCCACGCCCCGACCTCCAATCACCTGGGTGATCGTTTGGCAAGGCCAGTCCCCGTCCTGAAACGACCTGGGAGGCCATAGAGTCCCTTTTGATGCCAACCATCGGGACCATCAGAAGTAACAAAGCCACACCTATGGCTTGGGAAACTGGATTCAGGGGCTTCCTCCCACACACCAGGGACAAAGGCCTGGCAAATTCCTTGCAACATTCAGTTTCCTTTCCTTCCCCGCCCCCCCTGCTTTCAGATCCCTTTGCCTTTCTGTGCCCCAGGGAGTGACAGCCTTGGTGGCTCCCTGTATAGATGCCCCCATGCCCTGTGGCCTTAGGGGCCTTAAGGCAAGTGACCTTGAGATACTTCTGTTCACTTCCTCCCTCGCCTCCCACTGAGCACACTCCCACCTGCTACAGTCCACAGGGTGAGGACGGATTGTCCTCAGGCGTGGTCCTCACACAGTACGGGGAAGCTCTCCTTTCCTGGATCTTTTCGCTCGCTGTGTGGACGCTGTAGGCTTTTTCGCTTGCTGTGTAGACGCAGTCAGGGAGCTCTACCAACAGCCTACACACACCAGTAACCCATGCCGTCTAGTCCCCACCGGCATGCCCATACCCACCACACCCCATCCTAGATGTGTCGACAGAAGCCCCATGCTGTTCGTATCACCTCTTTAACACCACCCCCCCACCCGCCCTGCCAACTAATTCCCATTCTCACAATGGGGCTGCTCTTTGCCTGTTCCCAGCTCACTCCCTGGGACTCCTCAATGGCTGTGTGCAGAATGTCTTGTGGGGAGATAAACATACAAGTAGGGAGACTCGTGAGGGGCCCATGTAATAGTCCAGATGAGCTGGGACAGGTTTGGAGATGAGTGGACTAGACAGGTTTAAAATGAAGCTCAGGAAAAAAGAAAAAAAAAGGAAGGAAGGAGGAAAGAAAGAAAAAAAGAAATGCAGCTCAGAGGAAGTCCAGTGGGTACAAGTGATCGAGTATGGCGTGGAGGTTGAATCTAAGATGACTCCCAGAAAGTCTGAACAACCAATTAGATGAGGTGGGTAGGCAATAAATAGGGAAGGAACAGTTTTTGGGGTAACCCTCCCAGTCCCAAGTGAGTGCTGTTACACTCCACGCATCCACCAAGGGAGGACCAAAGGACGGTTGTTACCCAGTGCTCCCGAAGCACAGCGAGCGTGTGCCTGTCTTCATCGTTGAGCCCTGACCACAGAGCATCTTCATCATTTCCTCTAATTATATCTGCCCTCCCCCAAGCTGTGACCTTCTCGTGGGCAGGCACCGAATATCTGTCTCCAGCCCCCAAGCCCTATACTTGTAAACCCTCCGAAAGTGACTACGGACCAGAGGCAGCTGTAGCACTGGGGGTGGGATGGGGGGGGCATTCTCAGGCTCTGGAGTCAGATGGGCTCTGGGTACACATTCTGACTCTGCTGTTTATTTGCTATGACAGTGGGTAACTTATTTAACTTATCTGAGCCTCAGTTCACTCACCTGCAAAATGAGTTTAACGAGAGTACCAGTATTATATATTTTAAGGATTAGCTGAATTTGTATTTAATTCCCAGAATAGTTCCTGACATACTCTAAGAGCCCAGGTCCTGTAATATACTAGGTTGAAACAGGTTCACTTTGCCATTTGAAAAACATTTTTTGACATAGAGTTCACATACTATAATATCCATCTAAAGTGTATAATCCAATGGTTTTATGTTCACAGAATCAGACAACCATCTAACCTAATTTTAGAAAATTTTCACGCTTACAAAAAGAAACCTTATGCCCATTTAGCAGTCGCTTCACATTCCCACTCATACCCAGCCATGCCAACCACTAATCTATTTTCTGTCTCTATAGATTTGCCTATCTTGGATACTTCCTATAAATAAATTCATGTGATCTAGGATCTTTTGTGCCTGGCTTTTTCCACTCAACATAATGTTCTTGGGGCTCATCCATGTCGTAGCAGAAATCAGTACTTCATTTCTTTTTATTGCTGAATAATATTCCATGGTATAAATATACCAATTTTTGTCTATCTGTTTATCAGTTAATGATTTTTTCACTTTCTGGCTACAACGAAACAAACATTCATGTACGTTTTCATTTTTCTTGGGTACCTGCCCAGGAGATATGTACACACCTAGTGGAGTTGTTGGGTCATGGGTAACTCTGCTTAATACTTGTGCAGTGGCCAAGGCTGTATTGCAAAGTGGTTGTACCATTTTGCATTCCCAGCAACCATGTATGAGGGTTCCAGGGTCTCACCAACACTTGTTATTATTGGCTTTCTGATCATTGTGGATATGAAGCAATTTCCCATGTTTTTTTTTAAATTGAAGTAGAGGGGCACGTGGGTGGCTCAGCTGGCTAAGTGTCTGCCTTCAGCTCAGGTCATGATCTCAGGGTCCTCAGATCGAGTCCCGCAACGGGCTCTCTGCTCAATGGGGAGTCTGCTTCTCCCTCTTATCCTTCCCCAGCTCATGATCGTGCTGTTTCTCTCAAATAAATAAAATCTTAAAAATAAAATACTATTGAAGTATCATTGACATTTCACATTATATTATTTTCAGATGTACAACATACTGATCCGATTTTTGTATATACTGCAAAATGATCACCATTGCCATCACCATATATAATCACAAATTTTTTTGTGATGAGAGCTTTTAAGATCTACTCTCTTAGCAACTTCCAGATAAGCCAGTTTTACTCATGATATATACGTGACAACCCTAGGCCTTATTTATTTTATCACTGGAAGTTTGGTACCTTTTGGCCCCTTTCACATATCTCACACACACCCCCCAACCCTGGCCAGTCTATTCTCTGTATCTCTGAGCTCTTGTTTTGTTTTGTTTTAGGGTCCACATGTCAGTGAGATCATACAGTTGCCTTTTTCTATCTGGTTCATTTCCTTAGCATAACATCCTGAATTCCATCCACGTTGTTGCAGAAGGCAAACTTTTCTCTTTTTTTTTTAATAGCTGGGTAATATTCCACTGTCTGTGCACACTACATTTTCTGGATCCATTCATCTACTGATAGACACTTAAGTTGTTTCCCTATGTTGGCTTTATCATTGTGGATTTGATTTGCATTTTGCTGATGGCTAATGACACCGAGCATCTTTTCATGTGTTTATCAGCCATTTGTATATTTTGTTTGAAGAAATATCTATTCAAACATGTTGCCCATTTTACAATTGGGTATTTGTCCTTTTTAAAAATTAAGTTGTGAGAGTTCTTTATATATTCTGGATACCAATCCTTGATCAGATACATTACTGTAAGTATCTTATTGCCTTCCGTTGTCTTTTGACTTTCTTGATTATGTTGTCTGCAACACAGAAGTTTTTTTTAATGTAGTCCAATCCGTTTTTCTTTTTGTTGGGTGTGTTTCGGTTTTTTTTTTTTTAAAGATTTTATTTATTTGACAGAGAGAGATCACAAGTAGGCAGAGAGGCAGGCAGAGAGAGAGGGGGAAGAAGGCTCCCCGCCGAGCAGAGAGCCCGATGCGGGGCTTGATCCCAGGACTCTGGGATCATATCCAAGCCGAAGGCAGAGGCTTTAACCCACTGAGCCACCCAGGTGGCCCTCTGGTTTTTTATTCTATTAATTAATTAAATAATTAATTTTTAAAAAAAGATTTTATTTATTTATTTATTTATTTAACAGACAGAGATCACAAGTAGGCAGAGAGGCAGGCAGAGATAGAGGAGGAAGCAGACTTCCTGCCGAGCAAAGAGCCTGATTCGGGGCTTGATTCCAGGACCAGATCATGACCTGAGCGGAAGGCAGAGGTTTTAACCCACTGAGCCACCCAGGCGCCCCCTTCTGGTTTTTTATATAAGAAAACATTGTCTAGTCCAAAGTCATGGAAATTTCCTCCTATATTTTCTTCTAATAGTTTTCTCGTTTGGTTCTTGCCTTTGGGTCTACGATCCGTTTTAAGTTAATTTTTGTATATGATATAAGGCAGGTATCCAACTTGGCATGGGGGCAGCCAGTTGCCCCAGCACCATTTATTGAAAAGGTTATTCTTTCCCCCATGGAACTGTTGTGGTAAATTTCTGTTTTTGGAAGTATGCTGGGTCAAATATAGATAACTTCACAGAATACAATTTAGTTTTGTTACAGTATTAATGTTGTGGAGAAATAACTGCAGTTTCTGATTTGGACACCAGATGGCAGCAGTCTCCCACATTTTATTCCTCTTTCTCGGAGCTACCAGTAGGAACAGGTTTTAATCAAGGATCATGTATCCTCCAGAAGTCTTGCTGTCTTTCTCTACGCTGTGATAAGCCTGGCTTTGGTTACCCTAACCTTGTAAATCTCGGTGCCCTACTTTTTTAAAGTGGAAAGTCTGGAGGTTTCCATCTTCTGGTGGAGAGAGGTAAGCAGAGGGAGACCATGATTTGGGCTCCCCTGGTGAGTTTGAAATCGAATTTGATTCATAAACACTCAGTTATAAAAGCATGACAGGTTCCTTACAGAAATGTAGAACGTATAGCCAAGCTCTTCTCAGCTACCAAAACATCTGCTGGAAAGACACATGTTCCCACCCCGCGGTTGCAGGGCTTTGCTAGCTAAGTTCTTCTCTTAGTTCTTAGGTCTTGGCTGATTTTATTCTGGCTCAATGTGGTAAACAGTTGCAATCTCTTTGTTGATCAGAAGCATTGATAGATAGTTATATATGATTCTGATTAATAAAAACAGGCTGATGAACTATTATTTGATAAATAGGAGGGGAAAGGAAGGTAACAAGTTCGGCAGCCTTAAGCGCACCAGCCATACGAGTGACCACTGTTGCTGCTCTTCCCTCCTCCATTCCTCCTGGGGGATAAGCGCCTCCAGAGCAGGCCTCACCCCTTCTTCCCCCACAGCCTTCCTGACCCTGACTTAGGAGTCGCCAGGCCCTTGGCCCCACCAGTGCCTTCCGTCTGCATCCGTGGGCCTGTGGACCCCAGCATCAGAGCCGACTGTGCGCCCCCTTTTGCCCGCACAGTCTGTCCAGGGACAGCTGCAAGAGTAGGGGGGCGGGCCGCGGGACTAGGGGGACGGCAGCCACCCTGTACAGAGAGACGGCAAAGGCCAGCTCTGCCCGCAGAGGCCGTGTGCACCAAGGCTGCCTTCAGCACTCTGGGAGCGATTACCGCCTGTCCATCAGCAGCTCCCAGGACCCTGGCGGGATGGCCTGGACCCATTCAGGGAGGAGGGCCAGGGGAAGAGATCCCCACTTTGATGTGAGCCATGAGGTCAGGCAGGGAGCAGGAGGTGAGGGTCAAGGGGAAGGCCTGCTGGAGACAATCTCCTCTCCCATCTCAGGCTTCCCCAGGAAGACGGGAAGACGCCAGCTTCTCTTGGCGCCCCTTTCATCTCTCTCTTGTGTGGGGCCAGGTCTCTGCCCAAGCCTCGGGGCTGCTCCACGCTTCCTGTCCCAAACCTGTGTCCTGGATGTGGGCCTCAGCCTGCCTTTCCCAGTGTGTGCTTGGCCTGTTCACATGCCCTCTCTGGGGGGCAAAGAGGGACCGTGGGGCACCTAGGATGGGGCCTAAACCCACCTACTTGGCTTGTAGTTGATTCTACAGAGCATGTGGTAATGATCTCCGGAAGGAAAGTCAGAGAAGAGCATTTCCCTTGAGTACCCTGGAGTCCCAGGACCCAGAGGGGCTCTACCTTTAACTATACTCACAGCAGGTGCTGCAGGTGGCTCACAGGCTCCTGACATTGCCCACCTCCCTGCTGGGGAAGAGAGAGGAGAGAAACAGGGAGGGAGGCAGGAGGAGGAAGATGGAAGGACAGGCAGGAGGAGACAACCACTGGCCCCCTTGAGCTCCTTGCTCTCCTCTGAGTTGTGAGCACACACACACACACACACACACACACACACACACACCCCCTAGGGCCTTCTCCAGGCAGTCCTGAAAAGCTGCCAGCTCATCCTGGCCCAGCCCTGGAGTCTGGCCTTTTTCCTGTCTAAAGTTACAGAATTTTCCAGAAGTTTCCCTGTGTGGGTGTTTCCCCCCCCCCCCCCCCCCTCTGGAGTTATAAACCAGATTTCCCCTATTCCCCTGCTTCTCTGGCCTGGGGAAGAAAAGCCAAAGAGGGAAAGGAAGCAAGACAGAGGGTCTGCGATCAAACCCAAGGCTTATCATTCTTTCCTTTCTCCTACTGGGAGTTTCAGAAACCCACTAGTAACAGTAGCTGTAACATTCAATGCTTGTCGCCTACCCAGGACCTCTTATATTAGGTCATTTAAAGCCCAGTAGGGACACCTTGGTGGCTCAGTCAGGTTTAGCCTCTGTCTTGGTCTCAGGTCATGATCTCCAGGTCCTGGGATTAAGCCCTGCCTTGGGTTCCCTGCTCAGTGGGGAGGCTGCTTCTCCCTCTATCCTACCCCCATGCTCGAGCTCTCTTCCTCTCTCAAATAAATAAAATCTTAAAAATAAAGCCCCCAGTAATAGTAAATTAACCCCCCAAAATATAAAAGCTCCCCCCAGTAATAAAGCCTCCTTGCGAGGAATAGATCCCTGGGATATCCCTGGGGACTAGGGGTCCTAGACATCAACAGAGAAGTCCCTTCCCAGATACCCCGGGGATGGAGGCCACCCCAAGAAGAGAGCAAGCTGTGTATGTACTTGGAACATGAGCTTAGCTGTATCACATTCTCTCTGGGCCTCAGTGTCCTCACCTGTAAAATGGGCAAGGTGAGACAAAGCCTATGAACTCAGTGTCCGATGAAGACAGTCTCTGAGACCCCTCCTAGTTGCAGGACCCCGAGTCTGATTTGGGAGAAGAAATACCACCCTGTCCCCTTGCCCCACACAGTTCCTGCCTGAGAAGCTTCTGTGTCTCAGAGAGGGCAGAGGAAAAACTCAATATTTGGATCCAATTTAGGAGTCTTCTTTTTTTTTTTTAAGATTTTATTTATTTATTTGACAGACAAGTAGGCAGAAAGGCAGGCAGAGAGAGAGAGGAGGAAGCAGGCTCCCTGCTGAGCAGAGAGCCCAATGCAGGGCTCGATCCCAGGACCCTGAGATCATGACCTGAGCTGAAAGTAGAGGCTTTAACCCACTGAGCCACCCAGGCACCCCCACTTTTTTTTTTTTTAAGACTTTATTTATGTATTTGACACACACAGAGAGAGAGCACAAGCAGGGGGAGTGGCAGACAGAGGGAGAAGCAGGTTCTCTGCAGAGCAGGGAGGCTGACGTGGGGCTTGATCCCAGGACCCCGGCTGGCATCATGACCCGAGCCAAAGGCAGTCGCTTAACCAAATGAGCTACCCAGGCGCCCCTCAATTAGGAGTCTTGCCTAGCATTGGAGGCAGAGCCTTCCAGAAGGATGGTGGCATCCGCCACTGTCTCGGTGGTGAGTGATCAGCCATTCCAATCAGAGCCGCAGCCACTAGCTTATCCTGAGCTCTCACAGGGCGCCAGCTAACTGCCAGCTAAGATCTGGGTGATCTTAAATCCTCCGAATACTTTCCCTCAGCAGGTATCTAAGAAACCGGGAAATCAAAGGAAGTAACTTGCCTGTAGCTCAGAAGTGAGGGGCTGAGATTTGAGTTCACCTTCTTACCCACCATTCCTGCCCGACTTCAGATGCTGTCTTAGATTTCCAACAATGTTTTTGGTGAGGAGGTAGGTCTCGTGTTAGGCTCTCTGGGCCATTAGTAGGTTTTCCTAGAGTCCCCGGGGAGTGAAAACTGCCCCAACTATGCTATGCTTACTACAGTTGGCAGAGAACTAGCAAGGGAGCAGGAGACGGGTCCTCTCCCCCCGCGGACAGAGATTGGAGGTCCAAGCTGGACGTGTGGAGACCTTGGGGTCTACCAGGAAATGCCTGAGCAGTCAGGGTCCCAGTAACCCATGTGAGGGGCTTCCACAGCCACTCAGGAGATCACCTTGGGGGCAGGGCAGAATGCAGGTGGTCCCTGGACGGGGTTGTCCACTGGAGATGGAGCTAGAGACCAGAATATGGTCTCTAGCTCAGAGACCTCAGCCGCCGGGCCGGAATGCGCAGGTGTGTGGGAGGACACAGCCTCTGCAGCTTCGGAGGGGCATGGGGTTCCCTGAGGAGCATGGGGTGGTTCAAAGGTGCTCATGTGAAGCCAGGGCCCTTTGGTTCCTGACCTGAGGGTCAGAAACCCAGCGCACCAGGGCCAGCACACCCTGGCCCCAAATCCGGGTGGGGAAGGGTTGAAGTTGCTCTGTCAGAGTTTTCTCCCCCAACCCCAGCCCTCCCGAGCCCAGTGCCCAACATCACTCATCCCTGGGCAATTTACCTGCCACCAGAGTCTGTATTTGCAGCAGCGAGAGGGTGAGGGGAGGTAGAGGGGGAGGGAGATCAGAGGGGGGAAGCCTGGGGCATGAGAAACACCAGAGGCTTTGTCCCTGTCCCCACCATTTTGGGAGGGAGGGGCAGGGGTCAGTGGCGGCTTCACAACTATTGGCAAGCCGCCCTGTGTCTGGGTCAGGGAATTAAGCTGTCCTCACCTCTGCAGCATGAATAAGGTCTGGGACGGCTGTGACAAGAGCTGTCAGTGCTGGTGTCCTGTCCCAGCAATTGCTGACCTGGCCAGGCAGCTCAGGACACCTGGGAAAGATAGGTCTGGAAGAGTAAGGTCCAGGGCCTGCTAGGGGGAGGACACAGCAAACTTTGTATGCACCTGCCCCTCATCGGGCACAGGCTGCTTCCTGCCAGGGGGCTCCATCCCTGTCCTGCCTCCCCAGACCTGGACTTGGCAACTTGCGTCTCTCCCCAGCCCCTGCCTGCCACCTGCTTGCGGTAAGGCACTAATCTCTGGAGAGCTTGTCCTAGTGGGGATGAGGACAGGGACGAGCTTCCAGGTGAAGCTGGTGACAGCGACTGTTGGGGTGTTGGTCCAGTGTCTGCCCTCCCTGTCTTCCCCTCTTGGTTTCTTACCAAGCAGATGCCAACCAGCCTGCCAAGTGCTGGGGGCCACTTGGGAGGTGTGTGAGCTGATGGGAGGTGTCCTCATGGATGGGGGTAGCCGGGTGACCCCTAGAATCCCGCTTGGTCCTGTCTTGGGAGGAGACCGAGCCTCTGTGGGAGCTGAGCCCCAACCAGAGAGGGGCAGAAAAACCTCAGGCCACATCTCCCCAGTCCCCAAGTCCTCCCGGGCTCTATGGCCTGACACCTTAATCCAGCAGAGGCCTTGCCAAGCTTGAGTTGTTGTGGGGGAAAGTCTGGGGACCGGGGTTCTAGGCCCTGGGCCTCAGCCCAGCTCGTTCCAAAGGCATCAGGCCAGGTAACTGTCACCCAGGGGCTGGGCATGGCGGGCCACCTCCCTGGGCAGCAGCCTCAGACAGTGTCTCTCCCAACGTGCCAGCATACAGGGGGAATGTGGGCACTCTCTCAAAAGGAAACCTGCATCTGGCCTGCTGTCTGCCTCCATGGACTGCCCCAGTGTTTTCCATGGACACATGCCTTCTCTGCCAGCTCTGCAATTCCATGCTCTCCTCTGGCCTGTCCCGAGATCAGCCTGGAGGGGCTCCAGACCAGGGTTTGGGGTACCGGGAAGGGGAGGGAGCCTCTCTGACCTTGCAGTTTCTGGAAAGGAGTGATGCCCCAGGTGGACCTGGAACCTCCCCGTGGCCCATGAGCTCTGGGTGAGTGACCCGACTGCTGGCAGGTCCCCACAGCCACTCCTCTTCCCCACAAGGGTCTGAAGCTAGACAAAGCAAAAGGAGAGTGAGCTACACCCCACACCCGGGTTTGCCCTCCGGCTAGAAAGCCAGTGACGAAGTGGGAGCCATTCCCAGGGAAATGGTGAGCTGTGACTTATCGTCCATCGTCCCCCACATCTACCCAACGACACCTCCTGGGCCCGGGCTCTCCTGGGCAGTGGTGGAGGTACACACGATACTCCCCAGCCCTGAGCCCACAGTTTGGACAGTGTGGGCAATGCAGACAGGGTATTATGAGACCCCTGGGAAGAGCAGGTGCAGCCTGGGTGGAATTGCCAGTGCAGGGGGGGAAAGGGCATCCTGAGGGGAGAGGGCAGGTTCAGAGCTAGGTCTGCAAGCAGTTTGGTGTAGCCTGAGGAGGGCAGGGCCTGGGGCAGGAAGGGGCAGGGCTGGGGAGGAAGTGCGGGCCTGGGTCCCTGAGCTTGGACTCTAAGATTGGACCCCTTGGGGGAGCCAAGGGGACAGAGGCTGGGGAATCCCCCTTGTGCTGGGTAGGGCAGGGGCTGCCGTGGGTCAGCATGTGGGAGATGGGGCTGAGGTCCCTTGGTGATGCTGTCAACGGGTGACTGAAGAAGAACATGGCTCTTCTTGGATCCGACGTCCCCAATCAGCCCCACCTGCGTTCCCGGTGGTCCTGCAAGGAGCCTAGAAAGGTCTGTTGGACTGGCAGCATTAAGGGGCCTTCTTGTACTTCCCAGGAGCTCTGGTTCCTGATACCCCACAAAGGCCCTGGAGGCAGGCTTCGGGTGGACTGCTCGCAGACCCAGCGTCCCAGCCGGCCTTTCCCCGGGGCGTCTCCATCTGCCCCTCAAAGCTCACGGGGAGGATGGGGCGGCTTGAAGCTGCCTCTAGGGTTCCAGTGGGGAGAACGGGAGAGGAAGGCATTGATGGAAGGTCACAGCCCTCTGTCCTGACCCCCAGGATCCAGGTCAAGAATTCTCATAGCAGAGTCAGGCTGTCCATCCCCTGTTGCTCTGCCCCTGGTGTACTTCTGCTGGGGTCCCTCTGGATCCCCCTCTCTTCCTCTGTCTGTCCCTCTCTTAGCCTTTGTATGTGTTCATCCCTCTGGTGTTTCCTCTGCAGTCCTTCCTTCTCTTCAGACTTGGGTCTTTCCCCCTGTGGCTCGCTCTCTGCCTCTTCCAGGTCATTTTCAGTCTCCTGGGTCTCTTTCCTCTGTGCGAATGCCCTTCCCTCCTCTGGGTGGCGGCCTGGTCCACATCTTCTCGCCAGCCTCCCCTTTCCCCAGGAGCCAAAGGCAGGCGCTCTGGCCTCACCTCTGTCAGTCTGTCTGAGCTGGGACCCCCTTCCCAGAGAAAGCAGTATGAACGGTGCTTGCTCTTCTCCTTGACACCTTGAAGCTGGGGGCTGGGGGGCGGGGTGGCTTTAGCCCCTGATAATCTCCACCAGTTCCAAACCCACATAAACAACCCTGGTACAAATATGCTGCTCCACAAACACCCTCACCCTCGGCCTCCTCTGGACCCCTCCTGCACAGAAATACTGACACCACCCCGCCATCTAAGGGCTGTCACCAACGCCGCCCTGAGTCCTGGGGTCGCACAGCCTGAGCATCCTGCTGGCAGTGGAGGGGTCAGAGGTATGGGGAGGAGGGGGTTCCGTAGGCTGGGATCTCAGGGGCCATCCCGAGGGCTCACTTCAAAGCTGGGCTCCCTCCACAGCTAACACTCTGGCCTGAAGACTAGAAAGAAGGACGGGGTACATCTAGCCTCGTTATCACCCCACTTCCTCAGAAGCCTTCAGTCTTCCTCAGATGGTCTGGAATTTTCCCCACGTCCTGGAGGAGACTTGCCGGGATCCTGCTCACCTGCTGGGACCCTCACCTTGTTCCTGTCCCTTGCGGGCACCCCGCTATCTTTCCCTCTGGTCCTCAGATGGGCCAGGCCCTCCCCCAACTTAGGCCTCACAAGTGCCTCCCCCCACTTTGGCTTCTGTCCACACTCCAAGGCCCCTGGGCCTGTCTAAAGCCCCTCCTTCAGGTCTCGGCTTCACCACCTGGGGTCTCAGGGAACACTGGCCAGAAAGTCACCTGCTGGCCTCTGGACAAACAGCTTGTTCTCCAACGAAACGTCCGTGTTGACGCCTGGCCAGGGCCGAAAGGAGGAGGGGCAGCCGTGGGCATGTGTGGGCTGGGCTGTGGGGCGAGGGGGAAGGGAGGGAGGGGGACTGGGTTTAATGAGGTGACTGCCACTTGTAAATGAAACAGAAGGCAGCGCAGCTTGTGTGAACTTTGACCTCTCCTGTCTGTCTTGCCTTTCAACGGGAGCTTTACAACCGCCTCCCTTGGAAGGGACCCACCACACGCAGCCCCCGGAGGGCAAGGTTGGACGGGATGCTCAGTCCCAGGGTGGAGAGGAGGGCTGGCACCAGGGGTGCAGGCTGGGCTCACCACAGCCCCGAACATCCGCTCTCCCAACAGGAGCTTTGGAAAACAGAAGCAGGAGGCTAGAGCTGAGGGGCGTCCTTTGCCAACCTGGAGACTTCTAAAAAATGCAAATTCCCAGGCCCCATGCCTGCAGTGTTGGTTTGGGTTGGGAGTATCTTTTTAAAAAGCTCCCACAGTGATTCTTAGACTCGGCCAAGTTTAGCAAACACTATCTTGGAATACACGGTCATGTCGACGGGGCGGCTGGACCCTCAGCTCACGGGAGTAGGAACCTCCCGTTCCCAGAGACTGTCACTGGCTCCATTTAATGAGGATCCCTCCCCCCACCCACCCCACCCCCGCACACCAGACACTGTGCTAAGTGTCTTACAGTCACTAACCCCCTGGGCCCTCCACACGTCCGCAAGGCAGAAAGCATTACCTACATCTCACAACGAAGTGTGAACAATGGGACGAAGATGAAAGAGCTTGCCTGAGGGGATACAGAACTGAGATTTGAACATGCATCTGATTCTAGAAGTTCTGTTTTTAAGCAGAATACTGCTCCCACTGTCCTTCTGGGCCAATGGAAATTTGTCGTTAACACCGAGGTGTCCAGACCAGGAAAGCATCGTCTCAGTGCATTCTAAGTCTAGTCCTGGGCCAGCTTTGGACTTCATGGTTAACGACTACCCCGCCCGGCGGAGACGCTTGTCTGTCTGTCTATCTGTCTGTCTTATTCTTGACCTACACCCCGGGTGCCTAGCACAGGTGTGGCTTGTAAAAAATGCTTAATAAATTCCCGTCAAAACGGTGCTAAATACTATTTAAAAAAGAAAAAGAGGGGCAGTCTTGGTGGCTCAGTGGGTTAAAGCCTCTACCTTCGGCTCAGGTCATGATCTCAGGGTCCTGGGAACGAGCCCCGCATCGGGCTCTCTGCTCAGCGGGGAGCCTGCTTCCCCCTCTCTCTCTGCCTGCCTCTCTGCCTGCTTGTGATCTCTGTCAAATAAATAAATAAAATCTTTAAAAATAAAAAGAAAAAGAAAAGAAAAAGAAAAAAGAAAAAGATTCCCAAGACAAAGTACAAAGCATGACCTTCTTCGCCGGAGGCCCCTTCAGGGAGCCAAGAGTTTTTTCCTTTCTCTTTGGAGCAGGAAAGTGAGTTTAGTTAAAAAGGATAGCATCTGGGGAAGGGTCCTGGGTATGCAATTTGAGAGAGGGTCAGCTACGGGAATAGAGGGACGTGCCCCCTTCCCTCTGCCCTGCCGCGCCCCACCCCGGCATCTAGGAGGGGTTTCAGTGGGATTTTTCTCCATCCCCCCCCCCTCCGGCCCCAGCCTCAGTGCTCTTCTGGAAAGGTGCCCACTCCCAGGGCCCAGGCTCTGCAGGGTCCTTGCGCAATGAACGTATCGGTCGGTGGCTTTAGCTTTGCCAGCGCTTCCTTCACTCAAAAATGACTCCCTGAGGGCACCAGAGTGGCTCAGTCCATTAGGCGTCTGTCTTTGGCTGGGGTCGTGATCCCAGGGTCCTGGGATGGAGTCCCACGTGGGGCTCCCTGCTCAGCGGGGAGCCTGCTTCTCCCTCTCCTCCTGGGTTCATGCTCTCTTGTCTCCCTCTATCAAATAAATAAATAAATAAAATCTTAGAAAAATCCCAACTCCTTGACATTTTCATTCTCCCGCCCTTCATCAGCTCCCAATCTTCTCCATTCCTGAAGATCACAAGCCACATCCTTTCTACTTTATATTGCTAGTGCCTGGCAAATACGGGCACTCCATAAGTGATTGTTTTTGGTAAGTCCTTTTTTTTTTTCTTTCAGTCTGGGGACCAGCGAAAAGGCAGCGGGCACATGGGAGGCAGAGGAATGTCACCAGCGCCTGGAAAAAGATTTGTGCGGAGATGCCCCCTGCACTGGGACAGTGGACATGGGCGGTGAGGTTATTGGCGGAGCTGCCCCAGCATCAAGGGATGGATGTGTCCTCTCCTGCTGAGATCTTAACAGAACAGAAAGGAACCTTTCCTGCAAGCAGGAGATGGTCTGGGGGGTTCCTGAAGTGTTCCTCACCCCACCCCCTGGAAGCTACGGCCATTTCCCCTTCAGGTAAAGGCTCTTACAATGAAACAATGAAACAATGAAACGGCTCTTACAAACCAGGATACTGTGGAGAGTACAAGGTGGCTTTTTGGACTCTTATGCATCATGCTTCTTTGAACACTTGTGTATACATTTTTGGGTGGATGTACGTCCACATGTCTCTTCGGTTTATATCTAGGAGTGGAATTGCTGGTCACGTGATAACTCTATGTGGAACTCTCTGAGTTCCATAACTCTATGACAACTCTTTGAGGAAGTGCCAGGCTCTCCCAAACAGGTTGCCCCATTGTGTAATACTGCCAGAAGTGTAGGAGGGTTTCAGTTTCTCCACATCCTTGGCAGTACTGGTAATTATCAGTCTTTTTCTGATTCTAGATAGTCTAGTGAATGTGAAGCTGTATCTCGTTGTGGTTTTGATTTGAAATTTTAGGAGTGCTGATGCTGCTGCGAATCTTATCATGTGCTTATTAGCCACTGTAATGGAAAAATGTCTATCCAAATCTTTTGCTCATTTTTTTAAAAAAGATTTTATTTATTTATTTATTTGACAGACAGAGATTACAAGTAGGCGGAGAGGCAGGCAGAGAGAGAGGAGGAAGCAGGCTCCCCGCTGAGCAGAGAGCCCGATGAGGGGCTCAATCCCAGGACCCTGGGATCATGACCCAAGCTGAAGGCAGAGGCTTTAACCCACTGAACCACCCAAGCGCTCCCTTTTGCTCATTTTTGAAGTGGATTGTCATCTTATTACTGAGTTGTGAGAGTTTTTATGTAAAAGTCCCTTATCAGATAAACGATTTGCAAAAATGTTATCCCATACTGTGGGTTGTCTTCACCTTCTTGACAGTGTCCCTTGAAGCTGAAAAGTTTTTGATTGTGATGATACACAATTTACCCATTTTCTTTTTTGTTGCTTGTGGTTTTGGTGTCATATCTAAGAAACCATTGTCTAACCCAAGGTCACAAAGATTCATACCCATATTTTCTTCTAAGAGTTCTCTATTTTTAACTCTTACATTTAGATCTTTGATCCTTTTTGGGGTGCCCAGGTGACTCAGTTGGTTAAGTGTCTGCCTTTGGCTCAGGTCATGGTCTCAGAGTCCTGGGTTTGAGCCCTGCATTGGGCTCCCTGCTCAGCGGGGACTTTGCTTTTTCCTCTGTCCCTCACTCCACTCATGCTCTCTTTCTCTCTTTCACTCACTCACTCACTCACTCACTCTCTCTCAAATAAACAAATGAAATCTTTAAAAAAAAAAGAGAGAGAGAGAGAGACAAGTCTTTGATCCACTTTGAGTTAATTTTTGTATATGGTGTAAGGTAGAGATCCAACTTCATTCTTTTTTTTTTTTTTAAGAATGGAGTTTTTTTTTTAATTTTTTTTTTTAAGATTTTATTTATGTGACAGAGAGAGAGATCACAAGTAGGCAGAGAGGCAGGCAGAGAGAGAGAGAGGAGGAAGCAGGCTCCCCACTGAGCAGAGAGCCCGATACGGGGCTCGATCCCAGGACCCTGGGATCATGACCTGAGCTGAAGGCAGAGGCTTTAACCCACTGAGCCACCCAGGTGCCCCCCAACTTCATTCTTTTACATGAAGACATCCAGCTGTCCCAGCACTATTTGTTGAAAAGCTCCTTTCCGCTCTACGTTTCCCTTCACCTCTCCTCTGCCCACGTCTCCACTTCTTTTTTTTTTTTAAAGATTTTTATTTATTTATTTGACAGAGAGAAATCACAAGTAGGCAGAGAGGCAGGCAGAGAGAGAGGAGGAAGCAGGCTACCTGCTGAGCAGAAAGCCTGATGCGGGGCTTGAACCCAGGACCTGGGATCATGACCTGACCCGAAGGCAGGGGCTTAACCCACTGAGCCACCCAGGCGCCCCCACGTCTCCACTTCTGAGAAAGGAATGTGGGGTCCTTGATTAGCCATGTGACCTTGGCCAGGTCACCCATGTCTCAAAGTCTTAGTTTTCTCCTTCCTAAAAATTTGTAAGGTGAGCATCTTTACAACTTCTGTCTCAAAGAATATTCTGTGAGGAGTCAACCAGATGATAGAGTAAGTTGGGGGACAAATTTTATGAGCACTTACTATCAGGTACGGAACCCTGAGTTTGATGGAATGAAAAGATCTCTGCTTTCTCTGTCACATCCACTCCTTGGGATTTTATGTTCACATCCTTGGATACTTGGTCCCTTCCACTTTTAGCTGTTTAGTACCACCCTCTCCCTGCCCTCAACAATAGAAAGTCCTAAAGCTTCAGGTCAGGCAATCTTTTGCCTTTTCTTTTTTCTATTTTCTTTTTTTTTTTTTTTTAGGCATCTCCAATGTGTTGGGATTGTTCTAGGCTCAGAGTGACTGTCAGCATGCTGAAACATCTCTTTTATGAATAAGGCGGTTGCACTATATTCAGAAAGGTGAGGACAGGTAAAGAGTTCAGGCAGAGACATCTGCTTTATGAAGTCTGGAGGTGAGTCCTGGGGATTCCTTGGGCCATGATTCCTCTATCTACCTTCTCCCCTTCACCCATCCATCAGTCAATTAATTAATCAGATTATTTTCATCACTTGCTCTGAATTGTTCAAATACAACCTACCGTGTAGCAGGGGAGCTGAAACCCTCTGGACCTCTGGATTTGTGGTGGATTGAGAAGGGAAGATACAAGGATGACTGCCAGTTTCCTTGCTTGTCTCTAAGAAGGGGCTTTGGAACTTCCTTGTCTTTGTCTGAAAAGGTCTGTATAGAGATGCAGGGTTGAAAATGGACATTGGGTCAAGTACTGGTCTCACCATCTTTCTATTAGTTATGGGCCTTGGCCAAGCCATTCAATCTCCCTAAGCTTCAGTTTCCTTGTCTGTAAAATGAAGATAATGTGATAAATTCCTTCACAGGTAGTTGTGAGGATTAACAAAACAGAGTCTATAAAGCACTTGGATGATACCTTGATACATGAAATAAATGTTTCAATCAATGTTGGGTAGTAGTATTATTTTCTGTTTTTCTGTCCTTTATCAGGATTACTCTTCTGGGAGCTTTCCTGTGATGATCTACTTGTCTCTGATGCAATGATATTACTTGTCTGGCTGACAAGTAGGTGGTTCCACACTCAGGCTAGGAATATGGAGGAGGACAGGGTGAGGGCTGAACTGAGAACTTAGAGGAGATGGGAAGGAAGGGAAGAGCTCATCCTTGGGTCTTCTTTAGAAGTAAAGAGTTGACTCTTTTCTCCTAGCTGGCTCACCCCTTAGCACTTCTTCCAAAGCAGGTATGATATCCCTTCAAGCCCTTTCTAAAGATGAAGGGCAAGTGATTGGTTGTAGTCTTAGCTGAACTTGGCCTCCATTGTGACCTCTAGGTCATGATAGGACTTGAGAAAGGCTGCAAGTAGCCCATATGGTGTCTCCCTGTGAATTTCAAGAGGGTAAATTTCAACCCTCTCTGGTCCAATGAGGCCTAAGCCAAATTCACCCCTTAACTGGTGCTTTTTCACAGTGTATAACCTGCACATTAGTAATTGCCCTGCTTAGAGGACAGAGGGAAGCCAGCTTTAACATTTCCTAAGGTATTCGTGAACTCCTGATCCTGTGAGTTTCAACCACAGCTTCATGCTGTAGGAGCCTCTCATGAAAGGGGGGAGAGAGAGTTACAGCTTCATGATCACTGAAGCTGCTTGGGGAGAGGAACTTGAAGACAAGGAATGAGGGTGTTTCTGAAGGACACCCTGAATTCTAGGGAAAAGTCCAGTGGTGCCTAGAATCCCCCACCTGTACCCCACAGGGTAGTTTCTTATCCTAATGCTGTAGTGCTGTAAGAGGGGCTGATTCTTTGTTTTGGGGGATGGCAGAGGGCTCTTGCTGGAAAAAGGCAATGAATGACTGGTAGGGGGAGTTGCTGCAACATTCCTTCTGAGTTCTTATGTAATAGCTTTCTCTATTTGCTTGGAATGGTGCCTAAATTTTGCCATTTCTCTCAGGAAAGAAAGAAAGCACCCAGTCACCCACTGCACATCTGCTTCCAGTCATGCCTCTCCTGACACTAGCTCTGTCCACCATCAGTGTGTGTGGCGTGGTGCCATTTCATCCTGAGATGCCACCACTCTAGCCCTCACCCTCGGCATTTGCACCTTTTGGAGTCAGCTGGTCCCACTCTGACACTTGTTCTCACATCACTTGCCAGGACTGATTCTGCAGTAGACTCCATGGTGATGTTCTCTTTCTGCCTCTTCTCTTGTGATGGGCAGACCATCACAAGATGATGATCTGACTCCCAGGCATGTCACCTCCAAGATGAAGGTGACTCCCAGTGATCTCTGTGTTGTGGTCTCCACCTACTTGTGTAGTCCCCTTTCCTGGAGTGTGGGCAGAAACTGCAACCTAAATCCTAGCGAAAAGAATACAGTAAAGGTGGTAGAATGTCACTTCCTGCTTTCATTACATAAGAGGTAACTTCCCTCTTCTAGCTTCTGTCTATTGCCTTCTTGGGTGGCACGGATGCAAGTGGCCATGTTATGGAGACCCACGTGACAAAGAACTGAGGGCTACTTCAGACCAACAGCCTGCAAGGAACTGAACCCCAACAACAATTGTTTTTGGAAGTGAATCCTTCCCCAGTTGAGCTTCAGATGAGACCTTAGCCCAGACCAACAAGTTGAAGGCAGCTTTGTGAGAAACCCTGAACCAGAGGACCCAGCTAAGCTCTGCCTAAATTCCTGGCCCACAGAAACCATGAGATAATAAATGTTTGTCGCTTTAAACCCCTGAGGTTGTAGTGATTTGTTACACAGCAATAGACAACTAATACATCTTCTATGTAAGTCCTTCCTGATGCTACGTCATTCTGTCAAAAGGATGTTCTTCCCAGAAAATAGAGTATACTCTTAGATTCTAATGGCTCTAATGGCTGCCTGTTATTGTCTGCAGAAGTATACATCTTATCCTGGGAGTTGTCTGAGGGAGGCTTGTCCCAGCTGAGCTTCTCAACTGTCCTGGAAAATGTGGCCATCTGGACACTGCTTTCATGGAGGGGATAACACCTAGGAATTGAGAGACAGTAAAGGACAAGAGAATGCACATCCCCCAATTGTCTAGGCCCCTACTCACAGTAAAGACTATTCATATTCTTTGCTAGCCCCCCTGTCTCTAGCATGTAGATGAACATTTCATAGTTACTCAGTAAGTTTTTGCTGACTTACTTGATCCAATTCCTGACAAAGAAGTTCCAGACACCATCAAGGACATCTATTACCTAAATTCTTGGACATCCAGCACAAAGGGTGGGAGCAATGTTGGATCTTTGAAGACCGTGGTGCTGAGAATCTAGAGGGAGGTATCTGGGCCGAGGAATCCAGATGGGAGGCTACCTGAGTAGGCATCCCACATTACAAGGGAAAAAATCTGCCTCATCTGTCTAAAGCTTTCACGAGTCTTCACCTTGACTCAAAGGCCTGAGGGAAACATCAGAATGGTTTTGAAGAGACATTTCACTGATTTCCCAGGGTCCTCCCTTCTCCCTGGAAGAAGATAAGAATAAATCAGACTGGGGGATTGGAAATCTCGGCTGTTACACTGCGAGATTTGTTCATATTGGTAAACTTTTCCGTTTCCTTCCTCAAAAATTAGAATTGGATGAAAAGATCTCAGACATCGGAAGCCCAACAATCTGATTAGGTAGGGGAGGTGAACGGATTTATGCAAGGTTGTACTATCAATTGTTGCAAGTCTGGTCTAGAACCCAGTGCCCTCTCCATGTCACTCCTGTGCTGCTCTGCCTCATGAACGGGGCAATTAATAGCCATGGGAGCCAGGACATTCTAGTAACCACAGCCAGGGACTTCCCACACTCAGGGTGAAGCCCAGCTGAGAACAAATATGGGAGTGCCTGGGACAGTGGCCCATCTCCCTGGCTTCCCTGGAGCTGTAAGAGTTGGGAGTTCATTGGCGGCATGAAGCATCTTGTTCATATTTTCTCGGCTGGGCGGTCCTGGCAACAGCCCTTCATTTCCTGTAAGGGAATGAGTTTTTAATCTCTGAGCTCAGCCTCACTTAGGATGGGGTGGGGGTGGGGGACAGGAAAACGAAATCCTCAAAAAAATAAGCCTTCTCCCTGTCCCAGGGCACTTGGAGGAGCTGGTGGTGCTGGCAGTCGCAAACAAGGCACCCTGTCCTCACTGGCATGGGGCAGAGACCTGGGAGGCCTGGAGGAGCCCAGGCAGAGGGAAGCCACTCCCCTGAGAACTTCTGCCCAAGGCTTGGGCTCACAGTAAAGAGCCTGGGTCTTTCTTCTTCCATTTAGGACTGGCTGGAGGTTCAAAATCATTTTCCCCACCCTGGCCATGCTCCATGTTGGATCTCAGTTCAGAGCATGTCTCCTGGGAAGCCTTCTTGACCCCCCAAGTGTGGATTAGGTGCACCTCTTAGGCACATCCATCGAACCCTGTGCCCTATTCCCAGCTCCATCCATTATGAGAGTTGCCTGCTCGCTTGTCTGCCTTCACTCATGGGCCAGACTTCAACGGCAAGACATCCCTGTAAGAAAATGGTTAACAGTGGGATTGAGCAGAGAGAGACTGATCCTGTCATCACCTCATCTGGTCCCACAAGGCTCTCGGAGCTGGAACTGCCCTTCAGAGTTGCTCCTGATGTGGCAAGATGGCCAGCTCTTCTTTCCCCACATGAGCCCCGCCCCCACGAGTGGGGTGGGGCAATTGCTGGAGAGGGACAGCAGCGAGCCATGCGCGCCCCACATTGCCAGTAGCTGGGGGTGGGCCTGGCAGCCACGAAGGGGGGACTTGGCCGAGCACCAGAGGATCACTGTGAAGATGGAGACTTTTTGATTGTCATGGTAACCTAGATATTACCTTGACACTTAAGGAGCATTCCATAAATATTTGAATGTAAATGAAAGGTGGCATTTTGGGGGTCTTTTCTTCTCTGGGCTAAAAATTCCAGAGCCTTCAAACATTCATCCTGTAACATGATTTTCACTGTTTGCATCATCCTTGTGTCTACTTGGAGTATATGCCTTTTCATGTAACACCCAGAACTTATAGCAAGACCCATGGAACAGGGCTGCATTAGCACATTCTTTAGTCTACATGCTGCTTTTCTACATACAGTGCAACCTGAGAATTTTAGCAGCAGCCTCCTCTTGTTCCTGCAGCCTACTAAAATCCCGAAGTTCTTCTTTCCAAGTATGTTCTGCTGGCTCCCATGTCTCACCCTTAGAAGGTTCTGTGGTGTGTGTGTATGTGTGGTGTGTGTATGTGGTATATGTGGTATGAGTATGTGTGGTGTATGTGTAGTATGTATATGGTATGTGTGTGTGCTGCAGTGTATTTGGTGCATGTGTGTGGTGTGTGTGTGTGTGTGTGTGTATGGCATGTATATGTAGTATTTGTGGTGTGTGTGGTATGTGTATGTGGTATGCACATGATGTATGGTGTGTGTGTATGTGTGTATGGTGTGTATGGTGTGTGGTGTGGTGTATATGTGGTACATGGTATGTGTGGTGTGTGTGTGTGGCATGTGTGTGGTATGTGGTATGTGTGTATGTGTATGTGGTGTGTGTGTGATGTGTATGTGTGGTATATGGGGTGTATGTATATGTGTGTGTGGTGGATGTGGTGTGTGGTGGGGTGTGTGGGGGGTGTGTGTGGTATATGGTGTGTGTATGTGTTCATGGCATGTGTGTGTGGTGTGTGCGTGGGGGTGTGCATATGTGTGGTGTGTGGTTTGTGCATATGTGTGGTGTGTGGGGTGTGTGTGTCGTGGGGGTGCTTGGGGGGTGTGGGTTATGTGTGTGTGTGTGTGTGTGTGTGTGTGTGGTGTGTGCATATGTGTGGGGGGTATGTGTGTGTGTGGTGTGTGGGGTTTGGGGGTGTGGCATGTGTGTTTGTGTGCATATGTGTGGTGTGTGGGGTGTGGGAGTGGTGTGTGTGTGGGGCTTGAGGGTGTGGTGTGTGTGTGTGGTATGTGATGTTTGTGTGGGGTGTAGTGTGTATGTGTGGTGTGTGTGTGTGGTGTATGGCATGTGAATGGTGTGTTCGGTATGGTGTGTGATGTGGTGTGTGTGTGTGTAAGAGAGAGAACGAGACCTAATTCTGGATCTTGTATCTATTCCTATTAAATTTCATCTTGCCTGATTGGCCCTCTGGGTCCGCCTGACTGAGATCTGGGTTTTCTTGACGGAGTTTTCAGTTTCTCAGGCTCATCTGAGAGTCTGACTCTCTCCAAAACAGCCAACACACACTGTGGTCTCAGCCCTCACCAGCACTAATCTGACACCTTACATGGAAATTTCCCCTTAATCCTCACAACGACCTATGAGGTAGGCCCTCTTATTTGCCCCATTTTGCAGATAGAGCAACTGAGGATTGGAGAGACTAATTCCTTTTCCCAAGGTTACAAGAGTTAATACATTGTGCAAAAGGGATTTGAACTCATCTATCTGATTCCAACACATGCTTTTAACTACCACAGTATACCATCCCTATGTCTTCATTCAAATCATTTAATTACGGAAGGAATGACACAGGGATGATACTATTGAGGAGATAGCATGAAGAAGCATATGGAAGAAGGGATCTCCCAGGGTCAGAGTGAAAATTCTAGAATGTGAGGTGAGGCGACATCATCTATCCCAGCTGTATCTTGCCACATATACCAGTTTGTAAAGGACCCAGGAACCCCATGGAGAATAACTCAGATATTTACATATATATCTGTATCCATCTGCAAACCTGAAAATACAGGGAGGCAAAAGGGAGCCAAAAAAAATTAAAAATGAAAAAAAAAAATCTCCCAAAGTCAGTGCATTGACCAGGGACTTCGTACATACATTTCCCTTTACCTAGACAGCTCTTAACACTCCCAGCCTCCCCCTCCCACCCTCACCTTCCTGTAGCCCTTTACCTAGCAAATTCCAATAGATCCTTCATTCTCACCTTCAACATCACTGCCTCTAGAAAGCCTTCCCAGATTACTTAGACGCATTAATGTCAGTTGGCGTGTGTTCCTGGAGCACCGTGCCCATCTCCCTAATCTTACCACTGCTGTAGTGACACAGTTTCTCATCAGACTTCTGCTAGACCAGAAGTTCCATGAAAGCAGGGGCCTCATCGGTCATGTTCTCCACTCCAACCCTGCCCCTGGCCTGGGCCCGAGCAGGCTGTTTGGCGATTGGCGGACAGATTTTGAAAACAGGAGGCGGAGGAAAGAGGCAGCTATCCAGTCTTTCCTAAACCACCCTGCCACGAGCTGCCCCTCGTCTTATGTCGTCCGTCAATCTCTAGAGCTCACCCCACCTCACCCCCACAACCTGGCTTGGCTTTGCTCGGTGTTCATTTGGACTGGTTTCCACCACCACCAATCATTGGCAGGAAGGGAGGGTCTGCAGGGCTCAGGTCAGCTACCCCCCGGGGCACAGCCCTGCCCATGGACGTGCAGTGGGATATCCGGAGTCCGGGGCCTCCAGCTACGCCAGCTCTGTCCTGCTGTGAGTCTGGGATATGTTTTTGTCTGCCACAGAGAGTCAGTGTTGGAAGGATTTTAAAGATGACAGTGGGGGCGCCTGGGTGGCTCAGTGGGCTAAAGCCTCTGCCTACTGCTCAGGTCATGATCCCAGGGCCCTGGTATCAAGCCCCACATCTGGCTCTCTGCTCAGCGGGGAGCCTGCTTCCTCCACACTCTCTCTGCCTACTTGTGATCTCTGTCTGTCAAATAAATAAATAAAATCTTAAAAAAAAAAAAAAAAGATGACAGTCAAGCCACCGCCTTGCACCGTGACTCTGACAGTGAGGTCGGACCTGGCGAAAGGAGGAAGTCACTGCACTGGGCAGTCATCACCAGTGCTCTATATCTCCACGATGGTTGCGCTGGGAGGCTCCTGGGCTCTCCCGCCATCCACGGCCGATATCTCGACTTCCCCCACCAGACGGGAACAAAAGGAGCCAGCCTCTGACTTACGTACCCATGGAACGTGGAGACTTCTGGAGTCCTGACCTTCCGATTGCTTTCTTAGCCAGTCAGTGCTGACTCTTGGCTGTGTGACAAACGTTACGCTGTGTGCCATCTCACTTATCCTTACAATGCTATTGCAGATAGTGCAGGATCCTACCTCCATCTTGCAAGTGAGGAAAACCACAGCTCAGGGACCTCATGTGGCTTCGCCGGTGGAAAATCCAGCCTGAACATCTAGGCCTCCTGATCTCTCTCTCTCTTTCTTTTTTTTTCTTTTCTTTTTCTTTTTAAAATTCAGGTGTTTTATTCTTTTTTTTTTTAATTTTTTAAAAATTTATTTATTTATTTATTTGACAGACAGAGATCACAAGTAGGCAGAGAGGCAGGCAGAGAGAGAGGGGGAAGCAGGCTCCCCACTGAGCAGAGAGCCCGATGCAGGGCTCGATCCCAGGACACTGGGATCACGACCCGAGCTGAAGGCAGAGGCCCCAACCCATTGAACCAACCAGGTGCCCCCCAGGTGTTTTATTCTTAATGGTCTCTGAGATCAACCTCCTTTTTTTCCTTCTTTTTAAGAGAGCCAGGGAGGGGCAGAGGGAGGGACAGAGAGAATCTTTTTTCTTTTTTTTTTAAGACTTTATTTATGTATTTGACAGAGAGAGAGCACAAGCACAAGCAAGGGGGGCAGCAGGCAGATGGAGAGGGAGCAGGGAGCCCGTTGAAGGGCTTGATCTCAGAACCCCGGGATCATGACCTGCACTGAAGGCAGACGCTTAACTGACTGAGCCACCCAGGAGCCCCTAGGCCTCCAGGTCGTTTTGAGGTCCTGTGTTCTTCCCACAACAGCCACTACCAGCTCAGGGAAGGCATTCCTTCCCGCCATGGGCCTCGGGGGCCACTGGGTATGGAGTGTCTTTCTGCCTGGGATGACACGTAGAAGCCAGCAAGATCACCACCAGGCACACAAGTGAGTCTGGGAGCTGGCAGTTTCCTTCCTCGGCCATGTGAAACTTTTCCAAATATGGGGAGTCATCTGTTGGTGATGTGAGGACTGGGCAGCTTCCCCTCTCATCATTAGCTTGGCAGCGATGGAAAGTGAGTCCAGAAAGCGCCCTTGTGTATCATAAAGGAAATTTAAGCCGTATGTTTCTCATTCATTTACTCTTAAGTCATCAAAATGTTGGTTTTAAAGGGGCTTTTGATGTCCAACTTGCTTTCTGTTTTTTCATGGGGGAGAGAGAGAGGAAGTCACGATTCTCTAGCTGTAAACCGTCCAGTTTAGGGAAAGCTGGAGATGATCCAGTACCCCAAACACTGGAAGGATAGAGGAAGCTCCAGGAAGGGCTCTGCTTTAGGAACCCTGATGGAGGGTTCATTTTCACCCAAAACAAATCAAAAAAGCATAGGTTGGACACCATGATGAAGAAACTGTGGCTTTGACAGCATATGACATGCTGGAGACAGCGGATACAGTCCTGGAGCTGGGGTTTGAATCTAAGTGCCCTTCTCTAGAGCTCTTAACATCTACTGCCTCTTGGAGAAGAAGGGAGGGCATTCCTCAGGCAGAGAGAAAGGGAAAGAACTCTCCAAGTAGAGGATACAACCTCCAAGAAGACCCCAAGAAGGGAAGGGCTTGGCACATGTAAGGGATAGAAAGGACAGTGTGGAGAGCATCCAGAGGGCCCAAGGTAAGGCTGGCCTGGCTGGCAAGGGTCTTGGGGTCAAGGCAAGGATGTGTTTCCTAAGCTAAGAGCAGAGGGAAACTGCTGGAAGGTGGAAAAACTCTCCAGGTGGCACATGAGTTCAGGGCTGAGAACCACGGGCTATTGAAGAGAGGAAAGTGGACACAAGAGAATCCTTGATGCCAATCCTTGGAAGTTCATCTAATTCACTGTCATGTCCTTAGGGGACATGACAGATCTAAACTATCATGGACACATTGAGCAGATGTCCTGTGTTTGCAGAATCTCAAAGAAGGAGCTCCTATAACCTCACAGGGTCCTCCATTGGCTGGTCCAGGAGCCCTCATCCTAATTCTTTCCCCTACAGTTTCAACTTATTTTTTTTGAGTCTCAAAGGACTGAAAACAGTCAACATTTGCTCTAATGCAACTTGCCCACACTCTTAGGCAATCGCCAATGAAAAACATTTACGGGACTCGCACTATGTGAAAGGTTCCGTGAAGATGGGAATATAAAGAATCAGAAGACATTCTTTGGCTGCAAGTTGCTCTTATCTGGAGAGTAAGGAAAGAAAAAAGAAAACTAGGAACACAAGGCACGGTGTGCTAAGTGCCAAATAAAATCTTCCTCTGATTCCGCCTTAGGCAGCCCTGGATCGTTCTTTGCCTGTACACCCATTACTCCTGGGACTTACATCACCTCCACACAGCGATTGTCCCATGAGATGTGGTCACTTGCTTCCATTCTGTCTCCCCAGCAGACCATGTTTCTTCAGGCCCAACTGTGTCCCTTTCCTCTCTGTGTGAAGCCCTCGCCCCTACCTCAGTACGTAACTTATAACACGTGCTCAATAAGTGTTAGATGAATTATTCAATCAATGGTAGACAAATTTCTCTTAGGGATTCAGAAGATATAAAAAAGAAAAAGTTGGACAAAGGCAGTAAAGCACTTACCCTAGGCCTAACATTTCATGGTGACCAAGGAGAAGCAAAATGATGAAGCAGAAAGTGGTTGGAAGAAGGTCCCTCATAACCAAACTCCAGCTAATTTTTTCCAGGTTGTAGCCATGGCCTCTAACTTGAAACACAATGGATTCTGGGAAAATTGATGAGCAAACTGTTCTAATCTGTGGATAAGTGCTGAGTCATGGAGATCCCAAGTCCATCCTGAGCATTGTCTTGGGTGCAGGAGCGCCAGATATTGTTCTGGTCTTTTGGAGTTTCTTGGGACCCCACTCTTTCCACTAGAGACTGTGCCCCCTTCTGAGTTAGTCCCTTTCCCTCTTGCTCAAATTAAAACAGCTAATTTTAGATGTTTCCTGATTACTCCTAGCTGGGTCTCATTAGCAGAATTAAAACAGTTGGAACCTCAGCTGGAGAAGGAGCAGCTTTCAGGGGTCCTGGTCTGTTTTTCATCTCCACGTTGCTGTTGATGTTGGCTGACTTGGAGAAAAGCAAAATGAACTCTCTCCTAAGAGAGTGGACCACAGGCTGTTGGCCGAGTGCCTGAGCCAGTGGGTGAGGGGTGAAGGAACACATGTCCAAGGGAATGTGACCACCTCTGGTGGCAAGCACATGTTTTGCTCCTAACACATCTTGAAAGTGCATAGGCATTCATTTTTTCATCTATATATTCATTCAACATTTAAATGATCACTTCGCCTACACCAGGCTCTCAACTAGTCCCCATCCCTGGTTCTTAGGATACGGAAGCGTTTAATGAATAGTTCCTGCTGGCTGTGAGCTCACTGCCAGGTGGGTGTAATAGACAAGCGTATGACAACCAGCCCACGGATCCGTGTAGAGGTATGCAGAGGACATTGTGGTCATTTAATAATAATAACAACCAGTCATCTTGGAGTGTTGTGTTCCAGGTTCTGTCCAAGGATTTTACATCAGTCCATTCACTGAATCCTCACAATAACCCTGTGAGCAGCGAGGAGGACCACCAAACTTAGTGGAGGGTGGGAAGCAAAGAAGAGGCATGTAAAGGAGGGGAGGGCATTGCCAGCAGGTGGAAAGCCATATATAAAGGTGTGGAGGTCCCACGTGCAGGTGGAGTCTGGGGATGTCTGTACTTCTTCCTGCAATTCTTTTCCTCTGTCAAAAAGAAAAAAAAATCCCCTACAAATATCTTAAGGTTGGTCATACTCGTTGGATCATTAGCTGGATTTCGAACATCTCCAGGACATTTTTTTGGTTCCACTGAAGACCATCTCTTGCCATAGCTCTGGTTTCCTGCTGGATTTGCACCTTCTCTAACAGGATAGGACTGTGACTGGGAGCCTTTTAAGGGCCAGCATCATTGCTTCCCTCTTTCTTGCCCCTCTCCCTGTTCCTGTAAGACCCCAGAAACGTTCTTCTCACTTTTAGTCTAGAACCTCTTAGGAGGGCTCCTTTTCCTCCACTAACACAGTTCATCTCCTAATGTCACTGGTCCCTGGGGCCTCTCTCATCTCTTCTCCTAGTGTCCCAGTCATTCTGGGACTGTCCCTAAGCAGAATGAATAGCAAGGAGACTTCGACACGGCTCGTGCGGGCCACCCGAGAGCTCAGCGTCTTCCTGTCCAACAATCTGATGTCCAAATGGAGATCTCTGTGGAATCTGAACCAAAGGATTGACAGGAAGCCCAAATCCAAGCATGGACAGTGCAAAAGGATGTTGTAGAGAGAGAGGAAAGGACAGAACCATTTGGGTCACACAAGAGATACTTCTGGAACAACTGAGAAAAGTGAACCTGGAGAGAGAGCAAGGCTGCAAATAGTGACTTTTCCCATCCTGAGTCGGTGGCCTGAGAATCTTGGCACATCTGACCCTCACTGCCACTTTTCAAGAACTTGAAGCTCCTTCTCGGGTTCAGGGTCCTTTCCCTCTCTTCTGCATGTTCTTTGTCCCAAGTCATAGAAAGAGAGGTTCTGAGCCCCAGCCTGGGGACAGGACAGTGACTCTCCAGAAAGTCAGCTTTCTTTCTGCCTTGTGTCTTGGCTCTGGGTGATGATCCTCTCTAGAGCACTTCAGTCCTAGAGTCTCTTTTAATGGAAACAAGAGACTCATAAATCCCCAGGCCAGACTCCCTTGGAAGCTCCTGGCTCAGCCCTGGCCTCCCGGGCTCCCTGCCATGGGCAGCATCTCCCAATCTCCTCTCCCTCTCCCCAAACAGACTTCACACATTGACTTCTGGCTCTGGTGCAGCATCCTCTACTCATCTGGCTGGAGGCCTTGGGCCTGCTCTGGTCACGATGGTTGAACATCTTTGGGATGGACTGAAATTTGGGGTTGCTGGATCCGGAGATGCTGACCCAGCATCCTGGGGACAGGCTTATAGATGAGTCTTTGGAGAAGTTCCAGAGAGCTAGCAAACCAAGAAAAGTTTAAGGGAAATCTACCCACTACCCAGCACCCAGGTCCCTCCATTCCTTTTGTGGCCCCATCCCAGGATGCTGCTTCCCACAGCCCCAGCTTGCTGTCTGGGAGTCTGTCTCTCTTCCACTTTGATGAAGGGGCTCTTGGCCCTTCCCCTCCCCTCTTCCTTTTCCAGTCAACCTTGTCCTTGGTCTAGAGGTCATGAGCAGAGACCTCCAGGTGCAGCCAGGGCTGGGATAAGAGGAGTCAATCCCACACTGTCAGGCAGATCTGTCAAGAGGGTTTTAGGGTTTGTAATTAGGAGGGCCAGCTGGGCTCTTTCTTTAGTCTTCCCCCTCCCCCCACCCCCAGTCTGGCTGGTAACCGGACTTCTTTTTTTTTTTTTTAAGATTTTTATTTATTTATTTATTTGACAGACAGATCACAAGTAGGCAGAGAGGCAGGCAGAGAGAGAGAGGAGGAAGCATGCTCCCCACTGAGCAGAGAGCCCAGTGTGGGACTCGATCCCAGGACCCCGAGATCATGACCTGATCCGAAGGCAGAGGCTTTAACCCACTGAGCCACCCAGGCGCCCTGGTAACCGGACTTCTTAAGATGCAACCAAAAAGAAAGAAAGAAAGAAAGAGAAAGAGAGAGAAAAAGAAAGAGACAGAAAAAGAAAGAGAAAGAAAGAGAAAGAAAAAGGAAGAAAGGAAAGAATGAAAGAGAGAGAAAGAAGGAAGGAAGAAAGAAAGAAAGAAGGAAGGAGAGGGAGGGAGGGAGGAGGGACAGAGGAAGGAAGGAGGAAGGAAGGAAAGAAACGAAAACCACTAACCCTCACTTCTTCCCTGTGTTCTCAAAATCGCCTTGTCCTGGGTTTCTCTCCTTGAATCCTGGGGTCTTGGGTCTTTTCTGACAGAGGAAACTGATTCCTGGAAGTTGTCAGAGGAGGGAAATTTTTTCCTTTGTGTTACAGCAGCTCAGCCGTGGGGCCGGGGCTGGAAACCCAGCCTCCCCATGGTCTATCCTTGACTGGAACCTACGGAGTGGGGTGGAAATCATCTGGAAGGCCCCGGGAGCCCTGAAGGTTGGTCAGGCTCAGGCCTTAACTTTCAGGGTGACCTTGGACCCTCTTTGGGTCTCAGTTTTGTCACAGGGATAGGAGAATTCCCTCTGCTTTTGAGGTACTCCAGAAAAGCAACTGCAAGAAAAGAAGAGATTATCACCTGCAGCAATGTGTGTCAGGCCAGTTCAGAGGAAACTGGGTTCTAGAAAAGTGTTTCTTGCCAGTTAGGACAAATCTGAAGCCCCATGGGGAGGGAGTTGGGGGGGATGGGAGGTCTTTCTCCACCTGCTCTCCCTCACTGCTACAACTCTCTGTCTGCCCCTCCTGGGCCTCACTGTCTTCAGGTCTCACTCTCTCTGTGGGAACCTCCCGCTTTGGGACCCAATTACTGGAACCTTCAGGAAAGTTTAATTGAATATTTGTATTGAAAACAGGAGCCAGGGCCCATGACCCCCGGTTCGAGGAAGCCTGGGGACAAGAGGAGAGATGTGTTGGCTTTTCCTTCCGGATTAGAGACCTTCCATTGTTCTGAGAGCAAGAGTGGGGCTGGGGGGTCTTTCACTGGCTCTGCAGAGCAGAGGTTAGGGCCTGTGTGTGCTCTGGACTCTGGGGCCCAGTCTGGGTCTCGGGAGCTGGGGATGACCGGCTGCTCGGCCCAGCAGTGGAGCGGAGGGCTTGGGTTTGCATGTGTGCACAAGGCACAGTGACGAGCACCTCTGTGCAAGGCCCTCAGCCATGTGTGTGTGCCCCTGGGCATGTGAGACAGAAGCATCGTTAGTGACCCCAGGGCCCACTGGCCAGGTGGCTAAGCTGGCCACATGACTGTGCATTTTTATTGAGGCCTAAGAAAAGCCATCCACCTCTGTCTCCCTGGAAGGCACGAGATGCCTCTCTGGTGAGCCGTTCATCTCCAGCCTCCTCACAGCTGGGACCTGCTGTTTCTCGGCCTGGCTGGCCCCGGGAGGAGTTGGAATAGGGGATTGATGGGGCTCCCTCTTTCTCTCAGGGTGAGAGCTACGATGACTCCAAATCCTGGCGTCCTCTGGTCCTGCTCCCCACCTTGACTATAATAAATATGACTGTTTATTATCTGAGTGGATTCGAGAGGCGGGGCGACTTGCCCTGGGTCCGGGGAGGGGGGGTGTCTCCTGAACCTCAGGTGCACTCATGTGTAGGGTCTTGCCAGGTAAGAGTTACCACAGGCCAGATTTCATAGCTAAGGACAGTTTGGTCATGTTATTCGCTTTCTCAAGGCCACACAGCTGGCTCCAGCTCGGACTTGAACACGCGTTCCAAAACCCACATTCGCCTTATGCCATACCGAGAGGTAGAACCAGGGTGTGGGGGGTAGAGGCTTTGGGACTAGGCTAGACACCTGAAAATTTGGTCCTTCTACTTCTTTTTCTGAAGAAAGATTGTGAAATGAGGTGTGAAATTCCTCAGTCAAACCTCCCCTTCCCCTCTTCCCTCCCTATCCATCCTCGGAGGCCAGGCGGGAGTTGAGATAACCACAGCTGTCGTCACTGAGGGCCTACTATGCACCAAGCCCACTGTCCATGCTTCATATGGGTAATACGTGTGGTCCTTGTCACAGCTGTTGGGAGGGCGTCCTTCACCTGATTTTAAGAGGGAAGCAGAGGCATGGAGATGTGGAGTGGTACTCAGGGAGCGAGGGGCCTGCCTCCAGGGACCCGGAGGTCACTGCCAAGCAGCCCAAGCCAGCTCCCTCGACACCTCACTGTCTCTCCAAGGTGGCCTCTGCTGTGGTCAGAGGGAGAGAGAAGGGGAGGGCTGCCATTCTCTGGTCCCCAGGCTGTGCCACTTCCCTTAGCTCCTGGCAGCCCAGAGATAAGAAGAGGCCAGATTAGACTTGCTTTGGATGCAGAGGCACCTCCCTCTTCTTGTGCCTGGCTGGCCAGGGTTCCAGGACAGTGAGCTTCCTTAGTGCAGTCCTGGGAGAGGGGGGTGGGGGGGGAGGGTGTTGGCAGTGGCCTTGGTGGGAGGAGCACACTCAGGGGGCAGGATGTGGGCAGCTCTTGTGTGTTACTGGACCTGGAAGGCAGGTGACAACACACGGAGGCATCAGCATATCCTATGTAGTCCCTTTGCCTCCTTGTCGGAGAGGACCTGGGATTCAAGGGGGATGGGAACACGGGAGGAGCCCGAGTAACGGACCGGGGAGTTCGGGTCCCCACCTGTGAGGCTCCCCACGCATGGGCTATGCAGCGGCAGGAGCTTAAATCCACTCCAGAGGCCAAGCTGACCTGGGAGGGTGCTGAGGCTGGCTCCTTTTGCAGTAAGAAATGCCGCGGTTTCTGTATCAGCTGAGACTTGTGACTGTCCTGGAAGCTTCTGGCTCAGGACCCACAGGCTTGGAGCAGAGAACACGGTGGAGAGAAAAACCACGTGTGAACTGTGGCTGCAGGGGCGCTCAACCATTCTGCTGCCCCCTCGCCCTCCTCCACCCTCTGGACCTGCCCTGCTGCCCTCCCCTCACCCCTGCCAGAGCCCAATACACAGCCCAGCTGCAGGACCGTCAGCCTGTCCTAGTGTCCTCCAGCTCCAGCACAGACAGACCCTGGCCATCCACGGGGACCCAGAGGGCAGGGTGGGGTGGGAGGAAACAGAAGCTGGAATTTAGATAGAGTCAAGGCCACTCTGCAGAGGGGGTGGGGGGGGATGGAAGGGGAGGAGAAGCTGGGGGCGGCTCTGGGGAGAAAAGGTTGGGGATGAGGGCCTTTGGGCCATTTGGGCAAGAGGGGTTTATGTAAATAACATGCAAATGAACCCTTTATTGTGTTTCCATCAATAGCCAGGCATTTTTTATCTTTGACTGGAAGCTTTGGTCTCCATGGGTCCCAGCAGGTCACCAGGTGGGAGGGGGCTGTGGGCTCCACAAAAGAAGGATGGGAAGGGAGGAATCATCACTTTTGTCTGCCCAGGAGCTGTCACACCGAAGGGACTAACCCAGGGGTGACTGGCGGCAGATAGACCCCGGGGAGCCCCTCCCGGTGGGCTGGCTGCCAGCAGCACCGACATTTACAGGCTGGGTGTGCTGGGGGCTGGTGGGGAGGGCGGGTTGTACTGGCCTGATGGATGGGGCTGGCAGCAGCTCTAGCCCCCCTGCTGGGGGTTGGGGGCCCAGGCTCTGCGGAGCAAGGTCAGGCTGAGGGCGGAGGGAGCTCCTGCAGCCAAAATGTCCCTGGGGGGGGGGGCGCAGTGGGGTGGGGGGTGCGTTAGGAAGGACTGGCAATGGGAGGTGGGTGTCTGGGTATTTCCCAGCGCAGAAGCTGGCAGGTGGAGGGAAGAGCAGGTCCCTTGTGGGGGCAATTAAGCTATACTCTGGGGGGACTTGGCCAGAGAGGACCAGGTTGGGCTGTGGTTTTAGTCCCAAAGGACTAATGTGCCCGTATTTGGTGTAGCTATTAGGGTGTCTGTGCTGGGATGTAAATGCAAAATATAGGCAAAGCAGATATTGCTATTCTTGTCAGGATCTTCTGCTCTACCTACACACACACACACACACACACACCCTTCCTTTCATTAGAAAAGGAATCTGGTTTCCATTGAAACCTGGCCACATAACTAAAGTGTCTGAATTTACATTCTTGAACATAAAATAAAGTCTCTCCTCCCACCTGTATACTTTCCCGTGTTCCAGAATGCGATGCCCGAATTCGCCCCTGCTCAGTCCCGGAAAGTTCACCCTCTCCTTTCATGCATGCTCAGGGCCCTCATTTTATCTGAGAATTGCGGGGTGGGACTGGGGGGCGGTCTGCCCCTTCCTGCCTTGTGCTTGCAAAACCCACTTGCATGTCCTCAGAAGTAGGAGACCACCACAAGCCCTACCAGAGGCGGTCCCGTAGCCCAGAATGTCGGTCCCGAGCTGGGGGAGATCTGTGTGTCTGAGCTGAAAAGAGCTGGGAGGTGTGCGGTGGGTGGTTCTGGACTGTAGGAACACAGGAAGTAGCGGTCATTGTCGTCTTTCTTTCCAGCCCATTTTACAACCAGTGTTGTTGCATCAGCATCATCCCCCAGAAGGTGGACAGGAATCCTGGGCATTTGCCCTACTTGCTTCATCAAGGTTGAAGGCTCTCTGGGACGTTTAGGGGTTGAGGCAATAGGGCTGGGGCGGGGGCCAGCAGCCAGCTGTCCAACTGGCCACCTCCTCACTTCATAAATTCCCCTGCCACTTCCCCGGGATACCTTGAGTTTGACCTGGGCGTGGGGAGCCAAGGCCTTTCTTTGTCCCCTAATAAACAGCCTCAGCCACTGCTGGCCTCCAGCTGTTCTGCAGCCTTTTGGGCCCCTCCCCCACTCACCCTAGGGGTTCTTTCTCCCTGTGAAGTCTCATTAACTGGAGGCTTGGGGCCAAGGCAGCGTTCTTGCAGACCACCTTTCTCCTTATTAGTGCAATCATTTCTGTTCTGTGTGATGGCCCAAGCTTCTCCTGGAAGCCCGTCTGCACAGAGGCTCCTCTGAGGCTTCTAGAAAGCACTGCCTGCATTCTCAGAGTGACCAGAGCATTTCTCCCTTGCTGGGGGCATGGGGGGAATTTGCTAGGTCTTCTCAGGGCCCGCAGAAGGCAGCTACTTTTGGATCAGCTCCGAGATGGGTTGGTCTCTCAACACCTCCAAAAGATGCCTCTCCCCTTCTTTGCAAAGAGATTTCTTACCTCACGGCATTTGCCCACGGGAGACCTAGAAGCTCAGTTTGCCCAGAAGGTTTGTCTCTGTGTGCCCAGGTTCCATTCTTTGTCACAGCTCTTTTCCTCCCTAAAAATCAGTGCAAAACCTGAGCTGGGTGAGAAAAATCTCAAGAGGAGACTTGGAATGATCTTTGCAGGTGGTGTTAAAAAGAAAACCGCAGGCCCAAGGTGGCGTTGCTTAGGCCAAGTCACCAAACTGAGGCTTAATTAAAGTAATTGCCATTTCGACCTTCCCTAGAATCCTAAGTCTTAACCGGTCAGTTAGGAATTTTTTGATCAGCACCAATGAGGTAATCTGCACATGGACCCTCTCCATGCCTCAAAAATGAGGTAATAATTTACCTACTAAGACCTCCCTGCCCACGGCCCCCACCACCACCACCAAAGGAAGGTGATCTGGCCTGGGCCAGGTCAAGAAAAATCCTTTCTTTTCTTTTGCTAATAACTTTTTTGCCCAGCCTCCTTTCTATAAAAACCTTCTATTTTGTACAGGTCCTCAGAGCTCCCTTTCACTAGCTAGATGGGGTGCTGCCCCATTCATGCATCGCTTAATAAAGCCAATCCGGGGGGCGCCTGGGTGGCTGGCTGAGTGGGTTAAGCATCTGCCTTCAGCTCAGGTCGTGATCTCAGGGTCCTGGGATCGGGTCCTGCATTGGGCTCTCTGCTCAGAGAGGAGCCTGCTTCTCCCTCTGCCTGCTGCTCTCCCTGCTTATGCTCTCTCTCTTTCTCTCTAACAAATAAATAAAATATAAAAAACCCAAAACACAAGAAGCCATTCAGATCTTCAGATTTACTCAGTTAAACTTGTGTTCTTTAACAGTGAATTTCTCCCAGGACATCTGAGCGGAGACGGGACTTTAGGCTCTTGTGTGCATGGCTTCCTCAACTCCCCCCGCCCCCCTCAAGACTTCAGTCTCCAAAATCCCAAGTCCTGTTCTACCTCCTTTTCCTAGAAATAGATGTGTGGTGGTAAGGAGTTAAAGAGGTACTGTCAGACAGGCCTGGTTTCAAATCCCGATGCTGTCACTTACTGGCTGGGTGACTGGGGGATGTTTCTGAACCTCTCTGAGCCTCAGTGTCTACATCCGGAAATGGAGTAACATGGCCCATAAGGTTGCCGTGAGCATCACAGGGGAGAATAGACGTCAGGCACACAAGGTAGCTGTTATTATCCCAAGGACAAGGCTTGTGCATGTGTCTGTGGAGTCCCAGGGAGGATTTCGCGGCTATTCTACATGCGCCGGGAATGAATGTATTTCCCCCTCTTGCCCCCATGCAGGGAAGTCCCAGAACAGCCCCGGGAGTTGGTTTCAACAGAAAAGTTATTTGTCTTCTAAAGAAGACATGCTGAGAGGCAGTCTCTGAGAGGATCCACAGGCACTGGGAATATTGGTTATCCCCGGAGAAGGAAAGGGAGCTCAGGGTGAGACATGGGATGGGAGGGATGCTTTCCATCATATGTCCTTTTGCCTCTTTTGTTCTATGCCTACCTCATATAAAACCTATTTTAAAGAATTAAAATTCAAATTGAAATGTTGGAAAAATTAAAAAGGAGACATAGTGAGGGGCGCCTGGGTGACTCAGCCGTTAAGCGTCTGCCTTCGGCTTGGGTCATGATCCCAGGGTCCTGGGATGGAGCCCTTCATCGGGCTCCCTGCTCTGTGGGGACCCTGCTTCTCCCTCTCCCACTCCCCCTGCTTATGTTCCCTCTCTCGCTGTTTCTGTCAAATAAATAAATAAAATCTTTTTAAAAATTAAAAAAAAAAAAAAGGAGCCATTGTGGGAGAGAAATTCCCCAAGCTTTCTTAATTCCCAAATACTTGGCTGTTGGAGTTAAGCAAAGGGCTCATCGTGAGGGGTTCTTACAGAGGAGAAAAGAGGTGGGCACGGGGGCTACAGGGTATAGCGCCCTGGGGAGGTTCTGGGGACCTGTGTGGAGTAATTTCCTCAGTGGGTTTTTTGTTTGTTTGTTTTGTTTTTGTCTAAGTGCCTTGTCCCAGCGGCTCCTCCCGGTGCTGGACATAGGCCCTCAGCGTCAGTGGGTACCCCGGGCTGTACTATGCCAGGGCTCAGAGGAACAGCAACCACATACTCTGGAGGCCGCCTCAGTGAACCCTCTCCCTGCCGGCTGCCCTCGTTGGCTTTGTGTTTCCTCAAGGCTTAGCCCAGATCCTGCCTCCACCTCCGGGAAGCCCTCCTGTTCCCACCTAGTCAGAATCCACCCATGCCCTCACACTTGATCCTCTTTTCTAATTCTTTCTCTGATCTTGTTTTATGTTATCCTTAGCCATTTGGGTGCCAGTCCTGGCTATTAGCTTCGAAGCCACTTGAGGACATAGGGCAAGGCTCATACGAATTCTAGAATTCCCAACCCAGTGCCTGGAATTTGAGAAGCTCTCCCCCATGCTTGTGAAGGTGAGGGAGGGAGGGAGGTGGGGAGTAGCTCTTAGGCCTCAGGACCTCCCAGACAGGCCCCGATAGGTCCTGATTCTTTGAGCCTCAGTTTTCCATCTATAAAATGGGGGTTGCAATCATGGAACCCACCTGTGAAAGATCAGCTAGGTGGTACTAAGAGTTCTTGGGGGCCCCTGTTGGATGCTCAGTACATTTGGGCAGTGCTAGCTCTCATTTTGAGACCACATGTGGCCTTGGACTTCCTGTCAGTTCAATTGCATACAGATTTTGCCTTTCTACCATTCCCTACATGGCTTCTTGATGTCGTAGGTCATAAACGCAGTCAGCATTAGGCTGGGCCTCGCTTCAGTGCTCCTTACCCTAAGGGATCAGCCCTTGGTCCCTCTCCACCACCGCTCTCCAGTGAGGCCTCGAGGCAAAGCTGCCTGAATCTGTCCCGCCTGCCGAGGGGACACCAGGCGAGTGCTTGAGGTGTGACCGGCGGAGGCCTGTCTGGGGCACGCACCTGTGAGCAGGGCAACGCCCTGCTGAAATCCTGACCTCATATCTTCCCTTCCAACCTGCATTTCACACCCCCCTTGCTGCTGTCCCTCCTTTCTCCTTCACTCTTGCTTTGCTCTTCTCCAAATCCTCCATGGGCTTGAATCTGTAGATGAATGAGGGGCAGGCGGCAGGAATGTGTATCTGATGGGAGGTGGGTGGATATGGGAGGAACATCCATTGCCCTCACTGACCACCTGTCTCTGGCCCGTCTTCTGGTCTTGCTCCTGGTAGGAGACCATGGGTTACACTGAGTGTGAAGAGTCTCCTTTTCATCTCATCGATGATCATCCCATCGATCATTCCGTCCTGGTCTTCCTCACTCCGTCACCAAGAGGCCCACTGGAGAAAGGGTCTGGCTGAGGTTCTTCTGTGAGTAGAACATTTCCATGTTATGGTAATGGGGCCTTAAATTTCATGTCCACAGAACCCATGATTAGTCCACGGAATGAGATCCTCAGTCCTTTTCTCAGAAAGAGGGCGTCTTCTCCCATAGTCCAGAGTCTTGGCGCTGGGGACATGCAGGAGAGCATCACCAAAGGTGACACTCGACCCATCCTGGGGCTTCTTCTTTCCTATCTTCGATGACAGAACAAACCCTCCGATCTCCCCAGGGCAGCAGAGACCCAGCGCAGAAACTGCAGCTGCGGAGGAGGGTGCCACACCTGTGCCAAGCACCTTCCCCAGCCGCACCTCCTCCTCCTCCTTCCTTTGGCCTCTTCTCTATCTGGTCTGTAATCCTCGGTCAGAGTGGAAGTGCCTTCAGATTTATATGGTGCTATTTACTGGCCCTCTGCCAATTAGTGACACTTTGAAATTCCCTTATATGACGCACTGCTGCTCTGACAATAAACAAGTCATTAGCTGGGTCGGAGGGCAGCTTCCAGATGGATTTGATTCATTGTTTCTGAACCAGCTCAAGAGGCTCATTAAGATGCAGGGTCCCTAGTCCAAGGCTCAGGAAACCCCTAAAGCAGGGGGGGGGGCAGATGGGGCTTCTGCACACTCAGGCGCTGGGTCACTGGGTCACCTGCTTTCCCCTCTGATCCCCCCCAAGGCTCATCATCACCCCACCGCTGGGGGAGGGGATGCTAATCACCCCCGCAGACTCTACCCTCCTTCCCTAAGACACAGACACAGGCCTCCACAGGGAGTGCGTCTGGCCCTGGCAGGCCAGCCCCTGCCGCCAGCTTACAGATGTAGAATCTGATGCTCCAGAAAGGGGAAGTGACTTTCCCAAGTTCACCTGACTCATGAGTACTTGAGATGAGACTAGAACCAGCTCTTACTCTTGGTTTAAATCTCAACTAATGACCCACATTACGTCCTAGGGGGGAAAAAAAACCCCCAGTAATTTGAAGAAGAGCAGGGTGGTGTCCTAGGCTGGAGCTTTGTTTAATTTCTGCCTTCTTCCTCCTCTGACCTCCTCCCATACACTACCTCCTCTCAACCTGGCTCATGGGATTCTGCATAGATAAAAGGGTCCCGTGTTGGTGTCCAAGGGTCTTGTATGTTTGAGTAGATACACGAGCAACCTTGTGACACAGCACTGGGCTAGGTGTTGTGGGAGAAGCAGAGATGAATTCAACAGGCTTGGTCTGTTTGCAAAAACTCATGAACTAGAATGTAGAACACAATGAAAATGTTACCGGGAGGTAAACACAGAACTTAAAGTCTGAGTGGCAAATTCTACAAGCTGAAACCATGATGATCAGGCCACGGGGGATAGGAGGTTGGATAGAGCCCTAGGTGCTGAGGGACTAGGGTTTTGATACTGAAATGGGGGTAGGTGACCTGACCTCTAGTTCGCAGATCATAAAAGACAGGGAGCTAAAATGAAGGCCTCTACAAAAGCTGGGACCTTGGAAGGGAAGGCATCCTCAGAGAAATCACAATTAGAAAAATATCACTCACAGGCTTAGGGTAGGACAATTAAAGGCTCTGAATAGAAAAAAGCTCTCCAGTGAGAAATAGGAGCTCCAGGCCCAAACCAAATATAACTACAGTGTCATAATTTTCACTATTGGAATTCCCAGGCTGAGAAATTAAAGTAAAAATAGGTTCCAGACCAGTAAAACTCATGGTGTATCAGGAGAAGGAATCATGAGACTGTTCTAGAAGAATGTGTTTTCAGGGCAACAGCATTCTCTCAGCAAAATATACTCCCCTTTGAAGTTGTACTAACAATAAAACAAATTGCAAACCACATGAGGAAGTGATATGCCATTAGGGAAAGTCAGAAAACACGTCAAGTTAGTTTAGCATTCTAATAACGTAAGGTAGAGAAAATTTTTAACTTTTTAACATAAATAGAGAAACTTTAAACTATCTGTTTCAGATGGTTAAAAAGATGAAAAAGAAATACAAACCATAAAGGATAGGATATTTTGAAAGAGAATGGGCAAATTGATAAACAAATAAATAATACTTTCTAGAAATGAAAAAGATAGTCATGGAAATAAAAGCTCACTGGATGTGCCAAACAGCAGATTAGACAAAGCTGAACAGAGAATCAGTGAACTGAAAGACAGAGCAGAGGAAATTACTCCAAATGCCCCACAGAAAGATGAAGAGAGAGAAAATATGAAAGAAGTTAAGAGGCACAGAGGGCAGAACAAGACAGTCCAAATGACCCCTACAAGGGGTTGCAAAAGGAGAATGGGAGAATGGCAATGTTCAATCTTACAGAATTGATGGAAGACATTTGTTCTTAGATTGAAGAAATATTGGGAGTTGTGAGGGAGACACATAAGAATAAATTCACATTCAGCTATGTCCCCTGAGTGAAACTGGGCTCAAAGAAGCACAACCAGTGGGTGAGGGATCAAGAGAAAGGACGGCTTCATTTTGCATAAGAGTGTCGGGGAAAGTTTATGGATCACTGAGGTTCCAAGGGCGGAGTAGAGCTTTAAGAGGCAGAGAGAATATGGTGAGGCCAGCGAGGAGACCCAGAGAGTAGGAAAATATGAAGTTTCAGCCTGTTTGGCTAGTTTCTGAGCAGATTTTCCCCCATTTTGTTTTGGATAAAGCTACCTGAACTCTGGATGCCTGTTCACTCAAGGTTTTGGGCATCCCTCCATACTCTGTGCCTTCACTCAAACCCCATCTGTGTTCATCCTGCTTGGGTCCCCGGCTCTGTCCCTGAGGTCATCACGACTCCACAGCCCCAGTAAGGTGTGGGCTTCCCCTGCTCATCTTCCAGAGACCACTCCTAACCCCATTGCCCTCTGAGGCCTCCCCCTCCTTTTGGGGGCTGAATTGAAATTGGACTCTGCAACCTTCCTTCTGTATCCTTGGGGTCCTTCAGGGCATGAAGGGCCCCTGCTCTGAAGTGGACAGCGGGGGCTTGGCGTGCTACATCTGGGTCTTGTTAGTGGTGCCAGTGGCTTCCAAGGAACAGAAAAACCTGGCCATGGTAATTGGCTCATGAAAGCTGCATGTTGCTGGAGGGGGAGGGAGGGTCTGCAGAGGAAGGGGAGAGGGCTTAATGGGAAGCAAATGCCATGGAAGAGCCTAGTGAGGACCCTCCCCCCCACCCCATTCATGGCCATTAGCATTCCTCAGACACCTGTAGGCACTTGGCCCTGGCTGGGGATGGGATATGCTGAGTCCTCCCTGCTGGGGCACAGAACAGAAAGATGCAGTTTGGTTCCAATTAAGGGGGCAGGGAGCGGGGCTGGATGGGAGGTGGGAGACCCCTTTCTTGTCTCTTTTGAGAGCGTGTGGTTTTATGTGGCCGTTGTCAAGTTCTCTTCCACCTATGGTTATTTACGGTGACAGCCAAAGAGCAGTGGGCTAGGGGGACCCGATGAACCTGGGTCTGAATACAGATGACCCCTTTCCTGGCTTTGCAACCATAGAAAAAACACTGAATCGCAGGCGACCTTGGCCCCTTCCCTGTAATAATGAGGGAATAATGTCTACCAAACACGGTTCCTGTGAAAAATAAATAAAGTAGACCATTTGAAGATACCTATGATAAAATAGATACTCAGAAAGTATTCATTCCTTTATCCTTGGCTTGGTAAGTACCTTTAGGGGAAGAACGGTGTCTTACCGGTCTTTGCAGTCCCGGAGGTGCCGAATGCCAGTCACACAAAATTGACGATTGAGTAAAGGAGGGAGTGACTACCCTCCCCACGGAGCTCCCCGACCCCTCACACTAGTACAGGTCAAAGGTCCGCTCAGAAACCCGAGAGGCGGGGAAGGAAAAGCCTGAGTCTCCCAAAGAGTCATGGAAATGACCATGGAGGCAAGCTGTTGACCGACCGGTTAAAAAGGTGTATCTCCTTGAGGCCTCTTGAAGAACTCACTCCATCTAAACATTGGGAGATTCCAGATGCCTCTCACAGGAAGCAGGGAATGGTGGCCAGGAGGAAGGGGGGTGCCCTGGCAGAGGGAGCGAGCCTGGCCCAGGGAAGGAGGTCATCTCCCTGACTTCTCCCTCCCTGGGCATGCAGGTGCTGTGGCGGGAAAAGGCAGGGAGTGGGGGCTCGCCTGAGGCTGGAGGAGGGGTGAACCTGTCTCTGGGGCTGGCTTCCCTCCAGCTGCAAGGGCCCCTCTGGCCGGGGCCTGTCCACCTGCTCGCCAGCTGCTGGTGCAGCCCTGGTCTCCTGCCGCATCTCCCGTGCATCCTGAGTCGGCCGCCCTTCGGAGCCAAACCTCAGCAGAGTACATCTACTGGCCGTTTATTTTCTGTTTGTCTTGGGTGTGACACAATCTCCATTCTTCACTTTAATGACTTCTTTCTTTATTATTATTGTCTCAACCACTCTGTTTATTTGCTTTCCCCTCGCCCCAACCACTTTCCCTCTCTTCTCCCAGATTGGCCGGGGCCCATGCCAGCCTGCCCTGCGCCTCTCCTTCCCCCGGCTCCCAGCTTGACCATCTCCCGTGGCATCCCAGGGCCCCACTCTCCCTGCTGGGAACCTCACTCAAACCAGATGTGACTTCCTTCTTCTCTTCCTCCTCCTTCCCCTGATTTTCCAAGGGCTGCAGGGTGGAGAGGGGGAGGAGAGGGCTTCCACACACATCCTGCTCTCCACCCGCTCCGGCTTCCCTGTCCTGCTCTGTGGGCCATGCCAAGGAAGGGCAGGAGAGCAGTGCATGACAGGACATCTGTTTAGTGCCAAAAGTGAGGGGTGGTGGGCGCAGCTGGGCAGGATTGTTACCCCTGTTGGCTAAGCTCCCAGAAAGCTCCCTGCTTTCTCCACCTGGCCCCATCCGACCGAGGCTTCAGCCCGCCTGGGACATGCCTCTCTGTTTCTGGAATCATTTCTACCTCTGGCCACAAAGTGTCATTGGAATTTGACCTCTGGGATTACCATCGGGATTGTCAGAGGTGATGTTATAGCTCTCACTGGGCGAGGAATATTGGGAAAGGCAAGAGAGGCTGGGGAGGGGTCTGTCATCAGAGGGGGAAGGGTGGTCAAGTCTTCACCCTGTAAAAAGTCACCCACCAACTAGCTCAACCAGAGGCCAGGCCACATTTCTTTGGGCCTGAGCTTTTATTATGCGGTGGTGGGTGGGAGGCTCACTTGAAGCAAAAGAATTCACAAGTATGATCCAAAGTTATCAGGACCTTTCACAAGGCCTTGCAAGGAGCCTGTGCAAAGATCGTTCCCTTCTGGGAAAATCCTCCTGCAAACACAGCCTGAGCAAGTTCAGTCTGAGCACAGAGGAGGAGCCTCAGGGAAAGCTGTCGTTTGGAACAGACCAGAACAGTGAGTGGCTCTCAACCCTTGGTGAGACTAAGGCACACCTGGCCATGTGTTAAAATGCAGGCCGTGCATGGTGCCCAGGAATTCTGCTCTGGTGGATCTGGGGTGGAGACTTGGGGCCTGCATTCTAGAAAACTCTTTAAAGGATTTTGATCCTGGACCTCTGGGGATCACGCCGTAGGAAACACTGGTCCAGTGCCGGCATGGTCACAAGGAAGGTGGAGAATGGAAGAGCCCTTGCCACAGCCATAGAGCAGATCAGTGGCTGAGGCCGAGCTGGGATCTGGGTCCTGGGTTCCCGGTCACTGCTCGTTCAGCCTGCCAGGCTATTTCTGGCCAAACTCACTTCTGGCAGAAGGTTAGTAACATGAGAGTAGGGGTAGCTGGGGTGAAGTGGGGGGAGGCAAGAAGGTAAGTGAGATAACTTTGTGAGGGACAGTGTATGCAGCCATCTTGGGACTCTTGAAAGGTGACAGAACCCTGGGCCCAAAGGCAGTGCCTAGGTCACTGGGGAGGGGACCTTTAATTGCTGGCAGGTGCGTTAGGAGTGGAGCAGAGCCTCCCCCAGAATGGAATGTCAATGGAATGGTGGCTCAAAGCCTTCCAGAGCTCCCCAGGTCAAAGGTCCCCATCAAAGGATCCAAGCGTCAACTGTGAGTCCACATGACTCGTTGTGATAGGAGCTTTGTTTATTTGCTCTGGCTGGAGGTTTGGTCTAAATATGCAAATGGCTCTCATCTGCCCATTCATGAATCACGAATCCAGAGTCTCCTCGTGAGGGCCTGGTAGCCTGGGGAGGAGACACTGGAAGTGGCTCCTCACCACCCCGAGGGACTGAGGGGACAACGGGAATGGGGACAACAGAGAGTCGCTTCGACTCACCGGAAACACAGCTCCCTCTTGGGTCTGGGCAGGAGCCTCCCCGGCAGAGGAACCCTGCTGCTCACTTGCCCCCTTCTCTGGCTTGTCCCTGAGGAGCCTGAGGAGCCCTGGGCGAGGCATCCCTCATCCTTCTCCATGGACTCTGCCAGGCCTGGGCCCGTGGGGCAGGCCAACAGCCCCAGAAGGTGGAGGGAGCCCGCAAGCACTCTCCCCAGCTAAAGGGAGGAAGACGCTGCTCCAAGTTTCTAGAGGAGCCCAGTTGGCCTGAGAGAGCCAGGGCCAGATGCTCTTGACCGTGGCCTTATCACCGCACAACCCCGGCGGTGCCTGACCCAAAGCATTCTAGAGTTGTGCGACCAGGCGCAGCCTGCTCTGGAGGGCCCGGTTGCGTCCTCTCTTGCTGCCTGCTCATGGGGAGAAAGGGCAAGGACGGTGGAGGGAGAAGGCAGGCCTGCAGGGGCACTTGCCTGCTCAGCACCAGCTCTGCGTCAGGCTCCGGGCCGGGCCATTCAGGTGGGCAGGCAGAGGCTGGAGAGAAGGACCCAGAGCAGGGCTGGGGCGGGACAGGGAAGCCGCCAGAGGAGGGCCAACCCCCTTGAAAGCTGCTATTGTTTGAGGTCTCTGCTCAGAGAAGGCCCCGAGTAAAAAGAGCTTGTTAGAGAAGGCCAGGCTGGAGACAAGCCGCTCTCAGAGAGCCAGTGAACCGTGCGAAATGACTTAAACTAACAGCCCTGACTGCACTGGGCTGGGACCCAGGAGTCAGTGTGCTCATCAGAAATTCATAGAAGGTGCCCTGCGGCTCGGCTTTCTCTGGCTGCCTTGTTCATTGAGCATTTTTTTCTTTCCAGTCCCGTGGCTCTGAAAGGGAGACAGGGGCTGCCTGATGGGAAAGATCAAGTGGCCTTTGAAAACCTCTCTCTGAGTTTATTAAACCCTGGGGCCAGGGCAGGTCGACCTGGAGGCCCAGCCAGGCCTGGCTCCGCCCACCCCCCCCAGCTCCCCGCAGAGAACCTGGTCTGTTCTCCTGTCCCAAAGTTGGTAGGCCTGTGCTGGGGACAAGGGAACAGGAGGCGGGGTGCGAGGGAGAGAGGGTCCTGGAGGAACGGTAGTGAAGACACTCAACTTTTCCCAGAAAACGTGGGAGACTATGTGTGTGTGGGGGGGAGGGGACTGGGCAGAGGTAGAGGCCTTCACCCCCACAAATGACACAGACCTTCTCTCCCTCAGCCCCCCAGGACACCCTCTGCTTCCCACTGGGACTCTACACTCCGCCATTTCTCTAGAGTGTTTGTGCTGAAGGGCCACGCGGAGGAAAGTGGAAGGAGGCAGGGGCTGGAGGGTCTCTAGGCCGGATCCCAGCTCAGTGACCAAGTAAGGGCAGGAATGAGGCTTCTCAGAGGCAGGCTCAAGTTTCCAGGATCTGGAGCCCCTCAGCAATGGACAGAGAGGTAAGGAGATCACACCTGCTGAGGCTCAGCTGTCCCCCAGGCCCCAACTCCACGAGGACTGGCCTGGGCCGAGTCAGCTCACAGAAGCCTCCAGCTGAAGGTAGACACTCAGCACCAAAAACTCCAACGAAAGTGCTTGGTAAACTGACACTCCAACTTAGCGTGAAGGACAGTTACGGTAGATTCACTCTTTTCACAAATCCTTTTTGAGGGCCTTGCCTGGGCCGACACTATTCTAGACGCCGCACGTAAGTGGGGAGCAAGGCAGTGGTCCACGTTGTTGGGGAAGGGGCTGAGAACTCTGGGAGCATCAGCTCAGTCATAAACACGTGCGATTTCTTTTCTTTTTCTTTTTTTTTTTTAAGGTTTTATTTATTTAACAGAGAGAAATCACAAGTAGGAAGAGAGGCAGGCGGCGGGGTGCGGGGGGAGGGCGGACAGACTCCCCGCTGAGCAGAGAGCCCAATGCAGGGCTCGATTCCAGGACCCTGAGATCATGACCTGAGCAGAAGGCAGATGCTTAATCCACTGAGCCACCCAGGTGCTCATGCGATTTCCAAACCCAGCCGAGCGGCTTACCCACCTGTTGAGCCCAGGCCACTGCCTGGGCTCATCTCAGTCCGGGGAAGGAAGGAGGGAAGCGTGGGAGAGGTCTGTTCTCCACATTCAGGCAGACCAGCTCCCTCGACCAGTTTCTTTCCTGGGGATCCGAGTTCAGTTTCTTTTGAAAAGACGTTCCTCCTTATTTCAAAAGTTGAAAACCATCAACTCCTTTCGCTCATTTTAATCTTTTCGGTCTTGTTCCATTTATTGTGTCCCCTTCCCAGGTCCTGCCAAGGCAAGCAGCTCCCCCTGCCATCCCCGCCCTCGCTGGGTGCCTCCCATGGAAGGAGGTTGATCTTTCGCAAGCTGGCTTTGGATTCAGACTCTGTCCCGCCTCTGTCCCCTTTTACACTTCCCCTTTAAACAAGGTCAAAGTTCTTTAAAGTTTTCCCCAAGAGTCTTCTTCCCAGGAACAGTAGAGAATAAACACATGGGAGTGGTCTGTAGATAAAAGCTGTCCCTGGACCCTGGGGAGGCTACAGGGTACACGAGTGGCCCTAGTCCCCACATTTGCGGGCCTCCTTCTCCTGGGCCCAGGCAGCTAACGGGTGCGTTTGAAGGACTTAGCTCCCAAGCCAAGGCCAGCCATAGTTTGCTGCTGGAACTATGGGCCTGTGTGTTGTCCTATAGATCAGGGAAGCGAGGAAGGAGATTGGGATGGGTTATAATGTTGAATCAAACAACCAACCCAGTCTGGACTGGCATGGAGATCTCGGCTCTCCTATCACCACTTCCCAGTTTGGGGGTAGCTACCTGGAGCACTCTGTTTACACAGATCCTGAAACTATGTTGCTGTTTATTATTATTATTATTATTATACTATATAATATAATATCCCGAGAGTGTTACTTTTGGCTCATGATGCCTGCTGTGGGCACGGCTGGGGGAATGGTGACATCTATGCTTTTTCCTTGTGTTGGAAAGAGCGGAGGTTTCATTCGGATCCTATTTTTTCTGACCCAAAAAAACGAGAACACGCGATCTGACACCAGGCCACAACACTTGGATTTGGGAACTGTGCCCCAGAGTCAGCACATGTATTCATTGTCTGCCCCTTCCTAGAATCATAGTTCTTAAAGCTGCTGTTCTTAAAGTTCTTAAAGTTATATACAGTTCTTATATCTTATATCTTATAGTTCTTAAAGCTGCTCGGGGCTTCTCTGAGAGGTTCTACCTTAGCAGTTTCCAAACTTTTACAGGTGTATAGCGGTCAGCCTTGCCTTAAAGGGCTTCCTATTACAGAAGCAGCAGCAAATACAGCAGGTAACTCCCAGCTGCTCTGGTTGGAACAGGGTGTGGGACAAAAGGTCCTGTCTGCTGTGAGCTTCCTCTTGCCCACTGCCTCCCCGTCCTCTCCCTGCTCTCTCTGTTGCCTTCCAAAGAATAACTTGTGCTCCTCAGAGCCCATGGGAAGCTACCAATGTTATCCTTGTGTTTTTAAGAGACTATTTTAAAAATACTTCTGGTGGGGTGCCTGGGTGGCTCAGTGGGTTAAAGCCTCTGCCTTCCGCTCAGGTCGTGATCCCAGGGTCCTAGGATCGAGCCCCGTGTAGGGCGCTCTGCTCACCAGGGAGCCTGCCTCTCTGCCTACTTGTGATCTCTGTCTGTCAAATAAATAAAAATAAAATCTTTAAAAAAAAATACTTCTGGAGTGGTAAAGGAATCAAGACCCAGGCGTTCAAGTTAATTGCTAAGTTATGCATTTACATTCCTTCACGCTCAAATTCTCTAGTCCCCTTGCCCCCAGCAGTGATGGACCTCCTACTTTCCACCCCCCCCCCCATCCCCTGCCTCGTCTTGGCTGTCCCAGCACCCCGCTGTGCATCCCTGGATAACCTGGCTATGCTCGCCCTGCCTCTCCATGCCCACAGCTCCCTTGGGATCCCAAGTCTTGGCCTCAGCCTGGGCTGCTTCTTGGTGTCCTTGGCCCCTTCCTCTTTTCTATCACACATCCACCTCCCCTCACTCTGTGGGCCCAGAGTGGCCCCCGAATTCTCTGCCTGTGGGATGGGTCAGGGGACAATAGCAGCCCAGGACTCGAGCCCTCCGCTACGTTCTGGGACTGACTCTGCTGTCCTCCTATTCCCTGCCTGCAGGCACGCTCTTTTGCAGAATGCTCCCCCTGTCTGGTTCTCTCACCCCCTACTCTGTCTTCTGTGCTCCCTCAAATGCCCTTCTGCCGACACTTTTCCCCTCCATTTCATTTTAAGAGCCTTTTGGAAACCGTTCTCGTCCCCAGGAGCCTCCCTGAATTGAAGGGAGGTCACTCCATTCATCCTCCCTGAGCCCAAAGCCCACCGGCGAATCGTGCTGGGCACCACGCCAGGGTGAGTTTATTTTGTTCTTGGGTGCTGAGCTCTGGTGTCTTCCTGATTTATTTTGCGGTCTGCGTGTCCTCTGCGTCTGTCCACATTTGCACGGCTGTGTGGGGAGCACAGCCCCGCGGGCAGGCATTTAATAGAGGACAATGAGAAAAGTAAACAGGGCAGCCGTGTTCGCATGGGTCAGGCTGGAACCCATGTGCGAGGAGGTGGGATAGAGGAGTTTCTCCTTGATGGGGAACTTCGGGCCTATGTCCGCTGAACTTGCCCATCCCCATCCAAGTCTCTGCGTCCTGGGTCCAGGTCCGGGACTCGGCTGTGCTGACAGTCCTCTCCTCACCTCCTCATCCTTCACCTCCCTAAAGAACTGGGCTGAGTTTCAATGTCTGTCAGCTAGTTCAGGGGGAGGGAAACATTAAACACTGCAAAGAGTGCTTCTTGGAGCTGGGTAAACTCAGCACACCACAGTTTACTTTGCTGTCAGAAATCCCTTAGCTTACCACAGAGCAGAACCCCCCGAGAACCAGAACCCCCACCACCGCCCTCCTCATTCCCCGCTCGCCCCAGGAGAACTGCCTCCCTCTCCTTCCAGCCCTAGATCCTTCTAAAGTGCCTGCCCTGCTCTGTGCCCCCCACCCTCCCTCTATCTATCGCTCCTTCTTATGTTTCCCCCCTACCCCGCCCCATCTCCTCCTCCTGACACTTTCCAACCGACTCTGGTCCTTCCCGAATCGTCCTCTGCCCCTGGTGTCCAGCAGCCTGAGGCCAGAGGAACTCCCCTCTCGGGGCAGAAATGGGGGCAAGGAGAGATGAGGTCTAGGCACCTTGCGGGAGGCAGAGAGAGACCAGAAGGCACCCTCTTTTCTTTTCCTCCTCACTCTGGATAACAAACCACAGATTGGGGTGGGGGGAAACAGCAGATCAGGCAAAGGCTTAGAACTGGTATCAGGAGATTGGAGAAGCATGAAGGGCAGCAGCCGCTCCCTTCAGTTTCCCCGGGGCAAGGGTGCCTTGAGGGGTTTTGAGTTGGGAACGACGGAGTCCCAGGTTTGGGACCTAGCTTTGCATTAACTTGAATGTTCTTCAACATGACAGCTCCAAACCTCCCTGGCGGCCTCTCCCGGCCCCCACCTCTCCTCTGAAATTTGCAGCCTGAGCCAGGTTTTCTCTTTGGCTCCACTTGGAAGCTCAAACCTTCTGGGCTTGAGATGAAACACATGGTGCTCTGGAATGTGGCTACCAGCCAAGGGAATGCTCAGAGGCCCCCTCAGAATTTGCAGCCATCTGCCTGGGGTTGAGCTGGGGGTGCGTAACAGACCATTTGGGGCCAGGAAGGAGCAATGGAAGCCGAGGGCACTTTCCTTCGCTCTATCCCACTTCGAACTAGTGCCTCTTTCAACACTCCAGTACATCCCGATGTACTGTATTTCCGCCCCTGGGGAGACCCAAAGCCAGGCTTGACCTCAGATGCCACGGGCCCAAGCCACTGGCTCCAAAGTGAACAGGTGCTGATTAGCAAGGCATTTTGCATATTCTTTGAATGTTATTCATTTCCTGCCAAAAGACACAAGCGATTTCCCCTGCCTTCTTCCCTCTGGAACCCGCATTTTCTGCTCTTCCTCCCCAACTCCAAAGAACTTATTGTCTTTGTCCTTCTGAAGGCTGGTGCTGACCCCACTCCTATAGCTTCGCCTGTCCTCAGTGACCCTGGTGACCCAGCTGGAAAGTCCCCAGCTGGATGAGTCCTGGATGCCCAGCCTGCCCTCTCTGGTGTGGTCAGAGGGAGCACCATCCTCAGCCTCTAGGAAGCTCAGGAAGAAATTGGCTTTTTTAATCCTGACCCCTGTCTACTAGGAAGGCCCCGTCTTAACTTCTTGGATGACGACAGGGCCAGGCTGGAAGGCCTCTGGCAGGAACTAATCTCCCGGGATGGTTGGATTGTCATGGGAGAGAAGTGGCTGGTGGATACCCAACCAAGGTCATGGGTCAGACAGCTCCATTCCATGGAAATCTGGAGGTGAGGAGCAAGGAGATAGGCTTAGGGAATTCTTAGGGGTTGGAAAGGATCTTTAAATTATTTAATTCAACACTCCACTATTATTACTTATCATTATCTTTTAATTATGGATAATCTAAGACCCAGAGGGCCAAAGCAATTTCCTGAGGCCTTTCTCTGGGTTAGCCGCAGAGCTGGAATCAGAAGCCAGGACTCTTGACTACAGAACATTACCTCCTTACACACTCTTTCGAGAAATTCCACCATGTCCCTGGAATGCCATGGAGGGGACCACTGCTTCAGTGTACCTTCTGTCTCCCCAGCCTCGGCTGAGAGGGATGGCTTCACGGAGGGTGAATGTTAACCTGTCTCTCGGATGAACCCCAGCACCACAGAGGGGATTAGACATGGCCTGGGAGGGATTTGTCTGTGGCCCAGAGGGCTGTCTCCCCTCTTTCAGGCTCTGCTACCTGTAAGCATGTGTTCTAGTACTTGGCCACAATGAATGCGACCAAGAATAAATGCCCAAGGCCAGCCAATGCATTGGCTGGAGGAGAGCCATTTGGTGTTTCTCTCTTTAGAGTTTGAAATAGAAAAGCACATACTCTGTAGCTATTTAGTCATAGAGAACTAAACTAAACCACTGAGGACTTGGGATGGGGCCATAAAATAAAACCACAGGCAAACCAAAGTCATGCGCAGAGACAAGTTGAGAAAGGAGCCCAAGAGGAGAAAGAACTATGGGGTTTGGTCCTTCATTTATTGGGAATCCTTTGGTGCCTACCTAGCTGTTTCTCTCTGTATCTACATTTCATATGTGCGTGGGTTTCTGCCCCTTGTGAGCAAAAGCACTTTGACCGGAAGGGATGAGATCAGGAGCATTTTAGCTTAAGAGTCCCCCAACAAGCCCAACTTGAATGAGGTTGGAAAGCTGCTGTTAAGGGGCAAGGCACATTCCCTCTCTGTCATGGGAGAGATGGGACTTCTGGGGAGCGGGGCTGAGTTAGGGACTGCTTCTCCCCAGTGTGGCGTAATGAGGGGAGGAGAATCCAGTTACCATATCCCTCCCTCCACCTTCCTTTAGGGAAAATGCTCAGATGCTTTGGGGTCCCTTGGCTTGACCAGCCCTCTGTCTCCAGTTTCACCTCCTGGAGAATGTTGTAACTTTCACCTGCTGGAGAAACGTCCTCTGCTAGCCTCCCATCTTTCTTCCTCTGCCCTGGGAGTACCACTGTGTGTGTGCGTGTGTGTTTGTGTGTGTTAGGGGATGATGGGGGTTGATGAAGACAATGGAAAGATGCTCCATCGATTGCCAGAATGTGGGCTTGAGTGAACAAAGACACGGTCAGCTCCACGTAAGTTGGCTCAAGGACTTCAGGGTTGGGAAGGAGGTGACAGACCCATGAGTGTGCCCTACACTGGCTCCGAGCAGAGAGAGAAAGCAGTCCCATCTCAGGATTCGCCGGCACCCTCCCATCTGGAAGACAGAGCTGTGTCTTGCTACAAAGCTACATCTGTCAGCCAGATGAGCGGTACCTGTAAAAACTTCCCACGTCAAGCCTTGTGGGGCTAATGCCTCTTCCAGAGCCTGCTGACAACAGGAAAACGACCCCAGGACTACAATTCCCAAGAGACTCGGTGGAGATTCTTGCCCTTGAGAAAGGAGCGGGGAGTTTGATGTTGCCCACAGGTCCACAGACACCCCTGCCCCCTCAACTGGCCGTGGGAGAGGGCCAGAACCAATGAGGGGAGAGATTACGAAACAAAAGCAGATTCCCAGAAAAGAGGGCCTTACCTCTTTGGGAACATCGGTCCCGGCCACTTACAGAGTTCCTCCAGCGTGCCCGGCCTCTGACGGACAGGACGTCTCTGGGCTCTCAGACCCTGCAGAACATGCTTACCGACCTCCTTGTAGAGCAGAAGGAGCTGCGGCTCTGGGGCGGGGGGGGGGGGGGGGGGGGGGGTCCCGGGACTGCCATGGTGCCTGCTGCTTCGTGTCTAAGGGCAACAGAGCCATCTTCCGGATACCCGGAGACCCATGCAGGGAGACCTTGATCAAATCAGAGCAAAAGTGGGAAAGTCAGCCTCAAACCTTGATCTTGGCTTTCTTGGAACTGGTAGTCTAAAGAGACTGGAAAGGCTAAGAGCCCGGTTCCTGAAAGTTACATGGGTGGATTTTTTTGTTTTGTTTTTTTAAAAAATTTTATTCATTTATTTGACAGAGATCACAAGTGGGCAGAGAGGCAGGCAGGGGGTGGGAGAAGCAGGCTCCCTGCTGAGCAGAGAGCCAGATGCAGGGCTCGATCCCAGGACTCTGGGATCATGACCTAAGCCAAAGGCAGAGGCTTTAACCCACTGAGCCACCCAGGCGCCCCTTGTTTTGTATTTTAACAAACACACCAAAGCCTGACTCTCCAAACACACGTACCGTGCCTTCGCCAGCAGGCCTCTGGGAAAGCTGTGCTCTCTCGGGAGCTGCTCTTGCTCCGAACAGTTTTCGAACTCCCCTTTAGCAAGATGGCCTTCGGGGCTTCCAGCACATTCCTTTGAAAATCCCCAGCTGCGGCAAAATCTCTCTCTTCAATTTGCTGGGGCAGGTTTGATTTTTGGGGCAAGAGCCAGAAGTCATTTCAGATTTGGGTGAGAGTCATCAAATTGGGGAGTATTACTATTTGTATCATTTGGATCCACATGAGGTGCAACTCCAATGCTGAAAAGGCCTGAAAAGAGTGGAGCCTTTGGGGTCCTTTTGAGAGATGAGCCCAGGAGTCCCACAGTGACTGAAATGCCAACAGCCTTGCAGGGGGCTTGGGGTGGGGCTTGAATAAGATCTGAGGTTTCTTCAGAGGTAGAGGCGCGATCAAACCCAATCAGGGCCTAAGTAAAAACACACACGGTTCCATAAAGTGGCCTGGGAAAGATGCCACGTTAATAAAAGGGAAAAATGCAGAGGAATGTGTGAGGAGGGAGCCGTTAAGAAAATGCAAGGGCCCATAAACTCTGCCAGGCAAATGCCCCCCGCCCCCCTCCATCACGGATCCAACTTGGTTCTCATTAGAACTCACGAAAAGCCTTAAAGAAACCAGGCTCTTCGTGGAGCGGCAGAGGGCAGAGCTGGACACCTGGCTCATTGTCTCGCCTTTGCTGATCGGCTGTGTGTCCCTGGCCCAGCCACCTCCCTCCTACCTGTCTCTGGGTCTGACTGCCCTCGAGGACTAAAGTTGCTCCTTGGGGTGTCTCGTTAGTCCTGCAGCCTTGGCAGGCCAGAGTGCTTGGTGTAAGGCAGGGGGATGGACGGAATGAGGAGAAGCAGGGACCACTGTTTCCATGCTGGCACGTTCTGAAACACTATTTATGTAATAGGAGTCATTTTCCCCTTCATCTCCCCAAATTGGCCTCGGGGACCAGCCAGTCCGTTGGCAGCTGGCCAAAGCCTTATCATGTTTCCAGGCCCCAAGCAAACAGGAAATGCGCTCCAACTGTAGTCAGAGGGTTAGCTCTCAGTGGAACTTCCCCATAGTCAGGAGTCAGCTGTGAACAGTTCAGAAGATGGGGAGAAGACCCAGTCTAAAGGCTGGAGGAGCCCCTGGCGTGGGCAGCAGGTGGGAGAGACAGTGTGTGATCAAGAAAACAAAACTGAGAGAGAAAACCTGAACAGGTAACTAAGTATGACGGCACAAAAGATCGAGTCCACACTCAGTATTTAAGAGGCTAGAAGGAAAGAAACGGGAATGACTAAACTAGCTGAGGTCCCAAGGTATTACTTACTGCAGTTTTGAGGGGTATCAATCTCGCAGCAGAGATCTGCCTGGTGCCAAGAGAAGGCTTCCGGTGGCTGTGACCATGGCGGGGGCGGGGGGTGGTATTTGAGCTTAAGTGGCAGCATTCACCATGCACAGTAATAGAAGGGGGCAGCTGAGCTTGGGGGACAGGCAGTAGGGGACGTCTTACAGCAGTGCAGAGCTCAGACTAGCACAAGTAGTACAAAGAGTTTGTGCAAATGGTTTGGGTGCAGTTGTTAGGGGATCCCTGCTGGAGTGGTTAACACTGAAAGAGGTGACCTAGGACGCCACCAAATCACCCAGAGTTTTGTGAAAACTGAGTGTACTCTTGCCTCCATGCCTGGGAGCAGATGCCCTCGGTCCACGGGGTTCCTTCCAGGCTAGGAAGCTTGACTGCTTGCTCTGAGATAGATGTCGGCCGAACTCTTCATGCCCTGCCCCCCAGTTCTGGGGTTTGTGGTCGGATGCGGAGCAGGACTGATCGTCTGTGCTTAGGAATCTGTCCTGGGAGCCAAGGAGCAGGAAGCAGCTGAGATGCCTCCAATTAATACGGCAACTTGAACACCCTCTCGAAGAAGACTCGGCCGGGAGATCTGACAGAATCTCCATGGTCCGGCCGGACAGCTGGCAGCAGCTGCAGGGCCCCTTGGGTCTCCCTGAGCACAGGGATTGTGAGGAACCTTCAGCCCCGGCTCGCAGACATCCTGTGAGATCAGTCGAATCGCCATTCTGTCTGGTACAGTTGCTGGGGTGGGGCCGTCATCACTGACCAATGAGAATCAAGGGCAGAGGCCTTCAGGAGCTCATATTCTCATCTAAAACGGGTCGCCGTGACGTGTTGTGGAAGGCTGGAAAAAGCAGCCAGGAAGGAAGGGACCTGTTGGGTGGAGCTGGGGGACAGGGTCCTCCTGTCATCTTTGGAGTGGCCTGCTAGCCAAGGCCTCCCCACTCCTGGCCCAAGCTCCAGGGGGCATTCAAGGCGCAACAGGTCAATTTTCAAAATCACCTGGGAACTTATCCCTCCTCAACAGGAATCCCAAGCTGGAACTGAGTCAAAGAACCACAGAGTTTTAGGGCTGGAAGTGACGTCCGAGATCATCCCGTACACCTGTTGCATGCGGCAGTGTCACACCCTCATTAATGTCAGAGTCAGAACTTCAAACTCAGGTCTCCTGACTTGATGGCCAGCAGTCAGTCTGTCACTAATCTGGATAACCCAGCTTCATTCAACCCCTTTGACCTAGCTCTCCAGAGGCCAGCATGGGTGAAGACTAACGTAAAAGGGGCAGGAATTGGGCAATAATAGTGTATGCATTTCAACAGGAGGTGATTGACCCACAAATGAGATGCAGAGTTTAGGGTGAATGAGCGTTCCAGACTTTGCAGAGTGAGCAGCGGTGGACAGAGTATGGGGTTGTGAGTCAACAAACCTTGGTTTAGTTTATTATTCTACCATTTAGTCACCACGTAGCCCAGAAAACATTATTTAGGGGCACGTGGGTGGCTCAGTGGGTTAAAGCCTCTGCCTTTGGCTCAGGTCATGATCTCAGGGTCCTAGGATCGAGCCCCGCATCGGGCTCTCTGCTCAGTGGGGAACCTGCTTCCCCCTCTCTCTCTGCCTGCCTCTCTGCCTGCTTGTGATCTCTGTCAAATAAATAAATAAAATCTTTTAAAAAAAAGAAAGAAAGAAAGAAAGAAAGAAAGAAAGAAAGAAAGAAAGAAAGAAAGAAAAGCATTACTTAATTTCTTGGAGCCACAGTTCATTCATCTGTTAAGTGGGGGCTAAAAATACCATGGGATTCTTGTGAAAAATAGCGTATTGTAATGAAGTACTTTGCACACAGGGATGGCCAGGCAAAGATTCACGGTTTTTCTGATCGTTGGGGATTATCAGGGCTTGAGCTGTTGAGTTTGGAGGCTGGAATAGCTCTGGTTGAGATTCTCTGAGTTCTCTGAGCTTCTCAGTAGAAGGAGGAAATCCAATCTTAGAAATGTTTCTGCTCGGCAGTAGGAGCTGAATTAGGGAGGGCAAAATCCAGGCCAAGGCCAGGCCAAATCCTCCAAGGCCAGGGTGGAGGGTCTGCTACACAGTGAGAAGTCTTCGAGAGAAGGGTGGCAGGCTCTGGTTTCTGCCTCAAGCATCCAAGCCTTCCGGAGATGACATCTTTTGCAGGACGAAGGAAGCCTGAGGCCTCTCCACCTGAACAGGAGCCCTATCAGCTATCTCGGGGGAGGGGTGAAGCTGGGAGAAGGGGAGAGTTTGGAAAGGGGGCTGCCTGCCACGAGGCCCACACACTTTAGCCAAAGCTACTTGGAGTCACTTGCACAAAGGCACCCGCGGCATCCCCTGTAACAGGCCTGATGGCGTTGCCCTCCTGACTTTCGGTACCAGCCTCCGGTGGGAGGCATGAAATGGGGTCCCAGAAGGGGCAGGGTTGGGAGAAGAGAGGGTCCTGTCGTGATCCAGCCCAGAGCAGCAAGTTTTCATGGTAAAAACCCTGCTGTGCCGGCTGAGGTCATTCCTGGCACTGAGTCCCCACTCTCTGCAGACGCCTTGCAGGTCTGTTCTAATATCCACAGCAGCCACATTCCTAACCAGGGTGGGTAACGGGCAAGACTGCTTTCCATCAAAAATTATGCCAATTCACCAGGGTCAGATATTTCAGAGAGAACTGAGGGTTTTTTTTTTTGGGGGGGGGGTGTTTTGTTTTGTTTGTTTTGTTTTGTTTTTTAAAGAAGAAAATAAAAATTTGTAGGGAATGACTAAAAGCAGGACCCAGAGTGGAGCAAGGTCCTGTGGGCAGGAGCAGGGAGGAGGACGGAGTGACTCAGGGAGGAGGGATCCGGGGTCATAAGTGAGCCAGAGAAGGGGACAAATGGTTTAGGCATTGGGGGCTGGGAAAGAGCCCTGTTTGGGGTCTGGCCCAGCCAGGTCTGTCTCAGATCCTGATGAGTTTGTTTACCTGCTACCGTGACTCATTCATCCATCCACTCAACCCACACTTGATTTCTGCTCTATGCCAAGTGCTGTGCTAGCAATACAAAGAAGTTACATCTGTTATCTGTGTCTGTGTAACAAATTCCCATAAAATGAGCAGCTTAACACAACACACGTTTATTATCTCACACTTTCTGTGGGCCAGGAATCTGGGCATGGCCTCGGTGGGCCCTCTGCCTCCACATCTCTCGCAGAGCTGTGATCAAGGTTTTGACCAAGGCTGGGGGCTGGTCTGAAGGCCCAGCTGGGGAAGGATCTACTTTCACGCTCACGCGGTAGGAGGCAAAATTCAGTCCCTCGAAGGTTGTCGCACTGACAACCTTGGTCCCTACCTTGTTGTTAGCCAGAAAGATTCCTCTGAATTCCTTGCCTGGGCCTCTCCTGCCTGGTCGCTGGCTTCTTCAAAATGGGCAGGCTGAGAGGCAACAGAGTCCGCTAGCAAGTTAGAAGTCATGATTTTAAGTAACCTGATAATAGAAGCACATCTTATCTTCTTGGCCCGATTCTATTGGTTAGAAGCAAGTCACAGGTCCCACCCATGTTCAAGGGTGGGGGGATCTCATGAGGCTGTGAAAACCAGGACTCCGGGATTGTCAGGGACCACCTAGGAGTCTTCCCAACACGAAAGTCAGATCCTTTCCTGTCTGCAGGTGACTCGGAGCTAAACAATGAAGGTAGTTCTAACAGTCCTAGGGAATGCGTCCTACTGAATGCCCACAGTGTGCCAGGAACTGAGTTGGGGAGGTCCCTTTATGCACACTTGCTCAATCTCCACGAGGTAGATACACTTAGTATCTTCTTTCGAGGGGAGGGAACAGAGTCTCAGTGAGATCACTTTAGCAAGACGTGTAGATGTTTTTGAACTTAAATTTGTCAGACTTCAAAGGCTCTGTTCGTACCCCCTTCATTACAGGCTTCCCAGATGAATGGCAATATGACATGGACAGTGTTGTAACAGTCCCTGTGTTTGGGGGCATGGAGCAGGCTTTCAGAAGTGATGACACGGAAGAAGCAATGGAAAGAACAGCAACAGGACCCTAGAGGGGGTCCGGGGAATGGAGTCAGCGTCTGACAGACGACCTTCCTGTCTTTAGACATTCTCCCAGCCTTATCTCCCTCTTTCCTTCTTTCCTTGTCAATCAGGGCATAAATATTAACTCTGTCCCTAGATTCGGAGTATGGTAGGAAACATTCATGTATTGGTTCCCTGCTCTAAAGGTGCCTACAAAGAGCCAAAACCCAAAGCCAAACCCAACAAATGACAATCGGACTCAGGGGGTCAGGGAACCCGGCCTCAGTACTGCACAACAGAATTGACATGGGTTCACGCAAGTGGGGAAGCAGACCCAAGGAGAGAAGTGTCCAGGCACTTGCTAGGAAGAAACAGCAGCAAGTGCAAACCCAACAGCTGTTTGAAAGCACTCCGAGCAGATCTGGAAGCCAGTGGCTGTTTGGATTAGCTTTCTAATTGGCTGAGTGTTAGCAAAGCCTCGTGTGTATACAATGGGAATAGTTAATCTTGTCTATTTGTATATCCACTCATGTTCTGTCACTCCCTGATCTTCTTAGCGGTCTGCCTCTTACTGTCGGTTTTCGGCCAAGAGAGGGTTTACAGCTAAGGGACCCTTTCTACGCATCCCCTGGCACAGGTGGGCAGCAGGAGGAAAGCCAAAAAGAGGATGATGGTGCCAACCAACCAGGGCTTCCCTAATGAACCCTCATCATAGCCCGCCTGTCTTGCCACACGAATCCCAGGCCAGTCCCCTTTCCTGCAGCGCCTGCCTTCCCGCCACCTGCATTCCAGTCATCGAACCCACATACATCATGACATTTCATGACAAACCTGGAAGTTAGGCTGTATCATTCCGAATGAGAGACCCGAGAGAGGTTAGGTGACTTGCCCAGTGTCAGCCACACAGCTAGGAAGTGGCTGAGCCAAGACTGAACTTAGGTCCAGCACTCGGGGTCCCCTGTATTGTCGCTGCTGGCCTACCCTCCCCCACATCACGTTCATCATAGAACATCCTTGCTCAAGAACCCAGAAGGGCTCCCTTTGGCCCACTGTGTTGATTGTCCGCATGCCTTTGCCGGCATCTTGGGGTCCTTCATTCTTCAGTACTTGTCCTCCCTTTCCCCCATAAACCCATGTCACCTCTGCTGTGGGCTTCTACAGTGTGAGGCCAGGGTCCCTGACTCCCACCATCAGATTGTAGGCACCTTTAGATCAGCAACCAAGATCGGAACTTCTCCCACCAGACCCAGACTGTGCAAGGTAAGTATTTATGCCCTGACAGACAGTGAAGGAGGGAAAGATGGAGATAGGGCTGGGAGGACATCGAGGGTAGGAAGGACTTCTCTCGAATGCAGAAATGACCCCTCTAGCTGAGGGGCCTCCTGTCTCTATCATTATTCACTCACCTCCTCTGTCTCTCTGGGCCACTTCCTTCCCTATCTATGACTTTCTGGCGTCTGTTAATGATTTTCCTTTCTTTGTGACCTAAGCATGGTCCCAAAGTCCTCCTTATAATTGCTCTAGGCTCAGCACATGCATCTGGGGGGCAGGGAGGGGGAAGAAGAATTCTTTACATATGGTGATGCTCATGTCAAAGATTCGGCAAGGTTATGGCTAGGACATGGTCTAGTCTTCAGCGACGCCCCACAAATGGGACTGAAGCAACCACATCGTATTTTGGGACGTTCATTCAGAGAATCCTAAGGGGATGACCATGCAAGTGAGGAAGAGAGGAAGTCAAAGAAGTGTTAATTTCCTCTAATCTCTACCAATCGCGTATGTAATAACAGCTACCACTGGCTGAGCATCTCCCACGTGCCAGACACTTTACCGAAGGCTCTACAGAAATCATTGCATGTCGTCTTCAAAACAGTTCTGTAGAGTAGCGTTGGGATTATCCCTGGGGAAACTGAGGCTCACAGAGATTAAATCGCTTGTTCAAGGTTACACAAGGGGTGTAAGAGTCAGGAGTTGAACCCAGGCTGCACGACCCCAGAAACTTGACCCTTAATTTCTGATGCCAGTGGGTGATCTCATGGGTGTGTGTGTGTGTGTGTGTGTGTGTGTGTGTGTAGAGGGATTCAGGCTGGGACTTGGCTGAGAGAAAGACAGAAGCTTGAGGTTCCTCCTTTTCTGGGAAGGGGTCTGGGGTGTGGGCTCCTTCCCCACCTAGCACAGCCCTTGGCTGTGCAATTTTGCAGAAGTGTGCAGCTGGCAGGAGCTCTGCATTTTTTAGGCCCCAGGCTGCCTCCTTATCTCAGGGAGCCTTGATTTATGTTCCTCTATCTTATCTTTGCACCCGGCCCTGGTGATGGATTTCACCTTCGGCATTTGGAGGCTTGCTCCTTGCCAAGAGCTCTGCCCCCGCTCCCCCCGTCCCCAAGACGGATTGATGAGACAGCCCTGGGCTCACTCTTACAGCCGCCCTCCACCTCCCGCCTCCCCCAGCTCAGGCGGAGAGAGGAGGATGATGCTCTTTCTGATTGGAGAAGGTGAGTGGGGACCCAGCCCCTGCCCCGGCTTGTCCTCACCGGAGATGAGTTAGGGGAGGGGGAGGGGAACAAATAGTAGTAGGAGGCTGGTCCTACTTTCCTCTTTGTTTTGATTGTTCACCTGCCTTTCAAATTTAATCTCCACGACCACCAAATGAAACTGCTTTTGTAATCCCTTTTTACAGATAAAGAAACTGAGGCTCCACAAGGCTAAGGTCACAGAGACAATATGTGCCTACCATGTATCTTCTGGCGAAATCCTTTGCATCTTTCATAAAACATCAAGGAGGACAGAGTTCTATCTCTTTGGAGCTACGCCTACCCCACACCTTCCCTTCATGTTTTACTCCTTCAAAACCGACCCATGGGTGAGGTCACAGAAGTCCATACTTTTGCAAGGGTGGGTTCCAAGGGAGGGAGCGTGGCCCGCGGGAAGGGGAGCGGGAAGACAGGTGGTGTTGAGTTAAGGCCTGAGCTCGAGTGAGTAAGGTATGCTTGAGTCGAGAAACTGCACTAAGAGATGGTGGGAGGTTAACCCCCTTCTCATGCCGGGAAGGGAATCACCAACGAATCAGTTTCTTAACGAACAAGCACTAAGAGCCTTCAGTAGGCATTGGTTGGGTGACACACAGTATATAAGGCCAAGAGTCAAGAGAACAGAAGGCAAGTAAACATTTACCGAGGTTCCCTGTGTGCCAGGCTTGGGCTAGGGCATTTGCTTATCTGATCTGATCTGCCTAATACTCTTATACAGTGGGGTCCACGGTCCTCAGTTCGGAAAACGTGGAGGCTCAGAAAGACCAGGTCATTTGCTTCTGGTCTTAAAGCTGATAGTTGTAGAACAATGATTTGAACCCAGGTTATCTGACCCTAAATCTGTTAGTAAACTAGAACCTCTCTCTTGCCTGTAACTTGGAAAGTGTCTCCTGCGGACTCAGAGCTGCACCTCGTAGCGGGCAGCCTAACTCGGTAACCTATACTACCTAACCCAGACTGCTTACATCCGCAAGACTTCAGAGGGAAGAGAGAGCTAGTTAGCAGGAGGCATTCAGGTTACTTGTGGTAAGAACGCCAGATGCGCCCTTGCTGACTACGGGCAAATCTTTAAGGACCTGGACTGTGCCTTGTTCATCTTTGTGTTGCTAGGTCTTAACGCGGCTCCTGGCCCGTTAGTAGGGGCTCAACAAATGTAGGCTACTGGCTTGGACTGAGGAAACTTTAGTTTTGGGGGTTCAAAACCATAGAAGCAGGACACCTGTGTGGCTGTTGGTTGAGTGTCCAACTCTTGGTTTCGGCTTAGGTCATGATCTCAAGGTTGTGAGATCGAGCCCCGCACTGGGCTCCGTGCTGGCTGTGGAGCCTATTTGGGGTTCTCTTTCTCCATCTCCCTCTGCCCATCCCCCCACCCCTCAACCCCCACTCGCACATGCGTACTTTGTCTCTTAAAAACAAAACAAAACATAGAAATTTAATCTGTGGACAGGCCCAAAGTATACAGATTCATTGAGTAGAACTCAAGGAAAACTAATGAAGGGACAGGCACTCTGAGCAAGGAGGAAATAGGTAGATGGGATATTTGGAGATGCTGTTATAGAAGGTACATCTTTGCTGGCGTTAAGGAGACCTGGTTTCTAGTTCCAGCTCTGTCACTTACCAGCTGAGGGAACTTGGGCAGGTTGTTTCCTGTCCCTGAGGCTCACTTTATTCTTTTGTAAAGTGAAACATTGGGCCGGTATTCTAATAGCCCTTTTAACTCTTAACATACTATGAATTTTGAATCATTAGAAGAGAGTTTCACCTCTGACAAGGATGCGTTAGGGGCTGTCTGGCCCAAAGACAAGCACAGACGAGGTGGCATTAGCAAGGTCTTTTCAAGCCTGGGGGGCTGGCTGATTTTAAAGAGGATACAGCCTCCCATTTCTAAATCTCCTCTCCACAGACATTTGACTCAGTCTTCAGAGCCATCGGAGAAGCTGCAGTGTACAAAGTGGCTCATCCCGGAGGGGTGGGGGGCGGGGATCAAGAGCAGGAAAACCACCACTCTTGTGGGTAATTCTCAGCTCCCCAGTGTGCTGGCCATCTCCCACCCAGGACTAATTTGCACTGCTAATCTGTTATGTCTTTCTTGGTAATTTAGCACTTTCAGACAGTTATGGTTAAATTCTGTTTATTTTTCTAAACCTCACAAAAGCCCCATAATACAGCAAGGGAGTTGAGCTGAAGAAAAAGAGGGGGAGGGGGAAGTTTTTCTAGAAATATAAACTCAAGGTTCAAATGCTCTTCTCCATCTGCAGGACAGCTGTTGTGGCACCCTGTCCATCCCGAAAGCTCCAGCATTCCATTTCAAGGCTCTCTTGCTGACCCCCTCCCACCGTCATTCCTTTGACAGAATGTGGCCTTAAGATAAAGGAATGGCACGCTGCCAGCTACAGACACCTGACACAAAGTCTCATCGCTCTCGCCTATCTCTTTCTCCTCTCCATCCTCACTGTGGGGTCAGGATGTGGGTCATTCCTTCCTTTTATCCAAGGTAGGAGAAAGGGAATGAGGGCTGGAAAGCTACTACACCCTATGTGGCTGAGTAGGAGGAAGTTTGGGGTCCAAGTGGGGCAGCGCTTAACCTAACCTAACCTAACCTAATTCTAACCTAACTTTAAACTAACCCTAACCTAACCTAACCTAACCTAACCTAACCTAACCTAATCCTAACTTAACCTAACCTAACCCTAACCTAACCTAACCTAACCTAACTTAATCCTAACTTAACCCTAACCTAACCTAACCTAACCTACCCTAGCCTAACCTAATCTAATCTAACCTGAACTAGCCCTAATTTAACTAACCCCAACCTAACCCTAAACTACTCTATCCTATCCTAACCTAACCTAACCTAATGTCCCGGGGAGACTTCTTGTTTTCCTCCCCAGAAGGTGGCCATGTGTCTAATTTCCCAGCTCTGGCTGGGAATGGTGGGAGAAATTGGTATCAGAGAATTTTTGCTGACTGGCTGGCTGGCTGGCTGGATGACAGCTTAGAGAACAGACTGAAGTTTAAGCAAGAAACTGGAAGACCAAGGCCAAGACCATTTAGTTCACCAGACACCCTGATGCCCCTTGGGAAGAAGAAAGGTGGCATGGAAGAGGCAGCCAAGGATGAGTTTCAACTGAGGCATAAAGGACACAGACCTAGATAAATAGGATCTAAAAGGTCATCACCGGGGCGCCTGGGTGGCTCAGTGGGTTAAGCCGCTGCCTTCGGCTCAGGTCATGATCTCGGAGTCCTGGGATTGAGCCCCGCATCGGGCTCTCTGCTCAGCAGGGAGCCTGCTTCCTCCTCTCTCTCTGCCTGCCTCTCTGCCTGCTTGTGATCTCTCTGTCAAATAAGTAAATAAAATCTTTAAAAATAATAATAATAAAAAAATAAAAGGTCATCACCTAATCCAAAGCTTTGTTTTTTGGGGTATGGCATCAAAACTCCAGGGCACAGTGACTTTAGTGACCTCCTTAAGATCACAGAATGAGAGTGAGGACTTGGGTCTCTTACTATTTGGTCCCTGGAAAAATGTTGGTCTCCTCTTCCCCATATCACCTTTAACTCATTCATTCCAGAAAAGCCCCTGACTAAACCTCTTTTGGGGGCTTTTTAACATTAACATGATCTGAATTTATCTTGAATTAAGGTCCTTGAGGGACGCTGGCATTTGCCTTGTGGTCTCGGGACTGTGCCCACTTAAAACAGAAAGGGTGAGTGAGGATAACAGAGGCCAGCCCTACAAGGTGCCAAGCCTTGCTTCCTAGAAGTCTGTTCCAGTGGTCTGACATCATGGGACTTTATGGAGCCTTGAGCAGAGGTGCTCAGACCATGTTCAGTGGTCAGGAACTTGGATAGGAACACACATTTTCCCCTTGGTAATGACTTGGAGGTCCCAAACAGGACCCATCATTCCCAAACCCCAGTCTCAGATTTTCTAACCAAGTATCTAGTTAGAGGAAGATGTAATCCACGTGGGTCAGACTCACTGGTCTCTAGATTATACAAGAGTTTGATTCTTGGGATGGTTTGATATGTATTCTGCTTTTTTTTTTTTTTCCTAAGTTTTGGATGGCCAAGTTGTCTTAAACAGAATAAACAGCTACCCTGAGAGAAGGAAGGAAGATTCAAATACAGACATGGGGGTTTCTCCCTTAGGTTCACCTTGGGATAGGAGGCAGGCAGCAGACCAAAACCTCAGAAACAGCCTTTAATTCCTCTAACTCCTGGCTCCCCTTCGGTTGTACTTCTGATATGCTGAGCCCTCCCAAGGACAATCACCGGGCCCAGAAGATGGCCTCACCCCAGATTTATGGCACCCCCCGGGAATACACAGAGGTCCCAACAGGTAAGTGCCCCAGGCCATTCCAGATCTTCACCACTCTTCTCAAGACCTCAAACCCTCTTTCTCAATGGTTTTCTGTTTTCCAGAGAGAAGGGAGTCCATCAAGAAGGATTTTCCTCGGGCACCTGGGTGGCTCAGTGGGTTAAGCCACTGCCTTCGGCTCAGGTCATGATCTCAGGGTCCTGGGATCCAGTCCCACATCGGGCTCTCTGCTCAGCAAGAAGCCTGCTTCCCTCTCTCTCTCTGCCTGCCTCTCCATCTACTTGTGATCTCTCTCTGTCAAATAAATAAATAAAAAATCTTAAAAAAAAAAAAAAAAAAAGAAGGATTTTCCTCCACCATCCGTCACCCTTTACAAACCTCTGGGCCTCAGCGGAGCTTCTCCTCAGTGAGGGCCGCTTCTGAAGGGCCATCCCAGCTTCCGAGCTCTCTGCTCTTCCAACCGCATCATCCTTCAGCTTTTCTCTCTGCCAGTTCTGCTTCTTTTGCCTCTCATTCAGCAGGTGTAGTTCCCCAGTAATTCTCCTGCGTGAAAATCTCAGAGTCTGTTTCTGGTGGAACCCGACCTGAGACAAGAGTGTTTCGGATTGAGGGGCCTTGTCCTCTGGGACCTTATCCCCGCCTTTTTCCTGAATCTTCAACCTCCATCTCTCCTTAGCATATGCACTTAAGTCTCTCCCATATTAAGAAAACTGAAATGAAACCTTCCTTCCACCTGACGTCCCTGTAGGCACTTTCCCTTCAGCTGGTCTTTCTGTTTTTTTTTCTTTTTTTAAGATTTTATTTTTATTTATTTATATTTAGATATTAATTTAATTTTTATTATTTTAATTTTATATTATATATTTATATTTTATTTGACAGAGAGAGACACACACATACACATAGCGTGAGAGGGAACACAAGCGGGAGGATAGGGAGAGGGAGACGCAGGCGTCCTGCAGACCAGGCAGACCGACGCAGGGCTCGATCCTAGGACCCTAGGATCATGACCTGATCCAAAGGCAGATGCTTAACAACTGAGCCACCCAGGGACCCCAAACATATGCGATGGACAACAAGAGACAGCAGATGCTGGGGAACGAACCAAGGGCCTCATACCTGCAAAGCATGCGCGCTACCACTGAGCTACATTCCCAGAGCCCCTTCAGCCAGTCTTAATGACGCTCAGTCATACCCCCACACAGCAGCGAGAGAGATACTTCTATGAAACAAAATCTTGTCCATCACTCCTTTCCTCAAAGTTCTTCGGTGCCTTCTTATCACTCTCAGGATAAAATCTAAATTCTAAAGCATGGCATTAAAAAAAAAAGTCCTGTGTGATCTGATTTGTGTCTGTCAGTCCGGCCAGAACTCATTTCTCCTTCCCAGTCCACCTCTTTGGGCCACAGCAACATTGAAATTCATTGTTCTCTCCCAAAGCACAGTGGGTTTTTCTTACGGCTCTGCATCTTTGTGCTCTCTCCCTCCGCTGGCCCCATTCCCACTTCTTGGCTTGTCCACCAAGAAGATGCCCCTTCATACTTCCGGGTGCAGCGCATGCGTCGTCTCCTCCTGGGAGCTCTCCCTGATTTCTCAAGGCGAACTCAGAGTGCCCTTTCCCTCACTTCCCCCTCCTGCATGTCACACAGGCCCCCAACCCCGTAGGACAACCATCTTACTATAGTATTGCTAATTTGAAGTAGGAGCCACCACTCACCTCTTTACGTCTACATTTCTCAAGAGCAGGGTCCATATCTTTCTATCTCTCTGCCTCTTAGACAGAGTGCAGGGCCTGGCATGTAATGGGCACTCAATAAATGTTTAATGAGCAATAATGCCTAGCTTTTATCGGATGCTTTCAGTAAGGCCAGGCAAAACATCTGTGATGCCGTGTAGCTCACACGATTCCAATCACCTTACAAGGTGGGAATCGTTATTCCCATTTTAAAGATGAGAAAACTGAGACTCAGAGGGTCAGGCAGCAGTCCCAAGCTGGGAAGTGGTACAGAACTTAACGTTCGCTGCTGTTTGTGGTTGTTCGTGCCACTAAATTTTCCATGGAGGTGCTCTGCCTCTCACACCTCCACCAGCCCCCAACCAGCCAGTGCTCACACGGGGCCTCTGCCCATCAACTCGGGCATGGAGGCCTGCACTTGGCCAAGAAGTTTCTGGCATTCACAGTTCAGCGGTCATTTCTTCTGTGTCAAAATCCTCTCTCGCTGCTGGAGTCCCACAGCCCTGCTCAGACTCTTCCAGACCTGATGCCCAGTTTTCTGGTTTCCCAGCTGAGTTCTGCTTCCTGAAGCCTACAGACTTGGAGCCAGCAACGCTCAACAATGCTTGGTTTCTCAGACTTGGCTGGCTTGATAGGTCTGTCTTAGGCCTTCAGCCCCGGTATACACCCCAGTCTATACCCCTGGCTCTGAGCTGAACGCTTCCTGTGTAGACCCAGCCCTCTTGTATGCCAGGCCTTGATCTGGCACCCTTCTTGCCTTGCCCTGAGTCAAGACCTTGTTATCTGCTCACTCTGACAGCAGCTCAGGAACCAGACAATCAGAGAAGGCAGAGAAGGGGGGTGGGGGGGGGGGCTGGGAAATGCTTAGAAAGGCCCAGGAATGCTGATGAGGAATACTGAAGCTGATGGGCATGAGGAGTTACCCCGGAAGTCCTCATCCTCCCCTGCCTCCCCACCCTGCCCCCAGCACCTAGGGTTGGAGAGCTCATGCCTGAACTCTGGAGCCACAGGCCCACTTTCCACGCTTTTGCTCAGTGCCTGCTTCCTTCTCATTATGGCAAAGCTACAGTGAAAGTACAGGTAATAGGCTCCTGACTAACAGCACTGATATTTTGTACTCCTTTTTATTGCTATGGTAATGGTCATCAGTACCTGACTGTAATTCATTATTTTTAAAGATTTTATTTATTTATTTGTCAGAGAGAGAGAGAGAGAGAGCGAGCACAGGCAGACAGAGTGGCAGGCAGAGGCAGAGGGAGAAGCAGGCTCCCCATAGAACAAGGAGCCCGATGTGGGACTCGATCCCAGGACACTGGGATCATGACCTGAGCCGAAGGCAGCGGCTTAACCAACTGAGCCACCCAGACATCCCCTGACTGTAATTCATTATAATTACAATTAACTGTATGCAGTTACTGAGGAATAACACTTGAACTTTTCCTTTTCTTTTTTTTTTTTGAGATTTTATTCATTTATTCGACAGAGGCAAGTAGGCAAAGAGGCACGCAGAGAGAGAGGGAGGCTCCCCACTGAGCAAAAAGCCTGATGTGGGGCTCGATCGTAGGACCCTGAGATCATGACCTGAGCTAAAGGCAGAGACTTAACCAACTGAGCCACCCAGGCGCCCCCAACACTTGGACTTTAGAAATATACCAGGGCCAGATTGATCTGAAACTATTTTAATGATAATGCCTCAATTTTGTAGGTCATTTAAAAAAAAAAAGATTTTATTTACTTATTTGAGAGAGCAAGCGAGTGAGAAAGAGAGATCACGAGCAGGGGAGAAGGGGAGAGGGAGAAGCAGGACTGGGTCCCGGGACTGTGGGACTGAGCGGAAGGCGGATGCTGAGCTCCTCAGGCGCCCTGGAGGTCATATTTAATAGAGTGCACTTTCACACGTATTATCTGGTTCCAACTTGGTTAGTGCGGTTTGTTGTGGTTTTTTTTCCGACGCTGAAGGAGAGCAGAGCAGGGACTGAACACCACGCCCTATGCACCCACCACTGTTGAAGGCAGCCACGCTGGGCTAGAGACGTGGTATATGGCATCTGATTAATCTTTATAAAAGATGGAAATTGTAGAGGCAGAAGAAACTAGGTAGATTGCCTACTGTCCCAGACAGAAAAGCTGGGACCTGAAACCAGATAGGCCTGATGCTGACGCTTACACGGGGCTGCTGTGCTTTGGTGCCCAACGCGAGGCCTGGCCTCTGTCTATGGCTGTCACCACTTGTCTCCCACTGCGATCTGGGCTTCAACGCAGCATTAAACACCACCCCGTCCTCACCCCTCGAGTGTTCTCATCTTCTTATGTGTCGAACATGACTCCCTGCCGTTAACCTCCAGTTCCTTTGGCCTGAGATGATTTTGCCTTTCTTGCTCCTTAGCTGGGACACGGACTCTGACATTCTCATCTGACTTACTGATGAGGGGGTATCTGGCATTCGATGCCGCAGGAAGTCGCTCTTCTCAAGGAGAAGACAGGCAGCTCCAAGGTCATGGCAAAGGCTATGGTGACTGTGAGAGGGGTCCTCCTCTGCGTTGCCCAGGCCTTGATGAGAACATCATTCCAAGGGGCACATGTGGCTCAGTGGTTAAGTGTTTGCCTTTGGCTCAGGTCATGATCGTGGGGTCCTGGGATCGAGGCCCGAATTGAGCTCCTTGCTCAGTGGGGAACCTGCTTCTCCCTCTGCCCCCCACTTGTGCTCTCTCTGTATCTCAAATCAATAATTAAAATCTTAACAGAAAGAGGAGGAAGAGAATGAGGAGGAGGAGGAGGGGGTTGGAGGAGGGTGGGGGGAGGAGAAGGGGGAGGGGGAGGAGGAGGAGAAGAACCTCATTCCAGAACTAGGTGTCATCTCTTGACACCACCACATGGATGGTGCTTATCCCCTTTAGACTGACCACAAAGGATGGGCAGGGAAAGGGGCCTTTCATGGGGAAGTGGAAAGAATTCTGGTCCAGAGCTCTGACCCTGCCTCTGTAAGACCCGATGCTCAGGTCTTGGCAAGTGTCCTTGTCTCCCCGGACATCCATCGATAAAACTCATCACTGTATCACCCCGAAGGTCTTCTGGTCTCCCTGCCATCCTGGGGTCCCTCAGGGCTACCCTCAGTGGTTCTTGGAGGCCATCCTCCTGCACAGGCAGACGCACAGTAGAAAGAGCCTCCAGTCTGGCTGTCTGCGCCCCTGAGATCCCCGGTCGCCCCAGCACCCTGGCAGCAGGTGGCAGTCTCGGTCACGGCCTTAAAGGGAGCCAGTGTGTGTGAGAGGCTGGAGCCCGGTAGGGGCTCCACGGACTGCGGGGAGCACCGGCGAGTGCCTGTGAGTGAGTGTGTGCAAGCGTGCAGCGCGCGAGTGTTTATTTATTCTAGGAGCTGTTGCTAAGTCGGGGTGTTTGCCAGGAGAGAGCTGCCTGAGAGCTGTGTTTGTTTACTCAGCAGAGAGCGGGGAAGGACAAGGAGAGAGACAAGTGCAGGCTCCATTGATTTAGAGCTGGTCCGGGGACCACTTGGAATGGTCCCCCTCTGTGGGCACTGCTGCTTCTAGAGAGCCCCTCCCCCCAGGGACACAGGCTCTGGTTTGCCTTCCGCGGCAGCTGTTTCTACTCCTGACCTCCCTCCCACACGGGGTTGAAGTGCCTATGCCCCACCAGGGCAGGTGGACCACCTTCCCTTCATGCTGGGGGTCTCCAGGGCACAGGGCCCTGAGAAAAGGTAGAGGATCCAGGGGAGGGGCGTGGCCTAATGACAGAATGCGTCCCTAACCTGTCCCCTGACCAATCACCGCACAGCCTTTGGCAGATCACGTGACCTCCCGGGGCCTCCCATTCCTCACCTACAGACCCACTCCGGAGTCCTCTTGGGGACGCACAGTCTTATCTTTCCAGAAGACAGGCAGACACGGACCGCTTTCTTCTCATCCCACTGAGCCCGTGGGTGCAAAGTCCTGCTCCTGTCAGTCCCATCCCTGCCCCAAGTGCTGCCGCCCCTTAACTTGGACTGGGTTTTCCAATAGGCCGTACATCCGTGCAGGACTCCTGGCCCCCTGTGCTTGGTCTTCCAGGGTATGCAGTGGGCCTATGTTCCCTGTCTTCAAGAGAGAGAGAGCGAGAGAGAGAAGACAGACCAACAAGAGACCCTCCTGACTCCCTGTCCACCCTCCGCCAAGGGCCAGGAAGGCATATTTCCTCAGTAGCTGGAGCTGGCTGAGCTGCGGGCTCACTATCCCAGCTGGGTGGCCCCAGGGACTCCCCAGAAGCCTCTACCCCCGCCCCCTCCGGCCCCAGCAGTGTGTCTGCTAGTCTCCCAGCGATCACTGGCTCCCCAGACCCAGGCTGGCTGGCAGCCAGGGGTGGTGTTCTGGCTCTCGTACCAGCCAAAGGGGGTGGCAGGAAGGCCCTGCTAATCCCCTGGAGAAGACTTCTTGGCTCTCGGAGAGGAGTGGCTGCCTGCGAGCTGCCCCTACCCCAGGGCCATGGAGCCCTGTACCCCAAAGTCCTTTAGGCAGGCTTTATGCCTTGGTGTTCTGTGCACACCCCCAAGGGGCTTGGGATGGAATCCCAGTGGGCTCTGTGGAGAGGGAAGGAAGACTGGCTTCTTCCTACTTTACAGGTTAAGGCTCTTTTTTTTTAGTTTATCCCTGTTCCTCTCGAAAACCCTGAAGAATTACGAAGCAAGAGAGTAAGAGCAAGGTGGGTGCTCTGTTCCCCTCCAGGCTCTAGCATCTTCTGGCTCCCGTTAGCCCTTGGACATCCCCAGCGACATTGGGAGTTGTGACCAGGACTGCCAAGGGCTACTAATTCCTTCTGCTCCTCCTCCGGCGGTCACCCTGCCACCCACCTCTGCCCCCTACACACACAAACACACACACAGACTCAGCCTTCTGTCCCCGAGGCGGCCTGTTCCCCTGGTGCCACATAGAAACAGATGAAGAGCTGGAAAAATTGCTCCAGGGCCAAAGAGAATCAATATGGAAAAAGCAGGGAGAGAGGGAAACCAGATACAGACAAGGCAGCCAGCCGGGGAGGTGGTACTCTGCCTGGCAGACCTCCTGCTGTCCTCCCAGGGAACCAGGGGCTGGGCGAGGGGCCTCGGTCTGCCTTTCTCCCTGCTTGCTCAGCTGGCATGCCTCCTTCGAGATGCTGCCAGGCCCCTGCTCCTTCAGGGGTCCTGCCTTAGTCCTGGATCCAGGAAAGAGTAATCCTCCTCCATAAGCCAATCCCTCCCCGAGCTTGGCTGTTACTGGGTAAGTTAGACACCAAGGGTCTAACTATTCTTGCTTTCCCTTTCCTTCTTCTCCCATCCCTCCCAGCATGGTACTCTCCCAATATGGTACCAAAGTAAGGCTTCGAGTTTGGGAGGTGAGCAGGCTGCATTTCATTGTTCCCAGCAGCAAAGAGGCAGCAGTTCTGGTTTCAGTTCCAGAGATCTCTACATTCCCCAGGGAGCTGGTACCATCTACCTTGTTTGACCCTAGAAGGTCATTTAAGGGCTGCTTCCAGGCCTGGCTCAGCGCCCTCGATGCAGGAGGGACCAACGCTGTGGCACTGAAGAGGGTCAGGAGCATGGGTCAGCAAATGGAACTGCCCCCCGCGTGCCCCCCACCCAGGCCACGCTTTGGTGCTGGCATTCCCAAGGGGAGTGCTCCAAACCAAGCAAGGCGCACCGTGTCCGGGTGGACCCTTCCCAAACCATTTCTATCACGCATCGTTTCCCAGAAAGTTTCCAAGATGGGAACTCGCAGCTGAAGCTGTTTGTTTAGATCGGAAAATCTGGATGTGATGTCTTTAGAGAAACCAGGAAGTCTCCTCACATGAACCTGCCTGCAACCTCTCCCCACTCCCTTGGCCTGTCCACTCGTCTCTGCCTGAGTCATGGCAGCAACCAGTCACCAGAACAGGGAGCTTTATGAGGTGCCGGCCGAGTGCTCCCCCGCACGCCAGGACATTTGCTCCTCCTAAGGCCCTTCCTGATACGTTATTGCCAGCTCTACCCAGAAGAAGCGAGAACTTGGGCCCAGGGACGTCATGCAGCCTGCCCAAGGACGTGTAGGCAGTGGGCAGCGGGACCTGACTGGAAGTCTCGAGTTCTACCACAGGATCCTTTCTGTCAGCAACCCAGAGACATGTGCGGGGGAGCTGGCGGGAAGGGACAGACTTGGTTGGCTTCTAGCGGGTCTTTGGTGTGGCCTCAGGAGCAGGGGGAGCTGGTGAGGGGCTCTCCGAGAGGTACCTCACCTTCTTCCGCCCCAGATCTGCCTGCTCTGTGTCTGCCAAGAGCCCCCCGTTCCTCCCCTGCATCTCCATGTCTTCCTTGCCTTTGCTTTGGGGACGAGGGCAGGGGTCGCCCCGCGGAGGCGGCAGTGTTCTCAGGGCACGTTGGTCCTGTGCTGCCTCATGTGCCCCATCTAGGCTTTGGTGTCACTGCTCAGCCTGAACTCTGTTGGGAGGCTCCTTGGGCTTGCAAAGAAAGGACCCTCTCCTCGGCCCTCAGACTTAACCACGTGACCTCCAACCCAAAGTCAGACCCTTCTGGGCCTTTGCGTTCTGGAGCGGAAGGCTATGGGAAATCAGATCTGGACTCGGGCAGACAGAAGTGAGGTGAGAGGCGTGAAATGTACCCTGTTTTCCTGAGCAGAGACCTCTCCCAGGCCCAACCGTTCCCCAGGGCAGTTGTTCCCTTCACCCGATGACCTTAGAACCCCCTCCGCCAGGCCTCTCGGGGAAGGTGATTGCAAAAGCCAAGTTTATCCCAAGTAATGCAGTGAGTACGTGCAGGGTCAGGGAGGGGGGAGGAGGGGTGGGTGGAGGGAGGAGGTTTTATACAAAACACATGTTATTGCCACTATTCTAGTTATCTTGGATATTCCCTGCATGTTTGTAACCATGGTAACTGACTCAGCACGAAACCTTGTTTGCTGGACCCTGGGGTCCAGCATAACGGCCATGTGGTGTCAATTTGGACCTCTTGGTGCTTTTCTGTCTCTCTGTCTGTCTCCCCCAGCTCCCCCGTCTGTCTTTTCATCTTTGTCTGTCCTCAGCCTGCCTCTGGGCCTCTCTGTTTTCTCCTTCCCAGAAATAGATGTTCCTGCATCCCTGCTCTGCCCACCCCAGACCCTCCCTCAGCCTCTCCTGGCGGCCCTTGACTGAGGATGTCCCAGAATGGACGAGGAGGCTGCATCCCACAGAAAAAGCAGGAGGCTGGCTCCGGTGGAGAAATGGCTCAGCCAGCCCTGGGCTCTTGGTTTGGAATAGGTCTGTGCTACCTACCTGCCGGGAAGGGTGGGCGTGGGCCTGGGAAACATCGGTGAAAGGGATGTGGGCTTCTGATGCTGACTTTCCCTGTGTGGGGGCGTGTGCATCCCCACCTCTCCAAGCCATTGTTCCCCAGACTTTTGGGGAAGAGATAGGTATAGAATGGCAGGAAAGGGGAAGGGAAGCTCAAAGTCATATGAGAGAAGCAAGCAAAAAGTGAAGGTTCCCCTAGAAGGGAGAGGCTTGGCAGCGAAAGGGCTGTGAGGCCTCTAGGCTCTCTGGTTTCCCTGGGGGCTCTCCCCATTTCTGGGCTAGGGCAGAGCCATGGCAGACAGCCGTGTCGCTCTGTGGGAGCAGCCGACAACAGAGAGGGTGTTGACAGGGACAGTGCGTGAGGAAGTTGGGCCAGCCGTCTGGAAAAGTTTATGTGAGCAGACAGAATGTAAACAGGCTGCCCCATGGGAGGTGAAGGTGTCTCCTGGCCACCCCTCCACCCAGGACCCGTTCCCATTGTGCCCAGGAAGCCAGGCCTGGACACCTCTTGCCAGCCTCTCTCTACCGTGTTTCCTGCATCCACACCCCTTTGGCCTTTGGGCTAGGATTAAGTGTGGAACGGCTTTTCCAGATCCCCTTCCCAACTTCCACATTTGTCCTCGGCTGTTTCTTATTGTGTGGGATCCCCACTCCCTGAGCAAAGTGGGCCTGGGGGTTGTAACAGACCCAGATCTCCGGGCAGGGCTGGTCACCTCCACAGGACTGCTTAGTGGAGAGGGGCATAGAGAAGACAGAGGCTGGGCTAGGCAGCCATGGGGCTCTGAGAACAGACTCCTGTTGCCCCCAGGCGGTATCCACAAGGGTGTGCCATGTCAGCCTTCTCTGGCCCAGTGTCTGCCAAGGAGGGGCAATCTTCTGGATGGGTCCGAGCAGCAGGAAAAAGTGGGAAAGGGCGGTTTGAGGGGTCAGCCAATTGGAAGCAGGGGCCCTATGGACTTTGGGGTGACACAGAGGCTAGGGGCCAATCCCAAGGGAAGGGACTGCTTAGAATTAGGGGGTGTGTTGGAGCTCCAGTCATATGGAAAGGGATTCAGGATGACCTCCAGTCCAGGGGGGAATTGGACAACCAAATTGGAAACTGAGGCAGGACCAAGTGGTCAGAGATTCAGGGGAGACAGTGGACTGGCCAGCCTCAGAGAGCCTGGTGTTGGCAAAGAGCATGAATTCAGGAACCAGACAGACATGGCTAATGTCCAGCTCCACTCCTCAGCCTTGGGCACATCAGAGAACTCTCTGAACCTCAATTTCTCACCTGTAAATGCAGAAAACCCCGATTTTGCATTCTCTTAAGGAGTAACTAAGATGTTCTCCTAAAAGTTCCCCAAATCGTGTCTCAAACGACATGGAGGGTACTTGGTAGTGTTCTCCCTTCCCTGGAAAGAGAGGATGATACTTCCATACCCTCCCCATAAGACCAACATGCTTCTTGTTTTTGTCAGGATTGGTCCTAACCCTGTCTGGCTCTACAGGGGGCAGAACCAGGGCCCTTGGCTAAGAGAAGACTTTGGGATTTCGAGCCTCGAGGGCGGCAGCAAGGGGTGGGATTGGCTGTCTCCTGGGAGCACAAGAGGGCAGCTGTGAGAGTCACTGGTGGCGGGGGAGGGGGTGGGAGTGGCGTGCCCATGTCCTGAAAACCAAGTCACAGGGTCCAAATCCACCCGCTTCCTTAGGGGCGCTGTGCAGCCTGGCTGCGGAGGTCTCTGTGGATGACAAGCGAAGAGGCGTTCCCTCTCCCGAAGCTGTAGAAGACACTAGCGGCCAGCTGACAGGCAACCCGGGGCCCCTGAGTTAGAGTCTAGAGTCCCAGGGAACCAGGGCACCTGGTTGTGGGGGGTGGGGGAAGTAGACCCCTGACGCAGGCAGCAGGAGCCAGCATGTGAAGCCAGGAGTGGGGACCGAGGGACACGTGCATGGGATCGATAGCTGAGCCTGGCAAGGAGCTCTGGGCAGGCATGGGCAGGCCTCGCCGTGGGAACAGGCAGAGTCCCCCTTGTGCCTCTGGCTCTGAGGGTGGGACACCTAAGTGTGCCAGGCTGGGTGGACCCACACAGGGCCTGCCTCAGGGACACCCCATCTTTCCGGGACTAAGGGTCCCATTGGCCTCTCCAACTCTGCCCAAAGCCCAAGGCCACAGACTTCATTCCTCACGCTGCCCTCTACCTGGTGTGAGTCAGCAGTCCTCTGCAAGCCTGTTTTCCTGTTGGACCAATGACTCCACATGAGAGAAATGAGTTGTGAAGAGGGTTCCGGTGCTTCCAGAGGAGAGGGTGGGCCTGGGAGACAGCACGAAGAAGACAGAAGAAGGGCAGTGAGGTGTGAGGCCCAGCAGGGTTCCAGCTTACCCCACAGCGCTGCTGAAGGGGTGCAGGGCTGAGGGAGGGGCTTTCCAGCCCTCTCTGTCCTCAGCCCTCTCCACAGAGACCACATCTCAAGACTCAAGTGTCCCCTCCCAGTGACTCAGGCTTTGGCTGCCCTCCTGCCCACACCCAAGGCTGGGTCCAGTGCCCTGAAACAGGAAGGGCTGTGGTGAGGGTGCAGGGGTGGGGGACTGCTCCAGCCTCCCCGCTGTCAAGGCCTTGGGCAGAGACAGGCCTAGGCAGAGATGGCCTGTGCACCTTCCTGGCCGTGTCCCCCTGTGCCACCTCAGGACTGTGAGTTTACTCCTCCCCCAGCCCTGAGCCCAGCAGGCTGGTTGTTTCTCATTAGCAAAGTGTAGGATGTCACCACCACCAGGGCGATGTGTATTTTTGTTCTATTTGCTGGAGCCACAGGTAGATAGTGCTTGGGACATGAGGACTGAGCCAGGGACAGGGCCTGAGGGACCCGGGCAGGGGCTGTGGCTCTATGGGGCCATGCCAGATCCCAAAGGTGCCTAAGCAAAAATGTGGGGGGGGGGGGGTTGGGGGGGAAGAAAGGAGGAACCAATGACAAGGGATTGTAGTTATTGTAACACGTTATATTATAATCACACCGAAGGACTGTGATTATAGTTATTGGTCATAATTTTTGTTAATAACAAAGACTAGCATTCACTTACTGACAATCAGCCTGTGCTGGGTGGTTCTTACTTCTATACTGCATCTTTCATTCTTTCAGAAACTCGATTCTAAAGAGGAGGACACCAAGCCTGAGGAAAATTAATAATTGATCTCGTTCTCACAGTAATGAGGCCTTATAGATGGCATCTGAACCCAGGTTCACTGGTATCCTGATATCTTGTCCCCAAGGACGTCACCCCAAGGACACAGTCTGGTAAAGCCTATGGGTGCTTTCTCAGAATAACGCTGTTGTTGTTGTTTAAATACATGAGGAATGCCTGGGTGGCTCAGTCGATAACATCCAGCTCTTGGTTTCAGCTCAGGTCGTGATCTTGGGATCATGGGATCAAGCCCTGCATCCGGACTCCATGCTCAACGTGGAGTCTGCTTGGGATTCTCCCCTCTCCCTCCACCCCTCTTCTCCCTGCTTGCATGCTCTCTCTCTCCCTTTCTCTCTCAAATAAATAAATAAATAAATAAATGAAACCATTTTTAAAAATACATTGAATTTACAAAGGAAACCAATTATATTGAAATGTAGTCTCCAAACATTAGAAATACATAATATGGCAATGTCTGTTCTTCTTTATTAACACATTAAATAACAATATTTCAAAATAGTGATGAACGCAAATAATATTTTGTGATACCAGCAAAAACTGCTATGTGATTTCTATCGGTAACAAAGTCACAGGTACTGACAATATTTATATTTTTAATTGAAGGAAGTGCTAAGTACCAGAGGACAGTGAAAATAAGGGTTTGACTTTTTTCCTTCCCATCAAAGTTCCCAGACCCTTAGAATTTTATCTGTTGGTGCCCAGGGGTCTAGACTCCAGGTTAAGAACCCTTGCTTTGGAGGGAAATTGTTACAACCTGCATGTAGGGTGTTGGGCAGGTCCCCTAGAAACCTTCTGTTTGCTTTGGCGGTAGAGGGTATGCAGACCATTTCCAGCCAACGGACCTCTGCGCCAGAAGGGGATGTCTCACTTCACTTCATGGCCCAGCTCTGAACTGCTCTGTCCCAGTGACCTAGTTGGGATTTACGGTTACTGGATTTAGCAAATAAAAACACAAAAGGCCTACCTAAATTTGATTTACAGAAAAACAATGAAGTGTTTATTTTATTTTCTTTCTAAGTAGGCTCCACACCCAGCATGGAGTCTACTCCACACCCATGCAGGGAGTGAACTCATCACCCGAGATCAAGACGCAAGCTGAGATCAGGAGTCAGATGCTTAACCAACTAAACCACCCAGGCACCTCTGAAGTTGTTTTGTTTTGTTTTAGTATAAGTATATCCCAGGCAGTATTTGGGATATATTTATATATATATTTTTTATTGTTCTATAACAGATTTCCACAAAGGTAGCAACTTAGCAAAAACACATTAGCTCAGTTCTGAGGGTCAGAAGTCTCACAGACCCAAAGTCTCACAGGCTGAAATCTAGGTGCCCTTTTCTGGAGGCTAGGGGGTGAATCTGCCTCCCAGTTCAGTTGGGTTGTTGCTGAATTCAGTTCCTCATGGTTATAGGACTAAATTCCCTGCTGCCTCACTGGCTGTCAGTCAGGGTGCCCTCCGCTCCCAGAGAACATCGATGTAGCTTGACATGTGCCCCAGCCCTCTGCAAGCCAACAAGGATTGGAAATTCTTCTCCTGCTTCAAAACTCTGACTTCCCTCCTGCCACCACCTGGAGGACACATTTTACTTCAGAGGGGCTCATGGTGATGACATTATGCTCATCTTGATCACTTCTCTTCTGCTGTACAACCTAACAGTCTGGGGAGGAACACCGAGAGACGGAAGTCATGCGGCATCTTAAGATCTGCCTGCCACGCTGACACTGACACCGTATCTGCTGTTCATGGCTGCCTGGGGGACCTGGGTGCTACTGACAGCCTAGTGGGGTTGTACCCACCGCGGACATGTCCTCAGGACCGGGGGCAACACTTCTCTCTTCTCAAACTCCATTTCCTCTTCGAGAACGTAACTCTTTCAAATCCACGTGTGTGAATTGCTGTGCACCCAGCGGGGACAGGAGCCTTTCTCTGCCTTGCCGCATCTCAAGTGTGAAGGTGGGGGCTGACATAGGCATCCGTCGGAGCTGGTAAGGAAGAGGCTGGTTGAGAAAAGTGCCACACGGCACTGGTGGGGGCGACAGATAACCAGCATACCTTGGTGAATGGCAGAGGGAGAGGGATTTTTGCTCTTAGAATGGGGAGGGACTGGGGGAGATTGGCTTAGCTCAGGATGAGGTTCAACTTCAACGGGACTTTGAGGACTTGCAGAGGCAAACATCAGGAGGGCGTTTGGGGCAGAGGGGACAGCAAAAGCAAAGCCAGGTGGGGAAGGGAGCCGGGGTACAGTGAGGTGGCCTGTGCCACTGAGGGACAGGGCATGGGGGGCTGGGGGGCAGGGAGGAGGGGAGAAGGAGGAACATAGTCCAAGAAGGAGATAGGAGTCAGACTGGATGCTTGGAAAGCTCCACCAGCAGGCAAGGATGTGCAAGCCGCAGAGTGCCCCCGCTGGGAACACAGCTGCCATAGAATGCTGCTGCCCCCTTGGCTGCGGTGGCAAGTAGGGCTGTGACGGGGCAGTTGGGAAGCAGCCTCTCACAGTGGACAGAACGCTGGCCTAGGGGCTGGCTTTGCCAGTTACTCACGGACAGACTCCGGGCCACGCTAGGAACATTGAGGAATAGTCAGGAGCCAGTGTGATTTGAGCAGAGTAGTTAAGGGGTGAAGTGTGTGTGTGTGTGTTTGTAGGATGATACGGGGCCTTGCAGGCCATCAGAAATGTTGGCTTGTATCCTGAGTAAGAAGGGAAGCCAACAGAAGTTTCTCGGCAGAGCTCCGACGTGATCTAAGTGTTAGATGGTAACCAGAGCTGCTCAGAGGGGCAGTTTGGGCCTGTGCTACCTGGCAGGGTGTGGACTAAAGGGACCCTAAGTTACAAGGTCTCTGGCCACAAAGAATGTGCACTGTCCTGAGGAGACAGAACAACGTGCAGTGGTCCTTAAGGACCCAGGGCCTTAAGACAGAAGAACCTGGGTCTGAGTCTGCTCACTACCACTTCCCAGCCTAGAAAGTTCCTGAGGTCTCAGTTATCTCAACAGGAACCCGGTAATGACTATCCCTGTCTGATGGGGTTATTGCAAACACTGGCTCACCCTCAAGTGCCTGACGCAGGAAAAGATCGCAGCTGATGGGATTATGTAAATAATGGTACCAGGCACATTTAGTTCCTCACTAAGCAGTGCAGATAATGGCGGCCAATGGTATTGGAGGCTGTGAACTCCTCAAGGTAGGGGAGATAGGCTAGCCTCCAAAGGTGCTAGGAATCAGGAGGAGGAAGGGTGATGGGACCCAGCAACAGCCCAGAGGCAGGAATGAGCACAGCGTGGTCTCCACCAAGATATACAAGGTAGAGCCTGGAACGACTGGGGGGTGAGGTAGGGTATGGGCAGGTGCCAAATGAGGCTGATGGGAAGGCTGGAATCAGAAAAACTTGAACATGAATTGCCTAATTGGAGGAGACTGGGAGTGGGAGAGAGACTAGTCTTGGGAGGGTGGGAGGGAGGAGCAGGACAGACCCACAACCTGGCTCATATTTTCCCCATGGTGGGGTTGGGGGGGGCCCTTGGCAGGTGTCCCAATGCCCAAGATTGCCACATAGGAGGAGGTGGGCCAGTTTTTCCTGAAACTAGATCTTTCAAGCTGCTGAGCTCAGCCTGAGGGACCATGGCGAGGGGACTGGGGACGGAATCAGGCTGTTGCTTCCCTCCAGGGCTGACTCCCTGCGAGAATGGAAGCTGGCTTAGGGATGGAGGGGCAATGGCAGGGGCCCGCCTCGAAACCTAGGAAAGCCTCAAGGGCAAGTGAGAGGGTACCACCTCCAGTGGGTGCAGCCTCCAACTTTCTCTCTTCCAGCCTTAAGGTGTGGCTGAGAGCAGAAAGCCTCAGATCTTGCATTTGGGCCTGTGAGCCTCTGAAGAGCTCAACGCTGGTGATTCCCAACTTGGACACACCAAAGACCAAGTGTCTCTGGAGTTAGTAAAGGAGGTTGGGAGCTATTCTAGTGTTTATTTAAAAAACTCATAGAAATCATATATTTTCTGCAATCAGGCTAACTCCTCCCCATCCTTCAGATGTCGGCCTAAATATCACCCTCTGAGAAGCTTTCTTTGACTTTTTCTTTTTTCAGATTTTAATTTTAAGTAATCTCTGCACCCAGTGTGGGGCTCAAATTCAAACTCATGACCTCAAGAGTCGCACTCTCCACCAATGGAGCCAGCCAGGTGCCCCCTAGACTTTTTGTGGAAGTCAGGCTCCCAGCGGGAAAAATGGCTCATTCAAACCCAGGAGGTAAGGAAAGTTTCAGAACGATCTTTGACAAAGCCATTGGCAGGACTGAGTGACAGTAACTAGGGGGGACGTGACAGGTAGAGAGCACCCCAAGCGTCATTCTCCATAGGCCTAATGGGACAAAGGAAGGGGGCGGTTACTGGAACCCTGTAAGCCCTGTAGCCATAAGAAAGGGCTGCCTGACCAGCACTGTGGCCTTCAGCACAGGGTTGCAACCTCAGCCCACCCATGCTGGCTGACCCTGGAGGAAGCAGACTCGACCTCCTGGGGCCAGGGGCTCCCATTGGTGAAAACCCAACTGGAAGCTCAAGGCGGGATAATACGGGCATAGAATAATCTGGAAGGACAGCAAGAGAATATATAGCATACCTCTTGCATTATTCTGTTCTAGCTTCCATAACAAAATACCACAGACAGGGTGGCCCAATCAATAGAAATTTCTAGATGCTAAAGTCCAAGATCACAGTGTTGGCCAATTGAGTTCCTGGTAGGGAGTCTCCTCCTGGCTTGGAGGCTGCCACTGTGACCTCACAGTGCACATGTGGTGGAGACAGGGAGAGGGGGTCTGGTGTCTCTTCTTATAGGGGCACTAATCCCATTGTGAGGGCCCCACACTCGTGACCTCATCTGACCCCATTACCTCCCAAAGGCCCATCTCCAGTACCATCAAACTGGGGGTTAGGGCTTCAACGTACACCCTTGGGGGACACAACTTTCAGTCCATAGCACCCCCCCCCACAAGGCTGCATTCTGTGCCTCCTGAATCTCCCATCCCACCTTGGGCTTACCCAGAGCATGATGTTACCATACTGTGTAGTAGTGGTGTTTTCTTGTCTGCACCTCCTGCAAGACTCAGTCTTCTCCAGGGCTAAGGCCAGAGTGTATTCATATGTACTCAGTAAGATTCACTGGGAAGATGAGTTAGAAGGTGGCTCAGACTAATGAAAACATCTCATTTCCTCACTTTGGCTGGGATGACATCATCTCAATGTGGCAAAGGCAGTTATCTCCTGTAATCAAAAGCTTGGATTACCAGTGAGGTAGGCCCTTGATTAGTAAAACATGAGGCAAGAATTAGTAATTTAATGAATTCAATTTGATTTGTGGACAAGAATCCTTTAAAACAATTCATGGGGGGTGAGAGAGAGAAGAGGAGTCCTTCATGCTGAAAATCTCCCAAAATACCCCATCAGTCATGATGGGTGGGCCACTCTAAGAGCACTTACGTATTTTGTATGACTCAGACCAGGCCGGGAGGTGGTCCTCCAGGCCAAGCAGGTCCCCGTTACAAATGGCATTAGTGAAGCCTGTCTGCTTCCCTCTGTCTCCACTGTCCCTCTGGAACCCAAGCCACTGCCCACTTCCAGTAGTAATGACGTCTAACCACCCCCTTCCTTTCCCAGGCCTCCTTACCAGAACCCTGGCTTGGATATCTCGCCTGCCTGGTTTGAATCCTGGGTCTGCCACTCACCTGCTGTGTGACTTTGGATGACGTACTTAACTTCTCTGGGCCTCAGTTTCCCCCATTTGTAACACTAGGATAACTGTGCAGATGGAAGAAAAGGTATTGTACATCTAGCCCGGACATCTGTTCCAGCAGCCTGACAGACCCCACCGCTTCCACTCCCGGCCACTCCTCCTCCTTTCTTTTCTCTGCCCACTCACACCAGGGTATACTGTTCCCCACCCCACCCCCCCACTCAAAACCTCACACTGACTCCATGTTTCCCTTGGAATATGATCTAGGTGCCTAGACCCTCCCCCTTTGCAACTGTTCTCAGCTCTGGGCTGGGACAATATTCCTCCCACTTTTTACTTGTCATATTTCAGAGCTTAGCGTCCTTTACTCAGCCCTCCCCAGGCTCCCAAGTCCCCTGTTAGGTTCTCATGAGGGCCTAGACTTTTCCATCACCGTGCTCATTGCAAGTAGGAAGACTCACTGTGACTCCATGCAGGACGGATCAGGGCCTGTCTCTCCATCCCACGGGGGTGCTTTGTGAGAGCAGGAACCTTGATGGCTTTCTCTGCTGTTGGATCCCCAGTGGCCTGTGTAGCTCACTCCAATACATATTTGTTGAATGAATAACAAAGCGAAAAGGCTTTCCTGGAATACCAACAAGTGTGCTGGCTAGACAAAGACTGACATAGAGAACTATTCAGAACAACACAGGATAATTTGTGTGGACCTGTCTCCAGAGACAGGCTCCTGTCAAGCTTGGGGCTTGAGGATTTCAAAGTAAGGAGGAAAGAGTGCTAACTAACTCATGAAAACCGGGCTTATGGGCGCCTGGGTGGCTCAGTCGGTAAGGCGTCTGCCTTTGGCTCGGGTCACGATCCCAGAGTCCTGTGTCAGAGGATCCCAGAGACCCCCTCCCTACTTGGCAGGGGGTCTGCTTCTCAGTCTCTCTCTCCCACTCCCCCTACTTGTGTGGTTTCTCTCGCCATCAAATAAGTAAATAAAAAGAAAGAAAGAAAGAAAAAGAAAACTGGACTTAAGGCCTCACATTCCAGGGGGAAGTGAATCGCACAGGAAAAGTCATATTTGTCTGGCATCTCAACATGCCAGAAACCTCTCCTACAACATCTTTTTAAATCTTTACGGTTATCCTTGTTTTACAAATGAGGAAACTGAGACCCAATGAGTCAAGTTGCCCATCCAAAGTCACACAACAAACAAGGGACATGGTCAGGATCGCAGCCAGGCAAGTGAGGTGTGAAAGCTGGTGTTCCCGGAAGGAGGCCTGGAAAGGTGGGGGGTGGGGGGTAAGGCGGCACCGCCAGACCAAGTGGGCAGCCGTTTAAATGGGGCTTATGACAGAAAAGCACCTTATCTATGAAAACGAGGTTTTTCTGAGACTGAGGCTGCTGCAGGTCCCTGGAGACGGCCCCAAATTGGACAAACCCCAGAATGAGGGTCTGGGCCCCACTGCAATCATCTGCCCTTAGAAGGAGCAGCAGAGCTGTAGACTGGGGGACCGTCCTTCCCCAGCCAAGGGCCCCTACAGCGTGTCACAGGGGCACAGGTAAGGAGCGAGGCAGTGCGTGGTACGTGGGGAGGGCAGTATAAGAGCGGGGGGTCATTCCTGCTGGGCTGACCTCAGCTGGGTAATGTGATCAGCCTGTCATGGTTCTGAGCCCTGATTTGGGAAGAACAAAGGGGCCAGGCCCCTCGGCCTCCTCTAGCCCAGGAATGCAGCTGGGGCCAGGCCGTGACCAATCAGGAATGCAGGTTGGGAGGGGGGGTGGGGGGGGTGGGGTGAATGCTGTGTGCACAGCCAGGCTTTCATGCACTGATGGGAGCCCACCTCACAGAGCTAGGCTGACAGGCCCCTGTGCTTCCAGCTTTGATATCCCAGCCCTGCCTTGGGGGAGCCACGCATCCCCAAGCTGTCCACCCGCTGTGGCCCTCGAGCTGGTGGTGGGGAGGGGGAGTGGAGGGTCCAAATCCACTCCCACCCCCCACCCCAACCCAGCAGTATTCCCAGGTTCCAGCATCTCCTTGTCCCCCTCTCTCTGTCTCAGGAGTCTGAGAGAGAGGCAGGGGAGAGAAGGGAGTTCCCATCAAGGGTCCTGTCTGCTCCTTAGGGCTGGGGCGACCTGAAGGCCTAGACAGACAGATGTCCCACAGGAGAGGCTGCCAGCCTCAGCCAGACACTGCTCGGAATGGGCATGGAAACCTCTAGAGGCCACCCCCTCCAGGGAGATGAATAATGTTGGGGGTAAATAAGGTTGGGGACATCTGACTCCTGGGTTGGAAGCTGAATGCCTTCTGCTTTCCAAAGTTCTTCACTTCCCCTCCCTTCATCGATTCCCACTGGCCTGTGGGATCCGTGTGGGGTCCTCTGGGCCAGCCCTTCTCTGCATCCCAATTACCCACAATCCCCTCCCCTCCGGCCTCCTCTCCCTGCACTTTCTCCCATTCCTGCGTGTGAATAGTAGCCGTGAATAGTAGCCGTGCTTTACTGTTTACAGAACACAGTTTTTCCACGCTAAATTGTTGGATCCTTAGAAGAACGCTGTAAAGTAGGTAGCCTTGTCCTCAGTTTACACAGGAAGGGAAGAAGGAAGTGGGAGGGGGAGGTTTTGGAGGGAAGTTCAAGGCTATTGGACGGCTTGCTCACATGGATATTATAGTGGCCGAGGATGATGGCAGCGTAGAGACGGAAAGGATGTCGGGGACAAGGAACGTGGGAAACTTTCTATCCCCATGCCTGGAGCACGGCAGGGATTCAATAAATGTTTGTTAACTAACTGACTATGTCCAGTCTTCTCCTGCTTTTATCTTCCCTGCCTTATGGAGATAGAAATCACCAACCATAGGGGCGCCTGGGTGGCTCAGCGGGTCAAAGCCCCTGCCTTCAGCTCAGGTCATGATCCCAGAGTCCTGGGATCAAGCCCCGCATCAGGATCTCTGCTCAGCAGGGAGCCTGCTTCCCCCTCTCTCTCTCTGCCTGTCTCTCTGCCTACTTGTGATCTCTGTCTGTCAAATAATTAATAAAATCTTTATTAAAAAAAAAAAAAAGAAAGAAATCACCGATGATAGATTCCAAAGGGTGCTTCTCAGAGAAGTCAGCACTTATGTTATAGACGTAGTCTCAGTGGGGAGATCCTGGAGAATCCCTACAGGAAGAGAACAGAGGAGGGACCTTCCCAGAGAGATCTCTCATCTTCCAAGGCTTCAGAAGCCCCCAGCACACAGGAAGGAGATTTTGATGAAACGGAAATCAAGCTTGAGGAGGCCCGGCATCCTCTCCATAATCACTCTCCCAGAGTTGTAGAATGTAGAACAGAGGGGCCTTAGACACAATGCAGACATTTGGTTAGGAAGAAAGAAAGTCTCCCTTATCACTGCTGTTCTGTGGGTCAACCCTGGCTCTCAGCAGCTCTTGGGTTTTTGCCATCCCAGTTCCCTAAGCAGAAAGAAAATAGGGCTCCTCTGTCCTCCTCATCCCATATGAGAGGTTCTGGGCAAAAATTCTGCATGGTTCGGTTTGAGAGGGGCTCACCACCCTTGGACGATCATGGAGGCTCTAGAAATAAGATAACGCAGCATATTCAGACTCTAGGTTGAAGGCTGCAGAGGAGGGAACAGTTCCCCAAGACTGAGGAACAGCACAGACATCTCCACTATGTGAATCATGAGCTGGGCGATCACCCAAGCTGAGTCTAATGCAAAGCAATTCATTATAGTGCTGTTTGTAATAATGAAATTTCAGAAACAACCCATGTGCTAATATGTTAGTAGGAGGGAAACAGGTGAGTGAATTCTAATACCTCTTCTGAAATCCTATGCCACCATTAAAAGACTGAAGTAGAACTATACATCTCTAGATAGAAAAAACTCATAATAGATTAGGTTAAAAAGTGCATGTTCCAGAAAGTCTGTATAGTATCTCATTTACGTAAAACAAAGCAAAACAAAGCTCTATGTATTTATAAATTTATATATATATATATATTTATAAGATTTTATTTATTTATTTGAGAGAGAGAATGAGAGAGAGAGGGAGAGAAAGCATGAGAAGTGGGAGGGTCAGAGGGAGAAGCAGACTCCCTACCAAGCAGAGAGCTCGATGCAGGACTCGACCCCGGAACTCCAGGATCATGACCTGAGCGGAAGGCAGTCGCTTAACCAACTAAGCCACCCAGGTGCCCTATATAGTTATATATTTAAAATTCACTTCTAAAAATTTTCAAAGACTATACACCAAACCGTTAATAAGTTTACCTCTATATACTGAGATATTGGGGGAAAAAATTTACCAAAGGCATATAGTGCTTTTGTGTTAAAAAATGAATACAAATGGGACACTTGGGTAGCTCAGTCAGCTATGTGTCTATTTTCAGCTCAGGTCATGATCTCGGGGTCCTGGGATCAAGCCCCACACTGGGTTCCCTGTTTGGCAGGGAGTCTGCGTCTCCCTCTCCCCTCTCCCTCAACGCCTCCCTCCCCAGCTAGTGCTCTCTCTCTGTCTCAAATAAATAAATAAAATCTTTAAAAATAAAAATAAATGGATATAAATGGGAAGGAAAAGGTCCAGGAGTACATAATACAAAGAAACTTAATGACCGTACAAGATCATACACCGGAAAACACAGAAAAGTGGTATTTAGAATCCTGATCTTTAAATCCCGCAGGAGATGGATTTTCTTTATGTATCTGTCAGCCTAGCTTCAGGAACAAGAGAGTAGTGAGGATCCAAGGGGAATCCAGGCCAGACAGCAGCTACGAGGAAGCAGTAAAAGCCCCGAGGCAGAGGAATGGAGTGTGTTCATTCTTGCTGCATCTCGCTGATGCTGCAAACTACATCCCCTCTCCCCACATCACCCCCTACTCCGCAAGCATGCCCTGGCAAGTGACACATACGTCTGAGGGTCAGGAATGGGTTAAGCTGGAGCCTTGCTGGAGAGAGAGAACTGGCTCTCCTGGGACATGAAAGGAACTCTGTGACTCCTGGTGGTGATGAGAAATGAAGAGGCCCAGGTCGGACTCAATTAGAGCCTCCATCCGAAATGTAAACCAGGTTCCCGGCCAAATGCCCCCTTTCCCTCGTCCTGGTCCTGGAGTCCCAGAGGACGGCAAAGAGAACAATTCAGCCTTTGGAGCAGCTGCCTTGTGGAGGCCACAGCTGTTTGCTCCAGGAGGACCCTGCCCTATGTGGGGAGCACTGGCCGTTCGACCCCCCTCTCTTCCTTGCTCCCGGATTCTGCTGAATCCCCTCAGAAGCCAGATTGTATCCTGGCTAACTACCACCAGCTCCAGAGCCTCCACCCAGCATCTTAGGGTCAGGAAGAGACTTAGGGGCTCTGATAGACATCAGATGCTTGGGGAATTATGGGAGCAGGAGTCCCTAGCACTAAACCCAAATGCCTGAGATTCCTGCCCCCCAACCTGCTGCCACGTTTTTACAATTCAGGGTACTCAGGTTACAACGTCCATCCAGCCTAGTGCGGTTTTGTTTCCATTAGCTCTGCAGTGGTCCACGTTTTCTGGGTACCTCTGAGTCTCCTCATCATAAGCTTCCCTCCTAATCACCCCCAGGATTCTATCTCTTCATCCAGTCTCATTTGCTCTGAAATCAGATGTGAGGCTAATTGAAGTTCCAGCATCTTCCTGCTGGATGGCCTTATAGCATTATGACAAGTTCCTTTTCTTTTCTTTTTTTTTTTTTTTAATATATTAACTTGTATATTTGACCTGAATTCCCCCAGACAAAACAAACAAAAAAACCCCAAAAGACCACACAAACTACCCCCCAAAGCAACAAGAACACCCACAAGCTAACAAACACATGATACCTTGCAATGTTCTTTCCTTAGGCCTATCTCACAGATTCAGAAAAGTACTCCTTAATAAATTTGAAATATATCATAGATTCCTTGACTAAAATTAAAACTTTTTGAAATGTATACCATCAGCTCAGGCCACCATGACAAAATACCACAGGCTGGGTGGCTTAAACAACAGAACAACCCATTTCCTCACAGTTCTATAGGTTGGAAGTCTAAGATTGGGTGCTAGCATGGCCACGTTTTGATATGAGCTCTTTCTGGCGTGGAGATGGCCAACTTCTTGTCATGTTATGACAAGTTTCTTAATATACCTGTCTGGGCTTTGGCTTCTCACCATATAAAGTGCAGATTAGAGCAAGGAAGAAATGAAGTAATGTACGTAAAGTCAGTCTATGATCGAGATGAGCATCACAGCCCAACCTCCTCTGCACGTCACTCCTACCATCAGCGAAGGGAAATCATGGGACCTCCTAAGGGACAGGGGAATCACTGGGGAGAGGAGACCATGAGAGAGCCTAAATCAGGAGAAGACATTTACTGAGAGAAAAGGCAGGAGTTCTGGTTTATGACGATCCTGTAGACCAGTTGTCTCAAGAGAGGAGGCGTGTGACTGGTCCGCATAGGAACTCTCCCCACAGATGTGGCCAGTTTTCTCAGTGGCCAGGCAGTGGGGCACAAGATCACAAGGAGAACACGCGTTGGTCTTAAAGTATGTGCGTGTTACCTGAGGTAAGACGACAACAAGCGTACATAGAACCTGATTATAGATGACATGGCAAGGTCATGAGGTCTGCTGTTAGTCCTCCTTAGGACAAATGGGAGGATTTGGAGATCTTGGCTCATGGTGGAAACAGGATGGGGAAACAGTGGGAGAGCAGGGCTCCTCCCGGCACCCACTGCGTGACCTGGGCCAAGTAACTTCCTGATTGTCTCCTCTGTGAGGCTGCATGAGGCAAGGGCTCCATGACAGCAGCTTTCAAACCTTACCCGGGAAGGAAGTCCTATAGCCCCATCAGGCTCCGCTTGCACACATCCGGCTCCGCTTGCACACATCCGGCTTCTCTGAGCCCAACTTGTTTGAAAACCCCATCAGAAGCAAAAAAAACACAAAGCGATAAGGCAGGAGGTTTGTGCATAAGAAGGGCTCATGAAAGAGAAATAAATCAAATGAGAATGAAAACAAAATAGTAGGTTTGGAGGTGGAGGAGAGAATGATCCAGAAAAACCACACAGGGATGCTTGGATGGGTTAGTCGGTTGACTGTCCAGTTCTTGGTTTCAGCTCGGGTGATGATCTCGGCGTTGCGGGATGGAGCTCCCGACTCCAGCTCCCTGCCTAGCAGGGAGTCCACTTGGGGTTCTCTCGCTCCCTCTCCCCCCACTCTTGTGTTGTCTCTCTCTTTCTCTTTCAAATAAATAAATAAATCTTAAAAAAAGAGAAGTGAGATACTTGAAGACGGTGCCAAGGTGGGTGAAGACCATGGACCCTGCTCTGTGTCTTGGTTGCAACCCCATGATTTGGGGCATGGCTCTACTTTGTGGCTCAGTTTCCTAGTTTGCAAAGGGAAATAAAAATGTTTTCTTTATTGGGCATCCCTGCTGGTTCTATCAGCAAATATATCTAGACACAGAAAGCTATTAACACAGGGATCAGGACACAGAGGGAAGTATAGTTAAGATAGGAGAGACAGAGAAACAGATACACAGAGGAATGTCAGGTCACGGGGCAGGGGGACACATGCACAGCTTTGGACATCTCAGGGTCATCCCCGGGGGTCTCAAGACATCACCTTGCTCCCCCACCCCTGGTCTGTCTCCAGGACACTGTTGCCACAGTCACACTCATCCCTGACACGCTCTCTCACACACTCACATACCCACATGATTTCTTGGGAGGGAGGGTCCTTCTGTTCTCTCCATTCTACTGCATTTTTTTCTGAATGTTTGCTATTTGTTGGACACTGTGCCGGGAGCTTTATGTGTGTTGTGTCATCTGCACGATAACCCTGCAAGGCAGGTAAGAACTACTGAGTAGCTACTTCTTACAGATGTGGACACTGATGCAGAGAGACGTTAGTTATACAGCTACTAGAGGTAAAGCCAGAATTAGGGGACTGCCAAGCTTTCACAGTGACCCCAGCTAGGATACGGTTAATGTCCACGTGCTTAAAATAGTATCTGACACATCATAAAAGCTTAATAACTATTACTGTTGATTATTTGAGGGAGCTGTTTCTTGGCAGGTGGACAGTGGAGTTCACATTCAAGCACTGGCTTGAACTTCCAGTTAAAAATAACAGAATTAACATACTCTTTGGGGGCACCTGCGTGGCTCAGTCATTAGGTGTCTGCTTTTGGCTCAGGTCATGGTCCCGGGGTCCTGGGATCGAGTCCCGTGTTGGGCGCCCTGCTCTTCGAGGATCCTCCTTCTCCCTCTCGCTGCTCCCCCTGCACCGCTCCCCTCGTGCTCTCTCTTACTATCTCTCTCTCTCTGTCAAATAAATAAATAAAATCTTTAAAATGCAGTCAAATGCTCTGCCACTGATCTATACCCCCTAAAATCTTTAAAATGAATAAACATATTCTTCAACGTCATTTCTCCTGAAACACCATTATAGCGAAAACTAAAGAAAACTGAAAAGAGAAAGAGAGCATAAACTCACAAAAACATGGCAAAGGAGGCAGCAGCAACAAAGTCCTGGAAGCTAGGGGCACCTGGGTGGCTTAGTGGGTTAAGGCCTTTGCCGTTGGCTTGTGTAGTGATCCCAGTGTCCTGGTATCAAGCCCCGCATCGGGCTCTCTGCTCAGCAGGGAGACTGCTTCCCTTCCTCTCTCTCTCTCTGCCTGCCTCTCTGCCTACTTGTGATCTTTCTGTCAAATAAATAAATAAAATCTCTTTTTAAAAAAGTTCTGGAGGCTAGAATGCATATTTAGTACATATGATTCTAGTAAGTGGAAAGAGTGTAAGCAGGCCTGGGAAAGTTAAGACCCAGCTCAGACAAAAACACCCCACACTACATCTCTGAACCCCTAGAGACTCAGGAATTTGTGATATAAAATGCTTCCAGAAGGGGAAGGACAAAGTAAGCAATGACAAGAAGACTGGTTGAGTCCCACCTGGCTGGTTCAATTGGTAGAGCCGGCGACACTCGATCTCTGGAGTTGTAATTTCAAGACCCACGTTGAGGGTAGAGATTACTTTTAAGAATAAGAATAAAAAAAAAATCTTGGGGCGCCTGGGTGGCTCAGTGGGTTAAAGCCTCTGCCTTCGGCTCAGGTCATGATCCCAGGGCCCTGGGATGGAGCCCCACATTGGGCTCTCTGCTCAGCAGGGAGCCTGTTTCCCTTCCTCTCTCTCTGCCTGCCTCTCTGCCTACTTGTGATCTCTGTCTGTCAAATAAATAAATAAAATCTTTTTAAAAAAATCTTAAAAATTGGTTGAAAGTTTGCTTGACAGCAGGTAAGCCCCAGATCCTTCCCCCTGCTCCTTGCTCCCATCCTTAGCAAAGACTAGACCTCTCTGGAGCAAAGCTCTCCTCTAGAGGAAATAAAACAGATAGTTTCTAGGCTGAGGGATATCATGCATGGAGGTACATGAAAACAGGAGAATTAAGTGCAAGTTCACCAGCCTTTTTCCCCCAGATGGTGAAAGCCAGGTTTATACTCTCCAGGCAAGAGACCAGATAGAGTTTTCTCAAATGACATCAAGAGTTTCCCAAGGGAGGGGTCCTGGCTGGCTCAGTCAGTTAAGCGTCCACCTTCAGCTCAGGTCATGATCCCAGGGTCCTGGGATCATGCCCCACATCAGGCTCCCTGCTTTGCAGGGAGCCTGCTTCTCCCTCTCCTGCTCCCCCTGCTTGTGCTCTCTCTCCCTCTCTCTCAACCTGTGTCAAATGAATGAAGAAAGAGAGAGAGAGAGAGAGAGAGAGAGAGAGAGAGTGTTTCCCAAGGGAATGGGCCAACCAGCTCACCTGCAGTGAACTCTGCAATGATAAGCCTTCCCATGCACTGCTAAGCACCATTACACAGCTTTTCGGTGCTCTGTCCTAAGCAGCCAGCCAAGAAGCACTAGATATTTGAAGAGAGCTTCTAACTAGAAAAGTGAAAGCTCAAACAAACTAATAAAAGACAAAAAAGTCTTACAGAAAACAGAGAAAAGGCAAGGAAAAGGAGAAGCTCATATACTTAGAAAGAGGTGATATTGCATCTAGAAGATAAGAATGGATGCTTTTTTTAAAAAAAAAGGGAACTTTCAGGGAACAATTCCTATCTCTAGGAATTCAGATCGGATCATGATCTGAGCAGGAATCAAGAGTCAGAATCTTAACCAGCTGAGTCACCCAGGTGCCCCGAGAGAGAGAATCTCAAGGAGACTCCCCGCTGAGCACGAAGCCCGGCACAGGCCTGATCCCATAACCCCAAGATCATAACCTGAGCTGAAATCGAGAGTTGGACATTCAATTGACTGGGCCACCCAGAGGCCCCAAACTCTCTGTATCTTTAAACTATGAGCCAGAAAAATTTTGATTAGACAAAAAACGTGATCAAAGACAGAAGGAGAAGCAGGAAGTGGAGGAAAAGAAGAGAAAGAAGCTTAGAAGAGTTTGGTAAAGACTGGGTTCTGCTGTAGTTTGGGCAAGTTATTTCCATTATTTAATTTCTCTGATTTCCTCCTCAAAAAAGGAGGATAATAGTACTTAACACACCGTGTTCTTTCTTGTCTCCGATAGATAGTAACTATCATTATTGGAACCACTAAAGGATTAACCCTAGTTTTCTCATGTGGACCAGGGAGGTAATCACCTGCCTCATTCAATGGTTGAGAGCTTAAATGAAGTAACAAAGTTAAACCTCAAATTCATCTAGAACTAGGCAAAATATGACTTCAGTATCACATCCATTCGTGCCCGGGGATGTATCTAGAGTTTCCTCGATGCAGCGCTCCGTGTGAAATGTTTTGCATGGGAATACCTCCCATCTTAACCAGCAGAATGTTCTTAATTACCAGAACAGCTGTATGTTCCTGGGAAAACAAACAAGCAAACCACAGCCATCATAATGCCTGAGGGCAGTCACATCTGGGTAGCGAGGAAGGACCAGAAAGACCAGAGGAAACATTCTCCCTGATTCTGTGCTCAGCATTTATTCATACCTTGTCCACTTCCAAAAAGATCAGTGATGACGCTGTAGCGAGAATCATTCAGAATTCAAGGGCAGAGAGTCTGGCTGCAGATCCCTACTTCCCTTACTGGCAAGTCGTTTCTTGAGGTTCTGTATCCTCACTAGTAAATTGAAACTGATAATAAGAGCATGGACCTTATTATATGGTTATCATGAAACTTAAGTGAGATTACATATGTGTGTCTATGTGTCTAATGTATGCATGTATATATTACAATATGTGTGTGTATGTGCCCTATATATGGCAAATGACGGTTTCAAATCAAAAACAAATCCAGACCAGTAAGGAGAGACTTTTACGCAGAAAAGACTATTGCAAATTTGGGGGAGGGGACAGAATTTTGCAACTGGGAGAACAGTATTGACTATAGGGTCTACAAACATCTCAAGAGTTCGGCAAAAAGAGATTTTCTTCTATAGAGAGGAGTAAACAAAGCCAGAAAGAAGGAGGTGTGAAAAAGTGGGCATAAAGGACAGTAGATCAGAGAATGTCCCCCCACCCCGACCCCAGGCTGGCCTATTCTCAGGATAGGACAGTTGCAGGCTAGTGGGAGATGGGCCAAAAAGTTTAGGGGGCCTGGAGGGAGGGCAGAAGGTAACTGAAGTTCTAGGAATAAGTATGTTGTTCTGAGTGATCAGTGGGGACATGCAGTTCAGATCACTATTTCTAAGGCAAAGAAAGACAATTTTGAGGGTCTATGTCCAGCCTTGTTGTAGGTCAACAGGGAGGACATCATTAAGTATATGGGAAGGGTGATTCTTTGCAGACAGTCGTTTTCTGGAACATGAAAGTCGGGGGCATTTCCCAACGTTCACCGTTTTCCAGGATTACGGGGCCCAGGCAGACTTTGACGTTGTCACTATCCAAATGTGACGCACTACTACTACCAGTAGTAGTAATAAAAGTATTAGTACTAGAAAATAAGCCTAAAATCAAAGTAAAAAAAAAAAAAAAAAAAACCGATACCGGGGGAAGAGGAAAAGCACAGGCTTCTTCTGTTCTAGGCTTCCTGACAACTAAACAAAAATGGAAACATGATTCTCATTGATAAAAGGCAAAGAAAAATAGGAAAGCTCTTTCTGGTGCTAAATTCAAAGCAATTTGTCCTATCCACGCAAAGTGTCACAAGGATTCTGAATGGACCACGTAACGAACACCTTCAACTAGAGTTTTGCAAAACAGGCAGAATTCTTATGATAAGGTTTTATGATAATCTTCAACAAAAATTCATATCAAAACATTAAAACACTATTTAATGAAGGCATTTCTCTGGGAACTAGAGAGTCTCGAAATCCAAGTCTAGAAATATCATTGGCTGATAAGGAAGAACTTGGTTTCTTGGAGTCTGCTTTTATCAGAAGTAGGCCCAGCATTCTCATGCATGATCTCTAGTCCTCCTGATGGCCTGCAAGGTAGGTGTTACTATTCTCCTTTTACAAGTTAGAAAACAGAAAGGGTAAAGGTCACACAGTCAGAAGACTGTGGAATCCACCTACGGCTCATTCCCTTTCCCTGAAACCAGACCACATTAAAGGATACTGGATTAGGTCGAGAGTATGAGTGACAAGCCCATCCTCTTCAAATCTCAATGATCTCAAGCAGACTGGGCAGGGGAAGTGGATGGTATTTCAAGGCTCAACTCCCACCTGAGTGTCCAGGGCTCAGGTTCTCTCTTCTGATTGGAAGGAGACCCCCCAGGTTCTTCTTTGCTTTTGTCTTACTCAACTTTTTTGGGGTGGAGGGTGGGCAGCATTTGACAAATTGCGATATCCTTTCTGTTATGGACATACAATAAAATAAATTGCATTTACTAAGATTGTGCACACTGCCTTCTTAGCAGATGGTAGTTTTGCATTTCCCAGGCCTATATTTTATGTGGGGGAGCAACTGGGGTTCTCAAGCTGCTCCCTGTTGATCACCGATTTTTCTTTCTATGGTTGTGAAGGAATCTGGAAAAGCCATGATCAGAATGAGGTTTTTACTAGCCGTTCATTGCCTAGACTCAGTGGACAGGAAATGGACCACAAAAGAACAATATAGATCCCTAGTTGTTGGTGTTCATATAAAACCTGCATTTGGATACCACCATGAGGATCCGAGTCCACAGGAAGCATTTCCTGGCAGAGCAAATAACAATCTAGAACATTCTGAACTGGAACACCATTTGATGCCTTTTCTTTTATTCTCCTTTGTCCCTGCTCCACGTTTTAAATTTAAAAAATGTATACCCTAATGCATTTGGAATAGGATTATCTATAGATGGATATTCCTGCTTCAGAAAGAGGAGGATAAAGAGACCTCCGCATGGAGATACGATATGCCTTCTGTTGGGCGTGACCTGGGAGTATGCTCAGGGGGTCATCCTGGCATCTCACCATGCTCAGAAAAAGTGATTTAACGATGTTCTAAAACGCAATTATTATTTTTGGCAGATAATATCTTCCAGAGTTGGATTGGCTCACACAGCATACTCCCACAGATCGGGTTAATCCATTCAGCAGTTTAAGAATGCATTTACGATTAATTTTCCTCCTAGAGCGATCAAACCACTTCTTTAAGCTAGATACTCTAACGGGGCATTTTGGGGATTTTTGTGTGGCTGGGTAGAGTCCTTGACTGGCAACATTCCCTCTGGTCATATCGTCAAGGCTCAAGCAATTTCGTGAGGGCCAGGCTTTTCAAATGGAGTTCATTTATCCTCAGGGAAATACGCAACAGACCACAGGGATCGATAAAGCCGTAGGATAAATATGGTTTATTTTTCTAAGAATATCCTTTTTATCGAAGACTTTTCGTGAAAAGTGTAATTTAACAGTGAAGTGATTTATCAAAAATATATTATGGAGTAGGAACATATTTGCGTGACATTTTAAGAGAAAATGGGAAACTTTAAAGGAATCTCATGTTAATGACAGGCTGCTTCAGCTACATGTGTCTCAGACTCTTCAGGCTGCCCAAAAAGTTCTCAATATTGGAGAGGGAGGATCCCGGAAAACAGTCATTTAAAGTGACTCCACTTAGGGGCCCCTGGGTGGCTCAGTCGGCAAAGCGTCTGACTCTTGATCTCAGCTCAGGTCTTGATCTCAGGGTCATGAGTTCAAGCCCTGCATTGGTCTCCACTAAAATAAAGTGAATCCACTTAAAAGGGGGACCAAGCATACTCCCTACCAAGTACAGAGTAGGGAGGAAAAGTATAGATTCAAATTTTATATTGAAGTTAAACCAAAAATTAAAAAAAAATAAGTTCTTGTTACCTCATGTTTACCAAAACTGAAGTTATAATCGCGAGCATGCGGTATTTCTTTAAAGAACAAAGGCTGATTCACGTTTCGGGAACGTTTTCAGCATGCCACGTATACAAGCTTGCAGCAGGATATATCACCTTTCTTTCCGTTTTGACCTTCACAACATGACCATAAAGTAGGTTATGTTCACAAATATGTTCCAAAGGTCCATCCATGTCCTCAAGGAAGTTAGATCCCTGTTATTCAAAAAGTCTCTTTCAGAGCACCAGCCAGTCAAGAATTTTGCTGATTTTCTCCGCAATCATTAGCAGTCTGTCATTTTAGAAGGGCTTCTCGCGTGTTTCAGTTTTCCTGACACTCCTTCATTGCCTTTGTGAAACCCTGCAGGGCGCACACGTTTTGCCATCGTCCTTGCATTGTTTTTTTTTTTTTTTTTAAAGATTTTATTTATTTATTTGACAGACAGAGATCACAAGTAGGCAGAGAGGCAGGCAGAGAGAGAGAGAGGAGGAAGCAGGCTCCCTGCAGAGCAGAGAGCCCGATGCGGGGCTCGATCCCAGGACCCTGGGATCATGACCTGAGCCGAAGGCAGAGGCTTTAACCCACTGAGCCACCCAGGCGCCCCCGTCCTTGCATTGTTTTGTTGGGCGTTCATGTCTAACACTCAGACCACCAGGCAGGACCTGAGAGGGGAAGACGCTATGCAAGGTTTGGGGTGGGAGGCCGGGGGGTACAGTATAGAAATGAATGGTGGGGTGAAGCAGGAGGCCAGTTTTATAAGTGGTCCATTCACTAGCAAATGTTTTCACACCTCGATGACATTCTTCTTCCCTACATAGCCTTAGAAATTACAGGGACTCAGACACACTTCAAGAATGGAGACTAGTACACACGCTTTTGCAATGAAAGATACTTAAAAAAAATTTTTTTTAAAGATTTTATTTATTTATCTGACAGACAGAGATCACAAATAGGCAGAGAGGCAGGCAGGGAAAGAGGAAGGGAAGCAGGCTCCCTGCTGAGCAGAGATTCCCGATTCGCGGCTCGATCCCAGGACCCTGGGATCATGACCTGAGCCAAAGGCAGAGGCATTAACCCACTGAACCACCCAGGTGCCCCTACAATGAAAGATGCTTTAGGAATGGTGGGAAAGGGGCGCCTGGGTGGCTCAGTGGGTTAAGCCTCTGCTTTCGGCTTAGGTCGTGATCTCAGGATCCTGGGATCGAGTCCTGCATCGGGCTCTCTGCTCAGCGGGGAGCCTGCATCCTCCTCTCTCTCTCTCTCTCTGCCTGCCTCTCTGCCTACTTGTGATCTCTCTCTGTCAAATAAACAAATAAAATCTTAAAAAAAAAAAAAAGAAATGGTGGGAAAGCACGCTATAGTGTAGAGCGTTGGGAAATTAGCTGACCCCTTGTTCAAGAACTATGACAAAATGAGATCAGTTTCTTAGAAAAACTCTGCCTTTATTTGTAGGTGCCCCTCCAACTTTACTCTGCACGGAGCTGGAATGACTCTCCACCTAGGTAGGAGTCCTGGTTAGACACTTTTGAAACAAGATCAAAATGATTCCCTGCTCTGCTGGTTTCCATGTATGTGGGTCTATTCTCATTCATCAACAAAGGATGTCAGCCTTCCAGGGTCTCTTCATGGAATATAATACTGAACGATCTGCCATTTGGCCATGACCAAAGGTGACATTCATGAGTTTCTCCGAAGAACATAGAATTTACCCATTTCTCCAAAATTCAAAATTTCTACCTTTTTGAAGCAAGGGTCCTAGTTCTGGTCTCAGCTGTATCTGCCATTGCGATTTGAGACATGTCTAAGCAAATTTGGCAAACTGGTGGGCTAAATCCTTGAGAAGTCTATTTGCATGAAGGACCAAGGAGCCTTCTGGGAAACAACCCGAAGGGAAAAGAGAGGTTGACAGTTTGATACAGTAACAAATATTGGTGTTGAGAGGTGCCTGGGTGGCTCAGTTGGTTTGGCATCTGACTTCAGTTCAGGTCATGATCTTGGGGTCCTGGGATTGAGCTCCAGCTTGGGCTCTGTGTTCAGTGGGCAGTTTGGTTCTTCCTCTACCCCTCCTCCATTCCTGCACTCTCTCTCTTAACTAAATAAAATCTTAAAACAAAACAAATCTTGGTGTTGAAGGGAAAGAGAGAATATTTCTGAATATAACTTGTTGGAAGGGAGGGATAATCTTGTGCATAATATTTTGGGGGTTTCTTCCTTGCCTTTTCTGGGCTAAAGATGGAGAAGGGACAGCTTCTTATAACAATCAAGAGTTGTTTTAACTGAAATCTTAGCTGGTATCAGGGCATAAGACTGTATTGCTTTAGTGTTGATAATGCTAAGTGGAAAGTTGATAATGTTAAGTGGAAAGAAAGGCGTTTACTGTTTTCCAGTTGGGAACACTGGTGTTCTGAGGGCTTCTGAGAGCTGCATCTCACTCGGAAGGGCAGGGGTGTCAATGTCCACAGGAGGTCATGATACTGACCAGGCCTGGTATGACCCGTGGTGCTGCTGGGGCCCTGCAGAAAAGACAGCTGACCTGGGACTTTCACGCAAGTGGTTCCCAGCAGAGGGAGCCGTGCCCAGGTGATGCCCAGCAGATGGGGCTGGGTTATGAACACCTGAGGTACACTCCCTGAATTCTCCTAGGAAAAATTATGGGAAGACTTTGTAGAGAATGGGAAGTCCTGCCTCAGCAGATCAGAGTGAGAGGCAGGAAAACGGGGACTGGTGTTAGGGTGTCACCATGGGTCCCCTAGTCTGATGTGACCAAACCAGGATAGTGTAGTAGATGCTGTTGGCACTCAGCCTGCAGGCACACCGGCCCCTGGTCCCAGGCCAGCACCTGCCTGAGAGCTTCCTCGGCCTGCTGGGTCCTGCTCTGTAGATGACCACGGCCAGCAGGAGGTGCCAGGGAGTGAATGCCAGTGACTGATGGGAGTATAATGCCTCAGCTCCCACACCTCAGGTAGATGTTTAATACTACTCCTAATACCCCCCAGTCAGGTAAGCTCTAATTTCTCATCGTAGTAACTAGCCTGATTACACACCTTTGGCAGGGCTTCTTTTCCTTCTCTGTCTCCCTGGTCCACTCCTTTACTAGTGTTTACTGGAATCATATCCCAAACAAATGACTTGTATTTGAATCCTTTTTTTTTTTTTTAAGATTTTATTTATTTATTTGAGATAGAGTGAGACAGAGAGAGAGAGTGAGAGAGCACAAGCAGTGGGGTGGGGTAGAGAGGGAAGCAGGCCCTCCATGGAGCAGGAAGCCTGATGCGGGGCTTGATGCCAGGACCCTGAGACCATGACCTGAGCCAAAGGCAGAGGCTTAATGCACTGAGTCACCCAGGCGCCCCTGTGACTCCTTCTTCAAATGAAATCTTATGTGAAAGATACATCAAGTAAGTTTAAAAAAATTTACAAAGCTGCTCTGGTTGAGAGCAGGGGGTGAGAGGAAGAGGGACACCCCTCTCTCCACTTGGGCCATCCCCTGCCCCATCCCCATTGGTCCTCGGGTACCACCTCCTGAGCCGGAGGTCTCTGCAGAGCCCAGGCTGACAAACAACTTCAGGGATCAGCCAGTAGGGTGTAGGGCCCCAGAACCCAGGACCAGGACTGGGCCCCAGCAGCTGAGCCAGGAGCCATTCTGTCAGCACCGGGGAGAGAGGGGACCCCTCCCTCCCGTCTGCCCATGGGCTGAGGGGCTGAGGGCCACCCTCTCCAAGTTTACCTTAAACCAGACGCTGACCCACAGGTCAAGAACTAGCCTCAGGGCTCTGCCCCAGCCACCCACTTGTCACTTCCTCTATGTCTGGGCCCTCTTGTGGCCTCACTTGACACCTCTTCAGGACACCCTTCAAGGTGTGGGAAGATGGCAGCTGTGGGGCTGAGCAGAGATGAGGGGCCTGGGGGCCCAGGGGTAGGGGCTGGGTGTAGAAGGAGCCGGTCCCACCGGCCTCTGGCTCTTCTCCGGATGACAGTGGTTTCAAGCTGAGACTCTGATGCCCCCCTCCCCCCTCATTTGTCTAATAAGGAAACCTTTTTGACCTAGCCTGTTAAAAGTCCTGGCTCTTCGTCTTATTACTGCCAAGACTCGCACTAAAGAGGTGAAAGCTGGCAGCCTTGGGCTCCCTTCAACTTGGCAACTGCCCCTCAGGGTCTGTGTCTCCAAGTCCCAGCCTCTCAATAGGGCTGTGTTTTCAATCCCGGTGAAACAAAGCGGGGTGTCCGTGTGTCCCCCCCCCCCGTCCCCCCCCCCCCCCCCCCCCCCCCCCGGCCTGAGCTCTTCATTCCCATCTTTCTGTGGGGGATTAAGAGGGGCTCTCTTGTTTTGGTGTCACTCTCCCTTTGAACCGCTGTGGCTTCATCGAGTTTCAGGCTCAGCTTCCTGCCAGGAAGTGGATTTACCTCGGATTTGTTGTTACTCTCTACACAGGAGGACGCCAAGGGAGAGGGCGAGCCAGTCCCCTTCTCCCCAGGCAACCCGCCAGGCTCCCGTCTTGCCCCCAAAGGGTTCCAAGCCACCTCTTCCTCCCACAAAGGCAAAATTGGGGACTCTGCGGGGAGGGGAGCCCCGGGCTGCTCACTCATGGCTGGGAATGCCCACACTGATGAGAGGATGACTTTGGCCTCCCTCTGGGGCTGTAGCTCTCCACCTGTTCTTACTCTGGCCTCGAGAGTCCCAGAAATTGGGTGAAAGAGATGTTTCCACTGTGGAGCTAAGCTCACACAAGAGGACAGATCTCTTGAGTGCCAATCTAGGACCATTTCTACCTCACTACTTTTGAAATGTGTATTTTGACCTTTATTTGCCATCAACAGAGTATTATAGGCACAGGCCTTGGAGTGGGGGTTGGGAGCATGTGTGTAATGGAGGAAGGAGGATAAAGGTCATTTGATTTTTGGTACCCTGACACCCAGGCAAAAGAGAAATTTTTTTTTCCTGGAGGGGATGCTATTGTCTTTTTCCCGGAAAAAGATTTCCTGGAAAAGATCAAGAGAAATATCAAAGTATGGTTAGGCTCATGTTACCTATAGTATGTAGAAAGTGGTTGTCCACTGCCATAAAAATAATTTGTCTTATTAACAATCAGGGAAGGGTGAGCTGTGGCAATAAGAACCCACATGGGTCCGTATTTCTGGAAATCCTACTCAGGGGCACACAGTAGTCCCCTGGAGAGTTTTCTAGATCTCAGGCAAGGGAAGCTAAAGAAAGGTAGTGATCTTGCCCAGGGAAAGAGACCATCTCTGGATCAGGACAGGTGTGTTTTGTTTTTTGGGTTTTTTAAAAGATATTATTTATTTATTTGGGGGGAGGGGGCTAGTGCACAAACAGGGGGAGGTGCAGAGGGAGAGGGAGAAGCAGATTCCCCGCTGAGCAGGGAGCCTGACACAGGTCTCCATCCCAGGACGGCGAGATCACGACCTGAGCTGAAGGCAGAAGCTTAACTGACTTGAACCACCCAGGCGCCCTCAGGACAGGTGTTTTTTCTTGCTTGTCTTTTTTTTTTTTTTTGTCATGTGCTCTCTGTGTACACTACCAATTAAAAGAGAAAATTGCACTCCAAAACTGGGAGTGGAGAATCTGAGATGCTCTGAGATTAAAACAGGTGTGGAGTGTGAATGTGAGTCTGGGTGTGAGAGAGAGACAGAGACAGAGATGGGTCGAAGGGGAAGAAAGAAGCTCGGAACGTTCACAGGAGAAGGATGGGCGGAGCAGCTGAATGTGAAGGGTAAACACTAAAAAAAGAAGCGTAGCCCAAGAGGATGAACGGAGGTCAAGGGAGCCCGCGGATGCTGCCAGCCAGGGCCTGGCCCTCCCCTGTGCACCAGTTCACGGGCCTGAAGGGTGCTGGCTGGTGCCCTGTCTGCCCTTCTCCTCACAAAGCCTGGGTTGTGCTCTTGGCAGGGCTGGGCCGCCCTGGTCTCCAAGGTCCTGGCTGGGGCCGCCTGCCCTGGGAGCCTCCTTGTGCCGCCAGAAGCCCCAGATTTGTCCAAGTGCCAATACCTAATGAGGAGCTCGTTTGAATCCATGCAAGTATGAGGGAGCAAGGAGACATGCTAATTAAAATGATTGCTGTTCTTTAATTAAGCAATAATTCCCCCAAAGAGGGCATTATCATGCAAATAGAGCCCTCTTGGGTGAGGTAAGGGCTTTGGACAACAGCTGAGGTCTGTTAATAAGGCCCCTGAGTATTGGAGGGCAGGGATCCAGAATGCCCCATTGAGCTGGGTGGTAGAACAAGGGAAATAATCACAGCCCGCAGCCCCGCAGCCCTGCAGCCCCGCGCCGCCTTTTGTCTCTCCAGGCTGTGGCTGCCGAGCTGTGGGAGGCAGGGACCCTCCTCTCCTCCCCGTGCCTTCTGCCCAAGAGAGGCTTTCAGAGCTGTGTGGGGTGGAGAGGTTTGTAGGACAGTGTCTAGTTTGGCCCTTTGTACGATCAATGCCCCATTATCAGAGCATCAGCGCAGAAGGGGCGGAATGAGGTGGGAGCGGGGCTCCTCCGTGCTCATAAACATAGAAGAAACTACAAACCGTCGAGCCTCATTCAGCTGCTGGAATGCGTTGGAAAGCACACCGAAATCACTCCAGCATCTGCGGGTGGGGGGGACCACGGCTGAGCTGCCTCCCTCTCCAAGACCCAGTTTCCTGGGTCGCTGGTCGCTGATTTACCCAGTTATCCTGTGGGTATGTGCATGTGAGTGAATGCACGAGGCACAGGGCCTGCCATCTGACCCGGGGGTCTCAACCTGGGCTGACCTGCCCCAGAGCAAGGCTGCCGGATAAAAACCAGTGGTTATATTTTTATTCGCTAAATCTAATAACCTCATCCCTGGGGACCTTGGCAATATCTAGAGATATTTTGCATTGTCATGACCCGAGGAATAAGTGTTACTGGCATCTGGTGGAGAGAGGTCAGGGTTAGTGCTAAATGTCCTACCAGACACAGGCCAGCCCTCCTGCCACCCCTGAAGAATTATCTAGTCCGAAATATCCCGTCGTGCTCAGGTTGAGAAACGGAACTCAGTAAATCTGAGTTCAATGTAAAACTGAGTAAGGAGATGGTACATTTTCTGGAGCAAGAGCTTAGCAGTGTGGTTATAAAACCTCCCCCAGGATAAACGCTTGGAGACATTTCTCTCTTCTCAAAAGGCAGCGTTTGGACAAAGACTGTGTTTGTAAAATACTGAACGGACAGTCCAAGTGCTACGGGCTGGAGCTGGGAGCCTCGTGCAAGGACCAGGACCAAAGAAATGGGTTCTGGAAGCCAGGTTCCTCAGAGACCACACAAAGCCAGCTCCAAGGTAAGAGCAAGGTACGCCTTCAAGAGACCAGAGCCTGGGAAGAGGCCCCAGGACCCAGCCTGAGGGCAGAACGAAGCAGCCAAGAGCAGATGTCGCTGACCTAGATCTGGAAGCAAGGACTTGACGTTGACGGATACAGTAATAGCAGGGCTCACGCTTATATTGAGCTTACCATTCTAATTGTCACCACAGCCCGGGGTGGGGTACGATTATGATCCCTGTTTTGCAGACACGGAAATGAAAGCACATGCCCAGGGCCACAAGACTGCTAACTAAGCGCCAGGATTTCCGAGAGGCTAGCACAGCCAGGCAGCGAAGTCGGCAGGGAGACTGTCTCGGTGGCCGCAGATCTCGAGGAATCCTCAGCGGACTGTGTGGAACTGAGGCCCCTCAGCAAAGTGCCTGGTGGGCCCTGAGCTGTGCCTGCATGGGGTGGGGGAGGAGCTCTGGGTCCCCTGACGGCTGCTGGAGGGCAAAGGCGAGGAGGGGGAGGCAGTCACCAAACCTGGTTTTACCCCATCGTGGCTGATTTCTTTTACGGTACCTTAGCTCATCCTCCCGGCCGCCTAACTTCTGGGGCCCGAGCCTGGGAGGTTGACTGGTGCTTCTAGAACTGCCTTCCTAATGGCCTGTGTCTCAGGTGGAGCTTGTGCCCTGCCATGAGGGAGAAAAAGGCAGAAAGTCAACAAACCAGGCAGTGCAGCTAAGGGAAGATCAAGCCTCTTGCTCCCAGAAATCTTGGAGCCCTTTCAATTTTGTGTTCACTCCCTGCAAAATAAATGTTTTGTGTTACAAGGAGACAGAGATAGTATCTCATCGGCCCTATAGTTTAGCACGGCCGCCTCTGCCCACGGCTCGCTTGACGTGTGGTGGGGGGGGGGGGGGGGTGAGGGGAGGAGCATAGAGAAAAACAGGCCCAGGCTCTGTTTGCAAAACATTTTCATTAGTCAAAAAGCTGTCAGGGTTGCAAATATCAAATAAACCCTGACTCACGGAGACATATACCTTGCTTGGCTTTGCTGATCGGCTGGGTAACAGACAGAAATTACGTTACTGTGAAAAGTGACAGCTCTAACATTCTGCAGACTTCTCAAGACGGCTCTGGCTTTTTCTGAACAAAGAACAATCCACAAAACGCCCATGGTTTGCAATGCATAGGAGACTGCTTACAGGATCACAGACTCGGGCCCTCTCCTTGGTCAAAGGGGATGGGGTGAGATCACTCATTTAATGGCCTTCCACCTCCAGGTGGGGCTGGCTGGCCCGGAAGGTCTTCTGCCAGTGGATTTAGTGAGAGTGTGGCCCAAGCCTCGGGCCCTTACCGTGAGTTCCCTAAGGGCCAGCCCCGTTTTTTCCATTGCAGAATTTATAAGTGGGTTTGAAATGAGAGCATAGTGTTGCTTTGCCAGGAACAAAGGTTTTCAGTGTATTCCAGTCACTAACCTAAGACACCATAATGTAAGCCAGGCTCCCCTCTCCCCAAGTCTAGCCAGTCCTGAAGTAAAAGTTCATCCAAGAACAATAATAGTAATAGTATAGCCAACACTTACACTGGGCTTGCTACGTGCGAGGCATTGTCCTAATGCTCACAAAACCAGGAGGAGCGACTATTACTACCATCATTTTGCAGAGAGAAGTTTGCTGTTTTCCTTATTCTAAAGTCAGGCAAGGCTCCCGCCTCATTTCTTACTTTCTCTTTGGATCCCCAGGTTGTCCCCCTCATTCCGCACGAGAACAGTGTCTTCTACCAGCTTTGAAACAGTTCAACCCGGCTCTCTCTGCGGTTCTTTTCCCAGAACCGTTTCTCTCTTGCTTTGTAAACCCATAACCTCCGTGGACACCATGGCAAACCAGCGTCTACGCCATGATAAACCAGTGTCACACGGCTCACTTTACATGGCTTCCTCTCTGTCGCGGAGACTCCTTTGCGTGAGAGTCACGCGTGTGGCTTGTGAAGCGCGCGTGGTGGGATTCGAACCCAGCTCTGTTCTCTCCAGTTGTGCCACCTTGGGCCAGTCACTCAGTCTCTCTGAACTTTGGTTTCTGCGCCTATAATGTAGGAATGAGAACGCCTCTCTCACAGGAGTGTTAAATGAGTGCTGGTAGACAATGCTCCAAACTCTACGCCTGGCACTGGATAAGAGACTACGTTAAGTGCCTGTTTTATTTCATCAAAAAAGACCAAGTATCTCAAGAGCTGAGACACCGTCATGTCCTTCTGCAGGCAAGCCAGAGATGGACAAAGAGAAAAAGCTTGAGAAGCATTTGTTGACTTGCTTGGGTCTTTGGTGGCTCAAAAAAAAAAAAAAAAAGCCAGGCAGATATATACTGATCTCTCCCACGGAAGCAGCAAAACAGGAGGCAGACACAAAGAAGGGTAGAAACATTATATTTCGCCTGATAATATCTTGTATGTGCTTAGTAAACATCATTGAATACACTTATTATACTTAAAAATCGGCAACATTAACCTTCAGAACTGAGGCAGCGTCAGCATTTTAAAGGTAGAGAGAGAAGCAGAGGAATCGAGAGAAGAGGGATGGTGATCTAGTTCGCCTCCTTCGTGACTTTGGCTCATTTTTCCAAGAGCTTGTTCTGTTCCGAACCTTCTGAGCCATCTCCAGGGCAGCCTTAGGGTGGAAATACGCCCAGATTCAGGCATTAGAGGAAAACAAAGGGTTGCCTCTCCAAACCGGGGGCTGGAAGCGTGGAGCGAGAAGCCAGGGAATGACCATCTCTCTTTCCTCCGCAGACAGATCAGGTGGAACAGGCAGAACAGGCGGGAGTCTAGATGGGCTGACCGTCTCTAAGAGGTCCTGAAATAGTTCCCGTGTTAGAGGACTACCCAGCCAGCCTTCCCGCTCCAGAAGGGGCCCTCCGGGTTACAACGTGCTGTGCCTCCCAGTCAGGAGTCTAAGAGGCTGACTCGTGAGAGAGAGGGAGGTAAATCTGGTCTTTTGCAGAGAGGAGCAAGTTGTCTCTGAGCCATCCTCCATGCGTGGAGGCAAGGGACAAGGGCCTGATGAGCTTAAGAGGGCACCATGTATCCCCAAGGTCATGGCCCCAGATGGTCAGTAAAAAAGAAAAGGATCTCACCAAGGAAAAAAGTCTGAGTCTCAGCGTTTTGTATTGGGTTTGGTTTATTTTGAGTTTCAGTCTCTGAGCCCCCATCTCCGTTCCTTCCAGCTCCAGAAAGGCCTCTGCCCTCCCCCTCGGGCATTTGTGAAGAATGTTAAGCACGGGCAGCTCCTCGGGCCCAGTCCTTTCATCAAGGTGGAAGCCCTTTGTGAAGGGGCCCAAGAGACGCTGGGCGGCAGCGGGGGCTAATTGGCTCAGTGTTGAGCTTTTGACAAATCCTGAAATGAATACAACAGAGGAGCTGGGGAAAGAGGTGTTCCTGAATGCAGGTGGGGGTCTGAGGAGAATGGAAGGGGCCCGTGAATGGACTCTTCGACAGGTTTTCCCATGCTCCCTCCCAGCCCGGGACCAGGTCAGGGAAGGTGGCTAACATCAGCCCCCCTCCTTCCCCGCTTGTCACCAGGGAGCCCTGCCATCCGAAAGGTGGAGGAGACAGAAGGTCCCCCCAATCCAAAATATCTCCCTAGGGATCTATCTGCTGCAGTATCCAAAAGTCTACACCTGGAGGGCCGTTCCCTAATGATACAGCTGCTGTTAGTTACTGACACCGGTCAATGAGTTCCCTCGAGCCTGGCAGGCCGGAAACGTGCTGGTAAGCACCACCGGCCAGTTTGCATCTCCAACCTGGAGAAATCTGGAGAAATCCCTTCTCCTTCTTCTGTTGCCTTCCCTCCATTCACAGTCCCTTTGCAAGGAGGCCTGAGGCAGTGAGCAACAATTTTCTGACCATCATGGCTCATCCGAGAGAGAGAGAGAGAGAGAGAGAGAGAGAGAGAGAGAGAGAGAGAGAGGTGGATTGGAAGGGGAGTGGAAATGGCTACTAATTTCAGTTGTTCTCAATCTCGCTGCTCTATCCTAAGCCTCCACATTCAGGTGTCTAGCTCCTAGGTGTCTCTCCCTCCTTGCTCCGCCTCCTTTTCTGGCCTAATCATGGAGGTAAAGGCTGTATCCCAAGCTGCTGCGAGGAGACCCGCCAAAGCAGAAGCCACTAGCTTCTTTAGTCTGTTTGCTCTGTTCCAACAAGCCAGAGTTCCAGGTCTGCTTTCATGGTATCCTCGCCCTGTGCGGCCCTTGTCCAGGATCTCTCAAGCTCCCAGACCCCTGATAAGGTGATCCAGAGGACTGTTCAGAACCACTGTCTTAAGGGGTAGCAGCATGAATGCCCCTTATAAGCACATTTAAACTTTTTTTGTTGTTGTTAGTTTTCAAACAGTACAATATTGGTTTCTGGAGTAGAATTCAGTGATTCATCGCTTCCATACAACACCCAGTGCTCATCCCAACCAGCACCCTCTTTAATCCCCATTCCCCATCTAGCCCACCCCCCTACCCACCTCCCGCCATCATCCCTCAGTTTGTTCTCTATAGTTATGAGTCACTTATGGCTTGTTTCCCTCTCTCCTTTTTTTCTTTCCCCTTCCCATATGTTCTTCTGTTTTCTTTCTTAAATTCCACATATGAGTGAGATCATGCAGCATTTGTCTTCTCCTGTCTGATTTACTTCACTTAACGTAATACACTGTAGTTCCATCCATGTCATGGCAAATGGCAAGACTTCGTTCTTCTTGATGGCTGAGTAATATTCCTGTGTGTGTGTGTGTGCCACATTTTCTTTATTCATTCATCAGTTGATGGACATTTGGGCTCTTTCCATAGTTTAGCTATTGTTGATAATGCTGCTATAAATATAGGGGTGCATGTAACCCTATGAATCTGTATTTTTGTATCCTTAAGGTAAATACCTAGTAGTGCAATTCCTGGATGGCAGCGTAGTTCTATTTTTAACTTTTTGAGGAACCTCTCATACCGTTTTCCAGAATGGCTGCACCAGCTTGCATTCCCACCAACAGTGCAAGACGGTTCCCGATAAGTGCCTTTAATTAACGAGAAGAAAACACAAGGTTACATAATGCAAAAGTGAGACGAAGAATAATGATTCATGAGATTTCCTTTTTAAACATATGTACATGTTTATTTTGTTAACAAGCACAATGAAATGCTTACCGGGTGCCAAGCTTGTCTGATTTTTACCAGTCTTCTAAATTTATGCCACTTATGAATAAATACCTATATGCTATTTACAGCAAGCATCATCCTTATTACGAATCCATGAAAGACTCTAACACAAACCAACAACTCATGTGTGCTCCATCTTTCATTGCCCCTGTAACATGAGAGGTGCTCACAGCTAAAGCAATTAGAGACAACTTTGGTCTGTAGGAGAGGAATTCGTGATGATTCCTACCACGATGATGATGATAAAAATAATAATAGTTCATCTTTATTCTTGATTATGTCCTTGTTTCTGGGCCAAGTTCTTTATAGGCATTACTTCCCATAACCCTCACAAAGTCTTTGCAAATGGTACTATTTCTGTTTCTCATTTTGGTGAGAAAACAGATGCACCAAGCATGTTAGGTGCAAGTTAGTTTTCATACCATTCTCTGCCAGTGCTCTAAGGAATCTTCAAAATGGATACGGAACGGTGGTTGCCTCAAACCAGAGAATGGAAAGTCACAGCAGTCATTACATGGCGTGCCTGTTCCGTGACACTAGCCTAGGTGCTGTTGGACACCTTCAATCCTCAAAACCAGCTGGCAACATGTTACATGGATACTTGTGCTGATGAGAAGCCTCACCCAGGTTCACACTGCTTACGGACAACAGGACTGATAAGAACGGTTCTAGCACCTCTGGAGACTAGCCCAGTTAGAACCGCCTTAGGTGTTAGGTATCAGGAAGGGGACTTAAAGCAAAACCTTCAAGCAGCTGCTAAGACATTATGTCAAAATCTTTGTGTTCCAATCCATGCTAGAGCTACAGACTGGCCAGAATTTGCTCTAACACCACCAGCCTCTTAGAGACCTTGGCGTGATGTACCTCCTTTTTCCTCTTTGAGAAGAAGGAGGGAAATTCTCCCATAGAGACAAAGTGATTGGCCTAAGTTCACACAGCAGAAGGAAGGATAAGGAGAGATCTGGGGATAAATTATACTGAACAGGTTTCCCAGTCTTTAGTTCAGTGCTCTTTCTACAAGACCATCCAGTCTCTAGTAACTCATTCGTTAGCTGCGCCTCTGCAAATGTCCTCAGCCTGTCTTTTTCTTTTTACGTCTCAGACAGGGATGGACTCCTCCGCTGCACGCATGCAACAGAATGATATGGAAGATGGCATCCGTATCTGCTTAGCACCTGCCCGTCTTTCTTTTTCCCGTAAAATGATCTCCACGTTCTTCATTAGTGCAAAGAAGATGTGTAAAGTCATTTTTTTCTCTCCTGGTGGGTCGGTAAATTAATCTAGCATCACAAACCCAGTCACAGAGTTAGGTGATGTGTGTGTAATGGGTTTAGGCAGTGAGTCTCCGGGGCTTAGGCTGTTCAGCATAAAAAAGGCCATAGAAATCTCCCTCTTGCGCATAACTCAGGAAATGTGCAAGACAATGAGAATGCAGTCAAATTATTGGAATTTCTTTTTGAAGAAAAAAAATATCTTGCAGGGGCAAACTGTTGATTACCAACACTGGTCATGGTAGGAGGGCTAGCTACCTTGCAGTTATCAGATGTAAAACTCTGAAGGCTTGGGGGAGGGTTGGGCCATTTAATAACATGTCAATATTAAATTACATCATAAATAATCAGAACTTCCTGCATATTTAACGGCAACTTTGTTGTATAAATTTGGAAATTATCCAAATAGAACAAGCGACTTCTGTTATTACTGACCCTCCCCCCCCCACCCTGGGGTTCAACATATTGTGGGGGTTTAGTTGTCGTTTTGAACTTTGGAACTCTTCGCAGAGAGTAAAAAGAAAGGCCCTAAACCAATTGACTTTTGATGGTCATTCTCCCTTCTCTTTGTCGGTTTTAAATGGATTAGTGGTTTTCTTATGCAAATAAGATAAAATAAAATCCAAAACCAGGACCCAAAGCAAACAGGTGAAGTCACTGTTAGTCGGAAAACCTTCAATAGACTGAGCCAGCTTGATGATGACACCCTTTGACCAATCTTGCTGTTGCCAAAAGGGACACTTCTTGATTTTTGCCCTATTAGATCATTTCTAGCCCAAGGATATTTTAGAGGCTTAAAACGTTAGCGTGAGTTGGTGTCAATCCAGACAGCAAGATTCGAGTTTCTAACCTAAGATAAAGTATAAAGATTAGTTATTATGATGACCCAAAGAATAAAGTCTCAAGGTCTTATTTACAATTCAAACCCTCCCTATATGGCTCCAATTGGCTGACTAACTTCATCTCCCACCGCTCCTTTGCTCTAAGCCCTGGGCCAAGCCCTATCTGGAGTCTTCTACCTGCAATCCTGCTTTCACAGGAAGGAGGGGAATGGACCCAATTTTTACTTCTTTCTGAGTCTTCACCAGTCTCTGAGCTTAGGTTAAGTTCTCTTTCCTTCCTTTTCTCTTTAAAGATTTTATTTATTAATTTAATTTAATATATTTATTTGAGAGAGAGCCAGAGCATGCAAGAGTAGGGGGAGGGGCAGAGGCAGAGGGAGAAGCAGGCTCCCTCCTGAGCATGGACCCTAGGATCGTGACCTGAGACAAAGGCAGATGCTTAACTGACTGAGCCACCAGGCGCCCTGCAAATACATATTTTAGCCTCTCCCTCCTAACTCTATATAAAAGGGCACAGCACTGTATATGCTATTTTCCATTTCCGGACAGCTCCTAGAGTACTCCCTTTTATCCTCCCAGTTTTACTGTGATGTGATTGATAAACAACATTGTATAAGCTGAAGGTGCACAACATCATGATTTGATAGATGGATATATTGTGAAAAGATCCCCACAATAAGTTAACATCTATCACCTCCCATAGTTACAATTTTTCTTCTCATGGTGAGAATATTTAGGATCTACTCTCTTAGCAGCTTTCAAATACACAACACGGTGTTGTTCACTATAGTTCCCACGTTGTATGTTATTTCCGTAGGACTTACTTAAAATCCCCCCTTCCCCCACCCGTCTCTGGTAACCACCAATCTGTTCTGTTTCTATTAGTTCTATTACCTAGATTCCAAACACAAGTGAGATCATCTGGCATTTGTCTTTCTATGTCTGGTTTATTTCATTAAGCATGAAAGTCCATCCATGTTGCTGCAAATGGTAGAATCTGGAGTATTTTCCATAGCAACGCTCCAGAATGTCTCCCCTCCGCACCACCCCTTTTTTTGGGCTGCATACTACTCCATTGTGTGGCTGTAGTTCCTCATGATGGACATTCTGGTTGTCTTTAATCTGTCCTAAACAATGTTGCAGTGAATGGGCCTTTGCATGTAGCATTTTATATGAATGCAAGAGTATCGGGAGGAAAAATTTTAAGACTGGAACTACTAGATCAGAGGGTCAAAGCATGTGAAATTTTCCTAAATGTCATCAAATTTTCTTCCCTGGAGGCTGTACCATTTTTTATTCTCCCCACCAGTGTATGAAAGTATGGCACAGGCATTAGTATCCCCATTCTATGTATGAGGAAACTGAGGCACAGAAAAATATAAGGGGACGCCTGGGTGGCTCAGTAGGTTAAGCCGCTGTCTTCAGCTCAGGTCATGATCCCAGGGTCCTGAGATCGAGTCCCGCATTGGGATCTTTGTCCAGCAGGGAACCTGCTTCTCTCTCTGCCTCTGCCTGCCACTCTGCCTGCTTGTGCTCTCTCTCTGACAAATAAATAAATAAAAATCTTATAAAAAAAAAAGAAAGAAAAATATAAGATCATGTAGTTACTGTTCAGGCAGGGACTCACACGTGCTCTGCTGCCTCCTACTCCTTCAGTGTTTATCATACTGTTATCAGTGTTGTTACTTATTTTACATAGAGATAGGCCCAATCCTTCTAAGGCTTTATGAACACAAGTCCTGAAGTTCAGAGTCTCTCTAGAAAACAGAAATTGGGGCAATTAAGTCAGTGCCTGGTGAGAGTGTGGGAAAAGGGAAATGCAATAGGAAAACTTGGGAAATAAATACAAGGTGACAGCTGGTCACTGAACAGGTGCTCCTGCTCGGCCACCAGGGATGTCTCCGGACGAGGAGGACTAGAAAATCATGCCACTGGGTGGAGGAAGGGAGAAGGAATGTGTTGAGCTCCTCCATGTCCTTCTCACATCCAGTGGGCAGACACACCCACACTTCTGGTTGGGTCAGCAGACCTTCTCAGATGCTGGGGGAGTGAGATCCCAAGCTTTGCAGGCTCCAGGAACAGTGGGAAGAGCCCCAAATGGGTCACTATGATAGATAAGGGTCCTAGAGACAGGTGAGGACAAGGGATCCTGAGGAAGTCCATAGATGTATTTAAATCTAGGCATTTTCTTTAATTTGGTAATTTATGCCAAAAATGTGCTCCATGAAAGTCTTGTAATGGACACATTAATTTGTAGTGATATTAATAGAGAGAAATATTCTTTATTGTTATCCTTGTACATTAATGGACAGTAATCAAGAGTCCAGCCTCTAGAGCCAGGATACGTGGGTCCGAACACAAGTTCTGACACTGACTAGGGGTGTGCTCCTGGTCAGGACACCACATGTTGCTCAGCCTCAAGTTCTCTCATTTGTAATATGGGACTCATGCTTAAAATAATACTTGGCATAACAAGTGTTATGTAAGCATTAACTATTATTATTATCATTATTATAAGATCTAACTTTTATTCAGTGTTTGCTATTGCCAGGCACTAAGTATTTACATGTTTTACCTCAGTTAATCTCTCTAGCAACCCTATGAAAGGAGGTCATATTATCAACCCTCCAAGAGGTATTAATATCATCTCACTTTCAGAAATGTCGAGAAGAAGACTCCAAGAGTTTAAATAACTTGACCACGTCCAATGAGGTGGAGTCAGAATTTGATGTAGGTCGGCTTGACTCTACTCAGTCTATCATATTACTCTTAGAGAACCAGTTTAACATTTATTTTGAATTATAAAAGCACCCAGTTCAGGCCTAAAAGTCATGAAATGTACATCTGTGTCACTTAAGGATCTGTCAACCTTCTATTCATTGTGGGCGTGGGCACTTGGCTCATGGTATTTCTCTTAACATTTCTCCCGGTCTTGTCACTGTCTCCCCATCTCCTCAGCCCTGATCCCATAAATTAGGTTAACCTGACATCTCTACACCACTTCCTCCACCAGCATCCATTAGCCTCCTAGACCTAATCATTACCCGGAACTGTTCCACTTTGGAAACAGTGATCATAACCAAAGACCTGGTGGATTTTTTACTCCTCAATCCTGTAACAACTGCTCTTTAACCTCAGAGAAATATCCTTTTCTTTTGACATCTTATTTTAGTTTATCATTCCTTTCCAGCTCACACTGTGGATCCTAGGATTGATGATTTAAATTACTTTCTTACCAATACCCTGTATTATCCTCCTTCTCACACATCACCCAGCAAAGCTCCAAATTTGGATCAGAGTTAGCTTTTCCCTTTACACTTGAGTGGTTACACTTTGATAGAGAAAATCAAACCATCATGCACATGCCTCTACTACAAATTCACAATCCCCAACCTCAGCCAGGCTCTCAGCACCACTCCTTACTCCTGTGATTGATTTTCAGCTTTCAATTTTCACCTCTCATTTTTCCTAATGGCTATTCAAAACCCTCACCACCTTCCTCAAGCATCTTCTTTATGTTACACACCTTGAATTCAGTAAGCAACATTCCCTCCAAATTCATCAGGATAACTGAGGGCTTTAGATACTGGAGTTTTACAGCTTGGCCACAACTTTAGAGGTTTCCATACTCTTCCTGAGGGGATCACTTCTACGTTCACAGCATAAATATACTCCGTGCTGATGACTTTCAAGTTTATATCTCCAGCTTAGACTTATCAATCTTGTGGACACCTGTCCATGGAGGTTCCACAAGGACCTCAAATTCAGAAGGCTCAAAATTGAACACACCATTGTTTCCTTAAAACCTGTATCTCATGTAGGACATTACAATCTTCCCAGGCACCATGGGGTAGGGGGCATGAAGACCATCCCCTCAACCTAGGAGGCTGATGTCATCCTTGAGTTCCCTCTCTTCTTCACTTTCCACATGCAGTTTCCAAGTCCTGCCAAGCTTTATTCTTGTTTATGGAATCTCCCCCTCTCTTCTCTGTTATTCTCTTCTCTCTTATTTTATTGTGGTCCTAGTGCAGTCTCTTGATCCAACTGGACAGTTGGATGGCTTCTGAAGCTTCCCAATTTTTTTTATCTCAGACTTGGCTCCCTCATTCTGTCCTCATCACTGCTGCTAGCTAGATGATGTTTCTAAACACAAACCTGATCATATCCACTCCCACTTAAGATCTTGCACTGAGTCCCTATTGCCTACAGAATAAAGTCCCATCTTCTCGGCATGACATGCATGGCCCTCTGTGATGTGGTTTTAGCTTCATTCTGCAGTGCTTTCATTTACCAATCCCTACATAGCACCTTAAACTTCAACCACAGGGCAGAATCTGCAGTTCCTGTGGGCTGCCTTGCTTCTCACTTCTATACCTTTATTCATCATGTCCCCTCTGCCAAGATGCCCTTCTACTCCTTCACCTTTACCTGGCTAGCTCCTACTATCTTTTAAGACTTAGTTCATGGGTCAGTTTTTTTCTGGAAGCCTTTCTTGACAAGCCACCTTCCCCTTCCCCCGAACTCCAGGCAGTATTAGCAACACTGCCTTTGGCTCCCACAGCTCCCCGTTGATTGCACTGAAGACATCTCAGCATACTTACCCATTTATGTATCTGGATCACAATTACATGGTGAGCTCTTGGAACCTTGGGGCTATGTCATATTTCTCTATATACCTCTTTGCCTAGCAGGGGCATAGAGTAAGTGCCCAATAAGTATTTTTATTTTTTTAAATTTCTTTTTAAAGATTTTATTTATTTATTTGACACACAGAGAGATCACAAGTAGGCAGAGAGGCAGGCAGAGAGAAAGGAGGAAGCAGGCTCCCTGCTGAGCAGAGAGCCCAATGCGGGGCTCGATCCCAGGACCCTGAGATCATGACCTGAGCTGAAGGCAGAGGCTTAACCCACTGAGCCACCCAGGCGTCCCCCGATAAGTATTTTTAAGGTAAATGTTGAACAAATAAATGCATGACCCATTAATGAAATACTATTTTATATATGATTTGATTTTTCCACTTTATGAACAAGGCAGAAGGAGAGGAATCAGTATCAATAAACATTATTTTTTACAAAAAAGAGTATTAATAAACTGATTATTTCTCCATCTGATTATGAGCAACTAGAGGCATAGTGATAGTCAAATGGCACAGTGAGATGGGGGGTACCCAGAGAGGAACCAGGAAGTGTTTACAGTGTAAGCCTGTGGTGATGGACAGCTAGGATTCCTACAGAGTAGCCACAGGACACCTGCAAGACTTCCATCCTAGACATACAAAACTCTCTCGGTTAAACCCTCAGTGGTTATAAGTTTTATTTGCTGAATGAGAAATCACTTAATATACCTTAAGTTAAAAACATACAGATTTGTGATTGGAAGTAAAAAACGGGACAATGGAAAGCAAACTAGAGTTGCGGCTCATTCACCCCGGCCCTCCCCTGACTTAGGATCTAACGGTTTCACAAAGACCTGGACATAGTAAGAGCAGAAGACTAAACTGTCCACCACCACTCTCAAAGCATTTCTTTGTGGAATTCAAGTAAGAAGGTAAGGGAGACTGGAATGTTTTTCTGAAGTTCAGTACTGAGTGTTTTTATTTTTATTTTTTTAAGTCAGCTCCACTGCCAGCGAAGAGCCCAACTAGGGGCTTGAACTCACATCCTGAGATTAAGACCTGAGCTGAGATCAAGAGTTGGTAGCTTAACAGACTCAGCCACCCAGGCACCCCAGTAGTGAGGGTTTTTGAACTTCAGGTGTCACTAGGACTCCTTTTGTAGTTAAAGTAATAATAAGTAATAATGGTGGTAAAAAGAAAAGAATAGAATGCTAGTTAAAGTTATTATAAAGAAGTCACAGTCCTCGAATGCCCAGTGAGATGCGGGTGCTTTTCACTAAGTACCCTACTTAACGCTTCACAACAACCTTGACATAGAAATTATTTTTCTCTTTTTCTGTTTGAACAACTGAAGTTCAGCGAGATCAAAGAACTTGAGGCAAGTCCAAAGGACGGCGTGGGGAGACTCTGGGACCAAAGGCTACATTAGCTTCACCAGGTGACCCTGAGCCTCTCCTGGTCACTGAGCTTTGTTACCTGCTCGCGTGTATGTGAATGCGGGGCGGGATGAAGCTGTCTAAGGAACTAAACACTGAACGTGCTGGAAAGCCTCAGGAGCCACAAGCGGCGGGAAGCTGGAAGCAAAACTACACAGACTAGGTAGAAGCCAAGAGAAGGGCTGGACTCGCGGGCTCCACGGAGAACTTAGGTGGCTAGGCGAGGGGCGGAGCGAAGGGCGGGGAATGGGCGGGGAATGGGCGGGCAAACAGGGGAGCGTGGAGACCATTCGCGGACCGGGCAGAAATGCCGCCTCTCCGGGGGAAGCGAGGTGAGGACAGAGTGAGAGAAGGCATTGTGGAGTCTCCGTGAGTTGCTAAGGCAGCTCATCATCACCATCCTAAACCAAAGCAGAGACCGGACTCGACCTTCTTGGGCTGGCTTTCCCGTAGAGCAAGCAGGAAGGGTATTGGGAGAGGGTCCGCACAGAGTGCCCCCCTGTCCCCTGGCAGATTGGTACGGCCCATACCCCCGCCGCTGATCTGGCAGGCTGCGCGCGCACCCTCCGGCGGGGCGCGGGCCGGCGGGGCGCTGCGGCCTCTGCGGCCCGGTTCCCTCCTCCCGCTCCTCGCGTGCTCCTCGCTGGCCCCGCGCCCGCCGGTGACGCGCTCGCGCTCCTTGCAGGAGAGGAGCGCGGCCGCGGGGGCGCGCCCCGGTGGCTCCGCCCCCCGTCCCGCTCCCTCCCCCGAGTCCCGGGTGCCCCGCTCGCGCGGCTCCGTGCAAGGAGAGCCGGGACCCCGCGCCAGCCCGCCCCTGCGTCCCCGCCCCGGCGTGCGAGGCGCCGCGCCCTCCTGCTGCCCTGCTTGGTGCATGGAGGGGCCCGTTCGGATCGCAGCCGCAGCCGCCGTAGCCGCCGCCAGCGCGCGGGGGATGACCTGGGGGTGGCTTTCGGAGCCGGCTGCCGCGCAGGAGGTCCGGGGACTGAGGCTGCCCCTCCGAGAGGTGCGGGGGTGGGCCCGCCGCAGGATCGGAGGGAGGGGTGGTCCAGGGACCCCGGGCTTGGGGGCCACGCGGCTTGGGCGCGGGAGGTCCGCGGGAGGGCAGGCCGGCGCGCCCCAGAGGGCGTAGGGGTACCGGGCTGCGTGCGGTGTCTGGGAAGGGTAGCTGACGGATGCCCAGCGGGGGAGCTCCGGCGCTCCGGATCCTCGGGGACTCTGAGCCACCTCGTGGGAGGAGGCGGGATGAGGTGTCAGTAACACGCTTAAATCTCTTTGACGGTGATCTGCTGGGGCAGGTGAGATCCAGCATAGCCGGGAGTAAGGGGCGCCAGCACGTTTTCCCAAGGGAGCGGGATTCCTCGCCTCTCTCAACCTCCATCCCGCAGAGCGCCTGCGAGAGACAGTGATTTATGTGTAGGGAGAAGCAAGAGAAATTTCCTGCACAATGTATCTTTCTCTGCCTTCACAGACTCAGTGACTTCCCAGCCCCAGGGAGTGTATTTTTCCTTCTCCTCTGTAAAGCTTTCTGTGGATTGCATTGTCATTTGCTAAATACATTACAGCTCGCTATTTATTTCGGTCTGCAGCTTACAGACCTTTGTTGCTTTTTCTCCACATCTAGGGATTTCAATAATAAATCACTGAGGAGGATAGATAGACTCTCGCCCTTGCCTTCATTGTTCTCCCTAACCCCACCAAATCAGGTGGAAGGCTTTCCAAAAGGAGCTCTTCTCCAGAATGCCTTCCTTTCCTGGTCAGGACTATCAGAGGGTGGCAGGTGATTTAAGGTCAGGTTGCTTTCCAATTGAGGTCTAGAATTTAGGGAACACCATTCACAGAAAATGAGCCCCTATGTCCTAAAACAAACGCTGTGAGAAACAGAAAATTGAACCAAAAGCTAACATGAGATTCATTCTCAGGGCAGTGGCCAGCAAAAATGAAAGAGGCCAGTCGTGTTTCCATGCCTTACTGATACCATTACCCTCCGACTCCCAGCTGACCGCTTGGCATACCTGAAGGGCAGTGTCAAGGAGGAAAAGGTAGGGAGGGGAGCTGAAAAATAAGTGGGTTTATTCTCAGCGCAATTCTAAGTGTTCTATGACATTTTATAGCTCATTTAAAATAAGTAGTCTATTTTAGCTGAAAATGGGGGGGGGCATTATTCAACGTTTAGGACAAGATGAAAGAAAAAATTTCTGGAAATTTAAAATTAGTGCTTAACTAGAAAGCATTCTTAGGAACCCAGAGAGGCACCAAATACTGTAGTTTCTGTTATGCACATGTTGAAATAAACTGCCTCATACTTTAAGTTATATGAGAAGGATGGAGAAAACCTGTTTCATTTTGTAAAGACGTGCCCTGGGTGTGTGCTTGGCAGTGGGTAGAGCAGAAACATTTATATTTCTATAAAAAACACACAAGTGTATATTGTTTAACTTTCATGCAAAAACTCGGATATAGTATTTGCAAATCTGTCTTTGTTTGAATAGTTTAGTCAACCAGGAAAATCAGTTACTAGAGGTACTGTGCTATTGTTTGTGTAGTAAGTCACTTGGGATGCTTTGATTGATTGCTATGGTTCTCATGAACCTCCTCTTCTGTGGAAAGTACTTAAACAGCTCTGACCCTCAAGCCGGGAAGTACAAAGAACCCTTAGGACTTGGAGCATACTGATCTAGACTGTGTAGTTTGGTGTCTGAATCAGTCTTACCCTTTGCCTTCTTTGCAAGAAAGGAATTAAGTTCACTTAAAGATAGGACACCCCCCCCCCCCCCCCACCAAATCAGCAAGGTATATATAGAGATGGAGGCTTTGTGTGGGAATAGGAACGTCTGTCATGGGCCTCTGCTCTAAAGAGGTCAGGTAAAATACGTTGACTAGTTCTCCTGCTTTTCTTTTTCCCACTTTGCCCTTATGCTGTCATAACTTTCTAGATGATTTCATTTATGGGTTTGTCAAGATAGACATTGAAGTAAAAATTTTCCTCTCTAGAAATGTTTCTTTTGCACAAATTTAGACCAAAAATTGGTGATCATGTCTGAGCGTATCCTAGGGAAATGATTTCAGGAGTTCAGCATTGTCTTAGTGAAATTAGGCTGGGGTAAGAAATTAAAAATAACTAATTGAAAAATTGGTTATTTATAACGTGTAATTACATTAGCTATGGCCTTGTAATTAGCATTTGTACTGTGCAGGAGAATATGTAAGACAGCACATCAGGAGAGCAGATGAGTTGTCTACACAGGTAGTCTTTCTTTAGATATATGATCTTACTACTTAATAGGAACTAATTAGATTAGAAAGAGAATTTGGACTCTGGTTGCTAAATAGGTTGCTTTGAAGGACTTGATTTTATGGTGATTTTTTATGAGTGCTTTTTTTTCCCCCAGAAGTTCTATTAACTTGTATTGAATTAGAGAAGGTTTTATTGTTTTTATTCAAGATTTTATATTGCATGTAAACATTCCATTTATTTATAAACATTCCATTTATACATTTTTATTGTGTGTATGGCCCTCATTCACTTTTAAGGGACTGAGGAGGAGGGCTTTGATTCTTCTCAATTAAAATTATAAGATCATATGCAGAATATCCTTCGTGTCATTTTAAAAATATTGGATTACAATTAAGTGAAAAACTGGTTTGTTGGTTTTTTTTTTTTTTTTTTTTAATCCTTCAAGTTTTCCATCATTGTTTGTGCTCTTTCCCCCATTGTCAGGCTTAAAACATACAGTATCATTGTCATCAGTCCCCTGAATAATGGTCCTGAGGTGATATTATTAATGTGGCTTTTTAAAATCAAACTAATTATACTTGCCTAAAAGAGCCACATGCGTGTGATTCTAGCTGCCTGGTGCCTTTTGAGAGCCCGGGAGACAAGCTAGTGAATAGAGCTGAAAATTCATTCTGTATTTGATTAAATGGAACAGACTCGCTGCTCCTTACCCCAGCAGGGGCTATGAGATCTCTTGATCCCCGAAGCGGCTCCAGGACCCTGGGAATTCCATTAGCAAGCACCTGAGGAATTTCTGCCCTGCAGTGCCTTTTTTGTATGTGTGTATGTGTGTGTGTGGAGAGGGAGTGGAGCTGAGTGGTGATGGGGTGGTGGAGGGAGGGGGGTGGAGAGAGGCTACATTGGAAGACTCCATATGTTAGCAGATCTAAAATCAAGGCATGACTTAACAGCTTATCTTGTAAGAGAAAAGCCCAACCCGAAGGCAGATTGCTAGTCAGGACTTTCCTCCAAGCAGGACTGCGTGGGGACGTGTTGCTAGCACTGAACCGAGCGCCACTCTAAGTACAGAAAGTGGCTTCTCTGCTTTCCCTCTGAAGCACAAGCATATACACGTTGCAGCCTTGGTAAGTCTTCTCCGAATGATCTTTTGATAAATATGTAAAATTGTGTTACAGTTTGGTCTTGCCTGGAAGGGCCGATGTATTGTTCTAATAACTTTTTAAACTGAGAGCAAAATCAGACTTTTATGGGAAGCCAGTTGCTTTACAGAGATGAAAGGCTCATTTGAATAGACATATTTTAGTGTGCTCTTTTGTTTTTATATCATTTTATTGCATTCTTGTTACCTTGTTATAGAATTCAAATTCATGGGCGGTGTATGTTTCTTTCCTGCTGTCTTTTTGAGGGTTCTGATTTTAAGTATCTTTTAAGACATTGCTTTGCAGACTTGCTAGCAGCCACAAGCAAATGAAAATATATCTACCAAAAATGTTCGTGTAAAATCTTTGGAGCAAAATTTTTGGAAACATGAGTGTGTCTTCCTCCCCTGCCCGCCACCCCGCAAATAATTTTTGGATACAAACATTTTTCAGGATATTAGTCCAGTTTGTTGCTTGTGTACTTTTCCAGGAGGAGCAGTTCTGAATCTTGGATGGTATTGTTAATTGATTTTCATATTCCAAGAAGAATTAAACACGAATGTGAATTCCAATGCCAGTTTTCAACTGATGCAGAATGCTGTAGCTTATTCGATGGTTAATTTGGTATATTTTGTTCCTGATTAAAATCATGTCATGTCACAGTGCTTTCCCCCCCTTCCAGCATGTAGTCCTCTCCCAAATTCTCACAATGCAGAGTGCTGGGAAAATAAAGAAGCCTTTTAGAGACCACGTTTAAGTCTTTCCCACCTTACTCTCGGGTATCCCTTTTCTAGTGCCGCCACACTGAAAGGACTCTTGAATGAGTTGGAGTAAACACTGAAGTCAGCAGTCTGTCTGTCTTGGTTCACAGTGGTTCAGACTCTTTTGCCGTGTGATATATTTTGATGGCCAGAGATCATAAAAAAAAAAAAAACTACCCCAAAACACATTTTGTTCTGCTACATACCAGTTGGAATGTGCGTAGGACTTCAGTTCTGGACAGCCAGCAACGTGCCTTGCAGTCACAGAATGAAGGAATGGTGAAGTCCCTTGTATCTGAATTCAGAGGGAAAGAAATAGCCGGGTTATAGGACTGAAATGAGATCTAGTCTGCTTTCTGTTTTGTTGCTTATAGCTGCCTGGTCGATTTTATTTTTAGATTACTGTACTAGAAACAGAAGCAAAAATTGACACATAAAGCTTGCTCTTCAGCTACATATTCATGTTAAGAGACTGGCTCACTGTTTTTTTGTTTGTTTGTTTGTTTGTGAGCCGGGGCAGTGAACTTGACCAAAATCTTGGTTTCCTCATCTGTAAAATGGGAATAACAATAGTATCTCTTACCACTTGTGGGGACTCCATGGGATGATGAAAGTGAATTGCTTGGATATACCAAATCGGTTCTGAGGGTTAGCTGCTGTTACTTGTAGTAACTTTTCCCGTACACATTGGTCTATTACTCTGATTCTGTGTAGTTTCTTTGAAGTACTAATTAGTAAGAAATTCTTGGAAGTTAGTACATACAACTATAGTTGTAGTGTGCTACCATTTTCTTAATTTTGCAGTTGAACTGAAATGTTACATTTTTCTAATGGATTGTATAACATAATACAATATTGCATTTTTCTAATTGTATAATTTAAAAATGTACATGAGTATATAGTTAATGTACACCGAGCAAACAGCTAGGCTTTACATATGCACATATGTGTGGTAACTATGACTATATATAACTATATATAACTATATAACTATAACTATGACCCAGATCAGGATCCAGAATATTTCTTTCACCTCGGAAGGTTCCTTGGTGCCCCTTCCCGAACCACCCTGCCTCCCCCAGCAGGCAGTTCCTGTTCTAACTAGTCCCACCGGACATTAATTTGGGCTGTTCTCAAACTATATTTATAAAAATGGATTCATATGGTATATACTCTTTTATATCTGTTTTCTTGCACTGCTCATTCATATGTGTTATTGTGTACGGTAGTAATTTGAGCTTTTTAAATTTTTAGAGCATCTTTGGTGTGTTTTGAAATTTGTAGTAGTCAATTTTATCGGCACGCTGGGTATGTGGCCACTGGGAAGAAAGGAAATAGCACTTCTTCCTAAATTATTTGACAATCAGATCCTAGTGGCTAGCTTAGAAAAATTACCATGACCTTATTTTTGTACCTAAAATTGCGTAAAAGTAGTATAATTATTCTTAGTCACAATTACATAAAGCAAATCCATTAATAACTGTGTGTTTTAGTTTTTAATATTTTGTTTAAGTTTTAATTTTTTTTTTTTTCCGAGAGAGGGTGTTTGTGAGTGGGGAGGGGTGGGGCAGAGGGAAAGTAGAGCAAGAATCTTAAGCAGGCTCCACAGGGAGCTCAGGGCCTGACACAGGGCTTGAGCTCAAGACCTGGAGATCACTACATGAGCTAAAATGAGGAGTTGGACACTTTAATGGACCGAGCCACCCAGGCGCCCCTTGTGTGTGTGTGTTATTAGAAGGGAAGGAAGAGACCCTCAAAGCAGAGAAGAAGGACCATCTAAGGTAGCTTATCTCTTTCGTGCTTAGCATTTAATCCATAATCAATACTTAGAAATGTACAGAAGAAACAACTAGCCCAGCATTAGTGTGATGCTCTTTTATTTATTTATTTTTTTAATTTATTTTTTTTTAAAGATTTTATTTATTTATTTGACAGAGAGAAATCACAAGTAAGCAGAGAGGCAGGCAGAGAGAGAGGAGGAAGCAGGCTCCCTGCTGAGCAGAAAGCCCGATGTGGGGCTCGAACCCAGGACCTGGGATCATGACCTGAGCCGAAGGCAGCGGCTTAACCCACTGAGCCACCCAGGCGCCCTGGTGTGATGCTCTTTTAGAGGAGAACAGAGCAACACAATGTTCTTTTGAAAAAGAAAAAGAAAAAAAAAACACCCAAAAGGAAAGGAAGTGGAGCTAAGACATTGTTATGCTACGGAAAAATTTTGAAGAACAGAACTGTACCCCCCTTCAGGGAGAAGGTTTTGGCTTCCTCCTTGCTGTCAGACAATGCCTAGATGTTTAAAGTTTCTGTCCGTGTTGTTGGAATTCCCTCATGTGCTAAGTAAAATTTATTTCACCTAAATAGTGAAACAAGGCTACGAGATGAGGTCACTGATTTAGAAGGCCACTTGTTTGTTTCTTATTTTGGAGGGGGTTGTGGTTGAGGTAAATAGCTTGTATTTCTCTTCTTGGAAATGTTGAGGGAGGATTTTCTGGATGTTCTGCTTGAACACAAGCCACTTCTCTCTCAGGAGACACTGTATTTTGCAGCTCTTGTGATTTTATTAAATCTTATGATTTCATACTCCTTGACACGAGGTTGTTCTTCACCCACAGCCATGTGCAGGGATGGGTTCCCCTGGACTCCAGAGAGACAAGTTGTCCCCTTTTCTACTTACATCAGACCACCAGGGGCCCAGATTTTAGAGAGGTGGAGAGAGTTGAGATAGTGATCCGTGATTCATCTTTTGTCCTGTAGGGGCGCTCCAAAGATGCAGATTTTGGTTCAAATGAAGGAAGAACTGTGACAAATAGGACTGCCTCAGGATAGAAAATGCTCTTTTGAGGGGACTTGAGCTCCTCTTACTAGACACTTGCTGAGGACACTGTGGAAGCCATTTCTTCCTTGGGTGAGAGATTGAACTGCATGACTTCTAATGGCACTTGCAGTACTGAGACTCCATGAAATGGGCTTTTCTGAAGGAGTGATTTTACATAACCAATCCATGTGTAATCTTGGAGGGAGAAAAATACATTACAAAGTCCCAAACAGCCACTGAGGAAATAAATTTTCTCAGACCAGCCCTGGTTTAAAGTTGAGTACTGCCTCTACTTGTCAGCTCTTTTCACTCTAAATATAATTCTTCATTTAACACTAATAAGTAATAAGTAAATGTCAGATATTTTGTCTTTCTTACTTAAAGAGAAAATAGGGACTTTTCCAATATTCTAAGTATGTAAGTGTCAGAAACAGTAATGCTTTCAAAGGAGAGTAGTTGCTCCCTTTTTATGGAGGGGCACAATGAGAATTTCCTTGAGTCCCTCCACTGGCCGAGTTATTTCTTCACTCCTAAAACAAGTGTACAGTCAAAATGATTAAATATACATCTTTGCTGTCTGCCATCTCTCCTCCATCCTACTTCTCTATACTTGAATTTCCAAAGAGAGATAATTTGAGGGGGAAAGGGCGATACTAGTGACTTATCCCATCCATAAAACTGTATTTGGGACATTTTCTGAGGTCCATAGTTATTTAATCCAACCATGTACACATCTTGTATCTGCAAATATATGTTAATAATATTTAATAATGGATATTTAGAATGATTGAAGGGAGTGTAGAATCCTGAGTCACCAAGATAGTATCTTCCCTATTTTATAAAGCAGAAAAGAATAGTAGATGGAGTTTTCTTGGTTTTGTGTTTATGCACATGAACCCTCTGTGCCCTCTGTGGCTCTCAGCAGGTCTCTGTCCTCTCTTCTCTGTTGCTGTTACCTTTTACTCCTCCAGCATTCTTTTTTACAATTTCAGAGAGGGATGAGAGGAGATTCAGAATGTGAGACACCCCCCCCCCAAAAAAAAAGTGATTCTGCATGGTAAGCACAGCTTCAAATAATGAAGATAATGCTTTAGATAAAAAATAGTTAAATGTCACATGGTGATTGGAATTCATGCATGATGTTTTAGCAATTTTACTTTTTTCTTGAAAAAAATTCTTAAATTGTAAATGGATGAAGTTTAAAACAATTTTTTTTTTAACATTTAAAATGTGTATTTCTCTTCTGTGCAACGTTTGGTGTCCAAAGAGCTGATTTCATGTCCTGTTTCTAAGATATTCAGCATTGCAGGTGTTTTCTTGGGTATCTGGGTACTAAAAAGTGCATTCTGGCTTCTGTCTCTTGCCAGGGAAATGCCTGACAGTTACTTTTTATGGTATCAGAGTAAAAGTAATTAGTATTCTCTCTTTTACTATAATGGTGATATCTGTTGAATGAGTGATTGTACACACTGCCTGGTTGGAGGTAAATTTGGCAAGGGGGACGAATGTTCAATGGATAAAATACTACTTTTATCAGGCCATGAAATTACTCTAGTGACATCAGAACTTGGCAACCTCTTTTATTCCAATAAAAACAAAAATAGCATCATAAGCTAGGGATAAGACATTTTTCTTGTCCATTTATTTTGGCTTATTTTCATGGTTTTGGCCTCAGGGTGTGTGTATAACAAAATAACACAGTGAGTAACAGGCAATAAGAATTAGGGAGTGAAGGTAGTTTCAGCTGAAACAGACATGCTGTTTATCCGTCCTCTCGGTTTCAGGCATTTAAACTGTTCCTCTCAGTTTGGTGGCTAGGCGAGCATCAGGGTGGGTATGAGGAAGCCTCATCTGTTAAATGGAGTTAAACTTCCATCATTTGGCTTGATAGGACCTCGCTTGCAGTACTTGAAAAAGTTTGGTGATCAGCTTATAAAATTGTCACGTGTCTGGGCATGATTACAAATGCAGCAGTACAGTTTTGTAGAAAGGGTGCTGTTTAATCCTTTTTATAATCACCAGTGTAAAATAACATCGTGTTACCAGTTAGTTCAATTTGATTGGATATAGTGTTTCCTCTTGCCTGTTTTACCCTGTTCACTCTTACTGTGAAATTAGATTTTTAGATGTTATCATGATTTTTTTAAAAAGAGAGAGAGGGTGGGGTGGGGAGAGATGGGCAGAGAGGGAGGGAGAGGGAGAAGCAGACTCACACTGGGTGCAGAGCCCCATGAGGCTCAGGACCCTGAGATTAGGACCTGAGCTGAAACCAAGAGGTGGACACTTATCAGACCACACCCCCCAGGTGCCCCAGATGTTCCCGTGATTCAGTGACAGTGCCTATACCGGGTTTCAGTTTGGTGTTCCGGCGTCTGAGCAGTAGGTCTGTTGACCCAGGGACTACTAAGCACTGAGAAGATACTTTCATCATGCTTGATAGGTCATTAGACTCCTGAGTAGAACCATACTAAAGTCTGACTGCTACGTTCTCTCCATGATTTAGCTTGTGGGTTCAGCTCACTGTGATCACCTTCTTAAACAAGCTCATTTTATTTCTCCATTAAATCTTTTATAGTAAGGAGAACTATAGTTCTGATGGGTTAAAGTATATTTCAGAGGTTTTTTTTTTTTTTAAGATTTATTTATTTGAGAGAGGGAGAGAGAGAGCATGCACACACAGAAGGAGAGGGAGAAGCAGACTGCCTGCTGAGCAGGGAGCCCAATAGGGGACTCGATCCCAGGACTCTGGAATCATGATCTGAGCCGAAGGCAGACGCTTAACTGACTGAGCCACCCAGGTGCCCCCAAACCTGCTTCTAAGTAGCTATTTTTACTTTACCTGTTTTTAAGTCATATTATAGTCAGATTAGAATGGTTCTGATCTCTTTGTCCCGTCTTTTGATTCCTATTTACTGATACTTGGGCATATTTTCTCTTTTAATGGTCAAATTCTTTTTGAGATTAAAATAAAAACATCAAAATCCTACCCTGCATTTCTAATTCCAAGCTCTAGTCATCTTTTTTTAGATTTGTGCTTTAGTTGGATTTCTCTTTTAAAAGAAATCGCAATACTCATGTTTTGATTGTACACCTATACAGGTCTTTCCTATAATTTTCATCATATGTTTTAGTGCTAATTTTTTTTTTAATCCCATGGCTAACTAAAGCCCATTTGAGTCATTATAAGATGGGTTGTTAACTGTGGTTTCCTATTAGGCTAGCAAACACAGTTGTCATTATTTGTTACTTCTTTTGTGTTTGAGGATGCGTTTTAAAAGAGCTATTGTCATCGTGGTTAGGCCTTAAAATAATTTCACATTTGTTACTATGACAGCAGCCACAGTGGGGTTTTTAATCATACAATACAGCTTGTACAGAGATTGATATCAGCATCTGTGGCATCAAATACACTTTAGCTCTGGGATTTGACTACATACCTTTCTGTCGTCAGTAGGGTTCTTGCAGCAGACTCCCAAAGTGGGTTTCTAAAAGTGGCCCTTCCAAGTCTGGGCTGTATCCCACCCCACAGGAAAATGGCAGAAATTGTTATAAAGAAAAATTGTCAATGTTTTACTTATTTTGGGATCTCTCTTTGAAATAGCAGCTAATCGGAAAAGTTAAGGACATGATTAACCCTGTAAGACAAAGATCAGATTCATGTTTTCTTAGCTAGCTGTGCTTAGATACAGAATACTTAATTAGTCGTGATCACACTAACGGATAGGCACTACCTATCCAACAAACTCCTGAGGCCTTCAACACCCAAGGAAGAGAAACTGAGTTTTGAGTTTTTCATTCATTTCTGGGTTGATGAAATTATTCCCCCCTTCATACTGAAATGTGAGTCATCTGGCAAAAAAATCCTTCCACTTGACATTGGAAATGAAGTCCCCATTTACTTGTAAAAGTTCCTTCTAATTCACTGAGAAATACTAACCTCTTTTGTGTCTGATTTACCCGGAGTGAACGTAGGGCTGGTATACTGGGGCAGTTAACAGGAAGGAGCGTGGTGACGGAGGACTGGCGGATTGCTTTTGCAGACTGGGAGTCTTGTCTCTTTGGGTGCTCTGCAGACGTGCAAGAATGGTGCCTCCAGAGGACTGGGAAAGCAAAGTACTGTTCCGTCTGGTGCTGCATGCGCAACTCGAGTGGGTGTACCTGCCTCCCCCACCCCCCTTGCTCACCTAGCTCTTTGCAGAGGAGTGTGGCCCGTCCCAGCAATGACTACACCGGTCTCATGGTTCTTTTTCTTCCATACACAGAATAATTTTCTCCCGTCTCTGATGTCATCATTTCTTAAATAACTTTTATACAGCCCTTTGTACGTGGCAGAGTGTTTTACAGTTTGGGTGTGTGTTTGCTCTTCTGCTTAAATATACGACGTAGTAAAATTTTCACGAGAATGGAAACCATGAATACAATATGTGATTGAGCATTAGTATCAGATACGAGAGTTTTTTTTTTAAAGATTTTTATTTATTTATTTGATAGAGAGAGATCACAAGTAGGCAGAGAGGCAGGCAGAGAGAGAGGAAGGGAAGCAGGCTCCCCGCTGAGCAGGGAGCCCGATGTGGGGCTCGATCCCAGGACCCTGGGATCATGGCCTGAGCCGAAGGCAGAGGCTTAATCCACTGAGCCACCCAGGCGCCCCCAGATACGAGAGTTTTAATGTGGCTCAGAGTTAGGTGATCTTTAAAATCTCTGGAATGTTGGGAAAGGAGGTTCTTTGAAACTGTAGTCTTTCTTTTTAAGCTTTAAGTGGGTTATAATTGCACACTTGTCTGTGCTTAGGAATAGAATAAAATACTTCTAAACTGGTTATTTTTTTTTTTTTTTCTCTTTGACATTTCTATGCCACAGACTCTGTGTTATACATTCTCTTGACCTAAGGGAAGTTACGGAAGTGAATTTTGCCTAAGGTGAAATTGATTCCCTGGCGTCTTGGATTTTTAAAGTCTTTCCTTTATAGAGGTCACTTTATTTTTATTTCTAGCCACAGGGATGCTTCTTTCTTTAGAGCAGGGACTTGTGTGCTTAGAAATTTTGTAATAGAATGTCCGAGGTGAACATGAAGTTCGAAAGCCCTTTCCAAGTCTATGTAAAGTAAACAAAATAGCAAAGGGAGCTTTTTAGAAACAAATCTCATTTTATATTTGTGTCTTTGATTATGGAATGAATATAAAATCTAAATTGATATGCTCTTTCTCTTAACAGTTACTCCATGATACCCTTGTATCCAAAACATGACCGGTGATATTGAGAGATAATTTAGTTGTTATCTTGGATCTGTAGGAAAATGAATGCGAGCTTTACAGTTTTCAGTGAGCCTTTTAATGTTGCTTTGGTCCGTTATTGGTTATTTCCTTTTCATTTTGTATCAGTATGTCATGTTGGCTGAAACACATGTGAATGCTAAAGCATTTGGTCACAGCCAATTTGGGTCATTTTGGTGAAAATCAAACCAGTTGTTAGCTATTTAATGAAACGATTTAAAAGTGGCTTTGATGACCTGGTTGAGAAGGAAAGAAAGAAACATAGATATTCCTAAAGTCAAATCCTGCCCCTCCTCCTTCATTGGAGTGAAGAAGGAGCTTTAATAACCAACAGAGACCAGCTCCCAGTAAGAGGTGTGAGGCTGTTTATTTTCACTCTGGAGATGTATATACTACAGAAGGAAAACTCTGGCCTTGCTTAACCTAAGCAAGTCATTACTTATCTACGATCTGGCAAGCAATTTGATTAAAGTTGACAGAGCTCATATAATATCAGAACCAAGCCCTCTTAATGATTGATGAAACTTGTCTGTAAGTCTTTTTTTTTTAAAGGAGAAAAACTAAATAAGAACGCATACTTGTTCAGATCTCTAATAACCGAGTATAAGCCAAGTCTATAATGTAGTTTTGTCTGTAGTGATTAATAGGTATTCATTTGTATGTTTTTTTTTTTTAAGGTCATGATTAAATGGCTTCAAACTAATAATTTCATGTTAGCAGGTTAATTTGGCTTTTACATGATTCAATTCTTGAAATTTTGAAATTCCTACTTCATATTTTTAACATCTTTTAAAGGTGGTTTTCTTTGTCGTTTCTTTGGTATTCTTTAGTGGTAGTTTTGATCAATTAAGAACTTTCCTCTTTGTTCTCTTATCAAATTGAGTTGAAAAAGTCTTCAGCTTTAATGTTAATGTTTTTCAACCCCTTGCTCTCTAACCGTATAAACATGGTTTGAACAATTGTCATAGCATATTTGGGCTGGGAAGTGTTGTGGCTCATTTCTTTGCTGCATTTCTTATTCTCATTCCCAACAGATTGATAGCAAGTATGACTTGAATGTGCCTAGTGGTCTTGGGATGCTTTAATCCAGGATTCTATGTACAGTGCTGAACCCAACTCATGAGGATCACTGTTTCATGTCCTTCATATGCTGCCTAGCAGACAGTCAGAACTGGACTGCCACACCCCTCCCCCACCCGTACACCTTGTTTTAAGTAAATTTAGCATGTGCAGTTTTCAGATTAATGAAGCAGTTGAATCGAGAGTGAATTAGTTTTCTGTAAATGGAATTTTCTTAACCTGGGAATTTTCAGGCTTTGTATCATCAGGGTTTGGACGAGTGTAGGCTCAAGGCGTCAAAACCAGATTCCACTACAGTCTGATGACACAACCTCCCTGTGCTTTAATTCTTCACCTGCATGATGGGAATGGATGAGAACTTACCAGGCTGTTGGGCTATCTCATTTAATGTTCAGGTCCTGTGATCAGAGTACAGTAGGTTCTCCTGGAGGGTGAGAGCTGCTGCTCTGATAGAATGTGCTGTCCCTGAGATGAGGGTTTATAGTCACAAAATAGGATGTTATTGTGACGTCACTGAATTAGACAGTTGAATCAAAATCAAATGAGTGTGGGTTAAATTCTGGGGAGCTACAGATGTGGGAATAAGCTAGAACTGATGATTTGTTTCTGTTTTTGGATTGGTTAGAACCTGGTGCATAGTGAAGATTAGAACCTGGTGTGTAGCAGAGAGCTAAGGGGAATCTTTTGGGTAAATTTCTGTGAATCTCCAGCATTTGACTTTCTTGTTCCATATATTTAATTTTGTAACTGTAATCTCCTCTTTTCTCCTTTCTATCTCCCCAAACTCAATATAATCATATCAGTTTAATTGCCAGGAAAATAAAATTCGCTTTGTGAGAGATGTTCTGAGAAGAAAGGGCTACCTGTTCTTGGAATCCTCTGCTCACTTTTCTCTCGATGATTTTCCCAACAAGTGTTGTCATCTCTGGGAAATCCCAGTGCTTTCTAGAATTCTTATATGTATACTGCATGAGCTTGAATCGTATGTCCTTTTACATTCTTTTCTTTTGGGCTTGCATATGGTCAGAACAAATAAACCCTTCACTGGGATGGTTAAAGAACAGCAATAAAGTGCCATTCCCCAGTTGTTTCCAGAAAAGAAATAGGATAGACATGGAATCATCAGATGTAAATATTTGACTTGGAGGTGGGCCGATTATGCACACTGTTGTCAGCCCCACCCGGCAGCTCCCCTATGTTGTTTCTAGCTGGCCAGTGTGAGTCTGTTGCCCTCAAGTGACTGTTGCAAAGTCTGAGGGTTAGCAGTGGAGGGGGATCCAAAGAATTGGAGACAGGAGTTGTAGAATCAGTTAAGTGTTGAGAATTCTGTGTGTTTCTTCTACCCCACAGGTTGGCCTAAGTTTTGGTTTTTTATCACGGGAATCCAGGTTTTCAGGGAAGCACAGTAATGTCTATCGTGATACTGAGTGTGTTTGCAGGAGAAGACGTTGGGTCACAACTCTGCAAATGCACAGACTTTAAGATATTCCTTCTGGGGCCTATAATGTAGAGGATAAAGCTTGACTGTATTGCATTTATAGAGTTTTTTTAGGGTAGTGGTCTTGGTGGCTATGGAGGTAGGTAGCATTTATAGGATTCTTTTAACTGTTTTGACTTGGGGAACTGTGAATCTTGTGTTTGAAACTATAATTCTTGTCCTATCCCTCACCCCGACTCTCAGCTCAGATTTGTAGGGATGTGTGAGATCAAGGAAATAGCTGTGTTTTTGGTTAGTTAACAGAGTGTCTTAACCGAGATGATAATGGTTTGTATTTTTGCTAAAAAGGGGTCAAACTTGGATAATATATGACTTTTTCACAGGGAAAAATTCCCATAAACTAATGTTGATTAAATTATTTTTATTACTAATCTCAAGTATATACAAAATAAACTAGATGCAAACTTTTTAGAAAACTAAAATTTACAAAATAAATACATAACTACAAAACCAATATAATCGAAACATTAAAAGTCCTTGAAATTTTTTTAGATTATCAGTATTGTTTAATAGAGAAAGATAGTTATGCTTATTTTATATTTCTCTTGCCTATTTGATTTGGCTCTTTTGATTGAAACACAATTAATATTTTTTTTCTTTTTTCAAACAATGACCTTGTTAACTACCGGCCTAATATTTTGTGGACAATCACTTTGAAAGTGCACTGTTCTGTGTGGTACTGGGAACTTTCAAACCCACTGAATGAAATGTGTGGGTGTATTAATACTTTTGGTTGATGAACCAGAGTAATATGTGATCTTTGTAATAAGTGTGTTCGTAAGGCGTGAGGCTGATTGCTGTGTCACGTGCTTTTCAAGTTTGTTGCACTTATGCTGCCATGAGCTAGAAGAGAATTCACATCTGCTTTTCTTCTCACTGATTCCAAAACTTTCTTTGTCCGTTGTATTCTGTAACATCACTTGACCTTCCCATGTCATGGACCTGATCCAAAAACACAAATGCCAGTTGGGCACTGGTATCTCATGTCCCATCTTCATCGTCTGGCTGATGACCCACAGTAAGCCTACGGTAACTGAGCTACAGCAGGACAGAAACAGTGAAATTCATAAAAAATAATTTTCATGCCTCCAGCAACCCATCTGCAGATTAAAATGGAGAAAGAGAGCTAAAACCTGGTAGGCTTGAGAATCCCTCTGGAGTGAGAAGTGGCTGTGGATTCACACTGAAGTCAGTGGACATAAAAACAGATTTGTACTTAAGGCCTCTCTTTTATTCAGGAGGCTGTGTGTAGAAAGGGGTAAGCATAGGTCTGGGGTTGCCCTGGGTTCACACGTTACCCCTGCCATTTATTAGCTGTGGGACCCTGGGCAGGCTATCAGAGCTTTCTTTACTGTTCCCTCATTTGAAAAATGGCAACAATACCTATGTTTAGGATTGTTGTGAAGATCAGTAAAAGTACACGTAAAATCTTTTGCCTGTAAACTTAGTAAATGGTAGTTGTTATTACTCTTTGGAACAATTAATCTCTTAGGACAGCTGTTTGGTAAGATGTACAAATAGATGTATTTCCACGCAAACCACTTATTCCCTAGTGTCTAGTGGAATCAAGAGGCAGGGGTGTGGTGAAATATTGGAATTATTTGGCAAGGTTTTTTTAGGCTCCACAAAGAGCCTTCCTCCTTATTACCATTTCCAAGGGACCTACCCTTACCCCTGGCAATGGACCATTGCTCTCTGGTGCTGGGGCAGGAAGACGACAGAGTACTGACTAAAGCAGTTGAGTCTTTCTTTGGTAACTCTGACTTAAATACTCGTACGGTCTTTTGAAATCCTAATTTTATAAATACTTATAAAGATGAACTTATTTATTTTTACAAACAAACCAGCAAGTTGGTTTGTCTGATATTGACAGGAAGTGTCTAATCTAACCCACGTGCTTGTATAAATTAACATTGTGGCATTTGGCTTTTAAAATGTGCTTGTTTTCCTTAGGTATTTATTTACCAAATTCGGGACTTTAAAAAGTGTTATGAAAAGATGGGACAGATTGACTTGATAGTTTGGGGGTGGGGGTTAGGCAGCAAAGCAAGGTTTATTGAGTGACAGCAAAATGATAGCACAAAGCTTCCCAAGGAGGGAGGGGACCCAAGAGGGTTGCCCTTGATAATTTTATAAAACTATTTGTGGGTTGACCCAGTTAACTTGGCCAGTACTCTTTAAGTATATTTGAAATTCCTCCTTGAGAGTTATTTTTTAAATTTAATAATGCTTTATGTGGTAGGATTTTGTTTACATGACTTGCCCTTATAAAAATTCATACCACATTGTAGGAAACATGACTATGTACAATAGAAACCCAGATATTTTAGTCTGTAATGCCAGTCTCTGTCATAAATGTGTGAAGAGTCCATTATTTTAGCTACAAATCCTTATAACAGTCTGAAAAGCAGAGATTTTCACTTACCCACCATTGGTCCTGTGCTTTCGGAACTTTTAAGATCACGGTGAATGCTTTGCAGACCCTACTGGGTCATTTCTGTGTGTGAGCAAAGTAAGAGTGCTTTTGGTGTTGTATGTGGTATCCTTTTCTGTTCAGGTTTAAAAGGACTTTTTGATAATGGCTGCTATTTAAACTCTTTTTTCTTTTGCCTATGGCTTTTCTGTAATCCTGGGTCATGCCCTTTGTTCGTCATTTGGGTTAAGTACCTATTAAATTATATTAGTTGTTGATTTAAAAATTTGCATAGTAAAACATAAGTAAATATGGGAGTTCGCTTCTATGGAAGACCAGATAAACTCAGTGAACAGGTCATAGACCATTAATGCTGATTCTCTTAAACTGTTGCTTAGTAATGTGAGGACCATTCTCATGTTATCTCTTTTGGCTTACTAGAATGTACATTAGTCATCTGTGAAATAACTTCGTAAGTCCCAGGGAACATTGCTGGGTTTCTCTCAATGTACATTTATCCCTTTATCAACATTTATTCAACACTCATTTTGTGCAAGAAACTTCCCAGGTATTGGGTAGACTGTCGTGAACAAAACAGACATGGTTCATTTCCTTCAATCCAGGTCTGGGAGGGAATCATTTATGTGACCGGTAAATCTCCAGCCTCGTTCTTTTTTCCCACCGTATGAAGAGTCAGATGAAAATAAAATTCTGTACTTTGTCTTCTAGGACACCTCCTTGGCTTTAGTTTTAACCCAGGGGAGGTCAGACTACAATGAAAATCAAAGCCATTCCTGAAGAAGGAAAGACGTTTTAAAAAGCATGGAGTTTTAGAGTGGCGTGTGAAGAGAGAGTCATGGGAATTTTTTTAGTTGAATGTAGGGGTGTCTGTGTCAGTTTCCTGCCTCTCAAATGCCAGTTTCCCAGCAAGGTCTATAAGTCTGGCCTATGTTGAAGAGGAATGTTTCTTTTCTCTTCTTCTTTTTTTTCTTTTAAAGATTTTATTTATTTGTTTGATAGACAGAGATCAGAAGTAGGCAGAGAGGCAGGCAAAGAGAGAGAGGGAGAAGCAGGCTTCCCGCTGAGCAGGGAGCCCGATGCGGGGCCCGATCCCAGGACCCTGAGATCATGACCTGAGCCGAAGGTAGAGGCTTTAACCCACTGAGCCACCCAGGCGCCCCGAAGAGGAATGTTTTTACTGAAGAGTAGGGATTGCAGCCTGGGACCAGTTGAGGATCTTTGAGTGGCAGAAACCTGTCAATACCAGGAAGATTAAACATGCTGCTTTAGGGACATTTGTTGGTTGACATTTAAGATGAAAAGCTTCAGGATGTCTGTGTTTAATGGTCCTTTGGGGGCACATGATTTAGCCTATTTTGAAACCAAATGTATTGAGCTGTTGCAATACATATAATTACAATATATAATTATATAACTGAATATAACATATGATACATGATACTAATTAATATGTATAATACATGCATCTATAATATACATACCCAAATGGATAATATGTAATATGTTTAATACCACATAATATTAAACATACCGATCTAAGACCATGAAAACTTAGGTCTATTGATTAGTTGTTTCTCAACATTGATTTTCAGAGCAGTAGTTTATTTATTTATTTATTTAAGATTTTATTTATTTGACAGACAGAGATCTCAAGTAGGCAGAGAGAGAGAGGGAAGCAGCCTCCCCACTGAGCAGAGAGCCCGATGCGGGGCTCGATCCCAGGACCCCGAGACCATGACCTGAGCCGAAGGCAGAGGCTTAACCCACTGAGCCACCCAGGCACCCGGGAGCAGCATAGTTTATAATGAATATTTTATATTTGGAGTAACACGAGGAACGACCAACCAAAAAACATGCAGTAATGACTTCCTAAAGCCACATTTATTCTGAAACAGTGTTTTGCCTACCTGTTTGTTCTGTACTAATGAGACAGTGACCACAGATGACAGTCTTTAAATTTTTTTTTTTAAAGTATTCTTACTTGGCAAATTGTGGGCAAGCTTACGTGGGACATGCAGGGGCTTTGCTTTAATTTTCAGTGTTCCTGGTTACTGACATCCAGATGTCTGGGAACCGCTGCTGTAGATTAAATCTAGCAAATTCTCAGTATGCAAGTTGTCCATCCTGGTATATGGCTTCTTCGGGGTTTCTCATGCTAGCTGTTTTGTCCATCTGTGAGATTTATGCCCGGGTGTTGATGATGCCTCATTATCAGGAAGGGTTCTCTTCCTTGCTGCAGCGAAAGTTGGCTTTTTAGCCTTCTCCAGCAGAAATGGAAATGCCTCACTTAGTGTTAAGTGCACCTTTATTGTTCCATGTGCTGAGGTCAGGAGGCAAGCACCTAAAAAATCTCGCTATATAAAGGCTGCTTTTTAGATGTTTTATTAGTACTGCTGTTGGTTATTTTAATTAGTAGTATGTTTTATGTGCGCCCTGAGGCTGTTCAGGCAAAGAATGTAATTCAAATAAACAAAATAATATCTGATGTTTTGGAACACCCACACGTGCCATCTGGGCCTTTACTCTTAAGATGTACTTACTTAGGTTGGCAGGGAAGCTAGGAAGAGAAAAAGGAGATGATTATGTAGTGTAATGAAATGTTTTAAACGTCCGTTCTTGGAAAGCTTGATGACCAAGTTTTTAGCTTGGTAATGCCATTTTCTACGTAAGCGGTGGTTCCTTTTTTTAGGGTAAATATGAAGTTTGCATGAGAAGACCTGTCTTTTCCATTGTTTGGCATGTTGCTCACACCTTTTACCTCTTTCTGACTGTGTTTCTGGGGACCTGCGAGTACCTGAGAGATAATTTGACTGTCACATGGTGGACGGTGCTTTCACAATGCAAGAAAGTTTGCTAGGGTGATTTCCACAGGGTTTTTGTTTTGTTTTATTTTACTTTACTATAAAGTAAAGGGGCCACCTCTCCCAAGTTTTTACAATGAAATCGTAAACTAGTCTCATTTTTTTTTCTTTTCGACTTGGCTTTTTTTTTTTTTTTTTTGAGTTTACACAAATATTCTCTTTTCTGTTTGCAAACTGAAGTGAACTATATGCTTTTGACTTAATTTTGAGAGCCGAAATTGTGTTGATTTTGGATACCTTTGCTGGATTTTCCTGCCATTCCCTCTTTCATTAAGTATAGTCTTTTTGGAGTTTGCCAAAGATGAGGCAAAATTTGTGTAAGAGGTGCACCTGACCTTTTAAGTGTGTGGTTGTGTGTGTGTGTGTGTGTGTGTGTGTGTGTGTGTTTTTCCCCCACCTAAACATAGCACTTGTAAAATGTTTGTCATAAAGCTGGAAAAAATTATGGAGGTTTTTTCCCTTCCTTAGAGACGGAACCTAAGCCACACTAAATTAGTAAATGTTCTACCTGACTGACATTCTCTAGGAAAAAGAAATATATCCATTTAGAACACTAACTTATTTTTTTAAATATGTTTAACATATATGTTAATATGTTAAAACATTTTATAACATTAAAAAAATACCATTTTTAAAATAAGGGCTACTGCCACTTTTTGAATCTTTTTTCTGCCTTAAAAACAGTTTTAAATGCTATTGTTTGTAGGTAACCCAAGAGTTAAAGATGTCAGAGACTTAGGAAATGAGATCATGGTGTCTCTATTGTCTTGTTCTACTTTATTTCCCCCCGCCCTTCTTTTTTTCCCCCAGCTACCTTGAATATAAGTACACAGTACATTTTCTTTGTGTAAGTAAATGAGAAACTGCTTTTTTTGTGTTTTGGGGCTATAGATTCAACTGCACTCACAATCTGGCTTAGAAAATGGATCTAATGAAGAGATTTTAGAGTATTAAGCTGAGGCTACAACCCATAGCACTCTTTTTTTTTTCCTTTTCAAATATTTTATTTATTTGACAGAGAGATTGAGAGAGGGGACAAGCAGGGGGAGCAGCAGGCAGAGGGAGGAGTAGGCTTCCCACTGAACAAGGAGCCTAATGTAGGACTCAATCCCAGAACCCCGGGATCATGACCTGAGCTGAAGACAGATGCTTAACCGACTGAGCCACCCAGGCATCCCAACCCATAGCTTTCTTAAAATTCCAAGACTCACATTAATTATGTCATTATGTAAAGAATGAAACTGTAATGCTGCTATAAATCTCACCAAAAAACCGAAACAAAACAAGACAAAAACCTCCCCATGTTGTTCACAGAAGCCAATGATGACAAGTCTTTCCAGGAAGAGCCCCGCTACTAAGGTATATAGATGTAGCAACATACAAAATGTATTCTGCAGATGGAAGGTGTGACTAGTATTGGATACATAGGAAATGTTGGGTATAATGTAATATAAAATATTTTAAGAAATATGCCAGAACTTATATATCTAAGTTAGAGTCTGTAAGCTGTGTCTTCCATCTCACATTTTTGTTACTGCACCAAGACACTGGGAACTAGTTATAGCACTGTAGGAAAATTCTTGGTGTTCTTAATTTGTTGGGAAATAGCCATTAATGAATAAATTGGTTGATAATGTTGGAGTTAAGATACTGTAGTTTTGGGGATGCCTGGGTGGCTCAGTGAAAGCATTTCCCTTCGGCTTGGGTCATGATCCTGGCCAGGGTCCTGGGATCGAGCCCTGCTAGAGGGGAGCCTGCTTCTCCCTCTCCCCCTGCTTGTGTTCTCTCTCTCTCTCTTTCTCTCAAGTAAATAAATAAAATCTTAAAGAAAGAAAGACACTGTGGTGTTAAAAATCAGGTGTGATTATAAGAACATAGTAAGAATCTGAAAATAGTTAACAAAGGATTTTCAGGGAAGTTATGCACAGAGGAGTTATCAATGGGGTAAGTTTTTGTGTCTTCCAAGTTGGGCCAGTCTCCTGTGGTTTCCCCAGTAGTGTATCAGGTGCGTGTGAGCGTGTGTGAGTGTCACGTGTGTCAGTGTGTCCTTGAATGGTCTTGACCTTCCTGTTTCCTTTTGCCTCCTCGTAATGTCAAAACGCAGGCACTGTTGTTTGCTACACACTCAGCCTAGCAGAGTTGTTCCCGCAGGCTTTGCATTTCTGGGAGACTGGCTGGACCTTCAACTCTCCCAGCTGGATTAAAATGACTGGCAATGTTGTGCTGTGTTTGCAAAGATACCGTGATCTTAATTGATTTTTCCACTTTCTAGTCCACTGGGGCCTTGTATCTTGATCATTGCTTTGGCTCTAACTGCCTAGCAAAGTTTTCTGGGTGCAGGTTTTCTTCCTATAGGCCAGTGCATATTTTTATATATCTAGAGACTTAACAGTCTGGGGTGATTAGGTACTGACCACACAGTCAACTCCGATTGACTTGTGCATCCATTTGTGAGTGTGCCTGAAGAGCCCCAGGATCAGGGCACAGCCTCTCTTAGACTCTGTGAGAGCTGCGATGGACAGTGTGTCTGACCTAGTTCCCCTCACCAGCTGAACAGAAAGCATAGGCAGCTAGGAAATCCAGACTCCTTTAGTGATTTTATGCAGCCGTGGTTAAAGGCGGAATGAAGTTCTTCGAAACCCGGGTCACTCTGTCCCAGGTCTCTAGGGAGCTTCCAGCTGAGTAGGTAGCAGAGTATAGAAGTCATTGTGATGGCAGTCCTGTGCTCAGCCAGCATTGATTTCAAGTTTTTTGCAGCATAGATTTTTTTCTTAGGTTTCTCATTTTTTCTTATTTTGCTTTCCCCCAAATGTTTGACTGTAAACATTAAAATCCATTGCATGGAAATGAATTTCTCCTTGAGGTTTTATTTCCTTGCTATTAAAATGAAATCCAAACCGAACCCCAGGGAGAGTGAGTCTTTTGGAACAGCCAGGGAGAACTTTGTTTCATTTGGTAAGGTCTCAGCAATGCGCCGGACATAACAACAGCTTTATTAAATTTATTACCTAACACTTATCTAGAGCCCCTTTTCAAATGTTTTCATATTCAATCCTGAATCCAAAAAAAAAAAAAAAAAAAAATTAGCCAAATGTCTGTCTGGGTCTTTTTAAGATCAGTCTCTTCAAGTTTAACTAGTTCTTAGCAAACTTAAAATCTAATGCTCTTAGCTAGCTTTTGTTTCATGGTTACCAAAACCCTGTTATTTTTTTTTTTTTTTCTTTCCCCGTGAAGCCAATGCCAGTGGCAACCTTGAAAAATCTACTGAGTGTTCACCTGTGGCAAGTGCTGCCTCTTCGGTGCCTGCGAAGTAATCCTCTTGAAACTTGGCTATATTTTGTCTTTTTAATAATCTCTGCCAAGTCGCTTTGTAGAATTTCGCTGTTTGTCCACAGCTGTGTTTTAAAATACTCGTAATGCGCCTGTCCAGCTCACGGTGGTTGCCAGAATTATCTTATCTCCGTGATTTTTGGTTTCCTGTGTTCTAGAAGCAGGAAGAAATAGTCTCTTTGAAAGATGGTGGAACAGGAACACTTGGCTTTTTTTTTTTTTCAAACACACACATATTGTGAATAATAGAACCTAACTCCGCACTTAGACCCCCTTCTCTTTTGGTGTGTAATTAGGACCACACTGACTCCTCAAGCCCCTCACTGTTGCCTTTTTCTGCTGGTGACCTCTGACCCCAGTGACCTTTCCTGGGGTTAGTCCTAGGCCCTTTTCATTGTGTTGGAGCCCAAGCAGCTCATGTGGAGTTGATTATTTCTTTGCTCATTTGGCCTTTTTGGTGCCATAACTCCCAGTCACTTCCATTTTCTTCCTCTGCTTCTGACGGGCGACAGTGAAAGGAAATGCCTTCCACAGGCAGCAGGACCCGTCTGGGACCCGTCTGTAGGCTTGGCTGACGAGACGGAAGCTGGGGGACATTGGGGGGAGGGGTGTGAGGTCTGTCGGAGTCACTGGGAAGGAGGGTACGGCCCTTCTGGGCCCATCAGCCGGGCCCTGGGAAGAGCTGGGTGTCCCTGGCAGGGTCCCAGTCCTGGTGGAGGGGGGACGCCCCAGGTCCCGGATGTGGACCTGGCTGTTCGATGGCCTCCAGCTCCACGCCTGGAAGATTTATCTGTTCCTCCCACCGCCTCCCAGCTCCTTGGCAGGTCGGCGCATGCATCACTGTCACTGCACATGACTGACTGCTCTGAGGGAGTCTTTCATTTCTGAAGGGAGGAGGATCACCCCCGTAGATGAACGTGCTGACGGGTCGATGGCGTCTTTGTTGCAACTGGACTTCCGATGGCACTTCGCCGCTTTGTCCTCTCCCTCCTCCTGCCCCTACCCACTCCTGCAGTGAGATCACTGAGAGATGTGTGGCAGCTGTTACTCTCCGTTTTTGAGGCCCCAAGGGGACCCCGGGAGGACTGCTCGGATCAAAGGCTGGAGGGATCTTGAGGGAGTCAGCCGTTATAGGGATGGGTCTGATTACCCCAAAGTGGGTGCTGTACCGATGAGTTACTCAACTCTCAGTCTGAAACTAATGATGTCCTCCTACATGTTGGCTAATTGATTTAAATTTAAAAAAAAAAAAGGTAGATGCATATGAAACTCAATGACATTTTGAAACTCATTTTTAAGAAATCTGAGGGTTCATCCCGAGTTCATCCCCCTTTTCTTCTTTGTTTTAAAAGGCTTTATTAATGGTATTGATCACGTGGATTGTTTCGAATGAGGCGTCGCTATGCCTTCCAGTGTAGTGGATTTTTTTTTTTTTTTTTAGGATTCTTCCCTCCTGAAAAGGGAGCAAGAGTTTTGTCTGTTATTTTCCCTTCAACTCTCATAGAAGCACTTCAGACTTCTTTCTGCTGGCCTCCGTGATCTCTTTCTTAGAGTTCCACTTATGGCCAACTCAACCCATTTTCTCTGTGCCTAAAGGACACACTCCATTCCCTGCCACTATCAAAATGGCGACAACAAACCGTGGAAAGCCCTGCTGCTTCTCGTGTGTTTCCTGTACTCGGTGACCGCATGTCTCGCACTCACTTGTCCAAGTAGAAATCTGGACAGCAGCCTTGTTCCTTTATTTAAGGTCGGAGCCGTGGGCAAACAAGTGGACACTGATGTATTCCAAAGACGTCTGTCTCAGAGACCATTTCTTTCCCGGCCCAGATCATTCACTATCCAAGGCCTATCAGTGCCACCTTTTAATAACATCTGGTAAATATGTCCATGTCTTAAAAAAATTTTTTTTAACCTTTTAAGTCTATCCCCTGCTATTTCTCTAGTGCAGGCCCCCATCCTCTTTCCCCAGGGCCTTCTCACCTCCATTCCTCTTGTCAGCCATGCTCCACAAGGCAGCGTAAGTGATTTTTTCAAAGGCACAAGTCAGATCTTGTCCCTTGTCTGCTTAAAAGCCATTAATACTCCCCTCTCAGGATAAAAGCCAAATACCCTGACCTGATTTATATTGTTCCGTATTCCGTAGCTTCTGTTTACCCGTGCCAATCCCCTCCCCCCCTTTTTTCCCTCCTCGTACTCGGCTCTGCAGCCATACTCCCTTGTTCCTTCTAATTCTGGGCACACACAGCTCCTTCTCTTTGGAGCACCACCTCCCCTTGCTCTTTCTCCCTCCCTTCCTCCCCCCTGCCCCCAGACTCATGCATTCACATTGACCTGATCAGTGTTTCCGTGAGAAGTCGTCTTCAACCTTCTCAGACCAGGTGAAATGATCTGTGTTTCCTGTAACACTTCTGCTTTCTTCAGTGGTTCATCCATCCCTCCCATTAACTACTGTAATTCTGCATAACCTTTACTTCCTAAAAGCGTTGCTTCTTAGGGAAAACCATTTCCATGGATGTTGATGGGAAAAAATCATGATGGATTCCATCCTGATCCAAGATAGCCTGATCCAGGTAGAAAAACAAGTCAGCTGAGCAATAAAAACAAACTTGTAAACAAACAAGTTGTATAGGTGATAAACAGTATTTTGAGAGTAAATACAGAATGTTCTTAAATACAGTGCAGTGAAGTTACTGTGCTCAATCATGGAAGAGAAGGCTGGAGGCTGGTGGCTACTGGAGGAGGGCCTGGAGGAAGTCCTTGTCCCAAGATGATGGAGAGGCAGGAAAATGACATTCAGACAGCAGGTCTTTTTAATCAGACAGCAGGTCTTTTTAAGGAGTGAGCTGCATTCATGCTGAACTGAAACAGAGTTACAGCCCAGAAAAACCCCTGAGGGCAAAATCAGGCTAAACAGGGAGGTGCTCCCCAGTTTCCAGAACGGGGCACAGAGAGCTTAGCCGAAAACGCTCTCCGTCCTCCCACTCACTTGGCTTCTGTACACAGAGCACAGTGTTTTGGGTTCATTCAAATACAGCAGGCCATTCCCATTCTCCGAGATGAGACTTTCTAGAAAACCGTGGGGTCGTGAACACTGGTGGGTGTATCTTTGCCCGAAACTGTAATATCAAAGTACTGCATTTTCGTTTCTGATTGGAAAAATTGTGATGCCCGATAAAGAAAAGGCGTCCAGAAAGTGGGATGACTGCAGGAGCCCTTGTGAAAAGGCTGATGGCTCTGTGAGGCCAGTGTGTTGTGTTTGGGCGGCCTCGTTAGCTGTCACTTCCCTTACCTGACCATGAGCCGCAGGGAGACCGAGGTCCTGCTTGTGGCTGAGTTCCCAGCAGACCAGTGCATACAAGATAAATTCCTCTCAATCTAATTCACACTGCCATTGTGCTGATGTCACTTTATTCCAAAGCTAATTATGTGCATGCCCTCTTTTCTCAATTAGATTGCAGTATCCTTTAGTTCAGGAAGTGTGCCTACCTCATCTTCCTTAATCTTTGTACCCCCACCCCATAGGTTCTTGTCCAAAGTAGATGCCCTGTGTATGGAATTAATGGACTGTGTATCTTCTAGGAAAAGTAGGGTTCTTTGAAATCTCGCGCAGAAAACAGTTTAGCTTCCTAGCTAAACTATCCAAATATTCAGAATGAAGAAAACTTTTATGAGATTTATAATTTGATGTGATTAAGATCAAGGTAGCTCCATGAGTTAAAAAAAAAAAAAAGGTAAGTGTATGTTTGACTTCCCTCATTGACATGGTGCTGAATTAATCTTGAGAGCATTTATTCAAAAATTTTTAGGTAGACATGTTCTGTTTCTTCTTTTGTTTAGTTACTGTAGAAGACTTATTTTTTAAATCAACAGGAGACATAGCATGTTTTGGAATAGATTAGTTGAAAAGAGAAGCCAGTCTTGTTTTTAAAGAGGGAAATTACTGTGTCATGCAGAATAAGATCGTTTTTTAAAAAGGGAAACAAAGAATTTTCTGTTTTGAAGACCTGTATGGATCCCAAGTGGAGTTTTTATTCACAGATTAATCACGGTTATTCCCTAAACCTGAAAGAAAACTATAAGAAAGTTTGATATAGGAGTCTAGGGAGGGAGATAATTCAGAGGGACGGCTTTGATCATCCTTAGGAAGGCAAAGGCATTGCTTCAAAAACAAAGGAATCAAATCTTGAAATTCAGGAAAGACTTTTCCCAAAGGATTATTCTGGCAGCATGTTGAAAAGAGGTTATAAAAGCATTAAGTTCACAACCTGAACAATAAGTTAAGTAAATGTTAGGGAAGTATTTCCTTTCTTATTCTAGGACTAGGCATACCTTTAGCTTGCTTTTGCCAATAGAAATGCTGCTAAGCCTGGGCTGGCATAGAAGTATGTACAATAAGTTACATAAGACAGATTTTCTTCTATGTAGAGGTGAAGGAGAGCTTCAGGGAGTCCCGATAAGTAAGGACATATACTAGTCATCTTTAGGAACATCAGGCTAGGACTCAGGGAGCAGCACTCATCCCATGCAAAAGTGGGGAGCCTTCCAGTGATTTTTATAGCATGGACAAAAGAGTTGTGCCCTGATTTGTACGCTTAATGGGGTACTACACCAGGCTGTTCTATTTTGGTTTTGGCTTTTGGTACCCTATTAGTCTTTTCCCTGGAGAGATAGTACTATCAGGTGCTTTCTTGGGAACATCTCGCTTAAATCAGCTGCTCACAGCTCCAGTGAAAATAATAGAATTATGTTGGCCATTAACTTCCTCTGAAGATAGGAAGCAGGTAGAACTTCCTCGTGGTCCTGTTAATTTCTTCTGAGACCAGTGAGTGGATAAGCCTCAAGAGTTCTGATTTTCACATAGGGAATTGATCACGTCTTTGCTGAAGTCCAATAGTAAGACAAGAACAAACCCAGTTTAAAATCCAGTTCCTTGGGGTACCTGGGTGGCTCAGTGGGTTAAAGCCTCTGCCTTCAGCTCAGGTCATGATCCCAGGGTTCTGGGATCGAGCCCCGCATGGGGCTCTCTGCT